>NC_073302.1:103852504-105325906 GCF_027595985.1 Sorex araneus
GGTAATTCCCTAATAGCCACAAAGAGCAAATAAGAATTACAGAGAACTGAGAAAGATACTGAGAGGATATTCAAATAAACCTGGCGGGGCTGGAGAGATCACACAGCACAGTGGGGCATTTGCCTCGCAGGTAGCCAACCCAGGCTCGATCCCCAGTACCCCATATGGTTGCCTGAGCACCACCGACAGGAGTGATTCCCGAGTGCAGAGCCAGAAGTAATTCCTGAGCATCCCCAAGTGTGTCCCCAAACAAAACAAAACAAATCAAGTAGACCTTGAGGAATTTCCACATTTACAGTGTCTTGCACATAAAATTGCTGGGGGACATGAAAAGCACATGGGTCATGTTTTTGGTTGGGAGAGTCACACTGAATGTTCAGCATAAACCTGGGTGATCCAGAGAGCACTGAGTTCAAAAGATCTGGGGCGGGGGTGGGGGGGAGGATGTGAACATTTGCAATTCAGGAACCTCAGAACCGACCCATAGCAAAAAAGAGTCTGAAAACTTTTTTTCCCAGAGTTTGGAGTCGCCGTTAACTTTAACCCTTTGGAAATGATTCCTTGTGGACACCGCAAAGATCAGCACTCAGGAAAGCAGAGGACTCAACACACACGTTTAGTGTCGACAGACACGTCTAGGACCAGGCTAGCTGGCTCACGAGCTAATTAATTATTCACCAGGACTGAAGAGGCAGCTGGAAAGGCAGAACCAGACCTAGGTCTGGCACTGGCGCAGCTCGAGGTGGCCCCTGCACCCCAGAGATCCCGAGCGCTCCTCCGCTTCCTCCTCTGTTTCCCGGTGAGTCTCTCCATGTTGTGGGTTTTCCTCTCCGTAAGCCTCCCGGGAAGAATCAAACCCAATTCCTGCCTGGGAAGCCGCACCAGAGCACTGCGGAACTGGAGACTGGTGTGATGCTGAGATGCCGCCCGCTCCCCAGGCTCTCACTGAGTCCCCCCCGTCCCAGGAAACGCACACAGCTCGATTTCTGCTCCCCTGTAGGCCAGGATCTCGGACAGTCCCTCTGTCCAACTCTCAGCCGGTTCGAACCCTCCCTTCAGTGCCCTACAGCCTTGGAGGGGGTTTGGCCAGCCCGGGCCTCCGTGGATCAGACTGCTGGGTTTTCTGGGTGTCCAGCTGCCTTGCTCGCCCGCAAGCACTGGCCGTTCTCATCCCTGAGCGGCTTCCTCCTCCTCCTCCTCCTCCTCGGACACCCGCAGCGGCGGGCAGAGGCCCCAAATCCCCTTGTGCTCACTCTCGCTTCTTTACGGCTCTCATCCGGGGAGGCGTGGAAGTTCACACGCCCGCTGCTAAGCCTCAGCCACTCGGGGTCTCTACCCAACCGCCTTCGGAACCACACCCTCGCCTGCCCGAGACGTGTCTTATTTCTCTTCACCCCACAGCAAGCTCTGAAACGTTCTACCACTCGAACCTGCTCCCGCCCCCCATCCCTCCTCCCAGCTGGGGACAAGACCGTGCTTCCGGGTCTGCCGAAGGCCGGCAACGGCTGTGGACATCCTCTTTCTGCTCTGCCCCTGCCCCCTCCTCTCCCCGGCTTCTCTCTGGCCTCACTGGAGCCTGCGGGATGGCCTCTGACAGTGTCCAGAACCCATGCCCCTCGCCCCCTCACCTTCCTGCTGCCTTTTGTGCCCACCTGACTGTCCCCCTAAACTCACCTAGTGTGAAGGCGTGTAGGGCACGGGCAAAGCGGGTTCCCAGCATCCACCTGCAAACTCTCCCCTCCGTCCGCTGTCCCTGTAGGGGACTGTGCTGTACCTGAGACCCTCCTGGCCACCTGCTCCTGGACCGGGCCATTTGGGGCCCACCTCCAGTGCAGAGGTTCATCGGCACCCCTCTCCGCTGCCTGGTCCCCCAGGTCGTTTGCTTTCAACAGTGGCTTGTTCCCTGCTGCCTGCCAGCCCTGTGGGTGCCATGGAAACAGCCCCCTCTGCACGGCACTACACTATCTGCCCCGTTCCGAGCACCTGGAGGGGTGCCTGGCTCAAAGAGGGGCCAGTAAACACTGGCTGAGTCAAGGAAGACGCAAACAACTCATTCTCCAAGGTCCCAACTGGCGGCCAAATCTCCCCCCTGATCGTTTCAAGAAGGGATCTATTTCATCCTCCTGTAAATATCAGCTGGGGAGGGAAATCAGCCTGAAAGGGGGAGGGGGTTTGAGCTGGACCCAGTTCTAAGGTTTGGGCCTTGAAGAATTTCTTCCAGGTACCGGGGACTTTGCTCCTTCTCTAAAATCAAGATCATGTTTCACAGGTCTTTTGGATTTAAATGTTTTGGCTTGGGGGCCACTCCTGGTTGTGCTCACTCCTGGCTCTGTGCTCAGGGATCACTTCCGGAGAGACTCAGGGGACCACACGCAGGCAGGGCCAGGAACTGGTCAGCTGCATGCAAGGCCCCCCCACACCCACTGGACTTTTGCCCCACCCCTGTTTTGGATGGGGTGGCGGGAAGCCGGGCAGGGTTGCTGCTTTGATGTTTAGGTCCAACTCTGATGAGGCAGGTAAAACTCTAATTTCCGACGTGCAAGATCTGGAAAGTGGGCCCTGGCGATTCCCTTCTGAACTGGCCATTTGCCATGTGCTGTCACTTTTTATGAAGCAGGTGATAAAAATGTGCTGTAATTGTACTGTGCAGCTGCAGTCACCGAGCAAAACAAATCTGATTAAGACACAGTTCCTGAAGGAGGGATGGGGCCTGGGGTTTTCCCATCCGAGCAGAACAATCCCAAGATGCCCTGGGGGCAGTCTGAGAACCAGGATGAGCCAGAGAAGCCAGAAGGATGGGGGTGGGGGGAAGGGATCAAGCCACGGGCTGACACAAGGACAAAGGCCCCTTTTCCCTGAGAGGTGCCAGGGGAAAGATGAGATGTCTGGGCACTGGACTTGGGGCGTCTGACCCCTGGATCACTGACACCGTGTCGGTGGCTTCTCATCAAGTACTGTGCATCCCCCCCACTGGAAACCCAGGCGAAGCCCGAGCCTGAGGCTTCACTCAGCAAGCACGTGCCAGCTCTGCCCCCGACTCTGGGGCTGTTGAACCCGGCCAAGATCTCCCCCAGAGAAATCACCCCAAGGCAAGTTGCGATGCAACAGGCAAAGGGTCTTTATTAGCTAGATCGAGCTAGGGCCCTCTTCCGGCTCACCTACACGGTGGCAGTCTTCTCAGAACGAGGGGCCCCGAGTCTCAAAAGTGAGGGGCTTTTATACCACAGCACTATATAACAGGGACTTTCCCCGGACCCCCCTTTTGGCTGCAGTCTGAGGGGCTTCTCACTACTTGTACTTGGCTGGTTGGTTTTAAGTCGGAGTTACATAAGGGTTATGTAACAGTAACGTGGTGGGCGGGGGCTTCCCTACCTGCATCTGATTGGTAACTCTAGTTGACCTCACCATGGCTATCTCACTTCGGGGGAAATCATGACTCAATTCCAGGAATATGTACTCAGTTCCAGGAATGCTGGAACCAAACCTAGGCCTTGCTTCTTCTGGCTTCTTTATGCGCCTGCCATGGCGCTGCCTTTGCTTCTCTGTCTCTCAGGGCCACCAAGAAAAGGGGATGGAACAAACTCCACTGAACTCACTCCAGCCGCAGGCAACAACACCTTCCCGCCCGCCATGGAAAGGCCAGGGGAGGGACAGGGAGAGGGTCCCTTCCCACCGGGTGGAGAAAGAAAAGCAAAGAGTGGGGCCAGAGAGACAGTACAGCAGGAAGGGATTTTCCCAGGTTTGATCCCCGGTACCCCACAGGGTCCCCGGAGCCCACCAGAGTGATCCCTGAACACCGGCAGGTGTGGCCCCCCAAACAACAACAACAACAAAATAAGAAAGACAATCTAAAGCTCCACAGGAGGTGAACACACAGGATGTCACTGTAACTCTGATCTTCAGATGGACCCTGAGCACCACCCTTGACCCGGGGGGGTCGTCGTGGTCACCCTAACACAGAGACCCAGAGGAGGATTCAGATGAGACAGTACCCAAGCAGGCTGTCAGATGTACAGATGCTTTTGTTGAATAATTTGGGGAAGATGCTCATGGCAGTGTGAACATTTATGTGCTAATGCATGGGGTTCCTTCTCCGTCACCACCCCGGCGGGCCCAGCACTCTCTGCTGCTGTCCCCCTCTCCCGCCCGCCCATCTGTCAGCTGCTGAACCCTAGATGTAGGTGGTGTTTTTTCTTTCTTTTCATTCTTTCGGTGGTGCTCAAGGTCTACTCCACTGGTGGGACTCAGGGGACTGTGAGGGGTGCTGGGACTGAAGTGGGACTGGCCGTAAGACAAGTGCCCGACCACTGTCCTATCTCTCAGCCCTTCTGCGTGTATCCTTTTCTTAGCTCGGGTTTCGAGCCATATCCGGCAATGTTCAGGGCTTATTCCAGTTTTGCACACGGGGATCACTCCTATGGGCTCAGGGGACCCTATGGGGTGCCCGAGACCAAACCTGGGTGGGCTACATGTAAGGCAAATTCCCTACCGGCTGGACTCTTTCTCTCTGGCCCCAGTGACTATATTCTTCTCTCGCTGCTCTCAGGTTTATGTGTGCAAATAGCACGGGAGGACCATGCCGGACACCGCCCGCAGGTCGTGCCCATCCTTTCACCATCACTTGGCAGATAAGAGCATCTTAGGGAGCCTGGGCGGGGCCTGGGCACCTTTGGGAGCTTGAGCTGGTGCTGGAGCTGCAGCTGCCGTCAGGGTCTTACTTCAAGGCCTTGGCCTTGGCCTTTCTGAGCTGTAGCTTAGCCTTACTGAGCCTTGGCTGAGCCTTAGCTGAGACTCAGCTTATCTTTATTGAGCCTTGGTTTAGCCTTATCTGAGACTTAGCTTAGTCTCATCTGAGCCTTGGCTTAGCCTTATCTGAGCCTTAACTTATCTTTATTGAGCTTCAGCTTAACCTTATCTCAGCCTTCATTTAGCCTTGTTGAGCCTTGGTTTAGCATTATCTGAGCCTTGGCTTTAGCCTATCTGAGCTTTGGTTTAGCCCTATTGACCCTTGGCTTAGCCTTATCGAGCCCCGGCTTAGCCTCATCTGAGCCTTGGCTTTATCCTTCTTTGGGTCCTTGGTTTCACCTTGGTTTGGGCCAGCAGAGCCTGAGAACCCTGGCAGTGTGGGCACGAGCATTTCTCCAAGCTAGGGTGAGCAATGTAGGCAAGTCGACTGAGCTTGTGGCTGCTGGTCTCCGTGGCTAGGGCCTGGCCTGCCCCAGCTTCCCAGGGGCACTCGTGGCCTTAGCGTAGTTGGTCTGCATCTTCTTGAGGTCCTTCTTGCCGTACTCCTTGGCAAAACACATGTTCCTTAGGAATTTGGGGTCAGCCCTTTAACGGACTCTGAGACCGAGGTTTCTAAGTATCAATTCTGTGCCATGTCCAAGACCGGTTGTGTGTGGTGTGAGGTCGGGACTTGCAGGGTCTGTCACCGCCGCGGTTCCCCATGCGCTCAGTGCCTTTATTCTTCAGCTGCCCACCAGACCCAGTGGGTCAGAAACCAAGGGTCAGACTCAGCGATGAGAGCCAAGGCAGGTCTCTGCTGCCACCCCCCACACACAAAGAGGGTGACGGGGCTGAAGCTACTGTCTGAGGCCCCCGCCCTGAGCCACGACTCCCAGGAGCTAGGGAAAGGTTACTGACAAGAACCGAGCTGGACTCTTCCCGCTAAGTGGCTGGTTGATGGTGCGTGCTTGCAAGACCGTGTCTGTGGAAAACATGGGTTGCGGGCAGCACCCACGGAAAGACAGCCGATGATTTCCTGCGACCCGTGCTCCTCTCCCCACAGTGCCCACACACACACTCAGCCAAAAAGGCACAAAACACAGAGCCGGGCCCCGGGGAGACATCCTCAGCCCAGGGGAGACTGATCCAGACACGGACAGGGAGAGCACGGGCACGAGCCTCACGCTGATGGCATCGGGATGGTTAGATAGCCACGTCCCCAGATGGAAGGTGGACACAGGGCATCTCGCCAAGGGGAGCTGAACACACAACCAGGACCCAGTGTGGCCCTGACGGGCAGCCTCTGGCACTCCGCCTTTAGCACAGCACTCTTCATCAGCGTCTTACCATTTTCGCCGAGGTGCTAGGATCTGCACTGCCTCCGTCCTGCTCTTGAGGCAAACGTCACTCTGACACGGGCCCAGTCAGCAGAGAGCAGAGAGCCCAGGGCCCTTCCCCAACCCCACACGAGCTCAGTTCCCCAGACAAGGGAGTCTGGACATTCCGTGCTCCTGAGACCAGCAGCTGTCTCAACACCCAGTTCTACTGGCAGTGAACATTTGTTGTCCCCTTACTATGTTTCTTAATATCCCACATATTAGAGGTTATTTTTAAAATTTATTATGGAGGTGGAAATACCTATAGATGCATGAAGCTAAATTCCTAAAATTCCACAAAATTGCAAATAAGGTAATATTTTTTTCCAAAAAAAATGTATATATTTTTTTTCACATACAAGTTTTAAAAATAACAGCATAGGATTAGGAAAGATGAAGTCATGACCTTTGCATATAAATGGAAAGTATCATGCTAAGTGAAATAAGTCAAAAAGAGAGAGGCAGGGGCTGGAGCGGTAGCACAGCAAGTAGGGTGTTTGCCTTGCACACAGCCAACCCAGATTTGATTCCCAGCATCCCATATGGTCCCCCAGAACTGCCAGGAGTAATTCCTGAGTGTAGAACCAGGAGTAACCCCTGTGCATCACTGGATGTGACCCAAAAAACAAAAAAAAAAAAGAGAGAGAGGCAGACATAGAAAGATTGCACTCATCTGTGGAATATAAAGTAACAGGATAGGAAGGAGACTAGCACCCAAGAATAGTAGAGATAAGTACCAGGAGGTTGGCTCCACAGCTTGGAAGCTGGTCTCACACGCTGGAGGAAAAGGCAGCTTAGAGAAGGGAACACCAGGTAAAGTGTGGTTCGAGGACTCTCTGGGAATGGAAGATGCGTGCAGAAAGTAGACTATAGGCCAAACACGATGGTCACTCAATGCCTCTATTGAAAACCACAGCACCCAAAAGGAGAAAGAGAATAAAAGGGAATGCCCTGCCACAAAGGTGGTGTGGGGGGGATGGGTGGGAGGGACACTGGGATCATCCGTGGTGGAGAATGGGCACTGGTGGAGGGATGGTACTCGAGCATTGTATGACTGAAACACAAGCATGGAAAGTTGTAAGTCTATAAAAAAAATTAAAAATAGGGGCCGGATCGATAGCACAGTGGGTAAGGCGTTTGCATTGCACTTGGCCGACCTGGGTTCAATCCCCGGCATCCCATATGATCCCCCAAGCACCGCCAGGAGTAATTCCTGAGTGCAAAGCCAGAAGTAACCCCTGAGCATCGCTGGGTGTGACCCAAAAAGCAAAAAAAAAAATTAAAAATTAAAAAAAATAACAGCATGGGTAATTTTATGATAATTCACTCCAAATACAGAATCTGGTAAGTATGAGCAGAGATTAAGATTTTTTCATTGACATAAACTAGTTTTTTAATTGAATCACTGTGGGATACACAGTTACAAAATTGTTCACAGTTGAGTCTCAGCCATACAATGTTCCAACACCTGCCCCTTCACTGATGCACATTTCCCACCACTAATGTCCCCCGTCTCCCTCCTGCCTGGCCCCCCATCCTACCTCTGCAGCCTGCCTCTAATAACAGACACTTATCTTCCCTCAGATTAAGAAGATTTTAAAGGAACATTTGAGTTGGCCCATAAGCATACAAAAGTGATTTTTATCCTAAAAGAGAATATCGGCTATTGTTAGAAAATAGTATATTATAGGCAATCATTAAATTATTCATGCAGATACTTAAGCGTTACCTATAATACAATAATCTTGATTTTAGAGCAGAGGTTCCAAAACTTATTGAACCAACTACCACGATCTTTTCAGTGTCCCGACTTCCAGGTAAATCTCCCATAAGCAAACGTGTCCCCAAACGTGGCTCAGGATCCCAGTTCAGCTGCAATTTAATGCTCAGAGAAGAAAGAACGAAACCAGCTAGCAACGGAAGGAGAGCAAGTGTGCAGAGAGGGGCGGGGTGAGGATCGGGCACAGCAGAAGCTGCCCGGCTGGCGTGGGGGGGTGGTTATCAGCGGGCACCCGTGACTGCTCTGCGGGAGCAATTCCTGGGCAAGTCACATGTGGCCCCGCCTTCCAAACTGCAAACCACAGAGAGAAGCATCTTTTGCACGGGGGCGGCACCTGGCGGGACCCGCCCTCTCACCGTCGTGTGGTAGGACTCGCTATGCGTCAGAAGCTTACGGCGTAGAGTGAGCTGAGTTCGCGCTTCACGGGAAGAGCTCCCGGCACAAGGGAATGAAACTAACGTCAGAGAACTTTGGAGAGTCCAAGCAATATGAAAAGCTAATTACGAAAAAAATCCCTTTCCCATTCCATAGCCCTGTTTATTCTAGGATCCACCAAATCTCCAACAACCCACTGAGATCGCTGAGATCATCGAGTCCCTGCTCCCGTCCTGGATGAGAATCCGCAGCTTTCCATCGGCAGCCCCGGGCTGAGCCTAGGCCCCTTCTTCCTGGCATCGCAGCCAGACCCCTGAACTCTAAGATTCATTCAGAATACGACAGACACCAGCTTCCGTATCCCAAAGTCCTCTGCGTTCCTGCATTCCTTTCCATCATGTGCTGAGGACATACACCCGAAAACAAAGATGGGGACTTGGCTCCCTAAGTAGTGGCTCAGCGTGAGAGAAGAGAACAGCCAACCACAGCCAGGGTGACATCCTGGGCACGAAGCACAGGACAGATGCCAAGTCACCGAGCACCACATCTGGGCAGGGTGCAAATCAGGGCAGTGGCCAGTGTAGCTGGGTCCAGGGACATGGGGTCAGCAGGAAGGGATCTGCCAGCGCATGGAATATCAGGGGGACATTAAGAGGGCCCCCTTCTGGACAGACGTTCCCGAGATGTGCAAATAAGGTGTGCAATCCGGCCATCTGGACCTGGAGCCGCTGTGGAAACTCTTGACTCGGATCGTGTCCACAATCACAAGGCCAACGAGCCTGAGGGCTAATCTACAGCAAGGAGGGGCTCACTTCATGGCATATTCAAGAGGGCGGAGCTATGCCACCAATGCAAACATAATCCCGGGCTGCCTATGCAATTCAAGGAAGAGAAGATCATGTCCTCGGAAGGGAAGCGAGGTCTGTCTGTCTGTCTGTGGCAGGTCTCAGAACAGTGCGTATAGGACCCGGGGAGGAAGCCCACCACCACCGCCACACACGCACAAGGGCTGGCAAGGCCTGACAGGTCAAGTCTCCTGCCGTCTTCGTGCCTTCTTGGAACCCTCAGGTGGGGCACATAGTGCTTCCCATGCAGCTGGGGTGGGTGGTCTGACTGACCCACTCAAAAATCAGGACAAAATCACGGAGAGCTGACCCTTAGGGCCAGACCTGACGCTGGACTCCATGTTCCTCCACCGTGCTTCCCTCTGGTCTCATTCTCACCTCCCTTGTCGCCTGAACACCTCAGGAGCATCTCCAACACCTTCTGGGCATCTCCTGGGCCCTTCCTCCTAATGCCCCACCGCTGGTATGTGTACTCAATTGCACATCTCCCTGCTAGGACGTCAGCAGGCCAGTCCACGGTCCCACTCGGAATCAAGCAGACAGACAACCAAAGTGCAGTGAAGGGGGCAGGGGGCCCCCGAGACCGTAAGTGTCTGCCCAGTGAGTGAATCACTAGTGTCTGGTGACAGCAGAAGCAGTCAACTCTCAGGGCTCGTCCTCTTCTTCCACGTCCTCTCGTCAGGGCTGGAGCAATAGCACAGCGGGTAGGGCGTTTGCCTTGCATGCGGGCGACCTGGGTTCCATTCCCAGCACCCCATATGGTCCCCTGAGCACCGCCAGGGGTAATTCCTGAGTGCAGAGCCAGGAGCAATCCCTGTGCATCACCAGGTGTGACCCAAAAAGAGGAAAAAAAAAAAACATGTCCTCTCGTCAACGGGAGCCTGGTACCAGCGTCCTGATCGACTGATGACCGACACACATGCTCACTTCCGAAGCATTCTCCCCTCTCTGCCTGCCCATACTTCCTGTTACCAACACAACCAAAACAACAGGGGGAAACGGCAGGAGAGACACCCCCCCCCCGCTTTGCGCACGCTCACCCAGGCCAGGCGGAGGGTGGTCTTCTCGTGGTGCTGACGGGGCTGGCGTGAGTCCGAGTTTGCAAAGTCGGGAGGCTGGTGGGCGGAACCCAGCCTGAGCTGCCCCCACCAGGTGCCACCACACTCACGGCAACATGTTCCCCTGCAGGACTAGAAGGGTCCGGGCTGTTCCTCTCTGGGGTCCGCCCACTAGACAAAGCCCACAGAGGGTGGCAGGGCCACTCCCCACTATGTACAAAGCCCAAGTCACCCCAAGACGGAGTCAAAGACGGTGACGGCCGTGATGGAGACATCCTGCTAGAATGAATTCTTGGGGATTCTTCGTACAAGATGCACTTGATCCTTCCCGGGATCTCCGCGTGTATCCGGACAGGCATCGCCCCGATCCTCACTGGCCATTTGTTTCTGGTTTGGTTTGGTTTGGGTTTTCAACTCAGGAAAGGGACCAAAGCCGGGCACTGTTCCCACAGTCCCCAAGTGCACTTTGGGAAAAGCTGATGGGGACCCCGGAGCCTGTCTTTCTCGGGAACACACCACACGTCAACCTCCAGCTTCTTCCCGGCCTGCGGCCTCTGACCCCCACAGACCTGCCACCCTGAGGGCGGGCGTTGTCTGTACGTGATAGCAAGCACCCTGCTCTCAGTACCTCTCTTGGCGTGAGCTCCGGGTAGATAGTCCCAGGAACAGGCCGACTCTCCTGCCCCAACCCCCGGTGCTGAATATTTGCCAAGAAACTGTCACAATAGGAAAGGAAAACAATCTCCTTTGAATTCGAGCTCTATTTTTAGAGGAATGTCAATCACAGGTTGGTACACCCTAGGAATCCTAATCAGGTTAAATCTCTAATGCCATAATAAAAATGCAAAAACAACTTCATGCGACGGTAAGTCAGATTTCTCATTCATTCAAAAACCGGACTCTGTTTTCTCATTTCTAGGTTTCCCATCTGCTAGGAAATGTCACCAAACAGTGATTCTATCAGTATTTCAGCACTTCGACTTCAATTTCCCATGAAAAGAGAAATTGCAGAAGGACCCAGAATGGAAAAATTGCTACTTCTTACCACCATTCTTGCTGATGTTTCTGAAGCAGGTTTTTACTCTATTATACTTGTTCACTGACTCTAGAATTAAGTAGCAAGGGATTTCATTAAGTATTATATAGCATTGTGATGCTTCCGAATCCTTC
Organism: Sorex araneus; assembly: GCF_027595985.1. Taxonomy (NCBI): domain Eukaryota; kingdom Metazoa; phylum Chordata; class Mammalia; order Eulipotyphla; family Soricidae; genus Sorex; species Sorex araneus. Next base: position 103,863,834 of record NC_073302.1, read on the forward strand.
AAGAATATGAGTATATAGAAGGCATATTGGTAGTAATGCACAGAGATTTTCTTTAATAGGGATGTTTTGTAACCAAGACTAACTGGCTGTAAAAATATCCTAACCTCTTGTTAAGTGCTTCTGCCGAGAAGCGGTGCATAGTCTGTGCAAGACAGCACCCACACTTCAGTGAATGCAAACACTTTTTCTGCCGATTTACCAATGCTTTGACCACTGGTCAATTATATAATTGCCAAAGGGCAGACATCTCCTTTCTCAGAATATTTCAGATCTCTGTGGTGAATGCTTTTTTCATAATGTGATATCATGTGCCATTTCAAACATGCAAGATCATCATGTTTTTTTGAACATCTGTTACTGAGGAGACACTCATCGGTCACATACATACATGTGGATTTACAGAATCACAAGCACCAGCAGAAGGCAAGTTTTCAACCACCATCATGGAATTGACCTCTTTTTCCATTTCACCACCCTCCCATCCCTTCCTCCTGAATACCAGAAAACACAAATTTCTCAAAGTACACATGCTCCCGTGTTCCCCGCAGCCTTAGTTACAGCCCCCATGATATAGAAAGAACCTCAGTGGCCACGGCCAGACACAGAGGGTCAGAACTAATTCTCAATTAGACCGCAGTACTTTATGCTCATCTATAAATCGTACTGTTTTTCACATCTTAATGGGATTTCTGATAATTGCATCTTATATTCCGCACGGCACAAATATAGCATTCCGGTTCCGAAACAGAAAGAAGTAAAAACACAGAGAAGTTTACAGCTTGTTTACAAGGACTTTACTGCTCGTAACCATTATATCCTGTGGAAACTACAGCCTGCTGGTTTATTTTTCTTACCATGTGTTTTAATTTACCTTACAACCCATTGAAAAGAAGCCAAAGCAGGTAAATTCGCAATGAAAAATTTAAGCTGACTTCTGTTCAGAAGGCAGTGACCTCCTCGACTCCGACATGGCATCCCAAAGAGCAGTTCTTCGACCAGATTGGTACGTGCCCATGCACGCAAGCTGCCACGTGAGTATTCTATCCCGCCAAGTGCTGTAAGCCGGGAGCTGGGCACCGGCTCTGCTAAAGTGCCATCTTCCTGGTACTGCTAAGTAGAATGCTTCTCTCTGCAACGCACAAGATTCCTTCCTGTGCTAAAAGGGTAAAGCCAGTGCCTTTAGAAATCTCTCTGTTGTAAATGGCACTCCAAATAGCACTATTAAATGACAGTGTTCTAAAGGAGATTAGAATGTTCTTTCCCCGTCCTCTGTGCTGTAAACGGAACAGCTTCTGAACGGAATACAAACCCGACACACACACAAACACTGCCAGCACGCAGTTCGCTTCCACACCCTGGCCACGAGGATCACCGACTGCCCACTTGCAGATTTCCACCTCACGAGCGCCAATCTGCCTTCTCATAGCCTCCCGCCCACCGCATCCCCCCGGTTATCTGCCTGGCAACTTCTGCCCACGGCTCAGCAAAACCACATCAGGGCCACAGGGCAGCAGCACACGAGGTCCTGCCGAGCTTTCTGGCCAGGTCGACTCTGTGCAACTCTGTCCTCCCAGCTGCTAACTTCTGCCTCTGTCCCGGGAACCATCTTGCATCTCTCCGTTTCTTACAGCCCTGTCCGCTTGGCTCAGGCAAGTCCTTGGGCCTTCACACCCCAAATGAATCAATGAATCACTCCTCACCGCCTGAATTCAGGGCCCACGCCTTCTCCTGCGGAGTCCTGCAGGGGACTCATTACTCAGCGTCCGGCCTCCACCCTCCTCTCTTGAAAGGAGGAAAAGAAGGATGCAGATGATTGTAAAATATGAGGTGGGAGGCCAGAGAGATGACAGCACTGCGGCTAAGGCCGTGCATGCCGCCAACCTCTCTCACCCCTCCTCTTGTGCCCCAGCCCAAAAGGCCATCACTATTTCACCAGCGGGCCTTCATCGGCCCTCCGCCCCCTGCCCTGCCCCGACACCCCTCCGGGTGAATTGCTCAGGTCCCTGAAACAGGAGCACGGGTGACAACTTCCCAGGGATGCCCTCCACACCCTGCCTACTGGCTCTGAGATTTTCAATCATCCCCCAATCTCTGTGACCTTGTCCACGCATTTCTGGGACACGGGTCACTTTCTGCTCTACGTGGTTCAAAGAGATTTAAGTGAAAATGAAAACCCAGCTGCCCTACAACTGCTGGCTCTCACCACATGGCCACGGTTAGAGCATGGAAATAGGGAATTAAGCCGAGACCATCCTCTCCTCTCCAATATGAAACTAGCCATTTCCTATTTAGGATAGGAAGGTAATTATCAGAGTAATTCTGTTCATTGCGGTGTTTGAAGGTGAGCGGTTGAATTTAAGGAGCTTTCCCCGTCTGTCACATACAATGATCTTTGCCTATGTTGAAGGCACTGCAGTTTTGGAATAAGTGTCTATTTCATCACCTCAAAGAGCTCACCCCCCCCCCAAGAAGTACATTTATATAGTATGACATTAGGAAACTGTAAACACGGATGTATTTCTTATAATTAATTCTAAAAGGGAAATTCCAGGGTTTTATTTCTAAAATGGTAACATGTTAAATATTACTTAAAATAATAATCATTCTACTACTTCACTTGTTTTCTCATGCCCCCACAAAAGGTGGTATTTTATTTTATCACCATTCTTTGAACAGCATCCTTGGATATACCAATTTCCTTTAAAAGTGGGCAAACACTTCCATTTTCAGCCTCCCGATCATCCTTAAACTCTCTCGGGCTTACTGTCAATTCAATTTTAAATACACATAGAGTGATTCAAATAAGGGTGACATTAAATCAAATACTAAAATTGAATGGAATAAGAAAAACTGAATGTCACTTGAAGACACAAGATGAAAATAAAAGATCTCTGGATTTATAAACACTCCCAATGCTCAACAACAAAACATCCCATGGCCCCACCCAGAAGTGGGAAAAGAGATTAAACATCTTCTTCCCCAAAGACATCTATGGGTGCTAGTGTACACATGGAAAAGTGCTCACTGTTCCTTATTATTAGAGAAATGCAATACAATGAGATGTCACCTCACACCAGGTAATAATGGCAGATACGTAAAAACAGCCCGTGCTGGCGGGTCGTGGTAAGGAAGGAGGCCTCCACCGCCGTTGCTAGGAAGGTCACCAGATTCATGCTTCAACCTCTAAGAAAAGTACTGGGGAGATTCCTCCAGAAACAAGACTCTCTCTCCCACATGGCCGACAACACCCCCTCTTGGCCTCGACCTCCCAAACACGACGAAAAAGAAAAGCCATATGCGTACCTGTGTTCATTGTGGCACTGAGCACAACACTGAGGATGCAGCGACAACCCAAATGTCCGATGGCAGAGGAGTGTGCCAAGAGGCTGTGGTATATATACACAAGGGGGCACTTGGCAGCTGGAAGAAAAGATAAGATCATGCGATTGGCTGCTGTGCCGAGGAGACTAGAGGTCACTGCGCTGAGTGCGGGGACGGACACAGTGATCTCTTGCCTCCTTGGCCCTAAGGATTCCCAGGAAGGGAGGAACAAATGGCCAAAGACTATGGAACTGGCAAACTGATCCATAGAACTGACCTTAGGGGGGATTTCCAGGAAGGGGGAAGGGACAGGGGACCCCAGTGCCAGGGATGACGGGGAGTGGGCACTCTGGTGGTGGGTGTGGTGCTAAAGCCATGTCCATACGAAACTATCAGCCTTACCATGAGCACTGTAGCTCGATCAAAACGGAAGGGGATAAAGGACATGCACAGGACATTTTAAAAACAATGGTCTCTAGACCCATTGAAGAGAAGAAGCACGAAGACAATATGTGAGGAGCAGCTGGAGGGGCCGGAGGGAGAGAGCAGAGGTCAGGGCACTTGCCTTGCATGCAGTCGGCCCCGGTTCGGTGCCTAGCACGGTGAATGCTTCCTCAAGCACCCCCAGGAGCGGCCTATGAACACAGCATCGAGCACAATGTGGAGCACTCCCAGAGCCATCCCCACCTCCCCCCCCAACTGAATAAATAGTAGATAGACTTCCGGTTGGGGGGGGGCTGCTCAGATCAGCATGCCGGATTGACAGGGATCAACACTCCCCAGGAAAGCAACACCACCAGCTCACAACCAGCACCCCCCATTTCATTTCCACCCTTGAACTGAGGTAGAACTTCCTCATGTTTTCAGCTTTGTCTTCCTGATCAAGTTCCACACTTCCTCTTTTGGAGAAAATACACACATTCATATTCCTGCACATTCTCTGTGGTCCCCAGTACTTTGTGATGCAAATGGATATTCAATAATGAAATTGCTGATTGCCCAAAACGCTGTTTCTTCATGTAAATATGTCCTGAAAATACTCTCTCTCAGATTGTGAGTGCCGTAGATCTCAAAGGATTTTATTCATTGGAAATAAATTGAATTATGGGGCCAGATATGTCACCATGGGATCTCACGCACAATAGCTTCCCTAACTTCCAAACCAATTATTTTTGATTGGTGAAAGCATTATATGAAAGAATGCTACAGTGACAATGAAATTATTAATAACTTCCAGCAGTAAATTCAATTATTAAAAGAATAGGTGCTGATGTACGTGCCACAAGGACGAAACAGGGGGGGACAAAAGCGCCTCCTTCTTCATGCTGATTTTTAGGGAAATAACAAAATCTGAACACCAGAAGCCCAACTCACAACTGCCAAACAGACATCAATGTGCAACAAGTACTTAATACGTGCAAAATGGTAATACAACCAGCAGGTTCTGCTTCTTTTATCAAAGCATCCTTCTGCTCAAACTAAATTTGAGAAGACAATCGCGCCCAGTTATTTAGACTATACACAACCACGGAAGTCTGACTTCTTGTTCTCTAAGACAAAAGAATGCTTCTACACTCCCAAATTCTAGACTTCCCATCCATACTGTCTATGAAGCAGGCACGTATTTGAAATTGGCAGGAGTCTACCGAGTGCTAACAGTCACTTGTCCAAGGTCCAATTTCCAGGTTGTCTACAAGAAGGCCCTCAAGTGTCCTATTAACTTGAACCTTCTCTGTTGGTTCATCACAGCTGGATGCAAAAGAGCAACTGTGTGTTTCTGTCTTGTTCGGCTCAGAATTTCTGATCTGTAATGAATCCGTGGTGGGTTTGTCACTTCTCCCAACACAGAAGAGGGGAGTTACAGACATCCAGTGCCAAAAATAGGCAAAGATTTATCACCGAGACTAATGACACAACTCTCAGGAAAGTCTGTTGCAGAGACAGAGGAGGAAGCATAATTGCGTTACCAAGAAGTGTGGAAGCCATATTCAATAGACATGGCATGTCCGATTTGGGGATACTGACGGATCTTCTGATAGATTGATGAAAAGCAATGGAATTATGGGCTACAGCGATAGTAGGGTGTTTGCCTTGCATGTGGCCAACCTGGGTTCGATCCCTGGCATCCCATATGGTTCCTCCAAGCACCGCCAGGAGTAATTCCTGAGTGTAAAGCTAGGAGTAACCCCTGAGCATCGTTGGGTGTGACCCAAAAAGCAAAAAAAGAAAATGAATGGGATTGTCTTCCAACCAAGATAGGTTGGGTGTGGATTTTCAAGAGGCATTTTCCCTTGGGGACAAAAAGTCTATGAATTGGGCTAACCCCTTCATAGGTATCTAGAGAACTGGGATCACCTGTAGCTGACAGAAGTGATTTCAACAGGCCTGAGAAGGGAAGGACTATCGGGCTGCAGAGAGGGAACCTACCACCAATGATTCTAGAGAAAGGGCAAGAAGAGAAACGGGGAGAAAGAGGTGATATTGTCATCAAGCCGTCCAAACTTCAGAAAACTCAATCCACTCCAGACCTCACTGAGATGTGTGGTTTATTACCTGACAACACCAAAGAAGCCAGGTTTTTACTTCCAACGAAATAAGAGGAAGCCGTAGATGGACACAAGCTCTCGGAACAATGAGCTCCTAATTCCTGGGCACCAGGAGACTTTTCTCTTCTATTCAAGCACTGTAGCACTATAACTCTGTCATCCCGTTGTTCATCAATTTGCTCGAGCGGGAACCAGGAACGTCTCCATTTTGAGACTTGTTACTGCTTTTGGCATATCGAATACACCACGGGGAGCTTGCCAGGCTCTGCTGTGTGGACGGGATACTCTTTGCAGCTTGCCGGGCTCTCTGAGAGGGGCGGAGAATCAAGCTCAGCCCGGGTCAGCCACATGCAAGGCAAATGCCCTACCCACTGTGCTATCACTCCACTCCTCTTCTATTCGAATAAAAGTTAAACCTGCAGGAAGAACTAAGGTTGCGAATCAGCTTCCTTCCAAAGGAAGGCTATCCAGGACTCTATCCCTGGGATCACCAGGGTCCAGAAAGTGAACAAAAGAAACCAAAGAGAAAGTCAAGGATGCAGTGAGGAAGGGTTCAGCTTGCCTGTGAAGGAAAAGGCCGCGTGTCAACAGACAGGGGCAGGAGCAAGTAACCAGAAAAGGCAAAAATCAGGATTTTCCCCAGAGTTACCATGAAGTAAAAGAACCCTGCTGACCCCAAGTGCAGGCCAGCAAGATGCCTGTGGACAAGGGGCTTCAAGAACCTTAAGAGCATCCTCTGATGTTGCTTTAACCTGCTCAATGTCCATACATCATTAGAGCAGCAACAGAAGGCCAATGCGCTCAGCTAGAACTAGCCCCACGAAGCGAGAATTCGGCCATGAGGCAGTGCAGTGCGAGAGACAGGGGGTGGAAGGACACAATGCCTCAATGCCCTGTGAACCTGGCTCAAGTCAACCAGCCTGGGGAGCCAGGACACCTCTGCTGAGAAGTGACCCAAGGAATTCCACCTGTGACATTCGTGGAGGGAACGGACACTGGTCTGGAGTCGGAACACTGTATGCTTGAAACTCAAGTATGAATAACTTTGTAAAGCATGGTGCCCTGGTGAAAATGTAAAGAAAACAGAACTGGGAGGGGGAAAAGGCCACCTCAGAAGCTTGTATTGGACAATGGCAAGATGCGTATCTTGCACACATCCAAGCCGAGCTGGATCCCCGGCACCACCCCGGAGGGATCCCTGAATGCAGAGGCAGGCACAGGCCCTGAGCCTGGCCAGGGTGACCCCAAACATACAACAAAGAGAAATCCATCTCAAGTGGATTATGGATCCACATGGATTATTCATTTTCTGTTTGGGGGTTGGAGGGGCGATAAGTGGAGAACACATATAATTTTTCTCAGCGCCTACTCCCAGCTCTGTGCTCAGGGAAGACGCCGGGGGGGACCTGGAGACCACATACAGTGCCAGGGACAGAGATGGGGCTGGCCCTGGGAAAGTCTCACCTGCAATATGATTTCTCCAGCCCCAGCTGGGAGAATTGAATGAGATTCTGCCAGCTGAGCATTCAGCGTATGGCTCGTCCTAAGTGATGAATACATGTTTATCACCAATAGTCTACGGCGTCTTCTGTGTGGACAAATGGGGGTGGGGGGAGGGAAGAAGCTTTTTGCCACAATAGAATCATTTCTCCTGGGCTGGCCTCCTAGCAAGCTATACCACCGCTCGGGCAGAATGTACGAGGGAGAGAGAAATCACGTGCTACTGGCCACTCTCGCAGACCTAAGAATGATCAATAACGACATGCCATTCTGTGCGGGCCCGATCAATATGTGAGCCCCGTCATCATGAACTCACTCGCAGGCGAGCCCTTAGCAGGGGCAGCAGATAAGCTGTGACCATTTTTCTGTATATCTGCAAATGCATCTATCATGGTGACAAATGTGTGCCTGGCCTTATATTTTCTCTGCCCAGTCTTATTCTAATATCACACATCTGTACATACTGCCACATGATTCAGAACCCAGCTCACAGTGTCACGCTCGCTGGACCTGCTGGACTAGAAGACCGTGTTGGTTGGCTGATGTGAGAGAGAGAGAGAGAGAGAGAGAGAGAGAGAGAGAGAGAGAGAGAGAGAGAGAGAGAGAGAGAGAGAGTGTGTGTTCAGGCATGAAGGCACCTGCCTTATATGCAGCTTACCCTGACTTATGCGTGGGAGTCACTCCTGGCAGTATCAGGGGGCTACGGGATACCTGGGATTAAACCCACGCCCCCAAGATGCCGAAGATATCTCTCTGGCCCTCCAGCAATTGTTTTAGATAATGCTAACGCCAGCCAGGAAAACAATTTCATTAATTTCAAAGAAAATTAAATTCAAAGAAAAGAAAAAAAGTTCAATGATTAATTGAGGCAAGAAATCACTGGGATTTTTTTTTATTGTATCATGGGGGAATAGAATCACTGAAAATATTAAAGATGAAGGGAATCCCACATAACGATGACCAGCCAACCAGAGGCGTCATGAGTGAAGATCTTCTCTCCTCCGCACAGAAAGAGCCGTTTTCTCCCACTAACAAGAGGTTCTACTACCAGGCCAGCGGGAGACTCAGCGGGAGACTCAGAGGGCGCTATTTCCCCGCCTAAGGAGCAGCACTTTTCCATTCCTTGGGGATTAGCGTGGAGTCATTTAAAAGAGCTAAGGCTCTCCTGCCTCTAGTGACATGGAGGAAACTCCCGTTTCATTCATTCATTCATTCATTCATTCATTCATTCATTCAACAGTGCCGCGCTTTAGGACAGTGGTTTCCACCCACACGGGCATACAGACCATCTGTTAAAAACCACTAACCTAGGGGGTCTTAATAGCCACACAGGGACCCCGGAGTCACCCACCAATCGGTGGCAAGGAAGTGAACTAACCAATGATTCCCCTGGATCATAATCATGTCCAGGATACCCTGTTGGACAAAGCCATTTCCATCCATCAATATAAGGACTGATGGATGGAAAGGAAAGTTCGGCCGTCCCAACATCAGGGAGCTGGTGCCACACGCAGGGCACCGCCTCAAAATCATCCCGGAACTGGGTGTCCGGGAGGGAGTCTGGATCCCACACACCCAAGCAGTGGCCCCCTGCCACGTGACTGGCTGGACGGCCCCGCGTCCCCACCCATGCTCCCCGAATAACTCGGGGCTGTGGAGGCCCCGGGTTTGCTGCTTGCATACTCAAGAGGGGGCCCCAGGATGAACCTTTGGTCTGGTTGAGCTTTCAGCATGAAACGAACTCCAGACGGAACAGGAGCAATAGCACAGCGGGTAGGGCGTTTGCCTTGCACGCGGCCGACCCGGGTTCGATTCCCAGCATCCCATATGGTCCCCCGAGCACTGCCAGGAGTAATTCCTGAGTGCAGAGCCAGGAGGAACCCCTGTGCATCGCCGGGTGTGACCCAAAAAGCAAAAAAAAAAAAAAAAAAACAGAACCGAATCCGACGATTCAGCTGGTACTTAAACAGCTACGCTGCACCCCAGCTTGGAGAATTGGGCCCAAGGGACAGAGGGAACGCAGCCATCAACCCTCCAGTCTGAACAGCAGCTGGATTCAAGGGTGGGCGCTGCCTGCTGGGTCCTTAGCACAGCGGATGTCTCTGGCCTCTCGTCACCCCAGGGTGAAGCTCTCGGCCACGTGGCCGTCACTGAGCTCAGGCTGGGCTGCGCCCCCTACTGGCCAGGATGGCTAGTGCACATTCTGGTGTGGTCTGATGGGTACCACCTCTGTGTAGGGATGTTTGGTGTGAGCCCGTGTTATTTTCAAAGGCTGAATCAAACACCCACCGATAAACAAGGAGGACTAACAATGTCTGCTGTTCTTTTTCTGGACGACACAGTCCAGCTCATGGAGCTCACCTGCTCCTCAGCCATGTCTGACACATCCACGCTCCCAAAGTAAGAAAGGCTTGGAACAGAAATTCTCCACAGCGGCTGTGAAGGGAGGTCACAGGGCTGGAGCAGGGGCTCTGCATGCTGGAAGGCTGAGCCCTGGCCCTGGCCAGGCCCCCTGAGCACCACTGGAAACCAGCACTGAGCACTAAACTAGGAGAAGCTCCCTGAGCACGTCCAGTGGGATGCAAAATCAAGGAAAAGCCTGCAATGAGAAAACACCTCATGTCGATGTGACCAACGACACCTTCAATAGAGAATTAAATGTGCTGGTAAAATGCAGAGAAACTGTAACTCTTATGCTATACTGCTAAGGATGTAAAACTGTGCAGCTACTATGGAAAAGGGGGCAACGGTTCCTCACACACTTAAAATCAAGGGGGCTGGAGGGATATCACAGTGAGTGAGGCACTTGCCTTGCACATGGCCAACCTGGGTGGGATCCCGGCACAGAGTACGATGCCCTAACTTCTTTTCCAGGAATGACCCCTGATCAGAGAGCCTGAAGTAAGCCCCGCACCCAGCTGGGGATGACCCAAAACAAAACATGATAAAATGCAGCAGTCCCACTCCTAGGAAAATGCCCAAAAGAGTGTAAGGAGGGTCTTGTACAACTATTTCCCAATCATTAGTTTTAGCAGAATCACTCACAACAACCAAAGCAGCGGACTGGAGCCATAGCACAGCAGGTAGGGCGTTTGACTTGCATGCGGCCGACCCAGGTTCTATTCCTCTGTCCCTCTCAGAGAGCCCAGCAAGCTACTGAGAGTACCCCATCCCCATGGCAGAGCCTGGCAAGCTACCCGTGGCGTATTTGATATGCCAAAATCAGTAACAAGTCTTACAATGGAGACGTTACTGGTGCCCGCTCGAGCAAATCGATGAACAATGGGATGACAGCGCTACGACAGTGACACAGTGCTACAGCCAAAGCAGCAATCAGCACCAGTGTCCAAGTAGGGAATGTGTTTTTTGAAATGTGGCGTATCTGAACAGAAGAATGTACTTAGCAACAAAAGGGATTGAATGCGAATAGTGCAACGCCAAGGAAAGCCACATCCAGAGACTGAGCGGTGAAGTCTCCCAGGAATGCAGAGCCCGGTTCCCATCCTGCTCGAGGAAAACTACAACACGCACCCTACCAGTACCAGATGGAGTCTCATGGATTCCACCTTTCTGTGTAGAACCTCTTTCAGAACTCTGAGACTCAGGACAGTTTGGTATTTGAATGGGCCAATCTTTGGGAACTTAACAAGTCCCCAACGTCTTGGTCACTGCATCAAAGACAGGTTTTCAGATCCCATTATGAGGCTCTGCTTCTGGCTCCCTCATAACCCCATGCAGGTTACACCACCAATCGTGGTAGTTCAAATGAAGGCATGGTCCGCCGTGGCTCAGAGATGAAATGTTAGGTGAGAATAAGAGATAACTATACAGAGTCTTCACTGCACATCTCTGAAAATATCAAATCAAATCAAACTACAGAGTATGGGAACTACGAATGGCCAAAGGCGACAGAATGGTAAAGTTGGTCTACAGAATTCAGCTTACCTAGAGGACCACATGTTTGGGGTGTGGGGAGAAAGATGAGGGGGGTGGGGGGCTCTTTGAGATACTGGTGGGGGTAAACGGGCACTCCAGGGATGGGTGTGGTGCTGGAATGATGAACGCAAGCAACTATCATTAACAGTATAGTAAAATCATGGGACTTTCAATAAAAGGAGCAGGGGGGATAAAGATTTTTTTTTTTAAGTTTTCACTGGAACTTTTCCTGTTCAACTCTTGGGGAAATAATGTGATAAATAAATTTGGAGGGTAAAGAATCACTATGATTTGATTACATCATTTATGGATTGTTCCTGCCAAAAAATTGCTCATTTCTAACAAGCTACCCAACGGGCTCGTGCAGAACGTCTAAGGCACTTAAGTCGTGGCAAAGGAGTCCGGGTAGATGGTTGGAGAATGTGTCGGCGCTAAAGCTGAACATATGCACGTGCAGTATTCAGACTTTTTCATTATCAGGAGGGCACCTGAAACAACCGGCTGGACACTGTCACTGAAACAGAGAGTCCCAGCACCCCCATCTTGAAACCTATTCTATTTAAGGAAAGTAATCAGAAATTTCCCCACACTTTCATTCTGAGCCTACTACTCTCACCCCACGCACCTGCCAACAGGTGGTCTCACCGCTTTGGCAAACAGCTTCTCAAGACAGATCACCCTTCCCAAGCCACAGAGGCAAAAGCAGCGGGCACACAGCCCGGCTGCTTCACCCAGGGCGAGCCCAGCAAGGCATGGGGGGGGGGGGCAGAGATGCCTCGCCCTGACCCCTCTGCCTTCATCCTCCAAGGAAAACAACATCCTCTGGGTGCTACTATCTTCCTAGAGCCAGGACGCAGAATCATAAAGCAATTCAACTTGCCGCGTGCATGGAAGTCACTCTCCATTCTCCAGTGCTGCGGGAAACGGAAGAGAGAGCACTGAGAGCATCTAGGGTATCGCTGGCCAGGCCGAGTCTTCCCCTTGGACTGCAGAGAAAGTCCCCTTGGACTGCAGGCCATACCCTAAGCCCTGTGGGGTATGGCCCCCAAACAAAAAAACACAAAAAAAGTGTCTAAGGGTGCCACTAAGACACTTTCCCTTCGGAGCAGAACCTTCTTGACAGAGCTACGACAGAGGGTCCCCGTCCAACCTCTGCCTGAGAGCGACAGTGAAACAGAGTCCTGACCTCCAACATGCTCATCCCCACCCCACGAGCATCACTGGATAATAGCCCTGGCAGCCCCCCACCCCGCATCCCACCTCTTCCCGTGCTGCGGACAAGACAGAGAACACTGCTCGCTCCATTAAGATATTGTTTTATTTAGTTACTGTTTGGAGGAGCCCCACCTGGCAGTGCTCAGGGCATACTCATGGTTCTGCATGCAGGGGTCACTCTGGGTGGGTTAGAGGAAGCCCCTGGGCTCGGGGGATCAAGCCCTGACTCCTGTACTAGCGCTTTATTTTCAAAGCCACTTATCTGGGAAATCTCTAAAGAAACAGCTCACATACTCCTCTCTGAGGATCGGCCCAGTGTCCCGTCATCCCTGAGACTGCGCGTTACAAACGAGAACACGCTCCACGGTACCAGCGACCCGTCAGGGCTCCGCAGCCTGACGTGGCAAACAGAGATTTGTCAGGCTGGAGAAACAGCACAGCAGCTAAGGCACTTGTCTTTCAGGCCACCAGGCTGGGTTCCGTCCCTGACACTACACAGGGTCCTCTGAGCCCTGCCAGGAGTGCCCCCCCAGCTGAGAGCCAGGAGTAAACCCTAAGCCCTGTGGGGTATGGCCCCCAAACAAAACAACACAAAAAAAATTGTAACAAGATAATATAAAACTGGGACTTACTGCCTCAATTTTATTTTAGATTAAGAGAATGGCCTGTTGTTTTACATCATGTATGTGTTTTGTATAGCATATCTAGTTTTACAGAGAGTCTCTTGCCCGCATGCCTGGCTGTGTTCCCCGGGGCCCCTCGGAGGGGATGGGCTCCAGCTTCCCTCCCCACCCCGAGCAGAGCTTCCGGTGGCCAAAGACTACCGGAACCTAGCTACAGCCATGCTCGAGGCCCCTCTCCACACGTTCGGACAGGCCTCATGCATGAAGGTACCAGCAGAGGAACCCAGGTGTGTGTAATCCCATCAATGGCCAACATCCAGAGAGAGACTTAAAAGTGAGCTCCCAGAAGCGATACCTTGTAGCCTACTTCTCCCTCTGGGAGAAACTGGCAAGCTTCTGAGAGTTTCCTGCCCACATGGGACAGCCTTGCAAGCTCCCCATGGTTTATTCATATGCTAAATCCAGTAACAAGCTGGATCCCATTCCCCTGACCCTGAAAGAGCCTCCAGTGTGACATCATTGGGAGGGCCGAGAGAGACTTCTAAGATCTCAGGGAAAGGACGAATGGAGAGGTTACTGAGCCTGCTCGAGAAATCGGTGACTAACGGGACTTCCGTGATCGTGATCTAGTTTTACATTGAAGTAACAATGGCTCATAAAATATACCGAGTTCAGGCATCGTAATTCGACTTCCATGTATGGTATCTCATGAGACCCACCAAGGGTTGAGCTTCCGTCTACCACCTTACAAGTGGCCCTCTCAACAAGGCGCCTGCCTGCCTTGCCCTGGCCTGGATCTGCTCTGGCCTGGGCTTCCCTCTGCGAACTGCCCAGGGCCACCCCGGGGGGGCTGCGGACTGACGTCCTTCCCTCCCACCAGCTCCCGTCACTCCCCGTCACTCTGTGATCCTACGACGCTCTTCTCTCTGTGCTTCTAACTCAACGTGCAAGACACGCGGCAAGTGTCCACCGTTCTGGCTTCTCACCTGACTCTGCAATTGTCCTCGAATGACAAAGCATCGCCCTCCTACGTGTTGTTTCTTGAGGAAGCCGTCTGGGCCTCCAGGAGACCCGTGTTCGCGTCGGCTTCCAACCTCGAGCCAGGACTCTGAGCTTGCTGAACTGTCAGATGGGAGCCGAGGTGTCTACGCTCTCTCTTTTCCCGTCAGCCACATCATCAGAGACAAAAATAAACGTTCAGACCCGAGCAGGCAGCGGTAAACAGAATGTGGGGCACATTTAAAGACGTGCGCTGAGGGAAACGGGGGTGTAAGATGCAACTCTCCTCCAACGTGTTTACCAGACAGAGGGCCCTCACCTATTCCTAAGTTAAAGCAGCAAACTTTAATGCTAAAATTCTCTCATCCTAATAAATACTTTGTGCGACCTTTTCACAACGTCCATGCTACAGAAAAAGAAAACTATGGAGAGGTGGGAGAGGTCATACAGTGGGCAGGGCACATGTCCTGCACACAGCTGCCCAGGTTCGATCCCCAGCACCACCAGGAGGGACACTGAGCAGAGTCAGGCGAAAGTCCTGAGCACCACAGGGTGTGGCCCAAGACATTGCGATGATGTCAAATATCAAACGTTATCGCCCCACTGACATACAGTAATGCTTATCATATGTGTGTTCGCCAAGGCAAAAACCTCATCATTAATTTTACAATAAAAATATAACCCAAGGGCATTTTAAGTTGGCGCTGAAAGAATGCCTGTTCCCCGTGATTAAGTTGATGTGCCTTGCAAACTAGTTGGGGAAAATAAAAACACGTAAATCCCCTAGTACCAAGTAGATACGCACAAATGGAAAACAAAAATAACTTCAATCTTTTGTATCATTTGTGTAAGGTTATTTCAATATCACTAGAAATCAAGCATTTTCAAAAGACATATTTAGTACTGATAAGAAGCGAAAGCACAGCGGGTAGAGCGTTTGCCTTGCATGCGGCCGACCAGGGTTCGATTCCTCCGTCCCTCTGGGAGAGCCCGGCAAGCTACCAAGAGTATCCCACCCGCACGGCAGAGCCTGGCAAGCTCCCCGTGGCATACTCGATATGCCAAAAACAGTCACAACAAGTCTCACAATGGAGACGTTACTGGTGCAGAGGGATGGACAACAGGATGACAGTGCGAAAGTGCTACAGTGATACATAGTTAACAGACTAAGAGTAAATTCAGAGAATACACCAAGTCATCATTTTGTATTGATCATCCCAAAATTCACGCGAGATCTGAATCCAAACTCCCATACTAGCTGAAAATATTTCCAAGCACTGTTTCTTTGATAGGCCTTCACATCTATCTGTGTCTTGTTATGATGGCTGGGGTGAAAGAAGAGGTGAAAGTAGATATGCTTTCGATGAGTCGATGGTACTATTAAACTCAGATTTCAGTGGAATTCGCTTAGACGCGCCTCCTCGTCCCGTTAACTGCGCTGTTCATTACGAACGTGCAACTGCAGTGGATCCTTTGGAAAGGCTGATGGATACGATGTGGGCTCCTCTCTCTCTCTGCTCTTGCGGTGAATCACCGACTCTTGGCTGTTTCCTCAGCCCCGCACCTTCCCTGCTCAGTCAGGCATCTCAGGATTCCCTGCAGGCAGTTGTCTGAGCATCGGGAACAGCGGGTGTCCAGCTGACAGAGTCAGGGCCGGGTCCTGGCACTGGGCACCATGGGAGGCAGGAGGGGCTGCCCCATGCCTCTCCGCCTTCCCGCCTTCCCCTCTAGAGCCTCCCTTCCAGGGATCTGCATCCTGCCGGAGGGGGCAGAGGGGGGCTCCTCCAGTGGGTGATAAGCAAGTGCTTGGTTTTGGGGGGCATTGGCACCCCCTCTCTCAGAGGCTTCTTTCTCCCTCTCAGCACAGCGGAGACCTGGGGGGACAGCTTGTTCTGGGTTGGAATGTGGGTTCAGAGGCTGAGCTGCATCCCTCCACTGTGGGCACGGAAGACAGTGGCAGTCCCCACCCAGCCACCAGGCCGAGGAGGACCTCAGGGGCAGCTCTGCACCTTCTGGCAAGACAAAGGGAGGTACGCCCTAGGAGTAGGTCCAGCGTGGGGTAAGCCCTGGACGACTTGAGCGTCCCCACGGTAGCACGCCCATCTGCAACAGCTAATACCCAGCTATGTCCTTCCCCCTTAGTCCATTGCTCGTTCTGTTCTAATTCCTTGCGATGAATACAGAGCCGATTCATGACCAGTTCTTCTGTCCTGCAACTATACTACATGCCAACGAAAGGGTCTCCGTGGGCCAGACTGGCCATATTCTTGCCTCGTGATTCGCTGGCCTGCCTGGCATTCCGTTATGTTCTCTGAAGTCCGCTATAACAATTTAGGGTTAACTTCTGAACAAGATTTTGAATTATTCTAGAAGGGAGCGTAAGAAGAATCCTCTAATTTCCCAAAGAGAAGGAAATATGTTTCTTTCCTTCAGAACAATTCAATTTATCAAGGTAAAATTAGCTTGCAAGGTGCAACCCTCGATCAGGGGTCCAATGTGCCCCTACATTCACCATCTCATGCCGATCTCCCTCCACAGAAGTCCCCGGGCACCTTCCCGACTGTCCGCCACCTGAGAGCCCCAGGCTTTGTCTCCAGTGCTCACTGTCCTTCCCCTGGTTTTGTTTCTTTAAACGTCATGTAGATTTTGAAGGACTGTCCATACTGTTTTCAAAAAAGGCTGGACCAGTTGGCAGTCCTTCAAAAACTAGAAATTGAGCTTCCATACGATCCCACAATACCACTTCTGGGAATATATCCCGAAGGTGCAAAAAAGCACAGTAGAAATGATATCTGTACCTATATGTTCATTGCAGCACTGTTCACAATAGCCAAAATCTGGAACCAACCCAAGTGCCCGAGAACAGATAACTGGTTAAAGAAACTTTGGTACATCTACACAATGGAATACTATGCAGCTGTTAGGAGAGATGAAGTCATAAAATTTGCATATAAATGGATAGACATGGAAAGTATCATGCTAAGTGAAATGAGTCAGAAAGAGAGAGACAGATATGGGATTGGAGTGATAGCACAGCGGGTAGGGCATCTGCTTTGCACGTGGCCGACTCGGGTTCAATTCCCAGCATCCCATATGGTCCCCCAAGCACCGCCAGGAGTTATTCCTGAGTGTAGAGCCAGGAGTCAGCCATGAGCATCGCCCGGTGTGACCAAAAAAGCAAAAAAAAAAAAAGAAAGAGCGAGAGAGAAAGAGGGACAGACATAGAAGGACTGCACTCATTTGTGGAACAGAAAATAACATAACACAAGACCGACACCCAAGGACTGTAGATATAAGGGTCAGGAAGATTGCTCCATAATTGGAAGCCTGCCTCATGAGTGGGTGGGGGGAAGGCAGCTGTGATGGAGAAGGGATCACTAAGTCAAAGATAGTTGGAGGAATCGCTCGGGATGGAAGACTCGTGTTGAAAGTAGACAAAAGACCAAACGTGATGACCTCTCAGTGTCTGTGTTGCAAGTCATAATGCCCCAAAGTAGAGAGAGAGTATGGGGAAACTGTCTGCCATGGAGGCAGGGGGAGGGTGGGAAAGGGGGGGTATACCCGGGATATTGGTGGTGGGGAATGTGCACTGGTGGAGCGATGGGTGTTTGATCATTGTGTGATTGTAACCCAAACATGAAAGCTTGTAACTATCTCACGGTGATTCAATAAAATTAAAAAACAAAAGTCATATAGATGTGAGATCACCGGGTATTTTCTTTCTCCCGAAGTTCTCCCACAGCCCTGGAGTTCCACCCGTCTGGCAGCGAGACTTCCTCCTTTCCTGTTTGCTGACAGCTGAGGACGATTCCAAGGAATCAACATTAGGCTGCATACGTGGAGTGGGAGAGAGAGTTCAGGGGACAGGTGAGGCACTCGCCTTGCATGTGACCAACCTGGGTTCACTAGACGGGACAAACACCCGCCCTCCTCCACAAGTGCCACCACAAAAGACCCCTAAGCACAGAACCAGGAGTAAGCCCTGAGCACCACCTGCTGTAGCCCCCAAACCAAAAGCAAAGATAAACTCTATCACCAATATCTATTTTTAGAGAGAATCCTCAATGTTGAAGGCAGCCATATAAAAAAATATTTTTTTTCTGAAAGTTTATTTGTTGAAATGTTTTCTATTACTATTTAACCTGCAACTGGAGAAGAATAGGGTTGGAAAAGCTTTCCCCCAATTTAATACCATCATCATCTGGTTAGGAGGGTTACTAACCCTTTAGACAAAGAGATGATGGCACAAGAGGGGACACCAGAGGGGAGGGCGCTTGTCTTGCATGTGGCTGACCTGGGTTCGATCCCTGGCACCCCATAATATGGTCCTCTGAGCACTGCCAGGAATGATCCCCGAGTGCAGGAATGATCCCAGGAGTAAGCCCTAAGCACCACCAGGTATGAGGGAGGAGAAGAAGAAGCAGGAGAAGGACTAGGAAGAGAAGGAGGCAGGCAGCTGTGGTGATAGTGGCAAATGAGACGGAGGAAGAGGAAGAAGTGGAGGAGGAGGTGGAGAAGGAGGAGGGGCAGGCAGAGGAAAGATTTAAAGGGAAGAAAAACATGATGCTAAAATATAAACATCAATTCCAATGAAAACTGCCCCCAAAACAAAACATATACATATACATACTAATAAACAGCAGCAAAATGTTGAGACTATATAACAATCAAATAAATGAATCTTGCATATTAAAAAAAACCTCAGAAGACAATTATGTTCTATTTAAGCTTCCTTCTTTTAAAAGTGGTTTTATGGAATAGCCTGGTAATTATATATACACACACCGGTAAACATAAAGAACAGATTTTTTTTAAGTCATCAAAAATACTGAAACATACGATTTTTTCCATCAAAATTGTTTTTCATTTCCTATTTGGAAAATACCAAGGCGTATAAACACGGCCCTCCAGAGGTGTGAAAGAAGAACCCTATTAGTGATACTGCACGATAACTTCAGTTTTCATTCCATGAAGAGCTTCTCTCTCTTCTTCCCGGGACCAGAGAGAACCGCCACACGTGGCCTTTCACATCAAGGTTCACGGGCTGCCCTGAGGATGCATCCCTCGGAGCCAAGCGCCAGCCAAGTGCAGAAAGCGAAGAAACCACCAAGAAACAAATGCCAATCGTACTTCGCTTCCCTTCCCATCTCAAGGCAGCTAAAAGCTTCAAGAAAACAGGGGTCGGAGCGATAGCACAGCGGGGAGGGAGTTTGCCTTGTATGTGACCAACCCAGGTTCAATCCCCGGCATCCCACAGGGTTCCCCCAGCACCGCCAGGAGTAATTCCTGAGTGCAGAGCCAGGAGTAACCCTTGAGCATCGCTGGGTGTGATCCAAAAAAGCAAAAACAAGAAAAGAAAAGAAAAGAAAAGAAAAGAAAAGAAAAGAAAAGAAAAGAAAAGAAAAGAAAAGAAAAGAAAAGAAAAGAAAAGAAAAGAAAAGAAAAGAAAAGAAAAGAAAGACACCGATGCTTGCCAGTGCTCTATTCCTCCGGGGAGTCCAACTGCTCCCCAAAGTCCCTTCCAAGCTCGGGCAACCTTGCACCCCAACCTTGCGCCCTGAGCTAGGACCGGCATCGCGGCGGCCGCTGCAGCATCTCCCAGAGCGTCACTGCAGAAGGGCCGGCGACTTCTTCCCCTGTGGCAGAGCCGCTGCCCAGCCCACGCCCCTCTCCTCCGCCTGAGCCCAGCGGGGCCCCGGGGCCCCCGGGAGCAGCAGGACACGCGTGTCCAGGGAGCCCGGAGTCTTCAAGAGGCAGCGGCCAGGCGAGGCCTCTGGGGGCTTTCGCTGCCAGCCTGGACGTCTCAAATTAATAACATTTTTCATTTCTGTCTCCGCAATTACACGAGCGGCTTTTTCCAGGGCTCTTCAAGGCATCCTCGCTCTCTGATTGCCTCTGCCAGCTCCAGCCACCGGGCCGCAGGCAGCCTGCGGTCACCATGGCAACCGCGCCCACAGGGAGGGGGAAGCCGGCAGGCGCCAGAGGAGCCCGAGGTCCTCGGGACAGATGCGGGAGCGAGGAGGATGGGAGGCCAGGGGAGCGAGAGGCCGGCAGGACCAGGAGCGACGGGGAAACTTGGCAAGTGTCGCTGATGCACGACTTCCAGATAGAGGAAATGTGAAAATCAGGCCCGCTAGTGCGTCGGGGTGGAAGGAGGGAGGGAAGGAGGGAGGGAGGGAGGAGAGAGGAAAGCAGGTAGATTCCATCTGCCTCCTCTTAATATCCATGAACTGCATTTCAGAGAAGCTAATGTGAAAATATCAAAAACCAGCAAGACGGCTTTGAAGTGTGCTACCATATTATTTGAGCAAATTATCATAATATTTATTTGCGACCATGATTCATGCCCTATTCTGTGCCATTAATGAGGGTTTGACATTCAGTTCTTTCCTTCGTTTTTTTTTAATTAAAATCTTCAGTTTTTATTTTATGGACAAGACTTGGGAGCAAGATTTTACTCATCAAACAACAGGCTCTCAAGAACTAGCTCCTAAACTTCAAGGGCGTGTGCACTGTCCGACTCTCTCCTTCTCTCTCTCTCCCTCTCTCTCTCCCCTTCTCTCTCTCTCCCCCTTTCTCTCTCTCTCCCTCTCTCTCTCCCTCTCTTTCTCTCCCTCTCTCTCTCTCTCCCTCTCTACCCCTCTCTCTCTCTCTCTCTCTCCCTCTCTCTCTCTCTCTCTCTCTCTCCTCTCTCTCATGCACCTCACTGTTTCTTCAGGTAGCATGCACTTCTTCAGGTAGAATGCGTATCGGGCAGTTCTGCACCTCCTGTGGGCATGTCCTCATGTCCTCACTCTCTGTCATGCGTGGCCTGGCCACAGAAGGCAAGGCCTTCCACCACAGCGCAGTGCCCAAGTCTATGGCATGCAGTCTAGGCCCAGCTACTCCTTTGGCATTATATTATTAAACAGGCTGTGCCCAAGGGATGCTGCTCAGACAAGCCCAGTGACATCTGAGCTGCAGAGAAACACACCAGCTCAGACGTTCAGTGTGCCTCATGCAGTACCTGGAACATCGCTCTACTGAAGAAGTGACAACATAAGCTGCAGCCCATCTGCAGTTCAGCTAGACTCTGCATATTTTCACCGCATAATCCAGGGTGCTGAACCAAGCCTACCCCGGTACTTTCTGGGAGGCATGGGGTGTGCATGAGAGCTAGGGATAAGATGCTTAAAGCTCTCAGTAGGATGTTCCATAAAAGAAAGACCAATTACTTTGGGAGGTGGGGTGTGAAGGGAAGGAAGGGAAGACTCCCGCTCATTTCAGACATTTTGAAAACAAATGGCCTTTTGATTCTCTACAAGCCACTCTGAAGAAAATACAAGAGAACTTTTGGAAAATTTTAAGCTATCTCTGACTGGAAACCATCATCAAAGTGAAGAAAATGAGGTTCCAAAATTTCCATTTGACTAACTTTCACAAATTATTCCCCTCACCTGAACTATATATCCAGAACAAAGATGATGAAAGTGCTTTAAGATCAAACACTTAGTAATGAATAAATCAATTCAAATGACAATTACAAAATATTAGCACATAGTCTATATCTATTAAAAACAAACACCACCACCACCAACAACAAAAGACTCTTTACCTTACTGAAGGTAAAAAGGGCTGGAGCAATAGCACAGCAATAGGGCGTTTGCCTTGCACACACCAACCCAGATTCAATTCCACCACCCCTCTCGGACAGCCCAGCAAGCTACTGAGAGTCTCCTGCCCACACAGCAGAGCCTGGCAAGCTACCCGTGGTGTATTCAATATGCCAAAAACAGTAACAAGTCTCAAAACGGAGACGTTACTGGTGCCTGCTATAGCAAATTGATGAGCAATGGGATGACAGTGCTATAGTGACATTGATACCTTACTGAAATTCTTAAAAACTTGATCAGGTGCTTTGAAAAGCTCAAGTATCAAAAATGAGCACAGTGGCCCAGAGTTTTATCATACAGCTGGTAGGGAGGGTGTTTGCCTTGCACACAGCCAACCCAAAAACAAAACAAAACAAAACAAAAACGCTTGGAAAAAAGAGCCGTTATCTTTTAGGATAGCTGCAGGATTGCCAATACAATGCAAAAAAAAAATGATAGAGCATTTCCATTTTCCTCCACTTGGTTTCCCCTCTAACACTGAATATCAGTGTGATGTATTTGCGAAACCCAGGGGCAGCAGTGTTGCATTAATCTGGACTACCTCTCTACTTCACTTGGACGGACTTCATGACTTCATTTTCCTCCAACGTCCTTTTGTTCCTCCAGGCTATCACACTTCATTTAATCTGCATGTCACCCTGAGCTCCCCACAGTGGACCATTTCTGGAACTTTACTTGGTTTCCAAAGCCCTTGAGAGTCTCGAGGTTGCCTGATTGGTTCTCATGTCGAATTATGAGTTTCTTACGGGGTTAGGGATGGAGGCCTTTTGTCTGACATCTTTCTCAAGATTACGTGGAGGACTCTGAGTCTTCAGGAGAAAGGAATAAAAGCCAAGTGACATATTTAATACGTGACATCAAGGGCAGAAACCATATATTTTAATGACAATTTTTTTGAATTACATAGATTCTTAGAAACTAAATCCTTTTCTAACGCACCCAATTTAGCATTACCCACACATACAGTAGACAGCCCATTTGCAAAGACCAAACAGCATTCTCAAACGGATTCTAACATTACTTAGAATGGATGTAAGGGTTCTAAAGTATGTGGGGCTGGAACAATGGTACACAGGGTAGGGCACTTGCCTGGCACACAGCTGACCCAGCTTTGATCCCCAGGACCCTATATGGCCCCCTGGCCCATCAAGAATGATCCCTGGGTCCAACACAAGTAAGCCCTGAGCACTGCCAGGTATGGCACAAAAACAAAACAAACAACAATAAAAACAGGATGGTAAGCTACAAAAAAAAAAAAAAATGATGGACCCAAAAGACAGAGCTGAAGGGCTTCAACATAACCTTTGCACACCTGAGGTCCTGCTACCATTCTCTGATCCTACCTTGCCCCAAAAGATAACTGAATGTGACCCTCACAATGATTTTAAAAAATGTCGACTCCTGGGTCCTGTAATGATAGCACAGCGGGTAGGGTATTTGCCTTGCACGCAGCCAACCCGGGTTCAATCCCTGGCATTCCCTAGAGTCCCCCAAGCACTGCCAGGAGTAATTTCTGAGTGCAGAGTGCAGAGCCAGGAGTAACCCCTGAGCATCTCTGGGTGTGACCCAAAAAGCACAAAAAGAAAAAGAAATTAAAATGCTGACTCCTTTGGAGCTAAAAGACCAAAATCTGGAGTATACATCCTGATAGCGAGGGGTCAAAAACTCATCAAAGGGTCTGGGGAGATCGCCCTAAGAGCACAGCACAAGCTTTACATGCCGGAAGCGCAAGTATGAGCACTGATCAATTTGTCCCCAAACAAAAAAACAAAAACCCTCAAAAAAAATACACACTGGGAAGAGTGACAGCCTACCACCCTCTCCCCAGGGCCAACTCACCATTTGGCAGTTCCCTAAGGTTCCCAAGGAACTTCAGGGAACGCTTTCCAGCCTTGCCAAACTCCAGCCAATCAATGCTTTCCCCCATTGGCATATCTCCGCCTGTTCTTGAAAACACCAGACAATTTGAATCTCTTAGGTTATTAACTCACTCTGAATGGGGGGGGCAGGGGACATAACTGCTACTCTGCTGTTATTTGTCAGTGCCGTGGTTAATAAGATTAATGATTATATTTAACTTGCCATTTTGTGGGTCAAATACGGGGGCACGTCAGCAACTTCACATTTAGCAATTTCAGCCAATCCTCACAATGCCAATATCGCTGTGGGCCGGGTTCCTACTTCTCCAGTTCCGAGGAGGACTCCTCAGTCGAGGCCTTCCCAAGGCACTGCCCTTTGTAAAGCATCAGCGGAGAGGCCCAGGCACTCACGGGAGAAGACTCTGGTCAAATGCTCAAATGGTGAGAGTGGTTGGGAAATGCCAAGCACGCCACTGGAGCAATGGGACGGAGGGCAGGTCACTTGGAAGGAGCTGCCACCAAGCCCATGTGTGTCCAGAATCGGGACCAGATCGTGATGACACATTTTCAGTTACAACCCCCCAAGTTGCTCTCCAACTAAACCAGGTCAGTGCTTTCAAAACATGCTTTATGGATTCAAAAGCCGGAGATGCAGAAATAGCCCGTGCACAATTCGAAGAGAGAAATAAATCAATCCAAGTTGTTGCTTGAGCAGGTGAACACCCATTTTACTATCAAAGGCAAGCTGTTGGCAGGACCACCCCCAAACCTCACGCATTTCCTATGTTTCAAAGGCATAATTCGAATAAGGGATTCGATTTATCTAAATGGGGATTCTGAAATAGCAAAGTCCAAACAAGGAATAAATGTTAGTAAAAGCAAACATGTGCTTCTTTTCACATTAATATTAATTCTATGTTATAGACATTCCTATTTGAGATAAAATAAATATGAAACTGCTAAAAAAGACAAAAATCATGAATAAGTTTCCGATAGTTTGTCACATAGCACTGTCATTGTGTTGTTCATCAGTTTGCTGGAGTGGACACCAGTAACGTCTCCATTATGAGACTTTTTGTTACTGTTTTTGGCATATCGAATATGCCTAGGGGAGCTTGCCAGACTCTGCCGTGTCAGCGGGATACTTTCGATAGCTTCCCGGGCTCTCCAAGAGGGACAGAGGAATCGAACCCGGGTCGGCCACATGCGAGGCAAATGCCCTTCCCGCTCCAGCCTGGTAGCTCAGAGGGTAGGGCGTTTGCCTTGCATGCAGCCGACCGGTGTCTATACAAAAACGTATTGCTAAATAAACCATGCAAATAACATGAAGGAAAGAGAAAAGCAATATAACATTATTGGTGCTTGATGGAACTGGGTGTGCCTCGGGGCACTGTTGTGGGAGTAGCTCAATAAACCTCAGCTCCCTGCAGGAGGAGCAAGGACAGCCCAGCGTTATCCAACAAGTAGGGTTCATTTTTGCATGTACTGTTAAATTGGATACAATATCTATGATTTGGAATATAGAGTCAATCAAAATTAAAGTGAATTGTCCCAAATAAGCTAAGTGCTAATGTAATATGTTAAAATACTGTACTTTCTATTATAAAGGGTGAATGTTAACAGAGATCTAAGCTACAACTGTTGAACTCTGGAACGTGCCTGCCAAGCAAAGGAGGCTGGGTGGGCAGGAGGGAACACGGGAGCTCTGCTGGAGGGAAGTTGATACTGTGATGGGATTGGTGTTGAAATATTGTGCAGCATTGCACTGTCGCACTGTCGTCCCGTTGTTCATCGATTTGCTCGAGCAGGCACCAGTAAACGTCTCCATTGTGAGACTTGTTGTTACTGTTTTTGGCATATCGAATACGCCACGGGGAGCTTGCCAGGCTCTGTCGTGTGGGCGGGATACTCTTGGTAGCTTGCCAGGCTCTCCAAGAGGGACGGAGGAATCGAACCCTGGTTGGCCGAGTGCAAGGCAAACGCCCTACCTGCTGTGCTTGTACCTAATACAAATATCAATAACTTTGTAAACAATGGCTCTTTAATTAAATATAACAATTTTAGAAGAGTTGGTGTTGGGGCTTGAGCTCTTGTACAGTGGGTAGGGCACTTGCCTTGTACATGGCTAACCCAGGTTCAATCCCTGTCACACCACAGGGCCCCTGAACCTGCCAGGGGTGGTTCCTGAGCACAGAACAAAGAACAAGCCCTGAGCAATGCCAAGTGTGACCCAGAAACAAAAGAGCACACTCAAAATAATAAATATTAATAGTAGAGATAAGGTGTATTTCATAACTGGACTGGAGCAATAGCACAGCGGGTAGGGCGTTTGCCTTGCATGTGGCCGGCAGTGCATAGACACAGGTAGACAGCTGATGCTATGCTTTTATAACATGGGATTTGATTGCCTCCAAATAATATTTACTCCTGGGCATCCATGCATAATTACTTGACTTAAGCCTCAGTTGCCCTTACTTCCTCACACTCCACAAACGGTCCCAATGAAGGGATTGGACTGACCCAGGGCAGGCTGTAAGCTATCCTGGCATCAGAAAGGGAAAAGTGCCATAAGAAGTATAATAAGTTAAGAGCACGTCATGGGACAAACTCTGTCATGACCCAAAAAGAAGCAACTGAATAAGGACCCTGCTGGGGTTAGGAAAGACGAACCTGGCCTGAGGACTGTGGTCTGAGATCTATAGGAGATGTCCCCGGGAAGAGCCAACCTTTAAGCTTAATGTATCTCTTACTGTGTTCATATAAAATGACTACAAATATTATAAGTAAATTTACTGTGACTGTTTAAACGGATGACTAGCTGAGGAAAGGAGAAAGCAATACACCCTGGATGGAATCCCGCCCTTGAGCTGGTCTCCTAGTAATCTGGGGTGCTGAACCCTCAAATGAGATTTTGTCCTTGAGTTAACCCCCTAGAACTTCCCCTGAAGGAGGGGCTTTACCTTTGTTTGTTGTTATGACAATGCTCAACCCCACCTATGTATACCCCACCCTTCACGATTCCTACATAACTATGATGTAAGGGGAAAGAAGGGACTAGAAGAAAATAACTAGAAAGACGATTTTGAGGTCAACAAGGAGACAAGGATGAGGGAACTATGATGACTGGGACTATGACCAAAACTACAACTACAGCTGTGCTATGCGGGGAGAGATCGGACGATGCTGGGGAGGAGAGAGAAATAAACTGGCTACCGGCCAGCCCGGGGCCCTGTTCCTCCACTTCCCCATCCTTCATCACCATGGGGCGAACAGTTCTCAGCCACCAAACAAATGCTCAAGTCTCATGCCCCTACGCTTCTCTTTGAAACTCACACTACTTGCCAAAATCCATCTATATCATCATCTTATATGATAATTTTCCCAATTCTGGTTTTATTCATCACTGCTTCCTCTAAGATAAGCCTTGATACGTCACTACCCTCAAAGTTCTCAGCTAAATCAGCCTCTCCCTTATGTTCTTCTCACAACTTTTCCCTTGAGACGATAACTAATAGTCCATCAGAACATAAACGGGTACTGTTGGGGGTGGGTTTTTGTGTTTTGTTTGTTTGTTTGTTTCTTTAAGTACGCTAACATCTTCCTGCAGTAAAATTCCTAATATATTTGTATTCCATTCCCTATAAAAATAACCTGCCTGAGAAACCACCTGCTGCAAGGATGCCAGGAAGTCATGTGACATCATACTAGGCCCACAAAGGCAATGCAGGCAGCTCTCACTAACCAATTATCATATTGATCCCTGACATCCATTCAGGGATAGATTATCTGTCATCTATGTTGTCTCCCATTTCAACATATATCTGTGATGGGGTGTGACGATTATCCTATATTAAAAATTTATCCTACATAAAGCATCTACTTAGAAGGCACATACGCATTAAAGCTCGCGAGTCCCTCTTCACAATCTATCGGCACCGGGCTGAACTTTAAAATCATTTTAACCTCCGGCCCTCGAGGAGGCTACCGTCTACTGGGGAGAAGACATAAAACCAAGCTTGCCAACCGGGAGCTAAACGAGAGAATAGGAAGATAGGAGAGACTAAGAGAGATTCTCTTTTAGCCAGAATGATCAGGAGGAGAGAGAATGATGTCGAATAAACCATGGGACGAAGAGGACAGAAGAGGCAGGAGAAGAAGGGCACATCCTTTCTTCTCTGGCATCGCTCGGGTGTTGGCAGAGGTGAGATGGGCAGGGATGTGACGGAGCCCGGGGCTGCTCAGGCCAGGAAGAGCTGCAGGGCAGCTGCAGGGACCAGGAGGCCGGCCAGGGCTCTGCGGCAGAAACCCTGGCGAGGGAGCAGGCGGCTCAGATCAGCATGATTAAGACCTGGCACGTGCCATCAAGATCAGAGGCACCCATGAACTTTGGGGAAAATACACAGGAAAAAGTACATGGTGCGGGGGAGGGGGGTGGGGGGGAGTATGGGGGAGCAGAGTGTGGCTCCAATCATTGAACCCATGCAAAAGACTGAAAGTGAAGCAGAGGACTTTCAAAGACGGCCAAGAAACGCCTGCATTACTGACCACTGCTTCTCATGCTTAAGGGTCAATCTCAACACCAGCCATCCCAAACCTCCTGCCCAAGAAAAGCCTTTCTTGATAGAGACCTCGGGTCTCTGCTCTGGGCCGAATGTCTGTGTGTCCCAAAAAGCCCTTGACGGAAATCCTTACCCTCAATGGAACGATCTCTGGAGACTGGCCGGAGGTCATAGGTGAGGTGAGGCCATGATGGTGCGAGACCCCGTGAGGAGGAAGAGAACAGATGGACACACCGGGAGAGATGGCCAGAGATCCCGCAAGGGCACAGCTGCCCAGCAGCCAGGGACACCGTCACCCAAGGGTGGGGGGGGCAGCCTTCAGAACACTGGGCAGCCAAGGGCTGTTGCTTCTGTCTCCTGGGCTTGACTTGCTGCGGAAGCAAGAGTAGGAGAGATGGTCCTGTGTCCTGTGCCCCTCCAGCGTGGCCTGGACTGTCACATTAGACAAGCCACTGGCTGTGTTTTGGCCCAGGTGATCCTCTGAGCTTGTAGGACTGATGGATCCCATAGTGCAGAGTCAGCCCTGAGCACTTCCAGGTGTGGCCCAAAAACCAAAAGGGAACTTAGGTTAACATTTATGCCACATCAGCCCAGTATGCAGCTGCCAAACCGCGGCAATCTCTATGCCAGCTGTTAAACTGTTCTAGCGTGTCTAGGCTGTCCCTAAACCCCACTGACATCATACATTGGTCATTGTGACATCAAACCTCCCCATCACAACACTTAAAATTTCACTTATGGCCATGTGACCACGTTTCAAACGCATAAGCAGCTGAGTCACCTGACACGGGCATCCACCGCCCCACTGGCCCGCGTCACTGGACCCACTGCCCAAGCTCATTAGTAGCCCTGTTGATGCCCTTTTAGTGAGCTGTGTTAATGAGAAATGCCCGTGACGGGTGTGAGAATCCAGTTGCCAAATCCCCTCCATATCTACCTTGTTTCTACTACTAAGAACTGGTTCTTACTGGTTCTACCAGTGAGAACCAATACTGACTTCTACAAAATCTATTCAAAGGGCTGGAGGGTGGAGACCGGTGCTGAGAGATGGCTTTGCATGGTGCCCAGTGTGTGAGCACAGACCACATGGAGTGACCTGAAAATACCCGACTGAGCAAATATCTCCTTGGACCGACGTGAAAACACCAAGTCATCCTACACACAGAGAGGCCTGGATTGATACACCTCACTGAGCCAAAAAAGCTGTGAGTATATATCAAATTCGACGAAAAGCGCCGAAGGATCTTCCAAGGATCAGCAGATAGGGCAAAATCTACTATGGGCTCTAAACTCCATTACGCTGCTTCCAAAAGCTTTCTCCTCACGCTTGCAAGGTCACATCTGGGCAAGTTGCAGTGATGACGACACGATTTTTTTTTCTTTTTTCTTCTTGGGCTCACACCCAGCGATGCTCAGGGCTGACTCCTGGCTCTGCACTCAGGAATTACTCCTGGCAGTGCTTGGGGGACCCTACGGGATGCCAGGGATTGAACTCGGGTCTGCTGCGTGCAAGACAAATGCTGCACTATTGCTCCAATCTGGAGACACGATCCTAAAGTCAACGGAGTAAGTCTCCTTTACTTCCTCCCCTACCCGAGAGCCCAAGACAGTGCTTCATAGACTCCATCACCCGCCACTGTGTCAACATTAACTACAGGACTGTTTAATGCACTCTGTCAGCCCCTGCCCTCCAAAAGTACCAAACCGGGTACTAGGACACAGTGTGTGCAAGGGATCTCTGTTTCTCACAGCAAGACCTGAGTCCTGATCACCATGAATGCAATTTCTCAGCACTGACACAAGGGAGAGAAGGACGGAGGGACTCAGAGACGTGTCAGGAAACTGCGCACATGTGTGTGGCCCCTGAATTTGGGCCCTCAAAGCAGGCCCCTGAGTTTGAGATCTGGTTGCCTCAGCACAGGGAGAGTTCCACTACATCTCAGAGAATCAGTTGACCCACTCGGTGGCGGGCAGCTGGCCGAGTGCTGGAGGACCAAGCTGTTTTCTCCCACTTAGAATTTCCCGATGCTTCGAAACGTCCACTCAGCCCAGTTGGCTGCGGTCAGTGGATTAATCCACCAGCAACAATCAACCAGCTGCTGCAAAAAGTTACTCGGCCGGAACTAGTTTCTGCCACTGGTTCTTTCATGCTCCTCAGAACAGCTGTGCCTCTCCCCAAGGTCCATCCAGGCCCCGGACTTCCCATCAGAGTCCAGCAGCATAGCCCCGTGTTGGTGTTTTCAAAGGAAGCAAGACTATCACCGAGCCCCGTTCTCTGGGCCCGCATCCGCTCCCACTCTGCCTTGCGGAAGAATTAGGGGCGCAAGCTAAGAGCACCCCACCAAGCTCCCAGTGGCTCAAGCAACAAACGTGGAAACGTTGTTGCCGTTTTTGGCATATTGGATAGGCCATGGGGAGCCTGCCAGGCTCTACCGTGCAGGTGGGATACTCTCGGTAGCTTGCCGGACTCTCCAAGAGGGACCGAGGAATCGAACCTGGGTCGGCCGCGTGCAAGGCGAACGCCCTACCCGCTGTGCTATCGCTCCAGTCCACCGCCTCTAGGCACCCAAAGCTCAGGACCCACAAAGAAGGGTGCTCAGCTCAGACTCTAAAGTGCTCTTCTGTATTTGCTCCCAAAGTTCGAGACTCGGAGAGAAAGCAGAGTCTGTCTGAGCACGATCTCTTCCTATAGGCAGACAACAGTGAGTGGGATAAGACTCCTTGGAGATTCTGTTCAAAGTATTTAAGGAAAGAAGCTCCAAAAATGGAAGCCAGCTACAGTTCACACTTGTGAAACGGTTCTGATCGAGCCTCGGAGGCGCCAGACTCGGCAGCCCACCAGGGGAGGGAGGAATATGCCGGGGAAATTTCTAGAGACTGACTCGCCCAGGGACAAGAGACTTTCATTCCATTTCTCCCTTCAGCAGAACTACCTATGCAAAATGGAAAAAAAAAAAACAGAAGAGAATTTTCTTAGCAATTTGGTATCTATAACTTATAATTTCTGAAGTGGTAGATAAAATAACAGGAATTATTTCCGCTGATGGGTAAAGGAGAATTCTTCCTCTAGGCGATACCCAATGGCAGATAATGTAGCAATACCTTCAGGACCATTGGAGACCTGGGCATTTTATAACCATATTAGTAATAGAGATCAAGGGTTTAGTTTTACATTTTACAGACAAGGAAATCTTTCCACTCCATCTCATATTTAAAAAAAAAAGTCCATTTCTGAAGCACATGAAAAGTTTCACAGAATATATTTTATACTTAAATGCGTGTTATGATTATGCTTCCCAAAGCCTTTTGCATGAATTATCATTTCACATTCACACACACACACAAAAAAAAAATTGTGTGAATTTAGGTCCCCGTCTGCAAAAGGAAAAAAGAAACTCTGAAGCAAAGTCAAAAGCTAGAAGCCAGCAGGATTTGAATCCCGACCCTGAAAATCCAGATCAAGCACTGCCTCCAGGCAGCTGCAGTGCCCAGAACCTAAACAAACCAAAGGCAACCCGGCCTCCCTGTACAGCCCTCAGCCCTTTCGCCCGCCTCGATGGATGCAGTGAGGGACGGGCACGTGCCCGCTGCAGTTCGGGGATCAGAGTGTCAATCAGTGAAATGGACAGAGTCCTGTGTGGGACGACGGTGGCGAAGAGAAGCCTGGGTGAAATCTCAGGTGCCTGTGGGCACATACACAGGTGACAGGGAAATGTACACATGTCACTGTGTCACTCAGATGATACCGTCTAAGATGGCATTCCAACTCCCCCTTCCCGGAGCACAACCTGCAAAGTCCAGCAACCCCTGAACACAACAAAGCAAATGGATCCTCGTTCCCAGCCGAGAGGCCCAACCTTGAAACATTCACAATTTTCTGCAGAGATCCCTGGATCTGTGCATTTGGGCACTTCTGCTTCCTGTGGGACAAATGTGCTCTTCCATCCTTAGCTTCACAACATCAAGAGCTAAGAGGGAGGAAGAAACGGGGACATCGGTGGTGGGAAATGCACACGGGCGTTGGAACATGGTATGACGGAGACTGAATCGTGAACAACTTTCTAACTGTATGTTTCATGGTGATTCAGTGAAAAAAATAAATGGATAAGACATCTGAGGTTCACTAATATACTAGGTTCTCTGCTATATGTTTTATTTATTTAATTTGGATTTGGGGCCACATCTGGCAATGCTCAGGGATTACTCTAGGCTCTGCACTCAGGGATCACTTCTAGAGGTGCTCTGTGGGTCATATGGGATGCCAGGAACTGAACCTGGGTCAGCCACATGCAAGGCAAGTTTCCTACCCATTGTACCCAAGTTTCCCACCCAAAGTTCCAGCCATCATCTGCTATGTTTTTCAAATAGTCACATTTGATTGCTTGTTTGGCGCTACACCCAGGAGCGCCCTGAGTTTACTGTTGGCTCTGCATTCAGAAATTATTCCTGGAGGATTTGTGGGACCATATGGGATGCCGAGGATCGAACCTGGGTCAGCACTCTATAAGACAAGCAATCCATTTGCTGTACTTGCTCTCTGGCCCCCTCAACAGCCTTTTACTTTGTCCTTACAGTCCTACAGACAAAGGATAATCATTTTTTCTTCTTATGACACCAAATCATCAGTCAACCATCTGCACAAAGATTTAAAAACAAGAACAAAAACAAACAAACAAAAAAACTCGTGCTTCTGAACCCGTCTCAGCACCGTATTTCATTTCCATATTTACTTCTGAGATACACAAAAGTCACAAAGCAGTAGATGTTCTCCTTGAAAAAGAATGTCCCTTCAGGAAACAATAAATACTTTTAAAACTGTGCTTTAAAAATAAAAACCAGAGGGCTGGGTTGCACAGTGGCCAGGGCACTTGCCTTGGATGAAGGCCAACCTGAGTTCAATCCCCAATGACCTATAGGGTAACCCAAGTCTCACCTGGACTCATCCTGACTACACAGCCATGTGCAGGCCCAAAAAATAAAAAATAAAAAAATAAGCTGATGAACATGGCAAAGGGTAATGACTGTAGACAAATAACATAAAGCAGTAAAAGTTCAGTAAGCCAAATGAGAAATATGCAGATCTGAAAGTACAATTCACCAAAAAATTAGGAGAGATAATGTATTTTGGAACTACTTAATCTTGCTCATATTCAGCAAGAATAACATTAAACCTCAGGGAAACACAAATTCCACTATTGGAAGTTTTCTTTAAAAAAAAATAAATAATGCTAGTGTTTTCAAGATAATCAGAAAACTGGCACACACCACAGCCTTACTGAAATATACATCAGGTAAACTTTCCAGAGGACAATTTGACAACATATATCTATGGCATCAAAAACATCAAGTTCTTTGAAGTAACCTAGAGAAAATAAGCTGACGAAAACTACTTAACGTTAATCCGAGTATCAACATATACGACAAATAAAAAAACGAATCTCAAGAAAGTAGTAACTTTAGGAAAATTATGTTACATACAAGTATGGGAAACAAACAAAAATGAACCCTCACTACATTTTTAAAAATCCACTATACATGCTAAAATAGTGAAAACAATATAGAAATCTTTTGAATTAAAGAAAATGTGTTAGCATTCCTGCTAAAAATAAGACCATTTCTGTGTTCTATCATACCCAAACTTCAAGTTATTTTGTCATGTACATATGTGTTTAGATTTAAATGACCATGCATTTATTTTTAAAAAGAAAAAACTGAGTAAAGAAATATATTTTTATACAACTCTAATATATAATGGAGTTTGCAAGAAGACACTAACTTGCTAAACTTATTCAATGCATCTCCAACTTTAAAGATAAGAAAAAGTCTGTATGACACTGGTTGGGATTAAATGCACTATCTACTCCAAAAGTATGAATCTTGTTCCTTTAGTCATGCATTCAACATATCAATAAAATGTAAATATGTATGTCTTCTCAATAATTTAAAGGCATGTTTTTGTTTCAAGGCATCCAATGAAAATATGTAGTTTCTCAATGATTACTGCATCCTCTGCATTGATGCAGTAGTCACCAAACTATATTTGATACAAATATAAAGAAATACTTGGAATGAGTCATAAGCACTGAGAATTTGTATGGGTGTTGTGGTGTAGAAGTGCTGGGTATCATATCCATATACTTCTGGTGTGATTTTTCTTTCTAACCTTCATTAACCTCAAACTTTCCCACAAAATTTTAAAAAAGTAAGGATTCACGCAAAATATCTGTGTAAGATATCTCTAGATAGGGGCACAATATTTTTTTTAAATTTTTAATTGTGGAAAGTTACAAAGTTACAAAGTTTTCAGGTTTAAATCTCAGTTATACCATGCTCGAATACCCAGGGCACAATATTTTGACAGATACAATATTCTCAATGTATCTACTTGGGATTTAATATTATGACTCTAAGAACTCATTAGAGAAAACATTCTTTAATGTTCAATCTCCAGTTACCCTTTATCACTTATGGCCTGAAAAGCTACGATGTGATTACTACAGGCTCTGAGAACTCTGACATAACAAGTTCCTCTACCTCCTCACCTAGTGACTAAGAAGAAGAAAGAAAAAATTAATAAATCAAACCCTCGTTGGCCCCAGTGAAGATTCCATTGGAGTTGGGAGACCAAACATTGACTCATTAGTACTGGGAAGACTTGGTTTGCTTCCCAAAAATTTGCGACTTTAATGTCTGGAAGTCCCAATAAAATACTTGAGATAAAAATAAACTTTAAGAAGCGAGGTGTTTATAAGGTACAATAGTTAGTTAGACTTGGGATGAAAAGCAAATCAGGCTTATTTGGAAATTCATTTTTTCTCCTTTTTTGACTGTCCACTACCTCTATGGACAGCTGAAAGAGTGATGAGCCAGGAATTAGACAGGAGTTAAGGCACTTTCCATGCACAATGCCAACCCTATTCAATCCCCGCCACCACATAGGGTCCCTCGAGCACTGACAGTAATGATCTCTGAGCAGAGAGTCAGAAGTACGGATGCCAGGGCTGGGCATAACTCCCCCTTCTGAGAAAAAAAAATGATGATTAGCCAAACGTTAAAGATCTACAATGAGATAGATGCGGCCATGAACAGCAGTTGACCTGAGTCATCACTGAACTAGGGTTTGGCAAGTCCGAGATTGAATTTTTGTGCCCACTTTCTACCACTTACAAGACCACCTGATTCTACCCTGGGAAAGAGGGAAGAAATATGGAGAAGCTAAAGTTGGCAATACATTAATCAGCTAAATTTCAAGGGCCACACTCTACACATCAACCTGGGCATCAGACACACCCCCCACACACACTCAGAAATTCTTGGTATAACGTCAAAATACCATAAAATATGTAAAGAAAATATGTAAAAATATTCAAAGTAACTATGAAAGCTAATATATCCAGAATTCTACCTTCAGAATTCTTTATCACTGTGACAAGGAGGAACACTTCTTCTCTATCTGGGATTGTTTCGTTTGAGATTCGAGAGCTAAATTGATACTACTCTCTGGCTGCTCACCAGCCTTCCACACCCTTGCCTCTGAAGAATAAATGAAGACGCATGCTTGCTCCTTCTTCCACCCTCTGGAGATTGTCCTGCCTATGAAGAGCAAGGTTTAGGCTCGCTCCTCAAATGTGATTCTGTCCCGGGGGGCATGGGGGGGGCAGGAAGGCATGGCGGAAGGTTCTGGAACATCAGCCCCACACACTACACTCTCTCGAATCCCCGTTGGTATTTCACCCAGAGTGGTCACATTTTTGTTTCTGGTTCTTCTGGTATGCCAACTTTTTCCAAATATGGAGAGATGCTTTATGGTTTTTTTTAAGGGTGACAGAGTGAGGAATATTCATTGCATTTTCTAAAAACTTTTATTAATAATAAAAGTATTATTAATGAGAAAGTATTATTAATGTTATAGTCTTAGTTATAGAGGATATACGTAAGAGGAGTCATGTCCAGGAAACCAACAATCCACATGATTGCA
The DNA here is from genome assembly GCF_027595985.1 of Sorex araneus. NCBI lineage: Eukaryota > Metazoa > Chordata > Mammalia > Eulipotyphla > Soricidae > Sorex > Sorex araneus. The sequence goes on from NC_073302.1 coordinate 103,900,022, forward strand.
CATTTAATATCTTAAATATATGCATTTCTGTGCTTTATGTTGTTTCAGATTTGAACAAGATTAGAAAAGCATTTTTAAGACTTTATTTTAAAAGACTCTTAAGAAAAATACATTAGAGAGAATATTTTCATATTTTACATATTTTTTATTTTATATTTTATATTATAATATTTGTTTCATATTCAGATGCATTTAGATAAAAATATAACTACCAGATCAAATTCCTAAGCAAAGTTGTGATAATCATATCTATTCAACAAGAAAGTATTATTAATGAGAAAACATCAACCCTTATGTATGCAAGAAAAGAGTAATTACTCATTTCAATTATAGATTTAACTCTTCCCCCATCATCCAAAGCTACAACTTAAACACCCCACTTAGTAATACATTCCATGTCACTCAAAGCTTGAAGAGATTTTGACACGTATTTATTTAACCAAACCTAATTGGCTCTCCTGCTTACTCTGATCCGAAAGAAGAGCAAGGTCTTTTAATAGAGCGTGCATTTTCCGCTGGTAACTTATAATTGGCAGTTCCCACAACAACACATAAATTTAAATATAAATAACCATATTTATTGTCAAAATGTTTTTCTGACTGAAGATAAATTAGTCTCCTGCTAGCCAGGTCATGCTCTGTAACAAATTCTAAGATACATCCAAGCATCTCTAGCATAAAGATGATGCCTCAATGATGAGTGCTCTACATTCCAGGAGCTGGGTGTGCAAATGAAGGGTGGGCGGGCAAGTGGGTGCTACCATTTGTATCCCAAAAACTATTTCTATGCACACCTTTCCCCACAAAGACTTGATTTCACGTAGGGGAGGGGGTGGTGGGTGTTCTCTGCGGGTAATCCTTTCACTGTTCACGTTTTCCTTCTCTCTTTTTTTGGTGCAGCTGTTGGATACGATGATGGGACCCATGCTCCTTGGTCCTAGAAAGAGGAACTGTTTAGCAGTGACGTCACCAGGAGTCATGTCCAGGAAACCAGCCATAATCTTCCTTGCACTTTGTGAATTTCTACAGAAAAAAATCTGAGTTCAATCAGGTGGAAATTCTACACTCACAAACAATGTCTCCCATTTGGGGGGCCGGAGAGAGAGCACGGGGTTCCAGGTGTCGATGTCACATGGGCTGAGATCGGTTTGTCTCCAGCACCGAAGTCCCCTGAGCACTGCCCACTGTGACTCCCGATCACAGAGCTAGGAGCAGTCCCTGAGCACCACGGGGTGTGGCTCCACACCTCTAAAATATTTCACTGTTTCTACTGGGTTGGCACCTTTTTTTAAAATAATGGTGCTGGGAGATATAACGTATGTCTTCTTTAGTTGACCTACTACAGACTGAAAAATGTATATCGTGGAATAGAAATGTGACATCTTATTACAAGTTTATATAATAAGATGTTAAAATATGAATAGAGAAAGAATATATATTCATGGTATAGTCTTAATTATAGAGGATATACGTAAGAATAGATGTGATGGGGCTGGAGTGGTAAATCAGCAGGTAAAGTGCTTGGTCTATACATGGTGGCTGGCCCGGGTTTGATCCCTGGTACCTCACACAGAACACTGAGTCTGCCAGGAGTGACCCCTGAACCCCAAGCTCCAGAGACAAACAGGAAAAGAATATAAAAATGAAGCAAAGGTGTCCATCTTAATATGCCGAGTTCAAGATAGCTGCTGTGCTTTGAAGCATGTTTAGAATTCACAAACCACTTACGCACTTGCTTAATCGTGAAAACAGTCCTTTGAGATATTTTGTGCTGTTTGGGTTTGGGGGCTTTTAGTTTTGCTTTTCGGGGTTTGGGGCCACACCCAGTGGTTCTCAGGGGACCATATGAGATAACAGGGCTCAAACTCATGTCAGCTGCATAGAAGGCAATTGACCTGCCCACAATACTATCTCTCAGGTCCCTTGAGATAGTCTCTTATTGCACCCATTCCACAGCTGAAAAATTGAGCTCAACTGTGAGGAAAACATCACTGGCCCAGAACATACAATAGAACCCAACAAGTGTCTTCCTATTTCACTGCCTTTGCACATTTAAGTTGTGTATATTCATGCACATTACATGATTTTATATATTTTGCATATGTGTATTTGAAAACCCCGACTTTCTACAAATGTATTTCTGATTTGAAATGTCAATTAATGGACTAACGAGCTCAAAATACCTTGTTCATTTTTCAGGTAACTTTAGGAATCTTGCCAAGGAACAGAGGTGAGTATCTGTCTGAGATGGGCAGCATCCGGGAAGCATTGTTTCACCAATTTGGTCATTATTTCCAATTTGTCAAAAACTAATTGATACAGAGTATAACTTCAATATCCTAATATAACAAAGACATTTCATACAAATCAATTAACCATGATACGGAGCTTGAAATGACACTTAACTTCCATATGATGGGAAGAGAAATGACCAAGGGTGACGTGGCAGCAGGCTGTGTGCTCTAAGTCTGAACAAGCTCCAGCCAGCTAAGGCCCAGTGAGAGCTGCCTGCTTCTGAGTTTCTGGTTCGGGAGGTACTGTTTGTTTGTATAATTGGGTTCATTAAACCCAACTAAGCACTTTGTTAATCAGTAGCTCACAAGGCAGGTAACTGATAGAAATGATTTATCTATGGCATGTTTAATATTTTACATTAATAGGAAAGCTGTTACTCTGGCATGGAATCAGATAAACTTGAAGTCAGCCTTAAATATCACGAACTGTTCTCGTCGTTTCTATTAACTTTTCGGCCACATGCATATAAACTCATCGCAAAGACATCAAAATATTGGGAACCCCTTTGAAATGGATTTGATGAAAACAGTTATGAAAGACACCCAAGGCCCTGAGCACTGCCAAGGATCCCCCCCTTTAACACACACACACACACACACACACACACACACACACACACACACACACACACCCATACACCCCACAGCATGGTGACCAACTAAAGAATTTGGCTGGAGAGCTTATTTCTGAGCTGTGAAGATCCACCCCGGCCTTACACAGAAGCCCTGAGAATCAGGCGTCTGCTGGCCTCAGGCCAGTGAGGCATCCTCTGGGTGACGACATCCAATTCGGTAACTGTCAACTACATGCTTCTTTAAAAGTAGGACCACTGGGGCAAAAGTGACAGCACAGCAAGCAGGGCGTTTGCCATGCACGTGCTTGACCTGGATTTGATCCCCAGCACCCCATATGGTCCCCTGAGGTAGCCAGGAGAGATTCCTGGCCCAGAGCCAGAGGAAGCCCTTAGCACCGCCAAATGTGGCCCCAAAAATACAAAAATAAAAGCAGGAATATTGATTTGAAAAATCAAAATATGCAGGAAGAATGACACGAGCCCCACCCATTCACCACTAAAGGGGGGTGGGGGCTGGGTATTCATAGCTCCTGAGGATACTCATGAAAACAAAAGAAACAAAAGAATACTTTCAGCCTTCCAAAGACAGTAGTTTCTATTTCATTAGTTGCCTGTAACCACCACTAATATTGGACCATACAAAATATGTTGGACTTTGCAGAAAAACTGCAGTAAAGCGTTTTGAGTGGGACCTGGAGGTTTTCTTACATAAGGAGGAAGCTGACCAGCCGTTCTCATGGTGCTTTTTGTGGCCCGTAGGTATTCCAAGGAATCACACAAGTGGGGGCAGTGGCAGGAGGCGAAGGGGCCAACAAGTGGGGGCACGGCAATGAAACATGGTTTGAAGGGGGCCGTGGTTGGGAAAAGGTTAAGAGACCCTGGCCAAGAGGACCCTCAAACAATTCTGGGTAAGTCCATTTCACAGCAAAGAAACCCCTTCATAAAAGAGCACATTCCATCAGACGAAAAGAAAGGCCCTGAAAATTTAATTTGATCAAAAGAGGTCAAAAATAATGTTAAGAGTTGGGACTATTAGATCCCTGTTGTTAATTGCAAAGACCATGACAAAAGTGATGTAAGCTTCAGGAACGGAACAGAATGACAAATTGCATTTTCCAACTAACATCGTTTCAAATTCCATTCTCCACTCTGATGAACCATTTCACCGGGAGAAAAGAGCTGTCTTGTGTTCTAGTGTGAAAGATGCGAGGCTGATAGAAAATACTTTAATTTGACAGTGCATGACTCTGACTAAAAACACTGAAAACATTCGCGACATCTATAATGATTCAGTTAAACAACTACCCAAACACACACCAAATTAAATAACTCCTTCCTGAACGACGACGACAATTTTATTAGAGCCACAACCTCGTGTCCTTATGACAATTGCCATGTCATCAGAGACGATCATTCTCAATCCACCATATAACATAAAACCCACAGACACGATCCGTGTCATTCTCCCCACGCCCACCCGCCCACCCGCGGCTCTGTGCTCCCAGACACGCCTCGCAGAACCGGGCTCACCCGCCCTCCCTGAAGCACGTTAAGAAACGGAAGCAGCAGTCGCAAAAAAGAGAGAAAAGAGGATCTACTTACTTCACCCAAAAACAGTGTTTTTCTTGGAAAACATTTTAAATTAAAACAATGTGACCAGCCTGACATGTGTCCCACCGTCTCTTGGAAACTTCTCTGAGAATGAATATAAGGTACCACTAAGGCCAGTAAGAGAAAAACCGAATCACAGGGTTCCATGGACTCAAGTCAGAGCCGTGGACCAGTGTTTTTCTGCCCGGCTCTGATTTGCTAGCTAGAAGGCCGCCGGAATCTCGGCATCTCCCTGCAAAGGCAAAGCCTCTTCCATTCAAGCCCTGAGATCTTGCAATTCACACAGGCCAGGACAGATGCCATCTAATATCCCCACCCCCCACCTCCCTACACCCTCCTGCAAACGTTTAAAAATAGGCTCCGCGTGTGGCAGAAATCTTTTACAGCGGTTTGGAGCCCCGAGTCCTTATTTGTGGGCGCCTGGCCCCTATTCGTCATACTTCTCACTTGGAAAACCTGGGTACCAAAGCAAGCATCCCTGAAATGTGACCGTCGTCACCGCCAGCACCTCTCAGTGGGCGTTCAGACGCGGAGACGCTCCGGCAGAGCCCCTGAACTGTGTGGGTGAATTAGCAGCAGGAGAGAGACAGACAGACAGGCAGACAGACAGACAGGCAGGCAGACAGACAGGCAGGCAGACAGGCAGACAGACAGACAGAGAGCGACCCCCGGCAGCCCCCAGAGAGACAGCAGGATGCACAAGGAAATAAGTCCCGGGGAGGCAGATTCTGCAGCTCCCCGTCTCCACCCAACTGGTCACAGTGAACCCCCCAGGCTTCTCTCTAAGTCCTGGCCACACAGTTCCCCAAAGTGAAAAAATCCGATGCCCTCCAGGCCCCCCACCCGGCTGCTCGCGCACCGCTCGCCGGGCCCGGCGCCCTGCCCGGGTCGCATTAGGCGGGCTCGCTAGTCACCGCTCCCGGCAGCGCATATCGCGGGGTGCAGCCGAAAACGCGGGCGAGGGGCGTGGGGGGCGCGGGCGACTCCCGGGGGAGCCGCAACCTGCTCCGCTCGGGCTCGGTCCACACCCTGCTCTGGGGACCCCACACTGACAGCAACAGCAGAACTTTGGGGATGCGGGAAGTCGCCGTCCTTTGTCACACACACACACACACACACACGCACACACATCCACACACACACACACACGCACACACACACACACACACCCCGAAACAGTTGTTCCTACCGCGCCGACGGGGAAGCTGCGCCTGGTCCCCGAACGCCGCCGCGCCTCCAGCCCGCCCAGCGGCCGCGATCGCCGGAGACACACATCACACGGCCCGGGAAGAGGGAGGTCGGGGACACACGCGCACACGCGCACACGCGCACACACACCCGCGCGCACACGCACCCACGCGCACACGCGCACACACGCGCGCACACGCGCCCGGGCCGCCGCCGCCGCCACTGCTCGCAGCCATTAATTCCCGACGACTCCCCCCCCCCACGCCTCGGCCCTGCATCCCGGGGCACCCCGCGCCCCTGCCCCCGGGGAAGCTGCTCGCCGGACCCCCGGGCGCGGGGTGGGGGCGGGGGAGATGCGGCCGGGGAGCCCGAAGCGCGGGCCCGGGCGTCTGCGCTCGCCGGCCACCCGGGGGGTGACATTGAGCATCGCGCGGGGCCCCCGCCCCCACCCCTGCGCCCCCGCATCCCTGGGGCGCCGCCGGCGGGGGGGGAGGGCGAGGGTGGCGGCCCGCGGGGACCCCTCGGGCAGGGCTCGGGAGCGGCACTGGCCGCGGCGTCTGCCGAGGGGGGCAGCGGCGCGAGCGCGATCGGTCGCCCCCCACCCCGGGCCGCCGGGCGGTCGGGAGCCGGGGACGAGCCCCCCGGGGCAGCGAGGCGGAGGAGGAGGAGGATGGAGGGAGGCAGGAGGAGGAGGAGGATGGAGGGGGGAGGATGGAGGAGGATGGAGAAGGGGGGAGGAGGGGGAGGAGGAGGAGGAGGAGGAGGAGGAGGAGGAGGAGGAGGAGGAGGAGGAGAGGGAGGAGGGGAGGAAGAAGAGGAGGAGGAGGAGGAGGAGGGGGAGGATGCAGGCAGAGGATGCGCCGGCCCGGCCGCCGGCCCGGGAACTCACCGATCGGCGCGGCGCCCGCCGGCTTCCTGGCGAACATGCAGCCGCCGCCCGCGCCCGCGGCTCGGCCCCGGCGGGAGGGGGGCGCGCCGCCGCCCGGCTTCGGGGCGAGGTCCTGACCTTGGGCGGCTGCGGCAGCGGCGCCGGCGGGCGCCGGGCCGAGCGCGGCGGGCGGGCGGGCGGGCGGGCGGCGGGCGCACGGGCGAGCGCGGCGGCGGCGGCGAGAGGCGGCGCCCGGCCCGCAGCGCCCCCTGCCCGGCCGGCCGGGACCTGCGCGGGGCGGCGCGGGGCGGGCGCGAGCCTGGGGCGGGCGCGGTGCCCGGCGCCGAGCGCTCCCGAGCGGCGCCCCGCGGCCCTGCGGCGCCCCCCGCGCCCCCCGCGCCGCCGCAGAGCATGCCCAGTGCGCGCCCGCGCCCGGGCCCGAGGGGGGCGGCCGCGCGCCGGGACCGGCCGGGCAGCCCGGGGGGCGCGCGCGGGCCCGGACCCGCGGGGGAGGGGGAGAACGGCGCGCCCCCCCCTACACGCACACACACGCATCCCACCCCGCCCGCCGCGGGGCAGGTGCCGGGACCCCCGCGAGGGGCCCACGGCGGGGCGCGGGGCGCCGCCCGCAGACAAAGGGGCCGGGGCGCCCGGGCCGAGCAGGTGCGGCGCGGGGCGGGGGCGGGGGCGGGGACCCAGCGCGGGGCCGGGGCTTCAGCGGCATCCCCGACCCGGCCCGGCCGCTCCAGCGTCCCGTCTTCCGGGCCGCGCGGGGACGTGCTGGGCACCGGGGGCAGAAACTCGGCTGGGAACAAGCCCCGCGGACTCGGGGCTGGCACGCAGGTAAACTTCCTGCCACGCACCTCCGCGTGCCCCCGCGAACGCGCCTCGGCGGCGCCCCGGGGCCACACGCCTCCCCTCCCGCCCTCCCCCTCCACTCTACCCCTCTGTGTCTCCCTCCCCCTCTGTATCTCTCTCCCCCTCCCCCCTCCCCTCCCTCTCTCTCCCTATCTCTGTGTCTCTTTCCCTCCTTCCCTCTCTCCTCTCTCTGTCTCCCTCCCTCCCTCTCTCCTTCCGTCTCTCTCTCCCCTCCTCCTCCCTCTCCCCCCTTCTCTTTCTGTCTCTCTCTCCACCCCCCCCCCCCACCCCGTTCCTTCCCCACCCACCCCTGCCCAGTTCCCCGCCGGCTCCCTGTCTGCTTTCAGACTGGCCGGCTGCATCCTCTCTGGGCGCGGGGCTGCGGGGTGCGCTCACAGTCTCCGCCGCGCTCCCCTGGCTGGTGACATCGGGGCACCCAGATCATCAGAGAGAATTACAAACCACGGAGTCCTCGGCCTTCACCCTGGTGCCTCGTTTGCAGAAGCCAAGAGGGTGGCGTGAGCGGGGCAACCCCTGAACGCACTTACAAGCCCTGAGCAGGCAGAGGGCAGCCTGCCCAAGGGGCCAGCGCGCAAAGGCGCCTCCTGACCCCTGACCGTGCCCCAGGTCCCTGTCCCTGATCCTGGGAGTCCCAGGCTGTCTGGGGCGATGGTCTCTGCCTGCCCCAGAGACACGGGTCCCCGGAGGAGTCCAGGAAAGTGTCCTGAGAGAGACAGGGGTCTAGGGCTGTCTTGTGCGTCGGGCGAGATTCTCCAGACTAGAATGACCTGGGTATTTATCCCAGGCTCATGGCCGTACTTCGGGTATCATTCAGAGAGAAAGCGAAGGACAGAAGTTTCAGGCGGGTTTACAGATGGAGCGAGAACTTTTGACCCCGGGAAGACCATGCACTTGGGAAAAAGGCGAATTATCCAGCAGTGCTCAGGGCTTACTCCTGGTTCTGTGCTCAGAGCTTACTCCTGGTTCTGTGCTCAGGGCTTACTCCTGGTTCTGTGCTCAGGGATCACTCCTGGCAGGGCTCAGGGGATCCGACCCCAGCACTCTGCAACGTGAAGGCGAGCACTTCACCTGCTTCAACTTTTTTAATTGATGGAGGTTCTGTGATTTATAATGTTGCCAATATTAGTTTCCTGGGCACATAATTCAGCACCCAGCGCCATGTACTTCACTCTCCCCAAGGCCCCCAGTGGGGCCCTTCTTTTCAAACAGCCCCTCTTCCTACCCCCAACACACACACACACACACACACACACACACACACACACACAAACACACTCTGTTTTGTGGATCTGAAGATTCATTCAGAATCTCCCACCACAGGGCAGATGGAGTACTGAGACTCCATCTCCCTCCTGGAATTCATTTTCCAAACCGGCTTTGGGTTTGGGTTTGCACAGACCTGGTTCCTGAGAAAAAAACACCACTGCCCCCGCTTCCAATACACCTTGGGCTGTAATTTTTATTTCAGTTCTCAGAAAGGCAGTTCAATTACTGGGGAGTACTTGGTACAAGAAGAATTAGCAGCTCCGGGTCCATTAGGCTGCATTAGCTTTGAAAGGTTCCTCTTTGCTTCCTTCCTGGACTTTGGTCAGTTTTGTTTGATTTTACCTGAAATTCTCTTTGCATCTTTTAGCTCAGAAAAATTTTGCAGGTAGTCGCTAGGGGGTGGAGACATGCAGAGGGTGGTCATTTGGGCTGTAACCGAGGAACACATACTTTCCAGAGAAAATGTATGTCATTTTGACTTCTAGAGATCTAAGAAAAAGAATCCTCAAGGCATTTTAGTCTTTCTGAAAGGAGCGATGGTAAACTCCAAGCACTGATGGAGCCCCACAAAATCACCACCAAAATGAAAGTCCCTGTGCATTTCATCAGAGATGGGACAAATGGGGTGATTTTGAGGAGCAATGATGCTGTGAGCTACTTCTATTCCATCTTTCCTGTGTTTGATTTCATTGGGGCACTTATGATCTCTGGGCTTTGAAAACCATCTGCAATTTAAGATATTATTAAATGCGCAATGAGATAATGCTGAAAAATAAAATGATCCTTGTCGTGTTAAAGCTTGGAAGGACTCACTGCTGCCATCTCTTGCTAGTGATGGTTCTGTTTGTTTTTTATTAAAGGGACATTCTGAAGTTCTGAATTCACAGAGACGGGCATTATTAGCTTCCTGTGTTCCTCTCACAGTGCCAAGCGCAGCGGGAACTCTTTATCGTGCTCCTTCTGTGACTGTCTCAATAAGGTGGTGTGAGACAGACACCACTTCTAAATACGTAGTGCACCTCTGGGATTGACGAATCACTTTTTAAACTTTGAGGCAAATCTCTATTAACAACCAAGTTTGACTTAGTGTCTAGGCATGAAACCTAGTTGTTCAGAATATTTTCAGAAATCCAGGTATCATTTTATCGCATGCCGATTTTTAGAAGAGTGAAAAATCCATGTCTGGTTTTGTGGGGCACTCTCAGGGGATGCTGAGACATCCTGGGGCTCCTGCTCACCATTGTTCAGCCACACAGACCAGCCAATTTAGTGCTTGGCTGAGTTAGGTAGCCAGTTTTTAAACCCAGATCAAGGTCACACCGGGCTGAGGGGGGTGAGGGGGTGTGTGCGCCAGGGATGGAAGGATGGAACTGGGGGGGGAGGGGCATTGCACATATGCCTGAACGTCTGGAGTATCTCTCTGGGCCCCCAAGCCCACATTCAATTCAAGACAATGAAAACATATCACTGTGTTTTTCTGTAGATGTTCAAGTGGAAGGCATTCCCTGAGCTATTTTATTAAGCACGTTATCCATTGGAAAGCTGTGAAACCATTTCAAATGGGGAAATTAAACTCAGGGTGGATGCCTTTGCTGTCCAGCATTACAAGGAAGGGAGTAAATAACATCCCTTTCCATTGAACTTAAATCAAATTCTTTTGAGTGCCATGATAACAATAAAAGATATTTATTTCTACTTGAGACCTGAACACCAGTGCATTGATAGGAACGCTGCCTTCATAGTAGCAGGAAAGTGTCACCGCTGCTGAAGCCAAAGGAGTCAGCTTTCCGAATTACACGTTTTAGTTAAGAGCAAGGCATGAATCGTTACACAGCTTGGTTTGGAACATCCCAGTTGGACACAAATGATTTTTTCCTACCGCCACTGTATTTGCAGTGAGTTGTTTTTTTCATACATTTGTAGGAAATGTGTATTGAGCACCTACGATTGGTCAGATATTGTGCAAACTTTAGAGAGTGGTGGACCTAGAATATTGCCCAGAGATTCCAAGCGCCTACCTGGCCCATCTAAGTGCTGCCCCATGAGTAGGGGGGACTGGCTGCCTGGGAGCCCCCGAAAGGGGGAAACTAGGAACTCAGTCACAAACTAGAGACGAGAGGAACTCCTTGTCCTTGCGGAATCCAGTTCTAAAATGGAGCTCCTGGCAGAGGGGAGAAGAGGAAGCACACCCAAACATAACCGCTGTGAAATACCCTCACTGTTTTCCCCTTGGATATGCTTTAGCGGGCTGGTGATTTGTTCTTAGAATTATCCACTGCCGGGGCTGGAGCGATAGCACAGTGCGTAGGGCGTTTGCCTTGCACGCGGCCGACCCTGGTTTGAATCCCAGCATCCCATATGGTTCCCTGGGCACCGCCAGGGATGGTTCCTGAGTGCACAGCCAGGAGTAATCCCTGTGCATCTTCAGGTGCAACCCAAAAAGCAAAAAAAAAAAAAAAAAAAAAAAAAAAAAGAATTATCCACTGCCCTGTGCCACTGTTTCGTCATTGACTTTGCCTCTTCAAGGTTTTTGCTTTTTTCTTTTTTAAATGCCAGGACATAGGGAACTTTGTGAGGACATAGGACCTAAGAGAATAAATTCTATTTCAGCTTATCTTGACTTAACTTAGCAGCAATGCCTATCGATTTAATGGACTTCCGGTGGTGAAGGAATTGACTCATTAAAATTGACCAGCTTGTTGATATTGACAATAATAGGAAAGAGAAACTGCATCGAGTAAGAGTCCCAAATGTGGAACTGGGGATTTCTTATCAAGGTTCTTTTCAGACTTCCTAGATATATGATAAGGTAGAGTGGATTGGGGATAAAAATTTCATCAGTAAAATGTCTGGTTTTCTACTAAACACCTAGGTCAGTGAATCTTAATGGAAGCATGGCTATGTCCCCTAGGGGTCTTTTACAAATGCATGAGAGGATAGAGTTCTCGTTGTCACTTACATGTCATGGCCAAGAGCCACACATTCTAAATATTCAGCAGTATGTGGGACAATCCCAAAAGAAAAGCCTGGTCACCCTTACGAGTTTCAAGGGATCCACCTATCATCCATGGCAGTGCTACATCTTGGAAAAAGAACCTGAGCATTTAATTCTTCTAGCCTAGTTGTAAATAAGTATTTATGCAAGAAAACTATAGTTTTCATTTTACATAGACCTCTTCTCTCTCCATCCTTGTATTTATATTTGGTGACTGCATAACCAAGAGTTATTTGGGTTATTTAAAGATCAGTTAATATCTGTGAATACCTTTTCAAGATAACAAAATGGGCATCAGAGTATTTGTTAGAAAAAGGGGGCATGGTGTTCCAACAGAATTGAGAGTGGAATGCCTAAATGACTTACTTACAATGAATTTACTTAAAATGTAAGCTATAGATCCAGAAAGAAAATTCGTTTCGTTAACAGAAGTTTGAAGCCCGCCACCAATCCATTAAAATCAGTTACTCTGCAGAAAAGAGTAAAAAGTAATGATTAATCTCACATCAGGATTCAAAACAGGTTTGCCTATGCAGAAATCTAGAAATCAATGCTCATTTTTCTTCTGTTTTAGAGCCTCAGATCCAGTTTCTTTTCGTAATCCTAATTATTTGTCTTACCATCATCTGTTTGCGTGGTCATCCTATAAAGTATGCTTGTTTTATTGAAGTCACAGTGCATTACAACATCACATAAATTTAGGTGTGCATCGTTTGAAAGCCACATATGGATATATTACACTAAGTTCATCACACAAGGTCAGTTCTATCTTTCCCCTTATACTTGACCCCTTTTACTTTATATCCCCACTTCTCTTTGCTCTTCCCTTCTAGTAACCACTAATTGGTTTTATTTTATTGCATATTATTTTATATATATATATTATGAACTGGAGTGATAGCACAGCAGGTAGGGCATTTGCCTTGCACATGGCTGACTGGGTTCAATTCCTCTGTCCCTTTTGGAGTGCCCTGCAAGCTACCGAGAGTATCCTGCCCGCACGGCAGAGCCTGTCAATCTCCCCATGGCATATTCCATATGCCAAAAACAGTAACAAGTCTCACAATGGAGACATTACTGGTGCCCGCTCGAGCACATCGATGAACAACGGGACGACAGTGCTACTACAGTGCTACAGTGAATATATTATTTTGTCTTATTTTGTTCAGCTGTTGTTTAATTCGTCTTCACAACACATAGAAGTGAGATCATCAGTATTGATCTTTCTCTAACTTATCTCATGCAGCATAGTATGGAGTAACCTACTAATCTTTTAGATTCACTAATCTTCCACTTCTCCAGTTCATTCTTCTGCGTAAGCTCGGGTGACTGCTGGTTGCCTTCCTGTCATCTCTCCATGCTGCCATTTCTCTCCTGTACTGGGTTGAAATTAGGTTCCGAGTGTCCGGTGATGTGCTGTGAAATGCTTCCAAGCTTTGCCTGATAGGACTTTGCCTGATCCGTGAGACCAAATTGAGAGCCGGCTGTCTGCTGGGGGTGTTTTGAGAGTCCTTTAGTGAACTGGAACCCCCCACTCCACTGGTGAGGCTCCCTTTCTTCTGGCTACAGTCTGAAACGCAGACATGGACCACACGCAGATCTTCCACAGTGCCACCCTGAGTTGCCCAGAGAAACCGGTGCCACCGAGCCTTGAGAGACAGCTCAGGTAGGTGGTGCACATACCTGGCCTGTATGAGGCTCTGCACTCGGTGGCTGACTCTGCATGGCCTCCCAGCAGTGACCAGGGGCCTCCTGAGCACCATGGGAAGAGGCCCCTAGACAAAAGGATGAGAGTGAGCACCATAAGACAAAGCGTCCAGACAGTTTCCCTGCTGCACTAGCCTAGACCTTCTCCTCTGAACAACTCACCTGTATTCGGGGAAACCTTGGGAGTTGCTTTTGGCCACATAGAACCATATAAAATCTCTGCTAGACACAGATAAGGATATCTAGATATAGATACAGATATAGGTATAAACACAATATAGGTATGTTACCTGCAGCTACTCCCTTACTCCTGTCTGCTACTACGGATTTGGTTTCCTCTCCCCATATATTTTCCATTGAAATTAAGATTTCAGTGCCCAGGAGGGTGGTTCCAGGTAGCCAGCTCAATGGGAAAGCACGTGATCTGACATAGTTATGAGGTCCTGAGTTTAATCGCACACACACACACACACACACACACACACAGATGTTTTTCAATGAAATGATTATATGAATAGGATCTGAAATCTCAAACAAAGAAGATGAATTAATGAATAATGTGATGTGTTTTTATTATCACTGATAATAGATGAAGTTCCGGTCAAAGCTATGCAGAATAAGGACACTCTACACATCCCAGTGATTTGTATTCTCTCTCCCAAAATGAAGACTGATTTCCAATCACTGCTCTTCTTAATATTTTTCATCCACGCCAGTGTGTTTCTGAAAGCTGTACAGAATACACATTCTAAAGTCAATTTCTTCATAAAATCCTTAAAGCTCCCATTCTGTTACCTATTCTGTTACCGTTTTATTTTTTTGCTTGTAAAAGAAGCAAAAAAATTATTTTTTCAATTGTGAAATTTCAAGAGATCAATCAGTTTGTGTGGAACAGAGCACCCCAGACCTGTCACATGAGAAGAGTTCAAAAATTCTGGTTAATATTCAAGATGACACAAACGGGTCCTTTTACTCGTGCTGTATTTGTCTTCATGCTGCACTGAAGCAAACTTAGATTGCATATCTATCATTCAACCATCAAGACATAGAGGCAATACTGTCGTCTCACCAATGGAGATTTTCTTATCATTTCCTAATAATCAATAGACAAATTTCTTCCACCGGCAGATAATTGTATCTTGACAACTGACAATAATAGTATAATCTGATAGTCACATTGTAACTAGTTGTATTTATTGGGTTCCGCTGAGGTTTTAGTAATTCACAAATGCAGAGCAGTGTTGCTTTATGGACCACGTTTATATGTTTACTTGCTTGCTTTATGAAACATGTTGTTATAAATACATTTTAAAGCAACACATTCATGAAGAGATCTCCTTAAAGGCTATGGCTGTTCCAGGCAATTTATTACTCTAGTTTATCTGTTAACATTAATGTTACCAAACAGGCTCCACGTCCTTTAGACTTTTGTCTCTCTGCTCGATATATGTATCAAATCCGTGAGAGCTTGTATTTCCTATTCGTTTTATTTTTGTCCTTTTGGTGTTATCAGGCATCTTAATGAATTTTCCAAATAATCTAATATGCAATTTATATAATATTTTTATGGCATCAGTAGTTGTTTTATAATAATATTGACCAATTATCATGCACAAATTAGAAAAATATAACCTTATGACAGCATAGTCTAAAAGGTTTGGTTTAATGGTAGTCGAAAAATGTACATACATCCTTGAGACAAAAATAAAATGGATCAAATTAAAGAGTTTCTGCATGACAAAACAAATAACTCACAAACTAAAACTTAATAAGACACCCAATTGAGTGGGAGAAAGTATTCACACCCAACGCATCAAGGTTTAGCACTGTCGCACTGTCATCCCATTGTTCATCGATTTGCTCACGTGGGCACCAGTAATGTCTCCATTGTGAGACTTGTTACTGTTTTTGGCATATTGAATACACCATGGGTAATTTGCCAGGCTCTGCCGTGCGGGCGGTATACTCTCAGTAGGTTGCTGGAGTCTCCGAAAGGGACAGAGGAATCAAACCCGGTTGGCCACATGCAAGGCAAATGCCCTACCTGCTGTGCTATCTCTCCAGTCCATCATCATCAAAGTTTAATAACCAAAATATATAGAAAACTCACAAAAACTAATAACAAAAAATATTAAAACCTTATTAAAATGTGGGGAGAATAAATCAACAGAGGCTTCTCTGAAGAAGACAGACGGGCAATAGACGTATGAAAAAAGCGCTTATTATCACTTATCACCAGGAAAATCCATATGAAGAAGACAGATATTTCACACCAGTGAGAATGATACATATCAAAAATACTTCGAACAATATGTGTTGAAGGGGTATGGACAAAAAGAAACACTCATTCCCTGCTGGTGGGGATATTGCCTGGTTCAAACTCTGTAGGAAACAGTGTGGAAATGTCTCAGAGAAGTAAGCAGAGAGTTATCTTACTTAGAGTTACCAGCAATTTCACTCCTGGTGTCTTCCCCTTTGCACACAAAACTGTTTGTTCAGACTGACATATGCACATCCTTATTCACTAGAGCACTTAGTACAGTGGCGAGGGTGTGGAATGAAGCCAGATGTCTGACAACAGATGAGTAGATAATGACAGTGTGGTAAAGATCTACAGTAGGACACTCCGTAGCTAGAAGGAAGGATGAAATCAGGACTTCACTGGACCTGGAAGGTGTTGTGTTGAGTCAGTCAGAAGATATAAAAATATATCAGAAAGAAAAATCAGAGGAACTCACTTATCTGTGATATATAGAATCCGGAGGACAACAAAAGCAAGGCATCAAAGGAGAGATACCAAGATTACTTCTGAACCTGAATTATAGAACTAAGAATAGGGAAGTAAAATAACTGAAGGGAGATAGCAAGAAGAGGAAAGTATGGATTAAGGGGCTCAAGGACAGGGCCCCCAGACATACTGGTGGTGAACAAGTGTTATTTAAATACACACACACACACATACACACACACACACACACACACACACACACACACACATATATATGAACCATAGAACAAAAAAACTAAAGCATGAGATCCAAACTGTGATAACCAAAAAAAAAATTAATAACCTCAAAAACATTCCTGTCAAGGCTGGAGGTGAGGGGAGAACAGGAGGGGCTTTAGTGAAGGGAAGTTACACCAGTGGTATGGTACATGTTGGGAAATTATATACCTGAAACTCAACTATCAGTAGCTTTGTAAATCACATGCCTAAGTTAAATTATTTTTTTAATTACATTCCTATACTTTCCCCACTTTCGGGTGCCATATCCAGCCATTATCAGGGCCTATTCTGAAGCTGTTGAGTGGAGTTTGCTCCTGGTAATGCCCTAGGGATCAAGTGACCCCATAGATCAAACTTAGGGCTCCCACATGCAAAAAATCCACTCCAGCCCTAAAGAGCCAATTCCCCAGTCCTCCATTTTGTTTTCATGATCACACTCTGCTGTTCTGTTTCCATCTCTGTTTACATAGACAGGGTTCTATTTTGCATCTTTTGACTGTTAGTATCTGACCGTTTCTATTGTAAGTGTTCAAGGATGATTGCCCTCTCAAACAGAAATGATAAACATCCCAATTGTTAAACAGATCAGACTTCTATTTCTGGATAAGCCAGAATCATTTGTGACAGTCCAACGCTTCTATGGAAAGTAGTTAAAATGATTAAGAAAAAACCAAAATATTTATTTAGAATATTCAACTTTTGTTGAAGCAGGAACATTGACTATATCAAAGGAGAAGGAAGAGAGTTGAACTTATAGGGTGTATCTGCTTCCCCCCCCCAATCATCTTTTCCCCTATCTTGTATCATGAGAAAGGTCCTAGAGAAATCTCCACCTTCACACCTACAGATGGAATTCCAGTCTCCAGACCTATGATAAAAGCATTTCACACTGTTCAGGTTCTAGTCTGTTCTATTTTGTCATGGGAGTCAGAGCACAGTGATACTCAAAGCCAAGACTGCTCTACTTCACAATTGAAGTCCACAATCTAGAAGTATTGGGGGAAACGTAATAATCTCCTTCAAAGAACACATAGAGTCTGACAAATCAGTGTGTCCCACCGTTTCCTCATTGTCTGCCAACAAATACTCTTAGGAACAGAATAATGTAGCTCAGCATCTCTTCAAAATATTGTTTAGAATTTGCATAATACAACAAAACCAAAACCACACTAGGTAAGGAAGCTAGATAGAAAAGAGCCATGTCAAATAAAAGAAGAAAAGACATTCATAAAAATGAAGTTGCTGTAAGCTAAATATACATTTTTCATTTTCAGCCTTGAAAATAGTTAAAGAAAAACAACACGTTATGTACAGAAAAACGTCAACTGGAGAAAACAAATTTCTCAAAAGAACTTAGGGATACATAAAACAATGGGAAAATATTTAATAAGCAGAAAGAAAAAGCTAACACCAATACTTTAAATATTCATAGATATCTTCCTCAGGCATGATGATAAAATAAAGATAATCTCAAATAAAGGAAAACAAAGTCAATTCATTTCTAACCAGTTTCCTCCCATTGAAATGCTCTAGGAAGTTCTTTAAACTGATAGAAAGTGATCACTGTATCACTGTGTCACTGTCATCCTGTTGTTCATCAATATGTTCGAGCCAGCACCAGTAATGTCTCAATTCATCCTAGTCCTGCGATGTTAGTAGCCTGTAGAATTACATAGCCTCAGGCAGTATAGGTTTATTGGGTTACTCCCATCACAGTGCTCCCATTCCTCTGTGTTTATTTGTAGCTTCTTAGTGTTCTGTTGACTTGTAAATATTGTTTTTCTCTTCTCCTTGAGTCCTTTGCATAGTTTATTCAGAGCAATGTCCTTTTTGTATGGACACAGGAAGACTTAGCAAATGTTATGCTTTTGTAACCTGGGAGTCATTTGACTCTACATGATATTTTTCTCCTGGGCATCTGTTCTCTCAACCTAAGCCTCAGCTGCCCTTACTTCCTAGCACCCCCAAAAGCAGAGTCCCGATGAGGGACGAGACGGACCCGGGGCAATAGGTGAGTTGTGTGCTACCCTGGCATCGAGATGGGCCTGGCCAAAGTGCCTAATGCTTAAGTATAAGTTAAGAGCTTGATCATGGACAAATGTTGTCATGATCCAAACAGTGATAACTAGATTCGGACCCTGCTAGGGTGAGAAATGATTAATCTGGCCTGAGTGCTGTAGTCTGAGTCTGTGGCAAGATGTTGCCAGGAGAGCTGCCTTGCAAGCCTCAATGTATCTCTTGCTATGTCCATACAAAAATAACTAGTATTCAGATGTTAATAAGTGTTTGGACTAAGGAAAGGAAAAAAACCTTAAGAGTCAGGAAGGGCTTTGGAATGCCCTGCCCTCAGGAAGGGCTTTCTTATGCTGATTTTGCTACCTGCCTGGCTGGGTGTAGCCTAGAGGGCAAGGTGAGAGAGACAAGTAGGAGAGAGGAGAGAAGGAGAGGCAGCAGTAGATGGAGAGAGAGAGAGGCCAGAACCGGGAGTGCGGCAGATGGGAAAGATGGAAGATTGAATAAACGGTAACTAATCAGCAACGAGCTTGGTCCTCGTTCTTCCTTTGCCTGTCCTTGGCTACCGGCCATCCCGATCCAGTCCATACACAGCGGTTCCAGAGCACTGAACGTGGGCAGTGAGACACAGCCGCCCGGAGAGCCCATAAGCATTTAGCAACCTTGACATCAATACCAGTTGTGAGTGGGGTCAAGGGATTCGTATAATTTCATGGCTTCTATATCTTCACTGCAACAGTAAATTATTCTCTCTAGCAAATAATAAAATAATATAAGGAGATCACTGTCACTGTCATCCCATTGCTCATTGGTTTGCTCCTGAGGGCACCAGTAATGTCTCCATTGTAGACTTGTTGTTACTGCTTTGGCATATCGAATATGTCACGGGTAGCTTACCAGGCTCTGCCATGTGGGCAGGATACTCTCGGTAGCTTGCTGGACTCTCCAAAAGGGGCAGAGAAATCGAACCCGGGTCAGCCGCATGCAAGGCAAATGCCCTAAAAATCAATAGACAGACTGAAATAGAATATCAAAATTATTCAATAATCTAAAGCAAGTCGAGTCAAAGGAAACAAAAATTAAAAAGATGGGACATACAGAAAAAACTATAATTAAGTGGTAAATATAAATCCAGCCATATTGATTTTTATGTTAGTGCCTGTGCCTTGAGTACTCTATATAAAATATTCTGTTGTTATTGACTGACAGAAAAAAATATCAAGGATGTTCCTATAGAATGTCCCAGAAGTTAGGATGACTACAGATCTTAAGTTCAAAAGCACAAATATATAGAAGGAAATTTACTAAAAGACAAAGAAAAACAACTTACCATGCAAAAGTAAGCAAAAGAATGCTACAGTGTCGATATTAATATTGGATAAATTAAGCTTCAAAGCAAAGGGAATGGAGATAAAAGGGTCATTTGCAAAAAAAATTAAGATTGTGGGCCTGAGCAATAGAACACCAGGTAGGGCGTTTGCCTTGCACGTTGCCTACAGGGATTCAATCCCTAGCATCCGTTATGGTCCCGGAGCATCGCCAGGAGGAATTTCTGAGTGCAAGGCCTGGAGTAACCCCTGAGCATCGCCTGGTGTGACCCAAACATCAAAAAAAGGGAAAAAATGAAGATTGAATGAGTTGAGTGAGTGCCCACTTTCTGTGGACAGGCAAAGGACATTTTGAAAGGATTCTTTTGGAGAGAGGGACGGTGCTGTTTCAAGGATCACACCTGTCTCTACACTCAGGAATTACTTCTGGCAGTGCTAGGGGACCACATGGGATGCCAGGGATTGAACCAGGGCGGCTGCATGCAAGGTCAATGCCCTTCCCACTATGGCTCCTCCCCCTTGAAGGGGTCTAAGAGAAAGTCTCTCAAGGCATAGACATCCTACAAGGACTGTCAGTATTAGGGGCTTGTCTATGGATGTACAGAGACCCCTCAAACGGAACGGAGGGAGCTCCACGGAAGTAGGCGTGTAAGACGTGCAGCGGAACGATCTCAAGCAGAGCTGGCGGCCTGGCCTGGCGCTTCTCTGGCTTCCCCGGGTCCACTCCATTCTGGTTGGTGGGTAGATAAATGTCGGCTATGCCTTCCTTTTAACTTCTAGCTTGTGAGAGTTTATTTTAATTTTAAAATTACTAAATACATGTGTTTATGAAATATTCATTATATAACGTGAAAAGATATAAATATGAGGGAATATAACCATAGAAAAGAATTTAGTCATGATAACACTGAAAACAGCTCGGCCACGCCAACTTTCTCCGTCCAAGTTGTGAATGTGTAAGTTGTTTTCACTTAGGCGCGTCAATGTTGCTAGAATGGAGAGATGCTGATGAAATACACACTAGAGTGGCAGTTTAAGTGGTTATACTCCAATAGATGCCCAGATCCTGAAAAATGTCCTAAACTCTGTAAACATTTTTGAACTCTTTTTTTTTTTTAAGCAGAGTATGGAGGACCAAGTTAAACCTTTCTTTGGTAAGTTTGAATAACGATACAAATGTGACGTGCTAAGCTATTGTGTTAGTCTCTGGTGTCACTGCAGTGTATCTTGTTCAAGACAAAATGATTCTGGACTCTAAACACTTCATCATCCCCAAGCCAGTGCTGATTCAGTTATTTATTTCTGTTACTTAATTATCTGTTTTCAAATCCTTTACACACACACACACACACACACACACACACAAATGCATTCACACACATACAACTAAAATCAAACTCCTACCTCTTTTTTGTACCAGTCTGTACACTAGTAGACATCAGGAGATTTTCTTAGTTTTTCTCTATATTTATCTAGGACATACAATATTTTGCAAATTTTTCAAGAAAAAAAATAATTATTGACCAGAGTTATTTTGCTGTAAAAGGATTTTTAGAGTTGTTTAATGGATAGCTGGCAACTTGAAAATATGCTTCTCAGC
Organism: Sorex araneus; assembly: GCF_027595985.1. Taxonomy (NCBI): domain Eukaryota; kingdom Metazoa; phylum Chordata; class Mammalia; order Eulipotyphla; family Soricidae; genus Sorex; species Sorex araneus. The sequence goes on from NC_073302.1 coordinate 103,921,353, forward strand.
AATTGATAAATTGGCTGTATCTTGTCTCCTGTTAAAAGCCAATACATTTAAATAACAGCACAGAAGCATAGTATCAGGCTGGGCAGACAAGAAAAATCAAAGATTTGAAAGGTAGCATAAAGGCACAAAGATGTATTTCAAGAAATGAGCACAGTGGTCTAACCTTAACAAAATGGAATCTCGTCAATCAGGTTTTAAACCTCAGCATGAACAAGGCTAGTTAGAGAGAATAAAGATTCTGGACAGTGATCCCTTGAAACAAAGTTTCATAGGTTGCTGTCAGCCCTTGGATACCCAAATATTCCTGGAACCAATTCCTTCCCACTCTATTCAATCTGCTTAAGGGAATTTCCTTCCAGTGACTTCAAGGGAAAATTGGATTTCCTAACTATTACAAGCTGCTGCTAATTCTATACAGAGGTGAACATCAGTGACACAGCTAATCTAATTCCCCCGCTGCCGGAAAGCTTTCTTCATCCTTGTATAGCACTGAACAGGAAAATTGAGCACCAGTTGTGGTCAGCTCTGCCGGTTCGTCCTGTCATAGCCTGGAACCCCGTTTAGAATCTCTCTAGCTGTGACCCTCAGCACTGCCTTGATGAGTTGACACATAAAACCCAAGTCCTCTGGTCACTGAATTTCTCACTAGTTGTTCTTGAGTCACACACTGTTCTCCTCTGAAACTTTTGACTTGACAGTTAAACTCTTCTAAATTGTTTCCTAGAGACATTTAATTGCATCACTGGAATTCATGAATTTGTTTCCATTTCTAAGATACCCCTTTGCAGGTTGATATGTATCGATTAGGCTCACGGATCATAATTCTTAGTTTTCCCATGTGATTTATCATTATTCTTCATTAAGTAGAAATGTCCCTTATTTATCTCCACTGTTCAGTATTCAGTATACTTAAGTCTTGGGAAAAATTTAATTTCAACTTTAGTAGATAAATTTATAGTGACTGTTGCTCTAAATCAGGAATAAGCAACGAAATTGTTGTTCTTTAACTCCATCCATTTTATTTAAAGCCGCAATCTGTTCTCATTTTCAGCAAACTTTAACAATAAGTAATTCATATGCCTTTCATTTGGAAAATTACATTGCATGCATCTACAGATACAAATTTTGTCAGACGTTTGATTTTCCTAATTCATTACAAATTTTTTCAAGCTAGATACATATTTTTTAGTCAATTTGCTTAACTGGCTTAATATTTGTTCCTGCATCTGTTTTTACTGCCTACTGGAAAGCAAAAAGCCATGGTAAAGGGCTCAAGGAAGAGCGTCCCTCGCAAATTTAAGAAAACCAGGAAAGTCATTGAGAAAGGCACTTTAGAAGGGCGTTTAAGTCATGCAAAGACCTTTGCATTTTCAATGCAGCCAGAGGCCTTGGGTAGTTTTGGACCTGGGAATGGTGTGCTCTGATCTGAAAGCTTAGGGGCTGGCTGGATGTTCGTTTAGATGGGCTTGAACTGGAGCGATAACACAGCAGGTAGGGCATTTGCCTTGCACGCAGGGGACCCGGGTTCAATTCCTCCATCCCTCTCGGAGAGCCCGACGAGCTACCAAGAGTATCCAGCCCGCACGACAGAGCCTGGCAAGCTACCCGTGGCGTATTCAACATGCCAAAAACAGTAACAACAAGTCTCACAATGGAGACGTTACTGGTGCCCACTCGAGCAAATCGATGAGCGACGGGATGACAGTGACAGGACAGGAGAAAAGGTGCTCTTGTGTTAGACTAGAGCTGAGGGTACTAGGGATGGAGGCAGTGCTAAAATGGGGGTAAGAGGAGTCCCCCAAATCTGGGTTTCATAGGAATCTTCAAAAATGGACTAGGAATAGTCTACGTCCATAGAGTAGCTGAATTGAATGAGAATGTCATGTCTTCCGTAAATTCATAGGCTGGAACGTTATGTATAAGCCAAGAATACCTCAGCCTTGGGGCTGGAGCATTAATAGTAGAGGAGCAGGGAGTTTGCCTTGCTCACGCCGTCTCAGTTTCATCCCTGACACCTCTTATGGTCATGCAAGTCCCGCCCTGAGTGATTCCTGAGCACAGAGCCAGTCCTAAGCCCTGAGCACTGCTGGGTGTGCCCCCACCCCACTGAAAGGAATAGCTCAACCAAACAAGGGGAAAGTTAGGCTGAAACGTTTCATTTTGGAAACTGGCTCCTAAACACAGACCTCAGGGAGATACCCAGCAAGGGGCAGATCATTCAGCGTGAAGGGTGGCAGATTCAATACACAAGGGAACTTCTTTGTTCCTTACTTCCAAACATTGGCCACAGCTTGTGATCAACAGTCAGAGGTGAGAGCTTCACACCCAACTCTTCTTTCATAAAAGATCACTATTTTTTTTTTTTTGCTTTTTGGGCCACACCTGGTGATGCTCAGGGGTTACTCCTGGCTCTGTGCTCAGGAATTACTCCTGGCGGTCCTCAGGGGGCCTTATGGGATGCTGGGGATCAAACCCGGGTCAGCCACGTGTAAGGCAAATGCCCTCCCTGCTATGCTATCGCTCCAGCCCCTCACTATAATTTTTAACTATAGTTTAGGTGACATGGTTACAATAACATTAACATTTTTGGTGTTATAGAAAACTACAGTACCCCACCTCTGGCAAAATATTCAGGACCCTCCACCACTGACCCTATGTCCCCTCTAGCCCAGCTCTTCATTCAGTCTCCTTCTCCCACTGCTTGCTAACTTAAGTTTTGTAGCCCAGGGCAAAGAGTATTCCCATTCTTTGGTGCTGTCCATTCCCTGGTTTCATCTCTGGCTACACAGGCAATTGAGATCACTGTCTGAATCGGAACTGCTTCAAAAGGGGCCTTCAGTTATTCATAGGGTCCAAATGATCTCAAACAACACATTATTATCTCACTTTGCTGTTTTGGGGGTCAGTGTCTAGTTGGGGAAGGAGAGCTTTGTGCATACTCCAGGACAGTAGAGAGGTCGTGTTTGGAGGGCATGCACTCCTGATGACCTCTTGACTAGAGGAGGAGAGTCTTTGAAACAGAATCAGGTCCTGAAGCTGGAAACCCATCCCCCGTCACTCCAGTGGGATTGGAAGGGACTGGAGTACTGACTCTCTGTCTGCTCCTTGGAGACAAGGCGAGAAGGCAGCCTTCTGTTCCCCAGAGGCTCTCATCTTCCTCTTAGCCTGCTGTCACCTGATTCTTGGACTCATGATCCAGAGAACTGTGACAGGGCTGGGGGCGGGGGTGGTTGGCTCACAGGGTTGGAGGGCATTCTTTGCACCAAAGAACCCAGATCCTCTCCTCAGTACTGCACGATGCCCTAGAATCACACCAGGTGTGTCCCACCCTCCTCCTCAAACAAATAATAATCAGTAAATAATGAGCTGTGAGAAACCCACGTTTGTGGTTTAAACCAGCCCAAGTGTTGCAGTTTGTTCCTGTAATCTGAATTGATTACAGGACTGAGCCACACTCCATCTCAATCTGCTCCTCATGGTCCACGGTCCATCAGACTGCCCTGTCTTCCTTTCCCAGTGTCGGGAAACAGAGGAAGGTCAACGTGGGAGGGGCTTTCATTCTGGAGGATGGAAACTGTGCTCTCTCTTGAGCATGTATTCTCTCCTCTGTTCTTTTTACTGTGGACAGCCTCATGTTATTTATTTAACAACTACCCTCCTTTTTCTCATGTCTCACTTTGTTTTGTTCTCGTCTTCTTGGGTCACACCTGGCAACGCTCAGGAGCAACTCCTGGCTCTGCACTCAGGAATCACTTCTGGCAGTGCTCAGGAGACTATATGGGATGCTGGGGATGGAACCTGGGTCAGCTGCATGCAAGGCAAATGCCCTTCCCGCTGTGCTATTGCTCTGGTTCCTCCAGCCTTCTCTCATGTGTTTTCAAGAAAACTTCTTTCAATAAAAATGGTTTTGTTTCATAAAAAAAAAGGCAGCAACACATCATGAATCATCTAGATTCCAACTGAACGAGTTCACTTTAGTCCCTTAGAATTTTTTTTTTTTTGCTTTTTGTATCACACCCAGTGATGCATAAAGGTTACTGTTGGCTCTGCACTCAGGAATTACTCCTGGCAGTGGGGACCATATGGGATGCTGGGAATCAAACCAGGTTGGTCAAGTGCAAGGCAAACACCCTACCCACTGTGCTATCGCTCCAGCCCCTCTTAGAATGTTTTCAATCACTGTTGGCAGCTGTTGGGGACAGGGGAAACCATTTCTGCTAGGAAGCAATTCCCCCTGATTCTTATATTTGCACATCATCATGGCTTTCTGGTCAAAAGTATTGGCAATCTGGGTGAAAGAATGGTGAATGAAACATGAGCCTTGGAAACTGCTTTGGAGTTTTGTGTTTACATTATAGTCTGGGGGATTGTCAGGGGAATTTATTTTTCTATCTAGAGATACAGTGACCTTTATATCAGAGTTAATCCTCCATCTCCCATCTATCTCTGTCCTTCATGGGCTAGCCACCTTATATACAGTTTTGAGTTTCATAACTTTAGATTTCTTTCTTGTCCTTATGGGTCAAATGAACAGACACTACATTGCTCAGAAATGGAGGGATTGGGACTTGGGAACCAGCAGGAAGATTTTTGGTACTTGGACCAGAGAGATAGTAAGGTGGGTGTGATGCTTCCTTTGTCTGTGACCAGCCCAGGTTCAATGCACTGCACTGCATAAGGTTAGCACTGCTGAGAGAAGGGATACCTGAGTATAGAATCTGGAGGAGGGCTAGTACTATCAGGTGTCGTCCAAAATGACTAAAAATAGATTGTTGCTTATTTTGACTCAGATATCTCTATGAGTTGTCGGTATAAGTAAGTATAAATTAAAACCCATCACAGTTTTACATCATGATTTGTCTAGCTTAAAATATCTACAATGCACCAAACTTTGAAATTTGAAAGCTAATTTAATTTTGCTAATCTGGATGAAGAGTAACGAATGCTTCTTGAGAACCATCTTCAACGCTAATTATTTAGAGTGTATTAGGTGTGCCTTGAGCAAAGTTTAGGATTATCCATAATAACTATTGAAGCTTTCTGAGAGAGAGAGAGAGCAAAACAATCTGAGAAACACCCAGAATGTGACTCTATTTGGAGCTAGCCTTTGAAGATATAATTAAAGTTAAAATAAGGTCATTAAGGTGTGCTCCAATCCAAATGACTGGTGTCCTTATAAAACAAGACTAGAATACAGACATGTGCAAAGGTAAGACTTCTAGCCTCCAGAATTGTGATGAAGTAAATTTCTGCTCCATAAATCCTCCAGCCTATAGTTCTTCAGTATGGCAACCCTAATAAACAATGCAGTGCATCTGAAAATATACTGCATGCATGTCTAATCACATTTTTTTTTTGCTGCTGGTCACTAAATCCTAAAGAAAAAAGGCAGGAGTTCTAGTCCTCATGTCTGGGGAAGGGGGGGTGGATTTTGGGACTCTTTAATTAATGCAGATGATGGAGACTGAAGGGAACCTTTTGTGCATTAAAAAATTCCCACTGTTGATGATTATTAAACCCTGCATCTCCTTCCCGTGGTTGGAATGTTCTGGTAAGACCATAGGAGCAGGGCACATTGTGTTGGGAACTGGACAGCCCACCCCGTAAGGTAAGTCATTAAGTTGAGTCTCGGTTCAGTGTTGGCTTCATCCCCAGGACAGTGAAACAGAATTCCAGGAGCTCTGGTTCAAACGAGAACCCACTAATAAAGGCTGTCTCAGACAAGGTGGAGACTGCTGGGAAAGTCAAGTAGCAGATAAAACATTACTTTGTGAGTTGGAGCCTGATGATTTTCCTCTTCTATGAGAGGAAAATGGGCTTATTCATCCCACAAATGGTCACCAGATGTGCAGGGAGATAGAGTAATGGTGATACCTACATAGGAATCTATCTTGCCAATGGGGGTTCAGCTGCTAGATAATAGTGGGGAAGGGGAACTCAGAGGTGCAGATTTAGAATTAGAATAACATTAACAGAACCACGTGTCACACACAAGAACACCAAGGAGCACCAACCTCACTCAATTGTCCGCTGAGGTCTAATGTGTGTAGATTCTTCCTTTGGACTTTTGATGTAGTCAGTTGTGCAGACAGTTGTGTTGTTAACAATATGCACAGCTTGATTTTTTCTGGTTTTAAGTCATACACATTTGTTTTTATCTCATATCACTGGCACTGACTTTTCAGGCTTCTGAAATGGCACCATGAGCTAGGATGCTCTGGATTTCCCTAGTGGTTTGTGTGACAGTTTTCCAGGCCCTCTTTTGATGGTGTCTGGCTTTGTGAGACACCTTTCCCCATCCTAGGCTCTTGTTCACCCAGTTAGATGGCAGGATCAAACTAGACTACTTTGGGTCTAGACTGAAGTGCATTTATTTTATTATTTTTAAATTTTTTTTGTTCAAGTATTTGTGGATGTATTCAGGAAAGTGTGCATGTTAACAAATCAACATTACAAACTAACTTTCATATAGAGTAAATATTTTTAGCACCATGTCACTGTATTCATATTTATATTTGGGGATCTTATAAAGCACTGGGATACAACAAAACATGACCTTCATTTGCGGAGCTGGAGGGAATGAGGAATCTGGGTCAGTGTTGAATTTTAGGAGCCAGAGGTCCCGTTCTCAGAAAAATACAGCATGCCTAGGTGGTAGGTGTTCATCCTACTGTGAGCCAGACTTTGAAACATGACCTTACATTTTCCATTTATTATCTTGTGGACTTGAAAGAGAAAATGCTGTTTTGTTTTGTTTTTCAGAGATGAAGGAGGAAGTTGAAGTTAACCAACACTTTCTCTAGTAACCATGAACTCTCCTCACACCTTTTTTCCTATCAAATTGATTTAAAGAATCTTCACCCTTCTCATCTTAGTCCTCTCTTGGCCCTCTGAATAATTGTAGAGCAAGGTATTACCCTGGAGTGAGCCTGGAAGGTAACTGATTAGAAGACTAACTGCCAGGAAGACTAGCATGCAGGTAACTTGGTTCGAGGGTTCTGCTTCAAGGCTACATGAAAGACTGAACACACCCCTAATACGTCCAATGCCAGAGAACTTTCCTGCTTCCCGGAAAATACTGGAATCAAACAAGTTATTGACAAAGCCCCCTTTTGTGAGCAAAGGGGAGAGTGTTTATGGTATCTGAGCATATAGGTGCTGTAATACTATCTCTTATCTTGGGAGAAGAATTATCTGGAAGCCTGACCCCTCATATGGTTGCAGTTTTTAATGTGAATTCTAACCATTTGGAGACTCACTTTTTTCAGGCTTCACCAACATGAAATATGAGCTTTCTGCTTTGAAATACGCGCTGCTCAAGTAAACACCATGTGGGCTACTGGATGATTTAGAATATGAAGGTATATTTCTCATGTAATACTGCAAGTTATATTTTCCTCTGAGCTAACAAATTCTTTCTTTGACTTTGTCTAAACCTATACATAGATCTTTGCTCCCTAAATTAATTTTACTAAATGCAAATAGCACATCTACAGAAAAAAATAGATAAAATTTATCTGAGAAGACACCACAACAACATACTAATAAATTATAACTCACATTTTTAAGGATTCCCTAGGTTTTATTTGTCCCCCGACCCACTTTTTGTGTAGAACGTTCTCTAATTCTTTAAGGATCAATGTTTCCTGTCCAGACAGTGACCCCTTGCAGTGTGGAGAGTATCTTCAAATGTATTCCCATCTATCCCAGCTTCAGAATGTGACCTTATTAGAAAGTGTGGTCTCTGCAGACATTAGCAGTGAATTTATGATGAGGTTTTTCTGCATTAGAGTGGCCTTTAAGTCCCTTCTACAAAGGAGAGAACAGGACACACACACACACACACACACACACACACACACACACGTGCACACACACACGCACACACGCACACACGTGCACACACACACACGCACACACGCACACACGCACAATGGGATAACAATAGCTGGACCAATGTAGCTATCAGCCAAGGAAGGTCCAGATTTTGCGGAGCCTGAGAAACAGGATTAGACCAGGAGAGATTCTGCCTGAGCAGCAGGCATGGAGACTTCTGCTGAGCCTTCTTGCATCTCAGCCTTTGGAGAACTTAGCTCTATATCTACATTTCTGTTGCTTCAAAACCTCCCGGTGTGTAGTAATTTGTTACGGCCACCCTAGGAAATTAATACAATTTTCGTCTTGCCCATACAGCCTGGTGCACGGTGACAACGGGGCACTGCATCCCTTGAGGGCCAGTCTTCTCCCTGCACAATGAGGCCTAAAACTCTGCAGAGCCCAGCCCTCCCCTAGCTTTCCGGTACACACCAGCCTGAGTCTGCCGGGGATCTGGCCCCAGGAGTTTCTTCCCTCGGACACAGCAGGATACAAAGGCATTCGAGTTGAATTTTGTCCCGGGTTAGATTCTTCCGTCCCTCTCAGAGAGCCTGGCAAGCTACCGAGAGTATCCCGCCTGCATGGCAAGGTACCCGTGGCGTATTCGATATGCCAAATCAGTAACAAGAAGTCTCACAATGGAGACATTACTGGTGCCCACTGGAGCGAATGGATGAACAATTGTGCTACAATCGGGATGACAGTGCTACAGTGCTACAGTACTGGGAAACCAGCACTCAGCACTTTCAGGTGCTCGTATCAAGCCTCTCCATCTCTCTCTGACCTCTGGATGCTGAAGCTCTGATAGGACTAGACAGGGAATCAGAGAATCCGGACCCGTCCCTGCCCTGTCCTTCATCTGAAGTGGACCCCCAGTAAGAAACTAAGTGTGTTGCATCTCTATGCAGGTTTCTAATGAGGAATCAGCCAAACATGAAAATTATGATGAAAATGAAGCTTTTTTTTTTAATTGCATCACCATGGGACACAGTTACAAAGCTTTCATATTTGAGTTTCAGTCATACAATGACCAAACAGACATCCCTCCACCAGTGCACATTCTCCACCACCAATGTCCCCAGTATCCCCCCCTTTCCAACCCTCCCCCTGCCTCCATGGCAGACAATTTCCCCCAGACTCTCTCTCTACTTTGGGGCATTATGGTTTGCAGTACAGATACTGAGAGGCCATCACGTTTGGCCCTTTATCTACTTAATGAAGCTTTTTAATGAAAATATTTTTTTCTAGTTTCTAGTAGCTACCCTGACTTACAATACTTCTAACGCTGGCGCTTGAGGCAGGCTTTGTTCTAACCACACACTGCCGCCAGCATCAGCACACTCCCACCAATGCCTCAAATTCTCCTTCCACCACCCTCCCCTCCTACTCCACTGTTAAATATTATTTTGCACTCTTAACAATTTAAATAAAATTCTAAAATGATTTTTAAATGTCTGTTTTCACTGATAGCTGACAACATGCATAAAAATGTTTCCATGTAAGCTTTTGTTGCCTAATCCTATTGGACCTTTATGCAATCACCTTTTGAAGGAGTGAGAAATTACCATTATTCTTATTGTCATTGTCACAACTCGAGAACTTTATCTGACTCCAGGGCAGAGGGTACACTTTAGTTTCTACTGATGAATAAAATTCATAATAAAAATAAACTTTGGCTTAATTCAATCAGTTAGCACTTCTAAGATTACTTTGGGGCAGGGACAGCATCATCTGTTGAGGGGCAAGAAATTTTCCTTTAAAAAAAACCCTATAACTAGGGCTAGGGTACAGGGTCTAGGGCTGGAGCACATGCTATATCCCTGCCCTATGTGACCCCCCAAACACTTCCCTGAGTCAGTCCCCAACACCCAGCACTGCCACTGAAAGCATTCTCTGAATGCCCCCAAACCAAACTGTTGTGCCTGAGTTTCAGATCCCCAATCATGGAGAGACCCAGTCCTCACACGATAATGCAAAAGCAAAGGAACTTTATTGCTAGCTTGAGCTAGGGTCCATGTCTCACCCAATGCAGTGGCGTCTTGACAAGGACCCTGACTCTGAATCACAAGCAGTTTATATAGGGTTCAGTCAAGAAGTGGTTTATATACTGCTGTATTTTTATCATTGCCCTATTATAACTGTCACTGTCACTGTCATCCCATTGCTCATCGATTTATTCGGGCGGGTACCAGTACCGTCTCTCATTGAGAGACTTATTGTTACTGTCTTTGGCATATCCAATATGCACGGGTAGCTTGCCAGGCTCTGCCGTGCGGGCTCCATACTCTCGGTAGCTTGCCGGGCTCTCCGAGAGGGGCGGAGGAATTGAACTCGGGTCGACCGCGTGAAAGGTGAAATCCCAACCGCTGTGCTATCGCTCCAGCCCATACCTATTACAACAGTGGTCAGCAATTAGCAGGTGCCAGTAACAGTTTGGGCTTCTTTCCAAGAAGGGGGCGGCGACCCCTCACGACTGACCAGATCCAACTGCTCAGTTTCTCATCCAGGTGAATTACTCAGCTGGGAGTTTGCCAGAAACTGCAAGTCCAGCTCTGGGGAAACAGAAGCTGGGGTCTACGTTGGCTGATGCTTGTCCTGGCTTCTGAGGAGCCTGCTTTGGTCCTCACAAATCCAAACTGCTAGTCCTACCACCGAAGGAAGTAAAACAAGTGAGTCAGTTATCTCTGTCTGCACGACAAATTGCCACATCACTCTGTGCCTTCAAATAACACCAGTCTGATCTGTCACAGTTTCTGCTGACTCTTGTGTCTTCCTTCTCTGGGGCTGGAGCCGGGGGTGGAGAGAAGCCTGGGGAGGTGGGGTGGGAGCTGGAACTGGTCAATGAAGGGGTTGTCATGGTGGTGCCCAGTAGGGGAGAGTCTCTGGCCTGAGGAGGCTGAAGATTGGCTGAGACTACAGCCAGCTCCCCCAGCCAGCGGGGGTCCCTCTGGGTCTTTCTGCCTGTGGATTCTTCCTCACGCGATGGCAGTTGGTTCTCTGGTGGAGACTGAGAGCTCCAGGGAAAAGGCTGCAAACTCCAAGCGCTGGGAAGGAACTGCATGCTTCTCGCCGATTGCAGGTAACTGCATCACCCCCTGCGCTGCCTGGAGCCAGCAGCTGGCAGGAGGAGGAGGAGCGGGCTCTCACCCAGGGGAGAGTGCCTGACCCCCTCAAGAAAATATGCCAGATGCTTAGGAAAGAATCCACAGCGAGGCGAATGGGGCCCTAGAGGACCAATCCTCACCCTGCTCCGAGACATGCAGCAGCGTGTCCCCTCTCTCCGGCCTGCAGCAATGTCAAGTCCCCAAAGGCTGTGCACAGCCGCCCCTCAACTCTCCCGCCTTCCTTTTGCTTTCCCCTTTGCCTTTTTACTGCCACACCCAGCAACACTCCAGGGTTACTCCCGGCTCTACACTCGGGAATTACTGTGATGGTGCTCAGGGGACCATAAAAGATGCTGGGAATTGAACCCAGGGGGGCCGTGTGCAAGGCCAACAACCGATCTGCTGTGCTGTCACTCAGGCCCCCTCTCCCATCTTCTACGCACCTGAGCGCCGACTCTTTCACCAGCAACCAAGTCGGTCCCCACGCGACAAAGCTGCCACCGCTCTCCCAGCCGCTGTCCTCCGGCCAGAGACTCTCCATGACAGTCTCTCGCGGACCCGAAAACACGGTCATGGAGGTGCAGTTCCAGTTAAGGGGGTGAGCTTTCCGTAGAAACACCACCGACAGCGCACCAGTGGACACAGAGATCTCTTCCCAGGTCCACTCAAGTCTGCTTCCCGCTCTTGAGAACACACTGTCCCTCCCTTTCAGTAAACTTGGTGACCATTATTCGACTCCTTTGTCATACACTGCTTTGTCATCCGGCCCAGGGAAGCTCTTGTGCTCCAAGCCAAAGTGTCTTTGCTGAGTGTGTGGTCCTGTCCTGGGGTTTACCCCACACAGTGCTCATGGAACCCTGACAGCAGATACAGGAGACAAAAGCCCAGTCCTGGCCCCCACCCGCCACCTCCTCTGTGCCCAGTGCAATTGTGTGCAATGATGCACAAACATCCGCTGGTCTGAAAGGCTCTTCTGTTGCCCAGGATTTCTGGCTCCTGGTTTCTCACCAGCCGGGGACTCTCCTTCCTCCCCAGAGACTGTTCGTGCCACAGCAGACCAGCACGGACACAGTGAGTGCATTTCCCCTCCCCGATTTGTTCCCTTCCACTTGTGTGTTTCGGTTCAATATTGTGACTATGTGTGTTTATAATTTTTTTGAAAGAGAAGAAAGGTTGAATTAAAAATTACTTTCCCTCCAGCAATGTCATTAAACAGAAGATTTAAGAAAAAAAAAAACAACAACCTAAGTCTGATTAAAATGTGTGTGGCCCAGAGGGAACTAGCTCTGACTTGTACAGGATTATTTTGGATGTTTGCAAGCATCTTTGTTTTGGGGCCACAGTTGGCTGTGTTCAGGGTTTACTCCTATCTTTGTGCTCAGGGGTCACTCCTGGCAGTGGTCAGGGAACCAGGTGCAGTGCAGGGGATTGAACTGGGATCGGCTACATGCAAGGCAAGTACCTATCCCCCTGTAGTGTGCGTCTGACTGAGAAGGAATGGAATGGACACTTTCTCTGTGCGCCTCTCCCCACGCTGGCCTCCTGGCAAACACATACAAAAAAAACTTTAGGAATGGCAAATAGCATTATCAGAAAGTAAATCAGTAAGAGTCAATGTGATGATGAATAGCTATATGGTTCTCTTTTTCTTTTTGGGTCCTACTTGGCAATGCATTGGCGATGCTTGGGGGACTATATGGGATGCTGGGAATCGAACCTGGGTCTACCGCGTGCAAGGCAAATGCCCTACCCGCTGTGCTATCGCTCCAGCCCCAATAGCTGTAGCTATATGTTTTTAATCTTTCTTATTCTGGTAGGAGACAATCAAACATACCCATTAGTGAATGCCACACTTAATGCCACTTGATGGGAAGTTTCTTCTGTCCTTTAAAGGAGCTCTTTTAACACTTCTTGTAAAACTGGGTCCAAGATTAGGAATTCCCTAAGCTGGTGCCTGTCCGTGAAGCTCTGCATGGTTCCTTCAAATCTGGGTGACAGTCCAGTAGTTCCTAGTGCCCACGGTCCAAAGAGAACAATAAGAGCACATGGATCACATGGATTATAATCAAATATAATCAGTTATAATCGACTATGTGCATACTTCACATTTAAGAAGAGACGATGTGATTCCATGGGATAGTATTGCATGAATGACCATTCTTAAAGGACTGGCCTATCATTATTTTTTAAAATTAAAATTACTATTATTCATACATACTCCCTGCTCTATTATTGTTGACTTTTGAGGTATAAGAAATAAGTTGTTTCTGCTTAATGCATATTAAGTGACGATGTCGCGTGTTCAGCTATCATCACCATCAGTGAGGTAACTCTTCTCTCCTGTGTGAGTGGTGGAAATACTTGGCGTCTCCTCTCCTCTCACAAGGTTCAAGTGCAGTGTCTAAGAGATAGAACAGTGAGCAGGGTGCTTGCCGTGCAGGCAGCTGGCCAAGGTTCTATCCTGGCATCCCATTGAGTCCCCTGAAACTGCTGGAAGTGATTTCTGAGTACCGAGAGTAAGCCCCGGAGGACAAAACAAATGGTTGTGGCCCCAAAACAAAAACAAATGAAAGGAACAAAGTTCCAATGCTCTGAATAGTCTCAACAACAGGCCCCCAAACAGTGCTCCCCAAACAGATCCATCTCAAACTGAACATCTGACTTGTATGTCCCAGATTCCTCGGCCTCTTCATCTTGACGCCTTCTGTTCTCTCTGGTTCTGTTAATTTGACTTTTTTAGATTCTACAAATAATTGATATCATCTGTATATGTCTTTCTGCATCTGGCCCAATATTTGAGTTTAATGTTTTTTAGGTTTGCACATGTCAAAATGGCAGGGTTTCTCTCTATTTTATTGTTGCTGAATAATAATTCACTGCATGTGTCTGTATACACACATTTTCTTTACCCATTTATTTGTCAGTGAGTCCTCAGTTGTTTGCATGCCTTGGAATCATCAAGCAATAAACATGGGTGTACAGACACTGTTTCTAGGTATTAATTTTGTTTCCTTAGACATATACCTATAAATATGATTGCTGAATCATAAGGTAATTCCAATTTTAATTTTTTAGAAAAACCTCCATACTTTTCCATAGCATCTGCACCAACACTCATACCACCAATAATGTACAAGACTTCCCTTTATACACACTTTGCTTATTCTTGCATTTGGTGATCATCATTGTAGCAGATGCAAGATGGTATCTCATATTGGTTTTGATTTCATTTTCCTGTGATGAGGGATGTCACCAGCTTTCTCATGCACTTGCTGTTCACTTGTATGCCTCTACTGGAAACCAATCTCAAGCCCTTGACTGATTTTTAACATGGGCCATTCTGTTCCTTTGCCCGTTTGTTTTTGCTATCAAGTTGTCTGAGCCCCTTCTGGATTCTGGATACTAACACTACTTTCTGGATACTAACCCCACTTTTTTTTCAGAGAGATGGTTTGTAAATACTTTCTTCAACGTCTAAACTGCCTTTTTCATATGGTTGATTATTTTCTTTTCTGCAGAAGTTCTTATTTTGATGTGACTCCAGTGCTCTCCTTTTCTCTCAGACCCATTTAGTCATGTCAGACATGGGATACAACTTAATATACAAAGAGATTGTTTTTCAGTTCTATGGTGGTCCATTAGATATTATGTTATGGTATTTTAATTAAACAATAACTAAAATTTTAATTTTGCATATGGAATAGATTATCAAAGAATGCTGTTGTTGAGATATGTATTACTATATCAGCACACCTGGACTTGTCATTGGTTAGATAACCAGCACATAGAACATATAACCCTGATACTATGGGATTTTAAAAGTTAATAACTGACAGCTTAACTTCATGTGTACTCATAACTTTTGAGTTTTGTTAGGGGCAGAATTGTCTTTCCACTGTTAACTCATATATTGAAGGCATAACCCCATGTGATGATATGATATTTGGAGAGGAGGTCTTTCAGGAGGTAACTAAGGGTACATCAAGTCATAAGGGTGAACCCTGTCACCTGATAAAACTACAGAACTTGCTGTCACCCACCTTCACCCTGCCACCTCTCTCTCTTTTGTATGAAGAAACAGCAGTCTTTTTATTCAAGTATCATTTTCTCATACTTTAAAATTCATGAATTCCATTCATATCTTATGTAACAACAATGAGAAAAATATGAATTGGGCTTGAAACAAGAAAACAGAGTTAAAGTGAAGTGCTAACAGAAAGGGCTTTGTAGCACACCCCAGGCGAGAGGAAACATCTGTGACTTGGATTTGCATTTTCAAATAACAGGTGAGTGCCAGGGTATAAAAGAAAGAAGCTTCTTGTTTAAAAAACCCAACTATTGTTGCTGGAAATTCACACTGAACAGCACTGTTACATAATTGTTTGATTGATCCGCAGTCTGGTGTCGTGAATTTATTAGCATATTAACTTCCTTTATGAAGGCCTCCTCTGTGATCAAAGTGCAGGTCTTTTATCAGCTTGACCTTGTCCTTGGCAGATAATCTGCTCTATAGGAGGCCAGGGATGGACAAACTGACCGTGAGCTGTGTTCTTCCTTTCCCAAGTTTGGCTGCACTGCTTCGGTGTGAACGGAATGGAATACAAGGGAGTAGAATTCCAGTTCATTCCTTATAGTCCATGGGAAGTCTGGATTTTTTTTTTTTGCTTTTTGGGTCACACCCAGCGATGCACAGGGGTTACTCCTGGATCATGCACTCAGGAATTCCTCCTGGCAGTACTTGGGGGACCATATGGGATGCTGGGAATCAAACCCAGGTCGGCCACATGCAAGGCAAATGCCCTACCCTCTGTGCTATCACTCTAGCCCCAGTCTGGATTTTTTTCTCAGTCATGTGAAGCTTGTGAGCAATTAAGTATTGTGAGTTGGCCACAGGAAAACTAGGACACAATTGTTTATCATGACTACAAGTACGTGTGATGTAAGAGAAGAAGAGGCGTTCCTGTGTTATTTTTATTAGGAAACATATTGTCCTGCACATTTCTTGCATGAACTACCTAGCCTCAGACATACCACATCATCATGATTTGGACCCCAAGCTAGAATTGTACTTCAGAGAATACGCAGCTGAATACAAAAGCAATGAGAATGTATGTCTACGCAGAAACCTTCCATACAAACACTGTGCCATTATTAGTTACCGTCACTAAAAGAGTGGAGATAACCACTAATGTACCTCAACTGCAAACAAAGTGCAGCATATGCAACAACCAAAGAGCATCTCTGGGTTAAAAGGAGTAAAATATAGATATATGATAGAGGGCATGAATGAATCGTGAAAACATGCTGATTGAAAGAGTCGTGCACAAGAGAAGTCAGATGAGTCCTCTGTTGGGAATGAGTAATCTGGAAGGACAGGAAGTAGATGGCTTGTTGTCTAAGAATGGAGTTTTGGGTTGGGAGCAGAGAAAGAGGTGTGATTACCACAGTGATTCATTGGCTCTACAGCCCGGTACCTTTAAATTCTCCTTCCCTCTCTCTGCAATTCCTAATGAGCATCTCCTTACTGACTATTACCAAGACCCATATTTCCCCATTTGCAGCCTTGCTTGGAGCTCAGACTACTTCTCTAGGGAAAATTCCATATCCTGAGTTGGGGCTGGTTGGGATTTAAGACATATTACCAAAGAAGGGACCGGAGCTATAGTTCAGAGGGGAGAGCACTTGCTTTTCATGAAGCCAACCTAGGTTTGATTTTGGGCATCCCAGATGGTTCTACTAGACCTTCCAGGAATAACCCCTGAGAACTCTGAGTGTGTACCCATCCCACTAAAACCCAAAGAAAAATATACTATCACAACTAAAGGGCAGGTGTTGGGGTCACACACCAATCATCACTCTCTCTGGTGAGTGTACATGACGGAAGACACATTTCAGTTTAGGTGGAAAAAAAGGCTAAGATTTTTATATTTGCCTATTATATACGATTCTTTCTTCCTCCCTCCCTCCCTCCTTCTTCTCCCTCCCTCCTCCTCCTCCCTCCCTCACTCCCTTCCTCCCTCCCTTCCTTCCTTCCTTCCTTCCTTCCTTCCTTCCTTCCTTCCTTCCTTCCTTCCTTCCTTCCTTCCTTCCTTCCTTCCTTCCTTCCTTCCTTCCTTCCTTCCTTCCTTCCTTCCCTCCTTCCTTCCTCTCTCCCTTCTTTCCTTCCTTCCTCTCTCCCTCCCTCCCTCCCTCCCTCCCTCCCTCCCTCCTTCCCTCCCTTCCTTCCTTCCTTCCTTCCTTCCTTCCTTCCTTCCTTCCTTCCTTCCTTCCTTCCTTCCTTCCTTCCTTCCTTCCTTCCTCTTCTATTAATTTCTCCCTCCGTCCATCTTCTCCTTCTTTCCTTCTTCCCCTTTTCTTTTCTTTCATTTCCAGAGTATGGATTAGTATCACTGCCTGAGAGTTCTCCCAGCCTTGTCCATATGTCTTTCCACTCTCCCACCTGGGTGATTCCCCAGCACATATCTTTCATGTCTAATGTCAAATGTGGCATTTTCCTCCCAGGAGATCTGAACTACTCAGGCTATAAAGTAACCTTGTCCATGGTATATACTCTACATTTTGCAGTGACTCAAAGTTATGGAGGAGAGTAAGATATCTAAAGTGACAAAAGAGAAGGCTTCTGGGGTGCTCAGATTGGAGGTGCAGGCCTGGTGAAACTGCAGCTAATTATATGCAACAGACAGGTCCTGAGCTGGACCAGATGTATGAAATAGTGAAGATGGCTGTGCTTGAACACATGTTGAGTATGCCAGGCTGATTGTTTCAGAGGTTGTTGTTTGACTGCATAGGTTGTTGTCATGACTCTATTACCATGCATAGTCTAGCTATAAAGGCTAAGAGTCAGATCTTCCCTGTCTGGGAGTGGTCTCCTTAGTCAAGAGTAGTCCCAACTCTTCTTGGCTTATTTTGTTACTGTACCATCATGGTTATTATCCAACTACAGAGCAACAGAACAGATTAGTTTAAGATTATGAGATAGAATTTTTAAAAACGGGTAGCAGCATGCATACTATGACAAAAACAAGAACAAAGAACTCTCCCTGGGAAATGTGTGGGAGCCAGTACCCCAACTTTCCAAACCAACCTAAAGAAAAATCCCAGAGTGCATGAGGATCGAATGGAGACAGGGTCCGTCGGTTGGTTTGTTTTTTGTAAGGTGTTATATCAATGCATCTGTTTCAATGATTCAAAAAACAATAAACAGCAGACACTATTATGGCCACCAACAAGATTTAGAACAATGAAATTATGCCTCATTAATTTTGCTAATAAACTGAGATGGATCTACATTCCATTTAGGAAAACACTGTGATTATTAATAACATTTGTCAGGGTATGTAATACACTTCTTCCAGTCTTTTCTTTTTGTGGGTCCCTCTCACTGGTAACACTGTTCTGATTGTTCACATAAATAATGAGTCTATATTTCTATCATGTTCAGAGCCAGTGTAATCAAGAATGATCTTGATTGGTTGGAGCTTGTGTCTGAGTTGTAATCTCTAGTCTAGGTTATTTATGGGATTATGGGATTAGTGTTCCTGAGTCCGGGCAAGTCTAGAAAGACTCTCCTCTGGTACTTTTGGTACCCGAGAAAACAGGTCCAGACATCCTGACACAAAGGAAGCAGCATGAGGTAAGGGTACAAGAGACTTAGGTAAAGAAGAAAACATATAAAATGAGGGCAGAACAAAGACCTTATATGAGTTGAGTTACATACATGTAACTCAGCCAATACACATATTTGTTTCAGAAGCGTATTTGTTACATATTTGTTTTCTTTAGATTATTTTAAGTGGTAAGCAGCCAGTTGTTACTAGTTGTAACTAGTTCTACAAAGGTTGTTGAATTCAAATTTAGAATTACCTAGGGCCAAATAGACTGCTATTGTGACTCTTAGGATTTTTGTTTGTTCCTTGCTTTGGACTCTTGGTCCACACCCAGTCATGCTTAGGGTTTACTTCTGGCTTTGTACTCGGGGGTTACTCCTGGCAATTCTGGACGGAACATATGTGACCCCCAGGACTGACCGAGTGTTGGCCTTGGGAAAGACAAGCAGCTCAACTCCTGTCCTCTCTCTGCAGCCTGTATCTCCAGCCTATATCAATGCATTTCTATAAGGTCATTTGCCCATGTAGGTGCAAGCGGAACTGCCATCAGCTTTGATTCCCTATGGTGGTATTTGATGAGACCAGAATTTCCCAGAGACTCCTTTATCATGGGTGTGGGATTCTGAACTGAGTCTTTAATTGTGAAACATGAACCTAAGGATTGATTCCCTAGAGTTTCACGGCTGCACTTGTGGTTAGAGTATTGATAAGCAATCCTAACTAAAACATATTCAAATCCCAGGGAGAACAGAAAATGGATAAAATCCATCTGAGGTTGTACAAAGTTTCTTTTCAATGACACACAAGAACATCTTTCCCCTGATATATCTTCCCATATGTTAAACTGTCTCTTTCACGGTCCTCCCGTTGCTCATCGATTTGCTCGAGCGGGCACCAGTAATGTCTCCATTTTAAGACTTGTTGTTACTGTTTTTGGCATATGTAATACACCACGGGGAGCTTGCCAGGCTCTGCCGTGTGGGTGAGATACTCTCGGTAGCTTACCGGGCTCTCTGAGAGGGGCGGAGGAATCCAACCCAGGTCGGCTGCATGCAAGGCAAACGCCCTTCCGCTGTGCTATCATTCCAAGCCAAATGCACTGAAGATGGTGCTTCAGAAGATGTGACAAGAATGTGCTCTAATGTGTTGGGGCCACTGAGCACTGGCTCATACGAGTGTCTCCTGGAAAGTTTTATAACGTTCTCCTGCAGTAGGGAGGGGGGTTGGAGGTGAAATCTCTAACTGCACAGTCTCCCACTGTCACATGGGCGATGTGGCTCCAAAGGAGAAGTACAGAAATGTGACTAGGATTTTCTTTGGATGAGGAGATTCAGAGGTGTATGAAACCTTTGGCAATTTGAATGTAAGGACCTCATTGGTTCTTCATCCTTTGCAGGAGATTGTTGGCTAAAAAGGGCAGTGTGGGCTTTGAGCAACTGTTCATGGCTTCCAGAGTCCTTTTATGACAGGTCCTGTCAAGTGTGTCTCAGTTACCAGATAGCAATCTGTCTGATCTCTGACTGGAAACAAAATCAAGCAATTTTGGGGGAGGGGTAGTTGGTGTAGCTTGGGCCTGTTGGGTATTTGCCACTCTCTGCTTGAATGATGCTCCATGTGGTGCACAGGGAATACAGTGACGCTGAGGGGCGCTCTGTGCCGGGAACCAATGCCTGGGAACAGCCAGAAACCCATGCCTGGGAACGGCCTGAAACTTATGCCTGGGCACCAATATGTTAGTACAAACTGACCTGTAACTAGGAACAACCGCTTCTTGGGAAAGGTTGCAGAACAATGCCCAGAGAAACTGCTACCAGGGCCCACATCCAGTTTCATTTAACGTTTGCAGTTTTTGCTATTCTCCCATTCTGCCCACTTCCTCTTATGATCAATTATAAAAGACTAGCTTAAGAGAAATAAAGTTGGAGCTTGCTCCCATTCTTGTGTCTGTCTGTGTCTGTCTCTTTCTCCTTGCATCTGTCTCCTTTTCACTCTCGCACCCTCTCCTGGTTACCCACATTGAACAAGTCCCTCGGGACGGAACAGCTCTGAAGTCAGCCACAGGCAGGTGTCTAATCCTGGATACTGCCTCCCTGTTCACATGCAGTTGCCTTATCCCAGGTCCTGTCTCCCTGTTCACATGCAGGTTCCTTATCTTATGTACCACCTCTCTGTTCACATGCAGGTGCTTTATCCCAGGCACTATTCCTCTGGTCCCAAATCAAGCATCAGTCTAGCAACTAATTTCTTTTGATCTTCATATGGGAAGCCTTTCACCCTTTTGGAAAATATGCAATTACTCAAACAAATTCCAAATCCTGTGAAGAATGGGACTTGACTAAAAGTCCAAGTGAATACAGCTCAGCACACCTTGACTCGGGATGCAGGTCATCGGTCACCTTTCTTGACAGTTGTAGACACGTGCTGTGTCTACATATACAACATACACATACAACCTCAGCTGTCATTTTAAGGTTTTTCCACTAATGTTTGCTTAAAATAGTCATCCGTTTGTGTATACAATGATGTGTTGTTTCATGGAAAAATTTAGTAAGTATCCATTTAAAATCATCCGGTGCCACCATGTATGGAATAGATGAAAATTTGTTTATCCTCAAAGAGTGAGAGATAGTCAGAATGAAGGGCACAGCCCAATAATTTCAATTCTTCCTTTGCAAAACCAGAGGCTAAACACCGCATTTTGTAATGGCCCCTTTGAATGCCTCCAGAAATTTATCCTTTGAGAGTTTAGATAAAATCATAACCTTAGCTAAGATTACCTATGAAGCATAATGGTCTGTTAGAGCGTTTCTCTTATTTTCTGGAGTTGATCTTTATATGAACTTAAATCTTTATTATTGCCATTTCACCAGAAGTAGGAATATATAAGGCACAGACTCGAGTTTGTTAATTCACCACTTATTTCTGTTTTCAGTGAGGGTTCCCGCTGAGGAGAAAGTCAAAGCATTCCCAGTCAGGCTCACTGAGAAACTTCAACAACTACAACTTCTGCGTCAGGTTGATTTTACCTTGGGTGGAGGACTCTGGAAGAAAGCTTGCGTTAGTGACATCCTGCTCACTCACCTTTGGTTGCAGGTTTGAGGAATGTTCCGTGGAAGAATATTGGTAGGCCAGGGAGTTTCTGCCACATCTGAGAGGGGCACAGAGAGCTCCTCACGGACGCCAGGTGATCTTGAAGGTCTACTTCAGAGAGGGACGCGGGAGTGACAAGAGGCTGGTGTTACAATAGTGACTAAGAATGTGAGCGGAAATACCGACCACAGAGATCATAAGTCTAAGAAGTGTCCTCTCAGTCGTCTGACTAAGACCCTGAAACCAGCGGAACCTACGATTAGTTCAGGAGAAACTGGCAGGTTTCCCAGTAGGAGCCATTGCAACAGGGTCAAAAGTGAGGATATCGTAGGTGATGATTCCTGATGACTCCCATCCTCTCAAAGGGTAAGAGGACCAACCCAATAATTCATTGACACTGTCATCCCATTGCTCATCGATTTGTTCAAGCAGGCACCAGTAACGTCTCTCATTGAGAGACTTATTGTTACTGTTTTGGGCACAGCCAATACGCATGGGTAGCTTGCCAGGCTCTGCTGCGTGGGCTCGATACTCTCAGTAGCTTGCCGGGCTCTCCGAGAGGGGTGGAGGAATCGAACTCGGGTTGGCCGCATGAAAGGCAAATGCCCAACCACTGTGCTATCGATCCAGCCCAATTCATTGACAAGTGGACAAATTTTTTTTTTTTTTGGAGCCACACTCAAGGGGTGCTCAGGGCTTGCTACTGCTCTGTGCTCTGGTATCATTGCTAGCTGTGTTCTGGGAATAACATGCCAGTCTGGGCACAGAACCAGTGTTGGTGATGCACAAGGCAAGTGCTTTACCTTCTGTACTATCTCTTCAGGCCCAGAAGAAATCTCTCCTTTTCTATCTTTTTGGCCACACCTGGCAGTCCTCTGAGGACTATATGCTGTGCCAGTATTTGAACCAGTGTGGTAGCTATGACCACACCTTAGGCAAATGCCCTCACCTTTATACTCTCTGTCTCTCTCTCTGTCTCTCTCTTTCTGTCTCTCTCTCTCTCTCTCTCTCTCTCTCTGATTGGACAAAAAAAAAACTTCTTTGGCTTCTAGAAGTCTTGTTCTCCTGGGGGGCTGGATGGATAGGATAGCAGGTAGGATGCTTGCCTAACATGCAGCTGACCCAGGTTCAACCCTGGCACCCCATATGATCCCCTAAGCCCCACCAACAGTGATTCCTGAGCACAGAGCCCGGGATAAGCCCTGAGCAGCACTAGTGTCCCCCAAACAAAACAAAAGTAAACCAACAGAAAGTCTGGTTCTTGTTTTGGCTGCCCAAACAGAAGATCTCGCACTAAGAGCTATTGTAGTCTTAGGAAAAAATGGGCCTCTGTGGGTGGCAACACAGCACTCACAGTAGAAATCCCCTCAATCTGTGTGTAAAGGTTTGATTATTCTGTAAGATGTCTGGGAGAAGAGAGGAGAGCCATTGGTCTGTCAAGGAGAGCATTTTTTTTTTCCAACTAAAGATTGTTGTGGAAAAATTACAATTTATCTTTTGCAACTTCATGTCCCTTTTCTCAGGCTGAGAGCAAGAAAAGTGAGTCTGTTTTCCACGGGCCCTGCTCTTCGCTCCCCATGGCAGATCCTCTAGAGCTGGAGGGCACAGGACACAGATCTTTCCAACCTGGATTAAGGACTTTGTGAAAATAGGAAGGTCTTTCCATGAACCCATGACATGAACCGTCCATGAAGCAGCCCATGTGGCAGCCGGCAGGTAGGGTCCTGGCCTTGCCTGTGACTGACCCAAGTTTGATCCAAGGCACCCATTAAGATCCTTCAAGCTCTGTCAGGATGATCCCTGAGCACTGTTCCAGGAGTAAGCCCTGAGCAAGCAGGTGTGTCCTCTGAGCAAATACAGACAACAAAAACACAGACCTCTGCCACCCAGGAGACCAGTCCAGGAACAGCCAGGCCTACTTACTATAAATTCTTTCTCTCCAAAGGGAAGAACTATCCCTATATATTGCTGTGCTCTCCATGCAGAAGCGCTAGAGAACTTGACCCTGCCCCACGTGAGGCCACCTGAGCAAGAGATACTCCACCAGCCTGAAGCAAGAGGTTCCTGCGGGTTGGCTGATGGGACACCCGGGTTCAGTGGCATCGGAAAGTCAGGAATAACAATGTCGTGTGTGGATGACGTGGACCTAATCGGAGGAATGAACATTCTCAGTGTTATTAATTATTTATCTCCGGACAGGAAACCCTTTAGTCAAATGCCTCTTCTCTCACAATGGTTACAAGGGTCCTTACCTGCCAGGATGAACGGGATACCTGATCGCGCGCGCACTCCACCTACAGCCGTGTCCACGCTGCTGCCGCCTCGCCTCCCGCAAGGAGCCCGTGGACCTGTCGCTAATTTAAACTCTGGCTCCCCGGGTGGGCCACTGCAAACTCTTTCTCCCGGGAAACTCGGAAATACACAGTCACTGAGAGGAGAAAAGAAGCCGGATTTTCGGGAGGTGTCAGAGGCAGAGGAAGCCGGCCACGGTCACTGGCATTTGGCAGATCCACAAAGGCAGGCGGGGGAGGGGGGGATGGGCTCTAGTGGGCTCCGCAGGCAAAAGGGAGCAGGAGCGAGGTGGCTAGACAGGCACACCTGGCGGGGGGTTGGAGGGGAGCGAGTTTGGTTCCTTCCGTTGACCCTGAGCTGGGCGCAGTGGCGAGAATGAGACCAAGGCTGGCGGCTTGTTTTGAGTCCTCGCGTCCATCTGGGGAGAGGTCCAGGGTTGGCCTCGGGAGAGAGCTGCCGTCTAGATGGGGAGTCTCAACTCTGCTGTCAGGTGTCCTGGTCTTTACCTGCGTGTTTCATCTCGGCATCGCCGCGGTTGCCAACAAGGAGAGAACAAGCAGTGGAGCAGATCACTTTGGATCATCGCTGACGCCCCTGAATTTGCTCTGTGATATAATTCATGAGATTCTTGGAGCAATTTGAGATGATTCTATATGTTTAAAAGCCAGCATAGGAAAATCTCTAAATAGTACAGTGGGTGGGGCCCTGGCCCTAGCACAGTGCAGGCCGCTTGCTTTAGATGTGTCCGACCTGCGTTTGGTCCTCAACTCCCTGTGGTCCCCCCAGAGCGACACCTAAGGTCAAACGCGCTGGGAGTCAGCTCTGAACACAGCTGGGGATGGCCCAAACCCAGCCAAACTAACAAAAAGCCTCTGCCACCCAGGAGACCCGTCCGGGAATAGCCACGCCTACTCTACGCTCTTTCTCTCCAAAGGAAGGATGTCATGTTCCTAATCTGTATTTCTATTTCTCTCTAGAAGTTCATGACATCATGATTTCGCAGCTTTGCGTGTATTTGGAATTGAAATGCATGTCTGTTTCTGCAAAGGCAGACTCCTAACATTTAGTTTTAGGTGTCCTCTCTCTAGTGGCCATCTTTTGCAGATGTGCTTTCCTTCTTTCTTCCTTTTTTTTGTGATTTTGTTTTGGTGGCCAGACCCAGCTGTGCTCAGGAATTACTCCTATCTCTGCACTTCTGCACTCAGCCAATCAGTTTCCCAAAGTTGATCATTTGTTGATCCTACCCCAGCTTCTATCACCATCACTGAGTACCAGGGAATTGCTACCTCTGCCTTTAAAGAACTAAAGCGCTGGAGTACATCCTTTATGAGAGGACATGAGCTGGATCCCGGCCCCGCCTGGCCCCCTAAGTACGACTGTCTATAATCTGAGTGACCCCAGCACCAGGGGCCGACCAGCTCTGAACTGTGACTGAAGCAATGAGCTTTCTGCGTTGTCAGCTCCAACCTCCCTGGGAGTGGCCCTGGTCAGCCTCAGAAGCACTATAAGGGCCTCCATTAATGTATGTTTCTCTCTCCATCAAAACATTATCTATAATCTATTAAATCTATATACATTTATATTTTGTAGATACTTTCTTAATTTAGAGAAAGAAATAGAATCATTACATTTCACATGAAATAGTGCTCTCTTCCAGGACACAAGGAAATGGAAGCACATCCCCTGTTCATGGATTGGGAGAATTAACATTGTCAAAATGGCAATACTTTCCAAAGCATTATATAGATTCAATGTGATCCCTATAAGGATACCCATGACATTCTTCAAGGAAGTGGACCAAACACTCCTAAAATTCATATGGAACAACAAACCCCCACAAATAGCTAAAGCAATTTTGGGGAAAAGGAAGATGGGAGGCATCACCTTCCCCAACCTCAAGCTCTACTACAAAGTGGTAATAATTAAAACTTCACAGTACTGGAACAAAGGCAGAGCAGTAGACCAATGGAACATGTTAGAATAGCCTTACACAAAACCTCAAATATATGATCATTTAATCTTTGATAAGGGAGCAAGAAATGTAAAGTGGAGCAAAGAAAGCCTTTTGAACAAATGGTGCTGGCAACACTGGACAGCTACATGCAAAAAAATGGGCTCAGACTTATACCTAACACCATGCACAAAAGTCAGATCAAAATGGATTAAAGACCTCAACATTAGACCAGAATCCATAAGGTACATTGAAGACAAGGTCGGCAAAACCCTCCACGACATTAAAACTACAAATATCTTCAAAGAGGACTCGCCACTGACCAGGCAAGTGGAAAGAGAGATAAACAAATGGGACTATCTTAAACTGAGAAGCTTCTGTACCTCAAAAGATACAACGACCATAATACAAAGACAATCTACAGAATGGGAAAGGATACTCACCCAATACCCATCGGATAAGTGGTTGATATCAAGGATTTACAAGGCACCGGTTAAACTTCACAAGAAGAAAACATCCAACCCCATCAGAAAATGGGGCGATGAAATGAACATAAACTTTCTCAAGGAAGAAATCTGAATGGCTAAAAGGCACATGAAAAAATGCTCCACACCACTAATCATCAGGGAGATGCAGATCAAAACAACAATGAGATACCATCTCACACCACAGACACTGGCCCACATCCAAAAGAACAAAAGTGACAGGTGTTGGTGTGGATGTGGGGAGAAAGGGACTCTCCTTTACTGCCGGTGGGAATGCCCACTGGTTCAGCCCTTTTGGAAAACAATATGGATTATTCTCAAAAAATTAGAAATTGAGCTCCCATTTGACCCAGCAATACCACTTCTGAGAAAATATCCCGGAGATACAAAAAAAGTATAGTAAAAGTGATATCTGCACCTATATGTTCATTGCAGCACTGTTCACAATAGCCAGAATCTGGAAAAAAATCCGAGTACCCGAGAACAGATGACTGGCTAAAGAAACTTTGGTACATCTACACAATGGAATACTATGCAGCTGTTAGGAGAGATGAAGTCACGAAATTTGCATATAGGTGGATCAACATGGAAAGTATCATGTTAAGTGAAATGAGTCAGAAAGAGAGGGACAGACATAGAAAGATTGCACTCATTTGTGGAATATTAAGTAACAGAATGGGAGACTAACACCCAAGAATAGTAGAGATAAGGATCAAGAGGAATACTCCACAGCTTGGAAGCTGACCTCACATGCTAGGTGAAGAAGCAGCTCTGATAGAGAAGGGATCACCAAGCAAAGGGTGCTAGGCGGGCCCACTAGGGATGGGAGATACGGGCTGAAAATAGATTATAGACCGAACAAGATGCCTACTTAATACTTCTGTAGCAAACCACAACACCCAAAAAGAGAGAGTGAACAAAAGGGAATGTCCTGCCACAGAGGCAGGGTGAAGGGGACAGGGTGGGGATGGTGGGAGGGATGTTGAGACCATTGGTGGTGGAGAATGGGCACTGGTGGAGGGATGGGCACTCGATCATTGTATGACTGAAACGTAAGCATGAAAACCTGTAAGTCTGTAACTTTGTCTCACAGTGATTCACTAATAAATTAAAAAATCAAAAAAATAGTGCTCTTTCCCACTCTTTAATTCTTCTCAGTCTTATTTAACATAAATTGCTGCCAGGTTAATATTCTTTAAGGCTATACCTGACCATTTAACTCTTCCTTGGAAACCTTCATTTATTCTTTTGATTATACAGAACAAAGTCCAAACTTCCCAGTCCACAACACACTGCACTTTGCATCACCATCTTCTGGAATTCTCTGTTCCTATTTGAAAATTCCTATCACACTTAATCTGTATCTCTCTGGTTACATTATATGTACCACTATGTACCAAAAATAACTATGTACCTATCTAAACTTTAATATTCAACAGATAAGTTCATCCTTACAGAATGCAGAAATATCAATGGCATTTTCAAACAATAAAAATAGAAGTATAGAGTCAATAAGATATACATGTATAAATTTTAAAATGTAATATAGGCAACATACTAACTTTAATAAACTGCGTGGTTGTGGCAAAATCTATCATAGCAGTCCATTGAGCTCAATGAGGGAATCATTGAATGATTTATGGAATTTTCTCCAAAAGAATAAAGGAACGTACCATTCTATCAACAGAGCAAAACTGAGAAAAATTTTAGTGAAGCAAAATAATTCTATTGAAAGAAATTTAGATAAATATATGGGGATGATATATATATATATACGCACACACATATATATGCATATATATAGAGAGAGATGTTCAAGAGAGAACACAGGTGCTTCTAGAGCAATTTTTTTAATGCTTGAAACATCTTAATCTAAATACATGATTATTGAGTTTCTCCTGAGTCCTATTCCTATACCTCGGCACATGGGGAGCTCCTTTTCCTTTCTTGTCTACTTTCCAATGAATTTTTCTACTTTCCACCAAAAAAATCACTAAAATGAGCACAAGAAAAAGAAATACTATGGCGATGACCTCTTAAATATGTGGCACAATAATTTGAGCACACAATTATATTAAAAATATTTTGTGCTAAGTGCAATGCCATTAGTGGTTTAATTTGTATGAATAATCAACAATTGCAGAGTTGGAAAGAGAAGCAGGATTGCAGATTTATTTCTACTCTATTTTTGTTCCAGAAAAGAGTGAAAACTTGTTTACTCTTCAAATTATTGTGAAAGGCAAGAGATTTCTATGATTTGAAGAGAAACTGGAGTGTTTGCTCAAAGTATTTCATAGAAGAACATTTCTGTGACCACTTGAAGGTCTTCCTTATGAGAAATATATTTTATTTTGACATAAGCAAATGCATATGCCAGACTGGACAAGCATTTGCTTTTCTTTTATCATTTAGCAAGAAGAAAGTAATTCCAAGGGCTCCTTAACTAAACCTTGCGGCACCAGAACTTTCCTTGGTTAAAATTGGGAAAGCTTGATAACACCATGACAAAAACGAAAGTCTTAGCTTGCTTTGTATGCTGGAAGCCATGTTACCTTGCCCTGTGATGCTTTTGAACACTGCCGGCTCCAGGGAGAGATGAGGAGCCAGATGGATCAATATTTCGAGAGGAAATACAAAATGCATAGTTGTGATAGCTTAGATTGGTTTTCTGTCTTGGGAATTTTTAACCAGTGGAGTCGCATTTCAGGAAATGTGGAAATGACCATGACTCACAGGAGCCCGGACAGCTTGTACTCGGCTGGCTCCGTTGGTGTGGTGGGAATGTAGCCACTTTTCCTAGAGCTGGGAATGCCACTAATGCAGGACACTTGACACCCCTCTCCCTTTGTTCCAAGGACAGTTGAGCAGAACAGCATATGGAGGGACAAGATGGTCTTTGGAGTCACAGGATACCCTGTTGTTTACTGTGAGGCACCTATTTTCTTGAGAACTCAATTTCTGCGTCATTCCTAAGATCAGTGGCTCAAGACTGTTGGTGACAATCAGGACATGCATAAATCTTAGAGACGCCTTTTCACCCTGCCTTGATTATAACATTCACTGGCATACGTGGAACTTGTGTCATATATTTTTGTCGTTTCCCCAGAAAGAATAAAAGGCATATGCAATGCTTTTGAAAAGAAATTAAAATGTTCCCTTGTCATTCTGGCTAGGAGTGATTTAAGTGACAATAACTGCCCAACATGGTTTGAGCAGCTGGGTGATATTAATCACATCTCACCTTGGAGTCACTCTCTGTCCATCCCCCTCATTAAATCTTGGGCAGAGAGATTTCTGATTTGAACTTTGGGCCACTGACACCCCCACTGACACCTTGCACGTGACGGGTACTCCCTGGGTTTTCCATGTGGGGTTGAACAAATATTTTTTTGGTTATGTTTTGTCTTTTGAGGGGAAGAGGGGGTGCACAGGGCTTACTCATGGCTCTGTACTCAGAAATTACTCCTGAAGGTGCTATATGGGGTGTCAGGGATCGAGCCAGAGTCGGGAGTGTGCAAAGTAAGTACCTTACCCCCTGTACTATCGTTCCAGCTCCTGAACAAATCATAATTCTTGTGATTTCTCAAGATTTTTCCACATGGTCTTCTCGAATGCTATTTTTATGAACATGATCAACGTATTTGTTCGAGCGGGCACCAGTAACATCTCTCATTGAGAGACTTATTGTTAAAGTTTTTGGAATATCCAATTAGTCTCCCAATGAGAGACGTTGCTGCTGCCCACTCGATCAACGTATGTTTGTTTATGTATTGTATGGCATCCCTTTCAGAAGGCTTTATTATCTTAGTTTTACTGGACTATTTGGAGGCAACTTGTCAAGTGCTCTATATTTATTATAGGGCTGGCCATAACTGAGCGCTTTCCCTTTGTAACTTTGTGATGCCAATTCCCTCAAGCTGAAGTGAGGAGCAGCTCTCGTGTTTAAGGAGATCCAAGATTATGAACAATCCCCGGAGGGAAAATGGGATAATGGACCATTAATTGCAGCTGATTGCAAAAATAGATTTTTCACCCTTTCCTGAGATAAAGGGGAGTGTTGTTTAATTGCTGTAAATGTGTCCAATCTTTTAGGAATTGGATTCAGAAGATATTGCAGTGTTACACCTGGGAATCTAAATATGGTTTCAGACTGATTGCTGATTATTATTTTTAGATCTCTGTAACCTCTTATCTTAATGTGCTACTATATGAATTCTTTGGTAATATAGAAAAAATTAAGTAGTAATTCCAGTAATGTTAAAGGGAGGGTACAGTTAAAGAGAGGTTGCATAAACTGGTGTAATCCACAAAGAATTGTCAGGCAAATTAAGAGACAGAAGAAATGTTTACTTTAATAACCTCTGCATCTTTGATTGCATGAAACCTTAAATAAGACAGTATTGTGAATGATTGAGAATAAATATAGATGAGTTTCTTGCGGTGAAGGAATAAAACTAAAAAATAAGCTTGTAGATATTGTCACTATTTTATTAATAGCTCAGAATAAGGTTTTGCCCTAAGACATCTCAGCTGTCTTATTTTACTCCTTTCATTATTGCTGATAATTTTTTGAAATTTTCTCTTGTTGAATTTTTTTCTGCATTTGATCTTAGAGAACTCTACATTATTTTTTCAAGGGTGTTTGTTGAGTACTTCAGAGTTAAACATAATATAAAGAGTAAACACACATGAAACTAAACCTCTAACTATTCATATAAATACTTGTCAACCAATTCTTACAAAAAAGAGCAAGTATTTCATGGTAACATACATTTTATCACTGATGACAAATCAAATAATATATTGGAAATTTGATCTATTTTGGTTTGTTAGTATTTAGTTGGCTGCAATGCCAAATGAGGTAGAGTTTCTATGCTTCAGTTCTTCTATCATTAAAGTGATGATTTTAGATATTTTGGGAGCATATCTATGTCAGATTTTTGTCTGTGAATGGGTTATGGATTTGTGTCTTTGAATAACATTGACGTTGATAAATAATTTAACTGGCTAACATCATTAACTTAACATTTCTTAGAAAATTTCAAACTGTATTGCAATAAATAAGTGAGCAATATTTTCAGAGAAATATGTGTCTTTGTAGGCAAGTACAAGTGCCTATTTAAGACTGAGATTGAAAACATCAAAAACATTTCAGTGGGAATCACGTCTTAGAAGACAGAATTCCATTGGGTTATTTCCTTCTTAGAGGATCATAAAATGAAAAATTCCTTTCTAAAAATATATTTAAGATTAAGTAAAATTATAATATTGATAATATTTGCATTTTTAAAGCAAAAATGTTAGCCCCAGATAAGTCACAGAAAGCAGCCGGTGCATGATTAATGTAGATCATATTAATTTAATAAAGAATGTGAGCTGAACCAAAAACAATTTTGCATGTGAGATAGACATTTTTTTTTCCCCTACCTGAAAGTCAGAGTTAGTCTTGCTTAACTTTTGACATACTGAAGAGAGAGGAAATGGCTTTCATTGACCTCTTCCTAAATACGAGAGCTTGCTGCATCCCAGGTCCAGTTTCATGGAATGGAAAAGGAGTTTCTCAAAAACAATCCCGGGAGAGAACGCTATCTACTTGTCACCTATGGGTCACTGCTCTTCAGGTTAAATTGTAATTCAGGTTAAATTATAAGACAGTGTTTTACCTAACAACCACATAGGAACTAGTATTTACATACATGTACATTACAAAATTGCATTACCAAAATGCAATTTTCTCTTGAACACCGCTGGAGGATTTTTAAAACATGTTTGTTTGTTTGCTTTGGGCAGTTTTCCTTCTATGATTACTGCTCAAAAAATGTAAATACGTAAGTCTCACACTCAAACTCTCAATGGAAAACACACACACACACACACACACACACATACACACACACAGCACTCCATCACTTTCCTTTCATTGTTTTCCACAATAGCAGCTTGATTAAAAGATAATTTAAGTTTCATATCCTTGTGGAGGAATCCTCCTTTTCTTTTCTTAAAGTCTTGTTTAAAAAATTCCCTGTGAGAAGAAGCCCACGAAAGTTTTGATTTGAATAGAATTACTGAGAAAACTAACTATATGTTCAAAATGATAGAAGTCGTTATACTTAAAATCTTTCCCCGACTGACTTCCCCTCTCTCTGGGAGAGAGGCTCCTGACTCATTCGAGGACCTTTAGAGAGAACTGTGGGTTTGCTCAGGAGAGAAAAGACCAATAAACTCGCGGTCACTGGAGCAGCTCTGGGTTCAGCCAGGTGAAGAGTGGGTATCACTGGGGTTCAGAAACTTGCCTCCTACTTCGTGTTTTGTCACCAGGGAATGTTGTATTTTCATAGATTGCAGTGGGTCGAACTGCCCACCCTAAAGATGCAAGCAGCTTCGATGTGAATTTTAGGATTTGCAGCAAGACTTTAAACCCCAGCATCATGTGTTGGCCTGTGGGCGGGGGCGGGGGGCCTCCTGGTTTTGCCTCTCCTAATTATCTCCTTAGTATATCTCCTAGGGTGTCTGCTCCAAAATTGTTCCTTGTGGACTCTAGAGAAGTCACGGATTCCAAAGCATTTTGTTTCTGGAGAAGCAGAGAGAGCTCAGAGAACGGAGCTCATGCTTGCTGATGGGAGGCCCTGGTTCATTCTCTGCTACCACGCGGTCCCCAGAACATGCCAGAAACAGCTCTCAGCTCTGCTGGGTAAGGCCCCCAAAACAAAACACAAAATCAGACCACACACACAAAAGAAGGTCTTTCTTTAATGTCATCAAATATATCACTACTCCAGATTTTGAAAAAAAGTACAAATAACTCTCCACAGCTTATGTTCCTCTTGACTTTCTAATATCTCAATTTGCTTTTAGCTTTTGGGCCACACCTGTGGTGCTCAGAGATTACTCTTGGCAGGGCTCAGAGGACCTTTTGGGGTGCAGGGGATCCAACCCAGGCTGGTCACGTGCAAGGCAAGCACTGTCTCTGCTGTGCTATTCCTCTGGCTCCTTGTTTTTTAAATTTCTATCTCAATTATTTATCAGAATCATCCATGAATTTACCTAATACTGGTTCCTATATGGTTGTTAGGAAAAACACTGTCTTATACAAATAACATTGCTAGCCTTAGGTTAATTATACAATTTAAATTGTTCCAAATAACAAAATCATGATTCATGAATTGATTTGTAATGGCATTGTAGATAGTGTTATAGCTTTAGTGCTTCATGGGCAGGGTGGTGGTTGGGTTAAGCCACGCCTGCTGATGCTCAGGGCTTGCTCCTGACTCTGTGCTCAGCCATCACTCCTACTGGGGCTCAGGGGCCATATGCAGTGTCTAGAATCAAACTGGGACTGGCCACAGTGCAAGCTTTAATCTTGTGCTATCTCCCTAGTTCCTTGTATTTCATTTCAAAAAGACACTGCATTTATTATATATTTTTGTACAAATAGAGTCTCCTGCCTCCACTCCTGGCTGTCTTCACCGGGGCCCCTTGGAGGGGGTCGGGTTGAGTTTCCCTCCCCGTCCCGAGCAGA
Organism: Sorex araneus; assembly: GCF_027595985.1. NCBI lineage: Eukaryota > Metazoa > Chordata > Mammalia > Eulipotyphla > Soricidae > Sorex > Sorex araneus. The sequence continues at coordinate 103,955,276 of NC_073302.1, forward strand.
GCCCTGGCAGCTGAAGACCTCTGGAATTCAGCCACAGCCATGCTCAAAACAACTCTCCACACACTCAGATGAGCCATGTAATCTCATCAACAGCCAAAATCCAGAGAGTATAAAACAAAGCTCCCGGAAGCATGACCTCTTAAGACCTCTTATTGTCTAGCTCTCCCTCTTGGAGAACCCGGCAAGCTACCAAGAGTATCCTGCCCGTATGGCAGAGACTGACAAGCTCCCCGTGGCATATTGGATATGCCAAAAACAGTAACAATGATGGGTCTCATTCCCCTGACCCTGAAAGACCCTGAAAGAAGGATGAGTAAAGAGAGGCTGCTAAAATCTCAGGGCTAGGATAAATGGAGATTTTACTGGCGCCCGCCGAGCAAATCAATGAACAACTGGATGACAGGGATACAGTGATGTAGCAATGAGATTAATAAGTGGCCCATAAATAAAATATTATTGAGGTTAATGACTATATACTAAGATAATGTGGATGGGACTTTTCCTTCTAATTCTTCATGTGAATACAGTTAACAAAATGTTTAGAAATTGAAAATTGGATGAAAACTTCAGAATCACCTCTTTATGTAATATTTTATCACTTGTTAATAAGGTTCTGATTATAATTATTTTTAATTAATATAATAAAGACTTTATGTTCTTCCTTTAGAATAGATCAAATATTTGCATATACTTAATGAGTGTTTTATTTGAAAGCCTAAATTCTGCTTGTTAGAGAGAAGCCCTTATAAGATTTTTATCTACCCTTGATCATCTCCAAAACCTTATCTTTATTTGTGTGTATTTATTTATTTTGGAGTTTGGGTGACACCTGGCAGAGACTGACCATATGCAGTGCCAGCATTGAACAGGGGTCAGCTGCGAGCAAGATAAGTACCTCATACCCTATATTATTTCCCTGCTCCAAAGCCTTCTTCAGTTTCCTTAGTGTTCTAAATATTCCAGTATCCCAGAGGGAAGGCACTAATATAGATGCAACTATTGGGAGTGGCTTTATTCTAGATACCTTAGCTCTCTATTTTAGACTAAGCCAACTTTTGACTTTGTCATTGTGTATTTTTGTATGCATTCTTAGAGCATGCATTCTTACTAAAGCAAAATGATTGCTTTACGAATAAGCATCCCTTGGCATCAATAATAAAAATGAATAAATATTTGAGTTAATAATTAAATTAGAAAGCAAGGGTATCATTGTATCACTGTCATCCCGTTGCTCATCGATTGGCTCGAGCGGACACCAGTAACGTCTCCACTGGGAGACATGTTGTTACTGTTTTGGGCATATCAAATACGCCATGAGTAGCTTGCTGGGCTCTGCCGTGAGGATGAGATACTCTCTGTGGCTTGCTGGGCTCTCCAAGAGGGGCAAAGAAATGGAACCCAGGTCTGCCGCGTGCAAGGCAAATACCCTACCCGCTGTGCTATCGCTTCAGCCCAAAAGCAGGGGTAACTGTAAATAATAAAATATGGAGAAATGGAGAATTCTTTTCCTTGCTTCCAGTAGGAAGCATGCCAAATATATGTGTGACACCTGGAGATCACCCAAAGTCTGGTCTCCTTTAAATACTACTTTTATTTGAAGTTGTGGCAGCTTCTGAACCTTGTGTTATCAAGCGATGGTTTAAACCGCTTTGAATAAGCTTTCTGTGCAAATCACCCATGAAAGCCTAAGGACTCGGGACCTGTGACCATGTGTTCGTGAAGTGTAGAATTTAATTTGGGAGTGGTGATTGTTCAGAGGGGAGGTGGCAATGGTCCACTGTCCCGACAAGCTTTCAGCTGTTGCATTCTGGGCAGAACCTATGATTTGGACTTCGTGAATGAGAGGGAGAAAAAATAAATGGAAGAGGAATAGAATTACAGGCATCTTGCTTATGTTGCATACAAACCCACCATCCTGAGAGACAGAAGATTCAAGAAAAGAGCTACAGAGATTGGGCTTGAAGGGTTAACTGACAGCAGAAAAAAATGGCAGAGATTTGGAGTTGCTATGAAAATCCTTTAGTCACATTGCCAGCAAAGTAAATAGCATGTCTCGTAGTAAGGTCTGCGTATTAAATACGTATTGGACAATCCATCAGCTCATCTGCACTAGTGAGCACTGATACAGTTAATCCTAGAACTCCCTTCATTTTCAGACAACAAAGAAACATCTTTAAAATGGCTGGATATTAATTAACACCACTTAATGGCACCGGCCAACTAGCTCAAGGCAAGCTGCTGGATTTTGAAGACTTTTTTGTTTAAAGAAAGCACAATGGAATAGTATAAATCTTGATAAGTCATCTTGATTTATAGTTGACCTTTATACTTTCTCCCATGGAATTTCAGTGCACCATTTGTGAAGATTTACTCATTGGCGTGCATTTGATATTGCTCTATGATGCTATTGAAATGAGATAACTTTCATCGAATTCATTTTCTTCATAGCAACTTACTTTTGATCTTGTAACCAGCAACATTTTGAAAGAGATGATTCAGTTCATCTCTAATAACTTCCTCAAAGTAAAGGTATTTTCTCTCACCAATACTAATTTAATATTTCTTTTCAGTCTCATATATTATAGCACTTCTTGTTTTATGGTGCAGGATAAACTGTTTTTTTTTTTTAATTTTGATATTATTGGCAGAGGGGTTATCTATGTTTTATTTCTGACTTGAAATGTTTCAACAAATTCCCCATTGAATGTGGATTGTCTGTAGATTTTTCATGGATACACTCACTTTAGCATGGTATTGAAGTATCTAATTTTCATTTACAAACCATCATGAGTGTGCCTTGAGTATTTCCATATAATTTTCGTACCTTCCTGTCTCTTTTATTATCATCACTTTCATGACTTCTGTTTAAGATATTAATATGATGTATTCCATCAATACATTGCTAAATGTTTAGCAACCCTTGCTTTCCTGGCATCAGCTCTATTTGTTGATGACTATTTAGTGTGCCACTAGATTCAGATTCCTAATTTCAAATTATGTCCATTGAGTATGCAATGCTGGCTATAATGTGTGATGTCATGTTTGTTTCTTTCTCTCCTTTTGGGGGAGTGGCTTAGATAAGAGTGGTGATGCTTACATAGAGTGGTTTGTTCTCCGTATGTGCTTGGGGTCATGCCAATGAATCTTGGGAGCTTCGGTACTACCGGGGGTTGAATTTGGGTCAGCCATATGCAAGACAAACACTTTACCTTGTATTCTCTCCCCTCTCTCTCTCTCTCTCTCTTTCTCTTTCTCCCTCTCGTGCTTTCTCTCTTGCTCTCTCTCTCTCTCCCTGTCTCTGCCTCCCTCCCTCTTCCTTCCCTCCCTGACTTTCTCTCTCCCTCTCTTGTGCTCTCTCTCTTGCTCTCTCTCTCTTTCTCTCGCTCACTTGCTCGCTCACTCTCTCTCTTCCTTTTCTGAGAAAATTCTTTACAAGTTATTTCATATTTTATTTGACTTCAAAGAAAGAATAAGCTTTTCAGTTTTATGTTGCTCTTACAAAACTTCATTATAAAAATTCATCAGATATACTTTGTGTCTCTGCTTTGAACTTTAATTTTTCATTAACATTGTTTGTTTTGGGCCTCACCCAGCTGTGTTCTCTCTGGAACATTCTCATAATGTAGGTAGGGCTGAGGATTGAACCCCGGTCAGCTGCATGCAAGGCAAGTGCCTTCCCCATTCTATCTCTGTGGCCCTGTTTTAAACATTAAGAATTAATCATTTGATTGAATTTATTCTAGTTTTTTTTTCTTTTCTAAATGGCGAATGCATTTCTGGCCCTGACTGATTTTCTGGCCGCTACTTGGTTGCCATTCGATAATTTGTGACAAGCAACATCTTCATCATTTTGTGCATATATTGTGAAAATGTAAATTGATTTCTTATCAGTCTGAAATTTCCTTAATTCTCATGAAAAAACTCTCTCAGTGGCATAATAATTCATTTTAAACATTTTTCTTACTTTCCTGCCTTAATGGAAGAGTACAATGAAATCATATGTTTGGCTTAACACATGGAGAACTTTTAAAATATTTCTTGGGTAATTGCTAGGAAGTCGCACAGTTGCAGACAACTAAATAGCTAATATAAATACATCAATTAGGTTGCCTGATTATTTTATATGACTTGTACTTTTCCAATTAATCTGGGCTAATAGAAATGATATAAAATTCCTTACAGCTTTTGTTACCATCTCCTTATACTTCTGGCAGTTTCTCCATCATGAAAACAATGTTGTCATTGAGTAAGTTGTATTTATGACTGTTACACTTGCAAATTATTTTGTTCTTCATTTTAAGTTTCACTTTTGTTTAATGCTTGTGTCCCACACACAAACTTAGAGAGGAGAGAAAAAAAAAAGTTGTCCTAAGAATATCATATCCAACTTTCTTCATGATCTACCCACTCAAGTATATGAATTGAGTCCAGAAAAAAAAAAAAAACAATCTTGCTTCACCGTGGAATGCCGTAAGCTCCTGTCTTCTCTCTGGTGTGTGTCTCTCGGGGAAGTTTCTTACTCTATCAACCGGAGGAACCGACCTATCTTGTCACATGCCTACACTGGTAGCCCTTGGGTTTGCCCAGTCAAAGTCCCCACTCTGCCGGTTCTCATCCACTGTCCACTCCAGACTCCAGGCTGAGAGCCCGTGAGCTGTGGCAGAGAAAACCATCTGGATTTTCTGGACCATCTGCCTGGCTGTTATTTCATAGTTTCCAGAGGTGCAGCTGCAAACAGATGGGCCCTGCTCACTCTCCTCTTCGGCCCGAGGCTGGTGAAGCCTTCTTCAAAATTAAAAATTAATAGTGTTTCCTACTCCATGACCTGGAGTCCTTCCTTTCTGAGCAGCCGGCTCTTTGTTGCTCTGCAAGGGATCGGAGAGAAGGCGAAAGGCCTTTCCTTGACAGAATTAATCTGAAGTGCTTCGCAGGATTTGAAAAGGTCACAGCTGTCTGTGGGAGATAAACAGGTGTAAACGATTAACAGTCTACACAGTAATTTTCCACATATTAGAAGTGATGTAACATGATTGGTAAATATTTAGATGAGGAGACGTTCTGATGGATATTATTTGCCCCAAGTTTTAAAGATAATTTAAACAAATTTGAATGAATAAACTCTTAAAATAGGATAGTGGCACATGAATAAATTTGGAACCTTTTTCATAAAAAATGATAGTAGCCCTGTATTATTAACAATTAGGTATCAACTTGTATCACTTGCCATCCCTTTGCTCATTGATTTGCTTCAGTAATGTCTCCATTCGTCCCTGTCGAGTGCTAGTATAGCCTAATGGCGTCTGCTCACTCCAGGAACACGAAGAGCCTCAAACCATTCACTCAGGGTCTTGAAGAAGACGTCTGACCATCTCATAGGTGGGCGGCCAGGTGTTCTTTTGACGTCCTGTGGAATCTAGTCAGTAACAGCTCTAGTCCAGCGGTCATCGCCAAATCGAATTACATGTCCGGCTCATCTGATTTTCGATGTCTTGCCAAATGAGACAGCATCCCTGATTCTCAATGCATGCCGAAAGTAGATAATGAACCAAACATGATGACCTCTCATTGTCTGTGTTGCAAGCTATAATGCCCAAAAGTAGAGAGAGAGTATGGGGAATATTGTCTGCCATACAGGCAGGGGGAGGGTGGGAAAGGGGGGGGTATACCCGGGATATTGGTGGTGGGGAATGTGCACTGGTGGAAGGATGGGTGTTTGATCATTGTGTGATTGTACCCAAACATGAACCTTGTAACTATCTCACGGTGATTCAATAAAATTTAAAAAATTTTTTAAAAATTTGTTGATGGAGGTCGGAACAATGGATTTCTTCTCTCGCTTGAGTGAAACATGATACTCCAAGCATAGCTCTTTCTATTTCTCTTTGGGAGACCCAAATAGCATTCTCATCTTGTTTTCATAGGGCCCAGGTATCTGAGGCATATGTTAGTGCAACCCTCCCCCCTCCCGTTCAATGATGCACCACCTCATCGTGGTGAGGGGGTGGCAACGGTGTCAACTGGCGAAGAGTGAACCAACAGGTGCTGCCCAGAGGTGCAGGCAGGTGCAGGGCCGGACTCCTTGCATTGACCATGTCAATCTGGCCAGTACTTTCTGTACATGAGCAGCATGTCCATGCACAAGGTGTGTGGAGTGTTTGTCACAGTGCAGATCATTACAACATGCCACCGCATGGCAGAGCCTGGCAAGCTCCCTGTGGCATATTCGATATGCCAAAAACAGTAACAAAAATGGGCTTCATTCCCCTGACCCTGGAAGAGCCCCCAATAAGACAACATTGAGGAGGACGAGCAAGGAGAGGCTGCTAAAAATCAGGGAGTTTCAAAAATATTTTGAAATCGGGAGCCGCTATCGCTGTCTGTCACTGTCATCCTATTGTTCATCGATTTGCTTGAGCGGGCACCAGTAATGCCTCCACTGTGAGACTTGTTGTAATAAAATAGAATACTTGAGTAAATAGCAAGCAGAGTTTCTAATAAGCTATACTGATTCTCACTTCTATGAATCTAAGAAAAACTCACATATTTATTTAAAAGGAAATCAAATGTTTACTAACTTCCATATTATCTGATCAAACATATAAAAGTGAATTACCAATTTGGACTAAATCTCCTCATTGGTTGTTGTGTTGACTTCAGAAACACAATCTTGCACTTACCTTGTTTGAGAAAGCCATAAATGCAGCTTTAGCTGACTCTCACTTGATTCCATCTTTTGGGCTTTTCTCTTCTAGGAAACTTTTTTAAAAGCCTCCTTCCCCCCATCCCCCAAGTCTCCACTTCCTTTCGCTGCCTCGGCTGTCTCTGTTTTGGTGAGCAGGGGTCCACACACATCCAGCTGCGGTGCTGGTCCCTCTTACTCCGGGTTCCTTAGGGTTTGCACACCAGGCTGGGTGGTGCTCGAACCCTCACCTCTGCGGTTGACCCAGGCTTGCACTGGTGCTCAGGGGTCTGCCACCACGTGGCGGCAGTGCTCACACGCATTCTGGTTGTGTTATGCAGTGGGGATCACACCTCTTGGTGTGATTAGCGCCTAGCACATGCAAATTTCATGCAGTTCCCAGGACCTCAGCTAGCCATGCCTGCACTGTTTCGCTTGGTACAAGTGTTTCGCTGGGCAGGGGATCTGAAATTAAAATCGTACATACGGGAAGCGGGTATTCCAAGCCACTGACTGTTCCTCCGTCCCCTCTCCTATATAATTTTGAACTTCAAATTTAAGCTAGTGCCTCAGTCATCAATATTTATTTAATGTAGCACTGTAGCACTGTTGTCTCATTGTTCATCGATTTGCTTGAGCGGGCACCAGTAACGTCTCCATCGTGAAACTTGTTGTTACTGTTTTCGGCATATCGAATACGCCATGGGGAGCTTGCCAGGTTCTGCCTCGGGGGCAAGATACTCTCCGTAGCTTGCCGGGCTCTCCAAGAGGGATGGAGGAATTGAACCTGGGTTGGTAAGTAAGGCAAACGCCCTACTAGCTGGGCTATTTATTTAATGTACAGATATTAATATCAATTTGATAAGAATCATACCAGATTACATCATTTTTACCCCATTTTTACCCAGTGGCACCAATTTCTAAATATCTATTTGTTTCCAGGAAACTTTAACTTTTTCTTTCACAAAATTACAAAATTACAGTGCCTACTTAAAAGCTAGAGAAGAGCTTGACTTTCATAAAGCTCAATGCTATTTTTGGCGAATTCATTTTTGTATTTTAATGCATTAATATATATGGAAAGAGGGAAAGTGGTTAGTGCTTCTTATTAGCATAAAATAATAGTTAGAATTAAAACTATGGCAGTTTCTAAAATATTTTTTATTTGGAGATAAAGTAACAATTAGGGTTTTCTACTTCAAATAGTATTAAGTTCTTACATGTATTCTAAATGCTTACGGGAAGGGGAAAATCATTTTTATCTTAATTAATGAAGTCTTATTTTGCTTACTGTGTTAAATGGTAGTTTGAAGTAATTCAGACCAAACTTAAGAACTGAACAATAAGGCACAAGGGTTTCCTTCTTCCTACAGATACTACAAATAATCAGTTGCTATATTTAGTCACAAAATTATTATATATCATGATATATACATATCTTAAAGTTCAAAACAGTTTCTTGTTCTACCTTTTCTTCCTCTTAAATTATATTTATTATTGTAAGTGCCTGTGATGGTAATGCATTTCTTCTCAGTGTGTACTATTTTGTTGTCACATTTTAGTCACTTCTTTCAGGCTGATGAGTACTTGCTTTGCTTCTGATATTTTCCAAAGACAGCCTATGTCCTGGTGAGCATCTATATGTATATCACTGGTTTTCAGTAGCGAGCAATGCCTGGGCATTTCAGCATCTGGGATTTTTTAATTATTGTGTGTTTGGTAAATTCTTAGATATTGTCAAATTGGTGCTTAAAGATCATGCAATCACCATTTCCAACAGTAGCAATGGTCATATCATGGTCATCTGGTCATGGTCATATCCCTGTTAATGTATGTTGTGTTTGAACTTTGTCTATGCCAACCAACTTAACATTGATTGTAGTGTTCCCTATTTTAAATTTGCTTATCTTCAGATATGCTAGAGTAGAACTTTTCTTAAGAGTCATTTGATTTCCTCATCTGTGAGAAAATTATCCATTTTAACCTATGAGTTTTTCTACTGAATTCACTGTTTTATCTTTAATAATTCTTCATACTTTTGAGAAACAAACTACTTGCTGGTGCAAATATAAATATTCTGAAAGTTTATTTTTCATAGTAGAAAAAAAACTATCTGTAGGCAGAGCTTTCTAATTTTATAATTACTGATGATGCTTGCAGTTCTTTCCTGTAAAAAGTCATGCCAAAGGCCATAGCATGTTCTCTACATTCAATTTTTGCTAGTTTGTCTATAAATATAAACCAGTGTGAGATTGTGTGATTGACATGTAAACAAATGTATTTTGATCTATGCATATAGCTGTATTTTAATTCATCAAGATCTTTTAAAATGTGTGATATCTTGATAAAATTCAGGCAAGCCATTTGTGATGTTTATTACTAAATATTTTATGTTTATTGGTATTATGACAGTCTAAAATATTTATATTGATTTTACAAACTGCATATCTTTTACATTCTAATTTTCTTCAAGGCTATAAATATTGTATTTTTAGAAAAATTATTTTTAACCAAAACCGTGCTTGATTATCTTAACTCAAATTATTTTTAGAAATCCTTGAATTTTCTTTATAGACATTTGGTAGTCACTCATCTGCTATTATTGGTAGTTGTCTTTGGTTTAATTTTTCTTTTATTATTTTCTTTGTGGCTTCACTTGGAATTTTTTAGAACAGTGTTGAATAAAAGTAGTAATAATGAGCACCTTTAAAATCCTAATGCAATCAAAATTCTTTCAAAGTTTGATACCTCTTTATTTATTTATTTATATATATTTAAGTTATTTGATTTCTTTTAGCTTTACCTCATACAAGCTCTGCTTTAGGTTTTCTGAAAAAAATATTTTTTTCCATTCAGTTATTGGGTGAATATTGATAGTTTGAATATAGGACTTGGAAAATCAACATATTTTCAGCCTTTTGAAGCTCACATTTCATTGACCTAGACTGATCTTGAAAAATGGGTCAATATTTCTATTTTCTTTGATAAACATCATCTTTTTGTCTTGTGTCTTTGGCTGCTTTTAAAATTGCCTCTTCCCATTTTTTTTCAGGTTTTATTACAACTAACTGAATTTGTAAGAAATTCTGGAAGTTAGAGTTGCCCGGGGCCCTTATTGCTTTGAATGGAACACAGCCCTGTAGAATTCACGCCTTGAATTCTCCACCCCTCCTCACCCAATTGTGGCTGAAGTGGGCAGTTGGCGTCCAAAGAAGGCAGTGAGGAGGCAGTGTAGGAGGTTCATTCCTAGCCTTAGGAGTGGCAGGCCCACTTCAAATCCCGGTCAAATATAGTTCCTTAGCAATGCCAAGGGGTCACTTCTGTGTTCAGAGCCAGAAATAGCTTCTGATTACTGCTGGATGCACACACGCACACACGCACACATGCAGAGAATGAGGTTATAGGGACAAAGATCTGATCAAGGGGTTCACTGTATCACTGTAGCACTGTTGTCCCATTGCTCATCGATTTGCTCGAGTGGGCACCAGTAACGTCTCCATTGTGAGACTTGTTGTTACTGTTTTTGGCATATCGAATACGTCACGGGGAGCTTGCCAGGCTCTGCCGTGCGGGCAGGATACTCTCCGTAGGTTGCCGGGCTCTCCGAGAGGAATGGAGGAATCGAACCTGGGTCGGCTGCGTGCAAGGCAAACACCCTACCCACTATACTATCACTCCATCCCATCAGGGGGTTAAGTTAAATGTTGCAAAAACACCCATCAGAGCTCCCTTCCTTTTTCCACCATAGGAGGTGGTAAAGATCTCTAGGCAGGAAGAGCTCTCCTGAGAAGCAGAATCAGCAGGCCCCTCTCTCTGGGCCTCCCAGTCCCCAGAATTGTGCATAAGCCAGTGATTACCCAGGCAACATGAGCAGACAGCCACCCTCCACTCACAGCTCTGAGACCGACCTTGCTGAAGTTTTGGTAAGATTTGCTCATCCTGCATTTGCTTATCCATGGCTAAGAATGCAGCAGTCTCCATTCAGGTCTTTACCCTCATATTAGGACCTTTTGCAGTTGCCTTGAGGGATGACAGGGATTTTGATGAACCAGCCAAGAGGACCTGGAGTTGGGAAGTTCTTTGCAGGGATTTGAAGTTTCCTATCGACCTTCATTCTAGGCTTGCATTCCAGTTGAAGAGAAAATGTGATTAAAATTCCTTTTTGCAATGCACAAACTGTCGCACTACAGTGATGAGAGTACATTTGTGTACAAATAGGTGACTTTTATGCAAGCTTCAGTCAATGATAAAAAAATACATTTTGAACATTGATCCTAAGGGGACCAATCTCAGTGAGGTGTGGCTCTCTCACTCACTAAGCTGTGGGCCTCTGTCACTCTCTGAAGAGCTTCTGTTTGGTTGGTTGTTTTTTATTTTTATTTTTTCAGTTGGTTTTGGAGCCATACTCAGCTGTGCTCAGGGTTTACTCCTGGCTCTGTGCTCAGGTTTTACTCCTGGTGGAGCTCAAGGGACCATATCCCAAAGCAGGGGTTTAACCCCCGGGGTCCGAACAGGCAAGGCCAATATCTTAACTCCGGTTCTATCTGTCCAACCCCTGGAGATCACTTAAGTTGTTAAAATAAGCACCTAGTAATTAGAGCCAGGACTGCTGCTAAACTGCCTCACTGTACAGAGAACAGCTCCCCCTAACAATGCTTTATCTGGCCCCAAGTGGCGCTTGTGTTGAAACTGCAAGACTGTCTTATAGGAAAATCTAAATTACCTTCTGTTTTTCCATAAGAACTATTTCAAAATTTGTCATATGAAGAGACAATCTATCAATAAGTCGGCAAATGGGTGAGCCAGAGATGAGTGGTAGCTAAATGCTTTGTTACCTTCTTATTCCTTGTGTGGTGGTTATATTATTTCTCTCAAAAACAAACGCAAAATTGCTGCATTTTTATTCCGAGTTATATTTTGCATTTGAAAGCTTCTATTTTTTTTAAAGAGGATTTCAGCCCTTAGATGTTTTAGGCTCATATAAAACCTGAATTTAATTCTGATTTTAGGGAGTCTCATTGATCTTGTCTCGCCTACTTCAAGGTGGTTGTATTTTGGGAGATGTTAATGCTTTAGGGAATATTAACACGCGTATTGATTGTCTATTGCTGAGCAAACCAGTAGCTGCAATTCTTTCGCTTTACAAACATTAAGCATTTGTGAATGAAAGATTCTGGAGTCGGCTCCATGCAGCTTTTCTGGGATTTCTCAGACCGTGGCGAGCTTCCCTGGGGTTGAAAGGATCAGGTAGCCACACGCTGTGTGGCACATGGAAGCACGTGTTGAGGGGAGTTCCCGTCTGTGTGATGACTCCAACGCCAGCATCCAACTCACCTGGAATCCCAGTGCAGTAGAACCCCTGCCTGGAAGGAAGGAAGGTGCCGTGGAACTCACATACTGGCACTTTTGCCATTCTGTGGTCAAGACAAGTCATGAGACCAACCTCATGAACGACTATGAGTCTATGTTTGCTTTTGATATGGGAGCACAAAGTCACCTTATAAATTGGCAGGAAAATCAGGAGACCAAGTACTGTTTGGTGTCAGTTCAAAATGATTTGGTTCCTGAGTGGGTCCTTGAATGATGTAGGAAAGATTTGTGGAGGAAACGCTAGATGTTTAAGAAGCTATAGTTTAGGGGTTGGAGCCATAACACAGTAGGTAGGGCTTTTGCCTTGCATGTGGCCGACCTGGGTTCGATTCCCAGCTTCCCACATGAATTACTCCTTGAGCACTGCCAGGAGTAATTCCTGAGTGCAGAGCCAGGAGTCACCCCTGTGCACCGCCGGTTGTGACCCTTGCCCCAAAATAAGAAGAAAAAAAGAAGCTATAGTTTATTGTATTGTTTATGTAACTGGCTCTGGTCTCTTCTTGAACTCTGGGACTCTCTAGTCCCCAGCGCCTGACATCACTTTGTCCTGTCCTTTTTCCGGTGGACGATGACCAGCTCCTGCCCCTTTGCAATCCCCCACTCCAGTGTCCAGAGAGTAACGTCCTGTCTCCCGTGGTCTCCACACAGAGTCCAGCCTCTGAGTCTGACCCTTGCAACAGCTGTCCTGTAACCTGTGTCCCCTGTGTGGGCTGGCTGCCCTGCAGCTGTCACCTGGATGCACGGTGACCACTCGGGGCCCAGACCCCAGGGGGTCCCTCTGATCGGAGCTTCTCCAAATTCTCAGTGAGAACTGCTGTTACCGGAAGTCGGCCCTGGCACAGGGGAGGGGTTCTGGAGACTCCCTGGCTTGGGGGTCGTTTTGACAGCTTCCTTTTCCCAACCTGGGCCATCTGCCTCTCTGTCTTGACGGCTACCGCTTTCTGTGGGGAGATTTAAAGGGACCAATTGTCTAGATAAGCTTGCGGCCCTCCCCTTCACTGTACCGTCACGTTGGCGCCACTTCCGTTTTTATTTCTGTAAAATTTACTCCCAGAAAACACTGACTCGACGTCTCAAAATCTCAGTGACACCCGAGCAAGCCATATTTTCTGTCATATTTCCCATCTCCGGCTCTCTCCGATGCAGCTGGACCACTCCTTTTCTGTATAACTCTGAGCCTACAGATTCCCTTTTTTCAATCATATTTTTAACATTGTCTGCAAATGTTCGCTTCTGCAAATGTTCATCTTCTATTATTTATCCATGGTCAACTGTCTTGTTTTTCAAATATTCAGATCTTTTTTTTTATAGTATTGATTATATTCAACTTCTTTCATTTATATATTTTTTTCTCATTAAAAACCACTTACTTTTTTTACCCATGAGATCTAAAAAACATTCATTCTATGAATTTTTTTGGAGGGTAAGTAGCATCTTCTGTCTCTTTTTCCACGGATTTCCTTGATGGCTCATCTCTTCCTGGCTTTCGAATTGGGTTTCTGGTGTGGTCTGATGTTCCATGCGGTGCTCCCATGCGGTTTGGGCCGTGTGGGTGGGGTTCCGTCTCCTGTCCTCTCCCTCGTGCCCAGCTCTCCAGGCATGCAGGAAGACCCCACCCTGCCCACCCTTCCTCTGCCCCCACCATCCGCCAGGTTTAGTTAGGTGTGAGGGTGAGGCTGGCATGAAGCACCGACCCTGTTTCCTAACCTGGCATATGAAAGTGTCAAATCTCCCTTCCTGGGCTGGCACAGTTCCTTCAGAGAAGCTACCTGCACCCAGAGCCCAGATCACAGCTGGGACATAAGGACACGCCTTCCTCCTTCCCAGGGCATCCACATGATGTCACGCATGAAGAGCCATCTCACACCCCAACCAATCTCTTGCTTCGCAAGTGTTTTTGGTGTGTGATGCTTCTCTCCGGAAAAAAAATTTTTTTTTTTCTTCCGTATTTCACCTACGACAAAGTTGGAAATAGGAGTTACAGTTTACATTTAGGTAGGGAGCATTATCATCATTAGTATATTACAATAAATGCTAGAGCCTATTGAAATTATGTTTTAAGTGATACCAGCATAATGTAGCACTGTAGCACTCTCGTCCCATTCATCAATTTGCTCAAATGGTCACCAGTAATGTCTCCATCGTGAGACTTCTTGTTACTGTTTTTGGCATATCCAATATGCCACAGGTAGCTTGCCATGCTCTGTCGTGCGGGCGGGATACTCTTGGTAGCTTGCCGGGCTCTCCGAGAGGGATGGAGAATCGAAACTGAGTCAGCCGCATATGGAGGAAAAAAATTCATTTAGTAATCTTTTTGTCTTTGAGGTATAGATGTGTCTGGCTAATACACATCTCACTACTTCTTACATATTAGCTACCAAATAACACTTTTTTAAATGTTGGGTTTACAATAAAGAAATAGATATTTAGTATATAAAATTGAGAGGTTATAGAAAAAAATTAATTTTAAATATATGTAGATTGCTTTATATTTTGACTCATGCTAAATATTTCACAGTTAGCATGTGACATTTTATGCCATTTAATTCAATCAGTATTTTTATTAAGTGAATAAACCTTCCCTGGTTGCTAAATTTAAAAAAATTGATGTGATTAAAACTCTCTACGAAGTCTAATTCCTACAGCTAGCTGAACATACACGATCTATAAGAAGGTTGGTTCAAATTTAGATGTAGGCTGGAAGTGTCCAGAAGACAGTAGAGTTTCAGAGCTATCATTTTTTTAGTTTGTTATTGCAGTGTTGCTGAAAATAGACTTTTAGAACATATACCACCCTACACTTCCTTCTGTAGGATAGACACAATGCCAGATTTCAATGTTTGGCATTATAAAAAGTGCTTGTGTTTATTTTTATAAGGTCCTAGCCAGATATCAGCTATAAAATATATAGTTATGTACAGCATGACGCTTAGTATTCATCTGTAAAGGAAAACTGCATATTTGAATTAATACAAATGCATAGTTAAATGTCATGCAGTTTTCTAGTGTTTATTTTTATTATGCTGTGCATTAGGGCCCCAGATGACTAGATTACAATGTCTAGCCTTGGATAAACTTACTGGAGTTAACTATTGTTTAACCTAACAGCCTGAAAGACAGAAAAATAGCTTTAAACAAAATCCATCTAAACTAGCTCAGTAGCACATCTATGTCTTTCATCATAGTAATGATGTAAATGATGTAAAATGCCCCAAATAAACCTGCTCATTCTGGTACTTAAGATTTGAAGACATAAGCCTATGAGGCATTATCTCACTGGACCGTTTTCCTAGACAAACAGGCGCATTGAGTGTTTTGGACATTCAGGTGGAGGTGGTATCGAGGAGTTATTTCAGGGTGTGGGGCTAGAAAGGGGGAAAGAAGCTTTCCAAGGGGCGGCATCCCTCAGAGGGGGTGGGACTAGAAGCCGAGGGAGAGTCTGGAGAAGAACAAGCCCAAGAATCCCCCCAAGAAGACAAGATGGAAGAGAAGTAGCATAAGGAACTGTCATGTTTCCTGGGAAGGTCCAGGGTTTGGACTAGGGCCTGGCCATCGTCCTTCCTTCCGCCTCCCTCTCCTCCCCCCAAAAAAAATCACAGGAGCTGAGAGGTAGATGATGCTCTGAATTCTGGGTGCCTACAACCCCACCCCCTCCTGTTGTGCCCAAGTTTCAGACCCCCAACTGCGGAGAGACCCAGTTCCACACACAATAATGCAAAAGCAAAGGAACTTTATTATAGCCCGAGCCAGCGCTGGCTCGAGCCAGGGTTCAAGTCTCATCCAGCACAGGGGAGTCTTGACAAGGACCCCAACTCCAAATCACAAGCAGCTTATATAGGTTCAGAGTTAAGCAGCAATTCATACACAAGTCTATTTTTATCACTGGCCCTGTGACAATGGTGGTCAGCAGTTAGGCAATGGTTAGCAGCAGTTTCTAAGGAGGGGACAGGTGACCCCTCATGACCAGCCAGACCCAACTGCCCAGCAAATTACTCAACTGGGAGTTTACCAGAAACTGCAAGTCCTGCTTTGGGGAAATAGAAACTGAGGCCTCCTTGAGACTTAATGTCAGCTGTGGCTTGTCCTGGCTTCTGAGGCGTCTGCTTTGGGGTCTCACACCCCTTCCAGGGCTGGGAGACAGAGGATCTGGAGGTGGAAAAAGAGTGTGGGATTACCTCAGCGGGAGCTGGCCCGGGGTAGCTGGTTTCAGTAACAAGTGAGCCACTTATTTGAAACCTTCACTTGTATCGTCCTCTCAAGGAACTGGAGAATTTATGAAGGCCTGTTCAAGTTTCATGACAAGATTCAGGAGGAAATAGCCCATATTATTAGATGAGACAATAAAAAACAAACAAACCAAAATGTTTGGGGTAGCACCCTGCTGACAGTGCTTTTAAAACAAAGTCAACAGACTGATCTGCATTTCACTTGAACCTCCGGGAGCTCAGTCAGACAGAACTTTCTTGTTAGAATACAAAACGAAGCCTGTGTGTAATATTGAATTATATAAATTATAATAGACTCACAAATATTTGCTTTTAGTTCTGTCTTTGCAAATGATGGGACTCTTGATTGATCGCTGATTTACTGATTCCATAAAACGCTTCGAGCACAGGGAATGAGATCATTCATACCTATGCTCGTGGAATTTCTGCTCTTAGGAATAAACGTTCTTAACAACGTTGGAAGTAGACGGACAAATAATGTCAACTTCTGTCGGGGTCCTGGCCAGTCAACCCCGGCACACTAGAGTATGAGCCCTGAAGTCACCGGACTTACTCCCTATGGAAGAGGGAGTGGGAAGGGGAGAAGCCTCTGACCCAGCCGTCTGCTCGCCGCAGGATTCCTACCGCTGAGAAAGAAGCCGACCGGGAAGGTCACCGAGCAGAGCGGGGAAGCCTGGTGGTCAAGCAGACTCCATTTGATTCTTACACAGGGGATTTTATACACACAATCTAGGGTGGGGGACATTCCACGCATGTGTTACCTTTACCCCATGGATCTCAGTACAGATGCCAGTTAATGATTTGTATCCCCCAATCTCAGGACTATGTTAACTAGCTCAGGTAAATGTTAATGTCACCCCCCTCATCCCCTTGTCTCCTCAACCAGAGCGCCTGTATGTGGAATGCTGGAGTGTATGGAATGCAGGGCCCCTGGGCCCCTGGAAACAGGGCCGGCTCTTGCTCTCAGGGGCAGGAGGTATAGTCAAAGTCTCAGGCTGGCTACTGAGACCCCAACAAACTTCTAGCAGGAAAAGTGTTGAAAGGAAGAATATGTGTTTTTAAAATTAAGCTAAATACCATTTCCAAAATGATCACTGGTGTCTGTCCACCATGCCTGTTAGCTTCAATACACTACAATATAGCCATGTTTTTAAAATGCAGTCAATTTGCAGACATGTATCTATAAATAAACCGGGGCATCACTTCATAAATTACTTGCTTTATTTGCTGCTCTGTGATTTTCCTTCTCTTGGGCTACTCATTCCCGTGGAGTCTGTCAATAGATATTGTACTGTTTTCTACTTAGTCTTCTTTTACTTTTAATTTTTTCTCCTGCTCAGAAAGACCTTTATGATATCATTTTAAAAATACATTTTTAATTATCATTAATTTTCAGTATCATAAAGTGATGTCTAACTTTCTTAGCACTTGATATTAGGAAGAACAAGATGCCACTGTAAAATATTTTATTTTCCCTTTTGTTGCCTGGTAATATTTGTCAAATTTAGTCACTGTAATGTTTTTGGTTTTTTCCTCTTCTAATTGATAGGTGTCTTTGGGGCAATACTTGTAAGCTGTAAATATTCTAATTGCTAATAGTCATCATTGCTGGTGACAACTATGGCATTTTTCAGATGCTACTATATATATCAGAACTGTATAAAATTTTAAAAGTATTCATCCATTTATGATGTTAAGACAAGCGTTCCAAAAACTATCCCAAATTTTTGAAGTCACATTTAATGCTTGTCTCAAGTCTCACAATGAGAGACATTACTGGTGCCCGCTAGAACAAATCAATGAGCAATGGGATGACAGTGACAGTGACATGTATCTTAATGATTTTCTTTCCCTTTGAAGATATTTTTATCAGCCTCTCTTTCTCTCTCCTCTCTCTCTCCCTCTCAAAGGAGTTTACTCTAGCCTGTGTCTCCTGACTTTCCTGACTTATTTTTATCTATATAAATTTTATTGGTTTCTATTTATGATTTTTTTTTGTTTTTTGTTTTTTAGGCCATACCCAGCAATGCTCAGGAATTATTCCCTACTCTCCACTCAGGTATTACTCCTGGAGGTGCTTGGGGGACCATATAAGATGCTGGAGATGGAACCCAGGTCAACTGTGTGCAAGGCAAATGCCCTATCCATTAAACTATCTCTTTGGCCCCTCTACATAGGAATTTTTTTATGTCCTACTTCTTTATTCAATTATTTTATTTTGTATTTTTCTTTTCTACAGTTTTCTAGGTAAACAATTATAACAAACACACTGAATACAAGTATTCTTGCTTTTCTATTGTAGGTTCTTATTTTATTTTTCATGTCTAATTGTGATGACTAGTCTCTAGTGACTATGGAAAGCAGTAGTGATGAAGAACATTCCTCTCTTGCTCCTGATTGTTCCTGTCAATGCCCCTTTTAAGCAAGATAACAACTTTCAAACAAACATGAGATAACACTTCATACCACTGAGACTGGCACATATCAAAAAGATTGAAAACAACTGGTGTTGGCTGAGGATGTTAGGAAAAAGAAAACTTCATCCACTTCCCACTTAAGGTAAAATGTTGACTCATTCAACCTTTTGGAATGTAACATAAGAACCTAAAAAGACTAAGAATTGAGCTTCCAGAGTATGGAAGGATTTCTATTTCATCCTAGATACAGAGATTCTTAAGGTGTTAGGAAAAATTTCTCCTTATGAGTCTATTTCTCTGTCCCCTAAATTCCTTGCTTTCTGCTTCTGGACACAGCAGACTATTTTCTTTGTGTGTCACTTTGAGCTCTTTTATTGTTCTTTCTTTTTTTAAAAAAATTTATTTATTTTATTGAATCACCATGTGGAAAGTTACAAAGTTTTCAGGCTTATGTCTCAGGTATCCAATGCTTGGACACCCGTCCCTTCACCAGTGCCCATATTCCACCACCAAAAACCCCAGTATACCTCCCACCTCCCCACCCCACCACCCCCGCCTGCGTAGCTGATAAATTTCACTTCACTTTCTCTTTACCTTGATTCCATTCCATATTTCGACACAAAATTCACTATTGTTGTTGGAGTTTCCCCCCAAAAAACAACCCTGCTGAAATGGAAGCATTTGATAATTAGTTTTCCATTGCTGAGAATGAAGAGATACAAACTCGCGGCCGCACAGTTTGGGATTTCTGTATTTTAATAACTAAGTCCAGGGAGATTTATGTAGAAATTGCCTCATTTCCCTTGGCAGCATGGGACTATGGCTAGGTTCACAGTCTAGAGAGACATTTTTGCAAGCAGCTGCTGGTACCAAAAGTAGTCTAGCTGGCCTCTGGATTGTGGCCGATCAGCAGCAGAGCACATTTGTGCGGCCACCTGGGTCTCATCTCGGCGGAGAGTACACCAGCATCACCCCCGCCCCGAGATCACCCATGTGTCCCGCTGTTGCAAGTTCATACCTCTTTTTTTTTTCTTCCCGCGCCTCCAAGTTCATACCTCCTTAATGGTCCTTATAAAATGGTGAATGCCACACCATCTTTCCCTGAGAAGGGAAAAACAGCTGAGAAAGAAATACCTTTCCCCTCCTTGGCTGGCGTGGGGCTATGGCTTAGTTCACAGTCTAGAGACATTTCTGCAAGCAGCAGCTGGTACCAAAAGTAGTCTAGCTGGCCTCCAGATTGTGGCCAATCAGCAGCAGAGCGGCTGCACAAATGTGTGGCCACTCGGGTCACATCTCAGTGGAGAGCGCGCTGGTATCGCCCCTGTCCCAAGATCCTGTTGTTCTCTCTTTAGATATACCTCAACTAGATTATGTTGCTTGATGACTGTAGGAAATCTTAGCAATGTTCCCAGTATTCATGGACTTTTCTGTGCTGTTCTTCACACACACACACACACACACAGACACACACAGACACACAGACACACACAGACACACACACACACACACACACACACACTGGAAACAGAAGCAAAAGCAAGAAACAGAATCTTGGGAAATTGTTTTTGTTGGCTGGGCAAATTCATGCCAAAGAAAGTCCAATCTCATAATGTATGAATAATTGTATAATTTTTACTGCGTGAAAGAGTATGTCAGTGACATCTAAAGGTTTTTTCTTTGTTTGCAATAACTTGCTATTCATGAGGCTATCTTGGTATAATAGATGATTGGAGAATCTAGAATTATTTAATAGAGAGTTGTATTTTTTATATAACACAAATATGGTTGGGGATTACTTTAAAGTCTGAGTTTTTAGCTCATGTATGAACTTAGGGATAAAAGAAAACCTTGGTTGAAATCTTTCTCCCATTTTAAAAGTAGAATTTTAGGTGGAAAAAGAGTCGAAAACCTCATGTTCTAAAAAACATACCACTGTTCAGAAATGTGTCAACTGCTTTCTTTTGTATCTACAATAGATTGAAAGATGAAAAAAGTTATGAACTTGGAGATCTGTCATCAGTATAATTTACTTGTGTTTCATTGCTTTAAAAAACCTGTGAGGCAGCGATTGCAAGTCTGAAAGTTAAATATGCATTTCAATCTAATTATTTGTCAAAGCAGCACTGCAAAAATGTTATTTTTTTGAACGTCCTCCAAATTTTTCTGTCCAAAATACATTTCTCAAAATTTAACTGATATGAAAGACAAGTATGAGTGTGTTTTGTGGGATATATGCAAAAGAGGAAAAAAGAGATATTTAGGTTGACAAAATAGAAAACAAGCCCTCGACAATTATGTAACCTTCCACCTTCAATTGATTGTCTTTTAAAAACTTAAATACCTTTCTATGCATTCCTTCTAATCCTCTTCATAAAAAGTGATTTAGCTTTTATCACCGCATTAATGCGTATTGTCTTAAAATAAAAATGTTAGGGCCTTATTTTCTGCACAATTGACCTCATCCATTTATATAGAAATTGGCTAATATTCTGAATAGTCTTTTTATTTTTTTCTGGGTCCCCATGGAGCAAAGAACTCCCGCCTCATTGTAGACGGGCAGTGTCAAGGAGATGGAAAGCTTTCATGTGTTAATGCACTGCTATTTTGGGTTTCTTTGTCGAAGAGGAATAGGCTAACCTCTAAAACAGTTACTAAACTTTTTTTCCACTCTCCTATCACAAACTGCCTTCCCTAGGCAGGTATTGGCCTCCGTTAAGTTCTGCTCAGTGGTTTAGTAGAGGATTTTCAAAGGAAAGGTGCTGGAATTCAGAATTACAAAATCAAGAATTACCCAAGTATAAAATGTCTTTCATCATCTGTTCAGTAAAGTATTAAATCATTTTTCTCCAATGTTTTTGTTTCATTAGTATATTCATTTGGTCCCAGATTAATATGAAAGGGTTTCTCCAACGATGGTTCTCATGAGTAATTTAGAGTCTCAAAACTCGAGAACCTAAGGCATTGTGTAAATGTTACTCACCCACCTTTAGCATCTTTTCTTTTTTTAAACCTTTCCCATCGTTACTGTTGAAAAACAGGATATAATTGTTACTGATACTACGTGTGGGTTGTAGCACTTTAACACTGTCATGCTGTTGTTCATAGATTTCCTTGAGTGGGCACCAGTAATGTCTGTTAGTAAAAAAAAAAATATTGATGTCAGAGGTGGAAGATAGACCTTTGGGAAGGGGAGGAGAAGAGACAGAAGCAAAAGAGGCAAGGGCCAACGTGTATCCTTACCACAGCTCCATTCCTTAACATTGTTTCATCCACTAAGGAGTGATGGAACGAAATATCCAAACTCCAGAGTGAACAACAGTGAAATCAGGATAGCCAAACTTTAAAGGGTGCCTGTCAAGATGGCAGGCTGGGGCGGGGGGTAGGAGAGGGACCTGGAAACATTGCTGAAAGGAACTTGACACTGGTGGCAGCACCCATGATGGACTATTGTGCATCTAAAATCCAACTGTTAATAACCTTGTCATTCACAGTACTTTAATAAAAATAATTTAGGGGAAAAAGGGAAAAATAAGGGAAAGATAAAGTTATTTAGGGTGTATACACAAGTCCTGGTAAGTCTGGAGAAGAGAGAGATTTACCGTGCTAATGGGTCTATTTTTATTTTCTGTTTTTTAATTTTGGGCGGGTGGGATGGGGGCACACCTGGCTGTGCTCGGGACTTACTCCTGGCTCTGCACTTAGGGATCACTCCTGTGGGGCTCAGGGAACTAGGTGGGGTTCCAGAGTTCACAGCCGGGTCAGCTGTCTGCAATGCTCTAGCCACTGTACTATATCTCTGGCCCAGAAATCTTTAAGGGGTAATAGCTCTGCAATCTGGGGGGAATGATCAGGGAACAGAACGTGTGTGGCCATGGCCCATGGAGGTAATGAGAGAGTATTAGCCTCTCCCAGGGGATAAATTCTTCAGTAAGTATCCTTCTTCATCCCCCAGTGTGAAAATGTCAAAAATAGTCAATCATTATACACTCATTCACGTAAAGATCAGAGTAGCTTCACTGCATATTAAGATAAACAATATTCTTCTAGAAAACAGCTTTTTAAAAAAAACAGCAAAAAGAATGCCTTTGTTGTCACGCTGAACATCTCTTGGGGGTCTAGGAATGGCTCCATGGAGAGTCCTCGGCCCTCTTTGGGGTTGGTCCCTGACAGCACCTCACATGCCCATAGGCTACTCCAGCGAGCCCGAGCTCCACATTAAAGTGTTCAAGTACCACATACAGGTGTGTGCGTCCCACTGAGTGCTACAACTGGAGTGGGTACCAGCCCACAACCGGAGTGTGACCCTGGGTGGGTGCCACAAACGAGAACATTGCAACCAAGGGCATGCGACCCTCCCAGTCAGCTGACAGCAGCAATAATAGCAGCAAGAGCAAAAGTAGCTGCTGCAAAAATAATAAGGAAAGAAAGGGATGGGGAAGAGAGAGTGACTGATAATATCTTCAATGTCTTCTCTAGTGGAAGAAACCAGATAGCCATGGCTGCTTCTCATTCAGTCTTCTGTGATTCCACATCTCCTGTAACCTCTGGAAAAAGTCATTTGTACTTATAAGACAAGAGTGACTAGAGCATCTCAACTTTTAGCATTATTATGAAAATATGTTTAACTTTCCTAGTACCACTCACAATGCTGTGTGGAGATTCCTCCCCAAGTTAAAAATTCATACAATCCCGTTATTCTCCTTCTAGACATTTATTCAAACTATGCCTCCTGCAATCTCTCTGCTTTAAAGAGACATACACGTTCCCATGTTTCTTGCTGTATTATTTACAATAGCTGAAAACTGGACAAAGCCTAAATACCTAACTACTGGCCAGTGGGGAAAGGTGAAGTGAAAAGCTTTTAGCTATTTAAAATAAGGGTAAATCTTGCCTTTTGCAGCAGCATGGATGAAAACAGAACATATTATGCTGAGTGAAATAAGCCAGGCAGAAAAAAGTAAATTCTCCTCTGTGATTTTACTTGTATGCTGTACATAGAGAAAACAAACTGACCCACCTCTGCCGCCCGGAACTGGCTGGGAAGGACTGATAAGGCCTGTGACAAGCCCCTTCACGGCACGGACTTGAGTCCTGCCACCCCCGCTAGGCAGCTGTCAAGCCACACCTGATGTCCACTTGTTCTGCCCAGGGCAGGCGTTAATCCCCACAGCCTCACTTCTCAGGCTGGACTCAGGCTGGAGGGAGGGATTCTCTCTGCAGGGAAGGAAAGTCAGGCCTTTCGGGGTCTCGCCTCCCCACAGAAAAGAATTTCAGGAGGATATGAGTCATGAAGTATAAGCAGATTTTATTTGGAGGTCTTTTGAGGAAGGGGAAGAGGAAGAGAGAGATAGAGAGAGAGAAACAGACAGACAGACAGATGGACAGACAGACAGACAGACAGAGAGACAGAGACAGAGAGACATACAGAACTAGACAGAAACAGAATCAGAAGGACAGAGACAGAGAGAGACAGACACAGAGGGACAGAGACAGAGAGAGATAGACACAGAGGGACAGAGACAGAGAGGCAAAGAGAGGCAGAGAGACAGAGAGAGACAGAGACAGAGAGACTCATTTAAGAAAGAATGTGGGCTTCTCCTAGGGCAGAGAGAGCCTCAGACACATGCCAGTAATCCCAGCATTAGATATGAAAGCATGAAAACACACATCTCAGGAGGGAAGATGAAGGTGACACCCATGCTCGGGCACCACGTATGCTTGGCTATGACACATGGACATACGCAACACATGGGCCTTTATTGTGTTTTTCCCAAGCTGCCCTTGTGGGGCTTCTACCTAAGAATCCGTTGCTAGGGTGGTTGCCAAAGGGACAGAGTTGGGATGTTCCTTGATGTTCTTTGACATTCCTTTCCTTGGCCTTTGTTCATGCTTCTCTCAGGGTGGGCCCCGCCTTCTCTAGTCTGTGGGGGGGGGGCCCTCAAAGTTCTTATCAGGCCTTGGTTCCTGTGTCCACAAGGCGGGTCCTGACAGCCTTAGGGCTATGGGTTTTATTGCTTCCCAGAGATTCTGCTGTCGTGGAGGCCCTCCACTATCTGCCTGCCTGTCTCAAGACAATGAGATGAAATAAGCAAAACAAATATACTGCTGGATGATAAAACAAAAGTAGGGTACCAGAGAGAGGAGGGTAAATAGGAAAAGAGGGGACCCAATGCAGAATAAAAAAAAAGATTTAGGCTGTTAGTAAAATTAATATGGAGCATACATACGTTGAATTCGAGATGCCCATATGTAACTTGTAAGGTTTCCTTGGGACCAAATGGTGACATTCTCGGAATCAAAGCTCACCATGCCCCCTCGAGGAAGACGGGGCTGATGGCCCATCTGGCACCAGGAAGCCACCAGGCTGTATTCCGTGCTCCCTCCCACCCACCCACTACTGATAATGGAAGGCCAGGCCAGGCGCAATGGACTCACAGTTCCTGTTCCTTCTCCTGCTCAAGACAACTTAAAATCCTGATTAGGGTCTCCCAAGGTGAGGTTCTACCCCAGCCTCACCAGAAGTCTTAGGGTCCCACTGGAGGGCACCCCAGAAAAGCTTCTCTTTCTCCTCTTTACTCACCTCTGTCCCTCTGTCTGTGCTGGGTGAGGTCAGCTACCTTTCATAACTTGTAAATATTATGATGCTACTTTTTTTTAGAAATTAAATAACAAAAGATAATACTAGTACTGAACTGGAGTGATAGCACAGCGGGTAGGGCGTTTGCCTTGTACACGGCTGACCCAGGTTCCAACCTCCGCCCCTTTCAGAGAGCCCGGCAAGCTACGGAGAGTATCCCCCTCCCCCACACGTCAGAGCCTGGTAAGCCACCCGTGGCATATTCGATATGCCAAAAACAGTCACAACAAGTCTCACAATGGAGACATTATTGGTGGCCATTCGAGAAAATTGATGAACAACGGGATGGCAATACTACAATACTAGTACTACCATGCTTATATTTATCCAAGATTAATATAACTTCTAGGAATTTCTAAGGAACTTTTGCCCCCAGAGGTAGTACTGTTTGATTGGATATACCCATTTTTGTTTCTGCATTTAAAAAAAACTGCTACCAATTGTCTTTTAAACACACACACACACACACACACACACACACACACACACAATTCCAGCATATTTCCTCATAGCTTCCTAAGTCAGAAACTGATACAACTCTGCTTTGGGCACTGCAAGGTTGGTATCAAAGTATTGGGTAAGTCTTTTCCTGGACACTCTGGAAAATATCTGCTTCAAAGCTAATTCTTGGAAGAATTCCTTCCCTGTGGGAGTAAGGCTAGATGGCCACTGTGTTCCTTGCAGACTACAAGCCTGTGTTTCTTCACAGTGCCTGGATGCAGTTCCTCTTTGCCTCCTCCATTGGAGAGTTAACAGAGAACAATCCCCTTCGGTGCTAAACCTTCTCAAACTTGGTTCTGTTTGACTTCCTCTTCTGCAGACAGGGGTGGGGGAGGGAGGAGGTGTGAAGCACTCAGATCTTAAGGAGCTCTATGGATGGGTGAGAATATAGATGTGGGAAGACCATTGATCAGCCATTGTGTGCCTCTAGTGCACACTACAATACCCAAAGGGAAAGAGAGAACAAAAGGGAATGTCCTGCCACAGAGTTGGGGGTGGGGGGAGGGATACTGGGACCACTGGTGGTGGAGAATGGGCATTGGTGGAGGGATGGGTGCTTGATCATTGTATGAATGAAGCACAAGCATGAAAGTTTGTAAATCTGTAACTGTACCCCACCGTGACTCACTAATAAAAAACTTTTTTTATAAAAAGAAAAAGTGAAAATTAAAAATAAATAAATAAAAATAAGAACTTGAAAAAAAATAGATTGGTGCAGACCAGCATTTCCTTAGAGTCACTTGCTTCATGTAATGTAAATTAGTATTCTGAGGCACAGGTTCCAGTCAGAGAAGTTTTTCCAGGTCAGCCTATGACTGGGGTTGACTTAGGTGTACATCTAGTACAATATGAGGCAGCAGCAAATCCTAAGATGATTCGCAAAGGCCACACCTGGGACTGTCCACATATTTGCGCAATCTGCCTTAGGAGATGCTCTTCTGATAATTAGATATGGAAGAAAAGGATATGTTTCTGGGGGTGTCCATCCCTGGCAGTGCTCAGGGCTTATACCTGGCTCTATGTTCCAAGATCACTCCTGGTAGTGCTCTGGGAACTACATGCAAAACCTGGAATCTATCCAGGATTTTTAAAATCTTGTTCCTTTTGTCTTGTATTATCGCTTCCTGAGATGGTTTCTAAAAAGACGTCCTGCACAACCCCATTTGCTCACTTACCCACTCTGATACAAAGCAGTTGCCGTCCTGGGTTACCACACAGTGTCCTACAGGCACAGGAGGGGACTTCAGTCAACATTGAGCAATGAACAGAACATTGACCACCCCAAAGGGACCGACTCACACACAGGATTGAATGTCCAGGCCTGCAGATCAGATTCATCCCTGGCTGACACCCAGATTACAGATGGTGAAAACCTAAATAAGTGACACCCAGATAACCTTGCACCCCGGTTGCTAGCCCCCAGTAAGTGCGGCTTTCACAGTATCAGAAATATTCATTGTTCTGCATGGTTGAATTTTATGACAATTTTTTATGCAGCATTAGCTAACTAGTACAGGTGGTAAGAACATATGCTTATGACAAAGTAGAATGATGTTCGTGGTATATGGCTATGTGCAAATGTAGACAGTGACGTGGACATCACAATATTGTAGCACACAGAATAAGAATTTGCCTGATGACTCTAAGTCACTTTCTGTGATGGGGACCCTGGCCTTGAGGAGCAGATGGTGCTGCAATACTGACGCTCATCCCACTGTGCAAATAAGACTGAATTCCAATTACGTACCTAGTGCCTGGTCATCATTGTCAATTGAGAGACTCAGTAATGACTAGACACTTTAAGTCTGAAATGTAAAGTATAACTAGATTGTACATAGAAAAAGCATCAAATCCATTTTGGGTGGATTTGGGACAAGGAGAAAGGGTAAGTGGAAGAAAAACAAGAACTGTAAAAGTAGGGTGTGTATTTTTTTTTTTTTTTTTGCTTTTTGGGTCATACCAGGCTATGAACAGGGGTTACTGCTGGCTCTGCACTCAGGAATTACTCCTAGTAGTGCTCAGGGGGCCATATGGGATGCTGGAAATCAAACCCGGGTCGACCATATACAAGGCAAACACCCTACCCGCTGTGCTATTGCTCCAGCCCCAAGGGTGTGTATTCTTGTTGTGCTTTGGTTATTGACAATTCGAAACCAGAGCATAAGAGATGGTGATGCTCTACCGAGATAGTTTATTAATTTTATTTTCTCATTACACTGAGCCAGTATAACTGGGAAATACAATTGTTGTTTTTTTCAGACCTTATAATTATTATACAAAAAATCGTTGTCATTGCATAATGTATGTGTTTGTATATATATATGTATATACATATATCATTTTTTGTTGGTTGGGGGCCACACCCAGTGATGCTCAGGTTTACTCCAGGCTCTGCACTCCGGTATTACTCCAGTATATGGGGTGCTGGGGATCAAGCCCAGGTTGGCACTGTGTAAGGCTACACAATACTTGCTGGGCAATTGCTCTAGTACATATACATCTGTCTTAAGTTTTCCTAAATATGTTGAGGGGAGGTTACTATAAAATTTGTATTGTATAGTAGGACTGAGAATTAAATATCTAACTTGAGATTAGGTTTAATAAAAATCAAAGCAGCTGTGCTTTAGTAAAACTCAATTGTCTCTGAAAAAATTTATTTGATTTGCTTCTGTACATCTCTGCTTGATAAAACCTGACTCTTTAAAAATTAATATCAGATTCCAAACTATTAGACTCTGTACCGAATATTTTCTTTCTCCACTTCTTTGCTTCTACTCCCAAGGGTCATCTTCATCTCGTACTTATAAGTCAACTTCCACAACTGTCCAGAATATGCTACATCAAAATTGACCATCTCTCTATTATTACTTAGCTTCATTGCCCTATTCATTTTTAGAAACATATCAAATCCTCTCTCTTTTACATTTTCATACTTCTCCAGAGACTACCTTTCTCTTTCCCATGTCTTACACTGGAGTTTTAGTTTGTAAAGCTTTTTGAAAAATGATTAGTAAGAATTTTTAATATATATATTCTATATTATTGCCAATTAGCTTTGCTAATCTGTAAAACCCATTTATTTGTCGCTTCCTCTGCATCATTGTCTTGAGGGCAGTGATGTTATATCTGACTCTGAGAATAGATAGCATTGGTTTATTTGGATTATGACATTAATCTCATATTTCCTTCTTTGGTCCAGAACTTTATAGATTTCCTTAGATGTCATGTTGCATTTCCATATCTAATATATGTAATGAATGTTTCCCCTTTATTTTTAATTTTTCATAATGCTGTGTTCTTTCATGGTATCATGAAATTATGAAGAAAATAAAGTAGTTCAAATTTGGCTGAACTAAAGAGGTATAAGATCTATACAATGAAAATTACAAAACATTATTTCAAGAAATAAAAGAGGACATGAGGAAATGTAAATACACTCCTACTCATGGATTGGGAGGATTAATATCATCAAAATGGCAATATTCCCCAAAGCATTATGCAGATTCAATGCAGTCCCTATAAGGATACTCATGTTATATTTGATAAAGAAATAGGTCAAGCACTCCTGAAATTCATATGGAACAATATTATCTCACCTCCTCTCCCCCTGTTACACACACACACACACACACACACACACACACACACAAACTTAGCTAAAGCAGTCCTTGGGAAAAAGAAGATGGGAGATATCACTTTCCCCAACTTCAAAATGTACTACAAAATAGTAGTAATCAGAAGAGTGTGGTATTAGAATAAAGATAGATCCTAAGATCAATGGAATAGAGATAAGACAAAACCTCAGATATATGATCAGTTAATCTTTGATAAAGGAGCAAAACAATAGGAATTAGAGGAGTAAGGAAAGCCTCTTCAACAAGTTGTATTGTGAAACTGGTCAGCTACATGCAATAAATAAATAAACTGTCTTCTTTCTAATGGCATGCCACAAAAATCAAATAAAAATGGATTAAAGACCTTGATATCAGAGCTGAATCCTAATTTACAAAGAGGAAAATGTAGGAAGAACTCTATGAGACATTGAAGCTTACGGCATCATTAAGGATGAAACACCACTGACCAAGCAACTAGAAGCCAAGATAAACAAATGGGACTGTATTAAGCTAAGAATCTTTTGTACTTCACAGGAAACAGTGACCAGAATACAAAAATAGCCCATGGAATGGTAAAATTATTTACCCAACACTCATCTGATAAAATTTTAGTATCCAAAATATATAAGGCGCTAGTAGAACTTTACAAAAAAACAAACTAAAACCAAATCCATATAAACCCATCAAAAAAATTGGGGAGAGAAGACAAACAGAAACTTCTTCAAAAAAGAAATAAAAGTAGCCAAAAGGAACATGAAAAAGTACTTTACATCACTAATTCATCATCATTATCCCCTTGATCATCGAATTTCTCGAGCAGTCTCAGTAACATCTCCATTCGTCCTAGCCCTGAGATTTTAGAACCTCTCTTTACTCATCCTTTCCAATGGTGCTGCATTAGAGGCTCTTTCAGGGTCAGGGGAATGAGACCTATCATTGTTACTGGTTTTGGCATATGAATACACCATGGGGAGTTTTCGAGGCTCTCCCAGGAGGGCAGAAAACTCTTGGTAGTTTGCCAGGTTCTCCCAGAGGGAGAAGTAGGCTATAAGGTGTTGCACGGCAGTGCGCTTCTGGGAGCTTGGTTTTATAGTCTCTGGATGTTGGCCATTGGTGGGATTACACTGCACTGGGGGCGGTCACTGGGTGTGACAGCCTAGCTAATGGAGAATGGGGAATCTGGGTGGAAGAGGCCCAGTCCTGATCCGAGCAGGTTTGGAGGTCTTGGCCCCGGGTCCCATACACCTGGCTACCTCTGCCAGTTCCTTCATGCATGAGGCTCATCTGAATGTGTGGAGAGGGGCCTTGAGCATGGCTAATTATCAGGGAGATACGAATCAAAATAACAAAAGATATCTCACACCACAGAAACTGGCCAACAACAAACAAGACAACAAGTATGGATGCGGAGAGATTGTCATTCATTGCTGCTGGGAGTACCACTTGATTAGCCTCTCTGGAATACAATATGGACGTTCTACAAAAAATTAGAAATTGTTAGAAATCAAACAACCCAGTAGTGCAGTTCAAGATTCTAGTGGCCCAAAATCACAACGAAGAAAATCCATCTGCACTACTATTTTCAATGCAGCACTATTCAGAGCAGTCAGAATCTAGAAAGAACCCCAGTGTCCAAGAACAGATGAGTGGGTAAAGAAGCTATGATGTATCTACACAATGGAACATTACATAGCTGTTAGGAAAAGTGAAGTCATGAAATCGCTTATACATGCATGGACATGGAGAGTATCATGTTGAGTGAAATAAGTTTGAGCAGAAGGAGAGGGCAAATATGATGATAGTTGGAAATGATCACTCTGGACAAAAACTGAGAGCTGAAAGGGGGTAAAGTGATATACATTGTTCCCTTTCAGTAACAGTATTGCAAACCACAATGCTTAAGGAAAATGAGCAAGATAGAGAAAGAGAGAAGAAAAGTGTCTGCTAATGTGGGCCGAGGAGCAGGCTGGGGATGCTGGAGGGAAATCAGAGGCATTGGTGGTGGGAAATGTGTACCAGCGAAAGGAAGGGCTTTGGATCATTGTATGACTGAAACCCAATCATGAGCAACTTTGTAACTATGTTTCACAGTGATTCAACTTAAAAGAAAAGTTTTGGTAAGTAGCAGAGAAGTGATAGACACTACCTAGTGGGCAGCCATTCTGTGATTTATGTGGGGGAAAATGACAAATGTGTGTTAAATTTTCAGAAATGCTAGTAATCTTGTGAAAAAATACAAAGAGTAAAACAGAAAATCTCTAAACAAAAGATTTAAAAAGGAATGGTTTTGTTTTGAGATAAATTGAAGATGAATGTGGTTCCTAATTAAGTCAACTTTGGAGCTGAATAATGTTCTATGATTAAAATCTCACAAAGAATCCTAAGTCAGAAGTCAAATATAATTTTCTGTAGTTTGTCTTCATACTTCATACATGGAAGCACAACTGTGTGGCAATTTGATTCATCATACACACAAAATTATGAAAAAATAAGATTCTTTGTAAATAGAGAAATATTTCCACTATAAACATGAAGCAGACAATACTTAATGGATATTTAAAGGGAAATGATCATAATTTATATTTTCAATGTGTTTCGTTAAGCAACAGGACTTCTGTTGGAGAGCAGAGAAGGGGTACTGGCAGTCATAATAAAAGAAAACAAAATCAAGCAAGAAGTCTATAATATCTAGGATTAAAGTAAAAAAAAAGACTTCTGGGATTTATCAAAGGGTAGTTCATTTTTGGTTTCGTAGGGAAGCATGGATTTGTTAGGTGATGGACTTGCTTGGGAAATTGGAAGTAGAACAACAGCTGAAAATGAAATATCATATTCCATGAGTAAATTTTAAATAGCCTTGAGCCAATAATACAGTCCAAAGCTTTGTCATGGAAAATAAGTACATGGAAAATAAGAAGTGAGTGAATGGATATTTACATAAGATGTATAGCCAGTAGCTTAAGTTCTTAATATAAAAATCATGAAAATTGACAAGAAATATATGATTGACAGTATGTTTTATAACAACCGAAATATGGGTTGAACTTAACATGACAATGATATTCTGGTGGCAGACAATAAGTAATTTGCTATTGAGGTATAAAACAATAATATTTTTTGTAATGATCTTATCTTTTTATTTATTGAATCACCATGAGTTTCAGTCATACAATGATGAAACACCCATCCTTCCACCAGTGCACATTCCCCATCACCAATGTTCCCAGGATACCCCCCCTTTCCAACTCTCCCCCTACCTCTATGGCAAAAAATTTCCCCCATACACTCTCTCTACCTTTGGGCATTATGGTTGGCAGTATAGATAATGAGAGACCATCACAAAAAACAATAATATTTTAAGCAATATTTAAATATACTGGTAGAATAATGCAAATAGAATCTCTAAATTTTTGTGTTCTATTGAGCAGCAAAATAAATGTGCTATTAGAAATTTGGGGTGGGGGTATATCTTTGAAAATTCAAATTCAGATGCATCAGAGTTTTTAGGGAAGGTTCACATCACACCATTCTTCCACATGAGATTAGAGCTTACTATTAATTGCTGTAGGAAGTCCCACTTTCATGACTGTGATACATAGCAAGCTAAGATTATCTACAAATGATGGGTTAAGAATAAAGAATGAAAAATCTGGGTCATTATTGTTGAGGAAAGACAGAAAAGGGAAAACAGGGGGATGAGATATTTCTGAAAGATACCTGTGATGAAGAAGAGGTGATTATCCTTGGAAGTGAGGAATGTTGGAAGTGAAGAATGTTGTCTACTTCTTTCCTTCTCTGCCCTTCACATGGCTGAGAATGAAAGTCGGTGTTAAGCAGTGTTAAAGCACGTGGCTGGGCCTAGAGATCTCGGAACAGGCCAAGGTGAGAAGGCACCCTGTCTCTCTGATGCTATCATAAACAGCAAAACCGTTGTGTGCCTTGGACTGTACTTCAGATGCATTTCCATTCCCTTCACAGTTATTTTGTTCTTCTGTTACTATAAAAAACACAACCTATATCTTAAATAATAAGACGTTCATTTATTAAAACTTCCCAGGTGATTTTCCCCAGGGTCAAGTTTATAGAAAGAACGTGTACCTCTTTCTGCTGTCATCTTTATTCTCCTATGGCTAGCCGACATCATTTGAAATTGGAAAGGGCTATGGAAAGAGAAAAAAAAATTCTTTAAAAACTCAATACCTTCTTCCAGCTGCTGTTTGAACTCCTTGTTTTAATCATTCTGGAAATTTTGGTTTAATAGATGGAGTGTTAGTGAAGATCTGTAAAGATAGATGTGGCAAATACATTTAAACCTGTGTGGGCTTGAAAGAGGGCTGGCTTAATAAGCAAAATGGAGGCAGATAGAGGTCAACACTGGAGGTGGATTGTGACTCTATGAGGCCTGCTAAATTTTCTAAGAGCAAAGAGCAGACATTTAGGGAGAAGCCTTTTAGAACATTCAGAAGTTTTAGACAGAGAAATAAGAAAATCAAACTTAAAAGAAGGAGGTTGTCAAACATTTAGAAATAGTAAAAGTCAAAACCTCATCAGTCAACAGACATTTAATAAGAGTTTCTTTTACATAAAAGAACAGTTTACAAATTGGCGGTGGGGGGAGTATTCAAATTCAAAACTGAGATGAAGCTCAGTGGAAGATTCTAGAGCGAGAATGAGGACAATTTTGTTTAATCTTTACAGTTATTGATTATTGCACGAGGCCTGACAAATAGCAGAAGACTGGCAAAGAGGGATAACCTTTGGTCGTTTTAGGCAGATAACAATTTTCTCTTACTATCTTAAGGGGCATTTGCAAGAAATACTCCATTCAGCCTCCCTATACTCAAATAATAAGTTATAGCTAAGTTTTCTATGTGGCTTGAATGGCTTGTCTAAAGTTGCAAGTCTGGTGTCTGTTTTATTTTAACAAGCTTTATATTATTTGGCATCACACAATCAGTGGAAAATATTGAGAGCTAAAGAGAGAGTGAATAACAAAGAGACAAAATGAATTGGAAAAGAGACTTGTATGGGCAATAAAGCTAATGGAATATGGATTCATCGAAGTGATTAGTCTAAATAAAATTAAGTAGGATTAGCAATGTGTATCACCTGGGTGCAGGTCTCCATTTCAAAAAACCATCTCCAATAAAAGAGAACAGTGTTGGAGAAATGTGGTAGAGGCAGGTAGCTTAGAAGAATCTGTGGTGGCAGAAAGCAGAAAATAAGTAAGAAAGGAGAAAAATAAAGACTGACATGTTCAAAGTATGTATCTAAGATAATCTAAGAGAGTTTTTGAAGTGGCTAACTCTGGAACAATTTTACAAAGTAAATAATGAAATAAACAAGTTGGGTTTTAACCCCCAAATAAATATTCATGGATTTATATTGAAGTAAATTCATAGTGGAACTAATAAAGATACAAATAAAGGAGAAGGAATAACTTTTCCTTACCTGGACATTCCATTTGATAAATGAAAAGGAGGAAGGGAAATAAAAATCACCAACAGAATGTCACAATAACATTTGTTATGCAAGACCCAAAGTTGAGTTAAAAATTGTTTAATAGGGGGCTGGAGCGATAGTACAGTGGGTAGGGTGTTTGCCTTGCATGCGGCTGACCTGGGTTTGATTTCCAGCAACTCATATAGTCCCCTGAGCATGGCCAGGAGTAATTCCTGAGTTCAGAGCCAGGAGTAACCCCTGAGCATTGCCAGGTGTGACATAAAGAGAAAAATAATCATTTGACTAAGTCTTAGGAATAAAATGGTGTTCATAGTCTGTATATTCATAGCTTCCTAATTGGTGAGTGCTCCTGGTGGTACTCAGGGGATTGAATCAGGGTCAGCTGCATGCAAGGCAAGAGCCTTAACCCTTTGACTCTCTCTCTAACCTATAACTCCATTTGAATATATGGCACAGGTATTCTCCTCTCCTGCACGGTAAACTTAATTACTCTTCTCTGAGTGTGAGCTTGGCTTAGGGACCCATCCAACTGAGTAGAGCAAGATGTACATATAAAAAATACTAATTTTAAAGTGGAACCGGCAGACACTATATTTATGAAGTGATCAATATTTGCTTCAGAAGGAGTAATTTCTGAATCTGACAGATAGGATGTTTTAACATTCCCAGGTAAAACTTTTGGGAAAAAAAAATCTATTAAATTTAAATTCAAGATCTAAGAACATATTAGTTTAGGTGCATCAAGTACGGAGGAAAATTGAACAAAAGGGAGGAAATGCAATTCAAGATGCAAACAGCAATTTCCAGAGCAGAGTGTTTGCATTTTCTTCCCTGATGGCCTCACAGCTAAGGAGGCAGGATAGTAATAGAACACCGAAATCCCCAAAGTTGATCTTCTCTAAAGACTGCAGCCACGGATGGTGCTGTGAGGGCATTGAATACTGAATTAAAACTTCTGAATTGCAGAAATTACTGGGGACTCTTCTTGGGGGGTCACACTGCTTTGCTTTCTTTTTGCTTCTATGGGACTTTCTTGTTCTGTCTATTCGAGGGGGCGCTATTATCATTTCCTGCTAAAAGAATGTCTTTGGACAACTGAATCACGAATCATGAATCACGAAATCCCGTTAATTGTCAATTTCTTGGGGCTCAGTAACTTCTCATTCATCCTTTCCCTGAGATCTTAGAAGCCTCTCTCCACTCGGCCTTCCCAACGATGCCGCATTGGAGGCTCTTCCGGGGTCAGGGGAATGAGATCCAGCTTGTTACTGGCTTTAGCATATGAATACACCATGCAAGGCTGTCCCATGTGGGCAGGAAACTCTCAGAAGCTTGCCAATTTCTCCCAGAGGGAGAAGCAGGCTACAAGATATTGCGCGGCCGTTTTGCGGCAGAACGCTTCTGGGAGCTTGCTTTTAAGTCTCTGGATGTTGGCCATTGATGGGATTACACACACCTGGGTTCCTCTGCCAGTACCTTCATGCGTGAGGCCTGTCCGAACGTGTGGAGAGGGGCCTCGAGCATGGCTGTAGCTAGGTTCCAGTGGTCTTCGGCTGCCGGGAACTCTGCTCAGGGCGGGGAGGGAAGCTGGAGCCCATCCCCTCCATGGGGCCCCGGGCAAGACAGCCAGGCATGCGGGAAAGAGACTCTCTTCCAGACAACTGAATATCAAGCAACATAGTGGATGAGCACAGGCTTGACTATCCTTTGTGCATTTAGACTGACTCCCTGAACTTGCAGATGGTCCTGATAAGAATTCCCCAGCCGCTTTACATTTCCTGGGAGGATGAGGGATGCATGGAGAGATAGGGCTTTCTATTCGATTCTTTGAGCCAAGCCCTGAAGTGCCCAGGAACTCGTACTCCGGCCTTGGAGAAGATGTCAGGGGAAGCTGTTCTTTGGATTCCCGTTCTTGTATTCTTTGCAGGTCCGTCTGGCAAAACCTGTTGGAGGATGATTCGTGGAGCAGATGAAAGCCCTGCAATAGACAACAAGGTTCTGGTGCTATACAACCGAGTCCTCTAGAAGGACAGTCGTGAGAGACCTGGGGATTGTAGGGACTGTGGCAAGATTTCAGGGGAAACCTTCCAGGGGAAGACATCTTCAAGTATCTGACTGGGCTTCAGGCTGAGGGTGGGTGTGAGGAGGAGACATTCTACATGGGAAGAGCTCACCGAATGCAGTGCACCTCCTTCTGCTCGGGAGTTGCAACAAAGGCAGAGCCTGTTCCAGCAGTTGGTGAGAGACAAGTGAAAACGTTCCTTCTACTCACTGGGCTTATTTATACCCAGGAAAGAGCCATCCAGCCACTGAAAAGAGACGGAATGAATGGCCTGAAATCACCCTAGTATGATTGATTCCCTCACAGTGAGCCTAATTTTAGGAACCAGCTGAGATTTAATCCCTGAGCACAGGGGAAAACTGTATTTAGAGTTTATTAAATGGATAGTGAGGACAAAGCATCCACAAAAGGACAAAAACCATATTTTAATGACTCTAGCAGTAGCAGTTTTGCCTCTTCAAGCTGCTGTTTATTTATTACTGTCCTCACACAAGTATTCATTTTAGCTGTCATGTTGGCTTTTGTCGAATTTATATAAATTTGTGGGAGATTATTTCTCTTCCCTTAAAAAACTCCCAAAAATATAGCTAAGACTTTTCAGATTTAATGTTCCATATTTTTTGTTGTTTTGTTTGTTTGAACCATACCTGGTAGTGCTCAGAGGTTACTCTTTACTGTGTGCTCAATGATTACTTCCAGCAGTGCTCAGGGCATCCTGTGTGATTCTGGGTACAAGTAAGGCCTTAGCCACTGTACTATGTCTCCATCCCATAATTCCATAGTACGTAAGACTCACTTTTTGAGCACAAAATATTCTATTCATAGCAAAACTTTTAAAGAGCCAATTAAAATTTATATAATTATTTCAAGTTCATGAAGAATTCTGTTTTAAAGGCATCTCACATATTTCCCTATTTTACCACATATGTCCAATGGAATATTTTTAGTGTGTCATCTCCAAATAAAATATCTATGGAAGAAAACGATCTTATTTCTGCGGCAGAGCAAATGGAGTTTTGACATTTTAAAGTAAAAATCGTATTATGGTGGAATAGTCCAATAAATTGCTTCATTCCTTTTGCTACATAAAATCAAATGTTTCAATTTTTCATAGGAAGGAATCTTAGTGTGTTTTCTTTAAAAATATCTATTTCTAGAATTAAAAAAAGAACAAATAAAAAAGAAAAGAAAACAATCTATATCTGCCAGAGAAATAGTTCAACTTTCCAAGTTGGAATAGTTAGACACAAATTTGCATATTCGAGCTTGGGTTCGATCCACAGCAGGGTGTTTTTTTTATCAAAGAATTATCCTTTCACACGGATATCATTCTCTTTTACACATAAATATTTATGTCACATATTATATTATATACTTCAGAAACAATAGATATTTAGAGTAACCCTGACATAGATAAAATGATGCAGTGGAATACAGATTCTTTTGGAAGCAACTAAAGCACCATAGGCTTCATCTTGTCCATTTAAAATTGTTAAATTGCACTGACAAATATATTTGGAGGAAGAAAATGGATGAAACATAATAGATATATTTGCATATGTGTCAAGAGTTTAAAGCTTTATAACCTTTGTCTCTTTTCATTATACTCTTTAGCAATGTCTAGCATGCTAATTAGTACCAATAGCAAGTTTTCCCCTAAGGGATATATATTCTAGTGATGGTTTATGAAAGGTTGTGACTCCATCTGCACTATGATGAGCTATTTACAAATAAAAATTATTTAGGTACTTACCAGTCTAAAACAAGTTCTATCATATTCAAGCTTTATTAGCTATGTACATATAAAGAATATAGAAGTTCATGTAAAAGTGTGACAAAATATCCAACTGTAGCTCTCACACTTGTTATTAAAATTTATTAAAATTCCAGCAATTATTATACTGTATTACCCATAGAAATAATAAATATAACTTTGTTGTTTTCTCTTTATATTAGTGAGAAATGAAATTAATCATATCTCGGAAAGCTTATATGCATTATTTTTATGTTAGATGTTTAAAAAGTTCTCTGACTTTGCTACATTCAAATTTTATAAGAGGTCCATGCTTATTCTGGGTTAACCTGATTCCCACTTGCGATGTGTAATTCTTATTTTACTCTATGGAATATCCTCCGCCATCTTCCCTCTGGACTCCGTGCCAGGCTGTTTTCACTTGGGGCGCCCCAGAAGGGGATGGGTAAGAACCCTCCCCGCCCCAAGGGACCCAGCCGGGGCAGCTGACCTCCATTACCCAACCGCCCCCACACTCCAGACTGCTTTCCAGATGCTCTGGCGAGCCTCAGGAGGAATGACGTCCCACAGAACCAAGATAATGTAGAACTTTGTGACCTTGGACTCTGGACTCAACAGGACCTGGAAGCAGAGATTCTCTGCCTGCTCCCCCAATCTCCCTGACCCAGGGATCACACCCATAAGCCACACCCTGCGGCACCAGATAATCTACTCATCGACTACTCTCCAGATCTCAACGGCTGCTCCTCCCAGATGGATTATAAAATGAGGCCCCTGTAGCCATGACACCGTAGCCATGACACCGGACTCCGGACTCTGTGCCAAGCTGTTTTCACTTGGGGCACCCCAGATGGGGATGGGTGAGAACCTTCCCCACCCCAAGGGACCCAGCTCTGGCAGCTGACCTCCACTACCCAACCACTGCCATGCTCCAGGCTGTTTTCCGGACACATTATAAGACACTTTCTACCCATTTTCCATATTTACCACATCATAGTTGATCAAGTTCAGATAGTAGGCAACAAATCATAGAGTAATGTGTACACACACACACACACACACACACACACACACACACACACACATATATATATATATATATATATATATATCAGAGATCCTGGCAAGCTACTTGTGGCATATTTGATATGCCAAAAACAGTAACGATAGGTCTCATTCCCCTGACCCTGAAAGAGCCTCCAATCTTGGGAAAGATGAGTAAGGAGAGGCTGCTAAATCTCAGGGCTGGGAGGTATAGAGATGTTACTGGTGCCCACTCGAATAAATCGATGAACAACAGGATTACTATGATACAGTGATCTTCCCTCTTGAGAGCCCATGTTCTCTTTTGAACATATAGATTGCTCTCTCTCTCTCTCTCTCTCTTTCACATCCTTTCTCTCCCTCCTAATATTCCCCAAATAAAGCTATTTTATTTCAAAAGGTGTTTATAATCAGTGGTTACAGATGTTATAATAAGTTATAAAGAGGCTGAAAATAGTTCAGAGCATTATAAGTTAACTGAAGTAAGCGATAATTTTTCCTTTTTGACTGTGGGATACCATTTGTCTCAGACAACTTAAACACATTGATCAGTTCTAGTTCTTTACATGGTATTTTTACAACATGTAATGCATCCTGCTGTGTCAGAAGGAACATTTTTTGGTGGGGGACTTTCATAGTGCTTCATGCCCTCCTGTGCACTTAACTGAACTAGAACCCACAATATATGTTAATATGGAAATGCGTATTGATATGTGAATATATGTTAAGGGGAAAGAAGACTGTCACTTTTGTTCACAATCAGAGTCAGTAAATCTTGGTTTATAATAAAGGTCTTAAATGACTTGGTACATTAAAAACTCCCCAGCATCTGTGTCTAGCAAGAAGGTAGTGAAAAGGACAAAGAGGACAACTCACAGAGCAGAGAAAGGTGTTTCAGGTAAGGAGAAGAATCCTACTTCTAATGCCTCTTCTCTCCACCTCCACGTGGTTCCCCTGAAATCCTCAATTGGGCTGGGGAGATAGTACAGGGATTAAGGCACCTGCTTTGCATGTGGAAACTCTGGTTCAATTCTGGCATCACATGTAGTCCCCTTATGTACCTGAGAGAACTCCTGTCCATGGGGCTGAAAGGAAGTTCTGAGCACTGCCAAGTATTACCCACAAATCTCCACTCTAATAAAATAAAATCAAACAGAAATCATAAATGAAAGATAAATCGTTGTTTTGAGTTAGTACACCTTATATGGTGGAGGCAGAATTACCTGGGATTGAATTTAAACAGATAAGTATGCTCATGAATTGAAGGAGAATTGAGACATACTAGAAATACCGTACACTTCTTAACTTTGTGTATCTAATTGTATGAGACTGCAAAGATGTCATCTGGTGCCAGCCAAAGGATGGCTGTAAGGATTCATCTGTTAGATCTGGATTTGTGGTCGTTACTGATAAGAATTCTGAGAAGGCTGTTGGTGAGAACACCGGACATCAGAAAGAATTCTAGCATCCGTGATTCACTGCAATGTTCAGATAATAGAGCGTCTCATCTGCTAATAAGAATTAAGGGGCTGGGGGCAGTACAGGAGGTGGAGGGCTTGTCTTGCATGCAGCCAATCCGAGTTTGATCCCAGGCACCTCGTGTGGTTCCTGAGGACAGTCAGGAGTGATCTCTGAGCACAGAGACTAGTGAGTACTGAGCAGTGCCTGATGTGCCTCCCCCACACCACAAAAGGAAGAGAATAAGAGTGATAAAGTTCTCAGAGAATGATCTATTTTAGGTAATTCCACCCCTCCCCACCACCAATACTTGAAAAATACGGTGAAAGAATTCCTGTGTCCTGATAGCTTTCCTTAGCTTGTTCCATATGAGTTAATTTTAAGGTCAGGTACCTGTTGAGTATTGAGTTTGCCCAACATTCATACCAGTTGCTCCTTAATGTTGTAACAGTTGATATTGAAAAGTTGTCTGGGTTATAAACATTAGCCATTACCTCCTCTTCTTTCATTTATATAATTGCTAATTTTTCTCCACTGCTTTGAATCACTGTCACTGTCACTGTCATCCTGTTGTTCATTGATTTGCTCAAGCGGGCACCAGTAACGTCTCCATTGTGAGACTTGTTTTACTGTTTTTTTGCATATCAAATACATCACAAGTAGCTTGCCAGGCTCTGCTGTGTGGACTATATACTCTTGGTAGCTTGCTGGGCTCTCCAAGAGGGATGGAGGAATTGAACCCGGGTCGGCCACGTGCAAGGCAAATGCCCTACCCATTGTGCTATCACTTCTTTGAATACCCAGAAGAATATTTACAAAACCTCTTTATCTGGAATGTTCTCTTGGGAGGTGCTTACCCATCAACTAAATTGGCAGCTAACTGGTACACATATTTTTTTGGTGGGGGTAGGTGAGGCATAGAAGCATTATTCCTGGATCTGTGCCCAGAAATGACGCCTTGCAAAGCTCAGGAGGCCGTATATGGTGCCAGCATCAAACCCTTGGTTGACTGTGTAAGACAAGCATCCTGTTTGCTGTACTATTATTCTGACCTCCTAACTAGAAAACTTCTTACAAATCCCAGTAGAGACAGAAAATGTACTGGAAGGAATAAGTAGAACAATGACCATCCTGTCTGCTTAGGATACTGCAGTGTCACAGGTTTGTTTTCTTGAAGTAGAACATATTGATGTTCCCTCAGAACATGAAGTCCCTCAGAAAGCAGATTCTGAGACAAAGTGGTTGAAAAGTGGTCCAGGGTGGGAGGAAGAAGGGTGGGCAGATGCAGAAAGAAATGCATAGGAAACCTGACAAAAAACTTCCCACAGAAAACTCTGGGACATTCAATGCCCAGAAGCCTTTTGTGTTGGTAAGACAGTAGAGTATTTATAGCCTTATCCCACAAGTTTTGGGTAGGGACCAACCCGTCAAGTCCCAAATCTCAGAGAAGGTGACTCTGCACCTGAGGTTACTCTAGAAGAAACTCAGCTGATGTTTTGTTGCCAGAACAGCTTCTGTTGGGAGAAATCTTCCAAGTGACACATCAACATGTTCTACTTCAAGAAAACAAACATTATTTTCTTGTGTCCCACGAAGTTTCAAAATCTTGAGACCATAATAAAATCCAAAAACTCACTGAAAAATGATTCTGAAGGGAAGCAAGGCAGAGGTGAACATGTTTAGGCGAAGGGGGCAGACAGCAAGCCACAAGTTGAAGGTGGTAGCCAACACTGGAAACTTTCCAGACCTGAGGAGATGAATAAAATCCCACTGATTGTAGTAAGAGCGTCGCTCTTTTGCTTTAAAGGGAGCCAAGGCTGAATTCCATAAGTTAAGCCCATAATTTGAGACTTATGAACCTTAAATTCTTACCCTAAAAAGAATCAGATTAAAGTCATTCGTTTATGTTCATTTATGAAGCTGTTCTTCTGACAGGAATTAGAGTTAGCAATACAAGTTCCATTCTAACAGCAAAGCTTTCACTGGTCTTACCTATGCTTTCTCATTTTCTCTTATGATGAAAAGTTTCTGAAAATTATGGATCTCTCGGGAAGTATACTCTTTTAAAAATATCTTGTTTTTGCAGGATGGAGACTTCTTTAAAAAATTACAGCAGCTAAGATTTGGAAATAACCCTGCTGCTTTGCTGTGGATGAGTGAATAAAGGAATTGTATGTGGACACAATGGAAATACTACTCACTTAAGAGAAAATCTTGCTTTTTGCTACAGCTTGACTAGAATTAAAGGGTTGTCGTGATAAATAGAATATGTTAGGCATGAGTAGGACAGCTCATGAAAAATGAGAAAAAATAATTCATATGAGGAATATGGAGAAATAAAGAAAGGGAAGGGATTTACCCAGTGAAAGTAATACTGGACTCTTGAACTCTTGACAACAGAACAGTGCTTATGTTACAAATGACATAAGGACAGTGAGTTCAGAGTGCTTTTGTGGTCATACTGAAGGTGTAGAAACTTTCTACACCAATAGCATAAAGATTGATACTCTCGTAAACCATACTACTTTGATGATGATAATAATAATAAAGTTTAATATCCTATCTTCTAATGTTACATGCAGCTAAAAATTTCTCAGACAAGTGGTTAGGTGTGTGTGCACATCTTTAAAAAATAACTGACTGGATATAGCTTTCAAGTATTGATCAATGCAATTAAAAAATGTGAAAGCTGCTGTATTTGCTTTTGGAATCATTTTTCCAAGAGCTGCTTGGAATTTCGACAGCGTAGTCAATAAACGTTGCTGCAAAGGAACAATAAAAAATGCATGTTCAATTTTATTTCAGAAAGTTTTATTACATAAGCAACTTGCCTTCCACCCTATTTTGAAGGTATTCTGTACTCTAATCATTTTATTTATATTCTTGGAAGGCAGTACTGCTAAAAGGCTTTTGGCAGGAAGTACTGACTCAAAAAATTTCAAAGAAAGATGTCTCATCATTTACTTTATGAACTCCGTGTTTTGAAAGTTCAGTCTCCTCTTGTATTTCTTTGAAAATAAAGTAAATATTTTTATCAAATATGTGGAACCTTTAAATTAATAAGCACATTAAAATCTGTTTTATGCTTTAAAACCAGATGATAAATAAGCACAGTGAATGGGTAATCTTAGTTTTACTG
This sequence comes from Sorex araneus, assembly GCF_027595985.1. Taxonomy (NCBI): domain Eukaryota; kingdom Metazoa; phylum Chordata; class Mammalia; order Eulipotyphla; family Soricidae; genus Sorex; species Sorex araneus. Next base: position 103,999,639 of record NC_073302.1, read on the forward strand.
TAGCCTTCTCTTTTCTGCCTCGCTTCTCATTTCACAGGGTTTAAATAAAAATGCCATTGCTAATCAAATACACTTAGAGTTCCTAATGACTTCCCTCATCTTTATCCTTTCCTGTTTCCAACTTTGCCTATTTTCATAAATTTTTAAATTCCAGATTGGGACTAAAAAAGAAGCAAGTGCTGCTGTTTCACAACTTCGGAGTCTGATGTCTTGAAAATATTTTGCAGGTGGGGGGTATTTGGGCCATACCTGCCAATGCTCAGGGCTAATTCCTGCCTCTGTTATCAGTGGCCCATTGATCAGGTGCTCTAGGGATCAAACCACAGTTGGCCGTGCTAGGGTTGAAATCTGGGTCCCCCACATGCAAGGCAAATGCTTTAACTTTGGACTATCTCTACAGCTTGTTTGATATTTAGGATGATTATTTCCTCCACAAATTTAAAATCTTAATTATTTTGCATAAGTAGTATTTTTAGCAAAAGTAAATGCACCATTAATGTTAACAAACTAAATATTATTATTCTTTCTGTTCTTTTTTTCCCCTTTCTCTTCTTTTGTTTCTTTTGGAGGGGGCGTCAACTTGACAATGCTCAGGAGTTACTCCTGACTCTGTGCTTAGGGATCATTCCTGGTGGGTTTGAGGGACAATACGGGATGTGGGGATCAAACCTGGGTTGGCTGCATGCAAGACAAGCACCCTACCAGCTGTACAATTGCTCCAGATCTATGTTCTTTGTTTTGGTATTAGTAAATAGATTAATACCTTGGCTATGCCATGAAAAATATATAGGTGCTAACAAGGGTGGACTTAGGGCATAAGCTAAAATGATAGAATAATACAAACCAAGAATGTTTAGATGACCAAAGGATTTAATCTGCTGAAATGTAGATTTAGTCAGTAGTCCGGGGTTGGGTTGAAGGTTCCCTTCCTAATGCACATCCTGTTGTTGTTTTATTCTTTTATGGAGGAGGGCACACCCAGCAGTGCTCAGGGATCATTCCTGATGGGGCTAAGGGAACCATATGTGGTGTCAGGTGAGCTAAGCCCCTCGCCATTGTACTTTCTTTCCTGCCAGATTTTTAATTTTTTTAAATTTTATTTTAATGAATCACTGTGAGATACAGTTACAGACTTTCAAACTTTTGTGATTACGTTTCAATGTTCAAGTACCCATCCTTCCACCTGTGCCCATCCTCCACCACCAATGGTCCCAGTATCCCCCCTGCCACCGCCACCTCTTTCATTCCCTGCCTCTGTGGCAGGCACATTCCCTCTTACTCTCTCTCTCCTTTGGGGTGTTACAGTTTGCAATATCCTGTTGAGGCAGGGTGTATAAAAATAAAAAGAAAAGGCGCGGGCGAGGGAGGGACGCCTCACCGCACCGAGCCAGGCACAGGGCCTAGGGCAGCAGCTGTCTCTCCCGCCACCCGAGTTCGGTAGCCTCCGGCCACTTCCCCCACCACGGGGAGGTTGATGGCGAAGATGTGGCAGGCGAAGGAAGGAATGGAGCCATGATGGTTGGTCTCACTTGCAGTTTATTCCAGTCTTCCCTCTATACACTCTCCGTCCTCTCTACACCTTTCCGCCCTCTATACACTTTCCGCCCCTCACCTTCTCTCCGAACCCCTTTTATTGATCATGTCCCTTCCAAAGGGCGCAATACATTGATGTCACCCAAGGCACGAAAAGATCTTACCGGAAGAACGGAAGAACGTTGAGGCAACATAATTCTCTTGTATCTGCAGGCCGTTAATCTAGGTCCCCCAGAAAGAAGATACAAAACCAAAACCGAAGCCATCTTTGGGCTGAAAGCACTTGGATTTACATCCCAAAGACCAGGCGGGGCTGCAGCCTGGAATCTACAATGTCAAATCAAGTCTGGCTAGCACCTTAGATCTGCGGGGGTCAAAGATCAGCTAGGTTTCTGTGACAAAAGGTTTCTGTGACAAAACTCCAGAAGGCAGCTGGAAAAGGGGAAATATTCCAACAGCAGGGGATGTAGTCCTTGTTGGGAGGAGGAAGAGCAGAGAGCATGTCGTATTCTAAGATAGGGTCTGAGGCAGGGGCTCTGTGAAAAATAATAACTAAACACCCAAAGAAACAAAACAAAACAAAACAAAACAAAACAGGGGGCTGGAGCTATAGCACAGCAAGTAGAGCGTTTGTCTTGCACGCGGCTGACCTGGGTTCGATTCCCAGCATTCCATATGGTCCCCCCAGCACTGCCAGGAGTAATTCCTGAGTGCAGAACCAGGAGTAACCCCTGTGCATTACTGGGTGTAACCCGAAAAGCAAAAAAAAAATACACAAGAAAACCCAAACTAAAAAATATACCAAAAGCAGGTGTCATGTGTTCCTTTGACAGGTTGACGAAGCCTCTGGACCCTTTTCAGCATGATGCAGTACAATTCATAAAATAAATAAAATTACAAAATTATGATCCATATGAATACTGCCAGGGATCAGCACCCGGCAAGCAGGGTTGAAGCAGAGTGACAGCAGAGAATTATGAAAATGAGAGATAGGTACAGAAGGGGAAAGCATGGGGTCAAGGGGCTGGCAGTCTTGTAGGCTGAGTGGCCTTTGTGTTCAGCATTTATTTCTTAGAACAAAGAAACATTACAGAAAAGTGGGGAGGGCATTTTGTGTCAGATGCCAATCTATGGCAATCTAACCTGGCTAAAGGCTCTGTATATCCAAGGGCCTGGATTGTGGTGCAGACGGTTTGGGACTGATTTTCTTTTTTTTAAAAAAAAATAATTTATTTATTTTTTTAATTGAGTCACCATGAGAACAGTTACAGAGCTTTTAGGATCAAGTCTCAGTCATACAATGATCAAACCCCCATCCCTTCACCAGTGCACGTGTTCCACCACCAAGAACCCCAGCAGACCACCCCTCCCTCTCCCGCTCTGCCTGTGTGGCAGATGATTTTCACTCTACTCTCTCCTTACTTTGATTACATTCAATTTTCGACAGAAAACTCACTATCATTATTTGGAGTTTTGCCCCCAACAGTCAGACCTGTCGGAATGGCATCATTAGATCGTATGTTTTCTATTGTCGATAACAAAGAGCATATGATGTTGCATGGTCGCGAAAGCGGCCACCCAGTTTTGGGATTCTGGTATTAAGTCCAGAGGTATTTCTGCCAGCAGCAGCTGCACTCTGAGATTGGTTTGTGTGCCTCTGGGATCACGACTGTTCAGGATGGGGGGAGCTGTTTGTGGGCGACCGCTCGGGGTCTCATTTGGGCAGGAGGCAGGGCCGGTTCTGCCCCCCGCATCAAGAGATTTCCCATGTGTTCCATCACTGTAAGCTCCTACCTCTCTGTCCAGTTGGTTCTGAACAGTGGAGGTCGCCATGCTGCCGCAAAGGGGAAAAGGCCGAGGGACAAAAACCCTTCCCCTCCTGGGGCTGCACTGAGCCGTAGCTTAGTTCACAGTCCAGGAGTATATCTGCCAGCAGCCGCTGCGTTCTGAGATTGGTTTCTGTGCCTCTGGGATAATGGGCCCTCAGGGGTGGCAGAGCTGTGGTGGAGCTGTTCCTGAGCAATTTTTTTTCTTGGTAGATCAGGAAAGGTCGTGTGGCAGCATAAGTGGCCGAGTGGTTTGGAGAGATATCCCAGTCTCACATACTGGAGCCATGTTAGTAGAAGCTCATTAATTAGAAACTAAATTTCTAAACCTGAATGTAGGTCTAATACCTCCTAAAATTTCACCAGGAATCAGGCAAACAGTGAATATTAGTGTGATGTGTAAATGACCCGAGCTATAGTTAAGTCAAAAGTTGCCATGTTGTTCAAAGAATGTTCTCGTACTCAGAAATCCCCGCTTCTTTATAATCACAATCACCTCTATTCTATGTATGAACTGAATCTTTTTTTTTAGGTTTGACTAAAAAAATACTCTTTGGTTTAATAACTCCTTTATAGATAATAGTCACATTGAGAAAGGAGAAAAATGAAGACCTCGGCTCCTGGGACACTGGTTGGAGCCAAGAGAATACTGGAGAAGAGACCAGTTGACTGAGAGCAACTTTGAGCTTCAACCCACACTGATCATAACACACGTGCATGATCGTCATCACACCCAACCCAACGGCAGTAAGACAGTTTCCCATTGCCATGACATTCCCCCAAATGATCAAGTGCCATCAGAACCTGGGTGGCACCTTGATGCCAGAAAATCTCCACTTTAGGAGTCTTCTCTCTTTCCTCCAAATTCATGAACATTCCACTCAGTTTATTCTCCCTGTTCTTTTACCTACACGCACACTAGAAATGTGTTGAGATGGAGGATAACCTGACTATGACTCTTCGGGCATCTGTATTACTTTCCACTGTGTGCCTTAGACACTAAGCAGTTCCATCTTTGCATATGCAAGTAGGATTCTGACCCTTCAGAGGATGCTACTCCTTAAGTCTTTTCTATTCATCATATTCTTTGGATCAGGCTTGAATTCCTTCCTGTGCAGGTCAAACAAACCTGGTAGATGGACAGATGTAGGATAACATCGGTTTGTCCTTTCTGCCTTGCCAGAGGGAGCTTAGGTTTATTGGTTACTCCCATCACAGTGCTCCCATTCCTGTGTTTATTTGTAAATTCTTTCTTTGTGCTCTGCTTCCCCAACCCATTAATCACCTTTATCTCCTAATCAGACTCTGTTAACTTGTAAATACTTCTTTTCTCTTCTCCTTATGTTCTTTGATTAGTAACTTCAGAGTAATGTCCTTTATTGTATAGACACAAGAAGACAGTTAATACTATGTGTTTGTAACTTGGGAGATAATTTACTCTAAATAATATTCACTCTGGGGCATCTGTTCTCTCTACTTAAGCCCTTACTTCCTAGCACCCCAAAATCAGGGTCCCCATGAGGGACTGGATGGACCCAGGGCAAGCTGTGAGCTACCCTGGCATTGAAATGGGCAAAGCCAAAGCGCCATAATGCTTAACTATAAGTTAAGAGCATGGTCATGGACAAATTCTGTCATGATCCAAAAAGTAACAGCTAGATTTGGACCCTGCTAGGGTTAAGAAAGATTAATCTGGCCTGCGCACTATTTGAGATCTATAGTGATATATCCCCAGGAGATATATCACTCAAAGTATCTTTTACTGTGTCCATACAAAATAACTAATATTAAGAAGTAGAATTAAAATGTTAATTAAGATGTTAATTAAGTTATTGGACTAAGGAAAGAAGAAAAACCCCTAACTAAGAAGCATTTTGCCCTTGAGTTTGATCCCTGGGCTGCAGGTGATCAGGCGGGGCTCTGATATGTCGATTGTGCTACTGGGACCTGGGCATGTGGTTGCTACCGCCCAGGTGGGGAGGTTGTGAGAGAGGCTAGAGAGAGACCAAGGCGGCGAGTTGGAGCACAGGGAGACCAGCTCGGGAGACAGGAGGAGACGGGAAAGGGGCATTGTGAGACTAGAATGGGGGGCTTAGGGAGACTGGAACAGGCACGTGGGGAGAACGGAATAAATGGCAACTGATCACCAACCAGCCTGGCCCTCTTTCTTCCTTCGTCTGCCCATGGCATCAGTGGTCCTGGGTGGGGAAGCGGCTTGAGACCACCGAATGCAGGCAGTGAGAGCAAGCCGCGGTATTCCTAGTCACATGGTGAATACACAGACGAGGACCTAATGGCCCTGACCCTGACCAGGTATTTCTTGCATCAACAGTCTTTTGAGAAATCAGCAGCAACTAGAATATGAAGTTGTCTGTGATTTCTTTCTGGAACCACCAGTTAAATCAAAGATTGTGTGTTCAAAATAGACAAAAGGGGCATATTTTAGTGAGTGGAAAATGAAAGTCAATTACTTCTAAACTATTGCTCCAAGTTTCTTTATACAATGAAATTTCAAGTCTTCCAACCAGTATAAGAGGAAGCCTTGGGTACCCTGGCCAGCTGCTGTACACAGTGCCGGTTTTTTCAATGGCCTATCCTACATTTATAACCTCCTGCAAATCCCTGTGCTTTTCTGATAAAAAGGAACTTTAACAATAGTCTATCATAAAACTGCCCTAGAGCTTAGACTCACAGCGAGAAAAGATAATGCACAATACCTGTGGCAGATGACCAGAAAGACTCAAACCAGCTAGGCTACCCTGTAGATTTCCTGCATTCTCTGTCAATGGATAAGAAATGCAAAGGGCCTTTAAAAAGGTCTATGCAAAACTTTCACTTCTAACTTAGCTCTACACTAAGTTCCTCCCACCTGGAGAGTTCCTTTCCCTTTCTCTTCTACTTTCCAACTCTGAGTCTGGGTATCTTTATTACTCAATATTTTCATTCTTGAAACTCTTGAAAAACCTGGGAATCACAGAGATCCACCTCCACTGCTTCAGCATCATCTCATCACCCGCAAATTCAAAATATGATTCTTTTTATATAACAATTTGTGAATTACTAAATGTAGAAGGCAAAGCGTAAGCTATTTATGCCCTTTCACCAACAGCCCTTTACTCCTACAGTTTTATTTCTTTATTATGTAATTTTATAAATTCTTATTGACTTTATATCCATATATATTTTCAAAAGTAGATGTCACACTTGGGTCATCGTAATATGAAGGGACCAGAACAAACACAACACTAAAAAAGCTAGTAATAATTCTTATAGCCTAGAAATGGGGTTGGTGGGTCTTGAGCAAGTGCTGGTGGGGAAGATGTAATAACTTTGTGCTTCAATATCATGAACCTGGGTTTGGTCCCTGTCATTGTAGGATCTCCAATCACCACGTGGTCCCATAAGCACTGCTAGGAATAACCCCTGAGAACTGAGTTAGGAGCAGCCCGTGAGCACAGCTTGATGTGGTTCCAAAACAGCAAAACTGAAAACTAAGTAACTATTTATTTATGTATTAGTCATAATAAATTCTAAGTGGGGAGTCTAAACTAGTAATAACAATGCCATCTGTTCTAAGAAAATTGTCCAATGAACTGAATAAAAAGGCAACAATTACAAGTGTGAAAACCCTGCCTGTGCCTTAAGTCATGATGAATAAATAATCTGTAAACTCACCTTCATGCACTTTTGTTTATTCTCCGAATCAAGAGGCACTGGAAGGAGAGAGAGAGATTCTTTTCTGATGTGGAAGGGTTCGCTTCACCTATCTGGAAATGAGCTTCACATCTAACTGTGTGTGGTCAGATCTGAATCTGACCACATTTGAGGCCACTGATTCATTCGTTCAGTGATGAGTCTTTGCCAGCCAAAGTCATAAAGGGTGGCTACAAAGTTGCACTTGTCCTCTGTGCCACGTCTGTCAGAAGGAGCTGCGTAAGCTTTCATGGTATCCAGGAGAGCATCGCCATGTTCCATCAGAGGAAGCAGAGACAATATTCCATCCTACCTTATTTAGTGATGCAGAGTTCTAACCCAGCTTATGGAGGAAGTGGAGTATCACACCAACAGACTCCTTTCAAAAACTGTGTTTTTTAATTTAAGTCACTGTTGTTTACATGGTTGAGTTTCAAGCACCCAATGTTCCAACACCAGTCTCATCACCAGTGTCAATCAACTGGAAAATGGTAGGTTTGGTATTTGAGGGAATTTATTCCATAGCTGATTTTAAGAGGATATTTGGTCCACTGCTTCGAATGGGGTGTGTACCTTTGTCCCAATTCCTTGTGTTAATCTTCTATATACTGGAGTAAACAACTCCTTAATATGAGCTGAGCAAAATGTCCTGGAATAAGAATGAGTTTAAGCATTTGGGATCCAAAAACCACTTATTGTTTTATGCAAGGAATGGAGCCATATGAGAAATTAATTTTCTGTGTGTTTGGGATTTCTTTAATGTATTCAATAAAGTTTTATAATCTCCATAGCATTCTTGCTCATCTTTTATTAAATTTATCTTTAGTCTTCTTTTCCTTTGCTATATTAAGGGTAATGTATACTGTAGTTTCTTTGTTTTCTAAAACATGGGAGGAAGTTTCTCCCTGTTTCTAGTAAGATGTTTTTGTTGGTGATGTTTTGTTTCAACATAAAAGGATTTGCACGCAGCAGTTTCTGATGTGAGATGCAGGTGTGTCAGGCTTAAAATTCTGAGGGGAAGGAAGAATGACTCCAAACTATTTTATCTACCCAAGACAAATAGAAAGATGAAAAATTTTATTTTTATCCAAGTCAAAATGTTACTCAAATAGAATGTGTGAACTAAATTGATGCTTCGGAAAACAAAGAAGCTCATTATATCAACAGAACCCCCATCCCTGCCTGCCGGATTCAGCATCAGCAAAAGCAAAACTATGAGGTATTAACAATAACAACAACAACAAAAATCCTACTCAGCAATTCATTTGCCAATTAGAAGTGTATTTTAAAATTTATGCATTGGTTTTTGGTTTGGGGCCCACATGTTGTGGAGATCAGGGCACGTTCTGGCTCTGTGTTCAGGGGTCACTCCTGGTGGCCCTTGGTGGATTGTATCTGGGACTGGTGGTCCAGCAGCAGTTGTAACTGTATCTCTCCAACCTCAAGTGAACATCCAGTCAAGAAAGCCTAAAGCAGGAAGCACTCAATTTATTTGAATAAAACACATATTTAAAAATATGAAAAATTCTGACTTCTGAAGAGAATTTAAGTGCAGTTGAACTTGGTGTATTGACTTCTAGGTCCATTGATTTTCCTACAGTATAATTATGTTTGAAGCATCCCAGTTATTCCTTAGTATATTGATAAATCACCCCAAAAATAAGTCTAATATATTCTGATTTTTAATTTGGATTCTCTTCTTTCTTTCTTTTTTTTTAAAAAAATTAGGGGCTGGAGCAATAGCATAGTGGGTAGGGCGTTTGCCTTGCACTCAGCCGATAGGGATTCCTGAGTGCATGAGCCAGGAATAACCCCTGTGCATCATCGCCAGGTGTGACCCAAAAAGAAAAAAAAATTTAATGAAACACTGTGAGATACAATTGTAGACTTACACATTTTAGTGATTACGTTTCAGTCATACTCTTTTTTTTCAAATTTCTTATGCTAGCAATATTGTTATCCTTTGTTCAGTTTTTCTTACAATTCAAAAATATTAGGTGAAAATTTATTTTAAGCTTGTACCTTATCCTACCTTAAGAAAGTACAATGAGCAAAATCATCTTCATGCAATACATTTTAATAAATATAGTGAGTAGAAACTATCAAATATTAAGAACAAAAATTAGAAGTGTGTATAATGGTAAGTATGACTTGTATTGCAATTAGCATTTTATAATCAGCACAAAAATTATCTTTTTCAATGGAAATGTGTAGTGTTAGTATTTTTACTTGAGTTGTTCAACTTATCAGCAGTCTGAGTGTGAAATAACGTAAGAGAAAACTAAAATGGTATTTCTTTAAAATGGGTCATATTTCTATCATTTAAAGTTTGGACATTTAAAAGTTCAAATTTCCTTCACTTGACTTTGGGTCAGTCATCTGCAAAAATAGAGTTTATCTCAGTTCAGTGAGTGCTAATTCTAAAATGGAAAATTCAATAAATGAAAAGATAAGAAAGCCTTATCTGGACATAAAAATTCAGCAACAATAATATGCTTTTTAAAATTCTAGTTTCTAAGAAATTAACATATCTCCAAATTGCCTTTGAAAAATAAATGCAGCATTCAGCGTTTTTAATTTACTCTTAAAACTATTTTAAATTGAAAGTAACCCTGATATCAAAGGCAGATTTTACTAATTTTTTTTAAAAAAAGATTGTGGCTACTGGGATACAATACAAGAGTAGCACAAGTTCGATCTTTTAAAATGTACAGCCTTAGGCTTTTGAAATATACTAAGAGCCTTATGGTATCATCCGTAAATCTCTGATTTCAGAACATGTGGATGATTACTCACCATCTCTAAAAAAGGTGTCTGGGCATTCAATAACAATCACTCTCCATCACTTACCACACTAAGTTAAAAATTGCTATTCTTCCTTCAAATGCTCACCTCCAGTGGGCATTTCATTTCTAAAAATTGTTACAAAAATGATGTTTTGGTTGGCTTTTTCACATGGCACTGTGTTTTCATTTTTGAATTTTTTGGGGGGAGGAGAAAGGGGCATGAATTTGAGCCACAGGACAAGACTCTGCTCAGAACTTTCTCTTGGCTTTGAGTTCAAGTCTTGGTCCCGGTGGAGACTGAACCCAGGATGGCATGATTGCAGGCAAGACACGTGACTTTGCACTGGGTACTGTCTCTCTGGCTTTAGAGCACTGCACTTTTAACATTCAGCCCTATTAAGTATTACTCAGCACATCATCCTTCTTAAGTCCAATGGTTCTAAGGTTAGGTAGACTACAATCTGTTTCCTATGCTTTGGGTTTTATGAATGCATGTGGACATATATGTTAATTTTTTGAGTATATTCAGGAGTGGAATTTCTGGGTGATATGATTAATGTTTAACATTTTGAGAAGCCACTGACCTGTTTCTGGTAGGTACTTCAACATTTAACATGACTATCAGCAGTCAAGAGTCATCTAAATTCTTCTCACCCTGTCAACACTTAATATTGTCTGTCCTTTTATTTTAGCTACCCTAATGACTGCTAGATGATTTCTCATTGTAATTTTGATCAACCTTTTGGAACGATTAAATATGTGTCACCATTGATGAATTTTGGCAACATTTTGCTTTCAACTATTTTTCATGCTCTAAAAATAAATGATTTATATCATTGTTTACAATGATATTTATTTTCATTGTACTTTAAGTTGGTACTGTTATGAAAACCCTAGAATTTATGTAGTTTTTATTCTTGATGGAACTGTTTTTGGTAATGCATTTGACAGGATAAAATTACTGCACTGAACTTTTTGGTGTGAGTATCAGTTTACAAGTGTGTTTTCTCCTTCCCTCTCTCCTGCTATTTTCCTTTTCTCCTCTCCTTTCTCTCTTTCTTTAAAAGATATTGGTTTGTAGTTAAAAAACATTTCTTGGTCATGAGTTATATGCTCCTTTATCTTGTTTAGGGGTTGTTAATCATTTTCTTTTTGTCTTCTTCCTTCCTTTTCTTCTTGTGTCTGCTATCACATACATTTGGGGGTGTGTTACTTCTAGCTGCTCCAGACTGGGTGCTCACTGGGGATTAAATTTTTTTTGTTAGAAAGAACTTTCATTGATCCTCATCTCTGCCACCTGCTTCTGTCATGACACGAGACAAGTTATTTGACCTTTTAAAAGTTTCCTCAGAAGATCTATTAAGGATTTCGTTGGATAATGTGAATAAAGCTTGCAATCTTTTTTTTTCCTTGTGTACATTTTTTTATTTTATTAAATCACCATGAGATATAGTTACAAGCTTTCATGTCTGAGTTACAATCACACAATGATCAAACACCCATCCCTCCACCAGTGCACATTCCCCACCACCAATATCCCCAGTATACCCCCACCTTTCCCACCCTCCCATTGCCTCCATGGCAGACAATATTCCACTGAGGATTCAGTGAAAAATAATTCAAATCAGACTTCTGGTTCTGAAACTGAAGAGTATATGGAATATTTCTGGGAGTTTCACTCATGTGGAACTAGAAGTCAAACTCAGTCTGAGCAAGTCATGACCTGACTTTCTTAGTGATTTCTAAGTGTTAGATCCCCAAGTTATATCCTTAGACCCATTTTCTTTCCTTAAAAGAGAGTAGCAAACTGGTTCCAACTGGGAAAAGTGATTTAAGATTATACTGCAGGAACATCTTTATTTTGCTGGTCTGGCACATAAAATATTATCTAAAAATACCTTATTCTGTAACTTGCCAAGTACTAATCAGTTTGAAAATGTTTTAATATACTTATTTTAACAATTTCTTTTTTGCTTTAGTGATAATGTATTCATGTTTTTGGTTGATTTTTTCCTATTATTTGTGTTTTTCTTAATGATTTGCAAGTTTTTTTTTATATTCTAGATACTAATCATTGTCACTTATCTGTGTTTAAAATGTTATCTCCTAGGGCTAGAGCGATAGTACAGCGGAAACCAAGTTTGATTCCCAACACCCCATATGGTTCCCAGAGCACCACCACGAGTAATTCCTGAGTGCAGTCAGTGGTAACCCCTGTGCATCACCAGGTGTGACCCAAAAAGCAGTAATTAAATAAATAAATCATTGTATCACTGCATCACCGTCATCTCGTTGTTCATTGATTTACTTGAGCAGGCGCCAGTAATGTCTCCACTTGTACCTATCGCTTTCAGGGTCAGGGGAATGAGGCCCATTATTGTTACTGTTTTTGGCACATCGAATACACTATGGGTAGCTTGCCAGGCTCTGCCATGTGAGATTCTGCATTGCTCTCTTCCAGGAGCTTTGTTTTATAGTCTCTGGATCTTGGCTGTTGACAAGATTACATGAAGCGGGGGCAGTTTGTTGGTATGACTGCCAAGCTACTGGAAAACGGGGGATCTGGGTGGAGGAGGCCCAGATCTGATCTGAGCAGGCTTGGAGATCTTAGCCATGGGTCCCACATACCTGGGTTCCTCTGTTGGTGCCTTCATGGGTGAGGCTCGTTGGAGTGTGTGGAGAGTGGCCTGGCCTTGAGCATGGCTGCAGCTGGGTTCTGGAGGTTTTTGGCTGCCGGGGCTCTGCTTGGGGTGGGGACAGAAACTCAACCTGCCCCTCTGAGGGGGGCCCCAGTGAAGACAGCCTGGCATGGGGGCAGGAGACTCTGCAAATAAATAAATAAATAATAAAATAAAATAAAATGTTATTTTCTAGAGCATGGTTTGTCTTTTTGTTCTTCTTTCTATAAGTGTTTTAAATTGAAAGTAACATGACAAAATGAAGTGTTAAATATGCTATTAAACTTTAAGACAATGTTTTCTGTATATTTTAAAATTTAATTAAACTAATTGACGGAAGTAAGATCTCTTCCTACTTCCTTGGCTATAAATTCTATGATAATAGGTAAATCAATTCAGGTGTAGTGAGTCCATTTGTGGGCTTTTTGAATATTCAAACTAATTTTAGAACCATACAAGTTTCATTTCATACTTGAGGTTAAATTCCTTTCAACATATAAATAATAGGGGTGGACACATTTGGACTTATTTAAAAAAAAAAAAACTCAAACTAATCTGTCCTCCTAAAAGCCTTTTTGTCTTTTAAAAGTTGTGTAGAATGTAATGTAGAAAATAACCAATACTGAATAACAAACAAACATGAAAGGCTTAGCCTATAACAACATTTTAGTAATCTCTTATACAAGGATTTAATGACTCCATGGTAAGATATACTTTTCACTAGATTTTTCCTAAGGGAACATTTTTTTATCATTCTGTTAGCAAATTATTGATAACAAGCAATATAAAATAAATTATTGAAGATCTGCTTATGCGGCAGCTTTAAGGGGTGGTTGGGAAAATTGGAGACAATGCTGGGGAAAAGTACAATGATGGTGGGACTGGTGTTGAAATATTGAATTCTTATAACAAATTATTAACGAGTTTGTGAACCACAATGTTTATATAACGTGAAGGGGAAAACTTACATATATAGATCCTACCTATTCCATGTAAACTCCAAAATATATCAACATAGAATTTCTATAAAAGTTTTATTAATGACAGTTGAGACATGCTTATTACCATAATGAAGTCCAAGAACAAAACAAAATTTAATGTACTATACTTTAGATTCCAGAGTTGAAAACATATATGCAAATGAGAATAGGCATTTTATTATATTGTATTAAGTGGTTTTAATTTTCTTATTTACAGAGGTTAAAACCATATAGTAATTACTTAATTGGCTCTTACTGATTCATTTTCTGATTATTATATTTGCCGGTTCTTAAAGTTTTATTGGAATAAACAATAGAAAATAAATTCGTTTTATGTTCTAATGGGGCAGGTTGATATTGGGAGGGAAACTGGGGATATTGGTGAAGGGAAGGTCACACTGGTTGTGATGGGACACTAAATGCCTGAAACTACTGTAGAATGAACAGCCTTGTAAATCAGTGTTTTTAATAAAAATTAATTTAAAAAACTTCAGAAGTCATTATAGAGTCCTTTGGCCAAGTTGTATTTTATTTTTTCTAAGAGGACTGTATCTTGGCTGCTCAGACTATATATAAATGTATGTATGTATATAGATATATGAGTGTTATATATATAATATATGTGTCCATATATAATTTATGGTGACTTCAAAGATCCTCAAATGCCAGAGTTGTTTCTCCGGTGACAGTGATCAGTGATGGAAGTATTTTTTCCATGGAATATCTGCCTTATTTCAGAAAGTTTCTCTTCTCCCAAATTTCGAACAAGATTGATTATTTTTCTCTTCTTATGTTTTATAAGGGCTATATATACCTTGGATATTAACTCCCTGTCAGGTGAGAATCAGGCAAGAAGTTCTCCCAGTCTGTCAGGTGTCTTTTTATTCTGGCCATCTTTTCTTTCGCAGTGCAGAAGCATCATAATTCGATGCAGTCCCACTTGATCTTTGCTTAAATAAAAACAATTTTATGACAATCATGTTTAACTTCATTAAAACATTCCTTTTTGCACCCAGAGTGATAGTATAGTTGATAGGACAATTGCCTTTCATGCAGACAACTGAGGTTTGATTTTCTGCCACCACATTTGGTTCACCGAACACCACCAGGAGTGATTCCCTGAGTGCAGAGCCAGGAGAAAGTCCTAAGCACCACTGGTGTGTGACCCAAACACACACACACACACACACACACACACACACAAAGAAAATAAAAAGTTCTTCTTGGGTACTGTAGTCAATAGCAAACACTCAGAAAAACTTGCCTTTTCTTTTGTTACACTATTTCCTTATGACCCTCTACTTCATATATCTGTCGCTTTCACCCTCAATGGTACCAAATTTGCTGAGCAGTTCTTAGGCAGTGGTGGCATGTTCCTTACTCGTGCTTGAGTCTCTAAGACCACCAAATCCTACTCCCCATGAGACGGTTTGTCCTAGTGGCAAGTTCAGCATGGTATTTGTTAATTTTGAAAGATTTACATGTGAAGACATATTTAAATGATATATTTAGCTCCCCAATTTACTCTGTTAATTAAGTATTCTCAAGTACAGTCATCATATTTTTGGTTTAATTATCAGGTCTAAAGAATATCAAAGAACTGCTGTTCCCTTTTCCTTTCCTGTCTGTTCACACACTGTCCCTGTTCAGTAAACTTGATTATTACATCGGAGTGACAAGTGAAAAGAGAAACTGATGTCCACCCCCTCATTTCACTGCTCAGTTTCAGAGCAGGTTTCAATTTCAAGATGAAAGAAGTTGAGAACTTAAACAAGAGCCTGTGAGGCTCTCTGATTTGAGATGAACATTTTGAATTTCTAGCACAGGGTGTAGGGAATCAAAACACTTTTGCTTTTCCTGATTCCCAATGTTCCTTGAGACCTACTTCATGTTTGACATTTAGAAAGGAGTCTGGAAAAGTCCTTCTGGGATTAGTGATGGAATAAACCATCAACCCCTTGGGGATCCCATAGAAAGATTACCAAAAGGCTGGGTAAAGAACTAGAACTAGGATATTGGCCACGCACACCAGCCAGGGCAAAACTGAAAGCTACAAAGTCGTGGGGTTGAAGGAGCCTGCTACATGGGATAAGAGGGACTAATCTCCTCCTTAACCTAAGCCAGCCCGTAGGGTCTTCGTTTCTTATTTTTATAATCTCTTTTTTTCCCTACTGTTACTCAAGTTGTTTCTTATTGAAAGTTCTATGAGTACCAATAATGTCACTGTCTTCCTATTACACAAATATTTTAAGTATTCCCTATTTTGCCCATCTATGAAAATAACCTATGGGGTGTAAATATTTGGATTTCAAAAATAAATATTCATGGGTCAGAGAGATGGTATCGAGGATAAAGCACTTGCTAGGAGTGATCCCTGAGCACATCTGGATATAGTCTGAAAACTAAATAAAATAAATAAGGAAATAGATAAACAGTTGATTGGGCAAATGAGGTAATAGCTATAAAAGAATAACCAGTATTTAAAGTTATAGATGAACAGTCCACTATTATAAGACAAAATATGATAAAATTATATGTATATAATCATATGTATATGCTGTTGGGGGTTAAAAATTTGCCTGCAAATTTCTTCATTTTTTGTATACTCATAGATATTTCTCTTTCAGTTTATTTTGGTTCTGTTTATTTGTATTTGTTGTGACTATTACTCGTAAACAATTGAAATGGGCCTGTAAGATTATTCTAGAATCTTGAACAAAAGGATATGATTTGTAAGCAGAGATAATGAATATTTAATATAATTAAAACAAACATATTTACTTTGCATTAAGAGGTCCAAGTATTTTTGTTGTTGCTGTTGCTTAGAACTGTTTTATGCCTTTCTAAGCACATTAATAGACATGCATATTACAAGGATCTAACCGGCTAAATATTTTAAATCAGAAAAAAATTGCTCTTTGAATGTTGAGACTTCTACATAGTATATAGAAGCAAGCCATAAAACAAATGTTTTGATTTTATTCTTTATATTTAAAATTTTACAATGTAAAACCAAGCAGACTCATTTATTTTGTTCACTGCACATTATTAAACTCTAAGTGAAACTAACTTAAGGTTTTAGATAAATTGTGGTTTTCTCCACTATTTGCTTAGATATTTCGCTCTAACAGATATGCCGTCTTTTTGACCACCGCGAGCAGTTCTGTTTGGTGTATATTGAATATAGCAATAACAACAACTAATGAATCAATATCCTTGTTTAAAAAAAGGTGCTTTATGAAATCAAACAGATGCTGTCTTTGATATTAAAGCAATAGGTGTGGATGAAGGCTACTTAGATGATATATTTCCCAAGAGAATATGATTCACGGTTAGAGAACTGTTATTTACTTCCAGTAAAATAAGCAGGTGCTAATTTTTTGTTTTGTCTCACTTTGGCCACACCCATGGGTGCTCAGTACTTACTCCTGGCTCTGGGCTTTGAGGTCACTCTTGGTAGTGCTCAGGGGACCATGTGGGCTTTTGGGGATCAAACCCGGGTTGGTTGTCTGCAAGACAATTGCCCTACCCACTGTACTATTACAAAGAAGCAGGTGCTACTTAATAGGGACTTTTTTTATTCCCACAAGAAGAAAAATGTTTTAAATTTTTGTTTATTTTGGGGACCTCCAAGCAATTCTCAGGAGGCCTGGAAGTCATTCCCTGTGGTTCTCAGACAATAAGACAGGAAGGTTCTACACCAGACCCTGGCAATGTAGCGCTGCCTAGACCCCGAAGTTCTGGATGTCTCCAGGGCTAAATTCGTGCCCCTGAATGGGTAGGAATGGACAGGGTAACATATGGTGCCAGCGCTCAAACTCGAGGCCTTGCAAGGCTTGTAAACTGAGCCCTGAGCTGTCTTCCTGGTCCACAAAACCCTTTTCTGACTTCACTCAACTGTCCTTGAATTTGAGAGCAATTTGAGAGCAATTCGAAGATGCATTACGGCCAGCAATGCACAGTGCTCTGAGCAGCAGAGAGAAAGAAAGGAGATAGGATGCAAGATGCTTTTGCTTCTCTTTGAGGAACTGATGGTGTGTCTCTCTCAGCTTTGCTTTTGCCTTCCTGCTTTCTGCCTCTCTGCTCCCGTCCTGTCCTCACACCCAGATCTCTGGACACCCTGGAGCGGCATTTCAGCCTCTGGGGAGAGGGAGGCTAAGAAGGTCGCTGGTGCAGCCTTCCAGGTGGGCAGCTAGCTGGTGGACAGGCCGCTTTCTCTCCAGCGGCCTCGTGACTTTTTCTGCTTATCCTCTTCCTGGTGCTCTGACCCCAGGAAACACGCCTTGTTTTCAGAGCTTGGTGGCACCAGGACTCGAGTCCTCAGACCCAAAACGTCTCCCCCTAGGTGCAGATTCTCAACAGAGACAATATAATAATTTCAGCTTCTCTCTGAAAACTACTTGAAAGACCAGTGAGGGTGTTCCAGGTTCAGGTCACCAGAATAAAGGGATACAGGTTACACCCAGAAAAGAACGTTGGTAATGTTGGTAGGAAAAAGCAGTGGGGGGAGAGGGACAGTACAGTGACAGTAAATAGGCTGCTTGGCTTGTGTGTGCCTCACCAGTTGTGTTCCCTGGTACCACATACCATCCCCATTAGGAGTGATCCCTGAGCACAGAGCCAGGAGGAAACTCTGCGCACAGCTGGGTGTGGCCTAAAAGCCAACAACAAAAGTGGAAACTACAGGGGTTGTCCTTTTATGGCAAGTAAGTGTGGTCTCTTGGCTACAATTTAAAAACTACAATACAATAATAATCATATAAAAGTTATATAATAACTTATACAAGTTATCTATATAATAATATATAATTTTATATATTATATAATATATTTCACAGCCATGCAACATCTTATAGCCTAGTTGTCTCTCTTGGAGAACCTGGCAAGCTACCGAGAGTTTCTTGCCCGCATGGGAGAGCCTGGCAAACTCCCCGTGGTGTATTCATATGCCAAGAACCAGTAACAATGATGGGTCTCATTCCCCTGACCCTGAAAGAGCCTCCAGTGCAGCACCATTGGGAAAGATGAGTAAAGAGAGGCTGCTAAAATCTCAGGGCTAGGACGAATGGAGACAGTACTGAGACCGCTCAAGAAAATCAATGATCAACGGGATGATGATAAAATACATTATAATATATTATATATAATAACTATATATAAAAATATATAAAGTCATATAAAAATCAGAGCTGGCAGATATTGCCCATGGACTGCGTGCTATGTTTGTGCAAGGTTCTGGGTTTTCTCCATGACACCCAAGCAAAATATCACTTGTCACTTGTATCACTTGTCATTCCGTTAATCTTTGATTTGCTCAAGCAGGCACCAGTAACGTCTCCATTCGTCCCTGTCGTGTGCTAGTGTAGCCCAATGATATTTGCTCGCTCCAGGGGCAGGAAGAGCCTCAAACAAAGAAGTCTGACCATTTCGTTGTTGGGCTGCCAGGTGGTCTTTTGACATCCCACGGAATCGAGTTGGTAAAGTTCTAGTTCAGCAGTCACCTCTGAATCACATTACATGTCTGGCCCATCTGATTTTCGACACCTTGGCAAATGAGACAGCGTCCCTGGTTCTTGATCATCGACGGACGTCGGAACTCCAGATTCCTTCTCTCACTTGAGTGAAACGTGATATTCCAAGCATAGCTCTTTTGATTCCTCTTTGGGATACCCTAATAGCGTTCTCATCCTCTTTTTGTAGGGCCCAGGTCTCTGATGACATTGTTCTCATAACACCACATGTTAGCCAAGCGGCACAAATGCTGGCCGACTTCAACCTCGAGTGTGGGAAGGTCAGACTGCAGCTGAATCTCAGCAAAACAATGTTTATGAAAAACAAACTAGTCCCTGACATTCCATTTGCTCTCAACGGAACAAACATCTCCAAATGCATCAGTTATGTGTACCTGGGTCGAGAACTCAACATGAAGAATGATTTGGCACCAGAACTGCGCAGGAGGAAGAGAGCAGTGTAGAAGGCCTTCAAGAGCGTCGAAGAAGTGGTTAAGAGGAAAAAGAACCTCCAGCTCCGGGCACATCTTTTCGACTCCACCGTTCTTCCTGCACTAACATACGCCTCCACCTTTTCAGTGGAGTCGAAAAGATGTGCCCGGAGTTGGAGGTTCTTTGTCCTCTTAACCGCTTCCTTGACACTCTTGATCTAAGCAAAGAAATAATAGAAAATAAAGTATCAAGCATGTGTGGGCAGATTTGCTGGACGCGCAGTTCAGGTCCTCTGCAGAGAGGCAAACCGGGCTTCTCCATGGAGCACTGTCTGTGGAGCACTGTCTTTCGGACTCTCTGAACTCAGCTGCCCTGAGCCCTGCGTCCAGAATCCCTGAGTCCTGAGGGCTTCCAGAATTGGGCTCTCCTGTGGCAGCTTCTCCACTGACCCTGGCCGGAGCCAGGCCGCTGTGGAAGCTGCCGGGAGGAAACTCCTCAATACTCAGCAAAGAAGAACCAGCACTGACCTCTGAGAGAAGCGGCCGGAGCCGGAAAGAGCAGGCGAGCTTTGGCTTTTAACCTTGGGTAACAATGCAAAGTAAAGGAAGGACATCCTCTCAGCACCTCACACCAGCATCTCCCAGCCAGGAGACACCGAACCCAAACTGACCCAAACGACGCTCTGACTTTCATCCCGACAAACACCTGCGTTCCCACTAACGCTCCCTTCTTCCCACATGGTCACGGGTCTCACTGGCATTTCAGAGCGCATTCCCGTCCTTGGGATGAGAATGACCGTTTCAAGCCGTAACTGGAGCAAAACTCCAGTTACCAGCCAGCCATCGTGGTGTGTGAGCGTGACAGTGTTTCCCTAAATACTAATGCCTTATGCCCCTTTCCCTAAAACAATAAATAAAGAGAGCTTCCTGCTTCTCTTTAGTTACAGCAGAATGCCACCTTTTTCTTTTCTTTTCTCTCCTCTTCTTTTCTTTTCTTTTCCATTCTGTTCTTTTCTTTTCTTTCTTTTCTTTTCTCTTTTCTTTTCTTTCCTTTTCCATTCTTTTCTTTTCTTTTCTTCTCTTTTCTTTACTTAACACTTTTTGCTATTGTGCCTATAAATTGTACTTCCATAGACTTCCTGATGTGAGTCTACATCTAGAGAAATCAGTGGTTTTAGTTTTCACCGCAGCCCAGGCATTTATGTAGAATATCATCACTGTATCACTGTCATCCTGTTGCTCATCGATTTGCTCGAGCGGGCACCAGTAATGTCACCATTGTGAGACTTGTTACTGTTTTTGGCATATTGAATACACCACTGGTAGCTTGCCAGGCTCTGCCGTGCGGGCAAGATACTCTCAGTAGCTTGCCGGGCTCTCCGAGAGGGGCAGAGGAATAGAACCCAGGTCTGCCACATGCAAGGCAAATGCCCTACCCGCTGTGAGAGTTCTGTGAAAACAGCCTCATATGAATGAACTAACTGCGCGTGCTTCTCTTAAGCCTGCCTCTCCTGCAGCGTCGCCAGGGCCAAAGGCGGTTCCAAGCCTTGGAACCAGCCCCAGGCAGAGTTACTGACGCCCATTCTCGGAGCTGAGTATTCCCCACTGGGCACCCAGTCTCTGGCTCTGGAGCTTTGGCCATAGAGGAAACATTTGTTTCTTTCTTCCATATGGTAGAAGGGGGGGAAAGGAAGCCAGCCTTATGAAGAGTTTAAATAAGGAATTCAGACAAGCCGAGAGAGAAGAATCAGAAGACAGTGCAGATCCGTGCTCAGTTCCTTCTCCAGGTGGCCGTGGGTCTCCCGTGCCAATGGGTCCAGCCCGTGGGGGGTCCAGAGGGGGTCAAACATACAGTCGACTTTGGTTCCCCAATGGAGTCATATTTGATTCCAGATTGACACATACAGGAAAGGAGATTTTTATTTTATATTAAAACATTTTATTATGATTGTTATTGTTATTTTTGGTTTATGGCACTGTTCTCCTGGCTCTGTCCTCAGGAATCACTCCTGGTGGCCTTGGGGACCAGATGGTGTGCCAGGGATCAAACCCAGGTTGGCTGCATGCAGGGAAAAGGCCCTATCTGTTGTCTTATCCCTCTGGCCCCAGTTTTTCTTTTCTTTTCTTTTTTGGGTCACACCTGGCGATGCACAGGGGTTACTCCTGGCTCTGCACTCAGGAATTACTCCTGGAGGTGCTCAGGGGACACTTATGGGATGCTGGGAATCGAACCCGGGTCGGTTGCGTGCAAGGCAAACATCCTACCAGCTATTGCTCCAGCCCCCCTTCCCCCCAGTTTTTCTTTTTAAGTCGACCAAACCTGCATATCCACAGCAAAGACTTCTTTCCCCCTTCCCTTCTTCCCTCCCTTCTCTCACTGCTCTCTTCATATTTAAATATGTGATAATAGCACAATGCTATTATTTCAAAATAAAACAACCTTTTCATTTGGGTCAGCCTCGGCTTCTACAGTCCTGGAGCTGAGCCCTGGGACTGGGGTTCTTTTGCATGATCAATCCGTCGTGTTATTCCCAGCCTTGTCCACACCCTTCTCTGAACAAGAGTCCCTAGGGTCCACTCTGATGGCTTCTATTCCTAGTACTCTGGCCTGCTGCCTGGCTGGACACTGGCTTTCCGCCCTCACTGCTCCGAGGAGGGCACTGGTCCAGGCCCAGGACTGATCTTTGTGTTCCTCAATGGTCCCTTCCTATTGCTCACTCTGATTTAGTTTGGAATCTTCCAGAACTCAGCCCCAGTGTCATCTTCTTCTCCTGTGTCTAGCTGCCAGCTTAGAACTAAGGAGAAGCCTCCTCCTCACACTTAGCCAGTCAGCGCTGCTCTGGGCAGCCGAGTGAGTTGGCCCGGGGCTGGGCTTGAGTTTGGCTGGCACAACATGTCCCCGTGTCCCCAATGGTTTGGAAATACCTTGCACCGCTGTGTACAAAGGCAAATTCCCAACACAACCCAGCTGAGAGGTGACAGTTAACTTTAAGTCAGGGGGGTAATATGGATTAGAAAATGGCGGGGGGGGGGAATGCCAAAAGATGGAAAAATATGACTCTTCTTAACCAGCAGATAACGTTTGAAGAGATAAAAGGTGTTTTCGGCACAAGATGCTAATCTTGGCTCCACTGCAACAGTGAGAAAGCGGACACATTCCACAGATGTTTTTCTTCTTCCACGTCACGCTTTTCCCGGTGTCCAGCTCTCATCCAGGTGTTTGAAAATATGACATTTTATTTTTAAATTTCTTGAGCACAAATTGCCTAAGTTGGGTTTTTCTAGCACCCGTAATTTTTTTTTTAATCTCTTTTTGACTGAAAGTTGAATACGGAAAGTCCTCTGTTGAGTGAGGATTTCCAGATTACTTGGTCACAGGAACCATGCAGTGACTTTTGCTGACACCTTCAGTAACTTAGTAATTGGATTTGGAAAACTGGCACATAGACCGGACATTCAATTAAAATTAGTGACTGGCCATGGGGTTCAAAGCTAAGTCTTTGCCATCTCTAAGCAAAGGGGAAAAACCCTTCCCTTGCCTAAACCTCTGTCAAAATCAGTGAATGCCGGTAGACCTCCTGATCATTGCCCACGAAGGAGCAGCACCCAGCGTTTCCCACTAGCACCCTAAGAGAGCTGGTGAAAAATAAGTTATTATTCCTTGGCTTTATCTTTGATCCATAGAATAGTGTATTTCAGTGTCTGGTGGTATTTCAAGGTGCTTATTCCTCTTGCTAATTCTCTGTTGGCTGGAAAAAATTCTTATGAAAATATGGAAAATGCATCTTTGAGGGGAAGAACCTGGGATTGAAAAGGATGGGTCAGAAAATGGATTTTTGAAGATCATTTTTAGAGAGGCCATATGCAGCTGTGTGGGGGGGAGCTGGGGTCACCCTAGCCATGTTCAGACCAGTGGGACAGGTCCTGGCTCAGAACATTGATCTTTGCTCTTTTTGATATATTTTAGAATAGAATTCTCACTGTATTGAAGTTGTTTCTGTATTTCTAACTGGAGACTTTCATTTGAAAGGAATGTGTTGAAAGGAAATAATTTAATTTTGACCATTAATAATGTAGTTGTAATATTATTGAATTCTGAACTCTCTAAGTAATAATGATTTTCTACTCTTATTTGGCATAGCAACAATATCTATGTGGGTTCCAAGAGGTTATAAATAAATTTTTAAAAAGAAAAAATTTCATGCCAGCCTGTTCTCCCTTCAAGACATCAGAGGACTTGGATATGAGAATTGTGTTTATATATGTTTTGTTTCCTTCATGCCTCCTATTTTCATGCGTCACGCCATGATGTTGGCTATTCAAATGCAGCTCAAATAAAATAAACAGAATTAACCATTATACCTATGGATTTGAGCTCACAGAAGCAAATGTGTGCCCATGCCTGAAATTCTGAATGTCAGAATGTAAAGTGCATTAAAGATACATTTTAGACCTTAGTCTTGGATCTGGCTCTATAACCAGGATGGAATCATTCCTGGTGCAGCCGGGGGGTGCCATTTATCACATTAGTCTGGAATTCCTCCTATTCTGAAACAAATACCCGGACATTATTTTTAGCTTATATGATACATAACTTGCAAAGAGCTGTACTTGGACACCCACCAAAATGAAAAATGTAAGCATAACTATAGAAACTCAACTTCTGAAGAATAAAAGCATATCATGAAAATGAAATAGAACCGCACAGTTTGAACTAATCGTATTTTCACTAGTAGGAGCAAGTTTTGTCAAACAAGGGTATTTTAAACTCAGGAACACTTTAAAATGTGCTTCATAAAAAATAGGTGTAAGATTTGGTGTACTGGACTTTGTTCCAGTCCCAACCCTGTTTTTTTTTCCTTCTTTTTGGGTCACACCCAGCGATGCTCAGGGGTTACTCCTGGCTCTGTACTCAGGAATTACTCCTGGCAGTGCTCGAGGGACTATATGGGATGCCAGGGATCGAACCCGGGTCAGCCGCATGCAAAGCAAATGCTCTCCCCACTACTATTGCTCAGCCTCCCCTACACCCTGTTTTTATAGAGTTTGGGCCATTTTGAATAAAGAGCACTGAGCGCTCTGGCTTGGAGAGGAGCTAAACTCGCTGATTTCTCAGAATCTTTGTGCTAGCATGTTCAAAGGTTATCAGGACATTATTTTCAGATAGCTAGACATCCGTTAAAATGACACACCAGGAAAATGATTGACTGTTTGAGAAAAATGTCCAGGGATTTCTGAGTGTGCGTTAGGTCATCATCTTCTGGTTATAAGACTCACTAGCTGCCACCTTCACTACTGGATATGGACCAGCTGATTCTCGTCTTCCCTTCTCACTGGCCAGTGGGCACCTTTGCATGCCCCTTCTGTTCCCAACACTGTTTTGGAAATACTCCTGGGCACGTACCTTTATTATTGCTCTACCATTATCCACCAGATTGCTAAGATTTTTATCTGTGGCATTTGATTCTTTTATACATACCATCCACTAGAGTATTTCAAGTACCTCATTATTTCTCAGTTTATGTTCCTCTTTTTCATTTTCTCACTTGAAAGTGGTCCCATAATCTCTCTGGCTTTTTAAAATGAGACATACAATCGTGCAAAGCTCTTGCAAAAGCAAATGCCTACTTCTCTGCTTAAGTGCTCACACCGCCCATCTTTAGCTACATTTTTTTCTGTGAGCTGGTAAGGTGCAAGGCTCTCTTGACATAATAACAAGGAGCATGACTCCATCCCTGCTTTTTAAATGTGGCTTCTATTCTATCGGGAAAGAGACACCAGCAGAAATGACTATCACAGACTTCGCGTGTCAGAAAGACGCTCTTATTCGAAGCATCTCAGAACCGCAATGGCGTCTAAGAAAGCAGCCTGGCCCTCATGCAAGGGGAACCCATGCAGGGCGAGAAAGGAAGGTATGAAATGGGCCTATTGTGGACACTAGTTCTAGGGTGTGTCCTAGGAACTGAAAAAGCATAAAGTACTTGTATGTATGGAAGAGGGAAAACTGCAAGATCCATGCAGATTAAGTCATACTCTAATTTGTAAGCATTTTATCGAGGGGTATGGAGTCTAGCACATGTCTGATGATCTCCAAAGTTACCCTCATGGGGCCATTTTCTCATGAGAATAACGCTGTGTCTCCCCTCGGTCCGATCTGTCCTTATGAGTATGGACCTTGAGAGTGATAAAGCTTCATTGTTTAAGACAAAACGTATAGCTTAGTCTTCTCATGACTAAAATACCAACCTATAGAAGAGTTATCTTATTATCATGGTCTCTCAATTTCTCCCTTCTTCCCACTGTGTGTGTTTGTGTGTGTGTGTGTGTGTGTACGCGCGCGCACGTTTAGGATGCTTGGGAATTCTAGATGAAGTACATAGTCAACTATAAACATCATCAGTATTTTTATAATGGCTAATGGCTAATGCCCGAGTGCCCTAGAACAGATGACTGGTTGAAGAAACTCTGGTACATCTATACAATGGAATACTATGCAGCTGTTAGAAAAAATGAGGTCATAATGTTTGCATATAAGTGGATCAGCATGGAAAGTATCATGCTAAGTGAAATGAGTCAGAAAGAGAGAGACAGACATAGAAAGATTGCACTCATCTGTGGAATATAGAATAATAGACTATAAGACTAACACCCAAGAATAGTAGAAATAAGTACCAGGAGGTTGTCTTCATGGCTTGGAGGCTGGTCTCTCATTCTGGGCAACTCAGAGAAGGGAACAACAAGTAAAATGTGGTTGGAGGTCATGTGAGGGAAGGATGATGTGGGCCGAATATAGACTAGAGACTGAACACAATGGCCACTCAACACCTTTATTGCAAACCACAACACCTAATCAGAGAGAGAGAACAAAAGGGAATACCCTGCCATAGTGGCAGTGTGGGGTGGGGGGAGATGGGACTGGGGAGGGGGGCAGGGATGTTGGGTTTAGGGGTGGTGGAGAATGGGCACTGGTGAAGGGATGGGTTATAGAACTTTGTATGGGGGAAACATGAGCACAAAAATGTATAAATCTGTAACTGTACCCTCACGTTGACTCACTAATTAAAAATAAACTATTAATTAAAAAATAAAGAATTTCATGGGAAAAAAAAAAGAAATGGTGTTGTCTGTCTTCTGAGGAAAATGAATGGGAGTGGCTGAAGGATGTAGGCCCTTCACTTCTCTCTGGGGAAAGAGGTTGTGAAAATTTGCTCAAGGCCTTTCTTATAGTTCCCTTTGTCCTCAGAAGGATGCAGTCCTCGAACTAGTAGTGGAATAGCTCTCCCAAGGGACCCCAAGAGATTGAGTGTCCGCATCTGGACTGCTTTCTACATGGACCTCAGGGCTGAAGCCATCATGTTTGTGCTACTAAAGAGCTCACTCTAGAGATATATAGCAGCAATTCTGAATATAAATCCTTGTACGATTGGTTGGGGTTGTCTGAGAGGTAAATTGACAGTAGCAAAATTGTTCTGTGAGTGAAAATACCAAACTCTTCTATTCAGAAGGTAATGTCTATCTTCATTAAGTATAAATATCTGCTGGAACCCTATAGTCATGAAGTCAGCTGTGTTCACTCTGACCCCCAAATCAGCCTATCACCATTCAGGCTAGACAGAATCATGTGAACATGATTTACATGGCGCAGACAAAGATGATCATGGCGCTGAAAGCAAGGCAATGTGACCACTTCCTTCAAAATGGTCTTTCTAAATATTTTCTGATGAGAGAGTATTTGAGAGTTTTACATTTGGCCCGCTTTAATTCTTGCCTATATCTTCAATCGATTCCATACCCTAATATTTATAGAACCCTTTCTTATTGATAGGGTGTATTCACAGGTATCATTTCATTTCAGATCACTAATGTTTCCTTGGTCAGATGGGTAGGTATTGTCATTCCAATTTGAAGGGATGGAGAAGAGGGTGGAAAGAGGCAATAAATTGCCCTCGGATCAAATAACTGGTTTACAATGCTAATAAGTGTCATCAGCTTTTACCAGACAATAAACACACCCTGGTCATTAAAATAGTAGCATCCACCTTGGAAGGAAGGGATGGCCGCTGGTGTAAGTGGCAGAGCCAAGAACTGAACAAAAAAAAAATTCCACTGTGACTCATTAATCGCTTCCCCCCATCTACTTCTTTTATCCCCATATAATAGTTTATATCAATTAGTTTTTATGATAGCAGAGTAATTTGGGTTCCTATTTTTCAGGTCAAATGACTAAAAGTAAAATTAAATCTATTGTTGTTTCTTGGAGATTTCTGTGACAGTATTATTTTTCAAGTAACTATTTTGAATAGTAATTTCCTGTCAAATTACCAATTTCTTCTCCTCCCCGTAGAGTGCTCTAATAAATGAGTCTGCATATGCCAGTATTTATTTAGTTACCTCAATAGAAAATACCTGGGCAGGATCACCTCAAAGTGAGGCTTATTTAAATCTTTTTTTCCCCCTAGACATTTTTCTTAGTCAATATTTCAATAATAGACTGGTATAGAAATCCCACAGAAGTTTCATCATCAGCAGCAATTTTTTCTAAACATTTAACAAAATAAAATACATAAAAATCCCTTTTATTTAAAGTCTGAAAAGAAGTTGTCTAAAGACTAAACGTCCCAAATGATATTTCCAGTCATCAATCATGGCTTTGTTTGCAAACAGAGAAATCTAATAGGCTTCCGAGAGTGAGTCATGTAAGAAAGTGTCGTGAGTGATCAAAGGTAAACATCTTATCCAAGATGATATGTGTCAAAGTTGTATCATGAACAAATCAGCAATGTGTAGGAACTGGCTTAATAAGAGTATTAGAGAGTAGGAGACTAACATTCAAGAATAGTAGTATGTAATACCAGGAGGTTGGCTCCATGGCTTGGAAGCTGGCCTCACATGCCGGGGGAAGGGCAGCCCAGATAGAGAAGGGAACACCAAGTGAAATGTGATTATAGATCCCGGGAGGGAAGGGAGGTGCATGCTGAAGTAGACTAGAGACTGAACACGATGGCCACTCAATACCCCTATCGAAAACCACAACATCCAAAAAGAGAGAGAGAACAGAATGGAATACCCTGCCACAGAGGCGGGGTGGGGGGTGGGGGGAATGGGACTTGGGGGTGAGAGGGATACTGGGTTCATTGGTGGTGGAGAATGGGCACTGGTGGAGGGATGGGTTCTCAAACATTGTATGAGGGAAACACAAGCATGAAAATGTGTAAATCTGTAACTGTACCCTCACGGTGACTCACTAATTAAAAAAATAAATAAATAAAATAAGCATATTAGAGCAGAAGCAAATAAAACTATATGGTAGAAAAGAGGGTTGTATTGGCTCTCTGTCACTAAAAAAATGTTATTTGAACATCTTTGAGAACATTTATTAGGAAATGTTACTTCAATTTTTGGTGTGAGGATGTTGATAGCATCACAAGGAAAATAGTGACAGAATTACTATGTTAGTAGTTTGGAATTTTCTTTTTGAAAGGATGAATCACTCACTTTTTAGATGCAAGTGGATTTAAAGATTTAGTTGCCTCAGTTTACTTCACTGCAAATATGATGTCATCTAAAACATTGGCCTTTGAGAGCTTAATTCTTGTAAAAGGGAGGGAAAGAAAAGATATTTAAATTCATTCAGTTGTCTTAAATACTAGTTCTAAAAACTTATCATTGGACTCATTTTATTGGCCCACGATTTGAAAACACTTCTATAACTCATCTCAAACACGGAGATTAGTGTTTTCCGTGCTGCTGCATGTAGCTCTGCAATGAATCGCTTGCTCTGTGCATTGACAACTCCATATCTCTATTGCTATTTCTTTCCTTGGGGTTTGATTTTATGTTTCCAGAAGCAGCATTGAGTCATTCCCGGCACCAGAAGTTAATGGGGTCACCTGTTCACTGACTCTGGGAAACCTAGCAATGTGTTGGTTCCCATAGCTGCCACTGCCCTCTGCTGGGTGAGGACAAAGCAGTTGCCATTAATAGAGCTCTAATTACTTAAGTCACTTGGTAGAAAATACGAGCAAAGATAATTCTATTAGATCTAAATAGGTATGTTTAGGCTGAAGGAGTTAAGAAACGTTACCATAAATTTGAGAATTATGGACTTCTTTATACAGATATTTTATATAATAAAATTATCTTTTCTTATATAACTAATACACGTTTATTATATATTATTATAATATATTGTTAAATATTATATATAATAATATGTATTATTATATATAATTAAATATGTTAATTTTAAATTATATATTAAAATGTTAACATATAAAGTTTTCCAGTAAAAATTCTAAGAGATTTGCAGGATTCATTGTTTTGAATAAATGTATTCATTGATTTGAATGTGAAGCCTTAGATTTAACCATAGATTTTGTTTTCTTTAGACATTATATATATGAGTATATATATATGTCAACTAGTTTTATAATAATAAATTAAGTCAGCTTTGCATTAATTCCAAGGCTCATTTGTTAAATTTGACCTGCTGCTCAAGAGACTGAGTGATATCTGAGTAATATGTCATTTTATTTCTTCAGTTTGCTCCAAACTGTTATATTTATGATAAACTTATGTCTGAAGATTGATATATATTTATATTTAGATATAATTTCTGTACTATATTGATGAAGGACCATGAAGTCTATTTATTTTTCTTTTTTTTTTACTGTTAGAATATTATTTCTTTCCACCTTTCTCACTCTCCTTCTTTTTTCTCCCTCCCCTTCTTTTTTTCCCTCTCCTTCCCTCCCCTCATCTTTCCCTCTCCTCTTCTCCCTCCCTCCCTCTCCCCTCCTCTCCTACCCCCTTCCCCTCCCCTCCTAAACGAGAAACACATAGATGGCTTTTAATGAGCATTTTTCCTCAACAAGAATATATTTCAAAGACATTTTCAAATAATGACAATCCAGTAAGGATCATAAATAATGATATATCAATATAATATTATGAAAGATTGAGTTTTCATTTGCATTACTATGTTTAAGGTTATAATAACTGGTACAGAGTTATGGGACTGTCTTTAACTTTTACTTGTGGAAAGTCCCATCCATGTAGCTTTCTAGGGATTTTGAACACATAATGTGCCTTCTTTGAGAAACCACTATGGGTACTTTTAAGACAGTACCCATAGTGGTTTCTCACCACCCTTTGGCTAAAGTCTTCAATCCTTTGCTGTTTATTATTACTATTGTGATCAGGACATCCTGCCCCCCTTCCCCCTGGATTTCCCCAGTGGCTGATTCCAGCCTGCCCCAGGGTGACTGAGAAGATGCAGATGAATAAAAACAACTTTGTGTACAACAGGGGGAAGCTTTTTATTCAGTTAAGGTGAATTCCCAGGTAGACACTGAGTGAATTTATTTTTTCTGAAAAGAAGGTGGTAGGCCAAATAATTTTGGAAGTTTCTAGTCTAAGCAAGGCTTGGTGTCCACCCTGGTCACCTGAAGAGGCTCTCTGGAGGCTGTGTGGTTTCAGGGATGGCCAAGGGCCTCAGCCATGTATAGCATTTGCTCAGATCCATGAGCTGCATGTCTTCATCTTGGGTTCAAGTCTCGAATTCTTCTTTTTGCCATCAGATCCTTCAGGATTTCACCTCTGAGATTTCCCCCTTAGCCTTGATATTCACTCAGCATAGCATCCAGTCATGCACACATACATAGCCACCTAAGGCCGTAACTCAGTGATTGAACCATATCAAATTGTGTAAGCACACAAAAGAGCGGGGGCCAGCAGGGGCTCTATCTCTCCCGCCGCTGAGTTCCGTAGGTAGTCTCACGCCGTTTCCCCCACCCCCGGGGAGGTTGATGGCGATGATGAGGCAGGCGAAGGAAGAAACGAGGGCCAGGCTGGTCAGTATCAGATGCAGTTTATTCCAATCTCTGTTCCCGTTCTGCTTCTCTCTCTCTCTCTCTCTCTCTCTCTCTCTCTCTCTCTCTCACTTCTTTTGCCTTGAGCTCTGCTTCGGTGTCTCCCCTGCTTCTGTCTGTCTCTTGTCTCTGTCTCTGTAGTCTCTCCTCTGGTCTCTTCCCACCACTCTGTCTCTGCTTCTGTGTCTTCTTCTGTCTGTGTTGTCTCCTTCACTTCTGTGTCTTCCCGTGTGTCTTCTTTGTCTTCTCTTGTGTCGTCTTCTTCTGTCTCCCCTGTCTTCTTCCTCTGTCTCCTCTGTCTCACAGTCTTAGTTTATATAGCAAGTTACATAGGGCAGTAGCACAACATTAACAAATCAACAAAGATGGGTAAGACCATTTCTTGAGGAGATTAACAAAATCTCATCTGAGGAAATCTCATCTAAGGAGATCCACTCAAGGGTGGGGGTCCAAACTAGGGTGTGTCAGGGTGTGAGCTAGTAATCTACTTAAGTAGTTATAGTAAATCGACTTCTAATATTTCTAGCAATGTCATTCTGTATGAGCACAGTAAGAGACATAACCTTAAAGTTTGGTTCTTCCTGGGGACATCTCACTATACATTCCGGACCACAGTCCTCAGGCCAGGTTAATCTTCCTAACCCCAGCAGGGTCCTAGTCTTTTTCAATTGAAGCAACTTAAGATATAACATTATGTAAGTTTCAGGTATGCATAACTGAAAGCTAGTGTGTACATGTCCTGTGTTCCATTTTACTCTGTTCCTTCCTACCCACATCCCCTATTCCTTCTGAGAACCACCAATTGAATGTATAAGTCCAAAATTTGTCTTCTTTCATTCATCTGCTTATTTTCTCTGTACACCACATGTCTTTGTCTGGCTTATTTCACTAAGCATAGTGCTCTTTAGCTCTAATCTATATTCTTTCAAATTGTAGTAGTTAAACTTTTTTTAATACCTGGATACTACTCCATTGTGCATACATACACACATTCTTTATTCACCCTTTGAATTTGAGAATTTTTAGTTTGTTCCTGTTCTTAGCAACTGTTAGGAAAGCTGCAATAAACATGGCCATGCATTTGTCTCTTCAAATTAGTATATTTCTTTGGAGTGTTTTTGCTGAGTCTCTTATAATTCCAAATAAATTTCCTGACTTTTACTTCTGCGAGGAGTGCAATTGCAATTTCAATATGAATAAAACTGAAAAAATAAAATAAAATAAAATAAAATTGAGTCTGTATGTAGCTTTAAGAAATATAACTTTTATATATATATTTTTAATTTTATTGAATCACCATGTGGAGGGTTACATAGTTCTCAGGATTATGTCGGTTATACAATTCTCAAACACCCTTCACTTCACCAGTGCCCATCTTCCATCACCAACCCCCCCAGTATACCTGCCGCCCCCTCCCACCTCCCCAGTCCCAACCCTTGCACATGATATGTTTCACTTCGTTTACGCCTTATTTCGATTACATTCCATGTTTCGATACACAACTCACTACCGTTGTTGGGGTTTCCCCCAAAAAAGGAAAGCAGTCCTATTGCCAAGGAGGCATTTGATAGTTCTCCATTGCTAAGAATATAGAGATATTAAGTCCCGCTGTTTGTTACATAGTTTTTCTTTTTCCCCCTTGCCCCGCGCCACCGAGTTCACGCCTGTTTTAGTAATCGCCACGCTGCCTGACAAGGGAAAAAAACCGAAAAGGATGGTTATTTCCCATCATCAGCAGGCGTGGGGCTCTGGCTTAGTTGATAGACTAGTAGAGTGTCTCCAAGCAGTCTCTGGACCCGAAGGTCTTGCGCTGGTATCGGCTCCGGCTCGAGATTCCACCAGCGTCCCGCTGTTCCTAGTACATAATTTTTCCCCTTATATCCCATTCCCACGCCACCAGGTCTGCTTGCTTAATGGACATCACACTGTAGTTGATGACACACCGCGTTTCTTCCCGAGAAAGAAGAAAATTTCTTCTCAACCGGCGTGGGGATATAGCTTAGTTCAGTCTAGTGAGATGGCTACCACTTTGATTGCCTTCAATATTTCAGCAACAGACTTACTATTAGGATCTCCCACAAAAGTCCGCCCCATTAGAAAGGAACCATTACATATTGCTCATACTAAGATGACATTAAGTATCTTAATGTTTTGGGTTTCTGTATAAAGTCCAGGGAAAGTACAACCAGAAATAACATCACTACAAACTTTTACCCTTTTATGGTGCTCATAAGATGGAGAAACCTAGAGAGAGGCTCGGCGTCTCCCTTTTGCGCTCAGGAAATCCGCGGCCCCTGCGCTGTGCTCAGGAGGGAGGAGTTGAGAGAGAGACAGGTTAAAAGAATTGGGGGATGCCCGGGTCCCACTGCTTCAGCACGCCGTGGGGTCTCTGGTCCCATGCCGGAATTAGTTCAGTGGGCTGCTTGGGGTCCGAGGGCGCTCCCTCGGGCCCCTCCATCGTGCTCGCTCCATAGCCGGGTCCAAAAGGAAGCACACGTGGGGGAGGTGGGTTTAAGATTCTATATACCCTAGATGAGTGCAATCTTTCTATGTCTGTCTCTCTCTTCCTGACTCAAGAAATATAACTTTTAATGAAATTAATTTTTCCTAGCCATGTACATGGAAATATCTTTTGATATATGAGTTCTTTTATTTTTTTCAACAATGTCTTATTTTCAGCATAGGGCTCTTCTACTTCTTGGTTTAATTTAGTCCAAAGTACCTAATTATTTTTATATGAAACTTCTTGAATTTCTCTCTTCTAGTTATTTGACTTTAGAAGCACAACAAATTTTTGTGTATAAACTTTGTATCCTGTAACTTTACTGAATTTATTATTTCTAATAGCTATTATTTTTAAATGTCTAAAGTTTTCCAGTAAAAATTCTAAGATATTTGCAGGATTCATTAATGCTTTCTCTACATATTACCAGGTCCTGAGAAAATCAGGAGTTTTATTTCTTTGGTTTTATTGTTTTTTGTTTATTTGCTTTGTTTTGGGGCCACACCCAGATGTGTTCAGGTCTCCTGGCTCTATGCTCAGGGGTCACTCCTGGCAGGACTTCGGGTGCCAGAGATCTAAACTGGGCTGGCTGCTTACAAGACAAGTGCCCTCCCCACTGTGCTATTTTCTCCAGCCCACAAGAAGTTTTAATGTTGAACTAGCTAATTTAAAGCAAAATCTAAACATAGTTTCGTAAAACTACAAAGTCAAAGCCTGAAGCCACAATATATTGTAGGCTTGAGTTCTCAGAGAAAGTGGGCTCAGGGCTGTTGGAGTTGCCACGTGGGTTTCTTAGAAAGCCCCTAGAAAGAAATTCCGTCCTTAAAATCTCAGATCTGAAGCGCCACTTAAAAAGACTATTCTTCCTAGACACATATTTTTTTCCATTTCTACCATTTTAACATGGTAGAATTATATTATTGTTTGAATCAATGTAATCATCCTATTAAATAAATATGAAATATGTATTATTGTTTTCAGTTTTGAAAATTTTTAAGGGCTTTACAAAGATATAGCATTCAGTTTTAGTGTCTGAAATTGTTAAAAGGGGTGACTACTGATATCCTTGTTTTGTAGACAAAAACCGATTTAACTCTCAAGGTAGCAGAGAGTGTAAGAATAAGCACTGAAGCCCAGGGATGCTTCTAGATGCGCTGTAACACTGTAGCACTGTCATCCCGTTGTTCATTGATTTGCTCAAGTGGGCACCAGTAGTGCTAAGTAACGTCTCCCTTGTGTGAGACTTGTTACTGTTTTTGGCATATTGAATATGCCACAGGTAGCTTACCAGGCTCTGCCATGCGGGCAGGATGCTCTCGGTAGCTTGCCGGGCTCTCCGAGAGTGATGGAGGAATCAAACTCGAGTCAGCTACATGCAAGGCAAATGCCCTACCCGCTGTGCTGTTGCTCCAGTCCATGCTTCTTGATAATGCCTCTTAATGATCTTGATGACTTGAAGTTATAATTCTCCACTGGGAATTACACCTTTCTGGGCCAGAGAGATACTCTTGCCTGGCACCAGGCCAATCTAGGTTCAATCCCTGGCACTTCATATGGTTCTCTGAGTCAGGAGTGATCCCTTTGTGCAGACTCAGAAGAAAGCTCTCAGCATCACCAGATTTGCACCCTAACAAAAACAAGAACAATAAGAAGAAAAAAAGAACATATACTTTTCATTATATTATGCTAGAACTAATCTCCATGGTGTTGGCCAGTTTATTGTATGTAAGTATACACCTGGGAGTGATGTGTTCTTAAACACAACTGCTTCCAGAGCAGCAGAACTGTTCGGATGGAGTGCTAGTGGAATGTGCTTTTCATCTTGCTCCTTTAATAACATAAATCCTCTAAAAATAAATTTCAAATAAATTTTTAATGGGTTGAAATTAAAAGTAGGAGAAAATGTTAACTCTGGTTACTAGGAATGGGGAGGTGAGGAGGGCCGGAGGGAGAAGGGTTGAGTGAGTGTTTCAGGGTTAACACCCAGGGCCTCACACAGACATGGCTTGAACTTGTTTATCGAGCTACATTCTTAGCACAGATACAACGATTTTCACATATTTTCCTCTAAGGAAAACTTTTTGGATCATTTTTAGTTGATTATTCATAACAAGCAATACAAAATAAATTATTTAGGATCTGCCTGTCGGGCAGGGTTGGGTAGTGGTGGGAAAATTCAAAATAATGGTAGTGGGAAGGTATAATGGTGGTAGAATTGGTGTTGGAATATTGAATGTAATAAATAATTGTGAACAACTTCATAAAAAAAAAAGAAAAGAAATAAAGCATCATTAGTAGTTTCTCTAGGGCTTACTTTCTATGCCATTTAAAAAACAAATTTATAGTTTGCTTTCTTAATAATTTAGAATTTTTCAAACTGTAGTCTTTGTAATCAAACAACCCCACGTCCTTTCTCAGCAAATAAGTACAGAGAAATTTGAAATACTTTGAAAATTTGTTATGGTGCTCTCATTTGACAATTTATGTATTCTCTTCAATCTAAATTAATGGATTCCAAACTCTACTATAGAGAATTTTTTGGAGTCTATTGCCTTATTGAGAATGAATGTTTGCCTCTAGTTATGACTTGGGGATGAGATTGATATAATTACAGATGGACTATCAAATCCCCAGGCTCAGTGCAGACATTGCGGTTCAATGCATTGTCAACGTTGCCAAAGTCTCCCTTAGCTGACTCAGATCTCAGTCACAATGGTTCTAGATTGTTCTAGACTTCCATCTCCAGGTTGGTATATAAGCCGTACAGAGTCAGAGGAGAAGAAAACCTCAAAGTCTTTGAAAATGTTTTGATTTGCATCCCAATTGTTAAATGTTTTTATTTCTATCCCTATATTTTATTTTCCCCTTGAGATCTTTTTTTTTTTTTGGTCCCACCCGGCGATTTACAGGGGTCACTCTTGGCTCATGCACTCAGGAATTACTCCTGACGGTGCTCAGGGGACCCTATGGGATGCTGGGATTCGAATCCAGGTCAGCCTGTGCAAGGCAAACACCCTACCCACTGTGCTATTGCTCCAGCCCCCGCTCCCCTTGAGATCTTAAATCCATTTTGTTCCCACCATTATTGGCATGATTTGGAGATTCACTTTGTTTTTCCCTCGGAATCCCATTGCTGGCTCTGTCCTGGGAGCGTGTGGTAGGCTTTTGGACCTTCAGAATAAAGAATCTATAAGAACTACCATTGCCAAGTGTGTGCCTCAACCTTATCTATTCAAATACATATTTCCTATTATTATTTTAAAAAACTAGTACCTCTAGTAAAGTGATAGTATAAAGTATTTTTAATAAGTAGTGGACTGGAGTGATAGCACAGTGGGTAGGTCATGTGGCTGACCCGGGTTTGATTCCTCCGTCCCTCTCAGAGAGCCCAGCAAGCTACCGAGAGTATCCCGCCTGCACAGCAGAGCCTGGCAAGCTACCCGTGGTGTATTCAATATGCCAATAACAATAACAACACGTCTCACAATGGAGATGTTACTGGTGCCCACGCGAGCAAATTGATGAACAACAGGACAACAGTGCTCCAGTGGATAACAATAGATAATTGTGTGTGGGGGGAGTGAGGGGTGGAGTTGAAGGGTGGGGTATTCAGCTAAACCCTGGCTGCTACATACAAATATATTTGTTCCTTAATAAGTAACAGATCTTATCCTTTGGTATTTTCCATGTCTAAGTTTGGCAGTATCATTTGTAAATTTCTTCAAAAGAGAGCATTAAAGTCATTCATTACTCATTTCTTTCTCTCACCAAATGCATTGTACTAACCATTGTGTCTCTCTCACTGCCTAAATACTAATTGTGTTTATTAAATTCTATCTAGCTGCTTTCATGCTTCATGTGGATGATTTTCTTTAAAACATTTTTTTTAATTGAATCACCATGAGATAGAGCATTTCAAAATCATTCATGATTGGGTTTCAGTTGTTCTATGTTCCAACACCCATCCCTCCACTAGTGTAATTTCCCAGCACCAGTGTCCCCAGTGTCTATCCTAACCCTCCAAGCCAACCCCCATCCCAGCCTGCCTCTATGGCAGACACCTCTTTTCTCCCCTCCCTGCCCCTCCCCTCCCCTTGATTACATATTCCATCACCAAAAACCCCAGTGTACCTCCCGCCCCTGCTCCCCCCAACTGCATAACTGATGAATTTCACTTCATTTTCTCTTTACCTTGATTACATTCCATATTTCAACACACAACTCAATATTGTTGTTGGAGTTTCGCCCCAAGAAAGAGAGCCGTAATACCAAGGAAGCATTTGATAATTAGTTTTCCATTGCTGAGAATGAAGAGATATGTAGCCCCACTGCTCCAAGTAAGTAACTCTTTTTTTTTATTTTTCCTTTTCCTTTTTTTCCCCCCTCATCCCCCTTCCCGCGCCTCATAGTATGGTGAATGCCACGCCACGTTTCTCCCCCCAAATGGGAAACAACCAAGAAAGAGGGATATTTTCTCTTCTCGGCTGGCGTGGGGCTGTTGCTTAGTTCACAGTCTAGAGAATTGGCTGCTATTTTGATTACTTTCAATATTTCAACAAAAAAAACTCACTGTTATTATTTGGAGTTTCCCCCCAAAGTCAGACCTGCTAAAAAGGAACCGTTTCACATTGCTGACAATTAAGAGATGTTAAGTTGTGTGGACACTGCCGCGTCTGCGCGGTTTTGGATTTTTGTATAAAGTCCAGGGAAAATTCTGCTAGAAATTGCATAGCCCATCTCACAGTCCCAGTGCATTGCTGTAAGAAGCTGCGCTGGATGCCAAAATGTGTTAGAAGGTCTCTGGAATCAAAGTCTTTAGTCGCAGAGGGTCCCCGGATGATTTTCTTAATGCTTTTCTCAGATTCACTCTTGGCCTTCCCATGGTAGCCTTTGTAGCATTTCTAACACACCCCATGTTACTTTAAATCTTTAGTAAAGAGGGGCTGGAGCATAGTACAGTGGGTAGGGAGTTTGCCTTGCATGCAGTCAACTGGAGTTCAATCCCCAGCATCCCATATGGTCTTCCGAGCACTGCCAGGACTAATTCCTGAGTGCAGAGCCAGGAGTAACCCCTGAGCATCACTGGATGTGACCCCCCATCCCCCATACACAAATAAAAGGAAAAAAATCTTTATTTATTTAAGAAATGCCAGAAAGTTGTCCATTGTAAAAGGTTATTCTTTACCTATCGCCACTGGAGAGGCCAGCCCATGGATACATGAGGCTGGGAGGTGGAGAAAGAAGTTTAGAGCCAGTAAGCATGTTGAAATATGGTGCACTCGGCGTAGACAACCATCCCACCTGCATGGCCGGGAGAGGCATTTTATAGCAGAGAGAACCTGGGATACGATTCTGCAGAAGGAGCAGGCTGTCCATGGCCAGTGTCCGTGGGCTCTGTGAGGGGTATCACTGCGCTTCCGTGCATTTATGCTCTCATCTATCTACGTGTCTACAGAGAACTTTCTGCCTAAAAAATCACTTATATGCTGTGGTCTTTTTTTTAGCAGAAAATCTTCCCCCTAAATCCAGGATATTCAAGTGCCTATCTTATGAATATGTATAACCTTGAACACCTTCTTCCTACTAGGTACAATATGCAATTTTCAGTCTAATTGTTTGACTAATTTTGCATGCATTTTATAAAATAAACTTGAGTGTGAGTAAAAATTCTCATGGATGAGTTTGCCTCGTATATTATCATCAAATCGCTGGTTTGTTTTGTAGCTTCACTCCACTGCTATCCCACCGGGTTCTCCCTCCCTGCTTTTTATTTTCTGAAATATTTGTAATAGCTCTAGGAACCGGATTATGTCGAGGAGAAGTACTACATCCTATATGCTTAATTTAGAAGAAAATTAAATTTTCAAGAGGAAAAGACCTGGACGTGTAATTAGAGCACACCGAATTTTGTCTAGTTCAAAGGCAGCTCTTGTGTTCCTGTTTGTGAAGTCGAGAACAGAATGAAAAATTACAGAGACAGAAGCTTGATTTTGAAGCTAGTTTATTTTTGCTTATTTATTAAATGTTTCTTTCACTGATTTTGGGTCATACCATGTGTTGCTCAGATCATGCCTGATAGTGCTTGGGGAACCAAAGGCAGTGCCAGGACTCAGATTAGGGGCATTTTTGTTTTGGGACCACACCTAACAGTGCTCAGGGCTTACTCATGGCTCTGTGCTTAGGGATCACTGCTGGTGGTACTCAGGGTACCATATTAGGATGCCAGGGATCAAAGCCCCCTTGCCACATGTAAGGCCAATACACTACGCAGTGTACTCATCCAGTCCCCAATCTTATTCATTGTTCTTTTTCTTTTTAGTTTTGCATTTTTTGGGTCAAACCCAGTGATGCTCAGGGGTTACTCCTGTCTCTGCGTTCAGGAATTACTCCTGGCAATGCTTAGGGCACCATATGGGATGCCAGGGATTGAACCCAGGATGGCCGCATGCAAGGCAAATGCCCTACCTGCTGCGCTATCACTCCAGTCCCTCATTTTTCGTTTTAAAGAGTAGAGTTAACTGTAACATGTGTTGGTTGAATGAAATTTTAGTCTGCTTCCCTTCTATTCTTCAATCCTCCCTCCGGCCCTTCCTCCCTTCCTCCATTCCTCCTTCCCTCCTGATTTTATTTCCTTTATTTAGCCCAAATGTTTGGTGGAATGAACGATAAAAGTGGTAAGAAAAGCAACCAACTTTCAAACAAACACAAAGGAATGCTTTAAAAAGATTCTCTGGAATTATCAACTTTATGACAGACATTTACATACTTTGCAGTTAATATTTTAAGAACATATTAATCTTTCAATTCTGGAGAGAATTCATAAATTATACAAGGTACAATAGTGGTAGCAGCTTAAAAGAAACAATTACAGTCATATTGTCTTGTAAAAACACAAGAAGTTATTATCGTTCGGGAAAGGATGAGATGCCACTTTAAATTTTTGCATCTGAAATTAATTATTAATTATTTCTTACAATGGTATCAATATCATTGTTTTATACTCGCTGTACTGTTACACCACACCTAACGTGCAGTGTGGACGTCTTGCCATGATTTTCCCCGACCCCTCAGACTCTCTTGACATTTCAGATCATAATTTTATTGGCCATATCTCAAGGTTTTCAACTCCTGCATCTGAGGGCGGGGGGCTACACCCACCATGCTTAGGGGATACTCACAGTTCTGTGACTCAGGTGGTGCTCGATGGCCAGGGGTGGTGCTGGGGACAGAAGCAGGGTTGGTCACATTGCGAGCAGGTGCCTTGCTGTATCACTATCTCTGGTTCCTTAAATGGATGCATTGTGAACTCTCATTGCAAGTTTTTCTGTTATCAGTGAAAACTGCAAGTAAATCAAAGTTTTAATAAACGCATAATTTTTCATGGGCAGTAACATAAACCGCAGTGGATTGATGTATATATCATTTCACGTAAGTTATCAGTCTGTACTTAACTCTCCACCTATATATTTAAATATTTATCATTCATATCCTGATGGATATTTTTAGAAATTATCTTAATAATTTAATATGATTATAACTGCCTTATGACTTCAGCTACCTACCTTCTCTTTTAGCTACTTTATCTTTCCATATATATATATATTCATATATATATACATATATATATACATATATATATATTCACACACACACATACCTCTCAATGAGCCCAGCAAGCTACTGAGAATATCCTGTTCGCACGGGGCAGAGCCTGGCAAGCTACCCATGGCATAATCAAAATGCCAAAAACAGTAATGATAGGTCTCATTCCCCTGACCCTGAAAGAGCCTCCAATCATTGGGAAAGACAAGTAAGAAGAGGCTGCTAAAATCTCAGGGCTGGGAGGAATAGAGACATTACTGGTGCCCGCTCGAGTAAATCAATGAACAACGGGATGACAGTGAAACAGTGACAGATATTAATAATAAATATTCAGTTATAATCTTGAATAAAATGAATATCCATAACTGCTATTGCAATGTTCTGATTTTAGATGAGAAAAAAAATACTTATTCAATATTAACAAAAAAATCTCATGAATAAACGTGTAATCTAGGAGGTTTAGCACTCTAAATTCAAATTATGCTTCTTTGACTAATTATCACCCAAACTCTTAAAACTAATCATATCAATTCTTTCCAGAAGGAAAATAACATTATTGATAGATATTATCAAAATAATTTCTCCCAAAATTTTAATCTGTATTTTAATTTGTTATATGAATAGAAAAATCAGAGTTTATTCCTTTTCTTGAAATAGGAAAGCAAATCACGTAGCACAAGGAAATGTGTTATGTTGAGGTAGTATTGTGGAGTAGCTGGATTTAGAACCCAGAATCTAGAAGCCTGTTCTGGCAAATAAAATAGTTAAGTGACTTCAAGCAAGTAAATCAAACTCCCTAAACACTAGTTTTCCATTTGAAAAGAAGGTGGCACTAGTATTTCCTACAATTGATGTGGGATCTAACTTCTCTTTCAAGGAAGTCAAATAGACTATCTCAATAAATTGAAACTAGGGCTCTTCCAGTTCACATCACTTTGGCCTGGAGAATTAAGGATCACCCCAACCCCCATGGCCTCAGAAAAAGAGGTCCCATTCCTTAAAACACTGCAGGCTTTTAATTAAGAGCACGCATGCTCCAGAAGTTGGGAGCAGCTCTGGTCCTTGGTCTGGCCTTTGGCCCTTTCCTAGCTGAAGGAAGAACCACAGATCCTCTGTTCACAGAGCCCTAAAGAGAAAGAGGTGCCATCCAGGTGTCAGGGGATCACTGAGCATCTCCTCTCCCCTGGAGAATTCGTCTTTGCACCCTCAGATGCTCCAGGTTGCTTGACACAGATGGAATATCCCATAATTGTACTATTGTTTTTCTTTTAGAATTTATGCCATAAATTTATGTCATATGGATGTTAAAAATTTATTTTTAATTTTTGCCAAGTGGCCTGATGCTGTTTTGATTATTTAGAGTTCAAGAAGAGCCCAGAAAAATTGGAGGTTTTCCACTGAACCTGAGTGCATCCAGTGGGATTCTAAGTTAGCTCCTTAGACTAACACTTGGTAAATAAAATATGTATGTGACCCGTAATAATAATTGCATCTCCATTGCCACTAATATAGTAGCTGTTTTATTAGTGGTGAGGATTTTTCAGTAATTGGTTTAATTGGCACATGTTAACCTCACATAAATGTTTGTAACATTATTATAGGTATACAAGTTATAAAGGATTTATCCAAAAAAGCTTGGTATATGTTATTAAAGAGTGTAGTTAATGAAAGTTGCTTTGTAACCATGAATAGTCATTTCATTAATGATATGCACAATAGATGTGACCTCTCATTTAAACATTTTAAATACCTACCACTGGTATTTTCAAAGATCTTATTGAAATATTGGGAACTTACAGGAACAGGGAAATTTAAGGAAGAAAATAGAAATTATAAAGAGGGAAACATTTTCAATCCTCC
This sequence comes from Sorex araneus, assembly GCF_027595985.1. Taxonomy (NCBI): domain Eukaryota; kingdom Metazoa; phylum Chordata; class Mammalia; order Eulipotyphla; family Soricidae; genus Sorex; species Sorex araneus. Next base: position 104,042,911 of record NC_073302.1, read on the forward strand.
TCACTCTTAAAGGAGGAAAACAATTTTCTGGAGCTTTTACTTTATGTAGCTGAAGACAGAATCAGAGCAGAATAAGAACAAAAGACTCAACCCAGAATTATATAACCAAAATAATGGAAAATGCTAAGAGCAGAGAACGTCCCTCTCTCTTCTGATCACAACACCTTTCCTTGCTAAGGTTATTACAATTCTGGCCTTTCTGAATAGATGGTCTCACGTTTTTGGTAAGGGGGCACCTCTGTACTCATTAAAATGAGTTACTATTGTCCGCTTCTTTGAACTTTAAATGTGTTTAATCACATTGTTTTGCTTTGTGTGTCCTCAGTATTATACTTACAAAGGTTCATTTTACTAGTGTTCAGCTTTCCCCCCATTTAGCCTCTGTATTATTTCACATTATATTAATATTTCCCCCACAATTTATTATGCATTCTATGTTGATGTGGGTCACTTATGTGGTCTCCAGTTCTGACCTCTGAGACACTGTCTTGCCTTCTTGATTCTCTGATTATTCTGGATCAAGAATTTGGACGAACAAACATGTTCTCAAAGTATCACTGTATCACTGTCATCTTTCGCTGTTCAATAAATCGTTTCATTGAACAGTAAATTGTTGTTCATCGATTTACTTGAGCAAGCGCCAGTAACATCTCCATTAGTCCCAGCCCTGAGATCTTAGCAGCCTTTACTCATTTTTTTCCAGCCATTGGAGGCTCTTTCCAGGGTCAGGGGAATGAGACCTATTACTGTATTTGGCATATCAAATACGCCAAGGGGAGCTTTCCAGGCTCTTCCGTGGAAGTTCAATATAGCCATAAAAATCACCAACTCTTCTTTTCACCTTCAAACTAACTGCTACTTAGAACCAAAGCCTTATGGTGAAGAGAAAAAATAAAAAAGTTCAGAAAGGTGTCCTTAATCCTCTTCACTGTCCAAAGACAATGGATGCCGCTTCACAAACTTTTATGGTTCTTCAATTCTTTTTTTTTATTACACTTTTTTTAAAAAAAAAAACTTAAATAATTTCCCCCCATTGAAATGGAAAAGAACCTCTTATGCTTCTGCTTCTTCGCTTCTTCATTTTTGAATTAAAAAAGAATTGCCCTTTATATACCTTGAGTAAAAATACACAAAATCTGGAGAGAGAGCAAAGCATGGTTTGCAAGTGCAAGACCCGGGTTCAGTTCCCAGCACCACCAGTGCTGCCCCCAAACCAAAACTAAATGAATCTTGACAGGTAGTATTAGGGTTAAGATGCTTGCCCTGCACGCAGCCAAATCCCTGGCACTGCATGGTCCCCAGACCTGTTAAGTGTAGCCCCCCTAGAAAAACAACAAATCCAAAGAAACAGTTTCCCTATTTAGCAACTTTTATACCATCTGAACTATACACATAATATGTTTTTTAAAAAGAAATACAAAACCTTTTTAATGACTCTCCAAGTAAAGGACAATTTGCTCCCTCTCCCTGCTAAGATCTCAGGGCTGGGACTAATGGAGATGTTACTGGCGCTTGCTCAAGTAAATCGATGAATAACAATTTATTGTTCAATGAAACGATTTATTGAACAATGTAAGATGACAGTAATACAGTGATACTTTGAGAACATGTTTGTTCGTCCAAATTCTTGATCCAGAATAATCAGAGAATCAAGAAGGCAAGACAGTGTCTCAGAGGTCAGAACTGGAGACCACATAAGTGACCCACATCAACATAGAATGCATAATAAATTGTGGGGGAAATATTAATATAATGTAAAATAATACAGAGGCTAAATGGGGGGAAAGCTGAACACTAGTAAAATGAACCTTTGTAAAATACTGGCTCTGCACTCGGCAATCACTCCAGGCAGGTGGAGTGATTCACCATCACTCTGGGATGCTGAAGATCAAACCAGTAGGTGGTGTGCAAGGCAAACACTCTACTCACTGCACTATCCGTCCAGTCCCTGGGAGTTTCTATTCTACAGAGTCATGTTTATGATTTGTTTCCAAAGAAAGATAAAGGCAGGGGTAGAGTGGAAGGACAGCAGGGAAGGTAGTTTGTCTTGCATACAGACAACTTGGTTTGATTCCTGGCACCAGAAATAGTCCCCAAACTACCCAGCCCATCAGGAGTGATCCCTGAACACAGTAGGGTGTGGCCTCAAAACTCAACAAATCCCCTCCACAAAAAAAATATAATTATATTATCAACAACCCATGGCTGTCAGCACCATCTCTGCCTTCTTCCTGCAAAATACATTCATACTATTGCTAAATATGTAGTATATGTAGTTATTATCTTTGCCAAACTCTTTTTGATCAAACCCTGATTTTCCTTCATCAGTAACTATAATGTCACAGTGAATGGAGAAGGAAATTAACAAGGAAAGTGCAAAGGGAAAAACCAGGCTTGATGTTTTTTCTGAGAGTAAAAAAACTCTTGAGGTTTTTTACTGTCTGAACATCAAGTTCCAAAAACACCTAAACTTTTTGAATTGTTGGATGGTTTAAGGATTTCTACTTCTGATTTTAATCTGACTCTAACACTTGAGTACTCAACACAAACAGGCAGAAAGACAACAAAAATCACATGTACATGTGCACACTTATATACTTAATTGATCTATCTGACCCTTCAAGAATGGCAGGGAAAAACTGGTATACCGAGAAAGGAAGGGCAGTCCTTCCTTTACATTCTCAAAGTATTTTACATTCTCAAAGTATGTTTTTTTAAAAATTTCTTTTGTTATTTATCTGGTTTGGGTACCATTCTTAGATGTGCTTAGACCCTATTCCAGGATCTGTACTCAGGGATGACTCCTGTCAGTACTTGGAACCATGAGTGCTTGATGGGATTGAACCCAGGTTGGCTGCATGAAAGGCCCTACCCACTGTACTATCTCTACAGCACCCCCTTCTCATTTTCTCAGGTATGCTTTCTCCCTTATTTCCCTAAAGTAATTCAGGAATTTATACAGACTTAACTATCTATGAAGATGACTTTCTAATCAGCATCTACTTACTCCCTATTTTAACAATCAAGGATTTTAAAAAACAACAGTGAGTAAAACCAAGATTTCAAAAACTACTGCAATAAGGTAGAAACTGTTCTGATGGAATATTAGTAGTGTCTCAAGCAGATGGAGTCAAAAGAGACAAATTCTGGATCCTACACTACATGAGTTGCAGTCACTCCTGGCCATGTGAGAAATTAATGTATTTGCTAAGGGGAGAAAAATAGAGCAAGAAGTATTGGATTACCAGCCATCGGGTCTTCAGTTATACTAATGATTTGAGTGAGGGGTACAGTCATATACCCAAAACACAGACTGCACAGAACTGAAAGCATGAGATCTAAGTGGAACCCATTTGCAATGCGCCTGTCAAGTTGACAGGTGGGGATGGAGTGGGACCGGGGTGGGGAGGGGACCTGGGAACACTCGTGGAGAGAAGTTGACATTGGTGGAGGAACTGGCGTTGAAAGATTTTATGCCTACAATGCAACTATCTGTAACTTTGTAAATCATGGCTCTTTAATAACATATTTTTACTAAGAAATTAATTGATTGGGTTGGTTTATACAGCAAGACAGTAGTTTTAAAAGGATCTTAAGTTTGTTATTTTTTTGAGGAGTCATCATTCTGTTGTTGTTTAAAGACTTACTTAGAATGAGGGATTTTTCTGCAGGAAGATGCAATTGATTTTTTCTTTGGACCAGCATTATTTAACCCAGGGACAAGGGACTGTTATTTTCAGTTCCCACACATTAAGCCTTTCATTATAAATTGTTATTTATAGCTAAAATGTAATATAAAAGTCTCAAATGCCTTCCCCTCTAGTGAGAGTGAAAACTATGATTTACTTTAAAAAAAAAAAAGACAAACATTCACAGTACTGAAAATACTAACATCTTGCTTTCATTCTTTGAGCTGTTTTTTCATAACTCCAATGACTTTACTTTGGGGGTATCATAAACAAATGGTTGCCCACATGCTCAACCTTTCCAGATATTCAACTTATAACAAATTCCAGTCATGTTCCAAGAAGCATGAGGGTCTTGTGTGTTCTTAGTACAGAACAGAAGAGGACATGCAATGTAAGAACGCACCTTTATTGAAAGGAGTTTTTACCCAACTAAAGGGGGGAGCAAGGAGGACAAAAGTTGGTTCTTAAAGTAGGGAGTTAATGTTGAGTCTTCTTGGACCACTATTGATTACATGTGAAGCGGAAGGCAGTTTATTCATGTTTTCTGATGAGTGGAGGAAGTTTTCCAAGAATGGGGCTTCTGCCCTGTTCAGACTTTTATAAAGTTCTATCAGGGGTTGCCTCAGTAATTTTAAACTGTCCTGGAATCGATAGATGTGTTATTTACCATGCTTAATATAATTAACGTGCCATGAAGAAAAGTGTGTGCGGAAGGGGAAAATGAGGTCAGTGTGTGGTTGTCTCTAGATGACATCTTTTGAACTGGTGTGAAAGTCACGTTGGGAGACTTGTTGAATTGTGCATTCTGGGCAGTTCGGTGCAGTCTGATCATACCCTGTGCTGCACTGCAGGGGGTGTGATGAACAATGAGGCACTGGGTGAGACGGTCCTTGCAAGATTTGCTTTTTTTTTTTTTTTAATCTCAGTTTTCCCCTTACGCTGACTCCTTCGTTCTTTTTGATACATCCCTGCTATTTGGAACTGAGTTTTTGATGCCGGTGGCTATTTACTGTCAACCAGCTATTTCAGACCATATTTATATACTTTTTCCTACACAAAAACTCGGAATCACATTCCACGAATTTCAGCTTTCATTATTGGCAATTAGTATCCCACGTTCGCCTTTCACGCGGCCGACCTGTGTTCCATTCCTCCGCCCCTCTCGGAGAGCCCGGCAAGCTACCGAGAGTATCCAGCCCGCTCGGCAGAGCATGGCAAGCTACCCGTGCGTATTGGATATGCCAAAAACAGTAACAATAAGTCTCTGAATGAGAGACATTACTGGTGCCCGCTCAAGCAAATCAATGCGCAATGGGACGACAGTGACAGTAACAGTGCCATTCTGGCGCCAGCCTCCATTTAACCCCCCCAGTATGTGATTTTATCAATCACTAACATTTTCTTTTTGCTTAAATTTCTCGAAACTTTATAGAGTGGTATTTGGTCTCTGTGCAATGGGCACTTCATCGTCTTCAATAAACTCTCCAGAAAAAAATGAGTCACTTGCCCTAACATAAAAAATATCTGTGAATTGTGAAATGATGGATCTGCATTCCCCAAAAGACTGCCAACATTCTACCTATCATTATTCTCACTTCAGATATCATGTTATATGCAAAATTTCTCAATTTTGAGATCATGTTCTATGCATCGAATGAATAATGAATGGCAACAACTTTTATAATTGAGAGGAACCAAGAAATCATTAACCTTTGAGTGGCAACTCTGCCAATAATAATGTCTAGCACTTTACATAGATTAAATTTAATTATGAAAACGGCCATAGGATAGACACTTGCCAGCAGATAAGGACACAGAGAAGATGAGTAACATGCCTAAAAGTCTTGCCTCACTTTTAATTAATTGAATAAGGTAGATGATGGATTTTTTTTTTTGAAAAGGTAGTCTCTCCCAGAGGGGCCGTGGACGGGTATCTGATATCTGGCATTAAGCTTCTCTCACACCTGCTCGGCCACAATCTTCCTCTTTAGCCATCTCCCTCCGCCCTCTGGCTATCATGTCTGTGATTGTGTCACACATGATTGTAATTTATTTTTGTTTTGGGTCACACCCAGTGGTGCTTAGGGCTGACTCCTGGCTCTGTGCTCAAGGATCACCTTTTTTATATATATTTTATTTTCATAAAACTAGTTCACAATAGTTCATTACAGATAATATTCAAACACCAATGCCACCACCAAGCACCTTCCCACCACAATAAAAGGGAACTGTATGAAGGTTGTTGTATTTCATTCTGGAGACATTTAAGCCCGTAGATAAGAGAATGCAAGCGAGTATGTTAAAACTAAACGACTGTGTGCTACTTTTGATAAGTAAGTGATATAGAGTGTAAAAACTTTCTATTCTCTGGGAAATTCTGCATTGTTCTCTTCCAGAGCTTCAGTTTATAGTCTCTGGGTCTTGGCCATTGATGAGATAACAGGGCGCTGGGGGCAGTTTGTGGGTATAATTGCCAAGCTCCTGGAAAACTGGAGAGCTGAGGGGAGGAGGCCCAGTCCCGATCCGAGCAGGCTTGGAGATCTGAGTCATGGGTTCAAGGATCACTCTTGGCAGACTCAAGGGACTATATGGGCTGCTGAGATCAAACCCGGGTTGGCCACGTGCAAGGAAAACCCTAGCCATCCTCTGCACTATTGCTCCAGCCCAAGGCTGTAATTTTGACTGGGCCACTGAATCCTCTCATTTACTCTTTGGCTTGAAAAGTCAGAGAAATAAAGTCCAGGCTAGAAATCCCAGATGGAAAAAAGCCAAACATAGCTTCTGGGTAATAACCAGCTATGACACTGAGGGCAGCCCCTAGCCGAGGGAGCGAGGCCCGAGGCCAGAGCTCCAATAAGAAAGTGTGACCTTGACTAATCACACATGGCCACATGGATGGAGACACTCCCTATTGAACTCTCAGTTGAGACCCAATGCAGGGCCCAGGTCTAGACTTGGAGAAATCTTGAAAGTAGGTTGTAGATTATTTATACTGCACAGAGGCTGTGAGATTATATAATGACACATGTGTTTATACCACTAGTGAACACACTTTTAAAATTGGGTTCTGTTTTGAGAATACAAGAGACATTCAGGACTACTTCCTTATTTTTTCCCTTAGGTGGGTCCTCCCATCCTTCCACCCTTCCGTTCTTCTTGCTATTGTGTCCATGCTCCAGTGGTGAGTTTATCTGCCTTTCTTTCTTGGTATGGTTTCTTCTCTTACCGTTTAAAAAAATAGTTATCCAAATTTCTTTTTTTCCTTTCCTTTCTGCTGTTTTTTGTTTTCTGGTTAATTGCTGTGCCTTTTCTAGCCACAGTATGTTGACACTCTGAATACATTGCTGGGTGATTATGTACAAGTCCCCTAGATGACTCTTCCTCAGTAGCAGAGGCTTGGAAACTGGTCTATATGATGTTTACTGATGAAAACAGTGTGAAAAGCATTTCACCCTGATGTTCACTTCAAGTCAGAGAGAAAGTCTCCTGAATAGTAAAGTCACCTTTACTATTGCTAAAGCACCAATAAGAAGGGTGGTAAATTCTCTGTTTTCCTCCTATTTTTGTTGTTTTTGCTTTTGTTTTGGGGCCATATCTAGTGGGTGCTCAGGGCTGACTCCTGGCTCTGTGCTCATGGATCACACATAATAGTGCTCCGGTGACCATATGGGGTGCCAGAGATCGAACCCGGGTTGGCTGTGTGCCAACTAAATGCCCTCCCAGCTGGGTTCTCCCTCTAGCCCCTTTGTCTTCCTCCTTTGAATCTTCACACTATCTGGCTCAGCACCCAGTTCTCGTGGGTAAATATCACAAGTGCATCTGAGGTTTAGAGTCCACGCATCGGGCCACTGGAAGAGAGTAGGCCGACTCGTGGGGGCTGCCGCAGTGCCACAGTGGAACAGTGGACAGGAGCACATACTTTCCATGCTGGCACCCCATAGCCCACCTCTGTAATGGCATGGTCCCCTGGGCACTGCTGGAAGAAACCTCCAAGCACTGAGCTGGGAGTAGCTCCTGTCTACCACTTGGTGGGATTCCCCCATCTCAAAATAAATAAATAAATAAATAAATAAATAAATAAATAAATAAATAAATAAATAAAAATTAAGCAAACAAACAAACAAACAAAAAAACAACCAAGGGGGCTGGAGCAATAGCACAGCGGGTAGGGCGTTTGCCTTGCACACGGCAAACCGGGGTTTGATTCCCAGCATCCCATATGGTCCCCTGAGCACGCCAGGGGTGATTCCTGAGTGCAGAGCCAGGAGTAACCCCTGTGCATCGCCAGGTGTGACCCAAAAAGCAAAAAAAAAAAAAAAAAGGAAAAAAAAGAAAAAACCAACCAAAACCAAAACCAGACTGTAACCAGAAAACATACAGTGGGAGAGACCAGGGACCTTGAAAGGCAATGGAGCAGAGATACAGGTGCATCTCCGTGCCGTGCCACTGTTGTGTTTCCATCTGTTTGGGCAAAGCCAGCAGGCGTTCTCTCTGCACAATGGCATCTGTACTCCTTCCGAGTCTCCCAGACCGGTTGCGCTGCCGTCAGCTATGTGCTTCCTTTCTCCCACCGCCTGCTCTCCTGTCTACTCTGTTCTAACACCCCTTCTCTCCTCTCACCCCTCTTTCTCTCCTAGCCATGCTTTCTCCTCTCTCTGCACTGCACTTTCTCCTCTATTACTCTTCCACTCTGCCTTTTCTGCATCTTCTGCCCGTTCCCACCCATAAAAGATCATTTGCTAACACTGGCCAAGAGCATGCTAGCGACTTGGCCAATATTTTCCCTGCCACTACAAAAGTGAAAATTCAGGGCTGGAGAGAGAGTACAGTGGGTAGGGCACTTGCCTTACGCTTGCCTTGCACATTGTCTGCACTTATATGCATCCTATATGGTCCCCTGAGTGCTGCCAGGAGTGATTTCCTGGTGCAGAGTCAGGAGTTATCCCTGAGTATTGCCAGGTGTGGTCCCCCAAACAAAACAAAACAAACAGAAAAACATACAAATCCCTAATGCTGTCATGTTTGTCTTGACAACAAGAGAAGCACTGATTATGCTTCATCTGAAATGCACTGCTCTCATGAAGGCTTTTCTGAGCTCAATAGTCAGCGTTAGTTACTATTCTCCAAGATGCCCCAAGTAGCCTGCATTCAGGATACCGGGGAGTCACTCCGCTAGTCACACCAACTACCCCCTTCAGCAAAGTGCCGGCTTCTTGATAGGGGTTTACTCTCTTCCTTAACTTTCTCCTCTCCCAGCCTAACCCGTGTAGATTTCCCAAAATATAAGCCTGATGTTTTCTTGATACCAGTAAATCATAAAAACTTAATGTAAAAATCCATTCCACCCGTACCCTCCAAAAGGATAATTTATTTTGAAATGGAGAATCAACATGTGACTGTGAGATTGCTACTGAAATCAATATTAATATATCAAATATACCAACTGAAGTTATGTTACTCAAGCAATTGAACAGCAATTTTCCAATTCTGTTTTTCCAAACCCATCCCAACCACACAGAATTGGAGTGCATAATAAAATTTAGATCAAGTTACCTTCTGCTGAGCAGGAATATAATTGCAAGATTTGATAACTTGCAGGAGCAAACAACACTAGAATTTTATTTAGGAGTCCTTAAATTATAAACTTTTATACTTTCAATTTATGGTTACTATCTCTTTTCAATTCATAGTTGATATCTCATTTTCTTTCGGTAGAGTTTAAATATTTCTCCATCTCCACAATTTTAAAACTTATATTTTAGTAAAAAGCGATATAAATTTTTTATTTGTGGCACTGTTAAATATGTGTAATCAAGTAGCTGTAATTTACTAAAGCAATAGGAAAATACATGTATAAGCAAAAATACTAACACATCTTTATTAAATCACTTTTGTTCACTTAGATGTTGCACATTTTTATTCAGCTACTATCACAAGTATGTTTTATCATCTAAGGTGCCAGGAATGGAATTATTTCAGTTTATCATATTTTTCTGAAATAGAAAACACATGTTTCAGTATTCTTGAAAGAGACCAATTATGCATGTCAGTTTATAAAATTAATCTGTTCATAATTGTTAAATTTTTATTTAATAAAAGGAGAATTTGATTTTTTCTTGATAATAGATAACAAGCAGGTATTGGTAATATTTTTATTAATAGTGTTAATTATTTTACATCAAAATTTTCTGAAAAATTAGAAAGGTTAAAAAAATAGGGCACTTAGCAATATAGAATGGTTGCTTAGACATTTTTATCTTGGCAGCTTGTTTTAAAAATATCAGTGGTAAAAGGCACACCATAGCAAAGATGGGTCTTTTAATTTTTTTGTAGGAATGTGACAAATTGCATGGCCAATAGTGCCTTAGGTTTTTGTAAGATCATCCTTTATGTAACATCAATAATTTTGACATCTTGAACATTTAGCTTTTCTATTTTTTAAGGTTAGCTTTACCTATAGGGTTGGAAGCATGTATAAAAGTCTGCAATACATTACTGCATGGCTGTAAAAAACTTACATATGCAACGTCATTTCAGGCACATGCAAAATCTTACTTAAATGCTATTAAATAAGTAAAATAAAATTTGCCAAATTTTAAGCAAAGTTAGTATCTGTGAATATTATGCAAATTTTCATTTAGTTAGAGGCTATACAATTATAAAACTCAGAGCAGTGGATTTGATCTAGCTATAGTAATTCTGTTTGGAATTAATATCCTATCTAACATAATGTATTATTTAATAAATTGGATAATTTTCGTGAATATCTAAGTACTTGATTTAGCCTTTTTGTTTTATGAAGACTAATTTATGCAATAATATATGCTATTGAGTTTTGTAGAGAATCTGGAATTTATTACACACATTACTATACAATTTTTGAGCACAGTATCAAAATCACTTAATTAAGCTCAGATTAGAAATAATCACTCACTATAATGCTCCTTATAGCACATTATTAAAAATCAGAACAATAAAAAATTTTCAAACTTCTGATTGTCTGGCATAATTCTTTTATATGACGTAGAATTTGCAGTTTAGAATGCTCGCTTTGGTAACAACATAGAGGCTGGGCTTGAAGGAGACAGAGTGGGGAGATGAGAAAGGAGACAGATGTGGGGTCAGCATCCGGGAAATAAAACTTGATTCCATAGGGACCCGTTAGGAGCAATGTGAGAAGTAACTGGAACATGAGAATCCATTTTGAAAACAAGTTCTCCTAATATTTTGGGTCAGAGGTATGAGTATCACAGTATCACTGTCATCCCGTTGCTCATCTATTTGCTTGAGAGGGCACCAGTACCATCTCCATTGTGAGCCTTGTTGTTACTGTTTTTGGCATATCGAATACGCCACGGGGAGCTTGCCAGGCTCTGCTGTGCACGCGAGATACTCTTGGTAGCTTGCTGCGCTCTCCATGAGGGACAGAGGAATCGAACCCGGGTTGGCCACATGCAAGGCAAATTCCCTACCCGCTGTGCTCAAGGGCTAAGGCAGTTGCCTCCAGCTCGATCTTCAATGCCACATATGGTTACGAGTGATGCCAGGATTGATCCCCGAGTGCAGAGCCAGGTAAGATTTGAGCATAGCTGCTGTCTCCCAAAACAACAAAAATCAAGCTCTTAGAAGAAGTTGTTCGATTATATTCTAGTTAACGTAAGAGTGATGAGTGGTTTGTAAGCAGGTTAGCAATATAGTTTGTGCAACAGCAAATGATAAACCCATATATAAGTGTAGGTTGGATGCACTTGATTAGCTATAAGCACATACCTACATGTATGCAATTGAAATAAGCTATGAAGCTTAGGCTGAATTTCCTAGGAAAATTTTAAAAATGGCATCTTAAAAAGTGACTTCACCATTTGGACCATTTTTTTCCAATATGGGTGAGAGCTCCCACAAGGGATCAGTACAGAAGGATTGTTAGTGGCCTTGGGTACAGCCGTGGGGTGCTTTATGCTTGCTTTCTTAGAGATAATAGATCAAGGAGGTTCTAAGTAATTTGGTTTTTGGAAAAGGTGGCTGTAGTTTTGGGAAACTGAACTCTGAGATACTGCATCCTGAAGGCCACATGGGCCCCAAATACCACCAGCAAAGTCTAAAACACTCGTAAGATTTCACCACCCCTTTTTTTTTTTGTCGTACATGAAGTTAATTACATGTGACAGCACTGATACCTCAATAATGAATTAATTCGATGTTAAGGATTAGCTGTCTGCATTTCCAGAATTTATCAAACAAGAAGTAATTTGGTAAAGGGAAAAGAACACTTCATTCGAAGTTCAAAGAGCCAAATTTGAGAGCCTTTTCTGGAATCTATACTATTGGCAAGCAAGAGAGTTCTTTTTGTCATCATTAATTAGTGGTAAGGATTCCTGTATTGTCTTCTTCAATGGACAGTGCTTTATTAGAGCAGGCATAACAGAAATGGCTCTTCTGATATAAATTTATCTCCCTAACCTACTCTAAGGAGCAGATCTTCATGACATCCACATCAGTATGAAAGTGTTCTACATGATTTTGCCCCATCATAAACTGGCTTTCTTGGGTGCTTCCAGTGAATACTCCAAGCCTTCTTCTCTGTCCACATTTCAAACTCTTTGAGATTTCTGATAATCTTCAATTTTATCCTTCACATTTTTGTTTTGTCCACTTAGCAAGGTTACTCCATGGGGTTCTTTCCCATTGACCATGACCAACATATTTTTCTTTATTATTTTGTATTTTAAAAATATTGAATCTCTGTGAATTACAAAGTTACAAAGATGTTTATGATTGAGTTTTGACATATTGACATATTTTGTTCTAACACCAATCCTCTCACCAGTGCCCACTATTCACTAATATCCCCAATTTCCCTCCCACCCTTCAGCCTGCCTCTGACAGGCATTTTTCCCTCACCCATTGTCCTGGTGGTCCCTTCCCTGACTTATCCCCCACCTCTGCCCCATGCCCAGCTTCCTACCAAAGACCAGTTCTCCTGCTCTTTATTTCTATTGCTGTTGGAAAGTTGATATTCCCCTATGAAGTTTTGTTATAATCCACGTACTTAATAGGTGTAATTTGGTATCACTTTGCCTTAAGTTCTATATCCAGAAGGTCGAATGTCAAGCAGTGTTCAATGATTAACAGTAGATAAATTATCAACATATATTCATCAACTTTCTCCGTAATCGGGCTGGAGTGAGAACACAGTGGGTAGAGCACTTGCCTGGCACATGTCCCACCTGGGTTCCACTCCTGGGCCAAGAGTCAGCCCTGAGGGCAGGGCCCAGAACAGCCCTCAGTACCACCACGTGTGCTCCCACCCTCGAACAAATTCTCAGTAACTTTTCTTTAATGTCATTCCAAAATCTTTGAGACTGGATTTAGACTCCAGACGAACTCCTAACCCCCTGTACTAATTATGCATCTTGGCAGAACTTGTGATTCATTGTACTCTTCTATACAACATGAAGATCACCTATGTAGCACATAATATGTGATTTGTCTTAAAAATGGCAGCAGAAAGACATAGATATCCTGAAATATAAAGGGAAATTATGAAATTATGAAGACCCAGCCATGAAGCAAATGAAGGACCTAGTATTTTGTAATACTTGCGCTTCTGATGATCTGCAAACCCATTTTCTTTAAATGAAGTTTCCTAAACTGTTAATCTTTTTGGGAATAAATCCTTTTCTAACATAACTCATGGAAACAGCTTGGAATGTTGAGTTTGATTTTGTTTTAGAGCCATTACCTCCCTTATCAGTGTTTCAGTAGCCTACTTCTAATGACCAGAACTGGCAGTAATCTGTCTTAACACCAAACACCTCCGTAGCTTGTGAGAAAAGATATGTTGAATCTGAATATATCTCTCCATGTCTATCTATGTCGATATCATCATCATCATCATCTTGACATGATTCTTATCCATCATCTAGCCATCCACAAAAATGTGTAAAATAATTATTACTCACATGTATTATAACTGTATTGCATTTTTCTAATTTACATATCATCTATAATTTTTGTTAAATGATTAGAAAAATTCTACAACATTAAATTAAATGTTCACTTATCATCTGTACATGAATTGTAAGATTTTTTAAATTTTCTTTTTTTAAATCGATACATACACAGTTACTAAGCTGTTCATGATCAGGTTTCAGTCATACAATGATCCGACACCCATCCCTTCACCAGCTTCTGTTTCCCATCATTATTTTTTCTTAATTTTTAAATTTTTTTTAAATTTTTATTTTATCACCATGTAGAAAGTTACAAAGTTCTCAAGTTTATGTCTCAGTTATACAATATTCAAACACCATCCCTTCACCAGTTCCCATATTCCACCACCAATATCCCCAGTTTACCCCCCACCCCTGCCCCCCCACCCCCAACTGTATAACTGATGAATTTCACTTCATTTTCTCTTTACCTTGATTACGTTCCATATTTCAACACAAAACTCACTATTGTTGTTGGAGTTTCCCCTCAAGAAAGACAGCCCTACTAGGGAAGCATTTGATAATTAGTTTTCCATTAAAAGATTGTATGTTTTTAGTTTTTAGAATAGGTTGTGCGGCCGCTAACGTGTGTTAACACAACGCTAACTCAGATGTGTCCCAGTCCCGCATCCCGGAGCAGTGTTAGTTGCTGCTCAGTGTCTCCAGGGCTCCATCTGGAGAAGGTGTGGTGGCTGTACCTCCTCCGTCTTGATCCCCGGTGTTGCTGGCCCGGTTTCGTGTTTCCCATCATTATTGACCCCAGCTTCCCTCCCACCACTGCCCCTCCCCCAGCCTGCCTCTGTGGCACTATGGCAGGCACTCCCCCCCCCTACTTTCTCTGTCTCTCTCTGTCTCTGTCTGTCTGTCTCTCTCACATCTCCACCCCGTTCTGGGCATCATGGAACAACATAGATACTGAGAGGTCACCATGTGTGTTCCTTTACCAACATTAAATTTTTGATCATGATTTGTTTCACTGAAGAAAATCAAGGTTTAATTGAGAAGTGCTACTCAGCCTTCTTGCTTTAATACTGTTTTGACAGGATTTTAACAATCGACGAGCAACATTATTATCAAGACACAGAACATTTCAATTATATCATTTACTTTTCCTAGTTACCTTTTCAGCCACTATGCTAGATAGATGTGTCTGAGTGTTACATTATGGTTTTAATTTGTATTTAACCAGCAACTAATGATGTTCACATGTCTCTTCATATGCTTTTTCTTTTTCATTTTGACTTTGTGGGCTGTTTTATTATTGAATTTTCAGAATTCTTAATTCTAAATGCAAGTCTTTCATGAGATGGATGATTTCTAGTACTTTTCTCAGTACATGGCTTTGCACATTTTCTTCATAATGTCACCATTTAGAAATAAATTTAGCAATTATTCTATTATGGGTTGTGTGTTTTGCAGCATATCTAGTAAATATTTGCTTATCCATGATATCTTTTGTTTTTAATCATAAAAGTATTATTAATCTAGAGCGCCATGCCACCCCGGGTGGGGAAAGGTGTTTGTCCCTTCCGCCTTTTCTCCCTGGCAGCATGGTAGTCGCCAGCTTTTCAGAGCCTGTTGGGCAGCCAGATGTGAGACTGCAGTGATGTGACACGCACACACAGGGCCTCATGGGATGGGGGAGTGGAACTGGCCCCTCTGTTCACCCCAACGAGGCACCAAATTGCTGCTTATGGACCACTCCTGGCTCCCGGATGGCCATGATTCCAGAGGCACACGAACCAATCTTGGAACACACAGGCTTTTGGCAGACATCCCTCCAGACTTATTACTAAATTATCAGAAACCCAAAATAGCGTAGCCATTTTGTGGCCACATGACATTATATGCTTTTCATAATCAGCAATAGAAAATAAATTATCTAATGATGCCTTTTCAGCAGGTCTGATTGTTGGGGAAAATTCCAAATAATAATGGTGGGTCTTTTGTCAAAATATTGAATGTGATCAAAGTGGAGAGAGCGTAAAGTGGAAATCATCTGCCACATAGGCAGAGGGAGGGGTGGGATGGGGGGTAATCTGGGGTTCTTGGTGGTGGAAAATGTGCACTGGTGAAGGGATGGGTGTTTGATCATTGTATGACCAAGATTTAAGCTGGAAAGCTTTGTAACTGTTCTCAAGGTGATTTTAAAACTAAAATAAATAAATAAAATAAATCACAAAACTGCAAAAAAAAAAGTAGAAATCAAAATGCATTAAACAACACAGTTCTTATAGAATTTAATATTAATTGAAATATTTGTAGACATTGGTCTAGAAATATATTTACATCTTTACTATATTGTGTCTTCTAATATGTGAATACCGTATGGTTAACAATACTTATATCACGTTTTGAAAATATCGTCTGTACCTTTGTGTTAAAAAGGAATAAGTCAAGGTTTGAAACCAGTTTCTTTCTTTCCGCTACCTTCGGAATAGAGAATTTCTTTGACTCCCTTTCAGGATCAGTTGAAGTGATTCTTTCCTTGACTCCGAGCAGGAGACAGATTTTGCTCTGTTCCTTCTCTGGCTGTAATTTTGGGTTGGATTTGCTTTTAGAGGGGGCTAGAGGAAGTAAGAGTATAATGGTGTGTCTTATATTTCCTTTCCCAGGCAGGGCTCCCAGGAAGCAGTTCACGTGGACATCTTGTGGGGGTCTTTGTGAAAAACCCATAAGAGGGTGAGAACTGGTTCTTATCTATGTCTCCCCAGAGATTCTGGGTAAAGACTGTCTCTTCCCAATTCATATATGGGAGCCCCAAATCCCAGTAGGTCAGAATGTGACTTTGTGTGTGGGGGGAAGGGGCGGAGATGAGGCTGTGAATGAGGTCATTAATTTAAAAGGTTGGATTTGAATCTGCCCGACTGGTGTCCCGATAAGGCCAAGGCCGGGAGACAGCTAAACAGAGACAAAGGAAGGTAGGTCAAGAAGCAAGGCCAAGTGAGGTCAAGCCAGAAGGCAGCTGTCCACAAGAAAGAGGGGGAGGCCACAGAAGAAACTGAACCTGCAGACACCTAGAACTTGAATTTCAAACTATAATTAGGAGAAAGCAAATTTCTCACGGGTAGCCACCTTCTCTGTGTTCTTGTGTTATGAAATCTTTAGCGAATTCATCCAGATAGGCCCTATATTCTCATGCTAACCCATAAGTGGACTTTGAGTGATTTGTTGAAAGTGTGACCTAGATTCTTCTGGTTGACTCAGGTGTGACCTAAATCTGTGGCAGGGAAACAAGCGTTCACGGCCGCTCTGTCCAAACACATGCCAGTTCTCCCTGAGACTCAGCATCCGGGCGTCCCTGAAACCTCAGCTCTCTTAGGAATTCAAGAAAAGCTGACAGTTTGCAAATTACTCAGTTACCTCTGATGTGCTTGGTTGCCTGCAAGGCCCTTTCCAGACACCGAGGATCCAGGTGGAGAAGCTAATCTGTCAACCTTGATTTTGACATAGAATTAGCACCGACGTTTCTTTATTGATACATTAATGGAGACCATTACTTTCCTCTGAAACAACGGGATTTGTGTTGAACGTGGCAGAATAATTATCGCTGTCTCCAGGCTTGGTGCTGCTGGAGTGAGGCATATTTAAATGTGCCACAGTGCTTTTCTCTGTAGAAGTATTTCATGTACTCAGGAAGTAAGCTGAGCTTAAGAGATAGTTCTACAGGAGTCCCTTATTTATTTCTGGTGTGGGCTCGGGGTTCCCAAGCAGTGTTTCTGGGACCTGGAGGCCACTCTCTGAGATACTGAGTCTGGCTGTGTGGCCAAGAGTTGGGTCTAGCAGAGTGCTGCTACTTGGTTTCAGAGATAATGGGGACCAGCAGGACCCCCTGAAGAAGTCAAGGACCCATCCACTGGTAGAGATTGATCTTGAGGTCTAGATCACTTTGAGACATCTTCTTAGTTCAGGACTTTGACCTTGAAGAATTTCTCAGTTTTCATTCAACTCTGTAATGGTGAATCTGACATCACTCTGAAAGTCTGACATAACAAATACTTAGAGATGAACCCAATCTATATAAAATGAAATAACAAAATTCCTCCTTCCAAAGATAAGTTAGGAGCTATTTCACCTGGGTTATTATTTCACATTTCACCTGTGTTACAGAAAATGTAACAGTCTGAAATGTCTTAACTACAAAAAAGTTATTCCAATAAAGTCTTTTAAATAATTATGATTATTAATTCATTTTCTAATACCAATGAAACAGCACTCTTTAACTTATATAAAATTAAGTTTAAATAAGTAATAATATATATTTTTTCCTTTCCCCTGTGAATCATTTTGTAGATTCCACTCTAGAGAATGTTTTCTAAATAATTTATTGTTATTAATGAACCTAAATGCTCACTAGACAATAGGAAAAAATATTGTAGCCTAGATTTGTGTTAACTTAATTATGTTTAGAATAACAAGTATTATTTTTACTGCAAGAAGCTTATTTATGTTCCCTATACAGGCAATTTGGATAGCACAATTCATGACTAAAGCAAGACCTTCAGTTTAACCTTAATAACCTACTAAAAATTACATCTGATCACTTACCTGACTACCTAAAGGGTTTTTTTTTTGAGGGGGAGTTAGAGTATAATTGATCAGGTTAGCTGCCTACCCCAACTTTGCATCATTCATACATTTTATAAAAAGAAAATCTCTGTATTTTAGTAAAGGAAATGATAAAAATAGTTATTTGAGTTGAATACACCAAGTATTATATTCAAAGATAATTTTTGTTACCATGCACACTTTTACACTTATTTCTATGTATCATGATTTAAAGTATAATTCAAAAATATTTATTAAATTATGTTGCCTAGTATGTATGTGTGCTGGAAATTGATCATAGGACAATCTAATTATCTTATTTTAAAACTTATTGCAAGGAGCATGTAGCTGGTATGCATCTGTGATAAATATGGCATCAGAGTACATGACCATATGTACATTTTTGTTGTTGTTTTGGTCCCACCTAGCAGTGCTCAGGGCTTACTCATGGCTCTGAGCTCAGGGATCACACTAGCAAGGCTTCAGGGAACTGTATGTGGTGCTGGAGATCTAGCCTGGGTCTGTTACATGGAACTGAAGCTCTCTACCTGCTGTCTAATTACTCCAGCCTGACATATTAATTTTTAGAGAAAATATTAATTGTGAGGACAGATCACAGGAATCTATTTACCTTTCTTAAGACTCCTTTTACAGGAGCCGGCATTGTAGAATAACTTGTCTATCTGTCCCTGAGCAAGGAATTTGGATACAGGCACCCTGGGTTGCAAGAAGGGTGGTGGTCAGACCAGATAACCAGACACATATCACAAGACCCATATCACAGGACCCAGGACTGTCCCCAGAACTGGGACATTCCTGAATATTGGCGCGAATACTGATCTCTAAAACCATAGGCTAAGGAGTGATATCCTTTTAAAGGGATTGGTTAAGAAAGTTTGTAATATTACAAATCAATTGGCTATGAAATGCTCGGGCTCTGCTGTAACGGTCGGGGAAGGCCTATATAAGATCTCCTTTGGAGAAGCTCGGGGTCTTTTGCCCAACCTGCTGGACCTGCGTGTCCACGTAGGTGGCTGGACCCTGGCTAGCCAGTCTTACAATAAACCCTGCTTGCTGTTTGCAGTCTCTGGAGTCTCTTTGTTGTTATAGGGAGATCTCGATCTGCACCCTAACATTAATATCCTTGTTTTAATGACTTCAGCTTGATCCTAGTAAAGAATGGTTAGCATTTCAAATATCTCAGAAATAAAATGAACCTGAATCAAGTTTTATGTTGCCACTATTATGAATGTGGACTAGAGCTTTTTTTTTTTTCAATCCCACTTGGCAATGAGGCATTGCAATTGGGGCTGAGCGATAGCATAGCGCATAGGGCATTTGCTTTGCACACGGCTGACGCGGGTTCGATTCCTCCATTTTTCTCGAAGAGCCTGCCAAGCTACTGAGAGTATCCTGCCAGCACAGCAGAGCCTGGCAAGCTCCCTGTGGCGTATTCAATATGCCAAAAATAGTAACAACAAGTCTCACAATGGTGATGATACTGGTGCCCGCTCGAGCAAATTGATGAACAACGGGAGGACAGCGTGATGGTGCTACTATTATGAATGAGTATGGAGTGTTGGAATAAGTACTTCTTTCCATAAATGAGGACTAAGCTCTCTTCTTTTGCTTAGCGCACTTGTATTCTTCTTGGACCTCCTTATTAGCCTTCGTGGAAGATGATTGGTCCCAAGACAATTGTCATTGTCCAACTTTTAATGGTGCTCTTCCAGTCAATGAAAGCAATTGACCAATATAATTAGAAAGTCAAGAGTTATATTTAAAGTGTTAAAAAGAAACTGAGTCATATTTTCTTTTAAAATAGATTAAATTTTATGAACTGAATTTGCCTAAGTAGAAGAATGATAGTGATAATAGCTTTCCCCTCAAATTTTGCATTTTAAATGCTCAATGGATATTTTACAATTAAGACATGTGAATAGAAAACATTAAAATGCAAGCATTGGGAAAGAGGATTTTTTTAAATTAATATAGAACATTATAAAAATATAACTTCATTGCTGGTGTTCATCTTGTGATGGAAAAAAATCAGCCAATTGACTGAAAGTATGTTATTTGTGGAGAAAGTCACATAATTAATATATAATGGTATGAACTCTGAATATACATCTTTCTGACTCACTGTATGAGTGTAGCACTGTAGCACTGTCGTCCTGTTGTTCATCGATTTGCTCGAGCGGGCACCAGTAACGTCTCCATTATGAGACTTGTTACTGTTGTTGGCATACTGAATATGTCACGGGGAGCTTGCCAGCCTCTGCCGTTTGGGCAAGATACTCTTGGTAGCTTGCCAGGATCTCCAAGAGGGTCGAAGGAATCGAACCCAGGTCGGCCGAGTGCAAGACAAACATCCTACCCGCTGTGCTACTGCTCCAGCCCTTCTGACTCACTGCTTGTGCGAATGTAGAGCTTCAAATATGGGAAACATACCAATGAGAAAACATATCCTCTGCAGCTTAGATTTCATCTAACTTGTGAAAGAAGGGGAAAACAAGATGACCATATTAAAAGTCAAAGTGCATTTCATAATAAAGAGCAAGCAAAACAAGGTCACAAAGGAAGAGTTTGTTTTCCATTGCCAAGTAAATTAGTGACTCTCCGTGGAATGAACTTAGGTGTATTCTCCAGGATGAACCCCTGTTTCTTTCCTAACAAAGAGGAAGGAGAAACATAAGCTAGTCAGAGGAGTTAGGCTGAATAAAAGCATTCAAAAGAATGAAGTCTTGGCTAGCACGAGCGGGCTGGGAAGCTGGACTCCCCCGGAAGATATATTTGCAAGGAATGAAGACAATGAGTCCATTTTATGGAAAGCTGAAACACAGGAAAAGCAGAGCCAAGGGGGTAGGCCCAGATTTTGATCTTGACCTTTAGTTGTCTCTCCAAATATTTGTTAAATAATTTTTTCTCATTAATATACTAAAGCTATAAAGGTCACAGGGGAAACATTTTTGATTCTAGGGTTTGATATGTAATTGCATCCGTGGCAATGACTGCAGTCCACTTTATGGCATGAACCCAGCTTCCGCGTGTCTTACTGTGACCTCCCCAAGACTCGAGGGGCGTCCAATACTTCTCCTGTTCCTTTGTGCACTCCTGCCTCCGCACCAACTTGTGCCCGGGTTTTGGATCACCAATTGTGGAGAGACCAAGCTCATACACGATCATGCAAAAGCAAAAGAACATTATTGCTAGCTTGAGCTAGAGTCTGAGTCTCACCCAACACAGTGGAGTCTTGACAAGGACCCCGACTCCAAGTCACAAGCAGTTTATATAGGGTTCAGAGTTAAGAGCAGTTTATATACGGGGATATTTTTAGCATTGGCCCTGTGACAACAGTGGTCAGCAATTAGACAATAGTCCTTCAGGAGCAGTTTGTGGTGTTTCCAAGGAGGGCACAGTGTCCCCTCAGGATGGCACAGACCCAACTGCCCAGTTCCTTATCTCGGCAAGTTACTCAACTGGCAGTCTACCAGAAGCTGCCAGTCCTGCTTTGGGGAAACAGACGCTGAGGCCTAGTCAAAACTCAATGTTAACTGCAACCTGTCATGGCATCGGTTTCGCCCTCACAAGCTCTTTCACAGAGGTCTACACTGCTGAACAAACCAAGCTAACTGGGGCTCGGGATGGAAAATTTAAAGATATTTAAAAGCATGCAAACACTTTCTGGAGCCCAGGGGATGGTTTGGTAATAAAAGCAAGACCACTCGCCCTCCATAACAGGCAGCTGTAAGTCTTCAGTCCTGGGGCTACCGCATGCAGTGCTTTACTGCCTGGGGCACTGGGCCCACAGTGGCCGTCTCCTCCCCGGGACCCCGGGGCCCACAGAGGCTGCGTCCTCCCTGACCTCCTTTCCCTGTAGTAGTACCTCTCTAAAGATGTGATAGCAGCCTGGTCCCACGTGTGACCCTCAGAGAGCACTGTGTGGGCACCCCAGTGACCCTCAATGGACACTAGAGTCAGGATGTCCCTGGACAACATGGCTCAGTACATGCTCAGCCCAGTGACCTTGTGTGTAATTGCTAGAGCCGAATGTGTGCAGGTCACAAACATGGCTACCGGCTGGCGTGTGAGAGCACTGCAGCCAGATACGTGATGCCTGGAGAGCACCACAGCCAAGTGTGGACAGTCTCCTGTCACTGCAGGGAAGGGAAGGGTTCTTCATAAATATCGGAGACACGACAGTACATAAGACGCTTGCCTTGCGTACAGCTGGCCCAGTGGAATTCCCATCACCCCGTACAGTCCACAAGTCCTGTTAGCAATGATCCCAGTGAGAGGTGACGCCCTGATCACAGCTGGGTGTGGTGTATGTGCCCCCACAAACAAGCCCAATTAGACATCATTGTCACCTTGAATGGTGATTTCCTTCAGGGTCATCTCTCCAGTGACTGCATCCCGGTCTTTCTCAAAACCATTCATCCCTGACAATCGATAGTTTTGAATTTCAGCACATTTTCCTTCTTTGACCGGGCATTGGCTAGAAGGGGTCCATCTATTATCATTTATTCCAAGCCATGCAGGATTCTGGGCTCACATGAAGATGTCAAAGTGTGTGAATTGCTCCTGGGAATATATCTCAGAGATGCAAAAAAAAAAAAACACAGTAGAAATGACATCTGCACTTGTATGTTTATTGCAGTACTGTTAACATAGGCAAAATCTGGGAAAAAAAACCAAGTGCCCAAGAACAGATGACTGATTAAAGGAGCTCTGGTACATCAACACAGTGGAATACTATGCAGCTGTTAGAAGAGATGAAGTCATGAAATTTGCATATAAGTGGATGGACATGGAGAATATCATGCTAAGTGAAATTACAAATCATAATGCCCACAATTAGAGAGAGTAAGAAGGATTGCACCTGCCACAGAGGCAGGAAGTGGGATGGGGGGGTGGCAGGTGGGACACTGCGAACAATGGTGGTGGAAAATGTGCACTGGTGGAGGGATGGGTGCTCAAGCATTTTTTGACTGAAACATAATCATTCAAGTTTATAACTGTATCTCACAGTAATCCAATAAAACTTATATTTTAAAAAAGTGTGTGAATGTTGTGTCTCCCTTGCCCCGTCCCGGTTCATGCGTTGAAATCTTAATACCGAGGTGATGGCATAACTAAGTGGACTTTGGGAAGGTGATTGATTAGGTCCTGGTGGTGGATGCCTCATGGTCGGAATTGGTGTTCTGTGAAGGAAGACTCCCGGGCACCCCCAGCCCCTTCCATCCTGTGAGGGGGTGCACTCAGAGATGGCATTCTGCCACCCTGTGCCAATATGGAACCAAGCTGGCTAGCGGATCGTGGGCTGCTCACCCCCAGAATTGTCAGAAATACAGTTGGGGTCTAAACGTCTAAAGTCATTCAGACGGATTCCTTCAACCTCTGTCCAGTGGGGGCCAATCAGAGAATGAGATTGGGGCCAATCTGATTGGGGCCAATCACAGAAAAAAACGGAAACACACAAAGACTCTCTGAGCTTTAGGGTCACCTGGGCAGCCCCCAGTGAGCTCACAGGCCATTTCTTCAGTACAGTGCCACCCCCACCCCGCCATTCCCACTCTTAGTGCACCAGTCACTCTTTACGTTTACAGAAACATTAAAAACACCTAGCAGTCCTTCTATGTCTATCCCTCTCTTTCTGACTCATTTCACTTAGCATGATACTCTCCATGTCTATCCATTTATAAGCAAATTTCATGACTTCATCTCTCCTAGCAGCTGCATCGTATTCCATTGTGTAGATGTACCAAAGTTTCTTTAACCCAAACATGAAAGCTTGTAACTATCTCACAGTGATTCAATAAAATAAATTTTTTTTAAAAAAAAGAACACCTAGCAGACACATCAGCACTCACTGGTACTTGAGGAGCAGAGTCTGTAGTACTTCCTCTGGCTGGTCAGCAGGTATCTTAAAGAATAAAGTAGTGACAACTTCCTTTTCTAGCATTACCTATGTTGCCCTCTAAATCTAAAACACCCTTAACTATTATATTATATTCTTGCCTGGGTGCAATTTTGCTTGTGAAGTAGTCAATTCTATTCTTTCCTGAGGGCATTTTTTGCTGCCAGTTTATATTCCAAAACTTACACTGTTCTGCTCCGGGAACTATCCTGACCTCAGGGTGGGCTTTTGTTAGGATCTTACACATGGGGGAACTTAGAAGCCCTCCAGACTGCAGTTCTTTGTTTTAGCATTTTTTTTTCCTTTTTGGGTCACACCCGGCAATGCACAGGGGTTACTCCTGGCTTTGCACTCAGGAGTTACTCCTGGCAGTGCTCTGGGGACCATATGGGATGCCGGGGATTGAACCCGGGTTGGCCATGTGCAAGGCAAACACCCTACCCGCTGTGCCATCGCTCCAGCCCCTTGTTCTTGTATCTTAAGTGGATACTTGGGGTTTTATTTTTTTTTGGGGGGGTGCATGGTAGGATTGGGACGAAATCAGTGGTGGTCTGGGTTTTCTTTAGGCTCCTGGGAGTGTCTAAGGGACACACAAAATGCCGGGGGTCAAATCAGGATCTGCTGAGTGCAAAGCAAGCACCTTGATCCCTGTTTTGTCTCTGTGGCCTCAGTTCTTGGGACTTTCAAACGACAAGTGATTGAGCGTCTCCTGTCTCGCAGCAGCTGTGCCAGGGCAGCCCAACACCAGGGTTCCCAAGGTGGAAAATCCATGCAACAAGACAAGAATAAAATGGGGGATTAAGTCACTCCCCTACATTTTGTTTTTTCTGGATTCTGTGGTTTTGTGAGCTGTCGTTCTTTGTGATTCCGTTAGTATGAATTTAAAGACTCGGCCAGGCGACTTCATTCTGTCGGAAAAACAGACCTGTGGCTTCCTGGAGGACGGGGCGACAATGGGCGGTTACAGGACAGGATTATCAGGACAGTCCCGGGACCCTGATCTTCAGCAAAGCCTGCTTGCAAGGTTGGCCCCGGACTAAAAATCTTGCAAAGTGTTCCTTGCAAAGAGGGTTCCTGCCGTCCTCTGATAGGAATGCTTCATTGGCCAGAGCTGTTTGTGCAAATAATTGGCTCATACTGAACCTCCGCTCTCCTACTTGGAGCCTGAAATGTTTGTACGCGGGTAGACTGTGCCTGGAAGCATAATTCACCCTTCCTTCCTTCCTTCCTTCCTTCCTTCCTTCCTTCCTTCCTTCCTTCCTTCCTTCCTTCCTTCCTTCCTTCCTTCCTTCCTTCCTTCCTTCCTTCCTTCCTTCCTTCCTTCCTTCCTTCCTTCCTTCCTTCCTTCTTTCCTTCCTTCCTTCCTTCCTTCCTCCCTCCCTCCCTCCCTCCCTCCCTCCCTCCCTTCCCTCCCTCCCTCCCTCCCTTCCTTCCTTCCTCCCTCCCTCCCTCCTTCTTCCTTCCTTCCTTCCTTCCTTCCTTCCTTCCTTCCTTCCTTCCTTCCTTCCTTCCTTCCTTCCTTCCTTCCTTCCTTCCTTCCTTCCTTCCTTCCTTCCTTCCTAGTGAATTGCCATGGGATACACAGTTACAAAGCTGTTCCTGATCTCCCGATGCAGTTCAGTCATGAGAACTGACCCATCCCTCCACCAGTTACACTTCCCACCACCAGTGTCCCCAGTTTCCTTCCTGCCCGCGCCCCAACTGTCTCTGTGGCAGGCACTTTCCTTCTTTCTCTCTCTCCATAATGCACATTTCTTCTCTCCAGAGACCTTTGAGTGCTGGCTTCTTCAGAGGTAGTGTTTTAAGGCTGTGGCTGGAGGGGAGGGGTGGCTGGGGCGTGAGCTTCCTGCATTTCTCCAGGAGAAACTCGTGCAGGCTCAAGCCTCAACTCCTCCAGACACTGACCCAGGAAACTTTGCTCTTTTCTGATTTTCACCTTTTATCTTCTTCTTTTTTTTTTTTTGCTTGTTTGTCTTTGGCCCACACCCTGTGGTGCTCAGGGCTTACTCCTGGCTCTGCTCTCACTCCTGGTGGTATTTGGGGGAACCATATGGGGTGCCAGGGATAGAACTGGGTCTCCCACGTGCAAGGCAAGTGCCCTGGCCACAGAATTATTGCTTCAACCCATTGTTTAAATTTTTTTTTTTTAATCTTGTTTTCTGTAATAAATCCCTGGAGTGAAGAGGGTGATGTGCTGGTCCTGAAGTCCTCCCTGTAAATGACCAGACTTAGGGACTGATCGTGGTGATAACAGACCTTCCTTGTGATGAGTATCGGCTTGTACGTGGGCATCACTTTGTTCTACTTAGTTTTGAAGGTATGCCAAGCAGTGACCAGGAGGTACCAGGACGAAAGGTGTACTCAACACTAGGCCTGCGGTTTATGGATCAGACAGAGCATGCGTCAGGGTTGTACTCAGAGGTGCTACTGGGGGCATCCAGGGCCTTTTCTGTAGTGCCAATGGCCAAATGGTGCCAGGGATCGACAGGGTTTGCTTTGTGCCCTGTGTTCTCCCCTAGGTATGGAGTGCGCTGTATTGTCCAGATTAATGGGGACATTAAAGATCTCAGACACAAGTGACAAATGTCTGGTGGAAAAAAAAACGACCCATGAACACCACACGTTTGATGGTTTGTCTTTCTTGCCTGCTCCAGCCAAGGCAGGACTGTGTGGTGGGTTCCCCGGGGGTGGAGGGAAACTGGTGGAAACTGATGGGTATTGAGGGATTTGAAGGAAGGTGGTGAGGGGCCGTGCCCTGACCACCAGCGCGAGACAGCAGGACAGGACAGTGAGCTAGTTCCATGCAAAACTCTTTGTTCTCAGCTGCACGTTAGCTTGCTGGCTTGCTTGCTTCTGTGTCTGTCCCTTTCTTTCTGAAGGATGCAGTTTTACACCTTGTCCTTCTTTGCAAATAGTGAGTGAAAACCAGTGGCTCTTCCAGGGCTGTGAGCTCCAGAGTTTGCTTTACTAACAGGAATTTTGGCAGGAAAGCAAGGTTCAGTGATACAAATCCACAGGAGTCTTCACCACAGCAATCCTAAGAGGCATCCACATGCTAGCGAAAAATGGAATTATTTAGCACTGTAGCACTGCTTTCCAGTTGTTCATCAATTGGCTCGAGCAGGCACCAGTAACGTCTCCATTGTGAGACTTGTTACTGTTTTTGGTATATCAAATACAGCACGGGTAGCTTGCTGGGGTCTGCTGTGTGGACGGGATACTCTCGGTAGCTGGCGGGGCTCCCCGAGAGGGACAGAGGAATTGAACCCAGATCGGCCACATGCAAGGCAAACGCCCTACCTGCTGTGCTATGGCTCCAGCCCATTCGGAGTTATTTAAGGTAGATAAAGGCATTCTGCGTTTACTGTTTCCACTTACATTTAACCCAAATTGCTATGAACCATCCTTATTAATGTCAGATATTGTTTCCTTAATAGAGTTTATGCAAAAGAATTTTGGGAATATTTTCCTTAAGGAAGAGACAAAACATCTCAAAAGGCAAAAATAATTTGCCCTATTTCTGGTTTTATTAAAACTCAAAGCCTAAAATAGTGTGCATTCCAATTAAAAAGTTTTACTCTGAGTTGAACAGTCATATGCTAAAATTAGCATACAAAATAGTGCATTTTTGTACATAAAAATTAGAAAACAGAGTTAGCAGTAACTTTTAAAAGTAAAATATGGTAGCTGAAAGTTTATATTTAAACATGGATAGATTTCTCCTTTTGATTTTGTAAGGGTTGGGCATGAAGGGGAGAGAGTCTGTGCTCATGCTAGAATTTTCTCATTGGTATGGAAGGTTTAATGGGGAATTTGCAGGTGTCAGATGGGAGAGCAATAAGGAGTGCATTTCCCCACTGTGTTTGCTTAATTAGGACTCGTACATCCAGATGTTTTCTACTGATATGTAAAGAATCTCACACAACACTGAATTTCATGGCATTACTGAGCTGATGGATTTCATTTAAACCATCTCCTGTGATACTTCCAAAGTTGTTCCACAGATTGTCGTGCTTTAATATTTTACTGTGCAGAAGTCACTGAAACCCAGTCATTTTATATGCCACTTGGAATAAAATTATTTAAAAATAATCTCATTATCAGTGTATCAAAGGACATATGAAAGAAGTCTCCTAAAAATTTGAATTTTGGATTGCATAGTAGTTAGGCAGAATAAATAGAGGAAAATATATTTCTCAGAAAGCATCAAGAGTCAGTGAGAAATAGCAGTTTTGATTAGAACCTTAAGAACCTAGGGTGTTCTATCCTGTAAAGCCATGGCTATAAACTGTCAAGTTTTAACATTATATTTTTAAGGATTTAGACACGCCTGTGATCCCATGATAAAAGGAAATGGACCACATTGCTTGTGAGTAAATTGCTTGTTTTACAATGCCATTTATATTTTGAGCACAGAAGCATCAGCAATCTATTTTGATAATAATATTCATAGAATCCCTAAAATTTCAAAGATAAAGACTTCCTATTTTTTTGGCTACCTTTTGTGTTCTGGAAGGTAAGGTGACATAAACTTTGATCTGAGGATTTCCAGGGATTTGCGGAATGATTAGTTCAGTGGGTTTTAATGGCCATGGCCAGAGGAAGTGATGTGTAAAATAACCCACATGTACCAATATGGAGCTTACAGAAATCTGTGCTATCTAGAATACAGAGATATCCTGCTTTTCATTCAAACCTAATTCTATCAAGAAATGTGTGGCTGCCGGTGTGACACAAGCCACTGGCCACATCTTTCTGCCAGAGAAACGCCTGGGGACGATGATCCAGCCAGTCTCTTGATGCCATGCTTGACAACAGTTCATCATCATGCATTGAGAAGTGATTCTGCAATTTAGTGATTATGGAGATGAAGCTAACTTAATGATGAGACAGGTGACGGAAGCTTTAGGGTGTCAGGCTCATTAGATCACGACCTAGTTTGTAACTGCCTGTCAATGGGCACAAACTCTCGACACGGTGCTGATAGGCTTCTTTTCTAAGCAATAAAATGTGCAATATAATTCTGTTACTTTGGGTGATTCACATCACTCAAAGTCCATATGAGAAGGTAGACACCAACCCTCACTAATTCTCCAAATGAAAATCAGGGTGCGCTTGAGTAGTTGTGGAAGAGACTCTTTTATCCAACATTTCATTTTTTGATGAGTTACAGCAATATCTAGGGGTTCGGAATAAACTATTTTATTGGCCTACATGAATGACTCTACAAGTATTTATGTTTCCTATTGGAAGTGTAGGTTCTGGAAGCAGTTGCTCCAGCCATCAAATTAACAAGGACCCTATAGTTGATACAGATTGTCTTCTTTCCAGGTGACTCCTATGAATGGTGGGAATTTAGCCAGTAGAACCTTCACTGAGGAATAGGAACTACATTTCGAATAACTTTCTATTTCTTACTACACCATGTGGTTATAAGCATATAAAAATCTTTTAAAAATAATATACTTTTAGGGGGTTGGAATGATAGAAAAGCAGGTAGGACAATTGTCTTGTACGTGGCTGACTCAGGTTTGATCCCTAACACCCCATATGGTCCCCTGAGTCCATTAGGATCTTGCTCCTGAGCAAAGAGCCAGGAGTAACCTCTGAGCACCATGGGTGTGGCTTCAAAAAAACAAACAAAATCCACAAAAAAAGCATGAAATATGTAGACAAATATGTTGCTGTCCAAACAGAAATTAAGAAGATATATCTCCTATGATAAGTAATGGATTATACTAGTGATAAGATACCTACTGAAAATCTATGTGGGCATCCTCAACAGAAACAAGGGCACTCTGAACTATCCACAGGTGTGTCCACATACAATTGGGTGGCATGAATAGATCCTCCAAGGTCAACACCTTGGTAAAGATGCATGTTTATTTTCTTTGTTTCCTAACTTTATTTAAGCAGCATGGTTTACAAAGCTGATCATAATACAGTTGTTCAGTAATATTATTGGGTTAAGAGAAGAACACCACCATTGTGACCTTTAACCTTCTCTACCATTGTCCCCAGTCCCCCCAACCCCACCACAAGCATTTCCCTGTAGCAGACACAACATAATTTGTTTTCCATTGCTTGTTATAACACAATGGTAAACGGTATTATCAAAAAATAGTTCAACAAAAGAGTTTGTTAAGAAGTTTGTTACATCTCACAATGGTGTTATTAAAGTCACTGTCTGAGTATTTACTGAGTTCTTTATGGTTAGTTGAACCTTCTGTGTTATTGTTTTTTTTTTTTAATTGAGCTCAGTTGGCTTCTATGCTACTTTCCCCTATAATTTGCCGTGCTCTGACTGGGCTGTCAGTACTGCGGAATTTGGAGGTGCTGCATGTCTGCGGATGTATCTGTGTATTCCAGGAACTGTACTGGAAAAAGGAAATTTAGGAGCCAGAGATAGTAAAAAGCTTCAGGTGTATGCTTTGGGTGCAGCTGATCCCAGTTTTATCCCCATCATATTATGGCCCCCTAAGCACCACTGGATACAGTATTATAGGTCCGCTGAGCACTGCTAGGGGGTCTTGGTCAATCCCTCCCTCCACAGGACATGGACAGCCCTACATCCTTGGGCCCTTGCAATAAAATCCCTGGCCAGATTGACCAAGGATAACTGGGAAAGGTCTTTGGGCCTTTTGAGCACTGGTTGAAAAGACACACTCCCCCAAATTAAAGAGAAATTTGCCCAACACATTGAAAATTACTTAGTTTAATATTAAGGAAACTGAAGTCGGAAATATGTAAGAGAATGTTAACACATTCAGACAAAAATGGTTTTTCACAGGAATGCAAATGTGACTAAATATTTGAAATTGAAACAATGTAACTTTCCTTGGTAAAAGAATAAAGGAGGAAACATGAAGCTTTTCCATATATGTATAATCATAGGAAAGAAAGTAACATTATTTGTATGTGGCAAATTTTTATATAGAAATATGAAGGCTGCAAAATAATCATTAAACTAATAACTTACTAAAGTATAAAATAAGGCTAGATACAAATAATAAAAACTATTTTTATAACCTAGCAGAGAAAAATCAGAAAATAAAATTTATTAAGCAATTTGAAAAATAATAGAATCACATATGTAAAATCTCCAGCTCATGAGATTTTACAGTGAGATAGTGCAGTGGTTAAGGTTGTGCATTCAGCTGATCCTGGTTCGATATAAGATGTTAAGAAGTAAACTGAACAACATTTTGTGAGAACTCTATAGGGAAAACTGCCTAACAGTGTTAATAGAAAAAACTGTGATCATAAATCAGAAGACACACAATTGTTAAGATGTCAGTTGTCTATAGTTTGATAGATTCAATGCAATATTCAGAGCAGCAGAAGGCTTCCTACCCCAAATATTGACAAGCTAACTCTAAAGTTAATATACAAAAGCCAGGACCTAAATATTCAAAGCAATCTTTAAGAAATCAGATTTGAAGGGTTCTCACTTGTTGACCTCATGCTTATTTTGAAGCTCAAGTAATCAATGCAGTTTTAATGGTATTGTAACGGGTAAATAAGTGATACAAGAAAGACTGCTCAGAATTAGACCCAACATAAGATTATTTAATAAAATAGGAAGATGTCAAAGTAGTTTAACAAAAGAATTCAAAAACACCCACTAAGCACAATTAGCTGGCTAATGATGAAGAGAAGAATAAGCACAAGACTCCAGCTCAGGGCAGAGAGATAGTGCAGTGGTTAAGGTTGTGCATTTAGCTGGGCCTAGTTCCTTCTCTGGCACCACATGGTCCTTTGAGCATTGCCAGAGTCATCCTTGAGTAAAGACCTCCCTCCTGAATCTTACATTTTCTTTGAACTTGCCAACTTGCCGATGTTCTTCAAAGCCTTCACCACCACAGAATTCTCCTGAATCCCCACAGGAAACGAGGGGGCCTCTCAGGAAGGAGGAAGTTCCTCTTTTCTGGTGTCGTAAGAGGAGAAATCAGTATTCCTGGATTTAAACTCAAAATGAACTTCCTTAAGGTGGTTGATGCCTGCCGAGATGGACCTAGAATCAGGCAAAAGATGTTTTGCTGCATTTAATTAAACCCAGTTCCTCCTGGGGTAATATTTCTGTGTGCGACAATTTCAGAACAACCTTTTTAGATTCAGGGCCGATTTGTTGGATGTAAGCAACACCATCGTTATAAGGAAAACATTAATTCTTAAAACTGGCTTTGGCTCTGAATTTTTATCAATCCTTTTTTTTTTTTAACATGAAACAATATCTTCTGCCTCCTATTACCTCCAGCTCTTTTGAGTGCTCTTATTATGATGATATATTTAAATGAACAAAGAATCGCAAAACAAAACCCCTTTAGTTTTATGATGTAGTATAATAGAACTCAGAGCACTGATTATGAATATAAAAGAAAGAATTCCTCTGTTGTCTGAAATAACCTTATGAAGAGCTTTTAGTACTTATTATCACATCATTATTCAAGGTACATTCCTTGTTAAAGGATTTTAGCGCAGTCGCTCTCACAGAAGGTGGTTCCCTTGAGTCTCACTCATTATCAGTCTCCACCAAAGTCTCAGTTGAGAAACCATAATTCAGAGAATTGAACTGAAATACGTCCAAGATTCCATATGACTTAAAGCATAATCTGATATCATAGCCAAGTTTAGAAAGAGAGCAATAAGCCAATTTCTTCTTGAACTCCGTTTGCACTATAAGGATACACACCAACACTAAAGAATCTGTGTATCTTTTATCTATTCAAAGTGTGGCCATGATGATGAAGCTCACAGATTCTCTGTGCATCCTCATATGACCCAGAATTTCTGATCTTCATTCAAATGGCTCCTTTTGGGAAAGACACAGATTGTTTCCATCAGAATGTCAGCGGTATTCTCAAGACGCACACCTTTAGCAGAGTGTAGGATTACATAGCCTCAGGTAGTTTAGGTTTATTGGGTTACTCCCATTATGGTGCTCCCATTCCTCTGTGTTTATTTGTAGCTTCTTTCTTAGTGTTCTGTTGACTTGTAAATATTGTTTTTTTCTTCTCCTTGAGTCCTTTGCATAGTTTATTCAGAGCAATGTCCTTTTTGTATGGACACAGGAAGACTTAGCAAATGCTATGCTTTTGTAACCTGGGAGTCATTTGACTCTACATGATATTTTCCTCCTGGGCATCTGTTCTCTTGACCTAAGCCTCAACTGCGCTTACTTCCTAGCACCCCCAAAAGCAGGGTCCCGATGAGGGACGAGACGAACCCAGGGCAAGTGGTGAGTTGTGTGCTACCCTGGCATCGAGATGGGCCTGGCCAAAGTGCCTAATGCTTAAGTATAAGTTAAGAGCTTGATCCTGGACAAATGTTGTCATGATCCAAATAGTGATAACTAGATTCGGACCCTGCTAGGGTTAGGAATGATTAATCTGGCCAGTGCTGTGGTCTGAGTCTGTGGCAAGATGTTGCCAGGAGAGCTGCCTTGCAAGCCTCAAGGTATCTCTTGCTATGTCCATACAAAAATAACTAGTATTAAGATGTTAATGAGTGTTTGGACTGAGGAAAGGAGAAAAACACCTTAAGAGTCAGGAAGGGCTTTGGAATGCCTGGCCATCAGGAAGGGCTTTCTTATGATGATTTTGCTACCTGTCTGTGTGTAGCCTAGGGGTAAGGAGGAGAGAGAAAAAGGGAGGAGAGAGACTAGAGTATCCAGAGATGCTGCAGTAGATCCAGAGAGAGGACGGAGCTGGGAGTGCGGGAGAGGAGATAGATGGAAGATTGAATAAATGGTAACTAATCAGCAATGAGCTTGGTCCTCATTCTTCCTTCGCCTGTCCTTGACCACCGGCCGTCCCGATCCAGCCCATACACAGCAGTTCCAGAGCACAGAACTCGGGTGGTGAGAGAGAGCCGCCCAGAGAGCCCGAGAGTGCACACGCCTGTAGGCGTGCTTTAGTTTTTTACAGCAGAGAACTTGCTCTCCGGGGGAACTGAATAACATTTGCTCAGTGGATATTGATAAAAGTGCAGTTCATTTGCTGTATCTTTCATCTCAATGAACAAGTTTATTTCCAACTTTCATTTTGTGAAAGGAAACTTCCTAAATATCAAGGAGACGTAGATAATATTGAAATGTTTCTTTTGTGGGGGTGGATATTTAGGTTTTTGAGTCACGTCTGCTGGTACATGGGGTCTACTCCTGGCTCTGTGCTCAGTACTTGTTCCCTACAGTGCTCAGGGGACCAGATAATGCCAGCGATCTGACCAGGGGCAGCTGCATTCATGCAAGTGTCTTAACCCTTCTGCTATTTCCCTAGCTCATCTCCAAACGCTACAACAGTGATAATAGTAGTGTCACAAGATGAATGGTCTGCAATGTGGAAGGCAACCAATGTTGACTAACAAAACATTAACACAGAAGGCTTAATCTGCAACAATGTCTTAGTAATGCTCACAGGACTTAAGGTCTCCATGGTGAGATACAACAATTTACACTAATTTTCTTCCAAGGAAGTATTTTTATTAACTTATTGATATCAAGCAATATAAAATAAATTATTGGGGGTCTCTATGAAGGAAGGCTTAAGGAGTGGTTGGGAAGTGGAGACAATGGAGGGCAGGTGACAGTGGTGGTGGAATTGGTTTCAGAATATTGAATGTAACGGAGCATCATGAAAAACTTTGTAAACCACAGTGTTTATATAATAAAGTGTAGCACTGTAGCACTGTAGTCCCGTTACTGATCAATTTGCTCCAGCAGGCACCAGTAATGTCTCCATTGTGAGACTTGTTACTGTTTTTGGCATATCAAATATGCCATGGGTAGTTTACTAGGCTCCTGGCATGCGGGTGGGATACTCTTGGTAGCTTGCCGGGCTCTCTGAGAGGGACAGAGGAATTGAACTTGGGTCGGCTGCGTGCAAGGTGAACACCCTACCTGCTGTGTTATCACGCCAGTCCATAGAGTGTAGGGAAATAAACGATTTCCAAAATATGCTAACACAGAATTTTAAAAAAAATTTATTAATGGCCAGTAAGGCATGATTATTGCCATAATGAGATCCAAGCATAAAATAAAATTTAATGCAATATACTTTAAATTCTAGAGTTGAAACTTATGTAAATGAGAATAGGCATTTTATTATGTTGTATTAAATGGTTTTAATTTCCTTATCCACATAGGTCAAAATCATATCGCAATCACAAATTGGCTCTTACTGATTATTTTTCTGTTCATTCTTTTCACAATTTCTTTAAGGTCTGTTGGAACGAGCAATGTACAATAAATTTTTTATGTGCCTAAGGGGGCAGGTTGGAGTTGGAGAGAAAATGGGGCGTTGGTAGAGGAAAGGTCACACTCGTGATGTTGGAACACTAAATGCCCAGAATAACTGCATCATGAACAACTTTGTATATCGTGGTGTTTTAATAAAAATGAATTAAAAATAGGATACATGTAAAGGCCTCCTAATGCTTCTGTACATTAATAAATGTGGTACATGTACAAGTTATATCAGAATTTACTAGATTCTTTCTCATCCTCCACTGTATTTTAAATAATAGCACAACCCAGTTCTCTCCTCGATCACAAAAATACAGCTAACTTTAAATGCCAACACAAACAGATATGAGAGTCAGATGAATTAAAATTCACACGCTACCCCTAGTCACACTGTGGTCAGCATATGTCTGTGCCTCCTAACCTTTCACAGAGCTGCTGGCGGGCAGAAAGGACTCGCTTGTCCCACACTCTGCCCGTCTTCAAGCAGCCAAGAATTGAAATGGCAACGGGGAAGAGATAAAACATAGGCTTTGCCAATCCTTAGAAAATGCCCAAAGAATTAAATAGATGATTGAATTTTTTTTTAAGGCACTTGAAAGAGGACTTCTTTTTGTTTTTTCGAGGGGTGTGTACCCGGCAGTGCTCAGAGATTACTCCTGGTTCTGTGCTCACGGATCATTCCTGATGGTCTTGGGGGACCATATGTGTGCTGCTGGGGTTCGAATCTAGGTTTAGCATGTGCAGAACAACTGCTCTACTCATTGTACTAGTGCTTTGATCCCATAAGACAATTATGATTAGATTATATTTCTTCTAGTTTGGTACAGACCTCACAGCATTCTCTTACTTAATATCTTCCTATCTATTTGTATTTTCCTCACAGTTAGGTTATATTTACTTTGGAAACTATCACTGTATCACTGTATCATTGTTGTCCCGTTGTTCATTGACTTGCTCAAGCGGGTGTCAGTAACCTCTCCATTCATCCATGTCACTTTCAGGGTCAGGGCAATGAGGCCCATTATTGTTACTATTTTTGGCATATCAAATACGCCATGGGTACCTTGCCAGGCTCTGCCTTGAGAGATTCTGCATTGCTCTCTTCTGGGAGCTTTGTTTATAGTCTCTGGATCTTGGCTGTTGATGAGATTACATGGATTACATGGCACCAGGGGCAGTTTGTGGATGTGACTGCCAAGTTATTGGAAAATGGGGGATCTGGGTGGAGGAGGCCCAGTTCTGATCCGAGCAGGCTTGGAGATCTCAGCCACAGGTCCTGCATACCTGGGTTCCTCTATTGGTTCCTTCATGGGTGAGGCTCGTCCAAGTGTGTGGAGAGTGGCCTTGAGTATAGCTGTGGCTGGGTTCTAGGGATTTTCAGCTGCCAGGGCTCTGTTTGGGGTGAGGAGGCAAACTCAACTCACCCCACTCTGAGGGGGTCCCCAGTGAAGATAGCCTGGCGTGGGGGCAGGAGGTTCTGCCTTGGAAACTACATATACTTATATGTATATACATAAAACATTTAATGCTTTCATATTTATTATTTATCTACCAAATATAATTTTATTTACTTTGGAAATTGTATATATACATATATACACACAGATAGATACATACATATATTATATAGAAATATGTTTCCTACATATACTAATAGCATACACATATACATATTATGTTGCATGTAAGGTGACAAATGCTACCTAGCTAAATAGCAAATAAACATATAGATGATATATTGAATGGATATAAAATGTATATATTTTGTGAGTCAGAAAGAGAGAGACAGACATAGAAAGATTGCACTCATCTATGGTATATAGAATAACAGAGTGGGAGACTAACACCCAAGAACTGTAGAAATAAGTACCAGGAGGTTGACCCCATGGCTTCGAGGCTGGCCTCACGTTCCGGGGAAAGGGCAACTCAGAGAAGCGATCACCAACTACATTGTAGTCGAAGGCCATGTGGGGGAAGGGAGTTGCGGGCTGAATGAGGGCTAGAGACTGAGCACAGCGGCCACTCAACACCTTTATTGCAAACCACAACAGCTAATTAGAGAGAGAGAACAGAAGGGAATGCCCTGCCACAGTGGCAGGGTGGGGTGGGGGGGAGATGGGATTGGGGAGGGTGGGAGGGACGCCGGGTTTACGGGTGGTGGAGAATGGGCACTGGTGAAGGGATGGGTTCCCGAACTTTGTATGAGAGAAGTATAAGCACAAAAGTGTATAAATCTGTAACTGTACCCTCATGGTGATTCTCTAATTAAAAATAAATAAATTTAAATTAAAAAAAGTATATATTTTGTATATTATATAAAATAGACAGTATACAAAATATTCTGTATAAAAGTGGGTTTTATTTAAAATCAGTGAGTTCCATTTTCTGTTTCATAAATACTTAGCGATTTGATGAATAGGCTTTGACATTTATTTTATTGAGTGATAGGCTTCTCCTTCTTCACTCCTGCCATTTTCCACATGAACAATCTGTCCTGTGGATGACAAGAGCGCTAGCCCAGGGATGAACAGGGTCGAGCTTCCAAACTGTCAGGACTTGGGGTTCACACTGCTCAATAGATAGACAGCACGCAGCACAGCGTCTGGTAGAGAACAGAACGATGAACTTAATTGGGGAGAGAGATTAAAATCTATTTGAAAATATACCACAATAAATCAAACTAAAGGACTTTGAATCTCTTTTGAGACGGGCATACCATAGACGAATCTACCGCTATGTTCCAGGAGACTTAGGGAAAACCTCATGTAAGATATGAGGCTCAGCCAAATACGAAAGGGATGAAATAAAAATGAGTTAAACATGATGTCATCAATATTTAAAAAAGTGGAATCCTAGATATGTGTAAAATGACAGAAACATAAAAGTCTTTAGGTGTGTTCTGCTCTTACACATGACACAAAGTTCCAATTTCTTTTCATTTCTTTTTTTTATTAAATCACCATGAAATACAATCACAAAGCTTTCATGATTGACTTTCAGTCCTACAATGAAAGAACACCATCCATTGGTGCACATTTCCTACCACCAATGTCCCCCGTATCCTTCCCTCACCCCCTCTCCACCACCCCCTGCCTTTATGTCGGACACTTTCCTTTTTACTCTCTCTACTTCTGGGCGTTATGGTTTTCAATACAGATACTGAGAGGCCATCACGTTTGGTTCTTTATCTCCTTTCAGCATGCATCTCCCTTCCGAGCGATCCCTCCAACCATCATTGCCTTAGTGGTTCCTTCTCTTTCCCAACTGCCTTCTCTCCCAGCACATGAGTCAGGCTGCCAGCTGTGGTGCCAGGGAAAGAATAATGACTTTTACTGGTTGAGTTGTACAAACGAGTAGGGAGGTCGATAGCAAATGGTCTGTGTGATGTCATGAGAGCATGTGATAGGATGGAGACGGCTAATGGTGTCACTGACAGCAGGCCCGAGCCAGGCACCCGTCCTCATTTATCCCCGTAAAAAATACTTCACTGGACCCGTAGGACACCCTCTAGGGCTGATCTCTTCCTTTCATCACCGCCAGAGCTGGCCAGCGGAGGTCAGTGACTGCTGAGCGATCTCTGATTCACTATGTGATCACTATAATATTTGAACGGATCACAGTCACAGCGATCTCTGATTCACTATGTGATCACTATAATATTTGAACGGATCACAGTCACACCCACGGGATCCAGGACACCATCAGAGTTCCCACGGCAAGTCATGAAGGTGGCCGCTATGGTTAGAGACCCAGAGTGTGTGTGTGTGTGTGTGTGTGTGTGTGTGTGTGTGTGTGTGTGTGTGTGTGTGTGTGTATGTGTGTATGTATATGTGGTGGTGGGGGGTGGTGTTGAAATCATTCACAGACATGAAACAACCATAACAGTGGCATTCCTCCTTGGATACCCCACTCCCCCAGCTTGTGGGACAGTCTTTTCTCTCTTTCTATTTTCCTTAAAATAACACTTGAACCTCAGCAGCAGGGCAATTGCTTCCTTCTCCTCTTTCAATTAATTCCTGCTTTAAAATAGTTTGTGCCTTCTTTAAAACCCTCCTTGTAGAGACATAGAATAAGGGACTAGGTGTGAGAGGGCTGTGTGTGCCCAGGACCCCAAAGTCCCTTCACGCTTTATCAGAATGAATTCCAGACAGGCCCCTTGTAGTGGGTCTGTTTGCTTTTGCATTCTGGCTAGAAAGCCACATTCACGAGTGCTTCCTTTTTCATGCTTTTTCTTTTGATTTCTAAAACTTCCAGTCATGTTATTAGAGTTGTATTGTTAAGGGTTGTTTTTGTCAAGTCATGATCTCCTCATGGAGGCTTGCGTCTTGTATTTAAGATGACGTAAAGTTGTTGTCAGTTCTTTGAAAAACATGTTTCTACTCAGTCCCTGTCTAGGACTGTTTAATTTGTTTTACAAACTTAGCATAATCATGTTTTCTGAGCAGATGCCTACCTGGAAATATAGCTTTTGCAAATACTTTAAGATTTTAAGCTTCCATCTAGAAATATAAAAAATTTATCAAGTACATATTCTCGTAGCTACCTTTAAAATCCTTATAGCTACTGGTGGGCTGTACTTTTGCAAGATGGTGCATGAAACCTTGGCTTCGGTCTGGGTTTTACCCTTTTTAGTTTACTTAAATCATATATTTTAATTGTTTGCTTTGGGATTCAGTTTTTAATGGAATTGTTTTTGGAAATCAGCCTACTCTCATAAGATGAAGTTTGGGTAAGTGGTGACTTTTTATATGCTTATTTTTTATTTTATTGAATCACTGTGAGATACAGTTACAGGCTTTCATGTTTGAATTACAATCACACAATGATCAAACACCCATCCCTCCACCAGTGCACATTCCCCACCACCAATATCCCGGGTATACCCCCCCTCTCCCACCCTCCCCCTGCCTCCATGGCAGACAATATTCCCCATACTCTCTCTCTACTTTTGGGCATTATGGTTTGCAATACAGATACTGAGAGGTTATCATGTTTGGTCCTTTATCTATTTTCAGCACATCCCGACTGGTCTCTCCAACCATCATTTTCTTAGTGACCCCTTCCCTATTCCAGCTGCCTTCTCCCTCTCCCCCCAACCCCCAGCTTATAAGGCAGGTTTCCAACTATGGAGCAATCTTCCTGGCCCTTGTGTCTACTGTCCTTGGGTGTCAGCTTCATGTTATTTTATACTCCACAAATGAGTGCAGCCCTTTTGTATCTGTCCCTCTCTTTCTGACTCATTTCACTTAGCGCAATACTCTCCATGTCTATCTGTAAGTGGTGACTTTTTATTGATATTGTTCAACTTGGAAAGCTGAAATCTTCTTTCCCCCCTTTTTTAAAAGAACGTTTCTTTGACCCTTTCAGTCTCATTTCACTGCCTATCCCCCAGGCTCTCAGTCAGCTGGGCCGGACTCCCTTCTGTTTTGTTCTTCTGTGTTTCCTTCACTTTCTCCTTCTCAACCACACCCTCTCCTTCTGAAGACCTATTATCTTGTCTGACTTCCCACTTGGCCCCTTCCTTTTTCAATTAGTCTTCTTTCCTGAAATTTGCCTGCTTGCTTTCAAAATGGTCTCTGTACTGTTTTTATAACTTCTTCCTTAAGACATTTTTTTGTAGATCAAGTTGATGTCAGTGGGCCCCACGGAAGACTTGAGAGAGAGAAATGCCCTCAAGAGAGAACATGGGCTTCTCCAAGGGCGGAGAGAGCCCCTACACAAATCCTAGCATTAGACATGAAAGCATGAAAGTCCACATGTCAAGAGGGGAGATGCAGGTGACACATGTGCTCAGGCATCATATGTGCTTGGCCACGTGGGTGCAAGCAGCACAGGGGTTCCGGCAGCATATGCGTGCCCTTCCTTTGCTCAAGGTGCCTTTTATAGGCTCTTCTTAGGTTGTCTTGATCTGGAAGTTCTGGAGTCTTCTCAGGGCTGAATCACATTTTAATCAGATTAAGGGAGAGGTCCGAGGGTTTGAGGAACTTCGTGGGGAAGGGTCCAAAC
This sequence comes from Sorex araneus, assembly GCF_027595985.1. NCBI lineage: Eukaryota > Metazoa > Chordata > Mammalia > Eulipotyphla > Soricidae > Sorex > Sorex araneus. The sequence continues at coordinate 104,084,308 of NC_073302.1, forward strand.
TCCTCAGGGTCTGTGAAGGTCTTATTAGGTCTGTTTTCTGTATCCACAGGGTGGATCAGTCTTAGGATTTTCCTCCCAGAAGTTCTGTTAACTAAGTTTCCTTGCCGAGGGCCTTTCTCTATCTACCTGCCTATATCAAAGCTACAGAAGTCATTTTGGTTAGATTTTTTGGACTTCATGAGAAATTGATTAATCACTCTTTCTTGGCTTCATGACAAAGTGATATTTTTCCCTATACAATGTACTTACTCTTTATTTTTTTTTTTCTACTAGGTCATTTTCCCCTCCAGCACATTTGTAGTTTCTATTGTAATTTCTTTCTGTTGTTGCATTTGAATGTGATGTTTCTTTTGAAATCATTGATTTTGCTCAAGCGGGCACCAGTAACGTCTCCATTGTGAAACTTGTTACTGTTTTTGGCATATCGAATACGCCACGGGGAGCTTGCCAGGCTCTGCCGTGCGGGTGAGATACTCTTGGTAGCTTGCTGGGCTCTCTGAGAGGGGCGGGGGAATCGAACCCAGGTCGGCCTTGTGCAAGGTGAATGCCCTACCCTCTGTGCTGTCGCCCCAGCCCTTCTTTTGAAATACCTATTTAATTTTCTTTGAATTGAGATAACACTGATTTAAGTTACTGCATGCTTGTTCCCACTAAAACATGAGTTTACACCAGACTAACAGAAAACCCAGATCCTCCATCCTCAAGCTTTTGGAACCCTGCCACCCCTTGAACTCCCTTTATCTTCCTGTTCTGGTGATGTCAGTTCCCCATTCTGAGTCCAAAAATATGTTTTGTCCATTTCCTTGCTTTATTTCTTTATACCCCTTCTGTGAGTTCTGTGAGATCAGGTGGTCTTTGTCTTCCCAGAATACTCATGAAAGGACCAATCTTGAATAGAATGGTAGCAGAAAGAAGCCATACTTTTCATTAAAGTACAACAATATGGTGTGTGTGTGTGTGTGTGTGTGTGTGTGTGTGTGTGTGTGTGTGTGTGTGTGTGCTGGAGAAGGAAAGGGAGAAGAAAAGTATTTGTGTAATGGGCTCACCCATGTAATCCAGACTAATGCTTTGCACATAGCACATTCTATTAAGTAGACATTTAGTGGTCCTCAGTGGGAGAATTCAGCTGACGAAGATTAGTCTGAAGTACTGTGCACCGCCACCTGGGGGCCTCCTTGACATGTCTTGCACAGTTGGCCTGCCCAGAGCGTTCTGTGTTCTCGAGACAGAGATCTTCCTTCAACATGCCAAGGAGGGGGAGTTCCCCCCAGAATTCTCAGTACACGGATCCTGTTTCACATATCTTTGCTTTATACAGAAAGGAATGAGGCAACTCTATGGAGAGACCTTTCCCCTGAGATTCTATTGGGTTCCATACACTAGAAATTCTCTCTTTTTCCCGACAATTCACTCACGTTGTAATGATTTTTACAGAGATATGATCGTTTTCGTAATAAGTGTTTTTCTTATCATTATCGGAGTCTTTATTATTTGCAGTCGAAAGGGTAAATAAAACACATTTCATTGTGAAGTTATAATACCTTCTTTGTTCTACATTCTTTTTAGTCTAGTTGTATCACTTGAAAATAAGTCTTGTGATCATGTAGCTATGTGTCCTGATTTTATAGGACTTAAAAAGATAAATGCTATTGTACATACTGCTAGAGGAATGACCTTGATAAATAAATGATTCTCTTCTCAGTTTACCGCAATTAAAATCCACTAGCCTTAAATTAATGCATTGTAACAGTCACCCCATATTTCTTGCTTTGTGCCTCATCCACATACATTTGTATAGTTGTCAAGTGAATTACATTGTGTTGTGCTCTTGGAGCTACAAAGAACAAAATCAGAACTTTAATGAGCTCATTAATGAGATTTTTCTAGTACCTCATCTCTTGACAGGAAACAGTTGCTTGAAAATTTTCCAGGCCCACTGAGCTAAATAGTGATGTCAGGTGTGAAATCAGAGAGAGTCCAGCTATTGTTCAGTCTGCAGGGGCCAGAAAGGTCATTTTTCTCTCCCACTACTTGTGGAGGCCCCAGGTCATCTACTTATTTGAAAATTATGACTGGTCACAGGTTAATTATTGGTAAAATAATCCAACCTTATTAATTGAAGTCCTTGGTGACATTTAATATATGAAGAATGACCTCTAGCTGGTACCACTGATAAACTTTACTCTGTACCTTGGAAAGAGAATCTGATTTGAATATTATACTTTTAACTAAATTTTATCAAAATATTTTAGGTGTTGAGAAATTTACCATATATGTGTGTTTAGGGAAGTTTTAAACACAAGTAAGTTTTAAATATAAATCACAAGTTTTAAATACAAATTGCCAGTTTTAATACAAAAAATACAAAATACAAAAAATATACAAAATTTAATACAAAAATATAAAATAAAAGTTTTAATACAAGATATTTTAAATAAAAATATATGTTTTAAATACAAATCATAAGTAAAAGATTTTTCTGAGGGCAATTAAAAGTTAATGGCTAGTTTGGGACAGGCCTAACCAAAACCTGGCCTCTTAGCAGTGGACAAGAATTCAGTACACAATTGTTGCATAGGATGGATTGGGATAAAAATGAAAGCCTGAAAAATACTTGCTGTGATAGCACAGCAGTTGGGCTTTCGCCTTTCACTGGGCTGACCTGAGTTCGATTCTTCCACCCCTCTCGGAGAGCCCGGCAAGCTACCAAGAGTATCAAGCCTGCGCGGCAGAGCCTGGCAAGCTACCCGTGTGTATTGGATATGCTAAAAACAGTAACAATAAGTCTCTCAATGAGAGATGTTACTGGTGCCCGCTGCAACAAATCGATGAGCAACGGATGACTCTCTCTCTCTCTCTCTCTCTGAACTAAGCAGTGTCTATTGTGAGGATGCAGAGAAAAGAATAGATATGCTGTTGTTAGAGAAGAAGCATTTTAGGAAGATGAGGACTTTAGGATGAAGTCCAGGCTTTTTGACTTCCACTTCTAGCAAGATAGATGTGCCACCGGAAGTGTTGGGTGGGTCACAGAGAAATCGTCCTTGTACTTCTCTGAGCAAGTAGTCTGGGCAAAACATCAAACAAGCACAAGGTGGATTATAAGAGAAAAAAAATCAAAGGAAAGCTTAGTCATAACAGTACAAAGTAGAGGTCCAAAAAAATGGAGTAACTCACCCATGTAGCATCAGAAGCCACGTTGAAAAGCTTTATAAAGAAAGTTTAATGGGACAAAGGAGAAACTCAGCATGGTTCCTTTTCTTCCCCAAAAGTAAAACATTGAAGTCCAGCAGATTATCTCAAAGGAAAAGTCCTAAAGAGATCAGGCTTCCCCCAGAACTCCAGTATAGATGCCCATGAGGGACAGCTCTTCCCTTGTACGTGCAAATGTCTTCTCAAAAGCAACCTCTACCTGGCGTCTCCTCTGAAATAAACCTCTTGCCTATACATATTTTGAGGTGGCAGATTTTATGGGAGAAGTGTGCATTGTCCCTGGCAATCACATATTTCTGTGGCTCTGGAGAAACAGAGATAATCCCCCTCCTTTCACTAGGGAATCTCAGACAGCAGTTGAAAGAAAGAAGGCTTTGATAGAGGGGCTTGAAAAGAACCAACATATTGCAGAAGTAGTGTATTTTTCATGGTATTGCTGTTTGTTAAAAATGAAACATTTAAAATATATCAGTAGTTTTCTGAGGTCTGACTTGGGGATTCTCTTTAAGTTTGTCACTGTGATGAGGTTGGCTTGTAAGTATCCATCAAGGCAGTTGGCTGTCAGAGGATGAGGTGACATTTGGGCAAACTTTGCAAAACAATATTTTTGGTGGCTGAGAAGAGTGGAAACAGCACAGGGATTTGTAGGGGACTGTTCTAAGGTGACTAATGTGTTAGCTGCAGTAGGTCTGTCAGAATGCAATAAAGTGAAGCAGTGATAAAGATGCGAAAAGAGAATTGCACAAACCAATGGAATTGGAACTTTACTATTTGACATAAATATAATAAGAATTTCTATCAATATATGTCATAGAAAAAACTTGAGTTCCATTACAGAAGTATGCATAATTTGGCCTGACAATTAGCTACTCATTGTGTTGAAAAAGCAACATTTTAGTGGGAAGAGATACAATACAGCAGAGCGACAGGCTAGGGTTTGAGTCTCAGAATACCATGTAGCCTCTCATCCCCAGTAATGCAGGTTGAGTCGCCCTGATAGTACCGGGCATCGAAGGGTTAAAGCAGCACCACGTCCTTGAACCCTGGCACCACTGAACCAGATCTAGTATTGCCAAGAGTGACCCCTGGGCCCTCTGAGCACTAACTGGGAGGCCCAGAACCAGAAACACACACACACACACACACACACACACACACACACACACACACACACACACACACACACTCTGCTTTTGTTAACAACATAGAATCACAGAAAATCTTTATTAGGCTTGCTCCTCTTGTTCATTCAGTGCTACTACTTAAAAAATCTCACATGCAAATTGTAATCTAAATTTAATGACCTAAAACATATTTTAATCAATATAACAATGCCTATATTCAAAAGAGAATTATGAATCGAGTCCTATAGATGTAGGCAGGTAGACAGGGAAGGCCCCCTCCCAAGGCAAAAAGCCAATCTTGCAGTAAACAGGAAAACACAGGAACTAAAGTCTGGTAAGACCCTCACCTGGCTCCAGCAACTGACTCAAAGACGCTCCAGAAGGAACAGAAGGCCAGGAAAGGAATTTCAAAGGAGACCATCACCACTCCCACCCCCTCTGGTAACCTCCTTAGAAACGGACTTTGACCTAGTAGTAGTGGGGCAAGTGGGAGAAACATAAAGGAGAACTTGAACAAAGGAAGGGCACGCCCCAGCCCATGTGCTGTTTGGAGCCAGGAGTGATCCCTGAGTGCAGAGCCATGAGTTCCTGAGCCTTGCTGAATAGGCCCCTCTCCCCCAGCTAAACAAATAAATAAAAGAAAAATGCAACCATTTATGTATAAAGAAAATTTCCCCTTCTATGCGTGCCTCCCCAGCTGAACCAGGAAGTGGAAGATTCCAAATCTCTAGAAGTTTATCTAGGGAGAAGCCCTCAACATAAATCTGCATATCAATCATTCCCTTGGAACTGTATGGGTCCTGGAGATCTCCCTCTCTAGCTTAACCACACCCCCTGGCATCCTTTGCCTTTTTATACCCGAGGGTGATGTTTAAGGTGGTGACACTGGGAGTTAGCTTTTCTGGTCTCTGCCATGTATATAGGAGTAATACATGTTATGAAGTATTATTGTTTTTCTCCTGCTAATCTTTTTTTATTGCAAAGAACCTTAAAGAATAGAGTGGGAACATTTTTTCCTCCTTTACAGTAGCATACACATTTTATTTAAGGTTTTGTTTGTTTGGGGTCAATCCCAGCTATGCTCAGTTCTTACCCCTGGCTCTGCACTCAGGGATAACTCCTGGTGGGCTCAGGGGACCCTCTAGGATTCCAGGGATCAAACCCATGTCAGGTGCATGGTAAGGTCCCCAAACACAGAGAGTCTCTTGCCCGCATGCCTTCCCCGGGGCCCCTCGGAGGGGATGGGCTCCAGCTTTCCTCCCCCCGCCCCCCAGAAGAGCTCCTGGCGGCCGAAGACCACTGGAACTACAGCCATGCTTGAGGCCCCTCTCCACACGTTCAGACAGGCCTCATGCATGAAGGTACCGGCAGAGGAACCCAGGTGTGTGTAATCCCATCAACCGCCAACATCCAGAGAGAAACTTAAAAGCAAGCTCCCAGAAGCGATATCTTGTAGGCTACTTCTCCCTCTGGGAGAAACTGGCAATCTTCTGAGAGTTTCCTGCCCACATGGGACAGCCTTGCAAGCTTCCCATGGTGTATTCATATGCTAAATCCAGTAACAAGCTGGATCTCATTCCCCTGATCCTGAAAGAGCCCCCAGTGCGACATCGTTGGGAGGGCCCAGTCCAGATAGACTTCTAAGATCTCAGGGAAAGGACGAAATGAGATGTTACTGAGCCCACCGAGAAATCGGTGATTAATGAGATTTTCGTGATTCATGATATATAAAATAAATGAAACCTAAAATATTACTTACCTCAGCTATTTGTATATATATATATCAAAGTATAAAATAGAAATAATTTAGTAATTAAAAATTGGCTATGATATTCTCAAGACTATTGAATCTGATTGAATAAGGTACTTTTGCACAGATTAATTTATTTTTACAAAACAGCAGTGAATAAATAAATAGAAAAACAAACAGGAAGGTGTGAATGATGTCACTTAAAAAGCAAAATTTATTCAAATTCACCTAAATATTTAACTGGTTTCTTTTATGGCTGGTATTGATGTCAGTGGACCCTACTGGTGACTTACCCTGAAGTGGGGAGGAGGAAGACAGTCACTTTCTCCCGATCCACCTCCGCCACCCAGGACCCAGGGTCACTGGCTTCTTGTCTTTCCTCGGAGAAAAGAATTTCAGGAGTAGACAAGCAGTGAAGTAAGACAGATTTTACTGGGAGGTTTTGAAGGGAAGAAGGAAGAGAAAGTGGGAGAGTGGAGAGTGTCCTGCTCAACACAGAACCCGAGCTTCTCCAAGTGCGGAGACAGCTTCTACACACATCCCAACATTAGACAGGAAAGCATGAAAGTCCACATCTCAAGAGGGGAGATGCGGGCGACACATGTGCTCGGGCACTGCATGTGCTCAGTCACATGGGTACAATTAGCACTTGGACTTTGGCAGTATATGGTGCCCTTCCTTTGTTGAAGGTGGTCTTTATAATGGGGTTTCTCCCACCTGTCCCCACTTGGTGCTTCTTCCTAGGTCCAAGTTCGTTGCTAAGGAGGTTACCAGGTAGTTGGGAGTGGTGATGGTCTTCCTTGAAATTCCTTTCCTGGCCTCTAGTTTCTGCAGGGCTTCTTTGACTCTGTTGCTGGCACCAGGTGAGGGTCTTATCAGGCCTGGGCTCCTCTTTTCTGCAAGGTTGGCCTTTGCCCCTTCAGAGCTATTACTTCCCAGGAAATTTACTGCAAGGGCCTGGGGAGGGGCCTTCCCTCCCTGCCTGCCTGCATCAGTATCTCCTCTGGTCGTCGGAAGAAAGGGGTTCATGATAAACCACAGGGGAGGAGTTGACAATCTGAAAGAGACAATCTTCAAAAGGAAATTTTGCTTTATCACATCTGATCCAAAGAGAAATTTTGAAAAATTGCTTGTGATGATAGAGATCAAGTACAGATTTACAAATTGTAGAAAAAAATATTTAAAAAGCTTTGATTCTACGCATATACATTTAGGTGGGAAGTTCTTTTGTTTTTTTTTTCTGTTTGTTTGTTTGCTTTTTGGGTCACACCCGGTGATGCACAGGGGTTACTCCTGGTTCTACACTCAGGAATTACTCCTGGCGGTGCTCAGGGGACCATATGGGATGCTGGGGTTCGAACCCGGGTTGGCCGAGTGCAAGGCAAACGCCCTACCCGCTGTGCTATCGCTCCAGCCTTGGGTGGGAAGTTCTATCTGCAAAGTGGGAAACAAAATAAAGGTAAGGATTATAGGATTGGGAGATTGCTCAAGAGTTAATTCTGAGCTGAGACACCATGGTCTTCTGAAGGGGCGTAATCCCTTCTCCCTCCAATACACATGAAAAAAAGAAAAAAAACCCCAGGAAAATAGTGATAATGATAGCTGAAATGATATATGTATATACAAATGACTTCATGGGTGTGTATACATGTATAATATATGTAGATTATATATATATATATATATATATAAAAGCTTCTCAAGTAAAGACTATAATATATTTAGGTAATGTTTTATTTTTTTGTTCCACTTAAATCTGATTCTTCATATGAGATATGTTTATAACTGCTAAATATAGCCAACATTTAATTGTATGAGCTACAATTTTCATCTTTCAAGGTCATACTTATAATAGAAGTACTAATTAATAGTTAGCACTTATGGGCTTTTTATCTTCTAAGTACTTTACCAACAATTAATTTAATGCTCTCAAGAACCATGGGGACCCTCATTTCTGTAGGATAAAAGGAAGGTTATATGAGGCTCCTTCGGAAGGAAATTAGATCAGGGATATGTTTCACATATATTTGCAATATTCATCAACATAAGTAGGGGAAATAAAATGGAAAAACACATATAATTCAGCTTATCTTTATTGTGAAATTGTTGGTTCCTGGAAATGATGGCCCTATTTTCCTTTTCCTAAATCAAGATGCAATAAATTAAACATTAATAAAGTGTGGAATCAATTTATTATTTGTGGTAATTTACTAAAGAAAGTCATTAGTTGGGTTTGCATCTACTTATAATAAGGCAGGAATCCATGATTATTTCTGACATATGCAGTTTATTTCAAAATTATTCCCTATTGCATTATTGTTATAGACAATGGTATGTTTAAAAGCACTACTTGTCATCTTATTAATAACATTTTTGAACACAGACTTTTGAGGTAACTTTGGTAAAGGTTTCCTATAATTAATTAATTATTCATTGCTCTTCTGGTATTTTCTGTGAATTCAAGGCAAACATTAAATAATACATATATGGGCATGAATATGACTCACCATTATTTTGTCTCCAAATAAACATCAGGCCTATAACATTTTCAAAGGCTGTGTATCTGAGGAGAAATGCTGAGTGTGAAAAGTCATTCTTATTATCCCCGTTTTTCTTTCATACTTTTCAGTTTTTTAAAAGGCTACTCTCTTGACCTTTGATTATCTAATTAAAAACCTTTCTCTTTTATCAGCGGTGACAGAGACACATGTTCCATATGCATAGAAATGATTCCGGCACATTTTGGATGGATTCACCTCCAAAGTAAACTTGACATCTGGGTAATCTGAGAAACATGTCTCTGTTTAATCGGCGGAGAGAGTTGTCTCCCATTCTCATCCAAAGCCTTTCTTCTCTGGGGATTTAGCTGTCTGAAATCATTAAAGCTACCATCATTTCTTTGAAAGAGTCAGGTGATGGTGTTTCTGGAGAATTCAAATTTAGTTAATCACTTGAGCAGGAAGGGCACGTTCCAGCCTCCTCCCTCCTTCGTGCCCTTCCCCAAGCTCCATTCTCCTCCTACCCCCAGTACCCCTTCCTCCTCTTCCGCTTATTTCAAAGAGTTTGGATGGTAAGTGAACTAAGTCCTTCCCACACACAACAGGCTGTGCGACAACTACTCTGTAAGGACATGTCACCCTCCCTGGTTCTTGTGCATGACTTTTACTTCATTAGGGAAATATTCAGTGTGACACACGAAAGAAAGCAAGACTTAGGTGGAAAATGAAGCAGGATGGATGAACTTACCCCAGGTCGCTGGGGTACAATTTTTTTTTTCAGGATAATAATTCATAGTCATCTAACATGTAAATTTGCTACATTCCCCCCCCACAACTATTATTCACTTCACTTTACACTTAATACATATATGGAAGAGACACACTTTAGTTCTCACCTACTTACCCAATCAAATATTGTAATTAGTTAATGCTCTAATTTTAAAAGTGAAAATAATCTGAACAATCAGGATATTTTTTCTATTGATCTATTTATCCACAAGCTTAGATGCTCTCACTTCTTGTTATCATCTTGGTTACACAGCATTAAGGGCTTATTGTTTCAATAAAGGGTTGGTTATATGCCAATAATGAATTCACTAATGAATAGCTTCAAAGATCAATGTTAGTATTCTGTTAGCGCAGTTAAGTAACCCCCCCAAGGACTTGTCAAGGAAAAAAATTCACAGATAAATAATCTACTATTTTCCAGATAAGAGTTGTTTCTAGCCGAGGTACACGTTCAATTAATTATTGACATAAACCCAAGGACACATTTTCCACCATTACCACTGTTACTCTTGGGTTGATCCAATAGGGTCAACTTTCGACTAATTTAGAGACTTCAGGGATTTCTAATTGCATTGTGGAGTCTATTCTTTTGGAATGATTCAACATTGTTGTAGTAAACTCAATTTTTGCCCCAAAGATATCCAAGCCCGAATTCCTGTAACCTGGAATTATTACCTGTGTATTTTTATGACTGGAGCGATAGCACAGTGGGTAGGGTGTTTGCCTTGCACATGGGAGACCTGGGTTTGATTCCTCCATCCCTCTCGGAGAGCCCAGCAAGCTACCGAGAGTATCCCACCCACTCAGCCTGGCAAGCTACTCGTGGTGTATTCGATATGATATACCAAACACAGTAACAAGTCTCACAATGGAGACATTACTGGTGCCCGCTCGAGCAAATGGATGAATAAGGGGATGACAGTGCAGTGCTACAGTATTTTTATGAAGGAAGGGACTTTGAATATATGATTAAATATTTTGTTATGACAGTATGTATAATTGCAAGCGTCCTTGGTAAAACGTGGGGGGGGGGATAGTGATAGCAGAGGGGCAGGGTGCCTGCCTTGCATGTGACTGATCCCTGACACCCTATAGAGTCCCGCAGCCCTGCCAGGAGTGATCCCCAAATGCAGAGTCAGGAATAAGCTCTAAAGAGTGTTGCGTGTGTCCCGAAACCAAAGAAAAAGACCTAGAGAGCCAGAGGGTCAGGGAGATAGTACAAAGCTTATGCTGTGCATATAGGAGACCCAAGTTCAATTCCTGAGCTAGGAGTAATGCCTCCTCCACCTTCCCACTCGTTCCCCAGCACCTGAAACATCAAATGCATGAAGCACTTTTCTCTATGAGCCTGGCAAGCTACTGAGAATATCCCTGCCGGCATGGCAGACCCTGGCAAGCTCCCCGTGGCATATTCGATATGCCAAAAACAGTAACAACAAGTCTCATATTGGAGACTTTACTGGTGCCCGCTTGAGCAAATCCATGAAAAACAGGAGGACAGTGCAACAGTGCTACAGTATGACTGTATTGGATATTGGTATTCATTTTTTAGTGCTGTTTTGTTTGTAAAGTGACCTTAAAACATTTAAAAATGTTTATTTCTTTTGTAATTTTTACAAAACAATTGCCAGTACTTTTCTTTCTTCTGGCAATGCAAACAATTCATCTGCATATTAATCCTAATTCATTTTGGAAGTGACTGTACAATTAAAATTAATAATGTATTTATAACAAAGACACTTTGCACCATAACAGTAAAATCTCTTCTATTTTGTAGATTGAAAAAAAAACAACTTAAAAAAATGAGACATGTCTCCATTTTGAAATTGGCTTTGCATTTCATTATCTATATTCATATGAGTAAATTGAGTACATTGAAAAATAAGGTGCAATACTTATAAACTCAAGGTACCATCTTGTTAGCAAATAACACTGCAAATCTGATTATACTTGTGATAGGCAACTATAGTTTCAACAGTTTAGTCTTCATATCCACAGGCTTAAGGTATATGTACAAAAAAAAAGACAATATAATCATTACATAGATCCTAGCGGTATATATGATTTAGTCTAAACATCTTTAGAAAGAATTCAGTTTTGGAGCCAATTCTGGAGGTGCTCAGGGCTTTCTCCTTGGCTCTACATTCAGGGATCACTCCTGGTGGAGCACATGAGACCACATGGGGTGCTGGGGATTGATCGTGTGTCAGTAGCGTGCAAGGTAAGCACTCTACCCATTATATCATCACTCTGGTCAAATGGGTATCCACCCTTGCCTTGTTAGCGTTCTGACCTGTCATCCAATTCAGTCCTGTATTCTAGATTTAGTGCCACTATGCTGAGTGACTTCTGACTCTACTCTTTTTCCCCCCACACAAAATGAAAAAATTGGAATCTATTATTCTTTTCTATGCAGCAAGAATTCAGTGAATTTTGTGCTTATATGTATTAAAAAACTGTGTGACTGTTGCTTTTAAATCCCAGTGCCAACTTATAAATTGGTTCACACCAGCAAAGAAATCCTCATTTGGTTCCAAATTAAAAAGTATAGCTGACTGGCTATTCTTGGAGGTATGATAAGTACTTTTCCTTTTCATTGTACAAGCAGTTGCCTTTTCTCAGAAATATAGCTGATAATTTAAAACTATGGGATGGGAAGCTGGAGCAATAATACACTAGGTAGGGGGTTATCTTACATGCAGCTGACCTGGGTTTGATCCCTGGTACCCTATATAGTCCCCAGAACCTGCAGGAGTGATCGCTGCATGCACCGCCAGGAGTCATCCCTGAGCACCACCGAATGTGGCCCAACAACTCTGCCCAACCCTGTCCCCCATGTTGTGGGAGAAAGCCCTTGAAATAGGAATATCCACGTAAGTAACTGCAATTATGATTTATTTTTTCCTGAGGAACAAAAAAGTATGTTCTTCTAATGACCCATGACCATCCTGTGGGATAATAGTGACTGTGATTGACCCACATACAGTATTCCAGGACACCTCCCCCCACCCCCCCAGCCACATACACACTTAGGCTGTCAACTTCTGGAAAGGAAAGGAAGAATGTACTCTTTGACTTTGTTTTACAGTAATTCCTAGAGGAGAGTGATAAATATTTGTTAAAATATCAAATAAATTGGATAGCAATAGGAAGCCTTGAAACAAGTCATTTGAAAACAATTATGATAAGAAGAAGAAACAGAATAAGAAATAAAAATAGAATAAAGATTTTAAGTTAACATTCTTCATGAATTAGGGCCTAGTATACATCAAGTGGAAGGCATTATGCCTCGAAGTAGTTTGGAATTCTCTAACTTAAGATAATATTTTATGCCATGATGAAAGAGAGAAGACACTATTTGAATGAGAAGAGATGCAAGTTTTACATCTGTTTATATATGTATGAAATGAATTTCTTGGATTCACTTGATTTTAATTTTTATTATTATTATTATTTATTTATTTATTATTTTTTATTGAATCACCATGTGAAAAGTTACAAAGCTTTCAGGTTTAAGTCTTAGTCATACAATGATCAAACACCCATCCCTTCACCAGTGCACATGTTCCAACACCAAAAACTCCAGTATACCTCCCATCCCACCCGCCCACTGCCTATGTGGCTGATGATTTTCACTTTACTTCCTCTTTACTTTTCTTACATTCAATATTTCAACAAAAAACTCACTATTATTATTTGGAATTTCCCCCCAACAATTAGACCTGCCGAAAAGGCATCATTTGATAATTTGTTTCCCATTGCTGAGAATGAAGAGCATATGGAGTCACATGGCTGCAATAGCAGCTGAGCGGTTTGGGATTTCTGGTATTTTAGTAATTAAGTCCAGAAAAATTTCTGCCAGAAGTCGCATCATTGCAAGCTCGTACCTCTGTTTAGTGGGCCTTATAAGATGGCGGTCGCCACGCTGCCGGGGAAAGGAAAGGCTGAGAAAGAAAAACCTTTCCCCTCCCGGCATGGGGCCACAGCTTAGTTCACAGTCTAGAGGCATTTCTGCAAGAAGCCGAAAGTAGAACATGGGCCTCCAGGATCATGGGCGTTCAGGAACGGAGGGGCCATTTGTGTGCAGCCGCTTGGGGTCACATCTGGGTGGGGAGTGGCCTCTCGGATTCACTTGAGATCAGAGTCGAAAGTAGACAGCAGGCAAAATAGGAAACTGGAGGAAGAAAAAAGCAAACGATGTGGAGAAGATTGTTTCCAGTGGCGTTTGCTTTGCACTGGAGTAAAAGGGTTTTCAGAGGCTTGTCTTTATACCACACATTGTCTTTGCCAGGATGGGTGCTAAGAACTGCAGTAAAAGGCGAAGATCTCGCTGGAGGAAAAATAATAATATTCTTTTCCGAACTGAGAAGAAACCAAGCATTGGAGTTTAAAATTGTTCTTAAACAACAGTGAGCTGAGTTAGATGGAGTGAGACTTCGGTAGCAGACAAATGCGTGAGCAAGGACGCACGCTGGGGATCAAGCACACTTCCACAGGCATGACTTGGAAACACATTCCAGAGCAACAGGCACCAGTACCTCTCGTGCTCTGGCCCGGAGGAAGGATGGGAGGGATCCACACAAAAAGACGTTTCGAAAAGCGAGGTGGATGCCCAGAAGCCATCCCTCTCACGATGGGACCCAAGCTAAACTCAGTCCAAGAATCCTCAAATCAGAAAGGTTCTTTAACCTGTTTTATATCCTTCCAATCTTCATGCCTCTAGAAGGGCAGTTAATTCAATCAAAGCTTGGGACAATCTGGCTCTGTCTTCCCTCTGCTGTGCTCAGGGGAGTACATTCTATTTTTTTTTTTGTCTTTTTGTTTTCTTTTTGCTTTTGGGGTCACACCCAGTGATGCTCAGGGTTTACTCCTGGCTCTGCACTAAGGAATTACTCCTGGCAGTGCTTGAGGGACCCCATGGGATGCTTGGGATTGAACCTGGGTCAGCCACGTGCAAGGCAAACCTCCTACCTGCTGTACTGTAGTTCAGGACCCAAGGGGTGTACTTTCTAAAGATAGACCACTGTCTCCTTTGGAAAAAGATCACTGGTCTGGAAAGATAGTGGAGTGGGAAGGATGCTTGCAACTGACCCAGGTTTGATCCCCGGCACTGAATGTGCCCTGCCCAGAGTGATCCCAGAGCACAGAGCCAGAAGGAAGCCCTCAGCACTGCTGGGTGTGGCCCCAAACCCCAAAATAAAATATTACTGAGGTGACTTGATTTACATTCATGTAAATGTGCATGCTTTGGTGTATAAAATTGCAGAACGTTCTCCCACCAACGAAGTACAAAAGACCCTCAGTGCTGCCCTCATGTTCAGGTCGGTCCACGTCAGCTCTCCCTGATAGGTGCTCTCCCCGCCTACCGTCAGAGCCAAGGGGTTGTATTCATTGGCCATCCCCTTCTGTGTCTCTGTGCCACGTTAGTGTGGAATCCTGTACATTTGCTGGATGTTATTCCAACCCTGTCTACACAGTGGGGCAATTGTCCCATTTCCTTCCTTCTCACATTTTATTCTCTATCATAGGGCTGGAGTAGCACCTCTCCAGCACTCTAATAACCAAGTTTGTTTTCATGACAAGCCCTTAGGACAGTACCTCCAATAAGCAGATGAAGTGCCCCAGAGGAGAACGTGATTCTAATGAATAAATGACAGTCTAAGGAGGGTTTCTCCTCTCGCTTGGAAACAGCTTCAGTCTGAGAATCCCTCACTCTTATTACCTTCCTTGCTGTGAGAATACCCCGCTTTCCCTTGATCTTCTTGAGACTTGCAGGTGCCCAGAGCAATCAGTATTGGAACGCCAGGACAGAAACACCCCCCTTAGATTACTTGCAGTTTTTTTTAAAAGACCCTTAAAGCGGAAACTGGAAATACATTTCTACCCTCATGCAAAGGAAAGATTAGATAAAATAATCAAGAGAGAAATGACAAATAGAGAGAAAAGCCACATTTGAATATATGTCCCCCCAATTCTTTAATTCCAAAAATTCTTCCCATTTGTCTATTAGAAGCAAAGCAGATTTCACTTTAAATTGGATCCTGAGGGTTAAATAAAATCAATAAGAAACTTCAGAGTGCAGGGAGCTTAAATTACCAATATTCTCTGGGACAATGAAATTTGTCATTATGTCTAGCCTGGAGCAGAATGTGTTTGCTTTAGAAATTATGAAAAAAAAATCCCATAAATTATGAAGATCCATTCCACGGAGACTTACATTAATCTCATTTTCTAAAATTCAAAGATTCTTAGGGGCAAAACACAAGGTAAAAAAAAAAAGAAGGTTCTCAAAACACAGTCATAAAATGAGCTATGGCAATTTGGGGAGGTATATAATTTTACAAGTGCGAAGGGTGAAAATTTAGACAAAGAATTCTTTAGGATAGCAGTCTGTCATGAAAAAGATGCCGTCCTCAGTCATTTGGGTTTTCCCTCGCGTTGGCTGTCCAGCAGAGAGGCACTAAGTGTCCTTGACCTCGTGTCAGTGCTCACGTCCCCCTCCTAATGCCTTTGCTCTTCTTACCAAGTGTGACTCAAGATGCCGGGGCCTGATCAGGGCTCATTCTGAGGCAGGATGATTTATTGCTGACAGGAGTTTTTCATGCCCTGAGTATAATACGTTCACTATTCAGAGCTCTGAAGAAACACTCATATCCAGGGGGGGAAAAAAAATCCTGAAGTAGAGGAAAATGGCAAGGAAGGAGGCCAGACAAATGAGAGGCTGCTCAAGCCAGGCCCTGAAGCAGGTGGTTATTTTAAAAGCTTCCTTGCAAGGTGAAGAGGCAGCCTTCCTGCCTCCTATCTGCTCTGTCCGTGGCTGGGTTGAAGTTCTCTGGCTTCTGCATACAAGAGCCTGCCTTGGTGCTCAGCTCATCACTGTAGTCCTTTCTTGCTCTCAATTCTGGAAATGTCTTTTCTCTGCACAAAGCAAGCATGTGCTGACCCTTTAGCAGACTGAAATCTATGGCTTGACCCTAAAAGGGGGGGTGGCAGGGACCCCAAAACATGACCAGAGTGTTGACTTGCTCCATGTCCAACTTGGGGGACCTTTAGCTGATAAACAGCTGTGTTGAAATAGGTAAGAGTAGCACCTTCTTGAAGGAAACTAGAGATTCAGTGTGGAAGAGAACAAAAAGGATGATGTGGAACCCACTGGTCTGGCTGAGATGCAGAATGGAGCTCCAGTGGCTGTGTCCAGGAACTTGGAAAGATGACCTCTAACCAAGGAACCATGCTCTTTGGGTCTCCTTGTGTCTTAGCTGAAGAAACTGGCCCTTCCCAAGACAAAGTGACCTCTGGACCATGACACAGGGGACGGAGCCCAGAGGCAGACTGGGAACCAAGGTTCTCTCCCCGCACTCCTTTGCTATATGCTGACGGAGTCAAAAAAAATGTACTTGGAGTTTTAAAACAATTCTGACTTTGTGTCTATCACAATGTCTTACCTTTGATTTTTGAAACGGGAACTCAGGTTTGACTCAAGGTGAAGGCACTGCTCTGTGTGGTTACTTCATTTTTTTAAAAATTATGATTCTTATATTTATTTATTTATTTTTAAGTTTTATTGAATCACCGTGAGATAGTTACAAGATTTCATGTTTGGGTTGCAATTACACAAAGATCAAACACCCATCCCTCCACCAGTACACTTCTGAAGAGCTGGAAGAAGCAAACAGAAACAAATGAGACAATGAAAACAGTCCCTCTTATAGGACAGATGCGTAAGAATCATCATGTCAGGCAAAAAGAACACTGGGGCCTGATGGCTAGTGGTGGTAGGTACATGTTCTTCTCAAAACAATACGTGTTTCATGTGAAAATCTCACATTCAAATGGCTGTTGATATTTTAGGGGAAGGAAGTTCTTATCACCTAAAAATTATTTAAATGATTTATAGTGAATGCATTGATTAGCTATTAACATTATCATTAAAATTCAAAAATATGTAGGAAAGTATCATCAAGGAAATAAAATTTACCCATAATTTCCCAACCATAGACTATTATGTTGAATTCTTTGGTAAGTTTTGTGTTGCACATGTGAAGTTTCCCCAAGCCTTTCTTCCCAAGTGGAAACAGCTGCCATAATGTTGGTGCTAATTATTGATACATATCATTTTGAGGCTCATAAAAATGTTAATAATAACATATTTTGGAGAGATTATTTTGTTATTTTAAAATTGAATAATGGTTTATAGTGATAGTACAGCGGGTGAGGTGCTTGCCTTTACACAATAGTCCTAATTTGATATCTGGGAGCCCCAACAAGAGTAATCCCTGAGTGCAGAGACAGGAGTAAGCCCTGAGTGCCAGCAGGGGTGACCCCTCAAAACAAAAACAAACAAACCAAAAGAGCTTAAATAGTGTAATAATGTATAATGTGTCATTTTCCAACAGCATCACATTTGAGTTCTTAATCCTTGAGTACAAACAGGTCCTATTTGGTCCTGTTTATTCATCCAATTTTGGGGGAACTGACAATATTCAGGATTTCTGAGAAGGAACTGTGCATGTAGCCCACATAGCTAGAATGAACAGTGCCAGAGTGAAATGATTTGCATGCACCTTCCCCAGCAAGTGTGTGAATGTTTCTCTAGGATGAACCACTGGGTTGCTTAGTTTCAGTATTTGCATCTTAAACTACACTGACTGATACTGCATTATCCCCTCGATGAGATTTTATTAATACTGTTACTATTTTTATATTGGGTTCCCTTTTACATTAGGGCTCTCTTAGTAATGTCTTGTTAGGTGTTGGATGTAAGAAACAACAGGAAAACTTGCTTTCAAGTTAATTTGTATTTTTTTTTAAGACCTGCACAAATAATAGTTGGTGAGAGGTTTTCAGTGCCTTTAACTAATGGCATTACCATCCATCTGGACCAATAAAGCTCTAAAGTCATTCTTGACTCTTCTCTCTCCCTAATTGATCATAAGTTAATTTTTATATTCCCTCCCAGTGTGTTATATTTCTTATTTATTATCTCATGCACCAGAATCCTGGTCTGAGCTATCTGCTTTGTTGTGTTCATCGACTTAAAGAAGGCCTTCGATTCTGTTGAGACTGAGGTGGTCATCAAAGTCCTAGCCAAATAGGGTGTTCAAACTCAGTATATCAAAATCCTCCGAGAACTGTATTGTGGATTCACTAACAGGATCTCACCATTCTACAAGGAAGTGCTCATTGATGTAAAGAGAGGGGTGCAGCAGGGTGATACCATCTCACCAAAACTCTTCAGTGCCACCCTTGAGAACATCTTGCTACTACTGGAATGGAAAGGAATGGGAGTGAAGATAGACGGTTGGCAATTACACCACCTCCGCTTCGCTGATGACATCGTTCTCATAATGCCAAACATTAGCCAAGTGGCACAAATGCTGGCCGACTTTGACTGAGAGTGTGGAAAGGTCAGATTGCAGCTGAATCTCAACAAGACGATGCTTATGAAACTAGTCCCTGAAGCTCCATTTGCTCTCAATGGAATGAACATCTCCGAATGCAGCAGCTATGTGTACGTGGATCGAGAAATCAACATGAGGAACGACTTGGCTCCAGAACTGCACAGGAGGAAGAAAGCAGCGTGGAATGCCTTCAAAAGCATCGAAGAAGTGATTAAGAGGACAAGGAACCTCCGACTCCGGGCACATCTTTTCGATTTCACCATTCTTCCTGCACTAACATATGTCTCAGAGACCTGGGCCTTACGCAAACAGGATGAGAACGCTATTCGGGTATCCCAAAGAGGAATTGAAAGAGCTATGCTTGGAGTATCACATTTCACTCAAGTGAGAGAAGGAATCTGGAGTTCTGACCTCCGTTGACGGTCAAGAATCAGGGATGTTGTCTCATTTGCCAAGGCATCAAGAATTAGATGGGCCAGTCATGTAATGCGATTCAGAGACAACCGCTGGACTAGAGCTGCTACCGACTGGATTCCACAGGATGTCAGAAGACCTCGTGGCCACCCACCAACTAGATGGTCGGATTTCTTCGTCAAATCCATGAATGAATGATTTGAGGCTCTTCCTGTGCCTGGAGCAAGCAGATATCATTGGGCTGCACTAGCATGCTACAGGGGCAAATGGCAACATTACTGGCACCCGCTCGAGCAAATCGAAGATCAACGGGAAGATATGTGTTTTATTTTTATAAAGTTGCTCACAATAGTTTATAACATTCAGTGTTCGAGCCCTAGTCCCACCATCATAACACCTTTGCACCACCACCAAGCCTGCCTCAAAAGCAGGTCCTAAGTAATTAATTTTATATGAATTGTTATGAATAATGCTTTAAAAGTGACCCAAAAAGTTTCCTTAGAGGAAAATATGTGAAGATTTTTGTATCTCACTCTAGAAGCCCTCACTTAAGCCCTCATGTAAGAAATTACTAACATGTTGTTACAGGTTGAGACTTGTGTGCCTAGTTCTCCCTCTGGGAAAAACTGGCAAGCTACCGAGAGTTTCCTGCCTGCATGGAAATCTCCCTGTGACACATTCATATGCAAAAACCAGTAACAATGATAGGTCTCATTTCTCTGACCCTGAAAGAGCCTCCAATGCAGCACCATTGGGAAGCTAGGTCGAATGGAGATGTTACTGCGACCACTCAAGAAATTCGATGATCAACAGGAGATGATGATGATGATGATGATGATGATGATGATGATGATGATGATGATGATGATTTTTAGATTGAGTTTGGTTGCCTTCTATCTTAACCCAATCGAATGTGGTGTGCTAATCTTGGTACATCAGTGAAGTAGAGTATGAAATCTCACCTGGCCGAATTCTCCAGAACTTCTAAAACTTTAAATTGGGTGATACAACTGGAGATGATTTTGGGATCTGGGAGCATCTCTGCAGCTTGTTGCTCTCTCTGAGATTTATCTGTGAGGCTCTGATCATGGCCATTAATGAGCTTATATGGCACCATGGCTAGTTTATGGACATGGCTGCCGGGTTCCGGGAAGACAGAAAATGGGGGGATGTCTCCCACTCCCAACTCCACGAGAGCCTGAAGATTTCTGTCACAAAAGCCACACCCCCGAGTTTTTCAGCGGCTTCATTCTCATGCATGAGGGGCTTGTACTGAGATCAGCCGTGAGCACATTGGTGACCGGGCTTGGGGGTCCTCAGCTGCTGGGGACTCTACTAGGGCTTGTGCTGGACTCTCCAGTCCCCCTCCAGGTGCCTCAGAAATGAGGTTCAGCCTGGTGAGGTGTCTAGAGACATCCCTTGCTGCTTTTTATTTAATTACTATCTAAAATGAGTTTCTTCTCTAAAATTAAACACAGTAGCTTAAACATATTTTATTTTTGTCCACATCAGTGATGCTCAGGGCTTGTTCTTGGTGTTGAGCTCAGAAATTACTCACTCCTAACAGTGCTTGGGGGACCTTAGTGGGTACACCTGGGTTGACTGCATACAAGGCATGTGTCAAGTATCTCTTAAACCCCCAATAACTTAGGAGTCTGAAGACTGTATCTCTATTTCTTACTATATACCAGATTTTTGATTTCCAGTAATGTCCAAGTCTAACCAGAAATCTAAATACCAAGCACACCCTTACAAGGGAATGATATACAATGTTAATAATCATTCACGTAAGAATTTCATTTTTCTTGGTATTTTTCCTAAAGTCATGATTTTCTAAAAGTAAAATGTAGGATCCATTCTTCTCTATGATTGTGCTTAGTAAAAATCTATGATCGGGGCTGGAGCAAGTAGGGCATTTGCCTTGCACGCTGCTGACCTGGGTTCGATTCCCAGCATCCCATAGGGTCCCCTGAGTGCCGCCAGTTGTAATTCCTGAGTGCAGAGCCAGGAGTAATCCCTGAGCATCATCGGGTGTGACCCAAAAAGAGCAAAAAAAAAATCTATGATCAGATATAAATTTCCTATTTATTACCCTTCGTCTATCTATCTAGCCCATCTCATAGAAATGCAAGGCTAGAAAGCACATGTCATTCCTTTCTGGTTGGCATACTGAGACAATTGCTTTTTACAAATAATCATCCCCTAGAAAATGAAATTTCTTTTGTCTACTGAGTGTTTTATTTTATCTTTGATTTTATTTTCATTTTTTGGGACACACCTGGTGATGGTCAAGGATTACTCCTGACTGTTCACTCAGGTATCACTCTTGGAAGTACTCAGAAGATCATATGCTGGGAATCAAACCTGAGTTGACCGCATGCAAGGCAAATGCCTTACCTGTTGTTGTACTATACCTCTAGCCTCAAATCTACTGAGTGTTTGAAAGAAAATGTTTTGGGGTTTCTGGGATTAACCCAAAACATCACACATGTACATTTACGAGAGCTGTACTTCAGGTTCCTTAAAAATGTCTTAAGACCAGGATGTTATTTTGAATGGGTAAGATAATGTATTTTGGAACAATACTCTTGCATGCAGAGTAGCATAAAAAATACAGGACTTTGAGCTAGAGCCTGGGCTGTGTGATTGCTGAGCTATTTAAAGACAATGCTGCAGCTGATGACAAGCTTCATTTGCATCTGTGTGTTATTTAAGAGTCGCTGTGGCTTGGGAATGCCAAAGTCACTAGCTCTAGCTTGAAATCTAAACTTTGAAATAGTCTGTTTAGACTTCACGTGAGCGTCATACAAACTCTTTCAGTTATATTTCAAATCTCTATCACTCCAAGGCAGAATACGATTACATCTCTGATATGTCTAATTCAATTGATTGGACAAAGAATATTTTTCCTCATACATATCATCGTTGTAATGGATCAAATATATATGCCATTATCTTTTTTTATTACTACTTAAAAGGACACACAAGAACTGCATTAATACCAGCACAGTCAAGAAGATATGAGGAAGTATCTGGTTTCTGCCGCCCTTAATGGTTTGTGTCCTTCCCAATTCACAGATGTCCTTGTACAGGGCATTCACCCCTGAAGGAAGCAGGACCACTCATGCAAGGTCAGCATCACTCGTCCTGTGTATCTGGGGATCTGGCTGCTCAGTACAGTCCTAGGTGTTACGTGCCAGTGGTCCATGCATAAGATGACATATAGGCTGGCATAATTGATTCACCATTGATACCAAAAGATTGGAAAGCATGTGTTGATTACTTTTTCCAGGGAACATCAAATGCCCAAAAGCAGCCAACTCCAAGAAGGGATGTGGAGAACAGAGCTTAGCAGGGCAGTGAGACATGGAGAGTTGAGAGGTACTAAGGACGAAAGGGGGTAGAAGAGACCCCCTTCTGACCCCCTTTGACAGTGGTGGAGGGAAACAGGTACTGCGGCACAGGGTCTGGTGTTGAACTGTTGCGTGCATAAAACTCTCCCATTGGTGGTGTTGTCAAAGTGTAAATCACAGTGGCTAAAATAAAATGGAAACATTTACTTTTCTGGTCATTCTTGAAATCTGATTTTTAAAGAATTGTATTGAGTCTGGAACCCAGGTGTATGTAAGGAACCCAGGTGTGTGTAATCCCACTAACGGCCAACATCCAGAGAGAGACTTAAAAGCAAGCTCTCAGAAGCATGCTTTTAAAGTGATATCTTTAGGGGAGGGTGGGGAAAAAATAAAGTGATATCTTTAGCCTACTTCTTCCTCTGGGAGAAACTGGCAACCTTCTGAGAGTTTCCTGCCCAAATGGGACAGCCTTGCAAGCTTCCCATGGTGTATTCATATGCAAAATCCAGTAACAAGATGGATCTCATTCCCCTGACCCTGAAAGAGTTTCCAGTGCAACATCCTTGGGAGGGCCGAGTCGAGATAGACTTGTAAAATCTCAGAGAAAGGACAAAATGAGGAGTTACTGAGCCCGCCAGAGAAATCGGTGATTAATGGGATTTCATGATCGTGATTGTGTACTGAGTCTAGACAACAGAGAATCATATGGGGAAGTACATGGGTTTCCTGGAGTCTTCACAAAACAACCACTAACTGGGCGGCTTAAAACACACCAAAATTTATTCTTCCACAGTTCAAGATGCCACAAGTGCAAACTTAAGCTTGGCTGGGCCAGGGTCCCTCTCTACACCCAGAAGAGGATTTTCCTCATCTTTTTTCAAGGAGGATTTTCGAGTGTCAGGGTGTTGCAGGTGTCCCTTGGTTAGTGACAGGTTGGCTCTAGACTATGCTTGCATCTGTCCGTGGTGCTGTCATGTGTGCACAAAGGACTCAGTTTCCCACTGGAAGGAGTACCCACCATGTGGGAATCCAGACCCACTCTCCTTCCACATGAGACCATTTGAACGAGCTGATGATATCTACAGGATATCTTTTCCCGAACAAGTTCTGTTCTGATGCTCTGGGATGTTAATGTACCCATCTGGGGACAATTCAATTGCAACCGCTGACTCTCTTCAAAATATAAAGTACCAGTTTTAAGTGGCTGGATGTATGCAAATGGTGGTGTATTATAATACAACTTTCACAAAGAGTGGAAATGAATTGTTTATTTTCATAAACTAGAAATTCATAATGTGTGAAAATGTTTTCTCAATTCAGCTGGGGAGTGTGTACTTGCACCCTTTGCAAGTTAAATTGGTCCACCGTATCTGTGAACTCAGGAAAATGCATCTATAAAAATTAACACTCGGCGGTCAGCTAATCATGATTCTTAAAACTCTAATGCTTTTATATCCCCTAATTTGTGCAAAGCAAATACATTTTAAGACAGTCCATATTACCGTGTTATTTCAATGTACCATACAGAATAGTTTAGAGTGGTGATTTTCAGCATTTACCCCCGTGGCTTGGCAAATGCTCACAGATGAGTGGTGATCAGGAGCAACATCTGGGGAAGAGACAAAACTGGGAACGCAAGCTCTGTCATCAGAAAATGACCCAGCACAATTTGTCTAACAACTCTATGCCGGGCACCAAAGTCAGGTTGACTGAATGCAAGACGAGCGTCGTATCTGTGTACGATCGATCTGGCCTGCAAAAGGGAATTTCCTAGTCAATGTTTTTATGCTCATTATTAATATTAAATTTCTTTTGATATTGCCTTCCATGTGTCCTAATATCTCAGTTTTTATTCAATTCGACAATTAGCGTATTTAGAATATCTGATCAATTGCTTTGATCAATGGGACACATCTGCTAATGTATGTAGAAAAATCTAGCAAATAGAGATGAATTTCTTTTCTTTTAAATTTTATTTTTTTTCTCTTCTCTTTCTGATGTTGGTGGTTGTGTGATGACCAGAGTCTACACATACACACACACACACACACACACACACACTCACACACACCCCTACACTTCCCACTGACTCACGCTTTTCATTGTGGTACTTTCACATGCTTGGCTGTGATATACAGGAAATTGCACACTTTGTGCTCACTCCAGGTGTTCCAATGACAGTGCTTTTGAGATTGCCCTTGGCAAGTGCGATCAAATTCAGGAACTGATGCTTGCAAACCCTTGCTCTGCTCTTGAGCCTTCCCTGGTCATTCAAATGAAAATTTCTTTTTTAAAAATAAATCTGATCCCTGCAGTGCTCAGGATCTACTCTTGGCTTTAAGCTCAGCAACCGCTCCTGGAAGGGTTCAGGGGACCATATCAGAGTGCAAGTACACAACCTGAAAATGCAGGTTGGCTAAATACCAGACCAACACCCTAGCTGCTGCATTATCTCTCTCTAATTTCTTAGTATATGTTTTTATGCTTATTATTAATATCAAATCCATATTTGATATAAAGTCTCTTGCCCACATGCCTGGCTGTCTTTGAGCCATGCTCGAGGCCCCTCTCCACATGTTCGGACAGGGCTCATGCATGAAGGTACCGGCAGAGGAACACAGGTGTGTGTAATCCCATCAACGGCCAACATCCAGAGACTTAAAAGTAAGCTCCCAGAAGCGCACGGCCACTTTGTGTGGCCGCTTTGTGGTTATAGGTTATCCTATAACCTACTTCTCCCTCTGGGAGAAAGTAGCAAGCTACTGAGTTTCTTGCCCACAACCTTGCAAGCTTCCCATGGTGTATTCATATGCTAAAGCCAGTAACAAGCCAGATCTCATTCCCCTGACCCTGAAAGAGCCTCCAATGTGGCATCATTGGGAAGGCCAAGTGGAGAGAGGCTTCTAAAAATCTCAGGGATAGGACGAATGGAGAGGTTACTGAGCCCGCTCGAGAAATTGACAAACAATGGGATTTCGTGATCGTGATTTAATATAGGGAATATTGCCTTGCATCCATCCTTGGTTTGATCTCTGGTACCTCATGGTTCTCTGAGCACTGCTGGGTGAGGCATTAGAAGCTTCTGAGCACCTACAAAGGTGACCCAGGTAATCACTGCATTGTACAGCCTGGGTGGCACCACGCACTGTGGTGTGCTAAATGACATGTGTTCTTATCATATGGTTTGGGTGGGAAGCATCCCAGATACAGAACTTTGAGAACCGTGCTCAGTGTGTGTGGGTAGGATTGGCGGTCAAAGTGGTGACGTCATGCTTTCAAGATAAATGATTTTTAAACTATTATTATTTTATTGATTATTTTGAAAGGACTGCAAATGTAGAACAAGGTTGGATCTGGGTCAAAACTAAAGATAAATCTTTCATTTGTGTGCTGCTTTCCAATCAAAGATCTGTGAGGCCTTGCCTTAAAACACAGAGCAGTCACTCCTAAACACAAATCTGAGGATTTAAAATTTCATCAGGTGGGAGACTAAACAACTAAGATCTAATCTTCGAAAATCAGAATTTAAGGACATAGGCAGTCAAGAATTCAATCCAAAGCCCATGGGAACTATGTCTGGGGAACATGTGTGGTGCAGATTGAATCCTAGGAAAAGGTCAATGCTTTTGGATTCTTAATACTTAGCTGGTTTGACAAAAATATCCCACAATGTCCACATGCCATAAACATTTATATAGAGTTAAATAATGTGTGTAATAGTCGAGCGAACACAGCAGGATATGGGAGATAAAGGATGCGTAAGTGTTCAAAGATAAATTTGAAAAGACAAAGAGAGTTGGAGGAGAAATTTTTGGTGAGTTTAATGCTGAGAATTTTTCTAAATTGATTAAAGACATTAACCAAGCAACATAAAGAATATTGTTAGCATTCACTCAGTGAACATTTATTGCAATAATTATGCAATAATGTAAATGAATTTCATATATGTAATGTCAGTTGAAAGATACCAGATGGAAGATTCTAAGTGTCTCAGTCCATTAGCAATTTTAAAACTGGAGAATACTAATCTGTATTGGTAGAACTCTGCATACATTTCAGTTATAGGAGTGTGGAGTGGGTACTGATTGGAAAGGATCAGCTTGGAATTTTCTAGAATGTAGTTGCAATTGGAAATATACTGACCTCTAAAATTTGAGGATGGTTTTAGTATAAAAAAGGATGAGACTAAATTTCAAATAGATAATACTCCATTCACTACCCAAAGCTAAACTGTCTTGACTTTGATTTGTCTATTTCCCTCTATAGACTGAAAAGCCTAGAGCTAGAGACTGAGGTATAGAAGAGGTGTGGAGGTAAATTATCTACTGGCTACAGGAAGTCACTGTCCAAGAAGTTATTAAACCAATTTAAATGATAAAAACTTCACTTCTTGATTCAGGAAGTTACCGTAATTCAATTTATCTGGGCAATGGTTCAACTCATCCTGGCCAACAGTTCTCATATGAAATTAATAAATTATTCTAACAAATAGTTCACCATAGCAGACAGTTCAATTTGTCAAACAGGAATTAGAATTTGTGGTAGGTATCCAGCCTCACTGTTTATCAGTTGTACAAGGGGGTCACACACATAGGTCAGTCACAATCTTATCTGGACTTTGAAATCTTGCCTTAAATGATAGGAGCCAAAAGTAATAACTATTGTTATGTAAAAAATATAGTAACTATTGGGGCTGGAGCGATAGCACAGCGGGTAGGGCGTTTGCCTTGCACGCGGCCGACCCAGGTTCGAATCCCAGCATCCCATATGGTCCCCTGAGCATCGCCAGGAGTAATTCCTGAGTGCAGAGCCAGGAGTAACCCCTGTGCATCGCCGGGTGTGACCCATAAAGCAAAAAAAAAAAATAATAATAATAATAACTATTATCATTGCTGGATGTTGGCCGTTGATGGGATTACACACACCTGGGTTCCTCTGCCGGTACCTTCATGCATGGGGCCTGTCCGAACGTGTGGAGAGGGGCCTCCAGCATGGCTGTAGCTAGGTTCCGGTGGTCTTCGGCTGCCAGGAGCTCTGCTCGGGGCAGGGAGGGAAGCTGGAGCCCATCCTCTCCAAGGGGCCCCGGGGAAGACAGCCAGGCATGCGGGCAAGAGACTCTCTGCCAACATCCAGAGAGAGACTTAAAAGCAAGCTCTCAGAAGAGAGTGATGCAGAGAGTCTTGTAATATTTGCTTAAGTTTTACTAGACAGGGGAAGGGGAAGACTTGAACTGCTGACACCTATTTGAGTCTATTTATTCTTACTATCTGCAATTTTTTTGGCAGAGAGTCTCTTGCCCGCACGCCTGGCTGTCTTCCCCCGGGGCCCCTCGGAGGGGATGGGCTCCAGCTTCCCTCCCCACCCCGAGCAGAGCTCCTGGCAGCCGAAGACCACCGGAACCTAGCTACAGCCATGCTGGAGGCCCCTCTCCACACGTTAGGACGGGCCCCACGCATGAAGGTACTGGCAGAGGAACTCAGGTGTGTGTAATTCCATCAACGGTCAGCACCCAGAGACTTAAAAGCGAGCTCCCAGAAGCTTTTGATATCTTGTAGCCTACTTCTCCCTCTGGGTTAAACTGGCAAGATTCTGAGAGTTTCCTGCCCAAATGGGACAGCCTCGCAAGCTTCCCATGGTGTATTCATATGCTAAATCCAGTAACAAGCTGGATCTCATTCCCCTGACCCTGAAAGAGTCCCCAGTGCGACATTGTTAGGAGGGCCTATAGGAGAGAGACTTCTAAGATCTCAGGGAAAGGATGCAATGAGAGATTACTGAGCCCACCCGAGAAATCCGTGATTAACAGGATTTCGTGATTGTGATCGTGATTAACATTGCTATTCTCAGGCACTGCTATCTCTGAATACAATGCTCTCTATACCGCAATATATTAATGAAGCATATACGGAGATATATATCTACTATGGGCACAGTGGAAACTGACCACATATTACTCTTTGGGAGACTTCCCACAGACTGGCACTGGCTCTGTGGCCTTACTTCTGCCTTATTTCTCCTGAAGTACCCACTATTAGGCACATAATGGTACTCAGAAGTGAGCTTCTGAATAAATTGAATAAATTGTTCAAGTGTAGAAAGTTTATGTTATCAAATTGCCAATTGGTCCAACTTTTCTTTTTCTCCTGATGAAGCATTTCTATCCTGAAGGGTACTGCTCATGGTGGTTACATGGTGTGGGCTTGTCCTACTTGTCAAGGCTTGCATACATGAGAAGAATCATCAGAAGGGACCAGGTATGTGTAAATATTAAATAGTTAAAACAAACCTAACCTTTTGTTTAAAGGTAATGTAATGTCTCAATGGATGTCTTTTAAAAAATTTCCTTTTTTTAACTGAATAACCATGAGATACAGTTACAAAGCTTTCATGTTGGAATTTTAGCCATACAATTATCAAACACCCATCCCTCCACCAGTGCACATTTTCCACCACCAATGTCCCCAGTATACCCCCCTTTCCCATCCTCCACCTGCCTCTATGGCAGACAATTTCCCCCATACTCTATCTCTACTTTTGGGCATTATGGTTTGCAATACAGATACTGAGAGGCCATCACGTTTGGTCCTTTATCTACTTCCAGCACACATCTCCCATCCCAAACAATCCCTCCAACCATCATTGATTTAGTAATCCCTTCTCTATTCCAGCTGCCTTCTCCTCTAGCTCATGAGGCAGCCTTCCAACCATGGAGCAATCTTCCTGGCCTTTGTCTCTACTGTCCTTGGGTGTAAGTCTCATATTAAGCTATTTTATAATCCACAAATGAGTACAGTCATTCTATGTCTTTAGCTCTCTTTCTGACTCATTTCACTTAGTATGATACTCTCCATGACCATCCACTTATAAGCAAATTTCTATGACTTAATCTTTCCTAACAACTGATAGTATTTCATTAGGTAGATATACCAAAGTTTCTTTAACCAGCCATCTCTTCTCAGGCACTCGGGTTGTTTCAGATTTTAGCTATTATGAACAGTACTGCAATGAACATACAGGTACAGATGTCATTTCTACTGTGATTTTTTTGCATCCTTGGGATATATTCCCAGAAGTAGTATTGCTGGATCATATGGAAGGTCAATTTCTAGTTTTTTAAGGAATACCCATATTGTTTCCCAAAAAGGTTGGACCAGTTGGCATTCCCACCAACAATGAAAGAGAGTCTCTGTCTCCCCACATCCATGGTTGTTCTTGTTCTTTTTGATGTGTTCCAGGCTCTGTGGTGTGAAAGGGTATCTCCTTGTTAATTTTGATTTGCATCTCTCTGATGATTAGCAATGTAGAACATTTTTTAAATGTGCTTTTGGGCCATTTGTTTTTCTTTTTTTGAGAAAGCTTCTGTTCATTTCTTTTCGCCATTTTTTTTTGATGGGATTGGGCATAAAGATAGGAAAGGAAGAGGTCAAGCTATCACTATTTGCAGATAATATCATACTATACTTAGAAAATCCTAAAGACTCTATAAAGAAGCTCTTAGAAATAACAGGTTTGTAAAGTGACAGGATACAAAATCAACACCCAAAAGTTCATGGCTTTCCTTTGTACAAATAATGAAAGAGAAGAAAGAAAATATTTTAAAAAATACCTGTTCACAATAGTGCCACAGAAAATCAAGAGCCTCAGAATCAACTAAAGAGGTGAAGGACCTATACAAAGGAAATTACAAAACACTACTTCAAAAAATAAGCGAGGACACTAGGATATGGAGACGCATCCCCTGCTCATGGATAGGGAGGATTAACATAATCAAAATGGCAATACTGCCCAAAGCACTAAACAGGTTTAATGCAGTCCCTATAAGGATACCCATGACATTCTTCAAAGAAATATACAAAACACTCCTGAAATTTATATGGAACAATAAACTTCCATGAATAGCTAAAGAAATCTTTGGGAAAAAGAAGATCGGAGGCATCACCTTCCCCAACTCCAAACTGTACTACAAAGCAGTTGTAATTAAAGTAGCATGGTATTGGATTAAAAACAGACCCGCAGACCAATGGAAGAGAGCTGAACATTCTGTCACAGACTCTCAAATATATGATCTTTTTTTTTTAACTTTTTATTAAATCACCATGTGGAAAGTTACAAAGTTCTCAGGTTTATGTCTCAGTTATACAATATTCAAACACCCGTCCCTTCACCAGTGCCCATATTCCACCACCAAAAACCGCAGTATACCCCCTGCCCGCACCCCCTACCCCCTACTGTATAACTAATGAATTTCACTTCATTTTATCTTTACCTTGATTACATTCCGTATTTCAACACAAAACTCACTATAGTTGTTGGAGTTTCCACCCAAGAGAGACAGACCTACTACCAAGGAAGCATTTGATAATTAGTTTTCCATTGCTGAGAATGGAGAGATATGTAGCCCCACTGCTACAAGTACATAACTTTTTTTTTCCTATTATCTTTTCCCTTTTTTTTTCCCTTATCCCCCTTCCCGCGCCTCATAGTATGGTGTACACCACGCCGAGTCGGCCAGCGTGGGGCTTTTGCTTAGTTCACAGTCCAGAGAGGTGGCTGCTACATTAATACCCTTCAATATTTCAACAAAAACTTACTGTTATTATTTGGAGTTTCCCCCCCCTCCCAAGTCAGACCTATTCAAAAGGAACCATTTCACATTGCTGACAATTATAGATGTTAAGTCTGCTTAACTGCCACGTCCGCGCGGGTTTGGATTTCTGTATAAAGTCCAGGGAAAATTCTGCCAGAAATTGCATACCCCAGCTCGCAGTCCTAGTGCATTGCTGTAAGAAGTCTCTGGAATCAAAGTCTTTAGGCGCAGAGGGTCCGCTTCACGCTCAGCAGCTCCAGATTTATCTGGGCCGAGGGCGTGCCAGTTACACCCCCTTCCCGTGAGTCCCTGGGAGCCCCAAGTGTAAAAATCGAATACCTCTGGGTTAGGATTCTTGGAAGATGGCGCCTGCCATGTGGGTGCCGCCGCCGTTTTCCGTGCAGGAAGACAGGGTAGGGAGGAAAAAAATCCACCCCTGGGCAGCACAGAGTTGTAGCCCAGTTCGCAGTCCCAGTGCATTGCTATTAGATGCTGTGCTGGATGCCCGAATGTGTTAGGTCTCTGGAATCAAAGTCTTTAGGCGCAGAGGATCCCTCAAATATATGATATCTTAATCTTTGATAAAGGAGCAAGAAATGTGAAGTGGAACAAGGAAAGCCTCTTCAACAAGTGGTGGTGGGAAAACTGGACAGCTACCTGCAAAAACCTGAACTCTGACCTCTGTCTAATACCTGGCACAAAGTAGATTAAAGACCTCAATATCAGACATGAATCCATAAGGTACATAGAGGAAAATGTAGGCAGAATCGTCCATGACATGGAAGCTAAAAGAATCTTTAAGGATGAAACACCACTGGCCAAGCAAGTGGAAACAAATGTAAACAAACGGGACTGCATTAAACTAAGAAGCTTCTGGCCTCAAAGGAAATAGTGACCAAAATACAGAGCAGCCCTAGGAATGGGAAAGAATTTTTACCCAAAGGATATCCTTTGGAAACTCATTTCCATAATTGGAATAGTGATTATTATTAGAGTTGACAATTTTGATATCTAATGAAGGATAGTATGCCCCCAAAATGTTTTTATCACCTCCTGTATTATTGTGTATTGAGTATCATGATGCTTAGGTATAGTAAAAGAAATGACTACCTTGAATTTAGAAAGTTCTATTATTTTGATTTTCAAAACTGTTTTAAAGTTCAGACTGCTGGGAGGGGAGTTCGGATACACACAGAGGTGCTCTGGGCTTACTGCTACCTCTGTACTCAGCGATCACTCCAAAAGATGCTAAGAAGATCATATGGGATGCCAGGGATCAAACCTGGATCATAAAATAAATCAGATAAAAAATAAAAATCATCTGTGTTAAATCTAAATTAGGTCCTGACCTACTGTAGTTCTGTACACTAACATAAAATATGTTTTGATAGACTTTTGCATAGGCTTCTGAGAGTTGTGGAGAATTTTTTTAAATAAATGATAGAAAATTGAAATTTCCTTTAAATAGTAATGACTTTGTGTTGCTTATAACTGGAGCTTAATTTCACTTCAATGTGATATTTGGGAGAATATAAGCAGTATATGCTCTCATTCAAATAGCAGTTTCCACAGTACAATTACTCACTTGTATCACTTGTCTTCCGTTGATCTTCGATTTGCTCGAGCAGGCACCAGTAACGTCTCCATTTGTCCTTGTCAGGAGCTAGGCTTGCTCACATGGTTGTCCTACATTTAGTGTTCTGCCTATTCTATTCAGGATGACATGAGTGAACAACTTGTAGACGACAGACAGCAGGCAGATTGGGCGATAGTTGCTGATGTCGTGGATGTCTCCCTTCTTGTACAACAGAACAGTCCTACTGGTTTTCCACTGAGACGGAACCTTGCACTCAGACAGGTAGCGTGTGAGGAGTCGAGCCAGTGTATTGATGAGTACTGGCGGCAGATTCTTCAGGTGTTTGGGTCTGACCTTGTCCGGACCAGGTGCTCTATGGGTCTTTACCAACGATTACGCTTGAATCGATGTGGCTCACTGCCTGCAGTTCCTATCTTCGTCGTCTACGCACCAACTTCCAACTATGATGAAGAAATTGAGAGGTTGTACATGGTACTGGAGAAGTTCTATAAAGAAGACCACACCTTCTACACGATCATTGTTGGTGATTTTAATGCCAAGATAGGTCTGAGAAGGTCGCCCGAAAAACTCCACATTGGGACACATGGCCTAGAATGGAACGATCAGGGTGAGAGACTGTCTGAATTCATCATGTCGACCAAGACCATCCAAGACTCACAGTTCCAGAAGGCCGAATCTAAACGCTGGACATGGGAGTCTCCCGGTGGACAGTTCCACAATGAAATTGACCACATCATATTCAATCGAAGGTTTTGCCTGACCGATGTCGCTGTTGTTCCAAAATTCCAAACGGGATCAGACCACCGTCTCCTTCGTGCAAAATTCTAATTCACAGAGCAGGGAGAAAAGTCTGTAAAATTTTAGTCTAAGAAGGCAACTCCCAGAATGACCACCAACTGGGAGCTCTTTGGCACTATTGCAGCAATATGGGAAGATGCTGTCCTTGACAACATCGACAAGGAATACGATCGACTGGTTCAGCACCTCCATGACTGTGCGAAGAATGCCGAGAGTGAGAAAGCCACAAACAGACGCCTGTCTTCGGAAACTCTCGAGCTCATTCGTCAATGTGGTTTGGCGCAAGCCTCAGGCAATCACAAGCTAACGAATGTCCGAGCTCACAAAGCTGTGCAGAGATGCGATAAAGGAAGACTTCAAAGAGAGAAGAGCAGCAGTGTTGGCCAGTGCAGCAGAAGCCAGGAAAAGTATTCACAACGCTCGCCTGTCCTTCGCCAACTACAAGACCAAGATGACTGCCCTCTGACGTCCCAAAGGATCTATCACATCTTCCAGAAAGGCAAAGGAGAGGATTATTCACAGCTTCTACTCGGATCTCTTTGACAGCCATGTCCACCTGCCCACATACCAAATTCTGCAGGATGGATATGTTGTTCCCAACGTTCTTCCTTCTGAAATCCAACAGTACAATCATGATGAAGATATATGTATGACAAGATATGATTCTCCTTGCAACTGGACAGGATATATGTGGAAGTTCTCAGACTATTGAGATCCACTCACTGAGTCACACCATAATTCATCTGGTTCATAGGAGAGGAAGCCAATCGTGCCAACTGTACAGCAAGCAAGTCAGGAATGACCAGAGTCCAGGTATTGAGTCTGAAAAAAGACCTTTCTGTAAAACTGCAAGAGTGACCCTGGGGGTGGAAATTAGTCTATCCACCAATGGGGAGACTGGCTTTGATTGGAAGGAAAATGTATTTAAGACTATAATATATAAAATAAGAGAAAAGCGTAAAGTTCCCATAAGGTTTTCACTCTCTCCAAATGTGCTTTCATTTGTTTATTAAAGAGAGTTTACCACATATGTGATATGTATTAAAGGGTACATTATTAAAAAGTAAATGGTCCCTAACCTCATATACACTGCTATTAACTTAGACAAAAAAAATACTTGTATACAATTTTTTTTCTGAAATTTTATTATTTCTTGGGGGAGCCACACCCAGCTGTGCTCAGGGCTAACTACTGGCTCTGTGACCAGGGATTACTCCTCACAGTACTCAGGGGACCCTACATGCTGCCAGTGATCAAATGAGGGTGGGTTGCATTGAAGGTAAGCACTTAACCCGTGTGCCATCTCTCCAGCTCCAGTTTCTTTGAACCTTGCCTAAAGAACTCAACTACCACAGGAAGAAAACACTGCATTTTGCAGAAACCCATGAAGGCATCTGGTGAAAGAAGTACTAAAAGAGTTGAGTCAAGGCCCCGGGATTTTGGAACGTTGAGCATAAGTCAAAGGTGGCTGTGGTGGTAGGCAGGGCTGGCTACCCACTGGACGGTGACTGGCTGGGACTCCTAGTGGATGTGTCTTTGGAAGCAAGAACTGATCCAGATGGGAAAGATGGGATCCGTTTTCCAGTTAAACACTCATTGAAGTAGATAAATTCCTTTTCTTAAAAAATGCAGATATAGGGACCCTCTGCGGCGCTTAAAGACTTTGACTCCAAAGATGTAACACATTCGGGCATCCAGCGCAGCACCTGAGAGCAATGCATTGGGACACCAAACTGGGCTACAACTCGGTGCTGCTGGGGGTGGATTTTTTTCCCCCCCCACCCTGTCTTCCTGCATGGAAAGCGGCGGGCTGGCGGCACCATGTGGCAGGCGCCATCTTCTGATTCCAGACCCACAGGTATTCGGATTTTACTTTGGGGGCTCCCAGGAACTCATGGGAAGGGGGCGTAACCGGCACGCCCTCGGCCCAGATAAACCCGGAGCTGCTGAGCGCGAATCGGACCCTCTGTGCCTAAAGACTTTGAATTCAGAGACTTCTTACAGCAATGCACTGGGACTGTGAGCTGGGCTATGTAATTTCTGGCAGAATTCTCCCTGGACTTTATACAGAAACCCAAAACCGCGCGGACGCTACCGCGTCCGCGCGACTTAACATTTATAATTGTTAGCAATGTGAATTGGTTCCATTTGAACAGGTCTGACTTGGGGGGAAACTCCAAATAATAACAGTAAGTTTTTGTTGAAAGTATTGAAGTTTTTTAATGTAGCAGCCACCTCTGGACTGTGAACTAAGCAAAAGCCCCACGCTGGCCGACGTGGCGTGGCGTACACCATACTATGAGGCGCAGGAAGGGGGATGAGGGGGAAAAAGAAAAAAAAAAAAGGGAAAAGGAAAAAGAGAAAAAAAAAAGAGAGAGAGAGAGAGAGAGTTATGTCAACTATAGTGAGTTTTGTGTTGAATTATGGAATGTAATCAAGGTAAAGAAAAAACGAAGTGAAATTCATTAGTTATACAGTAGGGGGTAGGGGGTGGGGGCGGGGGGTATACTGGGGTTTCTGGTGGTGGAATTTGGGCACTGGTGAAGGGATGGGTGTTTGAATATTGTATAACTGACATATAAACCTGAGAACTTTGTAACTTTCCACATGGTGATTTAATTAAAATTAAAAAAAAAAAACAAAACAAAAAAAAAATGCAGATATAGGTGTTGTGCCAACATTTAAACATGCCAGATATTCAGCAAATTAAATGAAGTCTAAGTACATGAGAGGGATTTAGGAAAATTTTCTGGACTTGTCTAAAAGTAACACACTCAACTGGAATGATATTGCCACCCAGGAGACTTTTATTTATTTATTTATTTTTTATTTTTTCTTACTTTTTGGGTCACACCCAGTGATGCTCAGGGGTTACTCCTGGCTTTGCACTCAGGAATTACTCCTGGCGGTGCTTGGGGGACCATATGGTATGCCGGGGATCGAACCCGGGTCGGCCGCACGCAAGGCAAACGCCCTACCCATTGTGCTATCTCTCCGGCCCCTATATATTTATTTTTTTAAATTAAGGCTCTGTGATTTACTAGCTATTAGTGACAATTCCTCACGCAGGTAATTACACCACACACCTTACCAGTGTATCCACCCCCCTTCCCCAAAGACCTCAACACACTTCCCTTACAATTTCACCCACCAAAAACTCAATTATGCAGATCTATTCTGCGGTGTTGCTCCCCCTGCCCTGCCAAGTATTTTTAAGTGTTTGTGTCAGGAGCACACACAGGCGAGGTCATTCTGAACCTCTCCCTTTGTTTCTGACTGACTTCACCCAGCTTGGTATCCTCTAGCTCCGGGAGGCTTTTGGACTTGAGGAATTTCATTTTACAACTTGGGGAGTCCCACTGACATCTAGTTGGTGGAGAAGAAGGATGGTCTGTTTCCTCAGTTTAACAGAATTCCAGTAAGATGTGTGTATGCATCTTATGAAGCTGTTATTCTTACTTTCTTATTTATCTTTGCTGGAACTGTTCTTTAGAGCCTAGGGTTCCTGATTAACATTTCTGAAATTGTAATTTGACAAAAAAAAAGCTCTTAACATTTAGATAAGACTTTCAACAACTACTTAATGGTGACTGCACATACTTATGTTTTTGACTCTGATCCATCATTTCCTGATCAATGGCTTTTTGCATAACTGAAGTACCGACATTCCCTTGAGCTTAAAGTTAACTAAGCAAACAGATCTGCTCTTTGAAAATGTGCATGCCAATGATCTCCTTTGTCTCACAGTACTAGTACTGCAAGTTCTGCAACAAATTCAGTTATAATGCAAAATTCATGCTTCTGAGCTGATCCCCAAGCCTGCAAAAAAAAAAAAATGATGGGAAGTATATACTGAATTATTTCATCAAGTGAAGCCCACGTCAAAAAACCAAGTTTCAACAGGAAAAAAAAAAAGATTAGCTAAAAAAATAAACAGGGGTTGTAGAGATAGTACAGCAAATAGAGTGCTTGTCTTGTACACTGCATACCCCGCCTCAGTCTTGGGCAACCCCTCTGCTTCTCTGAGCCCACCAGGAGTGATCCCTGATTTCAGGGTCAGGAGGAAGCCCTAAACATTGCCGGGTGTGGCCTTAACAACAACAAAAAAGGAACAAATGATACGTTAACAATTTACGTTCATTATCTTGAGTCCTGTTAGAGGTGCAATTATCTTACCGAATGTAAGATTTTTCTGCTTGCCTAAAAGAGATATTTATAGAAAGAAGTAACTGGCATCTAGGTCAAGAAATCCTCAGTGGGGAAGGGCAGAGTCTAGGGATCCCGCTCAGGGCTTCGTGCTTGTTGGGCATGTGACGAACACTCCAGCTATCGCCCTGCCCGAGTTCTCCCATCTCTGGGGCTACATTTACGCTGCCCAACCCTGTGTCCTCAAACTTTTAATAAAATTTTGTTTTAACTCATGCAATGGTTGAGTATCCTTGAAAATGCTATGGTACATACAGTAGACTTACGTGACTAGATTAGAAACGCGTTTTATGTTCTATTAGTTCAGAATATGTCCCTGAAGTGACATAACTGGTAAGAGAGATTGTCATTTTTAAAGAGAAAAATGCAAAGATAATCCATGTGGGCAGCTCTCGCCTGAGACTGCTGTGCCAAATACGATCACTCTATTTATGCGATGGAACGAATGCATAGGAATCTGTCCTCTAGGGAAAATTTCGGCACTGTAATAAGACAATACAGATATCAAGAGTCAGAAACTGCCAGAGTTATAGAACTAAGGTTTTAGAAAAAGTCATTTTCCCCCCTCTTTTGTAATGTATTTAATAGATTCCCCAATCAGGAGTTCTTTATAAAGTAATAGCTATAGTGATAAGGTCTCTTGAGCAGTGGCTAAAGCATGTTTCTCAAAATCTACCAAAAAGTCTGAGTTTATAAAGGGCTCCTGGTGATCATTTCATGTACGTTTAGCAACGGCACAGTCAACTGTGCAGAGTGCTGCTATTGCTACTTATTTCAGTTATCTCTCTTGTTTTGACTCTTTTTAAAATTGTATTTTATTATTATTATTATTATTATTATTATTATTAATATTATTATTATTGGGCTGGAGCGATAGCACAGCGGTAAGGCGTTCACCTTTCATGCCGCTGACCCGTGTTCAATTCCTCTGCCCCTCTTGGAGAGCCAGGAAAGTTACCAAAAGTGTCGCGCCCCCACTGCAGAGCAAGCTCCCCATGGTGTATTCAATATGCCAAAAACAGTAACAATAAGTCTCACAATGAGAGACGTTACTAGTGCCCGCTCGAACAAATTGATAAGCAATGGGATGACAGTGACAGTGATTATTATTGTTATTATTATTTTGCTCTTTGAGTCACACTCAGCAATGCTCAGGGGTTACTCCTGGCTCTGCACTCAGGAATTACAACCCTGATGGTGCTCAGGGGACCATATGGGATGCTGGGAATCAAACCCAGGTTGGCTGCATGCAAGGCAAATGCCCGCCATGCTATCGCTCCAGCCCCATTAATATTATTATTTAAATTTTATTTCCTAAGATCACATCAGCCACCGAGGTACTCCCTTTCCTCTGCCATTATCGCACCATTCACACCCTTCCCTCCTCTGCATGGTAGTTCAGTTCTGTAGACTAGATCTCTGGCTCTGCTACCTCTGACCATTTGTTATTTCTTTATATTTTTTTCTTCTTTCTTTTCTTTTCATTCTTTTTCTTTTTATTCTCTTCTTCTCTTCTCTTACTTTTATCGTTCCCTTCCCTATCCTTCCCTCCCTTCTGTTTCCTTCTTTTCATTTAGCTTTTGGGCTGCACATGGCAGTACTCAAGGATTACTCCTAGTTCTATGCTCGGATATCATTCCTGGTGGGTTGAGCACCGGGGATCAAACCTGGGTTGGCCACATGCAAGGCTAGCACCCTATCTGCCATACCATCTCTCTGTCCCCTCCTTCATTAATTTCTTTATATCCCACATATGAAAGTGTTTATTCTGCATGTAGTCCTCTCCTTTTGACTAATTTTGCTCAGCATGATACTTCAACTCCTCCACATTACAGCAAAATGCATGATTTACTGAGTAGTATTCTTAAGCTGAGTAATATTTGATGGTGTATATCTGCCATATAAAACATTCCAATGTGTAACAGAAAAAGTGTGAATGAAGATATTAAATATGTGACTCTATTTCTATATTCTATGTCTAATATTTGCTATTGGGATGTCTCTCCTTGAATATACACCTAATAAATGATCATCCTTAAAAGATGTCTTGCAGTCAACTTCGTGGTACTGCATGTCTGGATATCTAATCATTTTCCCTATAATTGACCAACATGCATAAGGCATAGAAATAGGTGACTAAATATATTCTCTTTACATTTGCTGAACATCTGCTGAAGGGACGATCTCACACGGGTGCATTAAGCTCCCTCTTCAGTGCCTCTTGTACCAGGGAAGTGACAGCCTATCATAGAATTCTCTAGAATCATTGAAATACTGAGAGACTGACACACACCACATGCACACGAGTGTTGCACACAATACAGGAGTCACTGAGCCGACAGAAGGAGGCCCCAGTAGTAACTCCAAGCTGTGTTGGCCCCCTGACTGAGCATATGCCTGACAAGTTGGAGGTTCTGGGTTCAACTCTAGGCACTAGTGGGTGTGGCCCTCGTGGCATCCTGACACCACTAGCTGTTGCCCCCACAGCAATAAAAACCAAACCAAAGAGACTCCTCCTTCTTCTTCAGTGCTTGGCTTCCCCTAGCACTGTTCATATTTCACTGGAATTGTTCTATAATCAGAGACTTCAGTTGTAATTCCCTAGGTTTATGTGGAGGCTTTGTATGTAATGAAATGTCAGTTAATTATCAAGATTGGGGCTGGAGTGATAGCATAGCGGGTAGGGCGTTTGCCTTGCACGTGGCCGACCCGGGTTCGATTCCCAGCATCCTGTATGGTTCCCTGAGCACTGCCAGAGGTAATTCCTGAGTGCAGAGCCAGGAATAATCCCTGTGCATCGCTGGGTGTGACCCAAAAAGCAAAAAAAAAAAAAACTATCAATATTGACTAAAATTTGGGTGAAGGAAGCCTAAAGAAGATAGTACATATTTGAATTTATCAAAAAATATTGAGGAAATTGGGGCTGGAGTGATGGCACAGTGGGTAGGGCGTTTGCCTTGCACTCGGCTGACCCGGGTTCGAATCCCAGCATCCCATAGGGTCCCCTGGGCACCGCTAGCTAGGGGTAATTCCTGAGTGCATGAGCCAGGAATGACCCCTGTTCATTGCCGGGTGTGACCCAAAAAGCAAAAAAAAAAAATATTGACGGGGCTGGAGCGATAGCACAGCGGGTAGGGCGTTTGCCTTGCATGCGGCCGACCTGGGTTCTAATCCCAGCATCCCATATGGTCCCCTGAGCACCGCCAGGGGTAATTCCTGAGTGAAGAGCCAGGAGTAACCCCTGTGCATTGCCAGGTGTGACCCAAAAACAACAACAAAAAAATATTGAGGAAATAAATAATGCACTTTATTTGAGAGAAGCCTTGTTAAGGATAAAATCATTCCTATAAATAGTAGAAGGCTCTGCTTAAACACCTTTCAAACACAATGCAGTGGAAAGAAGAGTAGTGAGAATGTTGGTGGCCTGGTGACCGGAGGAGAGAAGAATGAAGTACAATGCCGTGAGTTTTAAGCCTGAGGCAACATGGGACCTCTTTTTTTTTTTTTTTTTTTTTTTTTTACAAAATGTCCATGTTCCAGAAGTTTAGGTTGATCCCTAATTTATTGAACAGGATGTATTCTTGTCAAAATTTAAATAAAAGCACTTTGCTTTACTCTCCCTCAAATTGCCGATCAACAGAAAACCACTCATGAGTTAAAAAACACGTTTGCTGAAAGAAGTCACAGAAG
This sequence comes from Sorex araneus, assembly GCF_027595985.1. Classification (NCBI taxonomy): domain Eukaryota; kingdom Metazoa; phylum Chordata; class Mammalia; order Eulipotyphla; family Soricidae; genus Sorex; species Sorex araneus. The sequence continues at coordinate 104,125,725 of NC_073302.1, forward strand.
TTGGAGAAAGGGGCAGTTCCTTCCAGCGAAGAAGAGTACGGTGACTGTGTTATTGAGTAAGGACCCCCAGGAGGACGGGGGTGGTGGCAGTCATCCTCAAAGAGAGGAAAGCTTAGGTGCGCTGGCTTCAGTTTTAAACTTCTCTAAACATCACTTAAAACGCAAAGTTGAGAGAGACACTTCAGGAAAATAGGACTGAAGCCAATTTGTCACCAGTCACTAGTTCTATGACAGAACCCTCTTTATCTGAGAAAGGACAAGACTATTTGGTGGGAATCTGAAGATGCACATTTAAAAGAAAAGTAATGGAAGTGACTAATCTACCAATAAGCACAAGTGGCTATTGTCTGTCCAGATCCTGTTGACAAGGACTTCTGAGTGCTAAAATAAAGAAGACTAAATGGCACGAAGATGGGAATCATGAGAAGCACAGATGAAATGAAAGTAGTTCAAGATTATTGCCTGGGACGGGGGGGCGGGGGAAGTAAAAGTGCTGAATTTTTAGAGTCAAGATGTGTGTTAGGATTTCTAAGTGGTAACTGAGAAAAAAACAACCCAGTTGAATATTTTACAAATTCTTCAAGTCTACCAAGCTTATAGCAGAGTAAAGTTATATAATGAAAAATAACAAACCCCTAAAAAATAGAAAGAAGAACCTATAAGTGGCAAGAGAAGAGAGAGAGGGGCATTAAGTTCAGATCCAAATAAGCAGTGAAGTCTCAGTGACCACAGGTTCTAATGAAGAGATAGCACTGTAGAACTGTCGTCCCGTTGTTAATCAATTTGCTGGAGCGGGCATGAATAACATCTCCATAGTGAGACTGAGACTTGTTATTACTGTTTTTGCCATATTGAATACTCCATGCGTAGCTTGCCAGGCTCTGCCGTGTGGATGGGATACCCTTGGCAGCTTGCCGGACTCTCCAAGAGGGACAGAGGAATTGAATTGAACCCGGGTTCGGCCGCATGCAAGGCAAATGCCCTACCCATTGTGCTATAGAGCCAGTCCACAATGAAGAGATAACCTCAACATATTGCGAGTGTATCTAATATGAAAGCACAAACAATCTGGAAATACTGGGTTTTGTTTGCTTGATTTTAAGCCACACCTGGTGGTGCTCATGCTTACTCTTGGCTCTGAGTTTGGGGGATCATTGGGGTCCCAGGGATTGAATCCAGGTTGACTGCATGTAAGGCAAACCCTACCCAAGGTACTCTCATGTGGGCCCTGGGATCTGAAACTATTGGGCAGCACAGATTGGGAATGGAAGGCTTGATCACACTGGTACAAATACAGCCTCAGTTCGGTAACAAAAAGGTTACACACGTGTACTTTCTAATGCTGGTGAAAACAAGACCAAACAATACCCACGCAGTAATGAGCTCTCTTTGCATACCTGCCCTCACGTACAGAACCATGGAATCATTTGGTACCTTCCAGATTGAAATTTGTAAACTTTATCAATAACATCAGCTTTCATCTTCAATGTGAATTAAAAATGGACTGACTTATCTTCCTTTTTCCATTTCATCTGTGGCTCATTGGGCGTTCTCTCTGTCATTTAGTGGTAGGGAAACTGGGGTGCCATTTAAACACCCCCTTCCTCTCTGAGTCTCCCACCTCCCTCCAAACCACTTGTAATAAATATTCAGCCTGTTGCGACCACTTGGAACTCTTGGGTTGGCATGTGTCCTCCTAGTTGTGTGTCTGTGAAGGGATAATGCAGGAACCTCAACCAGTTCACTCTCTTGTTAACATGCCTAGCCCATCTTACATTACTTGATTTCACATGCCATGAGACATGCACAGAGACTTTGCTCAGTTAACAATTTGCTCCCAAACGTTTCCTTCAGGGAGCTATATTTCTTTTGAGGGGGATTTAAAATCATATCAATGTGAACTATGAATGTTTTTTTTTCATTTTACAGTGACATAGAAATAAGATGCTATATATCTATATATGAATATATGCACATGTATGTGTACCAGTCTTATGAGATAATTTGAAAACAGCAAAATTTGAAAAAAATGTGAGTTGGTTTGCTGAAATGAATAATTATCTGTCACTCTGAAGTTACCAGAAGCACTAGTCATATGGGTTCTTCTGTTTCTATTATGTCTAAGAACATACAAAGGGTTCCCCCTGGTTCTCATTCACATGCACACCTTAGACTGGCTGATGTTTCTCTAAAAAACAATTATTTATTTGGGCCACACCCAGCAGTGCTCAAGGTTCATCCCTGACACTGTTCTAAGTCAGGGATCACTCATGGAGGGGATGGGGGGACCATATGTGGTCTTGGAGTTCAAATTTGGGTTAGCCTCATGCAAGGCAAACACCCTACCAGCTATACTATCTCTCTAGTCACTGGCTACTATTTCTACCTGGTTCATTAGTAAATAAAAACAAATCAAACAGTCCAACATCAAATGAATCTACTTCTCACTTTGTCAGTCCTTTGCTATGCCCTGTGGTCTCTTAGGCCCTGGAAGACTGTGGCATCTCTTTACTCATATTCCAAGAAGTATAGCATCTTATATTGTCACCACCAATGTAAATAAAGTCTTATTTTTATATGTGCTTCCATCACCAATTTATAAATTTCTGAGTCTCTGATAGGGTTGATAACAAGACATGTGATTTCTGCTATAAGATATTGAAATAAATTGAATAATAATAAATTGTATTATATTAAACAAATATTTAGATAATAAACAATAATAGACACTTTAGTGTTTTATAAGGTTCTTTGCTTTCTGGTGACTTTCAAATCTGCTCTTCAGTAATGAGACATTGTGTACTCAAAAAATAAATTATGAAAGGCCTGTGGCACCTTTCTCTCGCCATCTATGTTCAGTGGCGGTCTCACACCCACACCGCTTTCTGGACCTGGGGTGGCCAATGGCAATGGGCGGACGAAGGAGGGAATGAGGGCCAGGCTGGTAGGTGTCAGGTGCGGTTTATTTCATTCCAATCTCCATTCTCTTCCTCCACCCCTTCCCCGATCTCCTTCATCCTCCTCTTGGATCCTGCTCCCTCATACTTCTCCTTCCTGCTTCTGCCGCCCCCGCCCCTGGCCCACCCTTCCAGCCTTAGTTAAATCCCAAATCATGAGAGGTTGGGGTAATAACTACACATAAGAGTGGTCATACAATCAACAGAGGTAAAATCCTTCCCTCAGGGGAAGCTTCTTCTAGGACGAACTCTCACTTAGCAGGACAACCCACGAAGAGTGAAATTCCATCTATGGGTGTGTTTCTCCTCTCCTAGCCCAACAAACATATAAGCATTCATAATATTAGTCATTTTGTACAGACACAGTAAGAGATACATTAAGCTTATAGGATTGTTCTCCTGGGGGCATCTTGCTATAGATCTCAGACTACAGTGCTCAGGCCAGATTAATCTTTCCTTAGGGGAAGACTAATTCAGTTGTTACTTTTTGGATCATGACAGAATTTGTCCATGACCATGCTCTTAACTTATAGTTAGGAATTGTGGCACATTGACCTGGCCCATTTTGATGCCAGGGTAGCTCACAGTTTGCTTTGAATCCATCCAGTCCCTCTTTGGGCCCCTGCTTTTGGGGTGCTAGGAACTAAGGAAAACTGAGGCTTAAGTCGAGAAAGCAGATGTCCAGAGTGAATTTTTTTTTTTTTTTTTTGCTTTATGGGTCACACCTGCCAATGCACAGGGGTTAATCCTGGTTCTGCACTCAGGAATCACCCCTGGCGGTGCTCAGAGGACCATATGGGATACTGGGAATCTAACCGGGGCCGACAGCGTGCAAGGCAAATGCCCTACCCACTGTACTATTGTTCCAGCTCCCCAAGAGTGAATATTATTCGGAGTCAATTAACTCCCAAGTTACAAAAGCATAATATTAACTATCTCTCTGTGTCTTTTCAAAAAGGATTTTGCTTCAAAGTAAACTATGCAAAAGAATATAAGAAAAGAAGGAATTTTTTTAATCTTATGAATACAAGTCCAGTGTCCTTAGAAGGCACTGCCCTTATAGACTAACAGAGTCTGATTAGAGGAAAAAGGTGACAGACCAGTTGGGGAGGCAGAGCACAAAGAAAGAGGTTGCAGATAAGCAAAGGAATGGATGTGACTCAGGTGCACTGTGATGGGGGTAACCTGATAAACCTAAGCACTCTCTGGCAAGGTAGAAAGGACAAACCAATGTTATCCTACGAGACATGAATATTTTTTATTGTTTTATTCTTGCTTTTTGAATGGACATTTAATATCTAAGACAAATCACTGTCTCTTTTACTCTTTCTGTTCATATCTCCCTTATCTCTTACACCCAATGAACATATGATACACACACACACATACACACACATATATACAGAGAAATAAAGTTATAATTTCTTTAGACTTTAGTGAAGCAAATCTAAGGTTATGGTAAACATCATAAAACAGAAAATAATACAGAGCAATAAAATAGGCTATGATAAAGAATGAATAGTAGATATGAAAGGAAGTCAAATATCATCATGTCTTTATTATACTGTCTTTTCTATTAGCATTATAATATATATGGAAATATCCATTATGTTTATTCATTAGATTTAATGAGCTAGACAACTTTTTAATTTTAGAGAAACTGTTATGCCACAAATATACCTTTTGAATAACACATTTTATTGTTATGAATACAAAATTAATTCTTTTCACTGACATTAATACTGAAAATACTTTTAGTACAAATTAGAACTCCATTTTATTGTGAGAGGAGGGCTGTTGGACCACATCTGGCTGTGCTCAGGGATCTATATGAATTTCCAGGAATCAAACCCCAGTGGATGCATGCAAGGTAAATGCCTAAACTCCTGTACTATCTCTCTGGTCATAAGCAACTCCATTTCTTCCCAATACTATCACTGTAGTTATTAAACTAATGTGTGCTTACGTAAGCTATAAATACATAGTGACTGGAAAATACATAGTGACTTCTAATTACTTTCTTGTAATTAGAAAGTAGATATACATATGATGAGTGAAGTCAGTCAAGAGAAAAGGGTTAGATTTGTTGGTGCCTGAGGGCCCTGGAATGTGGGATAGAACTTGAACTTGGAGTCGTACGCAGGCTAGGTATGTGTTCCAGCTCTTGGTACTTTCTTCCTGGTCCTGTCCTTAATTTCAATAAATGACAAAATGATTTATTGCTTTACAATTGGCTCACTTAAAGTGTCAAGTCAGTTTCCCCCATAAAATTTAGAATGCAGCAATATACTGAGGATTTCTCATATATGCCAAGGCACGGTGCTAGCACTTGACTTCTATATTGTCATTTATCAGACTTTAGAAGGTGAGAACTTTACGGCTAGTGAAGATATTGTAACGATATGAAAGTGTCAAGGTATCAAATAATTATACTGTTAGTTATGACCTTGATACACTTTTAATCTTTTTGTTTGTTTTTGGACCACACAGGCAATGCTCAGTCCTTACACCTGACTCTGTGCTCAGGGATCACATCTGGTGGTCTTGGGGGGCAATATGGGGTGCAGGAGATTGAATCTGGGATGGCTGCATGTAAGATAAGTGCTCCACCTGTTGACTATTGCTCTGGCCTGATATGTTATTTTTATGTAGGTGACAAGCATTTGTTTTCAGATTGAAGAATGCATCTATCTCTGACAGTATGTTTATAGAAGTTTTGAGTGAAAAGGTGCATACGTATGTAAAGTATGTGTACATCAATATGCTATGTACGTAGAAATATCTACCAAGATCCACAGGGTAAACATTTTGTCGGAGAGTGGTCAGGCATTTAAGAAAAGTCAGAGTATTAAGGGAAACTGTCACTGTCACTGTCATCTCGTTGCTCATCGATTTGTTTGAGTGGGCACCAGAAACGTCTCTCATTGAGAGACTTGTTGTTACTGTCTTTGGCATATCCAATACACATGGGTAGCTTGCCAGGCTCTGCTTCTCGGGCTCGATACTCTTGGTAGCTTGCCGGGCTCTCCGAGAGGGGCGGAGGAATGGAACACGGGTCGGCCGAGTGAAAGGTGAAAGCCCAAACTGCTGTGCTATTGCTTTAAGGGAAACTAATTTTTAAAATTAGTGACCCCTGCTGGACATCGCTGGCTGTTTTGTAAGAATCGGGTGGAATGGCATTGGAGGGGCACGGAGGGGCCATGGCCGGGCTGAGTCGCAGAGCCGTTGGGCACGGAACCTCGGTGGTGGTGTGTGCAGTGGCTTATCCACTACAGGATGACCTGGGTCTTGGCGTGGGTGTTCGACCTGGCGCAGACTCTTCGTGACAGGGTCCTGCTCTGCCAGCTGCTCAACAACCTCCGGGCACACTCCATCAATCTCAAGGAGATCAACCTGAGGCCGCAGATGTCCAGGTGCTGCCCAGAGATTCAGGCAGTGCATCTTTGTCAACATGTGGATCATTACAACATGCCAGCCGACCAAAAGCTCACTTTTGAGAGACTGGGAACACCTGTAAGGATGATTAGAGGCCACCCAAAAGCCTCCATCCCTCTCGGAGAGCCTGGCAAGCTACCGAGGATATCCCAGTCACACGGCAGAGCCTGGCAAGCTACCCGTGACGTATTTGATATGCCAAAAACAGTAACAGTAACAACAATAACATGCTCTTCGTGTTCCTGGAGTGAGCAGATGCTGTTGGTCTGCACTGGCATAGGACAGGGATGAATGAAGACATTACTGGTGCCCGCTCGAGTAATCAATGAACAACAGGATGATTGTGATATTGTGATAGTGAATTTTTAAAATTAATGTGTTTCAACATATTATATTGAAGAAAACAATTCCTCCTCTTACTGTGCCCTATGTCAAAGACTCTTTGCTTCATTCAATTAGCATTTCTGCATTTATCATTTGTGGGAGGGGATGAGAAAGTGGTTACAGAGCTTATTCTTAGCGGATACGGCTTTAAAATTCCTGATGTCCAGGTTGAAGAGTTAGGGGCAACTTTGAGCTCCTGGACGATAGACGTTAGAGAATAGTGGGGGAGGCTTCCTGTTCCTGAGTCTGGAAAATTCCACCCTGGGTTAGCAGGAATGGGTGGGTAGACTGCTTGGACTATGGAGGAGGCATCCGAGAGTGAGCGAGAGCGACTGAGAGCTCCGTGTTAAGTCAGGCCCAGACTTAGTAGGAAAGGGCTGTTCAGAGGTGTTAGCCTGCCTGAAAGATCAGAGGAAGGGAAACACATAATATCTCCAAAACAGAGGCGCGACATCGGTGCGGTGGGCATGCCCAGCTACCAGACCCAGGGAACCTGAAGAGCCCCTTCTCTGCCACAGTGCCCTCTGAGTACTGGACCAAGGGGACCCCTGCAAGTCTTAGGGGGTGGGGGTGGGAGGGAAACTGGAGCCCATCCCCTCCGCGGGGCCCCGGGGAAGACAGCCAAGTGTGCGGGCAAGAGACTCTCTGCAGACACTCAACAGTGTAGAATAATTAATGACAATCCACAGACACTACATGGAAGTGGTCACGTACCATCAGGCATGAGGGGTGAGGAGGGTTCAGAAGTAGCTAGAAGCATAAAGAGAAGTTGTTATTCAAGTAGATAGCACTTTGTGGCTTATCAATGCCAACCACAGTCCTAAGTGACAATTCTCAGAAGTCCAAGATTCTGACGTTCACAGTCCCCACCCCAAAAGATCAAATCCTTGACTGTTTAACTTCTGAGTACGACTCTCATAGTTGCTAAAAATGAAGAACAGGAGCAGAATGAACTTGGTCATTGGTAGTTTGGTCTGTAGATATTATCCCTGGCCTGATACTATCTTGAGATTATTCTTTTTTTTTATGTTGTTTTTTGTTTGTTTTATTTATTTTTTCTGTCATTCCTCTGATAGATCCTTCACAACCCACCAGGGCAAATCTGACTTTGCTCCCAATCAGACAGGAAGCATTTCCGGGAGGACTCATAGCAAGAAAGAGGGGTCTGTAGGTATTGTCTGGGTGCCCCAAACTGAACTGTCCCGTATCACCAACGTCTTAAGGTGACAAAAGTTCCCTGTCCCAGTACCTCTATGCTTAAACAAAGTGCTCCGAGCACGTTCACAATGAATGCTCAGGTTCTTAGATGTTGCTCAAACATGGGAGAACTGTCCTTAAAAAAATTTGGGGTATTCTATTCTCCACTGTCTATTTCTGGATTTTGATCTTTTAAGATTTTTAACCTTTAGCAATTTGGCATTCAGTATGTATCTTCCAGGATAATAGCCCAAACTTTAATTGTACCTCTGTACAATGTGTGTGGTTATAGACATATATACCAGTGGAGATGTGTACAAAGAACTCCCACGCCCTATTGCTGCTTCTTTCTTACACTGACATGATGCTGCTGCCAGAATCCTTGCCTCACAAAAGCTTCCTGGAATCAGAGAGAGAGAGAGAGAGAGAGAGAGAGAGAGAGAGAGAGAGAGAGAGAGAGAGAGAGAGAGAGAGAGAGAGAGAGAGAGAGAAGAGAGAGAGACAGAGACAGAGGGAGGGAGGGAGGGAGGGAGGGAGGGAGAGAGGGAGAGAGAGATTGGGGGGAAGAGAGGGAGACAGAGAGAAATAAGGAGGGAGAGAGGGAGGGAGAAAGGGAGAGAGAAAGAGAGAGGGAGGGACAGAGGGAGAGAGAGAGCGGGAGGAAGGGAGGGAGGGAGGGAGAGAGGACTAGAAATTGATTTAGTTTAAGGTTCCACCATCCAGGGTGATGAAGACCAGAAACAGAAATGTACTTCAGTTACTGAAAAGAATATTTAGGGGGTCTGGAGCAATAGAACAGCAGGTAGGGCATTTGCCTTGCATGCTGTCAACCCGGGTTCAATTCCCAGCTTCCCACATGGGCCCCTGAGTACTGCCAGGAGTGATTCCTGAGTGCAGAGCCAGGAGTAACCCCTGTGCACTGACGGGTGTGATCCAAAAAGCTAAATAAATAAACAAAAATAAAAAATAAAGGTCATACACTATAAAAAAATAATTAGGAGTGCCATTTGGTGGGTTGGGGAGATTGTGCAAAAGGCCAGCGAGCATCCCTGGTCTGCACAGGGCCCAGTGTTTGAGACCTGCGCCCCACTTTCCAAGCATTGCAGGCTAGCCCTGGTGGCTCTGCAGGTCCCGAGGCCTTCCTGGAGGAATGGGAGGTTTTTTCCCTAAAAAAGACAAAAGAAAAGAAAACCCTTTAAGCTCCTCTTCAAAGCCGTGTCCTTGCTGTCTGGAGTAAAGAGAATGACGAGCATGTGGGGAATCCTGCGCAGTGGCCTCTCAGAGGCCGGGCACCACACGGTCACAGCAGAGAGGGCAGAGCAGCTGGCCGGAGTCCAGGAGAAACTCTGGTTGTGGGAGGCGTGTTCTTGGGCCTAGTCCTTTGGTATCAAAGCCCTCTCTTCTGTCCCCCTCTCTATGGCAAGGCATCCCCCAGATTCTGCGCTGAGAGCTTGGGTCTGGCAGGCCTGTCTTCTCTTGCTTCGTGGTCCTGCTGCTCTGCCATTGGCTATCTTTGTGCGCTGCTCTGTCTCTTTCTACATCTCCCCCTCCATTGGCTCCATTTGATTGGCACTTGGTCCCTCTCAGGATTTGCCGTTCAGGCAGCACTCGGCGGAGACTTCCTCTGTTGTGCGGGCGTTCCTGGAGGCTCCACGGGCTTTTATCTCTGGGGCTTTATTTGATCATGCAGTGGCCTAAGTCCTGCGCTGCTGCCCCGCCAGGGCAGGGATAGTCATCCTCAGGCGCGGGGGGCAGGGACTTCACAGACGGGGAGGCATCCGCTCTCTGGCAGTGCCCCGTCTCCAGTCTACTTCTGACCTGCTAAGCAACAGGACCAACAGCGATAGAAAAGGCTCCAGTAGCGCAAGTGATAGCGCAGTGGGGAGGGTGTTTGCCTTGCATGCAGCCGACCCAGATTCGATTCCCAGCATCCCATACAGTCCCCAAGCACCGCCAGGAGTAATTCCTGAGTGCATAGCCAGGAGTAACTCCTGTGCATCTCCAGGTGTGACCCAAAAAAACAAAAAGAAAAAAAAAGAAAAGGCTCCAGTAATGGGCACACCCTGACCTTACTCATCCTCCCCCGAAGAGCTGATCATCCTGGGTGACCTATGGAGATTACATCAGGAAGTGAAGCAAGGCAGTGAGTATACAGGCTGCTGGCCCTAAACCAAGTTGCCCTAATGTGGATGTTCATCTACTAGATCATCCATCGATTCAACCCATGTAGGTCTTTGGGTAGGCTGACGATAAAGGTATAAGCATCCCTACCCATTGCATCACACACAGTAGTCTGGGAGATGAAACAAGAGCAAAAGAAGCAGGATAAGCCAAGTATCAAGTGCATCAGAAGGAATTAGAGGAAAAAAGCCACGATACGTAGATGATAAGATAAAAGCCAAGAGAAAAACATGTGCTGTGAGTTTTAAACAAGATGATCGCCCTGAGTTTCATTGAGAAGAAGGCATTTGAGTTCTCTAATTACATTTTTTACTTTTTCACTAGCCAGAGTCAATGATTTGGCAATGATTTCCCTCCAGAGAAAAGCAGGAGACAATAAACATGAACCTGTATTTCTCATACGTATATACATCAGCTTCTGTTGCAGAACCCGAGTTACGTGAAAGGGGGTAAAAGCAGGAGGGGGTGAAGGGGGCAGGAGAGAACCAGAACCTTCAGACAGGATATTTGGGCCACCTGACAATTTCCGACTTTTTGGGTTAAGGGTCAAAGCAACCCAGCATTTGCTCACCTGTGGACACAAAGCATAGAACTCAATCAACTAGTTCTCTTGAAAATCACAGGTGAAGGAGGGAAGAAACGCAAAATGTATCTACATCAGTCCAATCATTGGAAATCTGTCCATTTCAAGTTATCTAAATTGGTTATCTGGGTGGATCAGATACCTGGTCTTGCACCTGCAATGAGAATTCTTAGAAGATAAAGTTTGCTATATATAGATATATCTTTGACAAAAGCACATTTTTACAAAGGCAGGAAGCTATAGGCATTTTGTTTCTCTAAGTGAGATTTCAAATTTACACCCATCTCTATTTATTATCTATCTATCTATCTATCTATCTATCTATCTATCTATTATTTATTTATCTATCATGTATTAGTTTCTTGCTTGTTCTGCTGCTGTAACAAATGAACACAAACCCGACCTAAGACCTCACAGACTTATTATCGTATGCACTGGAGGTCAGATGTCTGAAGGGTATTGTCAGCCCTGCTCCTTTCTGCAGGCTCTGAATCTTGTCTGGAAAATAACCAGCGTCCCTGCCCTCCAGAGTCGAGAGGCCGGCAGTGTATCACTGCAGACTCTGCTCTTTGCTCTCATCATTGCGCCGTATTCGCTGACTCTGACACCCCTGCAAACCTCCTCTAAAGACCCGGTGAGTTTGTTGAGCCCACTGGGATTATTCAGTGTAATATCAATACTTTGACTTTTCATACATCCACAGAGTCCTACGCGCCCTCTCCAGTGACCTATTTGCAGGTGGACGGGATGAGGGCAGGATCTCTTGGGGGACCATACTTTGTCAACTACAGGGAAATATTAGGAGACTTCTCTGTTTTTCATTCCCCAACTTACCCTGAAATGTTCTTTCTAAACCACCATTAAATAATATTTTTAAAATGTTATTTTAAACAAAATATTATTTTAAACAAAGGACCTTTGTTGGGGACTGCTCAGGACCCTGAACAAAAGAGGACCCCGAAACCTTTACCCTGGACAAACCGGAAAATTCCATTACCAGCTTTGCTTGACCTGAGGCAAAGGTGCCCTTGTGACAAAGGAAATAGCCAAACTCAAGAGGTAAAAGTAGCCCAGGGCAGTTAACTAAGAGACGCCATTAAGCCCCCCATTAAGTAGAATACCTTCCTCTACCTTGTGCATTCCTCCTGCCAGATGCTCCTGCCAGATAGACCCTTGCCTTCCCCTCCCCACTATTTCTCAATCTACTCTTGAAGAATGTTGTAAGCCCACCTAATACACCCCGAACCTTTCCTTATTTGGTCTGAGAAGACACTTCCCTGATGATTGACAACTTATGTACCAACCCCCTGCTAAGAAAAGTATAAAGCCAGTGTGACAGTTAATAAAGTTGCCCTTGATCGGCATGTGTCGTCTTGGGCCCCCTGTTTACTAACCTCACTAGTCTTATTTCAGGTCGGGACCCTCACAGAATCCACCCAATTAGGAGCGCTTTCCACTGTTGTCTCTCCGCGGGCCGGAGAGATCTCCAGGGGAACGCGCAGACCTTAGCTTCCTAGTTCCACAAGAAACCTGAGTCTTATAATTTCTCTAATTCCTACTTCGCCTATCCACAGTTAGACTGTATTGATCTGAATCAGACAAAATATTGAGCAAAACAGATTTGGAGGGTGTGTGTGTGTGTGTGTGTGTGTGTGTGTGTGTGTGTGTATGTGTGTGTGAAAGCTTGACTTATCAATGAAGACAGTTATTATTTGAGATCTTTATGTGTTGCTGCTATTGTTTTTAGCCACAACCAACAAGAATCAGGAACTACTCTCAGTTTTGTGCATGGCCTGGTTATGATGATTGCTGTGAGAACTTATCAATGTCATCCCCAGTTCAAGAGCTCCTTGAGCCAATCATCAGTGTCATTGTCAATTATGGTGATGTTTGTTTCATTATTTGCCCTGTGGTTTAGAAAAACAAAAGAGAAAACTGCTGTTTCAAATGATCTTGAACCCTCTATGAGTAGTATAAACACATACTAAGTTTTCACAAATAGTGCCTGTTTATAGTTTTTTTCCTGGAATAATTATAGATGAGTAACTCCATTTGTTCTCTCTAAAGGATCCTGATTGATTTTGTTATATTGTCACCTTTCTTCTCATTCTGCTTATGCAATTTAAAAATAAGGAGGAACTTGCCATCCGAATATGACAGTACTACAGGGAAAACCTAATCAGATAGCAATTTTACTCTGAAATCTTAGAAATAGTTTGCACTATGCTCAAGGATAGTCTGATTCTTTAACTGTTTACGTAGACAAGAGTTAACTGAGTTTAAGTTCTACCACACAATATATAAATCTAAGTCTTCAAACAATTGCACTAATTTGACCTTTTCAGAAACAACTCCTTGTTTTCTGCCTCACCCACCACTAAAGTAAATTAACTACACATTTAAAAAATTTATTTTTATTTTAAGACCACACCCAATGGTACTCAGGGCTTACTTCTGGCCCTACACTCAGAGGAGCCACTTTTGGTGAGTTGGGGGACCATGTAAGGTTACTGGGAATCAAACCCTAAGCAAGGCAAGCACCCTACTCACTATACTATTGCTCTGACACCAATTCTGCACAATTTTAGTTCCCACCGAGTGGTTTTTGTCTACAAAGCTTCCCAATTTATGATCAATATCTCAATTTTTGAAAATCTAAAATCTTGATTTTATTTAGTTCAATATTATTGATCGTGTGGGATTTCTGAGTAGTAGTTGACATCTGTTGTCTCTTACTATATTTTTTTGTATTTTCTTACCTTTTGGCAATGATCTTAAAATACTTTTTCTTTCATTTTTCTCTTGACCTCTATCCCTTTGAGGAGAAGGAAAACAACTTTCAGTTAAAAAAGAGCAAGCTAAGGGAGTCCTTAAAATGTTGAGTCTCTTCTGTGTATGGACTGTGGAGCAAACATGCAAACATACAGATGATGCAATTAAACAGAGGCACAACTACAACTGCACAACTGTAAATACTATTTAAATCAATCAATGGGTTGTATCCAGGTCATCTGAATGGTTGCATCATTCTTCACAGTTCTGTTTGAGGTAATTTTTAGGGGACTCTGATAAGTTAAAAAAAGCAAGTTCTCCTTTCTTCTACAATAGTTCCTTAGCTTACACACACCAACACTTTTCTCACACACTTCTTTCTCATACACACAAATTGCATTCTTTTAGCTGCTTGACCAAGTTAAGTGCTGATATGTACATGAGTAAAAGCATTGCACTAAAATTGGGAACTGAAATTCACAATCTTATAAATAGCTTTTCTCCCAAGATTAAATTAAATTGAAAGAGCCTTTTCATTTAGTGATTTTAATATAATTATTAAGAAGTAAAACATGGCTAAGCTATTTGATCTAGCTAACAGAAGACCTGTTAATAGAAGCTGTATAAAATATATTTAATTTATAGAAGTTTATTTTCTCTCTTTTCCACTTTCATAAGAACATCTATTCTGCTATAGCACCTAGAATGGTTTTTAAAATAAAATACATCATTCTAGCATTTAGGAAAAATAATTATGTCAACAGAAAAAATCAGATACCCACCCTGTTTCTTGAGTCTGGTTCAGAGTTTGTATTATGTAGGGAAAAAAGGAAAAAAACTAGTTAAACATATGCATGGTAAAGGTAAACTCTGCAGGCAGTGCATTTTATTATTAAAGACGTGTTTGCTTTGAGATTATGGGTAGTAACTCAGGAAATTTTTTGCAGTGGAGGGAGGAAATCAGACCTGCCTAGTGTTTCTCTTTTTGAAAACAGCCTTTATTTTCCTGTCAATGCTGACCATTTCCCCAGTAACACATGTTTAATCCACTTAGTTTGCATGTGTCTCTATCTTTCACAGACACTCTCCCTGCTTTACTTACCCTTGGCCTATACCTTGACCTTCTGCAGCCAGCCTCAGTAAATTCAGAGCACAAACCTTTACCTGCAGCAAATGTGAATGGTTTCTCAGAAATATAGCATCCAATAAAAGCCGAAGCCGAATGAAATACAAAGGTGAGGTTGAGTATAATTTTCTCATCATAGCCTCTTCACTTTTTCTTTTTGACCTTCGACTTTGTTCCGGCCTCTGTCTATTTTTATGGCTAGATTAATTCTGCTATTTCAATGAGTCTGAATTTTTACAATCATATGGTTGGGATGACCTTAAGAAGTGCTAACCTCTTATATGAAAAAATGATAGAGAGACGGAAAAACAGATCAAGAAGATACCTTAGAGATGATTTTACACAGCCTCCTAATTTTGGAAGGAGGAAGGGGAAGAGAGGACAGGGGAACGAAGTTGACTCAACTTGCAGTTCTCTGACATTGCTGTCAAACCTCAGATCCTTCCTCACTTCACTAGAATTGCCGACCCAGGACTCATCAGATCCCAAGTTAGTGGAAGTGTGAGGAAAACGGGGCTAAGTGTTAAATTATTCAGATTATGACAAGAGTATCCAATGCTGGAACTTTGAATATCTATCTACTGATTGTGGGGAGTGGGGTTTTTGATCCATTACTGACTTATTGCATTGTCCCTGGTACCTAGGGATTAGATGATTTCCCCTGTGCTCTAAAATGTCCATTTCCCCATGTAGGATGTTTGAGGACTTTGGTCCTGACTTTCCTCCCATTTGGGTCTTATTTACTCTTCTCACAAAAGTCCCATGGGGGGTGGCACAACCCAGGACTCCCATCCCCCATAGATAAAACATAGCTCTTGAGCCCACATTCCATGCTTTTCCCAGCCTAACCTCCTTGAGAGTTGCTCTTTCTTCCTCCAGATCTGTGTAGGGTCAGAATGTGATGTGATCATCCACCACCAGCCTGAGAAAGTATAGGGACATTAATACTGATGAGTGTATCTTTAGTGTAACCAGCTGCTGGTGTTTTCTTTGTTTGTCTAACTCCATATGCCTCCTGTTTCTCATATCATGATCAAATTCAGTCTTCAAATCCTATCTGGAAGATGTGAGGGAGGGTCAGAGAAAGATAAAAAACAGTGTGTGAGGCATAAAATTGACATTTTCCAAATGTAAAAAGAGAATTATAGCTCTTATAAAAAAGAGAGCACTACAGTCTCCCAATCTGATTACTTCCGTCTCTAACTCCTCCACTTCCTGGGATGTCTGAATCATCTGCAGCTCTCAAAATTATTTTCCTTCAGCATAATAGCTATGATAGCAAGCATTATTTTATGGATGCTGTTCTTTGCTTTTTTTAAAACCATGCTTAACATTGTGCAAGACAAATAAGAGATACTTATGAAATAACTTCTTCTAATTGAACCTATGAAACATAAACAAAAACCTAATAAAGGTACTTCATTATCTCTTACAAATATAAACTACAAAACTTCCTTATATGAACAGAACTTGCTCTCAATGGAATGAACATCTTCGAATGCAGCAGCTATGTGTACCTGGGTCGAGAAATCAACATGAGCAACAACTTGGCACCAGAACTGCACAAGAGGAAGAGAGCAGCATGGAACGCCTTCAAGAACATCAAAGAAGTGGTTAAGAGGACAAAGAACCTCCGACTCTAGGCACATCTTTTCGGCTCCAGCATTCTTCCTACACTAACATACGCCTCAGAGACCTGGGCCCTATGAAAACAGGATGAGAACGATATTCGGGTATCCCAAAAAGGAATAGAAAGAGCTATGCTTGGAGTATCATGTTTCACTCAAGTGAGAGAAAGAATCCAGAGTTCTGACCTCTGTCAATGATCAAGAATCAGGGACACTGTCTCATTAATCAAGGCGTCAAAAATCAGATGGGCTGGACACGTGATGCGATTTAGAGACAACCGCTGGACAGAGCTGTTACTGACTGGATTACACAAAACGTCAAAAGACCGCGTGGCTGCCCACCTACGAGATGGTCAGACTTCTTAGTCAAAACCCTGAACGAACAGTTTGAGGCTCTTCATGTTCCTGGAGCAAACAGATATCACTGGGCTGCACTAGCACGAGACAGGGACAAATGGAGACATTACTGGCATGGGCTCGAGCAAATCAAAGGTCAACGGGATGACAAGTGATACAAGTGATAAAAGTGATGAACAGAACAGACATAATGCAAACCAACAGTGTTTGAATTTTAATTATATGGGTCTAGCAAGTGTAATATTTTCTGAGAAGTATGCTAACAGATACGTAATACATTTTTGTTTATTTTTTCCATCTAATCTTCAGTAGATAATCAAAAGGCAAAGAGAAAAATGTAGAAATAAGTGGTGCTTGGTAGAGAGCATGATATTTAGTTTTGTTTCTAAAACTTGTCAATTGATAGATTTCCTTGAATATTGTTATGGAGCATATTACTATGTGACAAAAATTTATTTATTAAATAAAAGCAATGTTTATTATTATAAATTGATTTGCAATTCTTAAAGAGAATGCATTATTTAAGTGCTCATAAGCAATGAGAAGATACTTCAACTGTACCCACCATGAGATGTATTTATTATTAGGCCTAATTTATTGGAACCAAGACACCAATAAAAGTGAACTTACCCTGTTTCCTTCTATAAGAAGGTCAAAACTGCGTGCCAGTGACATAGGGATTGAGAGTTCAGGGAACTAAGTTTTCCTGGGGATAGCAATAGTGCCAGATAGGCGAGAGTCTGAAACTGATCACTCATGCTCTTAGCACTGGTCTCTTGGGTGTGTTTATGTTGACTGCTTGAACAATACTAATGTTACATAAAAATATCTTACATCAAATACTTTTGGTTTTGTTTCAATTTAAATTTTCTTTGCTTTATTTAAACACTGGACTGCAGTAATAACGTAGCAGGTAGGGCATTTGCCTTGCACTCGGCTGACCTGGGTTCAAATCCTCTATCTCAGAGAGCCCGGCAAGCTACTGAAAGTATCCTGCCCACACTGCAGAGCTTGGCAAGCTGCCCATGGCGTATTCAATATGCCAAGAACAGTAACAACAAGTCTCACAATGGAGACGTTACTGGTGTCCGCTCAAGCGAATCCATGAACAATGGGACGACAGTGCTACAGTGCTTATTTAAACACCATAATTTACAAAGTTATTCATAGTGCAGTTGTTATGGGTATTCAGTGTTCCAACACCAATCCCACCATTGAAGGGACCCCTATCTTTGACCACTGTCCCCATTTTCCCAACCACCCCTCAATCTTGTTCTCTTAGAAGCATAAAATAATTTATTTTATAATGCTTATTACAACCTAACTACTAACGGAATCATTAAAAAAATACTACAAGAGATGAAAAGTTGTGAAAATTGTTCTATTTCACCATGGAGTCATTAAGTCCTTATCTACTGGTTTATTAAGCCTTCCGTGTTATTAATTTGTTTATTCAGCTGTTTTGCCTTTTCTGTTACTTTCTTATTTAATTTGGTGTGCTCCTATGAGGATATCAGTATTATGGAAGAGTCCAGAAATCCCAGTATCCGTAGGAGTGGGGTGATGTGTGAGTTAACACAGCAGAAGTTGTTAGATATGCGTGCACCTTCTGGGGCTTTGGACTCAGCCCACCACCTCGCAAGGGCACCCCAGAGTTTTCAGGGCAGACAATAACCATGAACTTTAGCATCTTGGCTTGCATCTCGGGGATTTAGTCATGGACGCTGGTCAGTGGATGAGCTTACATGGCTGCAGGATTGTGGCTCTGGTTCATTTTAGGAGGTGTGCATTTGGGAAGAACATACTACAACATTTGGCTAAAGTTATTGTTTTTGCTTCCATTTTAATGCAAATATACTGGTTTGATACGTACAGGGCACAAGCAGATTTGAACCCATGAATTATTTTCTGAGTTGAATGAGTTAAAATAAGTAAATATGGAGCACCTGATGATAGTAAAAAGTCTATTTTTAGGAGGACTGTGAAGAGTTCAAATAGCTATAGTTGAGCATGTCTGGTGGTTAACAGAGACCATGTTGTACTTCAAAACTGCTAAGTAAATATTTAATTCCCTACACTACTATACCATAATTGAAAGAAAGAACTAAAGAATAAGGACTACATATACAATGACTTTTTTTTTTTTTTTGCTTTTTGGGTCACACCTGGCGATGCACAGGGGTTACTCCTGGCTCTGCACTCAGGAATTACTCCTGCCGGTGCTCAGGAAACCATATGGGATGCTGGGAATCGAACCAGGGTCGGCCGCGTGCAAGGCAAATGCCCTACCCACTGTGCTATCATTCCAGCCCCAGCAATGACTATTTTTTGTAAAAATATCTTTGACAGTGATCACCGGTCTGGAATTGTACTACCATTAGCATCAGAACATATAACTGTATGGAGAACTTGACAGTTCTTTGGTTATTAGAAAAAAAGTTATCAATCCTTTCTTTCTTTGATCATATTTCATCCCTTCCTGGAAAATTCAGAACATTTACTACCACCAACAACAAAGGCAAAAGGGGAAAAAAAGAACTTTAAATTTTAATTATTTTAGAAATAAGGAAAATCAGTCAGCATAGAAGTCATCCTTTGTAACGTCTTTGAGAAAGTATGGTTAGCACCCATGAAAATGAAAGATTCAAAGGAATGATTAATGCAATATTTTTTTGCAGGCAGTTAGAGGCTAGTTTTGAAAGCACACATATTGCAACTTTATGGTTATTATAATAAATATTCAATCTTTTATGAACTATAATCACAATCTGAGGCTTGAAATAACTAGTTGACCCTCAGTAAGCTTTGAGTGATGACAGAAGATATATTTCCCTCAGTGATTGCTTTTCTCTAAAAGATTAAAAATAGATTTCCCAGAAAGACTTCTCCTAATCCAAAATTTTATTACTTAGATTGATACTGACTGATCGACTACAATGTTACTGGAATGATTCAGACATTTGGAGAAGAATAAAAGTTCAGCAGGTTAAAATCTATTAGTAAAACTTAAGGGAGTAATAATATTTACAGAAAAAAAACTATTAGGCACTAGTAAAAATAGATGTACTCAGCAAGAAGCCTGCATTTCTACCTAAGTTGATATTTTTTTTATGCAATGCCTTTTGGTAAATGACTAAAGGAGGATTTTATTAAACAAGTTGCAATGGAAAATGGCACTAAAAGAAAACTCTGGGGAAATATGGAATGAATTACATAAAGAGACTTCCTTTGCCTGCTATGTGTGGCCTTATGGAAGAGCTCAGGTGACTTTCTGGATCTCTAGTTGCTTTGCTGTGCAACTAGGAGTAAGGGCCAAATCGTCTATAAGTTTGTCTGTGTCTAGTTTCAAGGTCCAAAACACAATTTCATTAAAGTCATTTCTAATATACTATTTAATGATTTAATAATAGACTATCATCCAGCAGTTCCATCATCTGGCAGCTCCATCATCCGGCAGCTCCATCCTCCACTACCTTCTCCTCCCCCATCTCCATCTCTACCATCCCCTCACAGTTCCCACCATTAAGCTCCATGGCTGGTCATCCTCCTTCCCCACTGCCCATCCTCCAGCTCCATCATTGTTCCCGCTACTCCACTTTTCACCCCCACCTCAGGCTGACCATCTGGTTGTGGTCACCCCCTAATTCCCTCGAAGTGCCACTGGCCTCTGAGCACTGTTGAGTGGCCACCCCCAGGGCACACCCCATCCTTGTGGATTGTATATCAGTTTCCCCTGCAGGCCCGAAGTGGAGGGTGCATGCTTTGGGGTGTGCAGGGGGGAGAGGAGAGATTTGGTCAATTATCTGATCTGGGAACATGATAACTCTTTAGTTCATTGTTTGATTTGTTGGCTTGAGGGCCACACCAGGCAGTGTTCAGAGGTTATTCATGGCTCTGCATTCAGGGATCATTCCTGGCAGGGCTGGGCTCGGGGAGGAGGGCATATGGGGTGCCAGGATTCGAACCCAACTCAGCCATGTGCAAGGCAAGTGTTCTACCTGCTGTACTATCTTTCCAGCATTTAATTATTTGACTTGTGTGAAATAGTTTTAGTTTTATTTAGGAAATATGAGAGCAGATGCCAATGGGTTACACTAGCACGTGATAGGGACAAATGGAGATGTTACTGGCGTCCACTCAAAAAAACCGATGAACAACGGGATGACAAGTGATGCAAGTGATATTTGGATATCACTAATATATTTTTATATAATATTATATATATATAATTAGAGTCTCCTGCCCCCGCTCTTCACTAGGGTCTCTCAGAGGGGAGTGGGTTGAGTTTCTCTCCCTGCCCTGAGCAGAGCCCCAGCAGCCAAAGACCTCCGGAACCCAGCCACTGCCATCCTCAAGGCCCCTCTCCATATGAGCCTCATGCATGAAGGAACCTGGGGCTGAGATCTCCAAGCCCCTCTCGGATGAGCCTCACACATGAAGGAACCTAGGGCTGAGATCTCCAAGCCTGCTCAGATTGGGACTGGGCCTCCTCTACCCAGATCCCCCATTTTCCAGTATCTTGCAGGCACAACCACAAACTGACCCTGCCATGTAATCCATCAACAGTCAAGATCCAGAGACTATAAAACAAAGCTCCTGGAAGGGAATGTGGTCTCACAACCTCTTATTGTGTAGTTCTCCCTCTCAGAGAACTTGGAAAGCTACCGAGAGTATTCTGCCGACACAGCAGAGCCTGGCAAGTTCTCCATGGTGTATTCAATATGCCAAATACAGTAACAATGCTGGGTCTCATTCCCCTGACCCTGAAAGAGCCTCCAACGGGGCACTGTTGAAAAGGATGATTAAGGAGAGGCTGCTAAAATCTCAGGGCTAGGACTAATGGAGATATTACTGGTGCCACTCGAGCAAATCAGTGAACAACAGGATGACAGTGATACAGTGACAGTGATTTAATTGGCCACGTGGAATGTCTTACAGGATATTTTTCATAGCCAAAGCAAGGAAAATATTGTATTTTTTCCGTGTAGTTATATGATATTTTTAAGAACTATTCATGAAAATAGTGCAAAATACTTTTTCCAGACTATTCATGAGAAGTATACACCTCAAACAATTCTTCAACACTCCTGCTATACCTTTATATTTCTGCCCTAGAGCAAAGCTAGCGCTGGTGAATTGATATATTACTTATCAAATGTTTTATACTTAAAACAACAGAGTTTTTATTGTTTCCCTCTACTATTTTTGGTTTATTCGGATTTTGGTTTTTTGGATCATACCTGGCTGAGCTCAGGGCTTATTTCTGCACTCAGGGATCACTCCTGGCAGGGTTGGGAAACTATATTCTGTCCGGATTTAGTCCTGGTTGCCCTTGAACAAAGCAAGTGGCTTAATGAATATCTCCTCTCCACCCCTTTTTTCTTTTTAAAAGCAAATCCATTTAGCATAAATGATGTATACTAAACTGCATGGCTGGAGCCATAGCACAGCGGTAGGGCATTTGCCTTGCACGCAGCCAACGTGGGTTCAATTCTTCCGCCCCTCTCGTATAGCCCGGCAAGCTACCAAGAGTATCTCGCCCACAGGGCAGAGCCTGACAAGCTCCCCGTGGCGTATTGGATATGCCAAACACAGTAACAACAAATCTCACAATGGAGACGATACTGGTGCCCGCTTGAGCAAATCAATGAGCAAAAGGATGACAGTGACAGTGACTAAACCACATGTATTAGAAATGTATATAATTTGGTTATTTAACTGTTTTATTTATTTATTTATGCTTTTTTTTTTTTTTGGTCACACCCAGCGATGCTCAGGGGTTACTCCTGGCTTTGCACTCAGGAATTATTCCTGGCGGTGCTTGGAGGACCATATGGAATGCCAGGGATCCAACCCGGGTCGGCCGCGTACAAGGCAAATGCCCTACCCGCTGTGCTATCACTCCGGCCCCTTAACTGTTTTAATTGTGGTGATGCTTCATAGGTATTATTATTTGAGAAGTGATAACTCCTCTCTGATGATATGTTTAATATTCTTTCCATTAAAAAAATCTGCCTAAAAAGCTGTTTATTCAGAATAGTGAATCTTTTATGATTTGTAAAAAGAGATACAGAGAAAATTTAATAAATCCACATTGGAAATGAACCAATAGAGAAACTAGTGCTAACCACTTAAGGCCATTTAAATTTATTCATTATTTGCTTTATCCAACAAACATTTCATTCATTATAAGCTAGAGTGGGTCTGGGCGTTGAAGATACTCCTAAGTGATTACTAAATGAATGGAAAGGTCTGTGATTTTTGAGAATTTACAGTTAATTGATGATACAGATGAGGAAGAAATGAAATAAGATATAATTTTGGGTAAACACAGGACACGTGGAGCAAAATGATGTCCAGACCTAATATTGTGGTTTAATCTCTTTGTCTTCCTGGAGGAAACAATGTCTGACTCAGAGGAGAAGGAAGTGTTTCCGTAAGAGGGAACTGAAATTTCAAGATCTCCAAAGAATGGTAATAAGAACCTAACAATAACCAGGCAGATTTCAATTAAGGATTTGAGTCTGTAAACACCTGAAACATTCCAGGGTTAATGCACATACTCAGATACTTAGTCCACTGGTCCAGAAATGCCAGAACTCAGATGAAGTTTTAACAAGAATCAAATTGAGAAAGCTGTAGATCGAGGCCAGAGAGGTAGAACAGTAGACTGGGTATTTTTCTTGAGAGCATCTTCCCAGCTTTGACCCCCGGGCACTGCCAGGAGGAATCCCTGAGCTCAGAGGCGGGAGTAAGTCTTGAGCACTGCCTCGTGTGGTTCCCAAACAAACAAACAAAATTAAAAAAATTAGAAAGTTTAAATCTTGATGATTTATATATTAGTGAAATTGTAATGCAAATGGGTTTGGGAAATATTTAGGACATAGATGTGACCCTGTAACCTGACAGATGCCAATTCTGCTCAAGGACTAATCAAACGAGAGATGTGCTAACCAGCCGAGAAAGAACTGTCAGTTTGTACGAAGGCTTGTTTCCTCAAAATACAATCTGGTCTGCGAGACCCCAGAATGGGTTTCAGAGAGAAAGAAAACAGGGAGGAAAAGATGGACCACAAATTGATGGGTGACAAAAAGCGATAAAATCTCTTTGTGGGCTGGTCCACACATCATTTAATTTACAAGCTTAAACCAAGCAAAGTCAAAAGGAGGTACTTGTCTTAATCTTTAACACAGGGAAGGGTATCTTGTAGGAGTTTGCTATTCCTAAATTCTTTGAATCATTTTAACAGGAATTAAAACAGAAAAAGCATAAGAAAAAGGAGAGCTGTAATGAGAAAAGAAAATCAAGGCAGTTATGAAAGTCTCTGGTTTCAACACATACTTATATATTGTACACAATATAGACTTGTACTATATTGTGATGTTTCTCGTAGAGTTAAGGTATGCTTGTGCCTGAAGAGCTTAGTGTGTCTGATCTGTCTGAGCAAATGACATCTTTGGCAGATGAGGACTTGGGTTTTAAAGTTTAGCAAACAACTGGAGCTGGACTGAGAATTTCACTCCTTTCTATTGAGACATAATTGAAATATAATATTGTGTGAGTGTAAGGAGTCCAATGAGTTGATTTGATAGGATGTTATATAGCAATATCATTACTATTGAAACATTGACAAATTCCTCTATCACATTGCATACCTTTTTTTTTTAAATGAATAGACCTAATTTTAACTAAGACCAAATGTCTTGGTAATGTTGAATTATATGATATGATATTTTGCTTTAGCTATTTTGTTGTGCATTAGTTTCTCAGAGCTCAGTGTGTATCCGGATGCCACATGTGAGTGATGCTATAATCTCAAGCTATGTGCCCTACTCTCTTGCGAGAGTACTGTACTGGAGAATAATAAACACAGGACGCAGTATCACATACTTAAGCTTTAAAATAAAATTTATTCATGCTTCTAAATTTACAAACCTGTTACTGAAATATATTTAAAATATATTTTGATAGGGAAATATCCAGTGTCAAGTGTTTTATGTTTAAAAAATTTTTATCTTAAAAATGTCTCTTTCTCCTGACTCTAGAAAAGAGAAATCAAGATACCTAATGGTTCACTTGAGCAACAAGGACTCAAGCAGGGAATTTATCAAGTTAATATTGAAGTTCCCATAAAGTACAAGGTAAATGCGATTTTTTATTTGTTTGATAAAAATCATGACCCAAGTGAAATTATGTCAGCCCTTTTTGCTTAGTAATATGGATGGTGACATTTATGGATACAATAAACTGATTTTTCTATACTTGATTTTAGATAGATCTAGCTAAATAGATAGATCTGTAATTTTCAAATAGTTTAATACTAAAGATAATGAAATAGCTTTATAAATCATGGATATTGATCTGAATAAGTCACTCATCCAAGAGATTAAAAAGAAAAAAATAGAATGAAGTAATAGAATAAAACTAATGTTTTAGTTTTACACTTTCAGTGATGGAAAGTCGGGCAATCAAGTGAGAAGATACATCTTCAATCACTTTTGTGAGTCTAAATATAATCTTTCAAGAAAATTGGATGCCAGAGAGCAATATAAAAAATAGGATATTGACATACATGTTTATATGCTTATGAATAAAGCTTTTCTTTTACTATGACACTTAATTGTTTTTATGTGGATATAAATTCCTGAAATAGTAATAACTTCTTTGTGCAGAATGATATGACAAAAATCTTCCCATGAAAAGTAATTATAATACTTGATATGTGACCTACTTCTTGTTTTAAATTTATTTTTCTCCTTTAATTTTTGGTGTCTCCAAAGGAGCACTCAGGAGACTGTGGTGACCCTGCCCAGTAATTTTCAGGAGTCCTGATGGGCAGCTCAACGCCAGGGCCCGAAGATTCAGTGCTGCTGGGCCACATTGCCCCTGAGATTATCTGGCGATTCTGGTGACCCTCAGGGACCCAGGGCACTTCCTGCCTTGCTTGGGCGACCACGTGCTACTGGGGATGAGACAGGTTTTGCCTCATACAAGATATGTGCCTGAGTCCCTATACTATCTTTTGGCCCCTGATATTTTTCTACTTTAGACACTGGTTACTATTTAGTCTTATCTTTAATTTCTTAATGAAATATCCAATATTTATTACTGTGGTCTCTGCTATAATTTTTGGCCTATATTTTAAGATAAAGGGATAATTTTTTGTAAGATTCTATCTTGTTTGTGTATCCATTGAGTCATTAAGCTATGTCATTTGAAATTTATGACTTCTAGCACTGCATTGTAGCACTGTTGTCTCATTGTTCATCGATTTGTTTGAGTGGGCACTAGTAACATCTCCATTGTGAGACTAGTTGATACTGTTTTTTGTGTATTGAATACGCGCCACAGGTACCTTTCCAGGCTCTGCCATGCGGGCGAGATACTCTCGGTATCTTGCTGGGCTGACTTCTAACTATAAAAATTTATTTCATATGTTTGTATGCTGATTTGGTGATTTATGATTGGGCTGGATTTGTCGGGCATATTTGTTGCTTTGAAAATACGTTTGATTTCACTGTATCACTGTCACGCGTCTCATGGCTCATCAATTTGCTCGAGCGGGCACCAGTAACATCTCCATTCATCCCTGTCGAGTTCAGGGTCAGGGAAATGATGCCCATTATTGTTACTGTCTGGGCAGTAACAATATTACTCCTCCACCCAGATCTCCAGTTTTCCAGTAGCTGGAATACACATTTCCACAATGTGTATTTAATGGCGCCATGTAATCTCATCAATAGCCAAGATCCAAGATCCAGAGACTATGTTTGATTTATTTTTGATTTTTTTTAGGGGCCACACATGCCAGTAATCATGGTTTACTCCCGACTCTGTGCTCAGTGATCATTCCTGGCGGGCTTGGAGGACCATATGTGGTACTGGGATAGAGCCCAAGTCAGCTGAGTGGAAGGCAACTGCCCTACTCGCTGTACTATTGCTCTGATCCCATTTAATATACTTTATAGGAACCATTTTATGAGGTACTGAGATTTATATATTACTAGTATATGATTAATCCTACTTATCATTCCATTACCACACCCATCACCACAGAGGACCACAGTTGCACACCATCAGTGTGCCAACAGCCCCTCCCAGCCCATGTAAGCTCAATTCAAGAGAATTCAAGAGACTCGATCTTCTCTACTGATAACTTTGATTTAGAACAATTTTCTAATGGTAACTTCGTTTCATTCACCGAATTGGTACTTGACTTCAGTCTCTTTACTCCCAACGCTTTTGTAGAAACTGGGATTGCGATGTTTTCTTTTTAACAATTTATTATAGGTTTTCTACTGAACAGATATGGCTAACATTCAATAAGTATTAAGGGTGACCTTAAATATATTTTTAAGCTGCTGGTCTGGGAAGACCAAGGCTCTGCTCCTTGCCCTAGTTTCTCACTTCATATTCCCCCAGGTCCCAGGAAGTGCCTGGGTTAAATTCTCATTGTGGGCAGGGCTGCAAGGCACATAGCAACAGTGAGCAGCTAAGGGCAACTGCAGGTCACAGGGGCAGTGCACGCTTAAAAGGAAGAAGTCCAAAGTCATGTCATGAAGGAAATATGGAGGGATTAAAGA
This sequence comes from Sorex araneus, assembly GCF_027595985.1. Classification (NCBI taxonomy): domain Eukaryota; kingdom Metazoa; phylum Chordata; class Mammalia; order Eulipotyphla; family Soricidae; genus Sorex; species Sorex araneus. The sequence goes on from NC_073302.1 coordinate 104,152,928, forward strand.
ATTTTCTGACATAAATATAACATACATAATATGTTTCACTGTCACTGTCATCCCATTGCTCATTGATTTGTTCGAGCAGGCACTAGTAAAGTCTCTCATTGTGAGACTTATTTGTTACAATTTCTGGCATATCAGTATGCCACGGGTAGCTTGCCAGGCTCTGCCATGTGGGCAGGATACTCTTGGTAGCTTACCAGGCTCTTGGAGAGGGGTGGAGGAATCAAACACGTGTCAGCCACGTGAAAGGCGAACGCCCTACCTGCTGTGCTATTGTTTATCTTATTTTAATTCAGGATTGAGAAAGGATTTTTAAAAATGATTTTAAAAATCACAGTAGTCATTGCTATTAAGAAATACTTGAAAATATTTCTTATGTATTATTTCTATTAATCTTTTTCATTGCTAATTATGAATTTTTAGAACTTATTACCTGCCTCATATGACTTTATGTTTGCATATATGGGAATCCTAATTTTCCTTTGAGCTCCTACCCAGTAATATACTTTCAAGATGCAAAAAAATAAAGCTGGGTTTGCTTCACATTCAGTGGGTCAAATAGGGAGATAATAAAGACAAGAAATAATCCACGATGCTTTCCTAGATGGTATGCAAAGTGGCATGGGGATTATAGATGAAGAAGCATCTAAAGCGCTAGTGGGAGTTGGGGGTAGGCAGGATCGTCCTAATGCCAGCTTCCTCTCCTGAACCACAGGCTGTACCAAGCCCAGAGGTGTGAGGAACAGGCCATGTAGGGAAGCAGATATTTGCAAGAATGTGGCCCATAGTCAGGAAAAGATGAAGAGCTGGAAGCTGGAGGTTGATCGAGAAAAATGGCAAAGAGATGGGCAGAGTGGTCAGGAAAAAGGACTTATGGTGTAAGAAATGTTAAATTCTCTGAATCCACTAAACACCCAAATGGAATTGGGATGTCTCAATGTCTCACAGTTACACAAATTTCTGCTTTTATCAAGAAAATGTTTTTTTTTCTGGGGCTGGAGAGAGATAGTACAGTCGGTTGGTTCAATCCTCGGCCCTGCCTGGGGTGATTGCTGAGGGCAGAACCGGGAGTAAGTCTTGAGCACCATGGAGTGTGGCTCAAAAACGCCATGACTTTTTTTTTTCTTTTAGTTTTAACAATAATATATATATTTTTTAAAAACTAAAGAAAATATGTCTTTTCTTGTCCTACTTTATCTCTACTGTTCTACCATACTGTTCAATATTTTTCTCTAAGGATTTATTAATATGGCTTTAGACTAAGAAAGTAATTCCAATTTGCATCATTTGTCCTTTCCCTTCCTTACTTCCTAATTTCTTTCTTTGATATTCTATGTGTTATTTTTGTTTGCTTTTCACTTTTTCTTTCTTTTTGTTTTTTTGTTTTATTTTGGTTTTTGAGCTTGTTCTTGGCTTGTGCTCATGGATCACACCTGGTGGGCTGTAGGTAGGGTGGGGGAATGATGTAAGGTAGTGGGGATCAAATCTGGGCTGGTCACATGGAAGGCAATTGCTTTAATCACTGTACTATCTCCCTGGGCCTTCCAGTCCTATTTTAAAATATAGAGTAGACATTTTTCACACAACTGTTGTTTTGTACTTCCGGCCACCACAAGAGGCCAAGCAGCAAGATGGGTCACTGGACTCATTCTGCCCTGTGACACCATTTCTCCCATTCATGGGGTGTTGTTCAGAGGCCATGAGACTCATTAAATTTGTGTCTTAGAAATTAAGCAGAAGTCATTTATGGAAGTAAAATATTCATAAATGAGGAAAAGGTCATTTTAGGATGAAACATATATCCTAGATACCAAAATCCAGCATTTGCTAGAACCTAACATTGGTTTTAATCATCATGAACACAATTTAAGCTTTGGAGCTTCTGAGTCTGTATAATGGTATAAAGTCAGAAGTAACTTTTGAAATGTTTTCAAAACACTTTTATTGTAAATTAGTTCTATGTTCTTTTGTAGCTCCAACCAGTATACCTGGAAATGATTTTCTTTAAGCCACTCTGCTTTCCAGTTCTTAAGGTGACCTTTGGTCGCAAAGGGCAGCTGCTCTATCAGGTGATGAAATATTGATAAGGAGCACTGTACAGCTGTGAACCACCAACATCACTAGGTGTTTGAGAGCAGACTTCCTGCTCAATTTCCTATTCTGCAAATGTGCCTTGGCTTTAAAGGTCAAGAATGGTACCACAGGGATTTTTGATTGCATTATTCTGATTTCTCAGCAATGAATCACTTTCTTACCCAACCCATAGAAGCAGAGGTTCTAAAATAAATTTAGTCATTACCCTTTATGATATTACCTTCACTTCTTTGCCCATCTGGCAAAATGCCTGCTATTGGCTGAAGTTGGAAAAGAGCTTTACAATTCTGTCTTGGAAGAAAGGGGAAGAGAAAAATCAAATTAAAAAATATGGCAGTGAAGTACCCCTTTCTGCTTCCTATTGTTTATTAATGATTGATTTTCTAAAACACTGATTGTAATGTGTACAAGGTCAAACTGGAAGTAACATATAATTTAATTTGTTAAACTATTCATTTGTTAAGGCACATATAACATTATTTTTTTAATTTATTCAGAATAAAGTGGAGTCCATGCCCAATTCAATCAGCTTAATCAATGGCTGAATAAATAGCAGTGCTCCTACATAAAAGAAAAAGGCATCCATTTTGAAGATGCTAATAAGTAGGCATGCATAGGTATAAACCTGGTTGTGCCAACATCTGTCCAAATTTAAGTTGACCTGTGGTATTGATAGCATGCCTCTGGAAAGCAGTAGAGACGCACAGTAGAATTAAACCAATCTGCGGCACTTCTGGACTCCAGGCCATCTCCAGGTTTTGGCTAAAACAAGGGTAGACTTTAACTGAAAACTGGGCCTGCCTGCCCCTTGAATGAATGACAGCCTGGGATTATCTGGATTTTAGCCACTGCCTCCCTTCCTGTGCTAGTGTCCTGTCTCTCAAACATTGCCATGTAGTTTATATATCTTTCCATTTTGATTGCCAATTATATCTTATACTTATATTCCTTTGGACTGGAGCAATAGCTCAATGGTTAGGGCATGCAGCCGACCTGGGTTTGATTCCTCTGTCCCTCTCGGAGAGCCCGGCAAGCTACCGAGAGTATCCCACCCGCACGGCAGAGCCTGGCAAGCTACCTGTGGTGTATTCTATATGCCAAAAACAGTAACAACAAGTCTCACAATGGATACATTACTGGTGCCCGCTCGAGCAAATCGATGAGCAATGGGATGACAGTGCTACAGTGCTATTCAGAATAAATTATTTCTTGACTTTTCTAAAACAGAAAACACCTTTATATAAACATCAAGGTTTACAAAGTTGTTCGTAAATACAGTAGTTTCGGGCATTCAATGTCCCAGCACCAATCCCGGCACCATTGTGATCTTACCTCTACCATTGCTCCTGGTTTCTCACCCACCTCCCGAGCCTGCACCCTTCTCAGGTACACAATAATTTATTTTATATTGCACATTACAACAAAATGGTTATTGGAATGATCAAAACATATTTCAGTAAAAAAAAATTTGTGAAAAGTGTTATGTCTCTGGGGTCATTAAGGTCACTTTCTGAAGGTTTACCAAGCTGTTTGCTGCTAGTTGAGCCTTCTGTGTTATTGTTTTCAGTCACTGAGCTTAGTTGGCTTCTATGCTACTTTCCCATCTAATATGCTGTGCTCCTATTGGGTTCTCAGCATTGTGGAATTTGCAGTGTTTCATGGCTGTGAATGTGGCCACATGCTCCAGTAGCTCCAGAATCCGTAGAACTGTGCCTCTGAGTTTCAGTGGCTTGGCTTGGCTTGTATCCCTTGGAAGATAATCATCAAGTTGTGAACCGCCACCTTTGTTTCCATGCAGGTGACTGTGTGTGTAGATGGGGCAGCCAGGGCTTCTGGCAATACGAGGAGGTTGGGGAAGCTTCCCAGCTCTGCTTTAAGAAGACCACAGAATTTTCAACCCTAAAGCTGGCATCCCTGGAGTTTCTGCTCACTTAGCATCTCTGCAGAGATTAGTCGTGGGTGAAACTGGGTCTTTGTTTATGTGAAGGTGACTGTGGGATGTGGGTGTAGCTGCTGGGGCTTTTTTCAGTATAAGGAGTTGTGGGGAGGCTACGTGTCCCCCCTCAGAGAAGACAGCAGAGTTTTCAGCTCCAAAAGTGGAATTCCTAAAATTTTTGTCAGTTTGGAGTCTCTACAGAGATAGGTCACAAAGCAATGAAGTTCAGCTGTTTGCATGGTATAGGTGTGGGTGTGGCTTCTGGGGCTTCAGCAAGGTGGGAACTCACCTAGCCCCGCCCCCTGTGTGTGCCCCAGAGTTTTCAGCCCAAAGACTGGTGTACCTGTGAGTTTTGGTGACTTGGCTTGCATCTCCCCGAGATTAGTCCTGAAGCTTGGAGCTGGGCTGTTGTTTCCATGGTAGAAGCTGTGAGATGTGAGGCTCCTTATTTCTTGACTCTTTCAAAGCAGAAAATATATAAACCTGAATATATACACCATATATATATCACATAAATACTGAATGAATAGGCACTAAGACACATGTGTGAATATATGGCTGTGTATTATATAAACTATTCAAATGATTGGTATTATTTTTATAATAAGGAAAGTAAAACAGAAAATCATAAATTAGATACAACTTTTTGCAATTTTTATGCACAAAGCTTTTTATCTTAATGAAGCTATCACATGTTTAATAGATAATGAAATATATACTTTTGGTTGATATTTTTTTCCAACTCACCACTCACACTTTACCAAGATTTTTCATGTTTAAATATCAGTCCTAATATCTTGGACTTTTCTTGTATTCTGACTACCCCATGATATTCTTTAATTCTGTGTGTACATACATATATATACATATATATTTAAATAAGGTTTACCATCCATTTCCTTGTGCTAGCATATCTTCATTGTGCTAGAAAATGCTCCTATTTGGACTCTCTTACCCTTTGTTTTATGGCTATCAGCCTCTTCCGTAACAGAAGAAGCATGTAATTCCTATACCATGCACTTTTGGCAGAGAAATCTTGCAGAGAAAGGCTGCTTCTTGCCTTTCACCAAAGCATAGATATACCTGATCTAGACAAACCAATAACTTGAAAACAAAATTTAAAATAAATGTGGAGAAATAAGATTAAGGAAGCACAGTTCAACACATCCACAATTAGTCATTCACTGTCAAAAGACTTGGACATTCTTTTCCATTTATGATACAGTTTAAATTCTTCTGTATTAAATTTTAATTTTAATTCGTAGTATTTTCATGGTTCCAGGATGAGAAAGATTGTCACTTGACTCTTTGGACTGGGGGTCGTAATAGAGATGGGGGTGTGAACACATACGTCGCACACAAGCTATTTTAACCTGGATTTTTCCAGGTTTCTTCTTACTTATTTTATTTTTGTTCACATCAAATGGAGCCACACCTAACTCTGCTCAGGGTCTCCACCTACCAGTTCTCAGCGACCATCAGAGGTCCTCGTACTGAAACAGCCACAGGCAAGGCAAGTACCTTGACCTCTGTACGCTCTCTAGCTCTAGGAGAGATTGATTTTCTAGGGTGGTATTTTTTTGTATGAAATTTCTTGATCTTCAACTCCATAAAATGTCCTAGGGTTGTCTTTAAGGAAGAGGAAATGGCAAACACGGATTCTTCTGGCAGTATGGGAGGATTATTGTCTTCCTGTGGACTTTTTTCTGAGTTATTGCTCTGCAACACACCAGATCTCAAGGCAGGACTTCGTGTTACTCAAAAACTTAATTACAATGGACTTTTTTTGGTCACACCCAGTGCTGTTCAGGATTTACTCCTGGCTCTGTGCTCAGGGACCACCATGGAGGTACTCGGGGAACTGTCTGTGGTGCTGGAGAATGAACGTAGGTTGACGGTGTTCAAAGAAATTCCCTGCACAAACCATTGTACTCCATCTCTTGCTCCTCAAGTTAGGACTGAAAAGCAAGGAAGCCTCACTCAGCACTCCGCGTGGGAGAGAAAGAGCAGAAAAGGGAAGAGAAGCACAAGCATATTACAAACTTTAACATTGAGCTTCTTATGTAAAGAAGTCCATAGTTTCTTTTTTCCGATTATGACATTTATTTATTTGTTTTCTTTTTTTAAATTGAATGATCATGAGATACCATTATGAAGATTTCATATTTGAGTTTCAGTCATACAGTGATCAAACACCCATCCCTTCACCAGTGTACATTTCCCACCAGCTGTGTCCCCAGTATAACCACCCCCCTCCAACCCATCCCCTGCCTCTAAGGCAGACAATTTCCCTCTTACTTTCTCTCTTCTCTTGGGCATTATGGCTTGCAATACACATACTGAGAGGCCATCATGTTTGGTCCTTTATCTACTTTCAACACACTTCTCTCATCCTAAGCGATCCCTCCAACCATCATTGACTTACTGATCCCTTCTCTATTCCAATTGCTTTCTCCTTTGGCTCATGAGACAGGCTTCCAACCATGAAGCAATCTTACTTGCCCTTGTGTCTACTATCCTTGGGTGTCAGTCTCATATTATCTTATTTTATATTCCACAAATGAATGCAGTCCTTCTATGTCTATCCCTCTCTTTCTGACTCATTTCACTTAGCATGATACTCTTCATGTCTATCCATTTATAAGCAAATTTCATGACTTCATCTTTCCTAACAGCTGCATAGTATTCCATTTGTGTAGGTGTACCAAAGTTTCTTTAACCGATTGTTTGTTCTCGGGAACTCGGGTTGTTTTCAGTTTCTGGTAATTGTGAACAGTGCTGCAATGAATATACAAGTGCAGTTGTCATTTCTACTGTGCTTTTTTGCACCCCCTGAGATGTATTTCCAGAAGTAGTATAGTTTTTAGTAGAACTTCTTTACAGTAAACTCAGGACTTCTATGTGTCCACTTTCTGTGCATCAATGTATTTGTTTTTGAATAATAATACTGCGAGTTAAAGCAGTATTATTCTTGGTAAGATATATTTGCAATATATTGGAAAATAAACAGAAAACTAAGGAATATCAGATTCTCTTCCCCATAGAGAGTTAAATGGATTTTTCTTGGTGGAAAACAGGGGCAGAAGAAATTTTACTCAGAGGGTTTCTTCCAGATTCCTGAAACCTCTAATCTTGAAAGGAGATAGAATATATGGTTTCCAGAATTTGGTTTCTTTCCCGATTGAGAAATGAGGTTTCTTCTACTTTCAGAATGAATGAACTAGATAATCAATAGATTAAAGATCGAAGTTCTGAATCAGATGGAAGTTCTGATTACAGAACTTTAGAAAAAGAAAAAAAAATCATTGCCTGGGCATGTTACTAAGAAATTATAATTATAATCCCATGAATGTTTTTCTAGGAAAAAATTCAAATAAAGGCATGTAAGTAGCAAAATTGAATTATCTACTAATATTCTCTTGGGACAGGAGGGAAAACGTGTGTTCTTCAATAAAGGAACACATGAAAATATTTGCAAATATAAGGGTGACTCTAAAAAACATCATTGCCTAAAATAAAAAAAATGGTAAATAAAACATAATGTGATTTAAGTTAACATTTGAAAATGGGTGCTTTAAATGGAACCAGTAAATGTAAAGACATCCAACATGTCTCACCCCAGCAAGTAGAGAGAAAAAAGGGTGATATTTAAACAGCAAAACTCCATGGGTCTGGAAGTTGGGGAAGCTGAGAATGAGGCGGGTTCTCATCTCTGGCACTGCTGAAGTGACACACAATCCTTAGTGAGTGAACAGGTCCCACAGCAGCTACTCCTCTGAAAGGAGAAGATGGCCTAATTAGACACTGCAGGACTCAGCTCTGAACCTCTTGTCAATTCTAGAAGACAGAAACACTGCACGCTGTAGGATAACATTGGGTTTGTCCTTTTAGCCTTGCTGCAGGGAACTTGGTTTACCTTAAAGCAATGCCCTTTCTGTATGGACACAGGAAGACAGTTACTATTATGCTTTGTAATGTGGGGGCTGATTGACTCCAATAATATTTACTTCTGGGCATCCGCTTTCTTGACTCAGTTGCCCTTAGTTCCTAGTACCCTCAAATCAAGGTCTCGATGAGGGATGAAATGGATCCAGGGCAAGCTGTGAGCTACCCTGGCATCGAAATGGGCCAGGCTGAAGCGCCACAATACTCAACTATAAGTTGAGAACATGTCATAGACAAATGCTGTCGTGATCCAAAAGTAAAGACGAGACTAGGACCCTGCTGGGGTAAGGAAGACTAACCTGGCCTGAGGACTGTGGTCCGGAAAACATAGTGAGATGTCCTCAGAAAGAACCAAACTTTAAGTTTATATCTCTTACTGTGCTCATACAGAATGACATTGCTAGAAATATTAGAAGTAAATTTACTATACCTATTTAGGTGGATTACTAGCTGAGGAAAGAAGAAAGCAACACACCCTAGATGGGATCCTGCCCTTGAGCGGATCTCCGAGTAATCTGGAGTTACCTCTTTAGATGAGATTTTGTTAATCTCCTGGAGGTGGGGCTGGAGCCATAGCACAGTGGGTAGGGCGTTTGCCTTGCACGCGGTTGGCCTGGGTTCGGTTCCCAGCATCCCATCTGGTCCCTGAACACCGCCAGGAGTAATTCCTGAGTGCAGAGCCAGGAGTAACCCCTGTACATTGCCAGGTGTGACCAAAAAAAAAAAAAATCTCCTGAAGGAGTGGTCTTACCCCTCTTTGTTGATTTGCTAATGTTCAACTCACCTTTGTGTCCTATGTGATTGCTATATAAACTAAGACTGTGAGAGAAGTAGAGAGAAGACACAGAAGCAGAGCAGAAAGCAAAAGAGAATTAGGAAGTCACTGGAGCCAGAAGCAGGGGAAAGAAAGGGCACAAAGCGAGTCAGAAGTAAGAGTCAGAGTCAGAAGTGAGAGCGAGAAGGGCTCCAGAGACAGAAGGAGAAGGGCTACAGAGAAAGATCAGAAGAAGAGAGATCAGAAGAGACCAGAGGAGAGACTACAGAGACAGAGTCAGAGATAGAGAGACAGACAGAAGAGAGCACAGCGGCACACACAGAAGCAGAGCACAAGGAGGAGCCATCCCAATCCGGTCCACACACAGCAGCTTGAGAGCACCAAACTCGAGCAGAGAGAGAGAGAGAGAGAGAGAGAGAGACCGCTGCCCCGAGAGCCCGCAAACAACACACACACACACACACACACACACACACACACACACACATCACCCTTCCCTGCTCACGAGCGTTTGTATTTTTTACAGCACTATCATTCTTCAAAATTAATGGGAAGGAGAAGAGTTCCTCTGGGAATACTTTCTCTTGGAGGCAGGGTTTAGTAAGGACACTGTTGCATTTTATGGCCCCTCACGCTGTGGGTCACTGTGATTAGCTGTGACTTTATTATTGTTTCTGCTGCAAAATGTAAAAACTGATGGCCTTGCTTAAGTTTCATTTGGTGATGTTATGTCACAGTAATTCTACTCTTTGTAAGGCATATCTTATAAAATAAAACCACTGAATTTTATTCTTATCTATAAGTCAAATCTGCTTGCACGTAAGTCAAGCAGAATTACTTCACTGTGTTGGACAATTATTTTCCTTGTAATTAAGAAACGCTCTATACTTACTAGCTTTTCGGCATTTGTTATTTTCTTTTCCTTGATGTTGGAGCCACACCAGTGATGCTCAGAGTTTACTCCTGGCTCTGCACTCAAGGATGACACTTGATTTGATTAATCCGATGCGTTATGGAATTGAGCTCAGGTCTGGTGTGTGTAAGGCAAAGGTTGTATGTGCTAGCTGCCTGGCTTGAGAGTTTGTTACGTAAGATGTCAAAAGTGTTGTAGGTTTTAAATATTTTTGTTTCAATCACCTTTATTCTATTTATTTACTATTAGTAATAAACAAAAACTTGCTTAATTTTGGGGGACAGATTTGGGCTTTGAGGATCATACCTGGTGGTCACTTGGGGTGATACCAAGCTTTGTCCACTTGGGTTCTCTTCATTAATGTCCAGTGGGTCATGTGGTTATGGGTCTCCCCAACCCTGTGAACTGTTTTTAAATGTGGATTTTGTAAATGTCATCAAACATTTATGGGATCAAAAAGAGATAAAAGGAGAGACAGAGAGATAGCAAAACGGACTGCACGTATACCTGGGCTGTGGTAGACTGGTGTTCTGTCTCTAGCACTGCATAGTTGTGTAAGTTTCACCAGGAACTGCCTCCAAACACAGAGTCAAAAGTAGTTCCGGGTCACTCCTGAGTGTGGCCCCAAAACAAAAGCAAGCAAAATAAATAAAAGAAGCTATTTTCCTAAAAATTATTAGACTTCAAGTATGATTGTGCTCTCTTAGGAACACTATATACAGGTGATAATATGTGAAATTTGGTGAAATGAATTTACAAAAATGCCCTTTAATATTTATTTGTTTGGGTAGGCAGGTGGAATGAATTGATTAGGTAATGAAAAATCTACTTTACAATTAAATGGTCTAATCAAAGTAATTAAAACCCTGATTCAATTATTTGATTTGATTAATTCGATGCATTATAACGTTTTTACTCAGAGACAAAAAGTTTGGGAGAAACTCTAATAAGAAGGAGAATATCAAAAAGTACAGCTTTTAGGGGTACAAAATACTAAAATATCTTACAAATGTCTGTTATGTCAGAATTTCCATACATTTTCAGGAATGTTGTTAGAAAAAGAATGAAGATTGACTCAATGAATTATGACTTCACTTAACTTGATTTCTCAACAGAATTTCTCTTTTTTACTCAACTAACACTACATTATGATATTATTAAGTTTTAGGTGGCATCACTGAATATCAATGTGTCTTTAGCACATTGAGTCACCACTGAGGTCCAGATTTATTCTTCACTTGGGTTTCTTCTGTAAGGAAGCAAACCAACTTTCTTGTTCAATCTGATAAATAGTATAGATTTACCATATTAAATGTGATATATTTTTCTATGTACAAAACCTTACATTAGAAATATATTTTTGGAGTGTGAAATATCTGGCTTATTTAAACTGATTTTAATTTATTAAACCCTGTATTTTCTGAATTGTGTCATATTTTTATTGATGATTAAATAAACATCAGCATCTTTTTAAAATTTCTCAACTCTGGGGCTGGAGCAATAGTATAGTGGGTAGGGCATTTGCCTTGCATGTGGCTGACTCGTATTAGATTCTCAGCATTCCATATGGTCCCCCGAGAGCCGTCAGGACTAATTCCTGAATGTAAAGCCAGGAGTAACCCCTGTGCATTGTCAGGTGTGACCCAAAAAGAAAAAAAAATTTTTCTACTCTAATATATATATGTATGGCAGAGCCTGGCAAGCTACCCATGGCGTACTTGGTATGCCAAAAACAGTAACAACAGCGGTCCTCCTTCCCCAATCCTGAAAGAGCCCCTAATATGCCATCGGGCTACACTAGCATGTGACAGGGACGAATGGAGATGTTACTGATAACTTGCTCGAACCCACTTGAGCAAATCGATGAACAACGGGATAACAGTGATACAGTGTCTGTCTGTACTAGGGAACCAAAAAAATGACATCATGCAGTGTGGAGAGAACCATGCAGAGTGAAGTCAAGCAGGAGAAGGGCTCTTGCCAGTCTCTCTAATATGTGAGATATAAATAAACAAAGTGGGAATGACAAATAGTGAAAATTGATAGACTCAGACCATTGGTTTACAGGACTAGGTGTAGCAAGAGGATGAGTCGGGGTGTTTGTGTTGAGAGGGTGCCTAGATGCTGAAGGGAAGCAGACACTGAGGTGAGGAATGTGCTGTGAGAACATCGTGTGCATAAACCCTTTCACCGCAGCACTGTAGCTCATGATGCTTCACTTAGTAAGAATAGGGCCAGAGGGAAAATATAGTGTGCTGGGTGTTTGCCTTGCACGTGGCTCACCTGTTTCAGCCCCTAGCATCCCATATAGTACTCAGAGCCCTTCAGGAGTGATTGCTGAGTGCAGAGCCTGGAGTAACTCCTGAGTAATGTTGTGTATGGCCAAAAAAGCTAATAATAATAATAATAATAATAATAATAATAATAATAAATCACTGTCACTGTCATCCCATTGCTCATTGATTTGCTTGAGCGGGCACCAGTAACGTCACCATTGTGAGACTTGTTATTGTTTTTGGCATATCCAATACACCACAGGTAGCTTGCCAGGCTTTGCCATGGGGGCGAGATACTCTCAGTAGCTTGCCAGGCTCTCCGAGAGGGGTGGAGGAATCAAATCCAGGTTGGCTGCGTGCAAGGCAAACACCCTGCTGCTGTGCTATCACTCCAGCCATCATCACCATCACCATCATCATCATCATCAAAAGCAATAAGAATAGAGAATAAAGGAGAAAGCTTAAAACAACTTTGATTTCACTTATTATTACTCCCTCCATATAACCTGAAGTTAACTCAATGAGTAGATAATTTATTCTACCAGGCATTTGCTTCTCATATAACCAAGAGTTTCAGTGAAAAAAAAACTAAAATAAATTAAGTTTTTGTTAAGGTAGTAAACACATATTCTCCTTTAAAATAACTAATTTCTCCTAGGTAGTATATTTTCTTACTAAGTAAAAATTATTTTATGTGTCATCCATTTATGGTTGCACATATTCTAAGCATTGTCACCTCAAGAGTCTGGAAAACTTGTTAGTTGGCACTAAATGGGCATCAGGTCTTAATACTCCCTAATGACCACGAACTCAGAATATTAATGAAACAGAGAAAATAGCATCCCATGAATGTGTATGGAATAATCAAACAAGGCTTTCCCCAAACCATAAAGATGCCCCATTAGTCTCTGTCTAATGAGTGATATTTACTGGTGACAATGCTAATCTCTCTAATCCTCCAGGATCTTAGGTAACTAGTATACAATTTTATGTTCATAATAATTATGCTATGTTTATAGCTGTATACTAATTTTATCTTACACAGTAATATACATGCATTTATATATAATATAGATTATAATACGTAGAAGTTGGTATATAATTTTATTTGTGTAATTATTATATAATTGTATTGATACATGTTTTTAAGGGGCGAGGTTGGACTACTTCAATGGTGCTGAGAGGCTATTTCCGCCTCTGTGCTCAAGGGTCACTTCCAGAGGTGCCCAGGAGACCAGAGATAGCAGCACCAACTGAACTCGGATTGGCTTTTTTAGAAGAGCCTTGGAGCCCTGTTCTATCTCCTTTTCTCCTACATTTATAAATGGTTATACCATATCAGTATTTTTTTTCATGTCATTAGATAACACATTTTGTAATGCCAATATTATTTGCATTGTGAGTATTGTAGCCCGTCCCTGAGCTTCTGATCGCATCTAATTCACAATTATCTCCTGCTTCTTGCAACACCCTACTTAGGGTAAGAATTATCCAGGATAGACCCAGATTTTCTAAGGATCCCAAGTCCTTTTCACTCAGGTGCCTCTGCTGCCTAGGATTGTGTTCTTCTCACTGTTCCAAATCAGATGCATCTCACAACTACCATCACCTTAAAGTTTTACTGCAAGGGTAGACATTGACTAGTTCATTGAGTTTGTCTTTACTTCTGTGTCATCTTGAGTAGTCATCTAATAAACCCATTATAAACATGGATTTATCCTCTAAAATGTGAGATTAGAGATAAATGCTTTTACTTGTATTTTTCTGAAGATAAAATGGGGGGAAAAAGTTATGTACAGAATACAAAATGTTCAAATTTCAGTGCTAATCTTTTCATATTCCATTATGCTATCGTTTAGGCAGATTTCCATTTCTGCTCACCGCTCCAGCTTTCGCTGAAAGTACTACTTTCTGTATTCCACCCAAGATTAGGCTGGTCATTTAATATGTGGCCCCAGGGCTTTATCGACTGTAGAGACAGTGCTCAAATATCTATGGCTGCAATTTCTCTATGTTCCATGATTTTTGCGGTTAACCACCTGATCCTGAATAGTGCGTATGAAACTGAGGGCAGGCAAGCCCCACATTAAGAGTAATTTCCTGAATACTGATTTAAAAAAAACTTACTTAAAAGGAAATACCCCTGGGGGCTGGAGCGATAGCACAGCGGGTAGGGCGTTTGCCTTGCACTCGGCCCACCCGGGTTCGAATCCCAGCATCCCATATGGTCCCCTGAGCATTGCCAGCGGTGATTCTTGAGTGCATGAGCCAGGAGTGACCCCTGTGCATTGCCGGGTGTGACCCAAAAAGAAAAAAAAAAAAAAGAAATACCCCTACATAGCCAACTTTTTAAGGGTTCTTAAGCATAACTGAGGTGATTCCATTTCAGAACTAGCCAAGCAAAGCTTCTGGACTGAAATCCAATAATTTTCATGTTTTAGAAGTACCTCAGCTTTTTAAGCACACCAAAGAGACAGAATCTGATTTAAGGTCTAAATTACTATGTCCTTCACATAAGTTATCTGCAACTAAAATGAAGAAAAGTTCATTTGTGTCATAAAACATTATCTTTCAAATCAAGGGGCTGGGGTGGTAGTGGTAGAATATCCATGAATTAAAACCAGTAAATAACTTGTGCATTTTATTTTAAATTTGCTCTAAAAGCTTGATAAAATTACTCAGTTACTTATTATATCTAAGTCAAACATGAGCTGGAGTGATAGCACTGCGGGTAAGGCATTTGCCTTGCACTCGGCCCACCCGGGTTCAATTCCTCCACTCCTCTCGGAGATACCCAGAGTATCTCGCCCCCCCCCCCCCATGGCAGAACCTGGCAAGCTACCCATGGCGTATTCAATATGCTCAAAACAGTAACAACAAGTCTCACAATGGAGATGTTACTGGTGCCTGCTAGAGCAGATTGATGAGCAACAGGATGACTGTGACAGTGACAGTAAGTCAAACATGTAATACTTTTAATTGCCCTGTACCACTGTAGCACTGTCGTCCCATTGTTCATCGACTTGCTCTAGCAGGCACCAGTAATGTCTCCATTGTGAGACTTGTTACTGTTTTGGGCATATCGAATATGCCACAGGTAGCTTGTCAGGTTTTGCCGTGCGGGCGGGATACTCTCGGTAGCTTGCCGGGCTCTCTGAGAGGGGCGGAGGAATTGAATCGGGGTCGGCTGCATGCAAGGCAAACACCCTACCTGCTGTGCTATCGCTCCAGCCCAATACTTTTAAATATATAAATTATTTACAAAAAGGACCTGCATTATCCAGTTGTCTTTGAATTCTAAATATTTTGTAGATTATTTTTCTATCCTCCCAAAAGTTTTGCAAAAGCTCTTTGACTATAATTTCAGGTGTCTTCCCAGCAGTCTTGGGCCTCCAGAGTCCCCCTAACAATTCTCAGGAGCCCAGGAGTGAGGTATCAGACCTTGTCCTGGTGTTTGCTAGGTGTTCACTCCATCTACTGAACTATGGTCCTGGCCCTCTCTTGTCCTTCTAACACCTACAGAGGGTTGCCTGGTTAAGTCCTTCGATTCCCTGAGTCTCTGTCAACTCTGAACCAAAGAATCAAGAAGCTAGCTATTCACGTTTCTTCTGCCCCTATTATGCCTCTTCATTAAGGAGAGGAAGGTTAGAACATGGGCAGTCATGTCCAGAGAATCATCTAGCCCCAAACTGACCCCTTCAGCCAATGCATGAACAAGTTCCTCAGACAAGTCTAAACTTCACCCAATATGCACAGCTGTCAGTTGACCTCTTGACATTTTGCTACTGGGTGATCCAGTGGATTATTATACAGTGATAATAAATACATACATTTGAAATTAAATGCACTTAAAAATGTAAGAATTTAGAACTATATTTATATGCAATCTTAACTCTTTCAATTAAAACTTAGACTTTTTGTTCACATACAAAAGAAAGTTCAGTGTAGAAACAAATTAATGATG
This sequence comes from Sorex araneus, assembly GCF_027595985.1. Classification (NCBI taxonomy): domain Eukaryota; kingdom Metazoa; phylum Chordata; class Mammalia; order Eulipotyphla; family Soricidae; genus Sorex; species Sorex araneus. The sequence continues at coordinate 104,168,828 of NC_073302.1, forward strand.
TTGGGCTTTTAGAGATGAAAAATAACTAGGTAGATACATAACTAAGAATGAGTTTTTCTCAAAGTTTTTAATTTTTCAAATTTTTATTCATTTATATTTTGCTCTTTGGGTCACACCCGGTAATGCACAGTGGTTACTCCTGGCTCTGCACTCAGGAATTACTCCTGGAGGTGCTCAGGGAACCATATGGGATGCTGAGAATTGAACCCAGGTCAGCCATGTACAAGGCAAACGCCCTATCTGCTGTACTATTGCTCCAGCCCTCAAAGTTTTTTACTCAACACAAATTATAGTTTCTATCAGTCTAACTATTTTTTTGAAATTGACAGAGGTCAGAGATTTTTTAATAATAGGCCTGATAGTATTTTAAATTTTTCAGCTATACAATATTACAAGTAATCAGACCTGTCATTGGAACACAAAAGCACTCAGGGAAAATTGAATTAAATGATACAAGAGCATTTCAATAAAAATAACTCATCTAAACAAATTGCTGATATAACATTAATATCTTTTGGATGCTTATTATTAATGGATCTAGGTGGGATAAAATTTTGAAGTAATTGAAAACATGACATATGGGACTTGAGCAATAACATAACAGGTAGGACTTTTGTCTTGCACTCGGCAGGCCCGGGTTCAATTCCCAGCATCCCACATGGTTCCCTGAGCATTGCCAGGGTAATTCCTGAGTGCAGAACCAGAAGCAACCCTTTAACATTGCTGAGTGTGACCCCAAAAGCAAAAACAAACAACAAACAAAACCATTACATATACTGTGGAGCAGGATTTTCAGTAGTTGTTTTGAGATTTAAATATTCTTTGTAAATTATAGCACATATTAAAAAATTTTTTTTGAGAAACACTTTATATATTCATTTCTTTAGCATTTTGACACCTGAAATCCAGTTTATTCTTAAAATTGCAAAATGAATTTATTATCTACCAGATAGAAGAGTAGCAATTTGCCAATTATTGTCAGTGTTTATGCATGAGCTAATTTAGTCATAAGTAAAATAGATCTTTAGACATTATTTGTTCATCAGATAATCATTCAATTTAGTTCTTTTTATGGCTAGTGTCTCTTCACCATGAAGTAGTGGCCTAAACATTCACCTTTTATTATGCTCAAGATAGTTTGAAATAAAACACTGTAGCATAAAATTACAGCATGTAAATATTTATTCACATGTCATTTTTATTCTCTTAAATTTGAAAATACTGTCATAATTAAGAAAACGAACAGCTACCTCTTTCGTCTCATTATCAGTATTTCGAAGAACCAGTTCCACTGAATGTGCTAAAAAATCATCCCTCTGAAATGCCCTATTGACAATGCTCATGCTATTTTGAGTTATTTTCCAAAATATCAATATAAGTAAATTTATAAAAATATAAATTCCTAATGTCTTACTCTGATTTTAGTTGATTAATAAGTAAACTTTTATTATTTGGACACATTTAAAGGAACATATCTTCATCTTTTCTTTCTTCTCTATGTAAATTATAAATATGAGTTTCTAATAGAACCTAGTCTATTATATTTTAAACCTAAAGATATATTTTATTTCACATATTTATGTATTTAGAAAACATAGATGTGGGTTTTGTCATTGTTAATGAAACTAAGTTCTAAGTAATAGAGAGGAATAACACACAAATTCGGAAGACTGTAGTTTTGTTATTTTGTGTCCTGGCCAAAAATCAATTCTCAGTACAATCTCATTTGCCCACTGCACTTTTGAGATGAATCTTGTCACACTATCCAGCTATTCTTTTTATTATTCTTTTTATTTTTATTATTTTTTTAATTGATTCACTATGAGGTATAGTAACAAAGCTTCCATGTTTGAATTTCAATCATACAGTCATCCAACACCCATCCCTTCACCAGTGCACATTATCCACCACCCAAATCCCCAGTACCCGCCCCCCGCCCATTACACACGTTCCCCTGCCTGTGTGGCAGACAATTTGCACAATACTCTCTTTCTTTACTTTAGTTACCTACAATATTTTGAGACCGGACCCACCATCATTCATACCTGCCGAAAAGGCAACGCTAGACAATGTGTTTTGTATTGTTTGTTTTGGATGCAATAAAGTCACGCACTCTAGGAATTCTAAAATTTTAATAATTGGGGTGTGAAGAGATCATTGCAGCAAGTTGCTCGTTTGTGTGCCTCTGGATCCTGGCCGTGTGGGAGCTCAAGTGGCCGGTGGCCGGCTGCTGCATCATCTCTGAGTCTCAAGGTTGCAGGGGAGGAAGGAGTGCCCACTCCTCCCCAGTCCCGTGAGGTCTGGCATTTGGCACCACCGCCGCTGGTACCTGGAGCTTAGCGCCGGCTTCTAGAAAGTGTCAGTCACCGGTGTTCCTAGGGGGTACATGGAGGGACGGCACCTACCCCCGTCTGGAGCCGCCCAGCGGAAACGGCCTGTTGCAAAGTCCAGGACCATCTCTAACTCTGTAGCAAATTGCTCGGGTACCAGGTTTGTTTGCGTCTATCCAGCAATTGTTAATAAAAAATTTTGACTTCAGAAGATAAAATGTGCAATGTGTTTACTTTCTTTCTTTGGAAAAGATTGTCTAACAGATTATGTGAAGAACATGGCAACTATTTCTTCTTCGGATACACCTATGACTGTTCATCTAGTTTTGTAATTCCCAACCTTTTCTATTTTTTTGATATGACCTTTCGAAAATCTAAAATTTAAATTTATGAATTACTACTTACTTGCTCTCATAACTGGTTGTTGTTGCAACCATGAGAAATAAGAAATGCTAACATAATTTATGGAAAACTTTTATGTTTTCTCTATTTGCAAATAATTTTAACAAGACAGTATATTTAACAATATATTTTCTCTATTTGTTAATGATCTTAACATAAAAGATATGTTCATCAAGAATACAATTGTAAATTATATAGACATATGCAATTTAATAATGCAATTTAACTTATATTTAATAACAATTTAATTAATCTATTTATATAATTTAATGATTTAATTTAATTTAATAATACAATAGCAAATTGTATAGAATTAAAAGTTGCATTCTTATAAACAGGAGTAATTTCTGAGTGCAGAGTCAGGAGTAACCCCTGAGCATCTCCAGGTGTGATCCAAAGAGCAAAAAAAAAAAAAACCAAAAAACTTTAATTTAATCTTACTGTAATAGATTACTCTCTCTACCTCTCTCTCTATATATACCTCTTGGAGAGCCCTGCAAGCTACCGAGAGTATCCCGCCCACACAAGCAGAGCCTGGCAAGCTACCTGTGGCGCATTGATATATGCCAAAAACAGTAACGATAGGTCTCATTCCCCTGACCCTGAAAGAGCCTCCAATCTTTGGGAATGACGAGTAAGGAGAGGCTGATAAAATCTCAGGGCTGGGAGGAATAGAGAGATGTTACTGATGCCTGCTCGAGTAAGTCGATGAACGACAGGATGACAGTGATACAGTGAGTACAATTTATAATTATATGATGCATAATACAATTATACAAATAAATTGTATAATTTATTTGCAAGAATACAACTACAAAGATACTTTAGCTGATAGATTATATGGGTGAGAATTCTTTTTTTTTTATTGCTTTTGGGTTACACCCAGAGATGCTCAGGGGTCACTCCTGGCTCTGCAGTCAGGAATTGCTCCTGGCGGTGCTTGTGGTACTATGTGGGATGCCGGGGATTGAACCTGGGCTGGCCACATGCAAGGCAAACACCCTGCCTGCTGTACTACTGCTCCCATCCTGATAGGTTATAAGGGCTTGGCAATTTTTAATATCACTGATATTAATATTTTCTAACTTTTAAAGAATGCTATTTTATGTTTCTTTGTGCATATCATTAAATTTTTGACCAATTTTTTGTTTTGTTTTTTAATTTTTTCGAGAAAAAATAATCTTGATTTGGATTATTATCAACAGGTTGAATTAAGCTTCATAGAAGCTGTGATGAAGCAGCTACAGCGTGGTCAGTTATCACAGTCATACTTCAAGGTTTCTCCACCTTGGCAGCTCCTGGTTTGTATCAGGGAGACTGAAGCAAGGGTCTGATGGCTGTCTCTAGCCAGGAACTGCATCCAGGAGCTGCTAGGAAGGCTCCATTTTACTGACTGGACATTTGGCTGGTGCATGAACTCTGGGAACAATGATTTCAGTCTCATATGCTCTTCCTTTACAATCTAAGAACATGTAAATCCAACAGAATCCGGTGGCTAAATCCCATCTAAGTGTTAATTTTATACGTTCGCTTTTGGCTCTTTTGAAAGTTGGGAATGTGTAGGAACTAGACTGGCCTCATATGGGTAGGAAGGGAATGACAGACATAATTTAACAATATTGATCAGGAGAGAGTGACAAAATGCTCAACTAGATCCATAAAACTTGCAGAAAATTGTGTTTCACTTAGCATACCATAAGATTCCAGGATTGAGAGAAACAGGTAATATTCAAAAAAAAAGGCTGAGGACTGAACAATATAAGACTAAAGATGTTTTTCAAACAATGGTGGAAGATAGCACTCTGAATCTATGGAGCAATGAAATATTTTAACAGTACACACCAACACTACTAGCATAGTGGTTGAGCCTTCGCCTTTCACTAAGCTGACCCGAGTTCGATTCCTCTGCCCCTCTTGGAGAGCCCGGCAAGCTACCAAGAGTATTGAGCCCGCTCGGCAGAGCCTGACAGGCTATCTGTGCATATTGGATATGCCAAAAACAGTAACAATAAGTCTCTCAATGAGAGATGTTACTGGTGCCTGCTTGAACAAATTGATGAGCAACGGGATGACAGTGACAGTGACACCAACACTAATAAAAAATTGAAGATTAAAAATTACTAATTAATTCAACTCTAAACACTAGAAAATTGTCAACTAAATTAAAAGTAAAACAAGTTGAATAAAATTTATCTGTCTTTAGGTGAGGAAATTATTGTAAAATATATTGCATGACCTAGGGAATGACAGACATAATTTAACAATATTGTTTTACATGTATGTAATGAAAATATTCTGTAGTAAACTAATTAATATATATTTCACCTCACTTTTTTTAAATCTTTTTGGGAAGAGGAGAAGGTTTTGGTTTTTCTATTTTCAAATTTCAGTCATTTAATAGATTGATAAATAGAAAAAACTAATTAATAATGCCATAAGTTAAATGTTTAAAGAAAATAGTAAATTAAGAAAAACAACAATTGGCTGTGCAAATATGCAGTATGAATCGTGCAAAAAGGCAGACTGGTTTCCTAGGGCAAATAATGAAAAAAGTTACTGCATAGAGAAAATGGCTTTAGAACCCCTCCATAAATGATCCTCAGCCTTGGACCAATCCATGGAAGTTAGGAATGTTCAAATAATTGTTGTGCAAAGTAAGTTGTCTGAGATATAAACTAAGGAGGAAGATATCATAATCCTATAACATGGTGACACATTTGTTTAAATCAATAAATCTACATTTTACACATAATACATTACTTCCTAAAGTTCATAGTTTATATTATAATTGATCTTGTACATTCCATGAACTTTCACAAATGTATAATGACATATATTCATCATTATAATACCAGGGCAGAGAGTCTCTTGCCCGCATGCCTGGCTGTCTTCCCCGGGGCCCCTCGGAGGGGATGGGCTCCAGCTTCCTTCCCCATCCCAAGCAGAGCTCCCGGCCGCCAAAGACCACTGGAACCTAGCTGCAGCGGTGCTGGAGGCCCCTCTCCACACGTTAGGACAGGCCTCACACATGAAGGTGCGGGCAGAGGAACCCAGGTGTGTGTAATCCCATCAACGGTCAACATGCAGAGAGACTTAAAAGCAAGCTCTCAGAAGAGCACGGCCGCTTTGCGGCCTCGCAATATCTTTAGCCTACTTCTCCCTCTGGGAGAAACTGGCAATCCTCTGAGAGTTTCCTACCCACATGGGACAGCCTTGCAAGCTTCCCATGGTGTATTCATATGCAAAATCCAGTAACAAGCTGGATCTCATTCCCCTGACCCTGAAGAGCCCCCAGTGCAACATCATTAGGAGGGCCGAGTCGGAATAGACTTCTAAGATCTCAGGGAAAGGACGAAATGAGAGGTGACTGAGCCCGCCTGAGAAATCGGTGATTAACGGGATATCGTGATCGTGATCGTGACACATTGTAATAAATTTGCTGCCATAAACTGGAGCTATCGTACTGCCGGTAGGGCGGTAGGGCGTTTGCCTTGCATGCAGCCAACCTGGGTTCCATCCCCAGCCTCCCATATGGTCCCCTGAGCACCGCCAGGAGTAATTCCTGATTGCAGAGTCAGGAGTAACCCCTGTGCATCGCCAGGTGTGACGCCCCCCCTCAAAAAAAGCAAAAAAAATTTTGCTGTCAGGATTAGTGGTACAAAAATAATCTCCCAACTATAGTGATAGTAATAGGGAATTTACTCTATAGTTTCTGTTATGGATGCCTAAAAACCCTATCTTTCCTATTATTTTGACTGAGATTTTATTTTATTTTATTTTATTTTTTATTTTTTATTTTTTTTTTATATTTTGTTTATTTGTTTTTTTTTTTAATTTTATTGAATCACCATGTGGAGGGTTACATAGTTCTCAGGATTATGTCGGTTATACAATTCTCAAACACCCTTCCCTTCACCAGTGCCCATCCTCCATCACCAACCCCCCCAGTATACCTGCCGCCCCCTCCCACCTCCCCAGTCCCCACCCTTGTACTTGATAAGTTTCACTTCATTTATGCCTTATCTCGATTACATTCCATGTTTCAACACACAACTCACTACCGTTGTTGGGGTTTCCCCCAAAAAAGAAAAGCAGTCCTATTGCCAAGGAGGCATTTGATAGTTCTCCACTGCTAAGAATATAGAGATATTAAGTCCCACTGTTTGTTACATAACTTTTCTTTTTCCCCCTTGCCCCGCGCCACCGAGTTCACGCCTGTTTAGTAATCGCCACGCTGCCTGACAAGGGAAAAAAAAACAAAAAACAAAAAAACAAAAAAAAAACGAAAAAAACGAAAAGGATGGTTATTTCCCGTCATCAGCAGACGTGGGGCTCTGGCTTAGTTGATAGACTAGTAGAGTGTCTGGAAGCAGTTTCTGGAACCGAAGGTCTTGCGCTGGTATCGGCTCCGGCTCGAGATTCCACCAGCGTCCCACTGTTCCATGTACATAATTTTTCCCCTTATATCCCATTCCCACGCCACCAGGTCTGTTTGCTTAATGGACATCACACTGTAGTTGACGACACGCCGCGTTTCTTCCCGAGAAAGAAGAAAATTTCTTCTCAGCTGGCGTGGGGATATAGCTTAGTTTAGTCTAGAGAGATGGCTACCGTTTTGATTGCCTTCAATATTTCAGCAACAGACTTACTATTCTTGTTAGGATCTCCCACAAAAGTCCGACCCATTAAAAGCGAACCATTACATATTGCTGATGCTAAGATGACATTAGGTCGCGCGGCCGCTGCTGCGGCCGCGCGGTTTTGGGTTTCTGTATAAAGTCCAGGGAAAGTACAACCAGAAATAACATCACTACAAACTTTTACCCTTTTATGGTGCTCATAAGATGGAGAAGTCCTGCGCTGTGCTCAGGAGGGAGGAGTTGAGAGAGAGAGACAGGTTAAAAGAATTGGGGGATGCCCGGGTCCCACTGTTTCAGCGCACCGTGGGGTCTCTGGTCCCATGCCGGAATTAGTTCAGTGGGCTGCCTGGAGTCCAAGGGCGCTCCCTTGGGCTCTTCCATCATGTTCGCTTCGCAGCCGGATCCAAAGGGATTTTATTTTATTTTAAATATATTTATTTTTAATTAGTGAATCACTGTGAGGGTACAGTTACAGATTTATACATTTTCATACTCATGTTTCCCTCATACAATGCTCAAGAACCCATCCCTTCACCAATGCCCATTCTCCACCACCTATAAACCCAGCATCTCTCCCTTCCCCCATTGACTGACATTTTAATATTCTCCTCTTAAAAGCACATGATCCATTTTTAATTTGTATAAGAAAAGAATATTTTAAAGGCTCTTTTAACAAACAAAACGTTGTACTCAGATGCTAAAAACATAATTATTGTAAGATGTGCAAAACCTCTCAGGTTTCCGGCTCTGATATTATTTTTCTCTAATATTTGCACAATGTGATTATAGATCTTGTATGTAATGACATGGAAACAGGAATCATCTACACTGCTGATATTTTTATTTAAAAAAAAAACCTTTCACTAAGTTATCAGAGTTTAATGATGAACAATACTTGAAATTTAAAATCACATTTATCTCATTTCTACCAGCATCAAAATATTTAAAGAAAGTAATAAGAGAAAAATACAAAGAGATGTATTTTGAAAATTGTTAAACATTGCAAAGATGGTAGAATTTTAAACGCGAAACCAATGAGTTTATGGTAATGAAGCTTATGGTAATGAAGTGTACTGAGTTTGGAAAGATGGGAACATTTGGTAGGGGGGAAAAGCGAATTCTAGTCCTTTTAGGAATTAAGTCCTAAATTAAGTCCTGCTTCAAGTCCTTTTAGGAATTAAGCACTGTCTGTAGCACTGCTGTTCATCGATTTGCTCGAGCAGGCACCAGTAATGTCTCCATTGTGAGAATTGAGAATTGTTACTGTTTTTGGCATATTGAATATGCCACGGTGAGCTTGCCAGGCTCTGCCATGGGGGCGGGATACTCTCGGTAGTTTGCTGGGTTCTCTGAGAGGGATGGAGGAATCAAACCTGGGTCTGCCTCGTGCAAGGCAAATGCCCTACCTGCTATGCTATAGTTCCAATCCTTTAGGAATTAAAGTATAAGAGGAACTTTTATCTTAACATGTTAGTTAGTTAGTTGAAATTAACTAACTAAATATAAGAGGAACTTATATCTTAAAATGTTAGTTGAAATTCCCATTTTCAAGTGAATTCTACTGTTACTGACTTTAAAAAAAAATCTATGTAATGTCAGGCACCAAAAGTTACTTGCATATTTTTAATATAAATTTATTTTAAATTGAGATTTGACTTATAAATTGTATTTTATATACAAATACTCATTTCCTTACTCTCAATCCTTCTCCATTAACTAAGCCTATGTCTCTGGACTCTGCGAAAGCATATAGATTATTAGGCTTATTTATATGTATTAACGGAGATATTGAGATTTCTAGAACAGTGTGGTGATTCCAGAAGCTCTTAGCTTATTGACTCAGAGTAGGATCCAACTGAGAAGTCTTTACTTTTTGCACAAAATGCTCTTTCTTCTAAGTTCACTTTTCTTGAAGATGCTAAATAGTGAAGTAACTGTGAGAAAAATTATCAAAGTGAAAAACCAGAAATGGTTTTTAAGTCAATGACTAGAGTAGCAGCCCTTTGTGTCTGATGCATTAAAAATAGCTAATTGACAGTTAATTTTATTATTTTAAAATGATTTTTACAATGTCTTGCTTAATGAACCAAATTTTGCAACTGGTATGCTGAAATGCAGGCTGAAGTCATATTTTGTGGCTAATATTAATATGGAATTATATCTGAAAGCAATTCATTTCACATCTCTTGCTTTCTCTTTGACACGTCCGTTCTGTTTGTCTAACGCAGTAGTTTGTTTTTCTTGTTCCGTTTTCTTTACCTTCCACGGATCAATGAAATCATAGTGGCTTGCTTCCACCTGGTTTACTCCAGTTAGCATAATGTCACAAGATTCACTGATATTATAAACTGCCAGCATTTATATTTTATAGCTGAACAATATTCCTTTGTATATAGAGACCATGTCTTTATCCACTCACCTGCACAGAACTGTTTTGGTTGTTTCCAAATCTTTACTATTAACTATAATATTGCAAGTAACTACAAAGCTTGGATAACTTGTGGTACTTTAGTAAATAATGCCTCTTCATCAACACTTAAAATGCATGTTTAAATATATAGCCTCCCAAAAAATTTTCCCACAAAAGCAGTATTAAGAGCCTTCATATTCAATAAAGTGATTGGAACTGGAGTAATCATGTAAATTACCCCTGACAATACATAACACTAGTGAGTGACCTAGATTCTAAATCCACTGTGGTTATGAGGAAAGCATTGTCCTCATTAATATTCACTGCCCTGCCTCACTACTTTTGAAATTAAATCTAACTTTTTGCTCAGATTTATATTCAAGTTCATTTCGTCTTTAAGTACAGCAGTATATCAATAAAATTGCAATAGTTTAAAAAACTATTATTGTTGTTTGAATGTGAATATTCTGTTGAGTACTTCTAAAAGAAATTAGTGGAGATAATGGAAAATATTGTAAATCCATTTATTTTTAAGTTTATTTTCCTTTGTATCTGATCTACAATTTATTATTGACATGGTAAAGCATTGTATTCTCAAAATTTTAATTTTTCCATGGGGCTTAATAAGATTTGATTGCCATTTTTATTCTATGAAAATTTAGCTTTTCCCCCCAATGATTTATTGCCAACAGAGTCTGAATGTGACTTTCCCATCATATGTCACATCTGTAGCATAGTGTACTGCGGGCCAGGGTTGGTCCTAAACCTCTCCCCTGGGAGTCTCTCATTGGGGAGCTGAGATGTGAGGTCAGATTAGGTCTTTAGAGAAGTACTGCCTTGTTATGCTTATATCAGATCATCTGCAAATGGACATATTTTTGCCAAGCCTTCCCAGGTGAAATGGATTTAGTTGATTTTGTTGCTCAAGATTTACTCCTGGTGGGGCTGGAGCGATAGCATAGGGGGTAGAGCGTTTGCCTTGCACTCGGCCAACCCGGGTTCCAATTCCAACATCCCATATGCTCCCCTGAGCACCGCCAGGAGTAATTCCTGAGTGCAAAGCCAGGAGTAAACCCTGTGCATCGCCGGGTGTGATCAAAAAAAAGAAAAAACACACACAAAAAAAAACCCTCCAAATAAAATTCATTTAAAAAAAAAAGATTTACTCCTGGTTCTGCACTCAGGCATCATTTCTTGAGGTGCTCAGGGAGCCATATGTAGTGTCAGGGCCCTAATCGAGGCTGGAAACCAGTGGAGTAAGAGCTCTAACCATTGTATTATCTCTCTGGCCCTAACTCAATATTTAAAAAGCAAATGGTTCCTCTTAAAACTGATACATACTTTTAAAATCAGTTTAAAACCTTTACAACCAAATAACAACATATCTTCATGTATCATGTCTGGAAATGACTCAAGCCAGAAAAACCAATGCTTTGAGGGGTTTCCCCAACCAAATATTTTGCCATTTTTCAAGTGACTTTCCTGATTCTGCCAATAATTGTGTCTGTGGCCTCCTAAAACGTTAGTGAATCTTTTCTGTGAAGTGTCAGTTTTTGCAAAACACAAAGGAACTTTCCAGTAGCGACTTACTGTACATTGCATATTAAGAGAAATGCAAATTAATAAAAGTTTAAAAAGTGCAGGTATGATGTATATATTTTAATACTTTAATATTTTTGTTGCCATTATTTCACCAGATAAAAATTTAAAAAAATTAGCATCTCTTTCTAAATGCAGAAAGAAAGAAGAAAATATGTTGATTTTGAAAAAAAAAAACCCAGCCATGTGCTATTTATAATACTTTTTAAAAGCAAGTGAGTTTCTGGAATGTGCTGACTGCCCTGGTTTTGGCAGCTTCTCTTCTCATTAGCTATTTCACATAAAGTAACACAAGAGTCCCTGCTAAATCTATTAATTCATTAGAGAGCTGATTGCATTTTCATTATCACCCTTTTGAGTTATCAGATGCATATTTATTACTCATAAAAATGAGTCTCTGCTTGCCAACTTCACTTTTGGCTCAAAAAATTTACTAATCTTTTTCCTCTTTAAGTGCATTTGAACTTGCTAATTTTTAGCACAAATAAAGCAAGTATAATTTTTTTCACTTTTAATTTCCTATCTTTTGTATTATTCTAAGCATTGATAAAGATATTTATTTTGAGAAAGCAAATTTTTCTTTGGATATTTCTGTTTGGAAAATGAAATGTAGATCAGTGAAAACTGACCCCTAATTTAAAGAATTAGTATGACAATATTTCTATTAGCTGCTACACTGATTTTTGCTATGAAGACTTACTGTAATCAGGGACAGAAAATAAAGCTGACACGGAGATTCCATGCATCTTACTGCAAATCTGATGAGACTCATCATATAACAGGTTCTTCATTATGAATGCATTGTCATAATCTTCATTTATGTGTGTGAACACGGTTTTCACATTTCAGTGATGTTCTGAAGCCGAATTCATCAAATGCTCTCTTGTTTAAGCAAGTTGATAGAAATATCAAGGAAAGAATAACATAATTACTTAGTTTTTGGAAACAGAACAATAAGACATATGATTAAAACCCTTGATTTTTTTCTGTATCGTCTAATAATACAGAACTGAATGTTTGGTACAGTTGTTTTGTCTACACAGATTAATGTTAGGAATTCACTTCATATTAAGTAGGGCATCTTAGGATAATTTTAGCTTTTCCAGTGATCAGGAAAATACAAACATGCTATGATCTTGAAACAAAGTAGATTTTGATTTCTATTTGATCTGAAATGATGATGAATCACCCCAAGCCATGTGACAAAACTATACACACTTATGTGTCAAAATCCTGGACATGGCTTAGGTTCATACTTTGCTCTGAGTTTCTGTAGTGGGCCTGTCAAAAGCAGTTGGAAGCCTCATCTGAAGACTCAGTTGAAGAAGAATTTATTTCTAAGTTCACATTTCTTGCCAATTTGCAGTTGGCAAATTTGCTTTTGGACTGTTAGAATATAGGAGAGAGTATCTGTGACTGGAATGAGTCTGCTCTGAGTTCCTTGATAAACGGCTCCCTGCATGAAAATTTACTACAAATCCAAAAAAAGGAGAGTAGGTCACCAATATAGAATTTGCTACACTGTCTTGTATGTCATACAGTCTTGTATGTTATAATATCTGGATGACGTCTCAAACCTTCACAATATCAGGAGTTGGTCACATCATCAAAGGGTGAGGTGCATATGAGGGCTGTATATGGCCCAGACACAAAGGATACAATCTATTTGCTACACAATCATATTTACTAAGTGAGTCCTTTGTAGATTTCCACTTATTGAAACTTTCATTAAAACATCTAAATTAGATAAATAACAAAAATGCATGAATTTTCATATTATTAAAATATACAGCAAGGGGCTGAAGTGATAGTACACTGGGTAGGGCATTTGCCTTGCATGTGGCTGACCCGAGTTCTATCCCTGGCATCCATATGGTCCCCCAAGCACCGCTGGAAGTGGTTCCTGAGTGCAAATCCAAGAGTAATCTCTGAGCATCGCTGGGTGTGACCAAAAAAGCAATATATATATATATGTATACATACATATATATATATATATGTATCATCATCATCATCATCATCATCATCATCATCATCATCCCGTTGATTGTCGAATTTCTTGAGCGATCCCAGTAACACCTCCATTCGTTCAAGCCCTTAGATTTCAGAAGCCTCTCTCTACTCGTCCTTCCAACTATGCCGTACTGGAGGCTCAGGGTCAGGGGAATGAAACCCAACTTGTTGCTGGTTTTGGCATATGAATACACCATGGGAACCTTGCCAGGCTCTCCCATGTGGGCAGGAAACTCTCTCGGTAGCTTGCCAGGTTCTCCCAGAGGGAGAGGTAGGCTATAAGATATCTCGAAGCTGCTTCTCGGCAGCGCGCATCTGGGAGCTTGCTTTTAAGACTCTGGATGCTGGCCGTTGCAGGATTGCACTGCGCGGGGGTAGTCCCTGGGTGTGACCGCCTAGCTACTGGGAGATGGGAAATCTGGGCGGAGCAGGCCCAGTCCTGATCCGAGCAGCCTTGGAGGTCTCAGCCCCAGGTCCCACATACCTGGGTTCCTCTGCCGGTTCCTTCATGCATGAGGCTCATCCGCACGTGTGGAGAGGGTCCTTGAGCATGGCTGTGGCTAGGCTCCGGAGGTCTTTGGCCATTGGGAGTTCTGCTCTGAGTGGGGAGGGAAGCTGGAGCATATATATATGTATATATGTATATAAGTATGTATATATGGGCTAGAGCGATAGCAAAGCAGTAGTGCCTTTGCCTTGCACACGGCTGACCCGGGCTCGATTCCTCCGCCCCTCTCTGAGAGCCTGGCAAACTACCGAGAGTATCTCGCCCGCATGGCAAAGCCTGGAAAACTCCCCGTGGCGTATTCGATATGCCAAAAACAGTAACAACAAGACTCAAAATGGACATGTTACTGGTGCCTGCTCGAGCAAATTGATGAGCAATTATATATATATATATATATGTATCAAATATGCAATTTCATTAGACCTTACAATTTACCTGAGCAGTGTGCCTTTGAACTCCATGCTATGTGTAGCATTGTGGTGCAGAGAGTTATATCAAACACCATATAAAATTATTCTTAAGGTTCCTTCTGACTATGCTCATAGAGTTCCAGAAAGAACATTTCTGGGGATTCTCCAGACTATGCACAGACTTAAAGGTGTACAGTTTAGTAATTTAAACAACAAGGGAAGATGACAGTTGTCCAATCTACAAATCCCAAGAGTGTATGTAATTAAGTTGGGAATCTCATCGCACTGTGAAGTAAGTTAGGGTGCCATGTATCATGGCTCTGGTGGCATAGTCATAAATGTATGAGATGAAAAGAGGAGCTTCTGAACCCCATTGGAAAAACTGCTTTGGAGTTTAATGGAGAACAAATTAAATATTACCACTTAAGCTACAAATCAATTCAAGTTGAAGGAAGAGAATTAAAAACATATCTACTCAATAGATAACTCTCCTTGGTTGACATATTATTTTGTACCAACATAATAAATATAAACTCTAATAAAAAAAAACCACATCACGATTAGGTAAATTAATCCTTTCTGAAAACATGCTGTAGTCTTATTTTAGACATTATTGGATTAGGTACTGCACAAATCGCCCATTTTTATATTTATGAAATTTTCTCTTTAAATAATGAATTCTGCCAACTAAATGATGTTCACTAACAGAAGTACTCCAACAGGAGCATTTCCACCTATGAGGAGGCATTTGAACATCATACTCCATCTATTTGCTTTATTCCTTTGTTGGGAACAACCTGAATTTATATGACATGTTATTTCTTAAATGTATACACTTGCGGCTTATTTACTCACTTTTAGGACTACCTTTTAAAAGATAAATAGATTGATTTGAAGATGATTTTTTCAATTTTGTTGAAATGTGTTATTGTGTACAGTAATTTATCTATTATGTGGAAAAGATTGCTAAGAGATGAAAAGCTGACATAATAGAGAATGAAATCAATAATTCATTTCTTAATTCTGCATGTCTTTGGACTCTTCTGTCAATTACAGGACTTTTTACCCTTAATATAAAGGACAACTAATTTATTTATAACTTCTTTATATGGATGTACTATTTTAAATATAAAAATTTTAAAAACCATGCATATAGATATCTGTGTAAAACAGTATGAGATATTTCTAGAGGATGATACCATCATAAATAGGGTTGTAATAATTTACTTCCCCACATAGTATTTGTCATACCCGATTTTAGAAATTAGAGTAGTGTATAATAACTATTCATGTAGCTAAATGAGATGGTACATTAGTTTAAGCAGATATATTAAAAATAAAAATAGGTAATTAAAAAATTTCTCAAAATAAAAGTGAAAGACATTCATAGCATTCTAAGTCCATCTTTACTCAAATACTTTAAAAACAATAATTAGCAGAGGCTGGTGCAATAGCACAGTGGGTATGGCGTTTGCCTTGCACACGGCTGACCCGGGTTTGATTCCAAGCATCCCATATGGTCCCCTGAGCACCGCCAGGGGTAATTCCTGAGTGCAGAGCCATGAGCAACCCCTGTGCATCATCAGGTGTGACCCAAAAAGCAAAACAAACAAACAAACAAAAAAACAGAAACAAAAAAACAATAATTAGCAAGAAACAAACTTGGAAAAAAATCAATCTTTCATATGAAGCAAGAAAAATTTAAAACCTGACAAGAAATCATAGTGTGTTCATACTACATTATTGAGTATTTACCAAATACTTTCAATCATTTATGAGAAAATTAAATTGTAAAAAGATAAACATTTACTTTAATTTTGCTACTCAATAGTTTTAAATTTAGAGAAATAGAAATCTGATCCAAACAAAATACTAATTTTATTTAAATGGTTAAAACATTTTAAAGTACGATAGTTACTGATGTGAAAAATGAGGTAATGAAAAATGTTCATATGATTTAAATAAAAATAACTTCTAAACTCTAGAAGAGTCCTGATATTCAAAATAAAGGTCACCTAACAATACTTAATTTTATTTTTGTACATAGCACAGTGGTAGGGCGTTTGCCTTTCACGCAGCTGACCTGTGTTTGATTCCTCCACCCCTCTCGGAGAGACCGGCAAGCTACCGAGAGTATCGCGCCCACACGGTAGAGCCTGGCAAGCTACCCGTGGTGTATTGGATATGCCAAAAACAGTAACAACAAGTCTCACAATGAGAGACGTTCCTGGTGCCCGCTCGAACAAGTCGATGAGCAATGGGATGACGGTGACAGTGACTTGACTGTGGCTGGTTGATTGTAAGTCAATACATTGAATTAGTATATTTGACTTCCACTATAGTCCTTTCACTAGAAGCTATGCTTCATGATTTTGAAACCTTTTTCTCCCACTTTCCACAGTATCACATTTACATTGTATCTAAAATGACCTCAGCTGAATGTTCTAACTGGCCATATTTCCCTTAGGTCTTCTCTTTGCTGTTTAGAAGCTATAAAACTAAATATTGTCAGTGGGTTTGACATTGAAATGGATGCTGCTTTGCTTTGAAATACGTTTGCAAAGGCGCATGCAGTAAGCTCCTAAAACCTTAGGAGTATAATGTTTGATTGATTCAGGTCCTTGAGGAACTTGCAACAAAAATACCATATCTAACAATTATAATTATAATGCAGAATGGCAATGCTGACAAGTGCCATAAACTCCACAGTTCTCAGGAATTACCATGACATGGCAGCTGTGGATCACACAAATCTAACCTGGTGGCTTGGATATGGTCAAATCTTTTTTTTTGGGGGTCACACCTGGCGATGCACAGGGGCTACTCCTGGCTCTGCACTCAGGAGTCACCCCTGGCAGTGCTCAGGGGATCATATGGGATGCTGGGAATCAAACCCAGGTCTGCCGCATGCAAGGCAAACGCCCTACCCGCTGTGCTATCGCTCCAGCCCCGGATATGGTCAAATCTTAATCACACATGCTTTATTGCGAGGTAAACGAGTTGTAATAATAAAAACAAGACATTGAAGTTAATCGTTATTTTGGGATTATATTCTTTAGTAAAAAAATGATTACTTTTTTTGTAGGATGGGTTTGAAAAGAGGATAATTTGAGAGAAGATTGCACTGGGTACATGGGATAGAACACTACTTACAGTTACGAGTTAAAACAAACCTTCTTCCTTGGATAACAGGGCTGAAATTACTGAGAAATGGCAGGAAGGCGATAAAAAGGTTAACCAGAAGTTATATAAGCACAGTGTTGAAGCTTTTGATCACTGTGGTGGTGTTGAGGTATGGTCGCTGTACAAAAGCCAAAAACTTTAATACTATGGAAAAATAATTAAAAAAATAAATAATTATTAGAAACATAAAAACAGGCCTGGAAGGGAGCAGACAAACATGGAAGATAAATATTTTTATCTTCCAGAAATGTAAGCACATGAATTTATCAATACGAGTACTTTTGATCTCAAAAATTGTTATTTTTGTAGCATATTGTTACACATGATTCAAGTTTCATGCTGAGAAATCGATAACTTTTCTGAACAGAATTCAATACTTTGGATTTACTTGTGAAGCAAATTTGGAGGCTGATACGTGGCAAGAGATAAATGTATTGTGTGCAGATTTTTGAAAAGATAGTTACTTAGTTTATATAGTAGTAATGGTAAAAAAAATTAAGTATATAATACCTGGTAACCACAAAATTGCTTTTCTTTAAAAAAAAATTAAACAATTCTTTGAATGTAGAAAAAACCCACAATTGCTGATATAATTGTAGAATTAAAGCCGATTAGATGACAAATGTATAATCACTGTCACTGTAGCACTGTCATCCCGTTGCTCATCGATTTGCTCGAGCGGGCACCAGTAACGTCTCCATTATGAGACTTGTTTACTGTTTTTGGCATATCAAATATACCGAGGGGAGCTTGCCAGGCTCTGCCGTGTGGGCGGGATACTCTTGGTAGCTTGCCGGGCTCTCTGAGAGGGGCAGAGGAATCAAACCTGGGTCCTCTGCGTGCAAGGCAAATGCCCTACCCACTGTGCTATTGCTCTGGCAGGGCATTTGCCTTGCACGCAGGCGACCTGGGTTAGATTCCCAGCATCCCATATGTTCCCCTGGGCACTGCCAGGAGTAATTCCTGAGTACCTGAGCCAGAAGTTACCCCTGTTCATCGCCCAGTGTGACCCAACAAACAAATCTATAATATTAAAATTGATAGCACTATATATAGCACAGTTGTACTGTTGTTATCTATTTGCTGGATCGGCACCAGTAACGTCTCCATTGTGAGATTGTTGTTACTGTTTTTGGCATATCGAATACGCCACGGGTACCTTGCAAGGCTTTGCTGTGCGGGCGGGATACTCTCAGTAGCTTGCCAGGATGGATGGAACCAGGGTGAGCAGTGTGCAAGGCAAATGCCCTACCCGCTCTGCTACCGCTCCAGTTCTAGGACTGAAGTGATCAAAATGAATAGATATAGAAAATCAATCTATATGAAAATCGTTAGATCCGATCACAGGATTATTAAGTCCTTGTCTAGGAATTGATTGAGCTGTTTGGTGGCTTTAGGAGATGTCGCCGGGCCACATCCACTGCTGAGTGGTCCAGAGACTTCAGGATCTAGGGTCTGTGCCAAGGAGTACACCTGGGGCAGCGGTGGGAGGTGGGTGTGGCCGCCAGGGTTCCCTGTATGGGGAGGTGGGGGGAACAGACGAGAGTGCTCCACCTGGGCAGCCTGTACCTGAAATTATTTGCAGACTGGCGTCTCTGCAAAGAAGATTCATGAAGCGGTGAAGTGGAGCCCTCCGGGAGCGGGGTGGGGCCGCGTGAGGAGCCTGCCCGCCTCTCCTGGACACGCTGGGCTTCTCAGCTTGGCGCGCGTCTCCGGGGAGATTTACTCAGGGATCCAAAGTTGCTTCTCTTAGCTAATCAATTTAAAGTAGGTTTATTTATTTATTTATTTATTTATTTATTTATGTATGTATGTATGTATTTATTTGGCTCTGCTATCTTTGTTCTGAGGCAGAGAAAGTATTTGGTTTAAGCTCATGAAGTTCAGGGCTTTACTAGTAAGGCACGTTACCAGGTTATATTTAATTGGATACACGATTCAGCTAGAAGTCCAAGAATTATGGGTATTCATGTGATATAAAGTGTGGAAATTAAGAACTCATCGGCGGGAAATATTAAAAATAGTTTTATAGGTTATTTGCCTCTTTTGCAATAATATTGATCGAATGGTATAAAACTTAATAAATAAACTTGGACTGCTTTGGAAATGGAGGGTGTATTTTCTAAGTTACTATCTATTTTCCATACAACATGGCACAATTTTGTTATCTTTATGAAATCAAATTTTACAACTTTCTGGAATTATGGTGGGAACTAGAAATGAGAGAGTCAAGCAAAGAATTTTACATATGCCAAATATAAAAGGTCCTAAAGTGAAGTGGCTTTCTACTTTAGACATACTTAGGAATGACGGTGCACTTTAAGCAGAATTTATTCCTTAATCTTGTACACATTTACCCTTGCGAGTTAGATGTTTGACTAAAATATGCCTAGGAACTATTTTGGTGGTGTCGTACATGGGTGACCGACTTTATCATACAATAGTCTCCCTCTAACAAAACAGTTCAGGGTATGACCCATATTTTACAATCACGACATTATTGGAATAATAAGTTTCCCTTAGAGTTCAATTTATATATTTAAGCCCTATTACCTAGGTCTCATGTAAACCAGTTGGAAAATACATGCATTTTTCCTTCAGAGCAGATTTAATATTGTTGAAGTGTCAGATACACCTAGTTTACTATGATTCAGTGAAATATTCTTATAGGCTGAACAATGTAGTTATACAAAAATGCAGCCGAAACACCACCAGCACTTAACACATCACTACACAAGTTAAACGTTGAGACATTAATCAAAGCACATTAAGCATTGAACCTGGAGTGTCTGGAAGAACAAAAGCAATCTCTAAAACTTGATTGAAGGAAGAAGAGTCTAGCACCAGAGACCTGCTATCACAGAATCTCATGCTGCAGGATGCTGATCATTGCCATAGCAACAGACTGGGTTTCCTTACATCATGGAAATCAGGAGACTAGGAGTCGTGAGTGCAGCATCCCACGGAGGGACAAACACAAAGCCATTACAGTGAGGGGAGCAAAAGGCGTGGCGCCAGAAGGAGAGGCACATTTTGAAAGCAGATTAGTAAATGTCCATCAATTCTCTTCTATAGTTATATGATAAATAATATTTATAATTTGTTTCTCCTCCTTTCCCGTCCCCTCTACTCCTCCCCCTCTCCTCCTCCCACTTCCCACTCCCCCTCTCCTCCCCTCCCATCCCCTCCCATCCCTTCACTCCCTTCTCTTTCCTCTCCCCTCCGTTCTTTTCCCTTCCCTTCTTTCCACTCCTCCCCTCTTCCTCTCTTTCTCTCTCTCCCTCCACTCCTTCCCTTGACTCTTCCCTCCCTCCCTTCCTCCCTTCCTCCCTCCCTCCCTCCCTCCCTCCCTCCCTCCCTCCCTCCCTCCCTCCCTCCCTTTCTTCTTTCCTCCCTCCCTCCCTCCCTCCCTTCCCTCCCTCCCTCCCTCCTTTCCCTCCCTCCTTCCTTCCTTCCTTCCTTCCTTCCTTCCTTCCTTCCTTCCTTCCTTCCTTCCTTCCTTCCTTCCTTCCTTCCTTCCTTCCTTCCTTCCTTCCTTCCTTCCTTCCTCCTTCCCTTCTTCCTTCCTTCCCGGAAGGGGGCTTAGACCACATCCAGAGGTGTGGTTTTGTGGGGAATCAGGTTTGTCCACATGCAAGGCAAGTATCCTTAGCTCCAAACTATCTCTCCAGCCTGAGAAAGTTCAAATATTGACTCTGACACCCACAGACATTGAATTATATACTACCATTAACTCAAAAATACCTAAAACATTTACTGTTAAAGTATCAGATTCTTATTCACGTATGCATTATATCTAGGATGTGAGAAAAATGCAACACATATTAAGTGTATGTATTACTCCAATCATAAGACATGTATCCCCAATTTAGCCCAAATGCATTGATACATTATATATAATTTTTGTTTCTAGAAAAAAATCTTGTTTAAAATCTCAGGGCTGGAGTGATAACACAGTGGGTAGGGTGTTTGCCTTGAACACGGCTGACCAGGGTTCGAGTCCCAGCATCGTGTATGGTTCCTTGAGCACTGCCAGGAGTAATTCCTGAGTGGAGAGCCAAGAGTAACCCCGGTGCATTGCCAGGTGTGATCTGATAAATACATACATACATACATAAATAAATAAATAAATAAATAAATAAATAAATAAATAAAATCAATCTCTTTCTATTCAGAACTCTACTTCTCTAGTGAGTGTGCAAGGTCCAAGTGAAGGGTGTTTCCACAGGAAGCAATGATGAAAGGACGACATGAGACAATTCACACGTGCTGGGTGGCCTGAGATTGAAGACGTGGGGGGAGTGGAGTTTGGATTCCTCCCATCCTTTGACTGCGGGAGCAGTGAATAGCCATGGCACTTGGGAGTGGAGGAAGGGAAGGTCATAGTCTTTCTGGCCTTAGAAACCACATCGAGGGGCCAGAGTCATTCTGCTACATTGAATTTCGTGTAAGAGAACTGTGCCAACTTCTTGTATTTCCCTGGAAAAGGTGAGAAATCACTCCGGGCTTGCGTCTGACCATATCTTTGGCTGATCCTTAAACTAAACCCGAGTAGAGCAGTTTGAGAAAAGCAGAGGCAATGCATCTGAACTGGAATTGCTCTTACTCTCTGAAAAATTAATATTCATTTTGTGATTAACTGCCCACTGAAACTCACTTATAAAGAACAACATTAGATTTTAGAGCTGCAACATTTTAGTATTTAAAATGTCTGGACACTGCCAAAGATAATTTTGAAAAATAAAGTGTTAAAGTATGTGGCTCATGTAGATATTAGAAGAATAGAGTAAGTTTTAATTGTATTTATATTTAAAAGTATAAATACTTGAAGAAATGACTCTGAAGTCCCTGAATTTGATTAAAGATACAAATACAGATAAATGTTACTCAATAAACACCACAAAGAACAAATACACCAAAGGTCAGAGATATAAACCATAAACTGTTACTAGACCTAATTATGTAAATACTGTCTCTAAATGTTAAAAGCACTGGGAAAATTAGACTGAGTGCATGGACATACATTTAAATAAAGTCAGTTTGAAGGCAAACAGATGGATCGAGATGAAGCAAAAATTGACAAAATTAAGGGGGAAACAAATACTTAGTCAGAATGATTAGAAGTATGTAGAAGTGTGCTCAAGGGTATGACAGGAAATGAAAGTATAATCAGACTTGGTAGAGCCACTTTGGAAAAGAGTCTGCAGGGTTTTCAAGAAGATTAAGATAAAACTACCAATGCGATTGCTGAATCACTCTAGTTGCTAGTGACCCAGCAATTCCAAATCCGAGAATATAGTGAAAGAAAATCACTGTATCACTGTCATCCCATTGTTCATCGATTTGCTCGAGCGGGCACCAGTAATGCCTCCATTGTCAGACTTGTTACTGTTTTTGGCGTATCGAATACGCCACGGGGAGCTTGCCAGGCTCTGCCGTGTGGACGATATACTCTCAGTAGCTTGCCGGGCTCTCTGAGAGGGACAGAGGAATTGAACCCGGGTTGCCGCATGCAAGGCAAATGCCCTACCCATTGTGCTATCACTCCAGAGTCAAAGAAAAGAAACACATGAACCTTGAAAAAAGGCATCTGTGTTTCCATCGTTCTAGGAGCATTAATAGCCAAGACATGGAAACAACTCTAGTGATCACTGATAGAGGAGCAGGTGGAGAAGTTTTGATCTGTACTAGGACACACATGATCATTCAGCCATGAAAACAAAGACATTTTACTATTTGCAATGGCATGAGTAGACTTTGAAGCCATTATTCTAAATGAAATATGTCAAAGATGAATGCTGTGTGTTCTAACTTATATATAAAATTTAAAAAAAAACATAGGAAGACAGGTTAGACTTTTGGGTCCAGAAATAATGACTCAGATCTGAAAAGGACAACCTATCAAAATTCACAGAAGTGTGGATGAAACTCAGAAGTATTTCTGCTAAATAATAGCAACCAAACATAAAATATGACATGTTGGTGTACTATGATGTATCAAATTCTATAAAAGAAATATTAGTTGAAAATAATATAGGAGCCTATTAAGGGAGTAGGATCAATGAATGATAAAGTATGGAGATAAAATATTTTTTATTTTCTTTGATGATGATAAAGATATTCTATACACTTGCCAAAGCTCTGCAAAAAAGCAACCTATGGATAATATGCTTTATTATATATATAATGTGTTTCAATAAGCCTGATTAAAAATCTTTAGCATTTTTAGGATGTGGATATAGAAGTGCTACACAGTTTACTAACATTAAACACAAAACCAGATGCACTTGCATTAAGAAAATTATTGAGAGAAGTTGAATTGGGAATAATTATGAATATAAATCGAACACATTTTAAATGGTTATTTAATACATTGAAGCACGTTTTTGTTTTGCTTTGGAGGCCACATCCTGGCTCTATGCCCAGGGATCACTCTTGCTGTTACTCAGGGAAGCACATGTGACACTGTGGCTGGAACCCAGGTTGACTACATACAAGGCAAGCACCCTCCCTGCTCCACTGTCTCTCTGAACTGAAAACAGTTTTAACATTCATTCATTCATTCACTCATTCATTCATTCATTTTTATGATGTTCATCTAAAAACACACTCTACATGAATTGGCAAGTAAACTGAAAAGCAGTACAAGTGTGTTTGACAGGTAACAGTTTAGTTCTGTCATACACAATTCAGAAATGTTTGTTAATCATTGAAACATACTAAGTTTCACTGATGTGCTAACTTCAATTTTAATTTAAATGAGGAAAAAAGTGCAGAAAAATGTCCTTGACAAACAGTCCAGTTTTCATAAAGTTGTCATGTGAGACTGACTGTCACAATTTAGCAAATCTAATAAAAATCACCTAGGATTTACTGTCATAAAAAATCTCATTTTTGTACACTTGCTCTATTTACATTTAATCTAAGAAGAGTTACCATAAGGTATAAAACCTGAATTTGCAATAGTAAAACCCAAAGATGACTTACTAATGTACTAGTGACAGCTCTGCAGCAAATTCTTACGAATGTAGTTGCTAAAACAACACCCTGTATATTTTCTTTCAGTTATGGAGGTCAGCACTTTGAAATCAGTCTCATAGTATTAATAGTATTAAGTTGTCCATCAAACAAATTTCTTTTTTTGCTCTGGATCCTAGATTTTTAAACTATGGGTGATAAACCAGTAAGGGCCATGCAAAAAAGTCCTGAAAATTTGTTTTAAAGTACATTTAGTTATGATTTATTAGCAGTATCTGTTTGGTTTGTATACCTATTGTATATATCCACTGTCACTGTAGCATTGTCATCCCGTTTTTTATTGATTTGCTTGAGTGGGCACCAGTGACGTCTCCATGGTGAGACTTGTTAACTGTTTTTTGGCATATCGGATATGCCATGGGTAGCTTACCAGGCTCTGCCGTGTGAGTGGGATACTCTCGGTAACTTGCTGGGTTCTCTGAGAGGGATGGAGAAATCAAACTTGGTCAGCCACATGCAAGGCAAATACCCTACCCACTGTGGTATCACTCCAGTATGTATATATATTTATATGCATATATATGCATATAATGTATATATATCTATATATGCATTAATATATATACTCAGGGCCATCTAAGTTTTTCTTTTTCACCCTAAAGGAGTACTAAGATGAAAAATTCAGCTCTTTAATGGAAGAGAATCTTTTTTCTGTTTTTAACAGCTCCAGGAACCTCCCCAAATTCTTCATGTCCTCAACCTTCATCTTCACAGCCAACAACTGAGCATCTTTAGGTCTTCAAGCTTGACCTCCATCCCTTCCTCTGACAAGAATCCTAGTAGATTACCTTTAGCCTTATATGATTATCTAGGATAATATCTCCACATCCCAATTCTCAACACTCCTGATACTTTTTATTTTTATTTTTTTATTTATTTGATTATTTAATTGTTTTTGAAAGTTATTCATGATGATTTGTTAAAGAAATTTAATATACCAACACCAATCCCACCACCATTGCACCTTCCCACCATCATTGACCAAGAGCAAAGATAAAATACCATTCAGTAGTGATTTTTATACATATTAAAAATTAGTATTAAGGTAATAACAATATTGATGACAAAATTAGGTGTACATGAAATTTTTTGGGCTATTTTTTGGGGGGGCACACCCAGTTGTCCAAGGGCTTACTCCTGGCTCTTCATTCAGGGAATAATCATAGCAATATTTAGGAGACCTTTTCGGGTGCTGGGGATAGAACTTGGGTCAGCTGTGTTTAAGGCGAACACCTACCTACTGTACTATGACTCTGGCCCTTACATTAAAAATATATATGTATATACATGAGCATTTTGTTTCTGATCAGATCTGCTTTGTTCTTCACTCAAACACTAATAAATGAAAAACTAAGCCAGAGCTTGATTTATTTTATTTAGGACTGGGGGATGTGTTCAAAGTGATAAGTACCCAGGAAGCTTATCGAGAGTCTGACCAGAAACTGGGTCTTATAGTTCTGTGTTCTTTTAAGAACATGAATTGTTTGCAATGTTCTGAAGGGCCAGGGAAGGAAATGTTAAATCCTGGTGGAGCACCAATAAGAAAACAAGTAGATGTCATGTAAGTTTTCATGGCGATGGTTCTGGCAAAAGAGGAAAACAGCATCCCGGGAATACCACATCCCATCAACATTTTAGTTAAGCCATGTTCCGTAGAGCTCTGCTTTCAGATTACACTGGTGATGCTCTTTGCCAGAGAATTTTGCCAGGATTTTTTTTTTAACAGAAAAATTTCCCAGGGTGTTATTTTTTTAAAAAGCAGAAACCTATGTTTTCAGTGAATTGATTCACATATACAATGATAGTTTGATTTACATTTGCCATCTTCTATAACTTATTAAAGGAAAACTCAGAATAAATGCACTGCTAAACGTCATCACTGAAAACATTTTTTATAATAAGTTTCACAACTATTATTCAAAACCCCCTATGATATGTAATTTTGTTCTGATTTCCAGTTGGTTTAAATAGATTAAAAATCCAGTTGTATAGTTGTGAGGTCTTTTATAACACTGATGAAAATTCAAGTACATGGGCTGGGACATAGTATAGCCATTAGGCCACATGCTTAGCCTGAGTTATACCTGGTTTTAATCCCTGTCACCACATGACCTTCTGAGTCACAGTGGGGACAGTCCTAATGGTCCCTGACACCATAAGACAAAATAACACCATGTTCTTGGGCCCCAGCATTGTACCACTGATCTGGTTCTCTGAGTATCTATAGGAGTGGCCACTGGGCATCAAGAGAAATACTTGGAGGATCCCCAGTGAGCCCTCATCATTTACTTAGTGGTCCCTTCTCTACCCCAGCTGCCTTCTCCCCCAGCATGTGAGGCTGGCTTACAAGCTGTGGAACAATCCTCCTGACCCTTATCGCTACTATCCTTGGGTGTTAGTCTCCCATTCTGTTACTTCATATTCTGCAAAGGAATTATTTGCACAAAAGGTGATGCTTTGAGGCAATGGTGTTTCCCAGCAATGTTTTACTCACTAGTTTCTATTTAGAGAGTAATACTCAGATTCAGTCTATTCAGGCAGTAGGAAGCAGTGGTCGCATGTGGCAATGGAACAAATTGAGCCACAGTTGGTTTTGACTCCCCTGCCCCACACCCGTGGGAGATAATGGAACGACAATAGTCTTTTTAACGTTGCCCTATGAGAGCAGATGCAAATCGGCATATTTACATTCTTACTTCGAAACATTTTCAGTATGCACCATTTGGGAAGGGACCTTACTATGGATGAAGCAGTTTACTACACCTGGGGATAACTCTGAAGGGTGTGGTCCCTGCACAGTCTGCCAATGGTACTGTTTTAGGAAAGTATATCTTTGTTAAGTTCATTGTGCTCATTGGGAAAGGAATAACTTTTCTGACGATGACTCATTGCAATTCATTGTTTCTGTGCAATATTGAGCTGGCTTCTCTGTGTCCTTCTGTTCTTTCCCTCCCTATTTCCACTCTCACACCATTCATTATACGCTACTCTCATTCTCCACATCAGGAGTATTTTCCTCCATAAGCTCATGCAATTTCAAGCTTCTTTCTTGTGAATCCCAGGAGAAACTTGTTTTCATTTAAATTCTCAAACAGAGGTGGGGGAATTGTCAGAAAACTCCGAAAGAAAAAATGACAAGGATATTTATAAATCATGACAGGAAAAGAAAAGTGAACTTGTATTTGACAGCGTTTAGCATCCTGCAGATGCATTCTGGTCTTCAACAATGAGGCTGGGTTGCTACACTTCAGCTTCCTGGAGTCACTGCTTAAGGACGGAAGGCAGCTCTCTGCACCTGCCAGTGAAGACTCCGTAATTCGATCAGGACTTCTGAAAAGAAGTGGTACAAACACTGGGGCTGGGCTCAAATTGGATTGATGGGAAAACATAAATACGACATTGAACTGAAGCCGGGGGAGTACTGGCAGTGCCCTGCCTTTAGCCACTGATGTTATTTGCTGCAGCCTACCTCATCTCAGACTAGTCTCAGCTTTCTACATCCATGATGGATTTTCTATTTATTGGGGTGACTTCATTTCTAGTTCAATCACTTATAGGTTCCTTTCCCCTGGTAATGTTCCTAGAGTACCTCCTTGACGTTCTGACTTCTATAAACATATCCTAAGGTTGGCTCAGCTGGACTGGGTGCCTCTTCCCTATTGAGGCTTTATTTTAAAATATTTGGAATATTTTCTCTCTTTGTATTATGCCCCTGATTTAAGTTCTTCCTGTTTGTTGGGTTAGGACATTTTAATTTTGCTTTGTATTGACTATCTATACAATTTGAGAGATTAGTATTTAAACTATTTGATATGGGAGGGTTAGTGGAGTGTATTCTAACCACTTTGATTCTAACCACTTTGATTGTTATGTATGTATTCACTGTTTTATATAATCTTTACACATTTTTAATATCTTATATTCTCCAATATCTGTAATTTATTTTATTATTACAACACATTTTAAAATAGAAACTTTAAAGTCAGTGAATGAAAATTATCTGCCCCTGGATATAGGAGTGAAACCTAGTAACTCATGGCTTAATGTCTAAATAGTTACAGTGATTAATAAGTGAGTCAAATTTGTATGTTTTGTATCCAGAAGTTAAATATTTTGATTGGTGACTGCAGTTTATGAAAATAGGTGCAATAACTTAAAGTAATGTGAAGCAATTAATACATTTATCAATTAATACATTTAGTAAATCTACACTGTGGGTTTAATCCCAGTTACAGATATCTCTGAATTTTTAAATATAATCTTCCAAGCCCATGAAATTTTCAGTATAATTAAATGGACTATTTAGTTTAGCCTAATTGTATCACATGATTGAAATTTTTTTAGGTGGCTATTACTTAGGGGTATTTTTTTTCCCACTTTATTTAAACAAAGCCGCTCATAATGATTTGTTGCAGGCATTCAATATTTCAACACTAATCCCACCATCATTGTCATCTTCCCTCCATCAATATGTTCATTTTTCCAACCACCCCTGAACCCTGCCCCCGTAGGAGGCCCAAAATGATTTATTTTATGTTGCTTATTACCACTTAATGACTAATAGAATCAAGAAACACTTCAGTAAAAAAAAAATTATGAAAATTATTGTATCTCACCATGAGGACATTAAGTCTTTGAGGGTTTACTAAGCAGTTGTCACCCGTTCGACCGTCTGTGTTAATTTGGTTGTTAATCAGCTTAATTATCTCCTACATCATATTCCCATCCATCCTGGAGTGTTGCTACAGCAATGTTAGTATTGTAGAGTTCAGAGATGTCGCTGAAGAAAATCTAGAATATTTCGCCGGGTAGTGAACTTATATGGATGTCGCAGTTGAGAGTGGGTGTGGCTGCTGGGCTTCCGGAAGTACAGGATTCAGGAAAGGTCACCCACCCCAACTCCAAGAGGGTCCCAAATTTTCAGCCAAAAATACAGGGTGCACCTGAAATTTAGAATGACTTTCAAGTTAAAGGTTGCCTTCCTGACAGCTACTTCTTCAATTATGATTGTTGTTTGGATCCCATGCTTTCAGTGTCGGTGACTCTGTTGTTTGGATAAATACCTCAACACATCTGATGTACCCGAGGTTCTTGGCCCCAACTCCCACCATACCATTCAGTTCTCCTCTTTTATCCCCCTCAGTGTCTTTCCTTTCCTGACCTTTTCTGTCCCATACTCTGAAGGCCACTATGATCTAGGTTTCCTTCTCTTTAAGACCTTGCAGTGCCTTGGGCGGTAAGTCTACATATCACAGAGAAGTGAGACCTTCCTTGAATCATCAGTGAGGAAATATTAAGTAGAAGAAAGAGCTCAGCACTCATCCAGGAAGACAACTCTCAATGTGTTGCACATATCTGAGGTGGAGTAACATGCAAATGACCCCACAGCAGACTTCTTGTTTAGGACCTCTGGTTAGTGTGGCACGCGGGTATCTGCATTTCCAGTGCTTACAGTGTTGATCCAAGAATGAACACTTAGAGCGGTAACAATAGATGGAGTGCTCTTAAATGAGTTGTTTCCCCAGATTTAGAATCATTATGGGCAGGGTCTCCTGCCCCTGCACCTGCTGTCTTCACCCGGGCCCCTCAGAGGGGGCGGGTTGAGTTTCTCTCCCTGCCAGGAGCAGAGCCCTGGCAGCTGAAGACTGCTGGAATCCAGCTACAGCCATGCTCAAGGCCACTCTCCACATGCTCGGACAAGTCTCACTCATGAAGAAGCCGGCAGAGGAGCCCAATTGTGAGGGAACTGGGGCCGAAATCTCCAAGCCTGCTCAGATCAGGACTAGGCCTCCTCTACCCAGAGTCCCCATTTTTCAGTAGCCAGGCAGCCACACACACACACCTGCCACCCATGCTATGTAATCTCATCAATGGCCAAGATCCAGAGACCATAAAACAATGTTCCTGGAAGCTGTGGCCTCATTCACTGCCGTGTGACCTCTATTGTCTAGTTCTTCTTCTCAGAGAACCTGGCAAACTACTGAGAGTATCCTGCCCACACGACAGAGCCTGGCAAGCTCTCTGTGGCGTATTCAATATTCCAAAAACAGTAACAATGATGGGCCATTCCCCTGATCCTGAAAGAGCCTCTAATGTAGCACTGTTGGGAAAGATGAATAAAGAGAGACTGCTAAAATCTCAGGGCTAGGACGAATGGAGACATTACTGGTGCCCACTCGAGGAAATCGACAATCAACCGGATGACAGTGATACAGTGATGCAGTGATGGGGCAAGAAGGAGGAGGCCCTGAGACTGGGGAAAATCTCCCTCTCCATATTTCTCTCCAGCACTCAGTCTTGCCCTCCTCTCTACTGCCAGCAATAGCTGAAGTCAAACGTCAGACGGTCAATTCCTGGCATCCAGCTCAGTCCTTATCTTCATTCTAGCTCCACGGCATGTACCCTTCTCCAGTTTAGGGTTCCTTCTTATGTTTGTCCACAGCTCCCCAAATCCTCAGAAGCTCACGATTCATCGTGCACAGAACACCCTCCATTCTCAATGGTTCCTCGTTGATCATGACCCCATTTGCCAGCCGGTTGCTTTCTCTGCCATGTGCTCAGGTAAAGACAGCTTTTTCTTACTTATACCCTGATCTTTGCCTTTCAATTCATTGCCATTTCCAAATAATTCTCTCTTCGTTTCCCTCCTAGATTTAAATCCTGTGACTTTGGACTGTTTTATCTCGGTGTCCTATTACAATACTTAAGTCAATGCATTCTAAGAATATTTTATCTCAGAATTTTTCTCAGAAGAAATTTTAAAACTTCTGAAATCATTCTCAAGTTCCCTCTTAAAATTGCCCTCCACCAGGAGACATATAGTATTTGATTCTTCTAAACATTTACTGTTGCTCTGATCTGCTCTTCTCTCCTCTTCAGTCACACTTGACTTATTCTTTGATATCGATCTAACTCATATCACTTTCCCCCTACCTTTGCCAATACTTTTCTCATCTTTTCTCATTTTGAAGAGTTGTAAAAACTACAGAATTTTGGAAATGACAAAGTAAAATAATTTAAGTACAGTGAAATTTTTAATTTATAAGTATATATATTTAATTTGATATATTTAATTTTATTTGATGGCACCAGACAAAATAAAAATGTAAATAAAAATGGCATTAAAAGGGATAGAATACATCTACTAGTACAGAAATCAAAAAGTTTTTCAAGAGTAAACTTCTTATACACCATTTTGGTGCATTGATTTTCAGTACTATCTTATTAAGATTAGATGTTAGAGCTCTAATTGTCATTTTCCATGAGGAGAAATGAAATAAAAATATAGACCTAGCAGCTAATATAATGTTTTGGAATTTTTATACTTATTTAGAATTCTGGGAAACAAAGACTTTGTTTGAGTAGTATTGCCCTCAGCAAATAGTCTTTGTCATGCTAAGAAGGAGGCAGAAGAAAGTGATGGTTAAAAGAACTAGAAACCCTTATTTTAGGAGCATAATATAATATTTCAGTAATTATAGGTAATATAATATCATAAAGATGCTACTCTCAAAGATATTAAAAATAATATTCTCAAAGAACAGAGCTCACCATACTACATACTAGCATATACATCAAAGTTGTGGTCATGGTAGCAGAGTAATTATTATGAGACTTTATTTTAAAGAAGAGGATTAATACATCTATAAAATTAAAAAACAGATACTTCATATTGTTGACAGAATTTGCTTTTTAGTGAAAGTCTCTTGAGTCTTGAAATAAAATTGGGTTGTTGGAATTGTGATATGTCAATTATAAAAATCAAATCCCTGTTTCACATTCTATATAAAAGTCCCATATATGAAAAATTTTTATCATGAGAGGATCTGACAGAAGCATGAAAAAGCAATGTGGGATAGGATCCTTGTTACTTCAAAGGTAAAAGCATTTCCTAACTGACACAAACACTAGCTATATTGAAATCATCCAATAATTTGGTTACATCAAAGTTATGGGTGTTGGCCACGGTGTAGACAAAGCAAGGTGATGAATGACAAGGAGATGTCACTGCAGCTTTTGAAACCAACAGAGAGAATATCTACATATTTCTACAGAATATAACATAAGCTTATTGTTGTACTTTTTCACAATGAGATCTGCTCAGCTCTGTGGCATAATTCTTCCCCTTATCTCATAAACAGTTGAGTTTCTTACTATAATTATTCTAATTTGTCTATTTACCAAGACCTTCTCTGCTTCAGAATTCTCTCATTTGCTATTAAATCTCCCTAATGACCCATAATCAGCCTTTAATGTGTATTATCCCAGTTTAAAATTTTTCCTATAAATTTTACATATTTTCTATCTGCTGAGCCACTTCCCTGGTCCTATGCTTGCCTGTTTCAGTCCTTTAAAAATATCCCACCTCTTGAATTATGATCTCAGTCTTCCAATAATTTTCTCTATAGCTGTTTAGCACTTGTTTCTAATAGAGAAAATAACTTCATAGCTTTACAGTAATTTACTGAACTAGTTTGTTAGGACTTGGAGTCCTGCACAAGGATCCTTGAAATTAGCTTACAAATCTATAGGTTTTGAGAACTCCTCAGCGATTTGCATTCATCCACATTTCAAGGAGGTAGATGATACGATCATTCGAGCTCTCTGCTTGGACTCACAGACCTTATATGTCCCCCGCAGAGTTTTATTTATCTAAAGAATTGTCGTCCACCCAAGCCCTTCCATTTCATTTCCCAGGAGATCATGCAAGGAAAGATGAGCACAAGAAAGATCTCTGTAAACCCAGGAAAGTCTTGCAATTCCCCATTCTCTGCCCAGGGTACAGACATTGGATTTTATATATGTAGGACATTTGCCTTGTATGCAGCTGACCCAGGTTCGATTCCTCCCTCTAGCAGAGTCCAGCAAGCTACCAAGAGTATCCCACCCGCACAACAAAGCCTGGCAAGCTACCCATGGCGTATTCAATATGCCAAAAACAGTAACAACAAGTCTCACAATGGATGCGTTACTGGTGCCTGCTTGAGTGAATCTATGAAC
Organism: Sorex araneus; assembly: GCF_027595985.1. Classification (NCBI taxonomy): domain Eukaryota; kingdom Metazoa; phylum Chordata; class Mammalia; order Eulipotyphla; family Soricidae; genus Sorex; species Sorex araneus. Next base: position 104,202,361 of record NC_073302.1, read on the forward strand.
AATGGGATGACAGTGCTACATTGCTATTACTGTGTTGATCCACAGTAATACAGTAAGACAGGAACTGGATTTTGGACACCATCATATTATTTTACAGTAAATAATTATAATCTCATTCAGACACAGAGCATTTCACATGCACAGTAGGACAAAATGAACAGAAGTAAATATTAAAACTCCATGCCCAATCTACCTGTCTGGTTGATAAATACTGAAAATTGGTAAAAACAAAAGAAACAGAAAATATTTGTGGGGTTTCTGTGCATGCACATTTGTTTTCATATATACATGGAACTTGACCAATATTTACCTCCATAAGAAATATTAGTGTTCTCAGTGTATATTGCTGCCCAATTTCTCACACCCTATTACCAACTTATCAGATCAATCTCATTTTGTATGGTTTATTAAATGCTTATAGTAGTTTATGTACTAGGGTTACAATGGCATTCATCTATATGGTACTGATACACAAAGTTATTCCACGCCATCATCACTGAACTGCCTGTCCCTATACTGTCTCTGGTTCAACCTCCTTCACCATCCCTTGTGCTCCTCATTATCTGTTGATTGACAGCTATGATTTTGCTGCTTATATTTATCCTCTTTGGTCACCACCCATGTGTTCCAGACTTTTCACCTATGTTCCTATATTACCTAATTCTTCTCTTCCACTTCAACCTGGCATTGTCAGGTCTGTATCTAGGTCTAGAGTTTATTATTGATTGGTATTATCCTTGATTAATTGATGTTGATTGTTGATCTGTCAGCTGCTCAACAACCTCCAGGCGCACTCTATCAACCTCAAGGAGATCGACCTGAGGCTGCAGATGTCCCAGGTGCTGCCCAGAGACACAGGCAAGTGCATGTTTGTCAGTGTGCAGATCGCTAGAACACCTGTAAAGGCAATTAGAGGCCGCCCCCAAAATCTCTGTCCCTCCCGGGGAGCCCGGAAGCTACCAAGAGTATTCCGCACGCATGGCAGAGCCTGGCAAGCTACCCGTGGCGTACTCGATGTACCAAAAACAGTAACAATGACGGTCCTCATTTCCCTTATCCTGAAAGAATCCCCAATATGCCATTGGGCTATACTAGCATGTGGCAGGGACGAATGGAGATGTTACTGGTGCCCGCTCTAGCAAATTGATGAACTACGGGATGACAGTGATACAGTGATTATCTTTGATTTGTTTCTCTCTACATAGCAGATAGGTGAGATCATCCTGCATTTCTTTATTAAAAAGTTTCAGCATCATTGTCTCTTAGTGTTTCTCATTCAATCTCATATTGCATTGTTAACCTTAGCACTGCATTGTGTGTTTATACATCATTGTGTCGTTTGGCATTTGATGTTCAGCATATAGAGGACACAGTGCAATCTATATTTAACAATGAATATACTTCCAAATTTCCAACTGTTGCAAAATGTGAAAGAATAAAAACGATGCGGGGAATCCACATTCTTTGAATATGTGCATCTCTTGAACCCATATGCTTTTATTTAAACGCTGATATTTCTTCAATGTATTTTAACTTTATAAATACATCAAAAAGCCAAGCATATTTATAATACCTACAGGAAAACCTTATATTTTTTCAAGTTTTAGTTATTCAATACATGCTCAATACTATTTTAGACTGATTTTAATGAAACAAATGGAAAATTTTAACTTTATCTAAACTTTTAATTACTGACAAATATCAATATCATGTGACTTTTGGTAAAATGTTTTGCCTTCTTTGTGACATAGCTAGCAGTATATTATTTTCAGTATTTTAATTTTATTTAGTGTATTAAAATTATAGTGCTTTTCTTTTATAAACCACATGTAATTATTTTTTATACTATTTTACAATTGGTGAGTAATACATTTTTTCTCATAATGATGTTATCTCATGGCAATAGCTGTTTGATTTGTGTTCTATTTTTCATGTGTTATATTGGCAAACACTTTAAAATAGCTTCATCAAATATAAATTACAATGATTAATTTAATGCAGCATACAGAGTGAAATAGGAATAAGCATTTGCATTTAAAAAAATTACCATTTTAGTAATTTAACACAAGAACATGCAAAGTGGTTTCCCTGACAACAAGATATTATAAAAATATTTGTGAGTTTAAAATTGTATTATCTTATAATTCAATACATTTCAAATAATTTAATTCATTGTTCTAATCTTACTATGAGAAAATTCTTTTGTGCTACACAGAGGTAGGTAAAATAATCCTGGCATTATAAAAGAGCAAATGTTAAAATTTAGCCATATCCAGAGAACACAAGAGAGAAGAGAGATGGGGTTAAGAAAAATAGACTTTCTTAATTTATATGAAAATACTTGAAATAAATATTTGAAATAATCTCATTAATTATAAAATAAAATACTGCATCAGAGTGTTAGATTTCTGTAGGGAAATGAAGTGAGTTGGATTATATGAATATATATATTATGATGCTTGTATATTATACAAATTTATGCATATTAATTTATACTAAGGATCTGGGTGCTATGACTATTTAGCTGATCAAGATTAAAATCAGATGGGTTTGTTAAGAGCTGATGTGAACTGATTTCATAATCTGGATCCAGACAGTTGCAAAATATGGCAGATGAAATGTAGAGGTAGCATTCCTTTTTCTGGGCATCTCAATAATTGCTTTTAAGACTTCAGTTGATTGGATGAGATACAATGACATTACAGAGAGCAATCTGCTTTACTTAAAGTCAGATGATTATAAATGTTAATCAAAGCAGAATATTATCCTTACAGCAATATTTATGCAAGTTTGGAACAACAAATCATGACCACATTCCCACTAAAATTAACAAAATTAACTATTGTAATCACTAATTAAAATTTCAAGTGATAAACTCAAATAAAAATGACTTGAATAGTAAGTATACTTTAACTACACACTCAAGGAATAATAAAATAATCATGAGTTGATAGAACCAGATTATTTCTGTTTTTCAAATATGGTATTTTCCATTCTAACTTCAAGTTTATTTGTACAGTGTATATAGCATTTTGATACCTCAAACCACCGATATGGAAGAGAAAGTCTATTCTTTCTTATTTTTTTTCATAGGATTATGAATACTTTCCCCCAAATCCAGTCACTAGACCTCCATTTTTATCTTAATCATAGAATCAGACCACAAGATCACTTCCAATCTGCACTGTCTGTAACGATGTGAAACTTGACCATATAATGAAGAATACCTATTCTTGCAAAAAAAAATTTGAACATTGCCTATCATAGTACATTATATTCTCACTTGATGCCCATCTTTCTTTGGGAGATAAACTTCTCTATGTTCAATTTTTTTGATGATTAAAAAATATACTGATAATTGCATAGATCTGAATCTCCAATATTATATTTTCAACTCTTAATATTTCTATCAGGATGTGACATGGCTTTCTTTGATTCAATAGTTATAAAACAAGTTCTTAGTCTTCACCTGTAACTTAATAAAATTTTTCTTAATTAGTGTGACCCTGACTTAACAAAATCACTTTTTTCTCAATGGGGATAATTTAGTTTATTCATTATTTTACAGAGTTGTAACAAAAACCCAGATGTCTCTGCTGAACTTGCCATAGGTGCCTCGATTTCCACTGCCAGTGATTCCTCTTATCTAGACATTTTCATTCAAAACAGTCTAGACACCTGTTCTTGATTCCCAGTTTCTCTCTTAACCAAATGACACCCACCTTCAAAGAAGGCAATTTCTAAAATTAAAATCTGATTATTGTGATAATCCGCTCAAAACTCAAAATATCATTTTAACTGATGGGGAAAATCATGAATACTTCATATGTATATTTGAATACATAAATCATATGTTAAATATACACAGATATGCATATAGACATATATACGTATGCTTCTGAAGTCTTGTTTCAGCATTATCAACTTACATCAAATCCTTGCTTAAAACATGCAAACTGCTTCTAATCGTTCCTCCACAAGTCAGCTTTTTGTTCCTTCCTACGGTTTCCTCAACCCAGAAGGAAATTTCCTTGTGTTGAAATGTCTAAATTCTCTTTCATCAATTCTCTCTGCTTTGTCCAATCTAAGCTTCAGACAAGTTAGACTATTCCAAGACTCTTCCCAGAATAAAAAGGCATGCCTGTTCCATTCTTAGAGCTAGCTATGCTTCTCCATTTTCTCTAGTAATCTGTGACTAATACGGGGGCTGAAATTAATTCTAAGGTTTGTATCCTAGACGCTAGCATAGTGGGTGCCACCAGTGTGTAGTTACAATAATGTTTGAACAGACTAGCATTTGTGATAGTTGCATGGACTACAGAAAGATTCATAATTGCTAAACAGCTTCAGTGGATTACATGACCTAATTACTGTAAAAACTCTATAAGCCATGCTAGTTCGCCACATTTGATAGTTTCCAATGTTTACAGGAGATGAACCCAGGGTAAAAGTCAATAATATTAATTGGTAGGCTTATTTACATGTTGTTTCATTTTTTCTAATGCTATAAGCAAATACAGATCTTAAAGAATTACACATGAAATGATGTTATCAATCAGAGGCTTGCATTCTAACTCGTGAAGCAATTGTTAGGATTATTTGTTAAGTGAGGATCACACTCTACTTTATGATCATCCTCATCTTTCTATAAAGAGTCTAGAAACATAATCATGATTATTTCCTATATGAAATCAAATCAGTTCAATGTCCCTGCGACCAGGACACTTAAATTATCTGTCCTCCAGAGGAACTGTATCAACATGATTTTTCATTGTTTATTTTACTAATTATCTGTAGTTATTCACACAGTTATGAAGGCTCGAAAGTCCAAGATCTACAGTGGGAAACCCAGAGAGCCCAGGCGACAACCTGAGTTGCAACAACTCCAGACTCAGGGCCTAGAAAGGTAGCAATGCTTCAGTTTATGTGCGGAAACAATGACGATGGAAGGGGGTGTCCTAGCAGGAGTGCAGAGGGGCGCGGATCTCCCCTCCTGGACGGTCAGCCTGTAGTTCTCAGGCAGCAGCTGATTGTAGGGGTCACTTTCATAGTGAGGCCATGCGGTTGGAGGGCGTGTCATTGCTTTATTCCATGTTTAAATGAAAAACTTAAACTCCCCCAAATAACCTCACAGAGACACCAGAGTGTTGCTGGCTCAGACCCCATTGCCCAGACCAGTTGGTATAAAATTAGCAATCATGCTATCAAAATATTTTATTTTACTGAATCACCATGAGACACAACAGTTACAAAGCTGTTCATGATCAAGTTTAAGTCATACAACGTTCCAATACCCATCCCTCCACCAATGTACGTTTTTCACCACTAGAATCCCTAGTTTCCCTCCCACTACCTTTCCCGCCTGTCGCTAAGCACTCCCCCTCTCACTCTCTTTCTTTTCTCTTTCCCCACACCTCTTTGGGCATTATGGTTTGTAATACAAGTAAGTACTGAGAGGTTGTCGTGTTTGTCTCCTTTTTGTTTGTTTGTTTTGCCTTTTCGGTCACACCTAGCGATGCACAGGGGTTCATTTCTGGCTCGGTGCTCAGGGGACCATATGGGATGCTGAAAATCTAACCCTGGTTGGCTTCATACAAGGCAAACACCCTACCTGCTGTGCTATTGTTCCACCCCATGTTTATTCCTTTATCCACTTAACAGCATGCAGTTCTTATCCAGGTGTCATTGCCATAGTGATCCCTTCTTTAACCCAACTGCCTTCTTCCCCAGAACTTGAAGCAGACTTCTGACCATGGACCAATCCTCCTGGTCCTAATTTCTACTGTCCTTTGGTTTTAGTCTCATGTTATGTTGAGTGATAGTTTGCTTAGTAAATTCGAATGTGGGAGATCTTTCTCCTAACAAAAACCCAACCTTAAGCTTGGGATTTCTTGGGCAAACCAGTGTAGGAATTAGAATATGAATGAAAGCGAAAATGCTCTTAGGAAAGAATAATAAAGCAGCTTAAATTCTTTTAGACATACAGGACATAGAATAGGAAACTTCTAGGAGTTGATACAGCTGATTGGCTGTATGAAATATTCCAGTCTCTGCCTTTGATGTAACCTTTGGATGCTGATGTGCTTATTAGCTGTTCCTAATGTCTTTGCCAACTTCAACAATGACTCATGTGTTGGGAGCCAGGGTGGGGGGTGATGTTAAATTGGACAAAAAGCCGACCTGTGGGCTCATTGGTGACTGCTCAGTAGACCCTGAAGTGTGGTCATTTCTTACGTGTTTTTCTTTCTCTTTTGTGTTTAATTCTCTGCTGTCATTTTTCTGCTGTCAACTCTTGCTTGGCAGAGGATGAAGATTCCAACCAAATTGACTTTATTTTGGTCAAGAATCCATATTCTAATTCTTTATACTCACTATTCTAATCTCTATTTGAAAATAGGTGACCTATTACCTCCTGAATATCTTAAACTGAGGAATTGAGGAGATATGTGTGACTGTACTGTTATTTCCTCTCTTTGTATATATGTACACGTGTACCTTCAAGTAATAGGAAAGGTACTTAAAAATTCCTATTTTAAAATAACAGTTGAAGGCATAATGAAAGCAATCATGCCAATACTTAAACACTACTAAAAATGACTTCTGTGAATAAACATTTTATGGTTGTTATAAATTCTGGAAAATGAGGATTGTATTATCAATAGAGATCAATATTATCGTGAGAAATGCATTTTAATCGTTTTATAAAGATCAAGGAATTTTAATGACAGCTTATAAAATGGGTGATTTGATCAAAAGTAATTTGTTTTAAATATTTGCATAAGGGCTTTTGAAAATAGATCAATGGGATTTACAAATAGGTTATGCTAGAGTATCTCTTAGTAATTATAATAAAAAGTACCTTAAATGAGATCATTGTCTTAGCAATAAAATGTTCTTTTCTCTTAAATGCATATTAAAGGCTTTACATTTATACCTTCTTTATTCAGGAGGTAATATATTTCATGTAATAACATAGGAAGCTCTATATTACTATTATTATGATTTTGTTGCTGTTTCCACGTTTTGCTTTAATATTTTACCCATAATGTCTAAATAAGTGACTTGTTAGGTTAAAGAAACTCGAGCTATTAGACCATAAAATTTACTCTGATTTTTTATAGAGCCAAGAGACAGTTTTTTATGGAGTCTGGATTACATATGTAGGCTGTAAGAAAATGGCAGTGAGAACACGTGAAGCCTAAATAGCAGGAGACTTGTTTTAGGTCTAATATAATACTCCAGAGCACTTAGGGTCCGAAACTGGCACTAGGTTTGCATAAGTTCTGCTGTGCTGGGTCCATGGGAGCATGTGCCAACTCGAGTACATACTGAGAGGGAACTGCATCAGAGTCATGTAGTGATAAACACCTTAATTGCTAACACAGCTGACACAGGATTCATTTACTGGAGAAAAGGCAATCCACCCTGAACTACAAGGCTCAAAAAGCAGACTCAAGCAGAACAAAACGTTTTAAAGAGACATAGCAATCCCCACAACCAGACTCAGATGCTGAAATTTAGTCCAACATTTAAAATGTGAATGAATTTTACTCAAAAGATCAGTAGGAATGTGGGTCATAGAGCTCAGCAGATAATGAATTTCAGCACATAAAAGGACATGATAAGAAAATGATAAAGGGATCGCTCCTTTGATAAGCTCATCAAAAAACTTCACATAGTTATATAGTTATGTAAAAAATATATAGTAAATTAATAAAATGATAAATTCAAAGAAGCCTTAAAAGGTAAAGATGATGGGGGCTGGAGCGATAGCACAGTGGGTAGGGCCTTGCATGTGACCGACCCGGGTTTGATTCCCAGCATCCGATATGGTCCCCTGAGCACCGCCAGGAGTACATCCTGAGTGCATGAGCCAGGAGTAACCCCTGTGCATAGCTGGGTGTGAGCCAAAAAACAAACAAACAAAAAAGGGTAAAGATGATGAACAGAAGATGGAAGATATTCTAAGAGAGGTCACTAGTACACAGGGTCTGATCTGTGACATTTGGAGTTTATGTATTGTAAGGAGAGAGAATTGAAAGAGAACCCCTGTTTCCCCTTGCCTGCCCATGAGCAGTTCCATATTGACTTTCCCCCAACCCCACATTTTTAACATTCATGTGAATTCCTGGGCTCTTTCTGATAAATGGGAAGTTAACAATTGTCCAACACCATAGGTTCTGCTCCAGAATCTAGGCTCCTGGAGACTTAGAGATAATGGACAATACCTCACACCAAATAGATGGCCCAAAAGACCTAAACCAATCACATCACTCTGTAAAATCTATGATATTTTTTTTGTAAGGTTATTGTGACACAACAAGTAGCACAAAGACCCAGTCTTCCTATAAAAACGGAGCCTTAGTTAATTTAACTCTATTGGGGAGCTTTCTTTCTTTTCCCTTCTGCTTTCCAGTAAACCTATTTTCAACTTTGCATCTGAGCATCTTTATCACTGAGCTTGTTCATCCTGGAAAATACTATTACTCAAATATTTCCTTCTTGAAGATATTAAAGAGCCTGAGAACTATGGACCAACAGAGACACCCTCCGTCAAGACTTCTGCATCAGGATGAAATGAAAGGAGTGTTTGAAGTGGAAATGTGGAATTTCCAGATATTAAATATATCAAACAACAGACATAAGAGGTTTAGGGTAAAACAACACACCAATGACTTATCTAAACATAGAACAGTAAATCTGCTGATAATAGTGAAAAAAATTCTGAGGCAATCAGAGGGCTAAAGAGACATTACATACAGAGAAACGAAGTAACAGTACAGCAGAAGGCCTTCAGAATTGTCGAGAACATTAAATAGTTGACTTCTGTGGATTGTGAAGCTTTGAACAGTTTATGATGAATATGTTAGTATTCAGTGAAACCATCTTTCAGAAGTGAAGGTAGGTTGAGGCCATGTGGAGGCCTGCAAGAAGCTCAGGGTGGGGACCCTGAAAGTTGCAGAGGCCACTCTGGATGTTCCGGATTGAGGACTTTGCGCAAGGACAGATCTGAGGGGAGGAAACAAAAGATTCCTCCATACGAAGTTTCCTCACCTCTGTGGTTGTCAGCGAGTCATTTCTTTCATCTTAAAGAAGCTGAACAGCATATGAAGACATCGTATGAAAACAGCATATGAAAATATCACGTAAAGACAGCATATGAAGATATCGTATAAAGACAACATGAAAACATCACAAGAAGATAGCATATGAAGATGTCACATGAAGACAGCATATGAAGATGATAGCTATGAAGACATCACCTGAGAGCATCCTATGAAGACAGCTATGAAGACAGTATATGAAGGAGGGCATTGCAAGTGAATGCAGGATATGAAGAGCCTGATTAGTTTCCCCTCTGACCTACAAATAAATAGGCCCAGAAACAAATAAGATGCTCTTTTGAAGAGTTCTAAAAATCCTGCTTGTTAAGGAACAAGATTACCTTGGGTGACTGACCTCCAGAACTAAAATAAAACTGTTTGGAAAATATGACAAGATGTTTTAGTCCTAGGATGGTCTTATGCCCATGATATTCAGCTTCTGAGAATGTTGGTATAATTAAAAATAATGTCACATTCATTTTCTAGTAAGTATTAATTATAAGGGAATTATGTCTTGCCATTTCTGGTCACCTTTTTATTTCTGTGTGTAACTGTTGAGGAATTTCTTAGAGCTATTTTTTTTAACAGAAGCCAGTATAGTCATGATGACATTTAAGCATAGTATCATTAGTCCATATTTTTAATAAATGTATCAGTTAAGAAAAAAAAGTGAAGGCAAAAAAAGTGAAGGCAAACTAGCAAACTTTTTAAAAGTCTGAGGAAATATGTTATCTACAAAAGAAAGAGTCTTTAAGAGAACTCTTAAAGTTATATCTAAAGTAGGTACAAGAGAGTCTCTTAGAATTTTAAATGCACAAAATGGCTACACAACAAAACATAGTAGCAATGTCCATTGCCATTAACAATGTAAAAATGTGTGATAGTATTAAAAGTGGGAGAAAAAATAGTATAATGTTGTAAGTCTTGCTTTGTGAAACTTTTAGATGTTATTATAGATATTAATGAAATAAAATAAACTTTATAAAGAAAAGACCAGTTAAAATGAAAGTATAACTAATATGTCAAAATGACAACATAATGAAATAATGAAACTGCAAATTCAAAAGTATGGAGAAAAGGGGAAATACAAGAAGAAATAATTACAAGTAGGAAAAAACTACTGACATGCTATGTGAAAATCGAACTTCGTAGTAGTTGTATTAAATGTAAAGTGTTATAGATTTGAAATAAAAGTTAGGGTTTTTCATATTACACACAAAATAAAGGACAATTTATATATGAGGAACCCATACTAAACATAAAAAAATAAGTAAGTTTTTATTACAAGCACTAATAAAAAACCTGGAGTGACTAGATGTATAAAAAGTAGTCTCTATAATAAGGAATATTTCAAGATAATAGGGACATTCTATAATGCAAATGGGACCAATTTTCTAAGAAGATATATAATTATAATGGTATAACCCTTGACAAATTTGCCTCAAAAAAGTGTGGACTTAAAAGGATGTATAGACAAATCTATAATTGTATTTAGAGTCAACATTCCAGCTAATATAAAACAAATAGAAAATGAACACAGGGAAGGATGATGTGAACTGTACATTCAACTTCACCTGACTGACAGTTATAGAATATCAATTCTGAGCTTTATTAACGTTCCATTTAAGTGTGTGGGCTGGAGCTGTAGCACAGCGGGTAGGGCGTTTGCCTTGCATGCAGCTGACCCGGGTTCGATTCCTTCATCCCTCTTGGAGAGCCCCGCAAGCTAACGAGAGTGTCCCTCACAGCAGAGCCTGGCAAGCTACCCGTGGCGTATTCCATATGCCAAAAACAGTAACAAAAAGTCTCACAATGGAGACGTTACTGGTGCCCGCTCAAGCAAATAAATGAATAATGGGACAACAGTGCTACAGTGCAGTGCTACGGCCAATTCACCAAGATATTCAGATTCTGTACCATAAAAAAAAATCTCAAAAAATTTAAACAATTTTGTAATTGAATACCTTTAGATTTTTACACTTGAAGAGGCTTGAATTTGACTCTTCATTTAATTATAAGTGCATATTATAATTTCTTTGAAAATGTGTTGCATTATTAAAATAGCTTTAGGTTGCATTCAAATCCTAGGACTGCAAAACTTGAAATAATAATTTGCAATAGGATGTAGAATACAGAGTTGATTTTTAATCTAGTGTTGGTATGGCATTGAAATTGATTGATAAAATTTCAGAGCCTTTGAGAAATAATTACTAACCATTAGCAGCTCCTGGAAGATAAACAAAAGCAAATTGGTTACTTTGGAGCGTGTGGATCTTATGAGTATCGAATCAGGTTTTCAGTGCGCTCCCTGGTGCTAATAGCTTCCCCAATAATAATAGGAAAAGTTATATAAAAACAAAGAAATCAAACCCCAGATTTATAAATGTTTAAGAAAATTGGCATAGGCTAGAATGGGAGTATTTTTTATCTATAATAATCTTTCCTATACCTTACTAATTTTGATAGTATGATTTGTGTCTTTTTACCCTTTTCTAGCAGAGAAAGAGTCACTTGATAAATTAGAGTGTTTTGTAGAACAAAGAACAGAGACCAGCTCCTTATGGGTCTTACTGGTGAAAGACGGTTGATCTATGGATTTGCACCTCTATAAAATAAGTTGCATAAAAAAATCACACTCCATTTCTGAACTGTGACTAAGCATGACTGGCACTAGAAGATTTAACCCAGTATTAGCTAGAAAAGAAGCCCAGGTTCCTCCACTATAAACTTCATAAGTAATAATGTCAATATCCTTACCATTGGCCTTCATGTTTTTCAGTTTCATTTAGTTCAAACATTAGGATCTGGGGAGTAGAGCAGTTATTCACTAGCTTCCCCGTGAGTGCCCCATGAGTCCCCAGTTCTGGTTTCTCTATTCCAGAACAGGAACAAGGTAAGACATGAGCCTGAGATTGTTATCTTAACTTTATATTCCTTATGTCACATCTATTTGGCTCAAAAATAAACAAATTCATTTTCAAGAACTAACACTCAAAGTATATTAAAAATAAACATGTAGTGTTAGTTCTTATGTGATTTAGGTACTCAATAAGTATTTTCAGTCATTTATAATGATTAAAACAATTACTATTCATTAACATTTTATTTTGCTGTCTTCTGTTGTCAAGGCAACTTTCATTCTTGACTTAATTACTAAGCAGGAGAGAAAAATTACAGTTTCTTATTTAAATAATTGACCTTGCACTATATACTTATAAAAGTCTTTGCTTTCCAGCCTCCATTAATTATAACACTTTAAAGGATACAGATTTAATTTAATGTTAAAGCAATGCAAAGGGAAGGCATCAATACTTCAAGTATACGAAGGACTTTCATGAAGTAAACTATTATAGAACTGTTTACTTAGTATGGTTATAAACATAGCATTACCAAAGAATCTATAACAATGTAGATATATTTTAATAAGACAGTATTTTAGTATGTGAGATATTTTTAATAGAACAATTTGCTGAGTGTAGAAGTACTGTGTCAACAGCCCTGCAAAATGATTTTCCTCTTGGTACCAGACTGGCAATGTCCATGGAAATAATCTTGCAGACTCTTGCATGTTCCATTTTTTATAGTATTAGCTGAAATATCTAATTCATTTATCTGTGAATTACTTCTGTAAATATTTTTAACTGCTGTAGCCTAGAGTGTAAACTATGAGTAGGGAAAATGTTCCATGGTTTATCTTATCAAGGAGCTTACAACTGCCACTTCAACTACTTCTGGAAAAAGAAAACAAAACTCAATTATTGAGAAAAAAAGAAAGCATTTTGCATGATGAAATATGTGTTCAAAATTTATTTTGAAGTTCCGGGGTGATAGTACAGCGGGTAGGGTGTTTGCCTTGTACAAGGCCAAGCCAGGTTTGATCCCCAGCATCTATTATGATACCCCAAACCCTGAGCTCAAAGCCAGAATAAGTCCTGAACACCACTGGGTGTGGCCCCAAACCAAAAGACAAATTATTGCTTTAAAATAAACAAATTATTTAAATTAACATTATTGTTTTAAAATTAACAAATTATTTAAATTAACAAATTAACAAAGTATTGCTTTTAAATTTATTTTATATATATATATTTATTTAACATAGTATGAGACTGACATCCAAGGACAATAGAGACAAGGGCCAGGGAGATTGCTCCATGGTTGGAAGCCTGCCTCATGAGCCGGGGGAGAAGGCAGCTGGGATAGAGAAGGGATCACTACGTCAATGATGGTTGGAGGGATCGTTTGGGATGGCAGATGTGTGCTGAAAGGAGATAATGGAGCAAAAATGATAGTCTTTCAGTACCTGTATTTCAAACCATAATGCCCCAAAGTAGAGAGTGAGTATGGGGGAAATTGTCTGCCATGCAGGCAGGGGGAGGGTGGGAAAGGGGGGGATACTGGGGACATTGGTGGTAGGGAATGTGCACTGGTGGAGGAATGGGTGTTCCATCACTGCATGACTGAAACTCAAACATGAAAGATTTATAATTATCTCATGGTGATTCAATAAAAAAATCTTAAAAAATTTATTTAACATATATATTTGTAATTTAATCTTATTTAAATCACTGTGGTTTACAGAATTGTTAATGATAGGGCTTCCACGTAAATTATTCCAACACCACGCACTCCACCAGAGTGTCCACTTCCCTCTACTATTGTCTCAGTGTCACCCCATTTTTAAGTACAGCGGGTAGGGCGTTTGCCTTGCACATGGCTGACCCGAGTTTGATTCCTCCACCCCTCTTGGAGAGACCAGCAAGCTACCGAGAGTATCCCTCCCACACGGCAGAGCCTGGCAAGCTACCTGTGGCATATTCGATATGCCAAAAACAGTAACAAGTCTCACAATGGAGACGTTACTGGTGCCCGCTCAAGCAAATCAATGAGCAATGGGATGACAGTGACAGTGATACAGTGATTTTTCTAATAATATTATAAAAAATATAAAAAAGCTATGTTAAAATATTCTTATTATCTCGTTCATAATGGAGAACTGATGTACTCAAAGTTAATGGCAACATATTTCATTTCTTAATTAGACACTAATACTCCTTGGGGCTGGGGAGATAGTATACCAGGCCAAGCACTTGCTTTGCAGGTGGTCAAGCGGGGCTCCATCTCCACAGTCCGTTGGTCCCTGGAGCCCCACTAGGTGTGATCCCTGAGCTCAGAGCCAGAAATAGGCTCCAGCACCACTGGGTGTGATCCCCAAACCCTGATGAAGAAGAATACCTCACGTAAGCTATTGCTATTGTTTTGTTTGGGGGATATATGCATTGATGCGAAAGGCGTGTTTTGTGCTCTGGGATTTCTCCTGTTAAAGCTCCATATGAAACGGACGTCCAGCAACCAAATCCGGGTAGAGCACATGCAAGGCAAACATGCTACCTATTTTACTACTCGGCCCTCCATCACCGTATCTTTAGCTTTTAATATGACATTTTATAATTCTTTATATTAATTGAGAGTCTCTTGCCCGCATGCCTGGCTGTCTTCCCCGGGGCCCCTCGGAGGGGATGGGCTCCAGCTTCCCTCCCCACCCGGAGCAGAGCTCCCAGCGGACCAAAGACCACTGGAACCTAGTTACAGCCATGCTCGAGGCCCCTCTCCACACATTCGGACAGGCCTCATGCATGAAGGTACCGGCAGAGGAACCCAGGTGTGTGTAATCCCATCAACGGCCAACATCCAGAGACTTAAAAGCGAGCTCTCAGAAGCATGTGGCTGCTTTGTGGCCGCACAATATCTTGTAGTCTACTTCTCCCTCTGGGAGAAACTGCCAAGCTTCTGAGAGTTTCCTGCCCACATGGGACAGCCTTGCAAGCTTCCCATGGTGTATTCATATGCTAAAGCCAGTGACAAGTTGGATCTCATTCCCCTGACCCTGAAAGAGTCTCCAGTGCGACATCATTGAGAGGGCCGAGTCCAGAGAGACTTCTAAGATCTCAGGGAAACAATGAATGGAGAGGTTACTGAGCCTGCTAGAGAAATCAATGACTAATGGGATTTCGTGATTTCATGATTAATTGTAAGAGATGAAAGCCTGGTGTTCAGAACGATGTCTGGAATTGAATTTTTAATTCTGAAATGAAGAAAGTTCTATATTATTCCTTGCCAAACAAGAAACTACCAAAATAAGAAAATTAATTATTTTATAAATGCAAAGAAGCTAATAAATTATTAATAGCCAATTACTTTTCAGGGTACTGTTGCTTCATTTAGTTTCAGAAAAGAATTCCATTGACATTTTTTATTGTTTTTCTCAGTTCATTAAAATTTAAATTATGAAAATAGATAAGGCAAAAAATATTCTCATTCATTTTGTTTCTCATTTCCTAAACCCAGAGTTCAATATTCAATAGCAATTTTCATGCATCCTATTAACATTTAAAATTAAGAGAAATACATTTTAATTTCTAAATAATAATACAAAGAGAAGCTGATTTCTGCAAATTCAATTTTTAATTAATAGATATCTCAGAATTATTTCCTTGTCATTTTTGATTCATTATTTTATACCCACTATTCAGTATTTTTCACTATAGTTATCTAGTAATCTCTCCTGTCACAGTATCATAATATCTCTATAGACTTATTACTGCAAACAGTTCCATAAAGAATATGGCTGTGTAGGTCTCTCAACTGAAAATAGTGGCTTTAAATAAATGATTAGAAAAAGGGAAGATCAATTATATGCACATTTTGGTGGAAGAATTAATGCATTATTATGCTTAATGGCCATAAAGTTTTGGTTATGCTAGATGAAAATATTGTAAAACTCTGCATACAATATAGTACCAATAATTGAAAAAATCTCCAAGGGGACATAAGAAAAAATTCAAAAACAATGGCTATTATTATGATAATTATGGTGATTGTATGCAGAGAGTCTCTTGCCCCCTCGCCTAGCTGTCTTCCCCAGGGCCCCTTGGAGGGGGTGGGTTGAGTTTCCCTCCCTGCCCTGAGCAGAGCTCCAGAGGCTGAAGACCTCCGGAGCCCAGCCACAGCCATTCTCTAGGCCCCTCTCCACATGTTTGGAATGAAGGAACTGGCAGAGAAACCCAGGTGTGTGGGACCAGGGCTGAGAACTCCAAGCCTACTCGGATTGGGACTGGGCCTCTTCTACCCAGATTCCCATTTTCCAGTAGCTAGGCGATCACACCAGGGACTGCCCCCGGTGCCGTGTAATCCCATCAACAGTCAACATCCAGAGACTATAAAACCAAACTCCCAGAAGCAAAGCATTCTCAAGACATCTTATAGCCTAGTTCTCCCTCTGGGAGAACCTGGCAAGCTACTGAGAGTTTCCTGCCCACATGGGAGAGCCTCACAAACTCCCCATGGTGTATTCATATGCTAAAACCAGTTACAATGATGGGTCTCATTCCCCTGGCCCTAAAAGAGCCTCCAATGTGGCATCATTGGGAAGGACGAGTAAAGAGAGGCTTCTAAAATCTCAGGGCTAGGATGAATGGAGAGGTTACTGGGACCACTTGAGAAATTCAATGATCACCGGGATGATGATGATGTTGATGTTGATGATGATGATGATGATGATGGTGATTGTAATTTTATGTTTGCCTATATCCAAACTCATCCAATTAAACAGACGGTATGCTTGATTTTTGGATATTCATTATATGTCAAATATTGGGAAAAGAATGAACTCTAGTTTGTTAACACATACCCTTTCCTGAAAAGAATAAATTCTAGTTTGTTGACACATATCCTTTCCTGAAAATTACTCAAGTTTAATTTTTTTATCTTTCTACCTACATATTGCACACTAAATTTTCCTGTGTATTCTCTAATTTACTTTCATAGAAATTTCTCAAATTCAAAGCTAGAAAGATAATACATTGGATAGAGCACTTACCTTTCTTACAGTTGACCCAGGTTCAATTCCCAGCACCCCATTTGTTCCTGTGAGTTAGACTAGAAGTGATCCCTCAGCACAGAGCCAGGAGTAACCCCTGAGCACTAGGGAGTAATTTGTGAGTGCAGAGCCAGGAGTAACCCCTGAGCACTACGAGGAGTAATTTGTGAGTGCCGAGCCAGGAGTAAGTCCTGAGCATCACTGGGTGTGGTCCAAAACAAATTAAAATAAGATAAAAATTTGAAAGCATATGGCATTCTGAACTATTGAACACCTATAAAATGAGGCAAAATTAATTCAAAACCCAAAAGTTAGGATATTAACATGAGTCTAAATGTCTTTTTCATGCATCACACACAAATAAAAATAGCTTCTGATACATGCAGTTTTTTGGAGTCTTCCTTTCATCCAAACAAAAGATGTGGTTCAGAAATAATGATCATATAAAATCAAACCCATTTTTAATAGCAGCATATTTGCCTCTCTATTGGCACACATAACTCATTATTTTAGTTTTGTGTTGCTGTACCAGGTGGTGCTCAGGGCTCTTCCCATCCGTGTGCTTGTGACTCTCAGGGATGCTGGCTGAGCGTGCCGGGTAATGTCACGGGGTCCCACATGAAACATAAGTATCTCCCTGGCTCCATACATAAGTGGATTTAACTAATGCTCTATGAATAAACATTTTAATGTGGGCCAGTATTTGATATTGTTAACAGCACTGCAATAGTTGGTTTTTTTCACGTGCGTTTACATACAGAGAAAAAAAGGCGTTTTCTATTAATAACTTAAGATGTATTTATAGACAAGTATGTGCCAGTTTCCCACACTAAAACCAACTGGATTGGCACCTTCTACTTCTGCCCAGCTGAGCTGGGGTCATCACGGAGAATGAGACAAATACCCAAAGATACAAACACACAGGAAGGACTGTTTGAAGCTTTGGGGTCACCTGAGCAGCCTCAAATGAGACTGACCATTTATTCAATACATGATTCCCCCCTCCCCCCAAAACACACACACACACACACACACACACACACACACTTCCATCCAGGTACCAACATGTGAGTTATTGTTTAAGTTGACAGAGATCTTAGGAGCAGCTAGTAAGCACATCAAAATTCGTGTATACATTAAAGAACAGAGACAGGGATATTTCCCACAGCCAATCAGTAGACGCCCCTGAAGGTGCAGACCAGGCAGCTTTCTATTTTCTTTCTGCCTGTGTTACCCTCTACATTTAAAAGACACTAGTCTCTTTTATTCTATTCTTTCCTGGGCACACTTTGGCTGCTTGTGTGCACATTTTTTTGCCTGGCTGATGATATATGTTAAAACCTAAGCTGTTTTTCCCAGGGGAATATCTTGACCTTAGGGTTTCTGTTAGGGGACAATCTCCCCAAAACTAGGACATATAATGTACAATTTAAATACTAATACTATCTGTATTTGTGAGGGGCTGGAGCGATAGCACAGCAGGTAGAGCGTTTGCCATGCATGCGGCCTTCCCGGGTTCGATTCTTCTGTCCCTCTCCAAGAGCCCGGCAAGCTACCGAGAGTATCCTGCCCGCATGGCAGAGCCTGGCAAACTACCCATGGCGTATTCTATATGCCAAAAACAGTAACAACAAGTCTCACAATGGAGTCTTTACTGGTGCCTGCTCGAGGAAATGATGAGCAATGGGAGGACAGTGATACAGTAATTTGTATTTGTAATGTAGCAATTGCTTTATACAAAGTTTGCATAACTTACAGATTATTAAACTAGTTTTCATGTAGCAAATAGAAATTTGTAGCTTAGTTTTACTTACCTGCTTCTCAGAAGGCAAAATATTTTAGTACAGCTGTACTTGAATTGGTTTATTAATATGCTTGCTAAATGCACAACACTTGGCCAAATAAATTTCTTATTTGTGCGTTATTTATTCATGTTCTTTGGCTAAATTTCTCTTGGGGTTTTTCTTTTTCATCCCAATTTGGAGTAACTACTCTTAATGCTTTTCTATAATAAACTTGAATAAATCATCCTGTTTAACACCGAGAGTGTTTGCATCATAAAGAATCTGTAGCATTTATGTACCTTGGGTTAAAATAGTACCATTGTTAATTGTCTCTTACTTTAGTGGTTCTTTTTTAAGTTTGACAGATAATTTTTTCTGGCTCAATATTTTCTAATGAAATGTTGACTTATATATAGCTATATTTTTGGATTGTATATTTAATTTTTATCAGTCTTATACAGATACTGTATCTTAAAATAATATTTCTTACAATTTTGTGGGACCAGACACTGTTTTCCTGTAAGAATACTTTTTTGGGGGCTGAGGAGAGAGTACTGGTGATAAGGACTGAGGTTTTATCCCCAGCATTGCATATGGTCTTCTGTGCACTGACAGGAGTATTCCTGAGCACAGAGCCAGGAGTGATCCCTGAGTACACCCAAGTATATTCCCTAAAGCCAAATAATAGGAGCATGGTAGCACTGTCATCCCGTTGTTCATCGATTTGCTCAAGCGGGCAAAAGTAACGTCTCCATTGTGAGACTTGTTACTGTTTTTGGCATATTGAATACCCCACAGGTACTTGCCAGGCTCTGCTGTGCAGGTGGGATACTCTCGGTAGCTTACCGGGCTCTTCAAGAGGGGCAGAGGAATTGAACCTGGGTTGGCCACGTGCAAGGCAAACGCCTTACCCACCGTGCTACTGCTCCAGTTTAGTAGTAATAATATTTGTTTTCAAGAATTTTCTAGCTGCCAATATGTTTTTCTTTTCAGGAATAAACACTAAAATTCAAATTAAAAAATGTAAATGCTAAGAATGTTAAGATTTAAAGAAAGTCTTATTTTGAGACACACTGATTTTTAGGGGCTACTTTCAGCTTCGTGATCAGAGTTGCTTATGGTGCTCAGAAGACCATGCAGTGACGGGAACAAAGTTGGGTAATCCTTTGTGCAAATCACGCACTCCAACACAATGAGCTTTCTCTCACTCCCTAATTTAAATACTTATGGTGAAATACAAAGTTATTTACATAAAATACTACTACTGTTAAGGCTGGAGCGATAGCACAGTGGGTAGGGCGTTTGCCTTGCACGTGGCTAACCCGGGTTTGATTCCTTCATCCCTCTCAGAGAGCCCGGCAAGCTACCGAGAGTATCCTGCAAATCGAGGAACAACGGGACGACAGTGCTACAGCACTAGTACCACTGTTAACTCTCTCTCTCTCAGCCTCTCTCTCTTTCTGCCTGTCTCTTTCTCTCTAATCTTTGTGTGAGTTTGATTGCTAATTTTACTCTGGTGGAGTAAAGCAATCATTAGAAAACCACAAATTGGTAACTGTATACTTAGCAAATAATTGATGTGATATAATTGGTGTGATATATTTTTTTAAATTCCTGAGTTCATGAGCCAGGAGTAACCTCTGTGCAATGCCAGATGTGACTCCCCCGTCCCCCCTAAAAAAGAAAGTTTTGGTCTACATTGCACTTTGCATTTCCTCTTCCTGTTCCTATTTCTTCACAAGAGTTCAAGACACCAAAAGAAAAACTGGTTCCTGAGCATTGACCTGCCTGAACCCGCTCCCTATACACCTCCAAGCAAGAAACAAATCTGACTGAGAGTCCCTGACAAAATAAGGCTAACTGATCAAACTGAAAAGTTAAATGAGAGAAAACAATATCCACAGAGCAATCATGGTTAAATGCAAGCCATTAGACAACTGCAACTATCTCAAGACACTTCATTCAACCATCACTTTCTGTCTTCCAACTAATCAAATGGGGAGAAATCTCCCCTGGCAGTGCTCAGGGGACCATATGGGATGCTGGGAATTGAACCCAAGTTGGTTGTGTGCAAGGCAAATGCCTTACCTGCTGTGCTATCACTCCAGCCCACCAAATACTTTCTGGGACTGATTATTGCAGGAGTTAATAGTAGATTAATGACATGTATTTTACTGATGTGAATTTGGGTATTCTGCATTTTTTACTTTATCTGTTTACTACTTTGGTGGGCTAGAGCGACAGTACAGCAGGTAGAGTGTTTCACTTGCATGCGGCTGACCCGGGTTTGATTCCTCTGTCCCTCTCGGAGAGCCTGGGAATCTGCCGAGAGTATCTTTTCCACACGGCAGAGCCTGGCAAGTTACCCATGGCATATTCGGTATGTCAAAAACAGTAACAACAAGTCTCACAATGGAGACGTTACTGGTGCCCGCTCAAGCAAACTGATGAGCAAAGGGATGACAGTGATACGGTGCTATTTTTTAACATAGTCATAGGTGTAGCCTAGGTAAAATATTAACAAATTAATCAGTGGAACAAAAGAATCTAGTGGAATCCATCAATATATGTTTATCTAAATTTTTTTAATTAAAGAAAAGTAAAGTAATTCAATGGCAAAGGTATGTTTGCAGTAAATGTAACTGATAAATGGCATATCTGGAAAAAACATAACTACTCTTATTTCACATCATAAAAATATAATTTATGATTGATTATAGACATAAACATAATAGCTAGAAACATAAAACATCTGAAAACACATAGCACATTGTGTTTGCAAATTTGGGAGAGATATCTTGGACAAGAAATAAGATCACAGGGAAAGAAAAGTTGAACATTACCACAGTGAACAACTGTCATACTTTAAGAAGTACTTGATATAGATCTTTGGGAGGAAGATGTGGTGAGTCAGCTGATACTGTTGAGAATACTGGAGGAAGAATGTGCCCAGGAGTATAGGAGCAATTGTAGAAGAGAAGGTGGACAAAACACAGCATAAAATGAGACTAAGAAGTGTGGAAACAGCACAGGCAAAGTGTTAACATTTCACCAGAAGAGGAAGAGAGGGTGAGAAGAAAGAGTTAGAAGCAAGGAAAGAAAGGGGAGTGAAGGAGGGAAACAAGGAAGAAAAGAAAGATTAGAGGAAAAGAAAAAGGAACAAAGTAAGGAGGGATGAGAGATAGAGGATAGAGAGGAAAAAAGCAAAAGAAGGAAAGAGCAAGAAAGAAAGAAGAGCAAAAGAACAGATAGAAAGAGGGAGAGGAAAAGAAAAGAAATGAAAGAAAGGGTAGCATAGAGGGAAGAAAGACTGCAGGCATGATGGCAGGAAAAGAAATAATATTTTCAAGAACTTCTTTATGCCAGGAACCATGCTGAACACTTTTCATACAGAATCACTTAGAATTCTTTATTCAATGGTGTTTGGTATATAGTCATTATCTCCATTTTACTGAGAAAATTGGCTCCAAAATTTGCTCACTAACATGCAGTTCTATGACTGGAAGGCAAAGATGTGGCACTCAGCCTGGCAGCCTGTATTTAACTATCACATCATTGCCCTAAATGAACCGGAAACCATGTATGCTAAATTTTATAAGGCTAATGCATAGATTCAATGGGAAGACAGAGATTTGGGTTAAGAGAGGGTGGTCTGGGTTTGTGCGGATGACTTCACTGAAAAACCCAATGGAACTGATGGTAGATAGAGGTAATGAGATAGAGGGCAAGGCTGAGCATAAAATACTCATTGGATTATTTACTGAAAGAGGGATCAGCAAAGATTGAGAAATCAAGATGATTTTTTCTCCATTAAATTTGAGTGACTAGAATAGATATATCAAATCCAGTGTTTTGTTTTGTTTTTGTAATCTCATCCCCCACCCCTACTCCAATGGATGTGTGTGAGATTACTTAGGTTGTTTCCATATGTTGGTTACAGTAATACTGCAACTATGATATACATATATATGCATACATCTTTTTTAATGAGTTTTTTTTTTATATTCTTGGGATAGATACCAAGGAATAGAATTACTGGAACATGCTCTAGCTCTATTATTTTTTTGGAGGGTGAAGCCAAACTGCATAGCTCAGGGGTTGTACCTAGCTTGGTACTGAAGACGGCTTTTAGCAGTGGTTGGGAGACAATGTGGTGCTAGGGATTGACCCCTCGGTACACACCCACTAAGCCTGTGCTCTAGCTCAACTCATTTTCCTGACCTCGGTAGCTAAAAAAAATTGCTTTGAAGTAAAACAGATTTTATTTGGGTGGTTTTTAGAGGTGTGGAGGGTGAGAGAGAGATAAAGAGAGAGAAAGAGAGAGAGAACCGAGTGTAATCGGCCACACAGGCACAAGCAGCACATGGGCTCAGGCAGCATATGTGCCTGTAGTTAAAATTTTAATTTAAAAAACAATTTAAATTTTCTGAGACTCTATAATTCAGTTCACAGAGACTGAACTAGTTTGCAGTCCTAACACCAGTGAATGGATCCTTTCCTCTTTCCTCTGTGGATTCAGACGCCAGAATATCAGAACATATGTCACAGGGAAAATAACATGAACATCCATTAAAAAGAGATGTTCATGTTAAAAAGTATTCTTTCCAAATAATTTACCCATGTCACCTGTTATTTCCCATTCATTTTCACTGTTATCTCCTTAACACTCAGGAAGGATTTGGAAATTAGAACTTGAGAGATGGATTTAGCTTTTGTTTCTGTCTTCCCTTCTCTCAGTTGCAATACAAATTAGGACACAACACAGGTCTCTTAACTCCTCCAAAGAAGTAAACATTTAAAGGAGCTGAGGAAACTTTTTGAGAATCCAAGACATAAGTAGCTAGGTCTGTAGTTTTGATTGAAGAAAGAAGAGAGACAAATGGTTCACATCAGGGGATATTGATTCAACACAAAATTTCAACATGTGAAAATGACTATATTTAACCGAGAAGCTCTCTGTGCTTTGACTGAGATGTCCTATAATAACTGCCGCTTCCAAGCAGGGACATTGAAATTTAAAATATATTCTGTGTTGTGAGTCTTCAAAGTATGCAATGTATTTCAGGAATTCTATATATTTTTAGATTTTCCTTTCCATATATTATTGTCAATAGAGTGTCGTAGAAATCTCTAGAAATTGTGATCAGCATTGATTTTTGTTTAATTTCTCCTGTTATATGTTCCCTGAAAACATTAGGAACAATGATCTTTTCTGATTTCTAAGTTGTACTTTCATGAATCTTTTTTGTAAAAGTTGTGTATGTGTGTGTGTGTGTGTGTGTGTTGGGGGGGGGCAGGATAGAGGGGTGGGGCAGCTCCCAAGTACTGCACAGGCCTGGGAGGATGTGGTGGGTTCCAGCAAGATGACTAGAAGTTCAAGGAAAAGGCCCACAGATGTGGTACTGCTCAGATTCTGTGCTTCTGGTGGTAATCCAGGACCCCCGGAGGTGTTTGGACAGTGTATGTGGGTATTTGGGTACTTGGGCACTAGGACAGTTTGCGATGCCAGCGGTTGCATCTTAATCTCTATATCTCCCTGGCCTCACGCATCATTTGTTGTGATGAACTTTGTGAGATGCTTACACATTCTAACTTAGAGTTATCATCGCACTTGGGGGGAGGGAGGAGGAGGGGTCATACCTGGTATTGCTCAGGACTTTCTCCTGGCTCTGTGCTCAGGGATCACTTTTAGCAGTGCTCAGAAGACCATATGTGGTGAAGGACAGAACCAAACCAGAGTCTGACCCTTGCGAGGAAAGTGCCATCCCCCTCCTATACTCTAGCTTCAGCCTTTATACTCATGCTTTAAAATATTTCAGTCTATCACTTAAGTTTTTTTCTAGATAATTTCTTCCTAGAGTGACAATGTCAGTACCACACCCCCCTTTATGTACATAGACACACTTCAATAAAAGTGAAATACAAAAGAGGATAAAAATACTGGATGATAGAATAAAGTGCTAGACAGCAGGTAGGGCTCTTTCCTTACACGTGGTTGACCTTTGTTTGATTCCCAGTATTCCACGTGGTCCCCAGAGCCTGCCGGAAGTGATCCCTGAGCACAGAGTGAGTAATAAGTCCTGAGCACCACTGGGTATGACCCAACACACAAACAAACATATAAAAGAAATGGTGGATGGAGCTTAACTTGCATTAATTCTGATTTCTTTACTCTAAGTTGATGGCCCTTACTCCCTTCCTTCTTAAAGCTGATGGGACTAAGGTCTACCTTTCCTCCAGATTGGCCACAAATTGAAAAAAATCTTAGTTCCTGTGGTAGTCTGAAAGGAGGTAGAGCATAGTCAGGGAGATTATGAGGGAAAAAACCCTCCTAAATAAATAAAAGAGAATACTCCACAGAGCAGGAATTTAAGACTATTTTCTGACTGGATATAGACTTCCAGTGACATGTTTTTGTTCCAACATTTCTGTGGCATCCTTTGCTGCCCGTCACTCCAAGTACCTGTAATCCAAAGTTCCATCGTTGATGCTTTTGGGTTGATTTAGTTTTAGCTTAGTGCTTACTCTAAAGACTATGAAACTGCCTTCCAGGACTACATGTTTATTTTTTAAAAAATGATTCAGTGAATAGAAATAATATCTAATTTTGTCTCAATAATTATGATGATGAATAAGATTGTACTTAAAGTAGTTTGAATGTTCTAATAAATTACTGTTTGACTCTCATTCATCTAACATCAGCCATTTGGGGGAACTTTCCTCAAGGGTTCTATTGAACTCTGCCCTCTGCCGTGAGAAGATAGTGGCTCCTGGTGATAATTACTCGGCCGCCTATAAGGCCGAGTCTCCCTGCAGTCAGAGGCTATGACATATAAATCTGAAGGGCTAACTCTAGCAATTGGGGTCTCAGTAGGTGCTAGAAAATTGGGCAATTCATAATATCAGTTAAAGCTTCTCTTTCAGTGTTTGAGTAATTTTTTTTCTAACACTAGTCATAAAAATGTAGCACTTTATTCCATTTCGGGCCAGACTTTAATTAAATATGCATGCAGCATTGCAATATAAATAAAGACTAAATATTTAGAATACAATGACTATTTTAAATGAGTGTCAGAAAATAAAATCTATAGTTCTTGCATAAGTGATTTCTCTGATGACTTGAATATGTACTCAAGACAGAAAGATGCAACCCTAATTATAGAGCTGTTAATTTATCAATTTTACCAATTATAAAATCACCCTTTATCATTTTGATCTTCCCTTTTAGGTACTAATAGGTTACATAATTCTTTGTGAAGCAGAAATATGTAGAGAATATTTATTATTGTTATTGTTCTTATAAAAACAACGCTCCCGGAAGAGAGCGACAGAGTCTCTTGCCCCCGTGCCTGGTTGTCTTCACAGAGGCCCTCAGAGTGGGGCGGGTTGAGTTTCCTTCCCTGCCTGAGCAGAGCCCCAGCAGCTGAAGACATCCAGAACTCAGCTACAGCCATGCTCAAGGCCCCTCTCCACACGTTAGGACAAGCCTCAGGCATGAAGGAACAGGCAGAGGAACCCAGGTGTGCAGGACCCGGGATTGAGATCTCCAAGCCTTCTCAGATCAGAACTGGGCCTCCTCCACTCAGACCCCCCATTTTCCAGTAGCTTGGCAATCACACCCACAAACTTCTCTGGGCATTGTGTAATCCCATCAAGGGCCAAGATCCAGAGACTATAAAACAACACTTGGGGAAGCACTCGACCTCTTATAGCCTAGTTCTCTCTCTCAGAGAACCTGGCATGGTACCGAGAGCTTCCTGCCCACATGGCAGAGCATGGCAAGCTCTCTGTGGCATATTCAATATGCCAAATACAGTAACAACGATGGGTCTCATTCCCCTTACCCTGAAAGAGCCTCCAATGTGGCACCGCAGGGAAGAACGAGTAAAGAGAGGCTGCTAAAATCTCAGGGCTAGGACGAATGAATGGAGATGTTACTGGTGCTTGCTCAAGCAAATCGATGATCAATGGGATGACAGTGATACAGTGAAACAGTAATTGTTCTTATAACTAATAATTATGGGAACAATAACACACTTTACATAATTCTACCCAGTTTTTCCACTTTTTTCAATGAAAAAGGTGTTATTTCCTCAAAAATTATAGGGCAATATTTAAAGCATCTTTGCCACCCTGGTTCAAATCCTGGTCCCACATAGGGTTCTCTGAGCATTGCCAGGAGAGATCCATGAACATAGAGACAGAAGTAAGCTCTGGGCACCATTGGGAGTGATCCCCACATAAAAACAACCAAACAAACTTCATGAGAATTTTGTATTGTGTATTTTTTAGATAACTTCTCTCTTCATAAACAACTTTCTCTCTAAGAATTATGAACATTCCTTATGATATCATTTAATATATTTTTAATTTCTGCAATTTTTACTCTATTAGAAGTTTCAATGACCACACAACAATGTGCTCCTTTAATGTCACTACCTACCTGTATTTCAGTGAATGGAGGAGCTACATTCTTAGCCTGCCCCAAGACCTTACATATTTAGAAGCAATTGCTTTAGGAAAATACAACAATTACATTATAAAATAAAGCATCTGCACATTTCAAAATTTTATACATCCCAACACCATCTAGATAGACTTTACCTTTTCCAATTGGCTTAAGTGACAGGACACTGCCTGTGTTGGCAAGGAAAGCAAATTGGAATTCAGACCAACAAACATTGCACTTTGCTTCAAACTCAGAAAAGCAAGCAGCATAATACATGTAGACCAAATTTCCTTTTTAACACTATTGACTTCAAAATAATAGAACTTAAGTGCAGCATAGGTTGTCCCAAATTACATGATATTATAAAGCGGGTCACTGTAAGGTGCTATTTGGAAAGGTTGAAACTCATTACACATTTGTCATAAAGTCCAGTGAACCAAATTGTACATATTCTAAGCATGGCTTCTGCTACTTCTTTAAAGCAGCACAGATTGATTTCACATTTAATGTATATAAACCGTGAACTCACATGGCTAAGCTATATTGCTCAAGAGTGAATACTATGGTGTGGAGAAAGCCCTTTTTTTTATGGATAATCCTAGTAAGTCATTTGTAAGAGATAAGTTCCCAGATTTAGTTCTGTATTATTCTTTTGTGTTCTGTTTTCTTCTCATTCTAAAGACTACATCCAGTTGCGTGCTCACAAAAATTTGCGTATAACTGATCATGAAGCAATAGATAATTTGTTGATCTCAACCTACTGCTGGGGGAAATGAATCTATTTTAATTTTTCAACTGAACAGTGACATTTTTTTATTTACCTGTGTATGAAAATTATCAGGAGAATCCCTTCTTGGCAATAAGTTACTTGGTATTATAATATACAGACTTGTGTTTAATTAAGGGCTGAGCAATAGTACAGTGGGTAGGGCATTTATCTTGTGTATTAGGCTAATCCAGGTTTGGTCCACGGCAACCCCTAGGGTCCTCCAAGCACTGCCAGGAATAATTGCTGAGTGCAGAGTTAGGAGTACACGCTGAGGAAATCTGGCTATGCCCCCCACCCCCCACTCCCAACAAAAAACGAATTTTGTTCCATTATCTTATAAAATCCAGCATTTCAGACAATTTGAGAAATTTTAAATTGGGGGGTGCTTCAGTAGTTTCGGGTAGATGTCCCATTTACTTCTTGATGGGTATTTGAGCCAATGAGTTTAGGCGAATGATGGTTTTATTACAATTTCAAGCTCTTAGACAGACAGATCTACACTCATTCATACGCTGGTCCTTGTGTAGAGAAATGCATTCTTTTGTTTAGTGGTGAAATTATTAGGTCATAGTCTAGAAACGTTTAATTTTAGTGGAAATATGCAAACTATTTTAAATGTAATAATACCATTTTCTGTCTAAAGAGACTTTTTGTTGTTCTATACTATACTCAACAGTGCTTGAGTTTATTTGGCATTTTAAGTCCTTTGAGTGTGATAAAATTGTACTTTTTTGCGTGAAAAGGAGCATAAAACTGAGAGTAGTTTTTTCATAAGTATGAAAAATAAGGGTTTCAAGTCTCCTGAAGTATTGAATGCTCTACACACATATTTTAGTATTGTCACTAGTATTGTTGTTTATTTGATATTTTTCTGCATTCAAATGCTTATGGGGTGATCTCTTCTCCCCCCCCCCCTCTCTCTCTCTCTCTCTCTCACTTTGGGGCCACACCTGATAGTGCTCAGGGTTTACATCTGGCTCTGTGAGTAGGGAATATTCTTGTGGTGCCGGGGATGATCGTAGGTCCCCTCCATGGAAGCAAATGCCTCATCCACTGTATCATATCGCCCTTCCCTAAATTTTTTATGATTGAGTATATTTACTAGTGTTTTTAGATAGGAAACTATTCTTTTATGTTGTGATTGTCTGTGAGCAATAATATTCTTGGCTCTAGGTTCTCAGTTTGTCCTTTCTTCAGTTGCACTATATGCAGTGAGTTTAATTGCCTTTTGAAATATACTAAAAATAATACTATGACTGGATGCTAAAATGTTACTATGTGCAAAACACAGCCCAGAAATAGAGCAGTAGAAAATGTTTTTTTTTAGAGACACAAATATTAGCTGTAGGAGAAATAACTTCAATTGCTTTTCTCTTTTGGTTACACAGTTTTATTTTTGCTTGTATTTTAATTTTTCAGCTATGAACATGAGAGGTAAGTGATAAAAAACCATTTCTCCAAATAACTCTGAAGGAGCTCCTTAGATTAGAACAAAATTAAATCTCTAAATTATTGAGAACCATTGTATAAAGCCATGTCATCTTTCTTTTTAACATTACATAAAAAATGATCGATAAAAAATATGGCATCATATATTCAATGAATTTCAGTACGGCAGTTTATTCTTGTCCGTTGTTGAGTGTTTACCAGCTTGGTTATTCATACTGTTCCTCATCCACCACACCCCAGGATCACTTTTGAACCGGAGTCTTGGTCAGTCCAAAGAAACCTGGACTTTGAATTCGGCAACAGAAATACATAGACTGTGTGTGCTTTCACCCAGAGGCCATTTGGCAAGTTGATAACTGTCTATAAACAGCATGTGTGGAATGAAAAACCATGCGAAATGAAAATGTCAGAACTGTTGTTACTATTTGCTCTTTTTCTGGGTGCACCTGCCCTGTTGCATAATTTTTTTTCCTTAGAGAAACCTAATATTGCAGACTTTAACTGTGTCAATGGTTTCCTGTGGCTGGTACTGACAATTGTAAATAATCAGATCTCATATTTGAAGCTTATATTTTCCTTAGGAAGTTTGAAGTCATGTGGCTAGTTCTACACTTTTTTACAAAGGTTCTTGCGAATTTTCTTCTTATACCGGCACACTGAGCTTTCACCTCCCACTGGATTTATACAGCTAACACTGACACTTGGGAATGTTTTGTATGATTGTTTACCTGTACACTGGCACAGAGTGGCCCTCAGGTCACCTCTAAGTAGAAAACTTCCTCTTCTTTTCAGTTAGAATGGAAAGTGACTTTGGCTTCCTGTGCTCCATACAAAGTAAGCCTGGAAAACGCTTCTCCTTTCTTGCCATTTGAGGCCATCTTCTTGGAGAAAATGACACATCAGTCTGGAACCTTTGCTATATTGAATATTCTAAGAGTTCAAAGTTATCACCTTTAAAAAAAGGGGATTAGCATGTAATGTGCCTCATTATTATTCTTTGGTGAATATATTGTAATAGCGTAGTTTGCCCTTTAACAATCACATGCTGATGTATGCATTTTACCTATAATTTCAAAATCAATCAGTACTGGCTTGGGGTGAACTAATAGGAAGAATATTAAAAATGAGAAGTTACCCTATTTGTGGGAGAAGACTCTTTCCTTTGCATATGACTGTTAGGGTTCATGATTCGAACACAAGACACTGTGTTTGAACTGTGAGGAGTTTAAAGATTTTATTAAAGAGATTTGTTACAGACCAAGAGGAAGGAAGTGAGGAAGAGAGGGAGGGAGGGAGGGAGAGACAGACAGAGACAGACATAGAGAGACAGAAAGAGAGACAGAGGGAGAGAGGGAGACAGAGACAGAGACAGACAGAGAGACAGAGAAAGTTAGAGTTACAGACTGACCTGCCAGGGCTGCATTCCATAGAGATACTGTCAGGGTCTGACCCCCACTAGCTTTGGGGAGGGTTAAAGTCCCCTAAAACCACATAGTTCTTTCTCCCGAACTCATCTGTAAATTGTTTGGTCAGTGCCAGTGTGGGTGCCCCTTTGTTCTCTTCTTTCCATGCCTGGCTGACCATTAGATTCCTTATTTTTACTGATTGGCTGGCACTGTCTGCAAGCACTGTAAACTTTGTTCGTTCTGTTCCCCTTCCCAAGATGTGGTCTCGGGTTCATGCCCAGTTCAGCTGTCAGTTACATAATCATACAGAATAGCAAAAGGGCTACTAATAAATAAAATGGCTGCACGTTGGTTCATGCCGAAAATGGCTGTACTTTGGTTCTAACAGTGACCAACTCTGATCTTATTCCCCACTCCCACATATGGACATCCAGGAGTGACCCCCCCCCCAAGTACAGAGTGGGAAGTAGCTGCCAATTACTTCTGGGAAATGGTGTCCCCCAAGCCATAATCAAACAAATAAAATTGTATAGTGCCTAAGTTTTGAACACTCACCGTAATCTTATTAAATATAATTTAATCATGACAACTCGCTGCTTATGTAGGGAAGGAGAATCACAAATAACAATTTAATAGCATTCACTCTATTGCAGAGGACTTAAATTCCATAAAAATGTACCATAAACAAATGATGAATACAGATGTTTTCATTATGATGCTTGAGTCAGAAATTGATTATTTGTGACTCAGCTTGCAGTATTATTATCACATTTTCTATTCACAATATAATAATGCTGATCATGCACGTAGGACTTATTAGTAATGAGGATGAAAACTGTAAAGTAAAAACATATATGTTTATACCACCAAATAATAACTGCTGAAGTTCAGTAAATAGAACATCAGAAACTGCAGCAAGCGTCCAGAGTGACTTTCTCTGTCAGTAAAATGATGTTTATAAATTCCCTGTTCCACACAGGGCTATGGAGAGTGGAGAAGGTCACCAATGGAAAGAGACCCAAGAAATGTACTTTCCAGTGGATTCTTTTGATTTTATTCTTCTGTACTGTTTATTTGAAGAAGTTAGATAATGTGCATTTTGTTATTTGGCTTCAAGCTCAAAAAGGGATATAGGGTTTCCTTAACTTGCTTGATGCTTCCACACGTATTCCAACCAACTCTGGGGAGATAAAGGTACATCTATAAGACATGGGCAGCCTTTCAGGGTGCAAGAGGGCACTAGAAGCATGAATGGGTTTGCCTTGAATGTGGGTGACATGGGTTCGATCCCTGCATGGTAGATGCTCCTTCGAGCACCACAGAACTGATCCCTGAGCACAGACCCAAAGGTAAGCACTCAGCACAGTCAGGTGTGGCCCTTACCACTCCCCATCTCGCCAAAATGAATAAACCCCTTCTCAATGACCAATCTTTCAGCCCGGTTTCTGTGTGCCTGAAAGAAGTGTCAAGAAGATGAATACATCCTGAGCTCATCACTGGGGGTCAAGGGTGAACAGGAGTGTATTGATAAAAGAGGCAAGCAAGGCGAGGAGCCAACATGTGCCCGTTCAACATGCTAATGTGGAGCCTGACTCCCAGCAGCAGTGCTGATACGGAAGTCGTGGGAAGGTTCTGGAAGGTTCCATTCTGCCTGGAAGTTCAACATGCTTGTGTCGTCAGAGCCCGCCAGAGGCATCAGCCATCTCAGACAGCTGCACTGGAGAATGAGGCTTGATTCAACAGCCAGGCTGCAGGGAAGTTTGCAACATCTCAGGATGGGAATGACCTCTATGAGCATGAGGTGGGGGGAAATCACAGTGACAGAAACTGCCCTGTCTATGGACAGTTGGAGGAGGGAGAGTTTCAGAGGCCACGGGCTTGAGAAGGGTCCACGTGCACAGTGGACTTAGCAATTACTCCATTTGTAGATGGTTGACGTTGGGCCACATCTTGCTAAAAGTGGTTTAAGTGCTTTGTTGCCTTAACGCAGGCAAATGCAGGATCATGATGAACTTGGCGCCCCCCAGGGCTGCACCCAGAGGTCCCCCAGCTGGTACTGGGCATTAAAACAGGCCTGACTGCATACAAGGCGTGAGCCTTAGCCCATGAGCTCTCTCTCCCACCCCAGCAAGTACCATCCTCCAGATGACACACTAAGTGAGCGCTAGGCTGGAGTGTCAGTCCTGGGAAATCTGGTTTCAGAGACATTCCTTTAAGCGTGTGTCTCTTCTACCTCCCTCCCTCCCTCTCCTCCTTTCGTCTCCACACCTTAGCCTTTTTGTGTATAATCTCAAGTTCTTTCCTCAGTGTTCCCCCCACCCCCGAGAATCCATCATGCACCATGAGTATTTGGAAATATTTGGATTACTCAGAGGCGGCCATAAACGTACCCCTCTTAGGGCTGTGGCAACGTGTTTACGTAGGGTGTTGGGAGCTGAGTCACCCTGACACCAGCAAAGGCCTTGAGTTTAGGCTCAGAGAGGAGAGGCTGGAGGACCGGAGGGTCAGGGAACACCTTGGAATGCTTGTTAGACACAATGCTTCCCCAGACCTGCAAAAGACCATCAGGTGGAAATGAAACTTGATGCTGAGTTACACGGTTGACCCTTGAGCAAGTTTGAACTACACAGGTCCAAAACACACTTAAACCACTGTGATACATTGCATTTCCCTTTGGTTGTATTTGATGATTTTCTCTTTTTCTTTCAATTTAGTTTTAGGCACTGTGGTTTACAGGACTGTTAATGTTACGGTTTCGTGCATAACATATCCCACCACAGAATTCATTTCTTTCCAGAGTTGCCTCAACATCCTGCCTCTCTCCCACCCCCATCTCTCCCTCAGGTAGGCTTCCTACTAAATTATTCTCTTATTAACACTTCATGTTCTCTACCTTATTATGAGGATACACTATTATGAGGATAACACTTGCGCACATGCGCACGCGCACACACATAGGTGAGTCTTAGTCAACTGTCATTGGTAAGGCTTCCTGCCAGCAGTAGAGTATTAGTAAAGGTTTTTGAGAAATGAAACATTTTACTCACATTTCCAACTTGAGTGTGTATATGTTCCAAATCTTTGTGCTATTCAGTGGGCTATTGGACCAAAGTAGAAGAAGAAAAGGAGGATTATGGGAAGGAGGAAGAGTGGGGGGAGGATTTTAAGAAGAAGAAGGTCAAACTATCAAAAATCAGCCATATTAATGGATTTTGCTCTGTTTTAGAGAACTTAAAGAGTTACCACATATATAAAAGTAGCAGTGCACTGTCGTCCCATTGTTCATTGACTTGCTAGAGTGGGCACCAGTGACGGCCCCATTGTGAGACTTCCTAGTACTGTTTTTGGCATATCAAATACGTCACTGGTAGCGTGCCAGGCTCTGACGTGTGGGCAGGATACTCTCAGTAGCTTGTCAGGCTCCCTGAGAGGGACGGAGGAATCGAACCTGGGTTGGCCACGTGCAAGGCAAATGCTCTACTGGCTGTGCTATCGCTCCAGTCTATATTAAAGTATAACATATTTTTAGTACTTGAAAATTAGCAGCCCCAAAATATTATAATAGAATATTTTAGATAATTATTAAATTTTACCAGCCATATACTTAGTTCAAAAAACAAAAGCTCCTCTCTTAAATATGACTATTCACAAAAGGCATTACTAGATTGAGAGTTTGTGTTTGAGAGTGTTTTTCAACTGGTTCTGAAAGAAGAATGAATTTTTTTGGCTGGATGATATCCTTGGGAACTATCACTTTTTGGTCTGTTAAAAGTATCTAATTGATGTGCGTCACCAAGAATAAATCATCCAAAGCCAGAACAAAAATCACAGGATATGACGAGTTTGATTGAAACTATTATTTTCCCTCTCTGGGGACAATCCCATGGTAGGTGCCCTTCTCCTGAGACATTTCCAGCAAATCCTAATGCCAGTAAGGTCATTGGATTTTATGTTTCTTATTGAATAATTTTTAGCTTGACAGATTTTTTATTCCAAATTTGCAGAACCTTCACAAATATTATGTTGGATTATTTTAGATATTTTTCCCTCTCCAATAATTCACTCAGATTCTTTGTAACTTGTTTTCCATCTATTTTTTAACCTGAATAAATTTTAGGTATGAGAAAAAATATTAAAGTTACAACTTCTACAGCAATTTATGTTTTTTTGTTTTGTTTTGTTTTGTTTTGTGTTGGGGTAGTGGTTGGGGTTACTCCTGGCTGTATTCTGAGTCATTCCTGGTGATGCTCAGGAAAGCCTGGAGTGCTTGGGATCAAACCTAAATCTCTACATCCAAAGCATGTATTTATCCCTTTGAGCCAGGTTCCGGGCCCATCTCACAGTTCTACTCACTGTCCTATTCCTGTTAGATGTTCTTTCTAATGTAGTACTCCCTCTATGGTGGGGGTCTTCCTGAACTCAGGAACTAGGTATTGTCTACTTAAAATAAACTTTCCTTTTGGGTTTTATCTCACACTAAATACAGCTGTGAGTGATAGCACAGCGGGTAGGGCGTTTGCCTTGCACGTGGCCTACCCGGGTTCGATTCCTCTGCCATTCTCGGAGAGCCTGGCAAGCTACCGACAGTATTCTGCCCGCACGGCAGAGCTTGGCAAGCTACCTGTGGTGTATTCAATATGCCAAAAACAATAACAACAAGTCTCACAATGGAGATGTTACTGCTGCCTGCTCGAGAAAATCAATAAAATACAGCTGTGTGGTTAAGCAATAATCTATGGATATTATGAAGCTAACGCAGTAATCAAAACAACTCACATATTTTATAAGAACTTATGCAATATCCAGAAACTTTTAAGTCAAAAAGTTATGGTTATATATTCTATGATTGAGCTGGAGCAATAGTGCAGTGGGTAGGGCATTCGTTTTGCACGTGGCTGACCTGGGTTTGATTCCTTCACCCCTCTCTGAGAGACCCGCAAGCTTCCAAGAGTATCTCGCCTGCACGGCAGAACCTGACAAGCTACCTGTGGCGTATTCTATATGCCAAAAACAGAAACAATGAGTCTTACAATGGAGACGGTACTGGTGCCCGCTCGAGCAAATCGATGAGCAACGGGATGACAGTGACAGTGACAGTGATCCTGTGATTAGGTTGATATGTAGCTATCTATATCTACCTATATGTGCGTGTACATCTATATTTAGCATTCAGAAAGCACTCAATTAGTAACTATGTTTCAGTCACTTCCCCGGGGAAATCAGGCTTTAGTTAGTCAGCACTCAGAGGTAAAAATCTGTGCTTTCACAGAGATTAATAAGAAAGAAATCTATTGCCTTTCTTAGAAGCAAAGGTACTGTGCTAGATTTTATATTATGTATTCTCTGACAAAGAAATTTATCAAAAAGAATTCTGGAGAGAAACAGAAATAATCTAATCAGCTTCACGA
This sequence comes from Sorex araneus, assembly GCF_027595985.1. Taxonomy (NCBI): domain Eukaryota; kingdom Metazoa; phylum Chordata; class Mammalia; order Eulipotyphla; family Soricidae; genus Sorex; species Sorex araneus. Next base: position 104,238,609 of record NC_073302.1, read on the forward strand.
GGATTATCCAAGATATCAAGGCATGACATTGCTTATATAAAATGATTACAGTGGGATTACCTTATACCATCCATAGATGAGACTGTATAAATTCAGTTAAAAATTAGAAATACAAGGGATGCATATCTACTTTTTAAATTTGTGATAAAATAGGTCAGTATAAATGTTGCTGAATAACACTGGAAATAATATCAGATGATTTGACTTTTTTTTTTTTTTTTTTGCTTTTTGGGTCACACCCGGCAATGCACAAGGGGTCACTCCTGGCTCATGCACTCAGGAATCACCCCTGGCGGTGCTCAGGGGACCATATGGGATGCTGGGATTCGAACCCGGGTCGGCCGCGTGCAAGGCAAACGCCCTACCCGCTGTGCTATCGCTCCAGCCCCTGATTTGACATTTTTAAGTGACCGATTTTAACATATAAAATGTCTACCAATAAAATCAGATTGTAGAGATATGGGTTTCTATAGGAAAATGTTGGCTGCCTAAGTTCTTTGCTAAAATTATTGAAGATATACGTGAGGAGGAGAACTGATATACAAACAACACACACACACCAAGTTCATCATGATCCTGAATTTGTCAGGGTTAGGCAGCAAAGCACTTAAACTACTTTTAGCAAGATGTGGCCCAACATCAACCATCTACAAATGGAGCAATTACAAATTCTTCTGTGCATGGTGGACCTTTCTCCATGTATGATCTCTGAAGCTCTCACTCCTTCAAGATCCAATAAGTAGGGGTGTTTCTCTCACTGCGATCTTTTTCCCTTGTAGAGGTTATTCTCATCCTGAGATATTGCAAACTTTTCTGCAGTCTGGCAGTTGAATCAGCCTCCTTCTTCAGAGCAGCTGTCTGAGATGGCTGATACCTCTGTCAGGCTTTGAAGATACAAAATATGTACATATTTTGATGCTGGGAATTGAACCCAGGTTCTCACACATGAAGTGCTCTAAGACTGACTTATGTGCTTTGACTTTAGTAAGAAAAATTTTCTTTCTACCCATTTGGGTTTTTTGGCTAGTCCAATATTTAAACTGAAATTAAGAAGATGAACAGGAGAAATATAAACATAAGGGTGTAAAGGAGTCCAAAGACAAGAGTATAAAGGGCAAGTAAAATGAACGAATCTTTTATGGATTCCATAAGCAAAGCACTTAAACTACTTTTAGCAAGATGGATTCCTGAGCACCACTGGAAGTAGCCCAGAGAAACACCAGAAGTAATTTAAAAGCAAAAATTAAAAAATAAAGAAAAAAATGAACTCGAATACAAAATGAACAAATGGACATTGGTTTGATTAAATGCATTGAAAGCAGTGAAGTAACTATAATATTGAAGATGATTTGAAATAAATCACACAAGATGACCTCGATGAAGAGAGGGGAAAATCGATCCATTAATTAAAAATGAGATAAAAAGAGTGCTATATAAAACTATTTAAAACTATGGGGGCTACAAAGATGTTACAGTGGAAAAGGCACTTAACTTGCGCTAGTCTGACTGGTTTTGATCAAAGGCCCATGACGTCACCTGAGCATAAGGCAGAAGTGACCCCTGACCACAGAGATTGGAGTAAGCCCTGAGCACTGCTGGCTGTGATGTTCAAACAAACAAACAAAACAAAAACAAAGTAAACATCATAAAACTATTGCTGAAAATTAAAAGTTCTCCTTTTGTTACTAAAGAAATGCCATGTACATGAAAAAAATTGATCTAGAGGTTTTAGAATCAAAATATTCTGGTAAAAATTATTAGATGTTAATATTAAGTAAAAACAAATTCTCAAGGACACAGTAAAAATGTCTTTCAGAAAGAAAAATAAATCAAGTGGACATTGAATCTAAATAAACTCTATAAATCTAGAGGTGTGCCAGCATTTTTAATAAGACAATATTTAATAAAAATATTTTATATTTGACCAGGTTGAGTATTTTATATTCAACCAGGCTGTAATCAAAATCCCAAAGCTGTAGCAAAATTTTCAATATTCAAAATTTCATAGATTTAAATAAATAATTTTAGTCCTTATGCTAATGTGGATCCACACATGGAAACATAATGCATAATGATATAGGAATATTGCAGTGAAAAACTGTGATGTATGGGGTAATGTAAAAGAAAGTAATGTAAAATTACTAATTGTCACAATGTTAGTAAGATTTTGCTGTGGGGGAAGTTAAAACAATCTTTAAATCAGTGACTGAGAGTCCCTGTAATAAAAGATGAACAGGATATAAACAAGATAATGATATTTCTACACCCTTTCTACACGAGGGAGATGAAAAAATGGAAATATAGTTTCAAGTGTCTTCCCCTCAATGACATCCAGCTTTGGAAACCAAGCCTTAAATTCTAGTGTTGGGAATACTACGCACCGATGAAAAACTTTTGGTTTCTGGGTTCAAATGAGAAAAATGGCAACACTGTTGAAAACGTAGAGAATTGGATGGTAAGAATCTGCAATAGAGGGGCTGGAGTGATAGCACAACGGGTAGGGCGTTTGCCTTGCACGAGGCCGACCCGGGTTCGAATCTCAGCATCCCATATGGTCCCCTGAGCACCACCAGGGGTGATTCCTGAGTGCAGAGCCAGGAGTAACCCCTGTGCATCGCAGGGTGTGACCCAAAAAGCAAAAACATGAATAAATAATAATAATAATAATTCTAAAAAAAAAGAATCTGCAATAGAAATGACTGGTGAAGTTTCTAAAAATTGATTCACTTTACTATGAAGAACTTTGATGGCGTGAAGTGAGTAAAGCCACACAAGGTTGTTTTCCAGAACCTGAGTGTTTGATTTGGCAACAAACAAATCTGGACCTCATCCAACAGCCGGTACATCCTCTCTATACCAGACAATAGAATAGTTAACTGCTTGACAGGAAAGGATTCGTGGATGCAAATCAGTGTGTGAAACAGAAGGCAGAGTCACCGTGCCCAGGGTACAACGATTTCAGCAAACGGGCTGATATATTTGTATAAAGTCTCTGAGAAGAAAAATTAAGATGTGAAATTTAATGAGTTGATTAAATTTTTATATTCAGTTGAAAGAGTTTCAATCTTCAAATGAATTTAAAAAATACATTTACTGAGGTTTCCTGGAATTGAATTATCATTTTTTTTCCTGCTAGAAGGCAGAATGAAATTCAAAGTCAAAATTAAAATGCTAAGAAAAAGTTATATTTTGGAAGATTAAAATTTTGATGTGAAAATTCCCATCTGCTACCAAATGAAAATGAAAATTTCCTTACTTCTACCACCAAAAATAATCACCAAAAATTTTTATGAGAACTTGGCTTCTACTGTTGAGATAATAAAAGCAAATGATTCACATATATACACCAATGAGGTAGTGTTTGATAAATATTTATTGGAGATACTGTTTGGTAATAGAACAAGAAGAAAAACTTAATCCCTGTGCTCTATTGTAATGGGTTTGTTAAGAAAACTATAAGCTGATTATCTTAATTCAGTTCAATTCTTAAGTATGTTTTGCTAAATGAAGGACAGCACTTAGTTAAAATTATATGATATCTTAGTTCCAGGCATTTCCTGCTGATTCTGAGACTCTATTGCTTTTTCCTAAAGAAAAATAAGAAACACTTACTTTACTTTCCCATTCCTCCTATTTTTCTAAAACAAATTCTGGGCTATTCATGCTGTGCTCCATAGAAGGAAAGAAAGAAAGAAGGAAAGGAAAGAGAGAAAGGAAGAAAGAAAGGAAGGAAGGAAGAAAGAAAGAAAGAAAGAAAGAAAGAAAGAAAGAAAGAAAGAAAGAAAGAAAGAAAGAAAGAAAGAAAGAAAGAAAGAAAGAAAGAAAGAAAGAAAGAAAGAAAGAAAGAAAGAGAAAGAAAAAAGAGAGAGGGAGGGAGGGAGGAAAGAAGAAAGAAAGAAAGAAAGAAAGAAAGAAAGAAAGAAAGAAAGAAAAGAAAGAAAGAAAGAAAGAAAGAAAGAAAGAAAGAAAGATAGAAAGAAAGAGAAAGAAAGAAAGAAGAAAGAAGAAAGAAAGAAAGAAAGAAAGAAAGAAAGAAAGAAAGAAAGAAAGAAAAGAAAGAAGGAGGAAGGAAGGGAAAGAAGAATGAAAGGAAAGAAAAAGAAAGAAGAAAGAAAGAAAGAAAGAAAGAAAGAAAGAAAGAAAGAAAGAAAGAAAAGAAAGAAAGAAAGAAAGAAGAAAGAAAGAAAGGAGGAAGGGAAAGAAAGAATGAAAGAAAGAAAAAGAAAGAAAGAAAGAAAGAAAGAAAGAAAGAAAGAAAGAAAGAAAGAAAGAAAGAAAGAAAGAAAGAAAGAAAGAAAGAAAGAAAGAAAGAAAGAAAGAAAGAAAGAAAGAAAGAAAGAAAGAAAGGAGGAAGGAAGGGAAAGAAAGAACGAAAGAAAAAGAAAGAATGAAAGAAAGAAAGGATGAAAGAAAGAAAGAAAGAAAGAAAGAAAGAAAGAAAGAAAGAAAGAAAGAAAGAAAGAAAGAAAGAAAGAAAGAAAGAAAGAAAGAAAGAAAGAAAGAAAGAAAGAAAGAAAGAAAGAAAGAGAAAGAGAGAAAGAAAGAAACCCAGCAACAATGAGAACACTGGAATAATGGTAGAGGGAAGTGAGCTGGAAGAATTCATGTAGGAAATCCTTCTAAAAACACTTTGTAAACCAGGACACACCTCAGTCCCCCAAAAAAGACACAGAAAAGGAGTTATGAGGAAGAGGATATATGATGAATTTAGACCATCCTTTGATGGAGTGTGCAAGTACCTACTCCAATAAAATATTACATTCAGGGTTATTATTCTCTAATAATACAATAATTGCCATCTAATATTCATTGATTATAGGTGGATTTGAAATGCCTTGGTTTATTGAGATTTTATTTGTATAAAAGCATTTTATTCATTTTCAAATCATTATTTTCAGTGTATGTTAAGATTGTCCCAAGGGTTCACCTCCATTGGTTAAAAAAATAATAAATCAGAGTAATAAAATTAGACCTACATTTGGAAAATAAGAAAATTTGGAAGATAGCAAAAAAATATTAAATAACCAAAGATTTTGTGGAGTTCTTTTATATAGCTTTTGGTTTCTACAAGATGAATTTGAGGAATCAAATTAAAATAAAATATGTTGAAATCCATATTGCATGGGCTATCCAAGAAAATAACTAACTTACATTTGTGGAAATAGGCCATCTTGGCATTCCTCTCTCCTTCACATATGGTTTATTTGACAAGATAATATGAAAGGAGAAAAGGGCCAAATACAAAATTTAAATATATATCTACAGATAGATATTTTTTCTTTATTAGAGGAATTATGTTCTCTAGTAGAATATATCAAGTTTTAAATGTCTGTCAGTTTCAAACAGAAATACTCCCTGACTGTTCGCACTCCTTTGGAGCGCTGTCAAATGAATTCAAAGTAATTTTAGTATTATGTCAATTCACATTTCTTTCAGATTTGTAGATGACATTCTTTGCTGCTCCCAATCTGTTACAGATATTTTAATGTAAATTATTAAGTATTTTCCTGGGGAAACAGCTTACTTTGATCACATTTCACTATTTTATCATAATTTTAAGCTCTTGATTTATAGCACTTTTAAAGTCAATTTAAGAGACACTCAAAGGAGTTTTCTTTCATTTTTCTGAGAGTTTTCTTTCATCTTGGGTTCTTGTGTCAGACATTTGCCTTCTCTATTTATTTGCAGTCATGTGGATTGAATTTACCTGGCAGTACTTAGATGCAGTTCTGCAGATCAAACCACACTAGCTCACATGCAGTGAAATCATGTTGACTTCAGTCCTATCTCAGTGGCCCCAACATTCTGTAATTCTCTGGTAATATGCATTCATTCTTTACAAGTTTAGAGAGATGATTACCATCGCTTGTGATATCACAGCATCGTGTAACTTATTGTAGAATTTCTGCTCTGAAATTGTATGTTTGGATTCAACTGATGACTTTTGCATATTTTTCTTTTATTAATTCATTGAATTTTTTTTTTTTTTTTTGTAGAGCATGGCATTCAGTCCCAGCTGTGCTTCAAATTCCAGGCCCAATACGTAGTTCTAGAGAATTAGTGACCAAAGGAGGTGAAATCTTGTTGTCATTGATCTTTTCTAACTGGGGTAACAGAAAATAAAAAGCAAAAAATTTAAAAAAAGATATAGATATCTTATATGACCAATTTTTAAATTGATATTAAAAAATCTAAAGAGATAAAAGGGGGAGAAATACAAGCAAAACTGATGGGCAGGAGGTACTTAAGTCTAGGACTCCCCCAAATATGTAACGTACTGAACAGGTTCTTGTGGGGATGTGAATTAAAATCCAACTGGAGCATTTTTGAGGGTTTTGAAACAATCTATTGCTCTTTTCTGAAAAATTGAGATTTTTCAGATTGGAGGTTCTCTCCAGAAAGGTTTTTTTTTTTTTTTTTTTTTTTTTTTTTTTTTTTTTTTTAACGGGTGAAACGGCAGCTCCAGCTAGAGGCCTCTGGTTTGAACCTGTAACTCAGCCTTTCCTCATCACATTCAATCCTGGCCGAAGATCGACATTACCAAGAATTACAGTCCTTGCCCCAAAGCCTAAAGGTCAGGACAACCTTCCTCAGTTTACTCTTCCCTCAAAAGCCTAAACCTTATGTTTGAGGTTAGTAGATGAATGGTGTGTACCTCAGGGTGCACGGATCCACGAGGGAATTTTGCTGCTCTTTCCCGTGCCCACAGGTCAGCAGCCCCCCTTCATGCTTTCCATCGTCGAACTCCTTATAGTGATCATCCCCACAAGGGATGCTTGCTGAAGCTCTTTCTTGACCTGACACATTTCTGTGCAGTTACAGGAGGAGACCTCCCTCCTCTCTCCACGATGCCCCGATCCCTTGCAGGCTCAAGGACAAGACCTGAAGGCCCTGGTCCCCATCCTATTCTTTAACTGAGGACAGGAATACCTTGTCCTATTGAAACAAGAATTTCTACCCATGCAAATTCTCAACTGATTCAGAATTAAGTGTGGTCTCTTCTAATATGTCTGATGTTATTTAGATTACTTGACGAGCATAATAACTTAGAGGGGTATAAGTAAATTAGAGGGGTACAAGTAAATTTCCCGTCTTTATATTGCCAGTAACTTGTGTGATCTCAGAAGGAAATACTCCCTCCTTTAAGACTTGATCAATTTCTTGCACATTACTCAGGTAAAGTATGGCTAGAATTCAGTACCATTGTTAGAGGTGGCTAAAGGGGGAGCGAGGGATATAACTCCGAGAAAAAAGTGTTTTAAATCATCTCTCTTTTCTCACCCAGTTGGCCACTGGGGAAAGGTCTGGAGTGGTTCCCTGTGAGTACCTCCAGGGCACTCATGTTTACCAGTCCACAGAGGCAGGAGGCTGAGGCTGCACCTGTTCTGAGCCGTGTGAGAGATGAGTCTTGTCACCCGATTGCTCAGGCTGGAGTGAGGAACTGCTCTTCGTAGGGAAGTGGTCAGTCCTGACCTTGGCACAGGCAGTTCAGGTTTGTCTCCTTCCCTGGCAGAAAAGAATTTCAGGAAGATGGGGGGCATCACCTTCCCCAACCTCAAGCTCTACTATAAAGCGGTAATAATTAAAACTGCATGGTACTGGAACAAAGGCAGAGCAGTAGACCAATGGAACAGGTTAGAATACCCTTACACAAAACCTCAAATATATGATCATCTAATCTTTGATAAGGGAGCAAGAAATGTAAAGTGGAGCAAGGAAAGCCTCTTTAACAAATGGTGCTGGCAACACTGGGCAGCTACATGCAAAATATTGGGCTCAGACTTATACCTAACACCATGCACAAAAGTCAGATCAAAATGGATTAAAGACCTCAACATTAGACCAGAATCCATAAGGTACATTGAAGACATGGTCGGCAAAACCCTCCATGACATTGAAGCTACAGGTATCTTCAAGGAGGACTCACCACTGACCAGGCAAGTGGAAACAGAGATAAACAAATGGGACTATCTTAAACTGAGAAGTTTCTGTACATCAAAGATGCAGTGATCAGAATACAAAGACAGTCTACAGAATGGGAAAGGATATTCACCCAATACCCATCAAATAAGGGGTTGATATCAAGGATTTACAAGGCACTGGTTAAACTTCACAAGAAGAAAATATCCAACCCCATCAGAAAATGGGGCGATGAAATGAACAGAAACTTACTCTAGGAAGAAATTTGAATGGCTGAAAGACACATGAAAAAAATGCTCCTCATCACTAATCATCAGGGAGATGCAGATCAAAACAACAAGATACCATCTCACACCAGACTGGTCCACATCCAAAAGAACAAAAGTGACTGGTATTGGCGCGGATGTGGGGAGAAAGGGACTCTCCTTCACTGCTGGTGGGAATGCCGACTGGTTCAGCCCTTTTGGAAAACAGTATAGACGCTTCTCAACAAATTAGAAATTGATCTCCCATTTGACCCAGCAATACCACTTCTGGGAATATATCCCAGAGATGCAAAAAAGTATAGTAAAAGTGACATCTGCACCTATATATTCATTGCAGCACTGTTCACAATAGCCAGAATCTGGAAAAAACCCGAGTGCCCGAGAACAGATGACTGGCTAAAGAAAATTAGGTACACCTACACAATGGAATACTATGCAGCTGTTAGAAAAGATGAAGTCATGAAATTTGCATATAGGTGGATCAACATGGAAAGTATCATGCTAAGTGAAATGAATCAGAAAGAGAGGGACAGACATAGAAAGATTGCACTCATTTGTGGAATATAAAGTAACAGAATGGGAGACTAACACCCAAGAATAGTAGAGATAAGTATCAAGAGAAGTACTCCACAGCTTGGAAGCTGACCTCACATGCTAGGTGAAGAAGCAGCTCTGATAGAGAAGGGATCACCAAGCAAAGGGTGCTAGGTGGGCCCACTAGGGATGGGAGATACGGGCTGAAAATAGACTATAGACCGAACAAGATGCCTACTTAATATCTCTGTAGCAAGCCACAATACCTCAAAAGAGAGAGCAAACAAATGGGAATGCACTGCCACAGAGACAGGGTGGGGTGAAGGAGATAGGGTGGGGGTGGTGGGAGGGATGCTGGGACCATTGGTGGTGGAAAATGGGCACTGGTGGAGGGATGGGCACTCGATCATTGTATGACTGAAACATAAGCATGAAAACCTCTAAGTCTGTAACTTTGTCTCACGGTGATTCACTAATAAAATAAAATTTAAAAATAGAATTTCAGGAGGAAACAATAGTGAAACATGAGTTTTTATTGAAAAAGATTTACTTGAAAAGATTTGAAGGGAAAGAGAAGAAAAAATTCAAGAGAGAACTGGGGTTTCTTAGATTTGCAAAAAGCCTTGGAGAGGAGGACTGGGAGTTGAAGAGGGTTTGCAAAAAGCAAGTTCTGTGTGGCTGGGGGAGGAAGTTAGATGGAATTCCCCCGAAGAGTTTGGGCCTGGAGTTCTCTTCAAACAGAAGAGTAGATCTAGTCCTACAGGGCAAACTTTGCTCACTGATGGTCCTTTCTTATTCTTGTCATGACCTTTAGATCGTTCTGTAGATTGGGGCCTTGGGTGCCTGGGTGGTGCTTCCATTTCCTCTCTCCAGGGAGCTCAAGATTTGCATGTCATAGGGATGTGGTCTTCCTGCCTTTGGTCTGCTTCAGTACTAGGCAATCTCTTTTTAAGTTTTAGTATTTCCCAAAAACTGCACCCTACTTATCTGCCTGCACCAATTCCTTTAATCCCTCAGGCCCTTCTAAAGAGGTCACCTAATTCAGGTGTTTTCTGAAATAATATAGGCAAAGGCAACTTATTTCAATGTATTCAGGTATAACTCTTTCAATGCTTAGCACACACACACACACACACACACACACCACTATTTTATATTTCAACTAAAGAACCACCTTGGGGACTTTTTAAATATACCTTGTTATTCTATTACTTACTATTAGTATTCTATTACTTAACTATTCTCACTGTGTGATTGCTCTGGGGCGATAGCACAGCGGGTAGGGCGTTAGCTTTGCACGCGGCCGACCCAAGTTCGATTCCTCCGTCCTTCTAGGAGAGTCCGGCAAGCTACAGAGAGTATCTCACCCTCATGGCAGAGCCTGACAAGCTAACCATGGCATATTTGATATGCCAAAAACAATAACAAATCTCACAATGGAGACGTTACTGGTGCCCACTCGAGCAAATCGATGAGCAACGGGATGACAGTGATACAGTGATTGGGTGATTGCTTGAGTCGTACCTGGTGGTATTTACTGGCCATTATTCCTGGTTCAGTGCTGGAGGGACAATGTGGTGCCAGGGGTCGAACCAGGCCTGCTCAGAACAAAACAACATAAACCCACCTGTTTTAGGGAGCAGAGAATGTATTATGCAGTAAAAAAATTTTATAGATATAAATGGGCCAGCAAGAATACAGTATGTAAGGCGCTTCTTTGCATGCTGCCAACCTGGGTTTGATCCCTGGCACACATTCCTTGGAGCAGTGCCAGGAGTGACCCCTGAGCACAGCGCCAGGAGTAAGCCCTGAAGCATTGCCAGCTGTGGCCCCTCCCCCACAAAGAAAGGTATAAAATATGCAGTTAAAGTTATCCACTTTTTTTTTGTTCCTGTAAAGGAATTTCTGCTTACCTTTTTGTATGAATTCTTTCAGAATTTCTGTCCTACATGGATTTATGCATAACCATGTGCACGGTGTATACTGTTTACAACCTGAAATTTTCACTGATTTTTTTTTGGCTTTTTGTGTCATACCTGATGATGCTCAGGGGGTTACTTCTGGTAACCATAGGGATGCCAGGGAGTGAACCCTTGTAGGCTGTGTGCAAGGCAAATGCCCTACCCGCTGTACTATCCCTCCAGCCCCACTGACGCATTTTTGTTTGTTTGAGATTATCACAGGCAAAACTGTCTCATTCTCCACTTGCACCCCCGCCTCACCCACCGCCATGGCTGTTGTTGAAGTGGCCACATGTGGCCGTGGTGTCAGCCAGGGGCTGTGCTCAGGCCCACACAATTCCAGCTGCAGCACTTCTACCTGTGCTCAGAAAGGGCCCCGCTCATCTCCTGGTGGTGCTCAGCACATCCTGGCTGCAGTGCTCACGTACTTGCAATACTGCCGGTGGTGGGGTGCACACTGTTTACTGTTGCTGAGCTACTGATTCAGGCCCTGAGATTTCAATATTTGACCTCTCTGAAATTTAAAGGTACATATTTATTTATTGGTCTGGAGTGATAGCACAACGGGTAGGGCATTTGCCTTGCACACAGCCGACTAGGGTTCAATTAGTCTGTCCCTCTCGCAAGAGGGACACCCCTGGCAAGCTACCGAGAGTCTCCCGGCCCCACAGCAGAGCCTGGCAACCTACCTGTGGTGTATTCAATATGCCAAAACCGATAACAACAAGTCTCACAATGGAGACGTTACTGGTGCCCGCTCGAGCAAATCTATGAACAATGGGATGACAGTGCTACAGTGCTACTATTCTCACTAAGTGATTATGTTGGGTCCAGGCCGCAAGAAGCAGAGATGGGCCAGTCTTGCAAGATAAAAGTTTATTCAGACCAACATGCTGGGGCTGCACCTCTAGTAGATGCAGCGATTTGTGCTCGCTAGGGCAGCCTTTTTATAGGGCTTGAGTCCACTGGGCCAGTCACATTTGTCACGTAGCCTCGTCCAGAGCCACTTTCTTAGAATTCCTGTGTCCGAAGACATTCTTTCAATCTCCTTGCCCTGCGTCAGGAGTTACTATCTGTAACGCCGTGGGACCAGAGTCACTATCTGGGCTCTGCGTCAGGGGCGGAGTCGCTACCTGGGGTTTGTCCGGAGTCACTCTCTGCTGGGCCGGAGTCACCATCTGCTGGGCCGGAGTCACTATCTGCTGGGCCGTGGGAATGGAGTCACTATCTGGGCTCCTTGTTTTCAGCAACTCCTTCTGTGAGTGGGTCCCTATCTGTTAGGCACATACGTGAATTCCAACCCATCTGACAGGCAGATGTCAGGATGTAAGTGACAGGATCCAGGCATAGTACATTGTAATATACATTTTGGGGGCATAAGCATGGTTACAGAAGCAGAACAAAGCGAGGTTACAAAAGTCAGGAGTGGGCTGCCAACCATTTTAACTCAATATAATTTCTTTCAACTTAACAATTATACCATAATCTGTCAATATTTGTTTAGATATTTATTGATGGACATGTGAAGGCTTTTATCCCCCATTTTGCTGCTATAGCAAAAACTTGCCACATCAATTATTTTAATGTATACATAGTAAAACAAGATATTTCTTAAATAGGAATTATTGTAACACCTATTAACAATTAGTTTAATAAAATTACCCATTTTATGCATAGATCTACTTTTGCATATTAAAATTTAAAAAATATTCCATGCAAATATATTGGCTTAAAATCATTTACACTTATTTTCTCACATTTTTTATGGTGTTGCAGGCAGATCAGTAGGAAGTCCCTGGTAATGAGCTTTAGAAACTAGCATTCACCATATTTTGCCTCTTTTTGGACTTTAAAATTTGTGCATAGGTTAGAAAATTGAATAAAGTTTTATTTTAAAATTATTTATTGACTATAAATGTATTTGAAAAATAGTGAACATACTAAATTTCAAAGAAACTCACTAATACTACTTGGAATGGATGGCTAGATGGATAGTAAATTCTTTGATGGTTAATGCATTTTCAAGAGTTTTGTTGTTTCCCTCATTTTTTATGTGCTTACTTCATTATTCATTGACCCAGCAAACCAATATTTAAGTGCTTGCAAGATGTTCTACTGCTTACTACAGTTTTAGGGTATGCAAATAATTCATGTATAACTGAAATAAGGTCCCTAGACTCAGGACTTTATATTCTTCTAAAGGGAAGCAAAATCTGCCATCTCAAAATACGTCTCTCTGGCATTAGGGCTATTTTAGGCTGCTTGTTTTCAAGACACATACATAAACGAATTCAGAAAACAGCAAAAGCTATCCTTTTGCAAAAGACATTTACATTTAAGAGAAATTTCTATTTTGTAAGACTCTCTGCGTTGGGAGAGACAGATGACCAGGACCTCACTCGAACAGCTCTTTATTTAAGGGGAGGTGGCAACATAGATATCTGATAAGCATTGCCTTGCTTACTACGCCTCCTGGCAGCTTCCATATCAGCCGTCGGTGTCCCCAGTATCTTTTGTCTTTAGCTGAGGATAGTATTTGAGGACGTTTGAGCCATTTCAGAAAGCTATTTTTTTAATCTCTCTCATATATGGAAGAATAATCTGTTATTTAAGATGCTTGTTGCTCTTCACTAATCCTGTTTGCTTCTCCCCTGTCAATTTGTCTTTTATTATTGACATGTTTTGGCTAAGGAGGGTCATGCAGCACTGCAGCACTGTCATCCCGTTGTTCATTGATTTACTCCAGCAGGCGCCAGTAACGTTTCCATTGTGAGACTTGTTGTTACTGTTTTTGGCATATCAAATATGCCACAGGTAGCTTGCCAGGCTCTGTCGTCGGGGTGCGATACTGTCAATAGCTTGCCGGGTTCTCCAAGAGGGACAGAGGGATCAAACCCAGCACCACCGTGTGCAAGGCAAACACTCTACCTGCTGTGCTATCGCTCTAGTCAGCAACAAAGAAAAAGCACAAGAAAAAGTACCATGGGCTTCTACAGGAAGTCGAATATTCTGGTATATTACAGAGAAGGAGAATTAATTTGTTCAACTTATTTTTATTAATTGGGCTGAAGCGATAGCACATCGGGTAGGATGTTTGCCTTGCACATGGCCAACCCGGGTTCAATTCCTCCACCCCTCTCAGAAAGTCTGCCAAGCTACTGAGGGTGTCTCGCCCGCTCGGCAGAGCCTGGCAAGCTAACTGTGGCATATACAATATGCCTAAAACGGTAACAACAAGTCTCACAATGGAGAGGTTACTGGTGCCCGCTTGAGCAAATCGATGAGCAACGAGATGACAGTGACTGTGATTTTTATTAATTAATTTTGGTCTATGGTCCTATCAGCAGTAATCAGGAACTACTTCTGGCTCAATGATCACTTCTAATAGTGCTCAAGGGACCTTATGTGATGTCAAGGATTCAACCAGGGTTGGTCACATACCAGGCATGCCTCTTACTCTCTGACCTCAAAGGAAGTTAATTTAATCTGATTATAAATGTAGATAGAATATCAAAATTTTAAGAGCATTTTGAAAGATGTTCAGAGAATGGGTGAGTCAAACCATAGACCTGTAGAAATGTGTTAGATGTATGAAAAGTTGACATCTGTGAAACCATTTAAAAATGGATCCAGGCATTATTACGGAGAATTACATTACCCGTCTTATTTGAATTGGGCCAAAGACTTTTGAATCAGAGTCAAAAGCAACTGTTTTAAGAAACCATCAAACGTGCTTATTTGAAAAGTCATGTAGTTCAAGGTGATGATTATGGACTTTTAGAATCTGCCTGTTCCTTTTTCATCTTTTCTGAAGAATCAGTAGCCAATTATTCATAATCAAAATTAGTTGAAGGCTGTTCACATCAATAAACGTTCTTTAACCACTGGCCTCATCTTTTCTGTCTACAAAGTAGCCCTCGGTCCCACTACTCACCATTTCTCCCTTCTTAAGACACATTCTTGGTTTTATACTGGAAATTGTGTCTGCCAAACAGCAATTCTCTGATTTTTATTAAATAGTTTTCCTTTTAAAATCAGCTCTGGGCTTTAAAAAATTGACAGACGTTGCCAGGAAACAAAATAATGATGTGTTTTCTACTTTTTAGGTAGAATCCTTGAAGACATAGTAGTGTAAATGGGGGTTTCAGAGAAGTCAGAGATCTTGTTTTTTTAGGAAAACTTGTAGGGTTCCTTTAAATATAGGAATTTGATTTAATAAGGACTAATAAGCAACATAATATACCTAAGAAAATTGCATCAGACATACTCTGGCAATGCTATAGAAATGGCCTTATGCACCATGACGTGTTTACCTTGAGTTTGGGTCTTGTTATAATATGTAAGTAAAAAGTTCAGCAGTAATGTAAAATTATTAAGTTGAAACATAGTAGGGAAAGTGGGTGACTGACTTATTGGTAGAGGAATTCCTTCCTAGACCCAAAGGCTGTCTCATTGTCTCTATGGGGAAGATTTCACTACAGAGAACTTTTATACTTACAAAAGAAAACCTAACTGAAAGAAAGGACATGTGAGACGCGATGCACCAGGTGAGAGATACAGGAGAGACACTTTATTCTGCATGTGGGATTTTGGTGGCCAGGTAAGTGTGTCTGTGCGCGGCAGGTTGTTTGGCTCATTCCTGGCTCATTTCTGCCTCTGGGCTACCTGCTCTGGGACTTGGACTTGGGGAGAATCATGTGATGCTTGGAATCAAACACCAGTTTCCTGCCCACAAAGCAATTGCCCTTAACCCCTGTACTTTTCCTCTCTGGCTCCCAAGGCTGCTGGTTGTAAGGTTGGAGTTGACATTTCAAGTTGATTTGGGTTCAATAAGCAGGTTTGTCTTTCCCCTGGGTACCTGCATTTCTCTGGGAGGCTTTCGGGACGATGACTCCTCCTTAATTGACCCACTTCCAGTCGCTCTTGGTAGTTCACAGCTATGAAAGTTCTGAAGCTGGGTCTCCTGGGAGATTCTCTGTGTCATTCCCTGGTGATTCTGGCAGGTCTAGTTTAGTTGCTGGCTTGGCATCAAAATACACCACTGAGGCACTGAGGCAGTCATCGCCACCCTGATCTTGGCCTAATGACCGTGTGTTTCTGGCTCAATACGCCCAGCTTACATCTTGGACTCTTTCTGTCTCCCCTGTGCACACTCCAGGATTTTCTGGGAAGAAGAAGTTAAAAACAGGACAACAAAATAAAACACTGTAGCCTTGTAAGAGAATCTGATGATTTTTAAATAATATGATCAATTAAAAAAATTGAAAGAAGGCCCCAAAATAGCATTTGTCTCATTCAAGGAACAAACTAAGTCACTGAGTCATATTTCTTTGGGAAAATGTGTAAGAAAGCTTCTGAGATTTTACCAAATTAGAAAGAGACGAGCAATTCACAAAGAAGCATTCACTCATCCTAATAAATCAATATTTCCTGGATTATGGTTAACTTTTAATTAAAAATTAAATACATCCATGAACACATGTGCAATAATTCCACATTTAAAATAGAAGAAAATTTCTACTAGTTGCATTATGTCATTTTATTTGATATTTTAAACAATACATTATAGAAAAGTGAAAGCTAATATTTGACACAAGTTAGATATTCTATCTTAGAACAGATTAACAGTTTATGAAATGACATATTTTAAGGGGCCATATATAAGACATCATGAAAAAATTTAAAATTCAATGATATGTGGCATTTTCAAGAAACTTCCTCACACAGCTGATTTCTTTTATTCTTCATTAGAGGTATACAAAATAATAGAAAGTACCTAAATATTTTTTCATTTTTATCATGAAATGTAAAGGAAGGTAATATCAATTGTTTCTTCTAACAGTTAAGAAAGATTAAAGGGAAGTTTAGCAGCTCTTGGGTTAACAATGAAAATTGATTAAAGTTGAACCTCAATGAATTGTGTAAATTCATTTGCATGAATTTTCACAGCATTAAGTAACTTCCTCTCTAACAAGCTATAATCTGTACTTCATGCTCTCTTACTATAATCAATGTGTTGTATGGCATCATCATTGCTTTCAAGACAAAATGCCACTATTTTCACAATTCACTTAGAGATCAAGTCTGGTTCAGTTGATTCTGGTCCTCAGTTCTGTTTGTGCCATAAATCCTCAATATGTGAGAAACATTCTATCAAATATTTATTTAACAAAGGAGAACTTAGGAATTGCTATCAATATAGCCATACAAATTGGCGTATGACACACTTTGTTTGGAATACTGATATAATTCCTAATAGATCTGCAAGATTTTTTTCTAACTACTCCTAACAAGGATTCTGAAACGTTAATGGTGACTTGAGTCAATCAAAAATGTCAGAGAGGAATCACAGAATGTGATAAGACCAACGCCTCACCCCAACAATAACCAGCACTGGAAATGCTTTTTAAAAGACATGGCTTTTTCCACTATGGATAAGCCTATCTTCTCTCTTGAATATGTATCTCTCTGTTTCTCTTTCCTAACATCTCTAAATTTCTTTCAATAAAATAGTTTTGCTTCATAAAAATATGTATCACTTGGATCACTTGTCATCCTGTTGCTCATCGATTTGCTTGAGTGGGCACCAATAACGTCTCCATTCGTCCCTGTCGTGTGCTAGTGTAGTCCAATGATATCTGCTCACTCCAGGACATGAAGAGCCTCAAACTGTTCGTTCAGGGTATTTTTTTTTAATTTATTGAATCACTGTTAGAACAGTTACAAAGCTTTCAGGTTTAAGTCTCAGTCATAAAATGATCAGACACCCATCCCTTCACTAGTGCACATGTTCCTCCACCAAGTCTTGAGGGAGAAGCCTGACCATCTCTTAGGTGGGTGGCCAGGCAGTTCTTTTGACATCCTGTGGAATCTAGTCTGTAATGGATCTATTCCAGTGTTGTCTCTAAATTGCATTACATGTCCGACCCATCTGATTTTCAACGCCTTGGCAAACAAGGCAGTGTCCCCGATCCTCAATTGTCGACAGAAGTTAGAACTCTGGATTCCTTCTCTCACTTGAGTGAAATGTGATACTCCAAGCACATCTCTTTTGATTCCTTTTTAGAAGATCCGAATAGTATTGTCATCCTGTTTTCATAGGGCCCAGGTCTCTGAGGCGTATGTTAGTGCAGGAAGAACGGTGGTTGAAAAGATGTGCCCGGAGCTGGAGGTTCTTCATCCTCTTAACAACTTCTTTGATGCTCTTGAAGTTGTTCCATGCCACTCTTTTCCTCCTGCACAGTTCAGGTGCCAGGTTGTTTGTCATGTCGAGTTCTTGACCTAGGTACACATTAACTGCCTCATTCGAAGATGTTTGTTCCATTGAGAGCAAATGGAACATCAGGAACTAGTTTGTTTCTCATGAACATTGTCTTGATGAGATTCAGCTGCAGTTTGACATTTCCAGATTCATGGTCGAAGTCAGCCAGCATTCGTGCTGCTTGGCTAATGTTTGGTGTTATTAGAATGATGTCATCAGTGAAGTGGAGGTGGTGTAGTTGCCGTACCTTAAGTCCCATACCTTCCCAGTCCCATACCTTCCCAGTCCCATACCTTCCCATTCCAGTCCCATATCTTCCCAGTCCCATACCTTCCCATTCCAGTCGTCACATGACATTCTCAAGGGTGGCACTGAAGAGTTTTGGTGAAATGGTGTTGCCCTGCTGAACCCCTCTCTTTACGTCGATGATCAATCAGTTCCTTGTAGAATGACGAGATCCTGGCAGTATATCCATAATACAGTTCACGGAGGATCCTGATGTACTGAGTTTGAACACACTGTTTGGCTAGGGCTTTGATGACCGCTTCAGTCTCAACAGAATCAAAGGCCTGCTGGAAAACTAGCAGGACCATCTTTTTGTACAAGGGAGACAGACATCCACGACACTGGAAACTATCACCCCATCTGCCTATTGTCCATTGCCTACAAGTTGTTCACTCGAGTCATCCTGAGTAGGATTGGTAGAACACTAGATGAAGGACAACTATGCAAGCAAGCCGGGCTCGGAAAAGGATTCAGCACGGTTGACCATATCCACATGGTGACTAAACTCATTGACATTTCATGAGAGGTCAAGATGCTGCTCTGTCTAACGTTCATCTATTTAAAGAAGGTCTTTGATGGAAAAATATGTAAAAATAAAAAATAAAACATATATAGATATATATAAAATATAAAAAATTAGAAAAGCAAGACTAGTTTTTGTAAACATTGCTGTCATTTATAGAGAGATCATTTTATTTTATTTTATTTCATTTTATTTTTGCTTTTTGGGTCACACCTGGCGATGCACAGGGGTTACTCCTGGCTCTTTACTCAGGAATTATCCCCTAGTGGTGCTCAGGGTACCATATGGGATGCTGGGATTCGATCCCGGGTCAGCCGCGTGCAAGGCAAATGCCGTACCTGCTGTGCTATCTCTCCAGCCCCGAGAGATCATTTTAGAGAACAAAAAGGATGAGTCATGCTTGAGAAAATATAGCCTGTAGGGGACAGAGTGATAATACAAACTGTAATTCGCTCTTCTTGCATGTGGCTGACCAGGTTCAATCCCTGGAACTCCATATGAAACTCGTGACCTCCATGAGTAATTCTTACAGTAATTCCAAGTGCAGGGCCAGGAGTAAACCTGGAGTATTCTCAGGTATGTTACCTCCTACCCTCCAAGAAAATATAGTCTCTGCAGCCTCTAAAATATAACATCAAACAAGGGGTTCTACAGGTTATAGAAATTGCTAGAAATTTTGACATGTAAACAGATATTTATAGACTAGATTAAGAGCTAACATTATCAACTTTGTTTAATCTATTCAAAATATGCAAAAAATAGAAAAGAATAAGATCAGGTGAGTTGACATCTTCATGATTGGGGGCCAAAGGGTAGAAAGACCAGACTACCTGAGTGACATGGGCTGCAGTGCTTAACAGTGCAGTGTTAAGTCCTATCTCTCTAATATACACAAGCTTTACCATCAAGAACATAATTATAAAAAACTTACTTTGTTAAAGAAGGGGATTCAGCAATTAAATTGTGCTTAGATTGAACCCATGTGGTATTGTCCACGGAATGTGCATGTAGAATTAGCTGTCATTCTTCAGTGTGTCTAATGAATAGATCTAAGTATTATTTGAATTTCTCAGTAGACCATAGACCAAAATAGGACTCTAAAGACATCAGCAGTTTCTAGTCAATTTGGAGATGGATAACTGTTTCCCTGGAAGTAACATCATCCATGATTAATCATCTGCTTCCATTTTTTTTCTGGCTATTTAGTAACATTCTCACTTGCCTCATCTATTTTATATTTATTCCATTTACTTTCTAACCCATTGAGTAGTATAGGTCACAATGTACTATTAATGTCTTTTCTAAATGCAACCTCTGGCTTCAGAGATGCTTATCTGCTTGCCCATTATTTCCAGTTATCACGTCAGTTTCATACTCAAAGTTTTCTCATTTACTTATTATTTATAGCTAATCTTTCTGATAATTCTTTATCTAAACTATATTTTTGACATTCTCGAATAAATACTGGAGCAAAAATGCACCACAGTGGGTAAGTAACATAAAGTTTATTTTGAAATATTAAAGTCTGATATGCAAGATATTGTACAGGGGTTGACACCTGCCTTGTGTATGGCTGCCATATATACCTGGCACCATATATGGCCCCCTGAGCCCCACTTTGACTGATCCCTGAGCATAGAGCTGGGTATGTAATGCTAAGTACTTCGGAGTGTGACACAATCACTGCCCCCCCAAAAAAAATCCCTGAGGATAGCAGATGAATATAAACAGCTATTGTGGAGCCAGTGAAGTGACTCAATGTTGATGTTCATGCCAAGCATTCAGGAGACCTGGGTTTGATGCCTGGACCCACAAAATAACCAGGATCAAGTATCTGTATTTCAAACCATAATAACCAAAAGGGGAGAGAGAGAGAGAGAGAGAGAGAGAGAGAGAGAGAGAGAAAGAGAGAAAAGTACCTGCCATAGAGGTGGGTAGGGGGGTAGTATGGCAGGAGAGAACCTAGGGACACGTGGTGGGAATGTCTACTGGTGAAGAGATGGATATTGGAATAACTTTGTAACTGTGTATCTCAAGGTGATTTAATTTTTTTTAAAAATTAAGTAGTTTAATTATGAAGCTACAATTATGGAGTTTGCATTTATGGGATGGATTTGAAGGGGGTAAATACCCAGTTTTGTTCAAGGTCTCTTCCTGACTTTGTGATCAAATGATGCCTGGCAATACTAGCAGATCATATGCAATGCCAGGGATCAAACGAGGATCAGCTACATGCAAGGGAATCACCTTCCCTCTTATGCTATCTTTCCATGCCCATGAGATGAAATTTAGATTCCTGATGACTAAGGTGAAATCCCAGGAAAGAAACTGAAGAGAGCAATAGTGTAGTCTATGGCTAATTCCTGATTAGTGCAATTTTGTTGACAAGTTAAAAATAGGAATAATGACTACAGAATCAGAAGGGAAATAAAGAATCTAGTTTGATAATGGATAGTAGAAAGGAACAGAGAGATTGAATGGTGGATAAGGTGCCTGTTTGCATACAGACTACCTGAGTTCAATCCTTGGAACTGTCTCAGACCAACTCAGCACTACCAGGATTGATCCCTGAACACCAAGCCAGGAGTGAGCTCTGAGTACAGACAGGGATGTCTCAACACAAAAACAAAAGCAGAAAAAGGGACGGACCTCATTATTCTCACAACTGGAGAAGCAGCTTGTGATAAGGCTGGGGAAAGACCCATTGATTTCTTGGCTATAGTGTGTAGGTCTATAATTAATTAGAGCTGTTTTAGCAAAATTGTAAGATGACAGAATTAAGTTGTTTGATACATGAAAGGTAAGTGGAGACAGCAACAGTATTGAACACTTTCTGAGAAAACTTCATCCTGGAAATACTTAAACATTTAGGTGAGTGGGTGGAATCCATCCAGATGTTTGTTAAATTAGGATATGAAAGACTATGGAGTAGTTAGACACTATGAAAGCAAGCTATGAAAATAGAGGTTTCCTGAAGAGTCAGCACGTTGAAATCCAATAGAAAGAGACCACAGTTGACTTTTCGATAGGTAAATGAAGCAAGGAGAAAAAGGTGAATGCTGATGTATTTCAGTGCTTCATTCTAGGGGATGCAAAGTTTGAGGATATTATGATGTCTTATTTGTCTGAAGTAGAAAGCCAAAAATGTTTATTTTTTAAAAATCCCTTTGTGTGTTTTTCTGAAAGGAGATCTAGCTTAGGGCAGTGATTAAAAAATTTAGTGTCATTCTGTTTTTCTGTTTCTTATTATGTCACTCTTTTCTAATTGTACTAGACTTATAGGTATAAACACTGATTGAATCAAACTAGATGAATAGTTATTTTATAATGTCAACATAGACAGAAAATAGGAATTAAGATAGATGAACGTAATTTTGATAATCTACAAGAGAATGATTGAAATGAGACTTTGTACTGTTAAACATAAACTTTATTAAAAATGGGACGAACAGATTTGAGAAGCTTGGATTACTTGATTAGCTGACAATGTAAAAAAGTTTCAACTTCAAAGTGGTTTCAGATGGTGACAACTTCCAGAAAGATGATAAAACAGGCACTGAATTTAATGAAATCAAAAGTCACTAGAGATTAGGATGAAGATTTTAATTCATCGACATTATCCTACTGTCCAGAGGGAGAAGAAACTCCTCATCAAAGGGAGGAGAAAAATTTGACTTCAATTTTATTTTGCAGAAAAAACATCCAAAATAGCACCTGCATTACACACAACCTCGTGATATCTCAGTGTGGTTCTTGAGCTGTTCTGAAGTAACCTAATTATCCCCAACAAAATCATTCTTCTGAGAAGAAGATTGCATTTAAGCATGTATTTATTTTATTATTTAAAAGAGTAATACATATCAGTATTCAAAGTGCGGGGAAGTATAGCCCCATCATGACTGTCCAAAATGGCAGTTGTTTATTATCTCCTTCCTGCTTGGAACAGTAAGATAATTACAAAGATGATTCAATTAAAAAAATAAAAAATATAAAAAATAAACTATTGATTCCTGTCTAAGCATCTATAATCAGGAAGCAATCTGAAATATAAACAAAGAATTGTGACTTAAGGTGCATCACTTTCAATTATGAAAAAATTAAGATAATTCAAATACCTACAAGTTGGAAACTGAACATATGTTGGTATTATTAAGTGATATAAAATGCACCAATTAAATTATGTTTGTGAAGAACATTTAATGTGAAATGTACTTTTGGCTAATTTTATAATGAAAATATGCTATGATAGAAAATAAAAATTTCTCAGTTTTAACATTAAACAACCAAAAAAGATAATTTGAATGCTATTAAATGAGGAGACATAGTTGAATTTCCTGATAAATTCATCATAGTATTAGAGTAAAAGCATTATAATTGAAATTCTCAGGTGAAACTAATGTTTTATGAATCTAGGACTTACTTCAAAAGCACCATTTCAACAAATATTGATGGAAATGTATCACAATAGTTGGAAAATTCACCAGGTTTGGTGTAAACTACTGCTTATGCTACTTGATCTCTACCGGATTCTACAAGCAAACCTTCACAATTGTTATTTAATCAAATCATCAGAGGCATATTGAAAGAAACACTTTTTGTGGTAGTGAACAAAACATGCAAGCAGGAGTTCAGTTCATTTAATATTTGTGGCTCATCCAAATTTTCTGAATTTGTATATTGAGCTAGAGTGACTCCAAAATTGCATGTCTGTATGTGTGGATGCCTATGCACAAAATTACAGTCTTTGTTATAAAGATTGGGGAGACAACCCCAAGACTTTAGCACAAGATTTGCCAATATGTAGTCTGAGTTAGTGCCAATATTGTGGTTTTTCCAAGTGTCAGTTTGCCCAGGAATAATTATCTCCAAGCACTTGATGATATAATTCCCTCTTTAAACATTTTGGCTGTGTACTTATACATAACTGCCTGTTCCTTGAGTTTATGGATACCTGAGAAGCAACAATTTCCTAATTGAACACTTCCTTTCCAATAATTAGTCATTGTCTGCCTATTATTTATCTAGTGCTTATCAATATTCTGCTCTGAAGTCTTGAGAGGATTTGAAACTATTTTGTATTGGCACATGTTCATTTAAAATTTTCAAATGGTTTGAAACAATGTTTATATTAGGATCCCTTGAATACATAAATTTATTATACGAAACATAGGGAAAAAGGTGAAGTGAAAACTGTCATTAATTGATATAGTTTTGTTTCCCTTTCATTTATTCTCTAATCATAACACATTCATTTACCAGGGAGACACACACAAAATTATAAAAGGAGGAATAAGTAAACCTAGTTATTTCCCTCCATGAGATTTTATTTTTTTAGATATTCATGACATGTTGGGAGAGTTGTTTTACTATAATATTTCAGTCTCATAAAAATATTTTAAATTTGTTATGTGTATATTGATGTGGTTCTGGGGTTCTGGGTTTACTTATGTTTTTGGGAAAAATTTTTTCCTCTTAGGTAGCACTGTAGCACTGTCATAGCACTGTTGTTCCATTGTTCATCGATTTGCTCGAGCGGGCACCAGTAACGTCTCCATTGTGAGACTTGTTGTTACTGTTTTTCGCATATTGAATACCCAACGGGATAGCTTGCCAGGCTCTGCCACGTGGGCCAGATACTCTCGGTAGCTTGCTGGGCTCTCCGAGAGGGAAGGAGGAATCAAACCTGGGTCAGCCATGTGCAAGGCAAATGCCCTATCCACTGTGCTATCACTCCAACTCAGTCCTCTTAGGTAGAGATGAAGAAAAACAAAAACAACAAAGCAACAACATCATCATCATTATCCCATTGATCGTCGAATTTCTCGAGCTGTCTCAGCAATGCCTCCATTCGTCCTAGCCCTGAGATTTTAGCAGCCTCTCTTTACTCGTCCTTCCCAACGGTGCCACATTGGAGGCTCTTTCAGGGTCAGGGGAATGAGACCCATCATTGTCACTGGTTTTGGCATATGAATACGCCATGGGAGATTGCCAGGCTCTCCCATGCACCAACTACAAATAACTTTGTAAATAAAAACTTAAAGACAAACACAAACCTTCCATTCACAGCCCAAAAGGTTGGGTGCAGTCTGACCCCAGCAGCAGAAAGAAAATGAGGAAGGCGAGACCAGGCAGGAGAGTCGCTGGGGAAGATGGGGAAGTACTCGCTTCCAATGCTTGGGCTCACGTCCCAGAGTCCCCCAAAGTGACTAAGGAACCCAAACACAACGCCCATCCCCAGCTTTCTGGGCAGAGTCTTTGCACTGTACCAAAGACTAAAATTCTAAGAAAATACTGAACAGAGATGATAAAATAAGTTAATTGTTCTAATCGATATCAAATTAAAGTTTTTACTTTCAGTGATGCTCTATGTATTATAGAGGAATAAGATGATCAGATATCACAAATTAAAACACCATTCTTGCAGAAAGTTCTGTTCTTTCAACAGCTTCACACTGACTTCACAAACAGATTTTAGTGTAGAAGTTACATATCTGTACTACTGGAATAACCTTCTTAATATGCAGAGGAACAAAAGCTTTCTATGGATACATTTATTTATTGCTTATTTGGTATTTCTTTTGAATTTTACTTTATAATGCTCTATAAAATAAACTTATCCTAACTTGAAAATGATTATTAAAAATATAGAGCATGTGCATCTAAGATAAAAACAAGGCATAATTGAAGTATCACTAAAAAACATATTACACATCATGATAAGTAGAAAAATATTAAAACAAGGAAATTTTGATGTGACTATTATAGTAGAAAATTCTAGATAGAAGTACTTATTTATAAATTTATTATATTTCATTTAGGACTTAATACAAATATAATTGCAAAGGGGTTGTGAAAAGATAGCACAATGGACAGAGCACTTGCATTACACATGGCCAACCTGGGTTCAATCCCAAGCACCACATAAGGTCCCCTCAGCACCAAGAGAAGTGATTCCTGAGCTCAGAGCCAGGATTGAGCCATGTGTACAGCTTGGTGTGAACCCCTCAAATTATCTATTTATAAAATTGCAAGGTCAGTAGCTATTTTCTAATAAATATAAGACTAAAATCTGAATAATATAATATTGTATCCTGACAAAAACTGGAGTGTAATGTTGGTCTAAGAATATTTGTATGCATAGACAATTCCACTAAGAATCAAGCAGAGTAGACCAAACTAAAAATACAGTGTGTGTATGTGTGTGTGGGGGGGGTATGTGTGTGTGTATGTGTGTGTGTGTGTGTGTGTGTGTAGCCATCCTTGCTGCAGCCACCTGAACCCAGGGATTGTGGGCATTTTTCCCTGAGTCTATGACAATAAGTGTTCAAAGACTCATGCACAGCATGGCTGAGACAAAGCCACCCACAATGGCCACAGACTCACAGTCATGTGACAGAGTTTATTGGAGAGTGGTGATTAAGTAAAGTTTCAAGAAGTGTGACTATGGACAACAATAGCAAGATAGTGGGAGAAGGGGGTTGTTATGGCTACGAGTTGCTGGAGCTCTGTCCTTGGAGTCTCTGAAGTAGAGGCAAGGATGACGTACTGCTCACACTCAACGATGTCTGTTTCCCAGGTCCCGAGCCATGGGTCGCCAGCGATAGCAAGGCCATTTAATCTATATTAGTCTGGAAATGTCAGGTTTCCCCAGCAACAGACCAGTTCCCAGAGAAGTCAGGATAAGGGGTGGTGCCAGGGAGAACTCCAGTGTGTGTGTGGGGGGGGAAGGGGGGTGTAGCGAGATAGTTCTTTTTGAATGAAACTTAGAATGATATGAGGGGAGAGAGAGGAAGTACTTAGTTCAAGAGAGGAAATGAATTTCTCCACGGTGGAAAAAGTAAGCCAAGACACAGAGACATATGTTAAAGAGAGAGAAAATGAGTTTGAAGTGCCAGCCTCTTAGGATTAAAATTCTAATTTAATTTTCTAGAAATACATAGCTATTATTCTTATATGTTAAATTTATTAAGGCTTTGTTTTGCCACCCACAGAGCTGCCGCACTGATAGTCACTCTCCAGGCAGGAAGAGTGCGTGACCACTGTCCCCTCCGCAGGTTACTTTAGTCATGAGCACAATTCCATGACCTCTGTTTCCTTAGATCAGAGTTCTTTATCTGCTTTTAAGGCCCCCACGGAGCAAGAGGTAGCCAGAGTAGACAATTCTATTACCTTCTTGCTGGACCCACCACAACCTTGTCCATGAGGTGTCTTGACAGATGCCTTCCAGGCTCATCGAAATCTGCACAGTCCCCTGCATGTCATGGATTTTAAAGTCCTGTCAATCTCACAAAGGCAACCATCATGTTGCACCTGAGCCCCGTTGGGTCGGTGTGGCCTGAGCCTTGTTCCTATCACCCGAGTTGATTCTCAGACTGGGCAAGGTTATGATTGTCAGAGGAAAAGAAGAGTCAGTTATGACCTCCACCCAGGTTTCCCAGGTTTGTTCTCTATTCTTGCAGAAAGCAATATCAGGATACGTCAAATGGTGAAACCAAGGCATTTAATGAAAAACAAAGGAGGACAAAGAATTGCATCCGGGAGAATATGGGATGCCCCAGAGAGAGGCGAGAGCCCCAGAAGACTTTGGCGAAGGGTCTTTATGCATACTCTCTTGTTTTGGATCTCTCTATCTGTGTACAAAAGCACTTTTGATCGGGCTATGTCCAGGGGAAGGACACTGAACTTTGTGGTTTCTGAGGTTCTTCTCAGCCCTTTCTTCCTGTTGACTCTTCTCTCCCGAGAGGGGTACCTCCCCTTTTTGCTTGGTGTTTGAGATGGTTTCATTCAGTGCATCAGAACTTTGTTCTTGGGGAAGCATGTCCAAAGTGAGGCTAGCCTTCTAACTATTGGGCTGGAGAAAGACCCTTTTTGGGTCTTATCTAGGTTTATTGCCACACTTTCTGGCCCTGTTCCCTCCAGCCCCTTGCCTACATACTTACATACTTCAATTCCATCCATGTGTCTGCTCATGCTCTAGCAGACTATGTTTCCCTGAAAATTGTTACTGTTTTTGGCATATCAAATATGCCACCGGTAGCTTGCCAGGCTCTGCTGTGCAGGCGGGATACTCTCGGTAGCTTGCTGGGCTCTCCAAGAGGGGCGGAGGAATTGAACCCAGGTCAGCTGTGTTCAAGGAAAACACCCTACTGCCTGTGCTATAGCTCCAGCCCACTATATATATATATATATATATATATATATATATATATATGTATATATATTTATTTATTTATATATGTGTGTGTGTGTTTTGGGTCACACCCGGAAATTCTCAGGGATGATTCCTGTCTCTGTGCTCAGAAATCCCTTCTGCTGATACTCTGGGGGACATATGGGTTCCAGAGATCCAACCAACGTCACTTACATCCAGGACAAGTACCTTACCCACTGTAGTCTCTCTCCGGCTCCTATCTACACAAATATTTATAAAGATAAAGGCAATGCATTTTTCTGCCCTGCAAATCACTTTTGTGTTTTCCCCACAATTGTCCTTCTAGCTATGTTTTAGGAAGAGCCACCTAATTTTTGACCTCAGAGATATGAATTCCCCTCCTTCCTGAGACTTTGGAGAAAATCTCTTCTGAGAGCTGATGTTGTGGGCAGATATACGGCAAGGTGTGTGGGGATGTGGACTACAACTTATTTTTCTTCAGTAGTACAACCAGTATATGATTAAAAGAATTTACCTGTCACCTGGTCTGAAAAAGTCTAAACGCATGAAGCCACATACCTTTAGATGCAAATACTTAGTTCTTTGGAGACTTAGAAGAAACTGAGGCACCATCTAGAAAAGGTAGCATCCTCTCAGGAAAGGAGAAGTTTAAAAAGAAACTAGAGATTGTGATTAGAATATAAAAAAACCTCCAGAATCCAAGTTCTTCCCCTTGACTGTCCCAAAGAAACAGTCTTATCCATACAGAACTAAATCACCTCCAGATTCTGCTCCTCCATACCCCTGTCTTAAGGCCCTGCACTCTTAAAATCCGATGAAAAGTGCTCACCCATTCACTTAGTTGAGAAGATATGAATTATTTGGGCCTTGCTCAGGAATCCTGCTTTAGGGCTCCTTCCATAATATGCAAGCCTTCCTTTCCTTTCCCCATTTTCTATCCCTTTAAATAAAACCTCTTCTGAATTTGCCCATTTTATATTGTGTCTTGCTTCCAATATGGCTGCTCAAGGAAAAGAACTTGAGTGTGCTATAAAAGTTAAGTTTTTAAATTTCTGAAAATAATATGATGATTTATTTCAAGTATCACATGCAGGCACCCCTCAGTAGATTTCCCATATATTTTCCTGTATCTCCAGGAAAAGCCAATCATATTTTTTTCCAACTGTATTTTAACCTATACTGTTTACACTTTGTTATGTACGGGCAACTTTAAAAAATAGACATCAGAGTAAGAAAATAACAAAACATAGATTGTGTACTCACTATATTCTGCACTTCATATTTTAGCACTTTATAAATGCTTTATATTTTTTTCTCAGCTGCGTGGGGAATAATTACTGATGAGATACCTCAGGATGAAAGAATTAAACAGTTTTAAAGGGCAGGCAGTCTTTAAGTGGTTAATTGAATCTAATTGCTCTTCTCCACTATGCTAATCTTCCTCTTGAAGTTCGTTCAATCAGCACAAATCTGAATGTAAAGATCTCATTCTAATAAGGTGCACCTAGAATCCGGAGGGGTCCTGCTTGTAAACTGGTGATCCACTGTTGCAAAAGAAGGACCACTGGTTTCAGCTTCCTGTTCTCTTCTCTACTGGAAATGAAAAAAAAACAGAAAACAGAAAGGAACCCCACCTGTCCAAGGTCACTTCACTTTTTTGAAGAATTGTAAAAGAGTTGAGCAAATCCAACATCCTTTCTTGTAAGTGTCGGATTCATTCATCTAGGCTCGTTCTGAATGAGTGCATTTTGTCACTTAGATTCAATTGGAAAGTTGTGAAAAGTTGGTCAAATCTCAGAAACACAAAAACTTCAAATTGAACTTAAGGTGAGGGAAAACATTCCTCTTTAATATTTGTCACTTGGGAATAGAATTTTTTCCAGTAAAATATTGCTATTCATTTTAGTCTTGGTGAATCACCAATTGCATGAAAGTTTAGCTAAACTAAAGCTGTGAATAATACTTGGAAAATGCATCAATCAACCAATATATCTGTATTCTTACTTAATACCATAAATGGAGGCACTACAAACAATAAGAGTAACATTGATGTACAGAAAAATAAAGCAGGGATTTTATAATAGAAAAAGAAAGTACTTGGTTTTTCTTAGGTCCAAAGCCAAACTTATAAATATGCTTGACTCACATTTAGATGAAAATAAAGTAAATAGATATTCAAGATACTTGCACTCTCCACGTTGCGAGCTACTCATAACTCTATCACGTTTTAAGAGTTTGAATAATGTGCTTTCTTACAAACCAAACATATATAATTTAATAAAAATTGCCTATTAAAATGGATGTATTTACATTTATTTTACTTTAAAAATAATTATACAGATAAGCAAAAACCTTTGCCTTGTATGGAGAGTAATTTAACAGTTTGCTTATACATTCAAGAAGTCAATTCTACTTACTGCTATGTCCTTGGTTTTATGTTAGATTTAAAGAATATAAAGAACAGGGGGCTGGAGCGATAGCATAGCGGGTAGGGCATTTGCCTTGCACGCGGCCGACCCAGGTTCGATTCCCAGCATCCCATATGGTCCCCTGAGCACCGCCAGGGGTAATTCCTGAGTGCAGAGCCAGGAGTGACCCCTGTGTATCGCTGGGTGTGACCCAAAAAGCAAAAATAAATAAATAAATAGATAAATAAATACAGAATATAAAGAACAGTAAGAAAAGAATCTAAAGTCAAAATGCTTGAAGTTTAGTAGAAGATAAAAATTAGCACCCCAAAGTTGTTATGAGAAAAGGGGCATTTATCAGATAGGTCATAATAAATTTTCATTTAAGCTAGATACATCTGACTTTTATTATGGGACCTCATAGTAAGGAATTTATTAGACAAAGAATAACTTTGATCTTGCATGTTTGGGTCTTGAGGGACTTACGGATGGTCTTGATCTAAGAAGTCCCCCACATCATCCAACTCCGATGACCACATTCTCTCCCAACTTGAGTCAATATCCAAGTTAAGTCCTGAAAAATTTATAGTTGCAAGAATACACAAATATGGGTGTTACTGAGGTAGCCAACCAGTCACTAGCATGATTAACAACCACTCACTATTGATCATATAGAAAAAGAGGATTTAGGATGCCAGTGTCTTTCCTATTTAAACCACTCAATTGGCATTGCTTGGTGAAGGCTGTATGGAATGCTCAGTGTAGCCAAGTCTCCGCAGAGAAGCATTTGATGTTTCTTCTCACCACAATGAAATAATTAGATGAAAGTAAGGATGAAAGGTATGTAATAGAGAAAAATAATGGTCAGGTTTTGAGAGTTCTATGAGAAATGTAAGATCCAATTCTAGAGTGAACAGAGGATCTCTGAGTACCGAGGAGGTGAGAGTGGAACGGAGGTGGATTGTGAACGCTGGCAATGTTATGGACTTGCTGTGACACTTGAATGGTAGCTGTGCATGGCCACGGAAGACTAAAAATTCTGTGTTCTTTTGGATTCAACCCATACAACCAAATAAGGGAATTAAAATTTTAGCATTTCCACATAGCCTGTATCACTGTCATCCAGTTGATCAACGATTTGCTTGTGCGGGCCCAGTAATGTCTTCATTCATCCTGAGATTTTAGCAGCCTCTTTTTACTCATCCTTCCCAATGGTGCCGCATTAGAAGCTCTTCAGGGTCAGGGGAATGAGACTCATAGTTTAAATATGTTTCATTACTAATAGAGGACAATGAACACTTTGGAGGTCCAGTATTATTTAATTACAGGACTCTATTGATGATGGTATGGCAGAACATAGACTAATTTAGTAAGGAGTCTACCTGGAAGATGTATGTTAGTTTTTATAAAAAAAAATGGAAGAAATGAGAGAGTAGGTAAAGTGTATATAGTTTTATTCGTGTTCCTAGTCTTCACCTGGAACTTGTTTTTTTTAGTTTCTGTTTGTTAAGTATGTTTTTGTGTTGTTTTGTCTTGGTTTGGGGTCACACCCAGCAATAAACAGGGGGTTATTCCTGGCTCTACGCTCGGAAATTATTTCTGGTGGTGTTTGGGGTCCATATGGGATGTCAGGAATGGATCCTAGGCAAGGTCAACACCCTATGCCCTACCTGCTTACCTAATGTTCTGGCTCCTGTTAGTATGTATTTTAATAATTTTATGATACATACTTATGAGGTAGATCAGGAGACTGTCCAAGTCACAATAAGCAAAATCAGTTCTCTAGTGTCTCTCCTTTCCTTTTTTAACCAACTTATTTAATGTCTTCCAAAGTGGGAAACTTCTGTCACTCTTTTTGACAGTGAAGTGACATTAGTAACAGGTGCCAGATTAATGTGTAGAAATAACTTTTTCCACATATTCGTGGAAATAGTAGCCTTCTCCACTTACTTTAAAAAAATTAATTATGCTCATTTACTCCTGATACTAGTCAGGACTTCTATCCCCTTCTTACGCCCACAGGCAAGCAAAATAGAAAAAATATGCAGTGCTAAGTAATGGTCAGTAGCTTCCAAACTATATACCAAGCGGCAGCAACAATTAGTCAACACCTTCTGTTCTTTGATCCTAGCCTCTGCAGGCTTCCTGGAAGAGTGATCATGTGCAGTATCCACAAAACCTGCTTTGCTCTGTGCTCTGCAGACCCTGGCATATTAAAGAGGAATCAAGCATTAGTAACAATCAAAACATGGAATATTTTCAGAGTTTACTTGTCTACAGAAATAATTCCTCTTATGAGTATGTAAGGAAATTAAGAAACCAAACTAAAGTGAAAAAAAAGGAAAAATCCCCATGAAATGGAAAATTAATTTAGGTACATGGATATAAGGTATTTGTTTTTTTTCTTTGTTGCATATAATTAAATTTATCTTGACTTGATCCCCTGTGGTCGTGGCATTTAAAACAATTGAGGATAAAAATCCCAATTTGGGAAGGAAACATTTATTAAATATTAAATGAAACTTTTGCAATTTTTTAGCATGAGATTTTTTTCCCTTGAAAGAAATAATGAGTCGGTGTGTTTTAAGACATGAATGCCTTTTACTTGATATATGAAGAATCCATCTGAGAAGACAAATTATGTCATTTATTTTTCTATGTCTCATTGTGTAAATATTAGTTTCCAGTGATCTATTCATGGAATAGTTTTTGGGAGCAAAAATTTCTCAATTAAATCTTGGGGACATTTGAAGTAACCCGAGGCTTGTTCCTGTGATTAAGTGAAGCCATAGACTCAGTTGCCATCCTGGGGAACATATGAAGTCTGATTTTTAATAGAAGTTGTCTGTCTTTTATCTATTCAGGATTAAGTTCAAAGTAGTGGATAGGTGGCATGCTTATATATTAAACTGTTGACACAGTTTCTCATCTCTCAGTTATAAAAGATTCATGCATTCCTAATTCAGGTTATATATCCAAATGTATTTCTTAGCCTATAAGCTAATCAAAATAGGTTGGTAATATATATAATCTTCTGAACATAACCAGGCTGCCATTGAATAAGTTTGATTTATATTTCTATCTCTAGTACATTATTTTGTCTAAAACTTATGCTCATTTATAGATAAATAGAGTGATATTTGATAAAATTATGACTTGCAAGTTTGGTAAGTTAGTTTATAAAAAAAGCTAAAGTTCTATATCGACTGTCTAGATGTTACAGCAAATTCAAATATTGGTCTTCATAATGTAATTCCAGTGTAAAATGTTTCAAAGGTAGCAATGAATTCTGCAAAGAATAAATACTAGAGATTTGATGTTAAAGCTTTTCTGTATTCTAATTATTTATATGTCTCCCTTATATCTGTCTGGTTTAGGTCTTGGGTTTTTTTTTTTAATCACACTTGGCAGTTCTTGAAGGTTACTTCCAAGAATGTTTTCCCAATGAGATTTTTTCACACAAAATATGCACTCTGC
The DNA here is from genome assembly GCF_027595985.1 of Sorex araneus. Lineage (NCBI taxonomy): Eukaryota > Metazoa > Chordata > Mammalia > Eulipotyphla > Soricidae > Sorex > Sorex araneus. Next base: position 104,272,416 of record NC_073302.1, read on the forward strand.
TCATTGCACTATCTTTACAGACAAAAATAATCCTTGTTTTTTGTGCCCTGTGTGGACTTTTTAAAAAAATTTTTCATATTGAAAATGCACTGCAGTTCTTATTGCTCACAATAGAAGAAAAATTCCATGTGTGCAGAACATACCCTCTTACAGACATATCGCAAGCACACACACACTTATACACAATCTTCGTAGGTTGTTGGTCCAGATACCACTGCAAGGAAACACAGTTGGAAATAGAACTCATTTTGCTGATGAATGTGAGAAGGTAGAGCTCAGCAAGATTGACTTGCTTTTCTCCGCTGCCTTCAAGTATTTCTCTTGGAGATGGAAGGGTCACTTTCTAGATGGCTGAGACTGGGGGTTATCTGGGACCCCCAGACCGGTCCTGGCTGAGGGGCTGGGCCCTGCATCTCTGCTCCACATGGGCAGCTGTGTGGCCCGCGTGGGCTTCTCCAGAGCTGGGAAACTGGACTTCGGGTGTGAGCATCCCTAGACTCCTTAGCTACACTCTCAGCAGTCATCTCATATCACCTTGGCGATGAGGTTGTAAGACTACCCAGATTCCAGAGCAGGTGCACAGTGCTCACATCTCAATACGGAGATTGATGCCCAGTTTCCTCGTGCACAAGAAAAACTATGTGAGAGTTTTTGCCAGCTCCTCTAATGAAGCTTCGAACATCAAAATAGCAGTTTCCACAGATGAAAAAGAATTGCCTTTATGTTCTGTCTGTGCACTCTGCTTCCTAGCAAACACATGTGCTCACTATGCATGCACACACACATACATATGCACACACATGCACACACACGCGCGCACACATTTATATATATATAATATATATATATATATATATATATATATATATATATATATATATATACATTTTTAAAGCGTTGGACGCCTCAAGTTTTTATGTGCCCGACAATTACATGTGTTTCTTATTTACAGAATATGCCAGGTGGACTGTAAAATTTTTATTTCTGCAAATTTCACTTAGAAATTACAATTTTTCTTTCCAGGACAACGTTGAACTGATTTCAAACTGATTTCATTATGCTCTGCTCAGCACCACACACAGGTTTGCACTCTTGGGTGCTTAATAATGTGATTCCATGATGAATTTCTATTAGAAGCCCTTCATGGGATTCAGAAGGATTTCACTGTAGGGTTTGGGCTGCAGCATTGGACTAGTCTCCTTTTCTTTTTCTTCACTTAATACATATTTATGGAGGATTCCCAAGGTCATGATATTTTAATTATGGACTTTGGGAGCAGAATAGAGGTAATCTATTAAGTACCAGATTATTTTCTTGAAATTACATAAGACCCAGGATAGCTAAAATAATCTACATCTACTTATTCAGCTCATAAGTACATATACATGGATGTGCACAGGGTCATCCTCTCGACTTTTGAGAAGGGCCAGTATGCTTATGTCACTTTGCAACCGAAGACAATTACACAAATGGTCTACTTAGGCAGAACTGCAGTAGTCAACTCCCTTCTCCCAGTCCCTCTCTGCATCCTGCTCAGGAGTCTATTGTGTTTCTTTGGCATTGTTATCTTTCACGTGTGCATTTTAAAATTCTGAAGTTCATGCTTAGAATATAAAATCACTATGATCTCTTGGAAAATGTAATTACTTTCTACTTTTATTTAAATGGATTGGGGGGAGCAAATTGAATCTAAATTGACTTGTAAGGGACCTTTCCCAGTGCTTTAACTGTGTATTTCTCCATATCACAGAGGGACCTGGTTTGGCTGCAGTGACTCTACTGGTAGTAACATGATTAGTGCACATCCTTCCTTTTCCTCAGTGGGTGGTTCTCTAGACCACCTGTATGGCTTTATGAGAAGCATGAACTTGAAGGTAATGGGCTCCATTTATTTAGTTATACACAAAATATTTCCATTTTCCTCTTTTTTATTGAATCACTGTGAGATACAGTTACAACACTCTCATATTTGAGTTTCAGACTAAAATGATCAAACACCCATCCCTCTACCAGTGCACATTCTCCACCATCAATGTCCCCAGTATATCCCCCCACCCATCTCAATCCTCCCCCTGTCTCTATGGCAGACAATTTCCCCATACTCTCTACTTTGGGGCATTATAGTTTGCAATACAGATACTGAAAGGCTGTCATGTTTGGCCTCTTCTCTACTTTCAGCACACATCTCCCATCCTGAGCGATCCCTCCAACCATCACTGACTTAGTGATCCCTTCTCTATTCCAGCTGCCTTCTCCCCCAGCTCATGAGGCAGGCTTCCAACTATGGGACAATATTCCTGGCCCTTGTCTCTACTGTCCTGAGTGTCAAAATCATATTTCCATTTTCACCATCTCACTCTTTCTTGTCTACTTAAGTCAGTCTTAAGATTTGAATTTCTAAGGAAATGGAAGTATCAACCTTGCCCTTTATGCTGAAGGGAGTCTTCTTCGATTTGAAAGATAAGGGGTTTGTGCAGGGTTACCCAAAGATCTAGGGTCTGTCAGTGGCTAGACATGGAGACATTTTTCTCCATGAGCCCTTTTCTGCAGCCATGGTGGCACCAAGTTATGTATTTTATCACAATTTATACGATAAGAATATTTCCCTTCCTCCTGCAAGGCTGTCCTTTGTCCTAAATAAAACTCATTAATAAATTATATTTCACCGCTCTGTTTTCTTTTAAATTATACATATTCAAGCAGCATTATTATGTGTGTCTGCGGTGCCAGCACTCTTTCAGTGTGAGACTGTGTCCATTAAATAGCTCTTTAAAATGATCTGTGAAAGTTTTAGTGGGAGAGCATCCATATAACTGGGGATTGAGGCTGTTAATATTCCTTTTTCTGGGTTGAAATAAGTTCTTCCATTCGCTCAAATGTATATATATTTTAATTGCAACTCACTTGAATTGCTCTTCAGAGATAAAGTGCAAATCTATTTCAGTTTGTAATGATCCTGTTCAACAAGAAATGATAGAACGAGAGCCCAGACTTTGTGGTTTAATTAATTTGCTCGTAAAACAAGCGAGTTACTGAAACTTGTGTTGTTGCTGCTAATGGTGAATTGTCCACTGGTGTGGTAAACAGCCCCCAGCTCTGAGCACGTCTCCTGCCCTTGATGGAAATTTAAGGAAGAAACTGATGAGGTTAAAGGGGTTGTTAATAAAATGATTAAATTTTGTGAGTAAATGATCACTATCACTTATTACACACAAAAGAAGCTCTTTGTGTGTAATAAATTATGATAAAACTGAGATTTTGCTGTAGAGCAAGGGTTTGTTCACCCGTCTCTGTTTTTTGAGTCTGCCTTTCCCTTTCTGAATTCTTCCAAAGGTTCTGTCAGTGATGGTTTTCCCATCCCATTCAGCAACCATATTGCACCAATACTCGTGCTGAGTTCCTTACACTCATCCAAAACTGTTCTGAAATAATTGGCAAATATTAACGATTTCCTAGCAGTTTGAAAGAAAACAGTGTGGCTCATTGTCACTGCATCGTCCTCAGTTACCTTTAATGTGAGATGCAGATTTTCCAATTAGAAAATAGAACCTTTCATGAAAACTTTTGCACACCAAACTTGTGTAAATGACAGTAACATTAACAAACATGGGGAAAAATTAGCATACATAGACTCCCCAGATAATCTGCCAAATCATACCAGATGGTACTTAAAACAGTCCCACTAAATCATAGTAAAAGTCCGAGTGATGACACTCGAATGTCTCCTTTGTTCCAGAGCAACCATGATCCCACCAACTACGTTAACTACTTTTGGTACCCAGTGGCTTCTTGCAGAAATGCCTCCAGACTGAACTAAGCTATGGCCCCATGCCGCCCCGGGAGGGGAAAGGTTTTTCTCTCTCGGCCTTTCCTTTTGGCGGCAGCATGGCGACTGCCTTCTTTTAGGACCCACTAAACAGAGGTATGAGCTTGCAGTGATGCAACTTCTGACAGAAATTTCTCTGAACTTGATTACTAAATACCAGATCCAAAAACCGCGAGGCCGCAGCAACCTCATATGCTCTTCATTCTCAGTAATGGAAAATATATTATCAAATGATGCCTTTTCGGCAGGTCTGATTGTTGGGGAGATATTACAAATAATAATAGTGATTTTTCTGTTGAAATATTGAATGTAATCAAAGTGAAGAGAGTAAAATGAAAATTATCAGCCACACAGGCAAGGGTGGGGTGGGATGGGGGTATACTGGGGTTTTTGGAGGTGGAACATGTGCACTGGTGAAGGGATGGGGTTTTGATCATTGTATGACTGAGACTTAAACCTGAAAGCTTTGTAACTTTTCTCATGGTGATTCAATTAAAAAAAAAAATAGCAAAGAATCATGAAAACAGTCTTTATTATGAATTATATTTAAAAATGTTGCAAGCAAAATTTCTAATAAATATTAATAGTCAGAAATTTTATATATAAGCTTAAGATAAATTCTTCACGGAAATTACTGCAGTAGTTCTCAATCTAGAAACTCAAAAAATACATTTTCATTTCTTTTAGAAACAACTAGTATTTAAGATTTTGAGTGTTATTTCATTTACATTATGTATGATAGTTTAACTTTAATAAAGATCAAGTATTAGATGCATGTGTGTATGGGGGGTTGGCATCTACATTTGAAATTTTTCCATTTATTAGATCATAGAACATTAAAGTATGACAACTTTCCCTAGAAGAGTTTCCTAGAGGAGCTCACCTAAACTGAAAAATTATATTTAAAATCCTGTTTTCTCTCCAGAGTCATTAATGTATCAGAATGTTACTTAATATTTATTTTCACACAAATATTAAACTGTTTAATAAGATTTTTGTAGAAATAGTTACGGCTCAGGAAATATTCTAATTAGTTCTGTGTATGTACACATATATAATTTCAGTGTAAACAAGCTATTGGACTCATTTTAAATATATAACTTTTAAACATTAATCACATAATTTTATTTGCTGAAATTCATTGGAAATCCCAATAACCTACAGGTCTGTTGCTTTTAGTATGGTCTTAACTTTCATATATGAGAAAGTATTTGTGCACAGATAATATTCTAGAGCAAGAGGTCACATTTAACTTAGACAATTTAATTATGGTTGGTGTGAGATGTGAAGTGGAGGAAACATGTTCCTGTTATCCTAAAGTGTGATGAGCAAGTTCAATAATATTTTATGAACATTTTATGAATATTTTATGAACATATGTTTTCATAATTTATTTCTAATTCAAATTAGAATGAAACTACAAAGTAGAAGTATCACATTCAATATCTTTGTTCCTAATATATCTTTTAAACATTCTGTTTCCTAATTAATTTCTACTGAATTTATTAGTAAATTTCTTAAATAAAATTATTAAATTAAGACTGAGTTGCTAACCCAACCCCATTTTTTCTTTTTTTTTCTGCAGTGATATCTCATGTTAAATATAAAATACACAAAATAGGTCTAGAATGTTTAGGAGTGGTAAGTAGTGCATTCATCCTGACTTTGAGTAATCTTTTCAATAGATATGGACTTAAAGATTTTACATTTATATAGCAGTTTATCCATTAACTGTATTTTGTTCATAGTAGTTAATACTGAACTTAATTAGAGAGACATATTTATATCTATCCCAAATTTTCAATTTGTTCCTTCTTATTACCCCATATCATATAACACAAATCTGGACATCTCTGCTAAAAAGAAAGAAACTGTACTCTATATCACACTGTAAAAATCATCTCAAGATGAATTAAGACTTAAGCTTGAGACCTGAAACTCATAGGAGAAGACTTAGATTAAAAGCTCTATGAGGAGGTTGGAGTGATAGTACAGCAGGTAGGGTGTTTGCCTTGCACGAGGCTGGTCCCAGTTTGATTCCCAGCATCCCATATCCCATGTGGACCCCAGCACCGCCAGGAGTAATTCCTGAGTTCAAAGCCAGGAGCAACCCTTGAGCATCACCAGGTGTGACCCAAAAGCAAAAAAAAAAAAAAAGGCTCTATGAGAGTTCTTTGCAGTGGTTTATGGATATGACACCAAAAGCACAGTCAAAACAAGTCAAACAAAAACAAAAGCAAACAAATGAGACTGTATCAAACCAAAATGCTCCAGTGTAGCAAAAGAAACCATTAAAAAAGTTAAAAAGCAAACTCTAGTATGAAAAATATCTTCAAACCATATATTAGATAGAGGTTTAATTTTGAAAATATATTAAGAACTCCTATAACATATCCAAAGTTGAAATATGGGTAAAGAACTCAAATAGATATTTTTGGAACAAAGACATGAAAATGGCCAACATATATGTAAACAGGAGCTAAAGATAAAGATTCATCAGGCATATAAAAATCAAAATTGGAATGAAATATATCTCATTTGCATAAGGTTGTCTATTATCAAAGAACAAAATGATAAGTATTGAAGGTTGTGAACAAATTAGAACTTGTGTAGACCTTTGGAATAATTGAAAAAGATGCAGCTATATTTGGATAATGGAATAGAGATTGCTTAAACAAAACAAAACAAGAAACCTACCATTTGATCCAGAAATCCCAATTAATATTCAGAGGAAATTACAGCACTATTTTGAAGAGATAGGTACACTGCTGTTTTCATGACAAAATTATTCACAAAAGTCAAATACAAAAACAAACCAAATATCCATTGATAGCTAATAAAATATTATGCAACTCGAAGAAGAAAAAAATTCTATTATTTTGAGGCAACATGATTATATCTAGAAAATATGCTACATGAAGTCAAATGTTTACAAAAGGGAACATATTATATGTATAAAATGTGCTAATATTCTTATGCATATGCTAAAAAAGAGAAGGAAATGTTTCTTGTCAAAATTATAATAAAACAAAACCAAGTATTTGTGTGGCAATTGCAATTATCTGTCTCATTTCTTGCCTATATTGTTACCTAGATTTATTTCATCCAAAATGGATAAAATACTCAGAAGAATATTCAGTTTCTAACAGAAAGGCAAATAGGTTTGCACCACTGAATAGATTTCACATGTAGAATATTGCAATGATTATCTAACATTCTGGCTATATATCCTACAACATTTCAAAATAAAATAACCCATATTCCTGTCTTTTAGATTCTTTGCAGTAAATCTAAAATTTTTACAGTGAATTATTGGTATCTGGGAGGAGCTAATTTTGTAAGAGTAGATAGGATAAAGAGATGAAAAATTACCAATAGGTAGAACTTTATGTGACATTAGAAATACTGCAGGTTTGACCCTTAGAAAATGTATGACAGGGAATGCATAGATAGCACAGCAGTAAGGCACTTGCCTTTCATGCTGCACATCTGGATTTGGGTTTGATCCTAAACACCACATATGATTCTATGGGCACCCCCAGGATTGATGCTTGGTCACAGAGCCAGAAGTGAGCCCTGAAAATGTCTATGACCCCCAAACCATAAACCATAAAATGATTATGCCACATTAGACAACTCTACTTACATTTAGTCAGATGATCCTATGGGTTAAACATGTGCTTATAATACCTTCCTTTCTCTAAATCTATTCACTTATCCATCTGCAAGTCTCACATATATCACTATCCACATTCTGTGTATGTAATTTTCTACATTATATAAGTAACCAAGTTCATATGGTAATATTTGAGTAACCAAGTTCATATGGTAATATTTGTTTATATATTTTAGTACATATATATTTTCCCTCTGTTATTGTGTACCTTCCTTGAAACTTCTATGATGGGCAATTATTAAATTTGAAAGCATATCTAGAAAAATTGCTTTGTATCCAGAGTAATAATGCAAAAAATATCTTGCCATTTTTCTTACAAGTCATTGTTGCATTATATATCAATTGCATAGATATTTTCTTATTTCAGTGAGTGTGATTCTGCATACTCAGGCAAGTTCTTTACTATTTTTTGACTTATAAGTTTTTCTTGAGAAAAAACAGAGCGCACACACAGTATTTTGCTATAGTATATATGAAAAACCACTGTGAAACAATTCTCAGAAAGTTACAAAGAGGCGCTGAATACAAAGTATAGTGTTTTCAGGCTTCTGAAATGCTGGTGGACGTTTTTATTGGTTTATCTTCTGCTGATAGATTAAGGAGCTCACTCATACGGCAGATCATAAGGGTCCGCGATGCAGGCTTATCAATCAGTTTGCTCCCTCCGAGAAATACTTGTCTTGTGGTTTATATCACTGAAAGTTAATATCTGACATATTATTCGTCAAGTAACAATGCACTTTAATCACAAGAAAATAAGCCAATGATCAGTAATTCTTGGCTTATAGAATAAACTTTGAACCAAATCAAGAGGTGCCTGGAGGAGAAATACACAATTCTATCATCGCTTTATGTAATTTTTCACAACTTAATTCTTTTCCGCTACAGTCATTTTGTGATAAAAAAATATGTGAAAAATTAAGACTGTGTTTTGTATCTATGCATGTTTAACAAGCCATTGTTAATCATCGACTCCATATCTAGATAAACCACCTTTTGTCTGAGTAAATTAAACCTCAGCAGCTCTCCTCAGTACCTAGAGTATTTCTGTGGGCAAGGTAAAAGGTCAGGTAGAGGCAGATCTGCCAGGCGTGGGAACTTCTGGGCAGCATAAGAGACAATAGATTCTCCACCTGGAAAAGAGCCAATTTCCACAGGAGCAGGCTTGGACAGTCTCCAGTTTGACCCTTACCCTGTTGCCGACTGTCTCTGGGATACATCCCGCTCAGTCCCAGGCTGCCCATTTAAACCCTGCTCAGAAGAATGGAACTACAAAGAATCCAGAGGCGAAATAGCCCCGAAGGCCATTTTTGAAAACAAACACACATCTTCCTTGACTATCTCCGTGGACCCAGAAACCAACACGAAATAATGAACACAGACGACAAACACAACGGGTTAGAGTGGAAGACCTAACGTTTTCGGGGAAAATTGAAATAACTATACGTATGATTCACACATTTTCCTGGGACAGTTTTATAAAATATGAACTAGCATGTAACAAACCTAGAACGTTTGGGTAGAAAATCTAGGCAACAAGAAACAAGAAAAATAATTGCAATTGGAACTCAGATATTTGGTGTTGTCTTACTATAATTTTAACAAGAAACTTCATGCCTTCTTTTTAATTGGTACTATTATAGTATAAGCAATAAGGTTACAGTAGTGTTAACATTTATGGTGCTGATGTACAAAACCACTGCACTTCCTTCAAGGCGCCGGAGACCCACCCCCCACTGTCATTACCAACTCTGGTCCCACGTTTGTTCCTCTCCTCTTGCCCTCAGCTATTAATCAATTTGTGATGCAGAATGAAGTTGCGCCATTGTTCCGAGGTCTATTCCCTTAGTTTGTCGCATTCTATTCCACAGGCGAGTGAGATAAGCTGGTTTTGCTTTTTTCCTGTTTTGACATATTTAATTGCTTAGTGTGGTGGCCTCAAGCTCCAAACACGTTGCTGCAAACTGCCTAATTTCATCTTTTTCTTACCATTGCATAATATTCCATTGTGTATATACCACAAATTATTTATTCATTCATCTGTTATTGGGCATTTGGATTGTTTCCGTGTGCTTCCAATTATATGAATGGAACTCAGAGCCTTTAGTACATGAAGCTTTGCTCTACTACTGAGTCATATACGGGACCCCTAAAACTTTGTTTATTTATTTATTTTGCTAACTTTCCATGTATAATGCAAGTAGGTTTTTTTCCCTATCTTACTAATATATTACGAGTATGGTAGATAATACAGAAAGATCTATAGGCAAATTATGGATCTTCAGATAAAAGCTTAGAAACAGGAAATTTATTTAATGAATAATATTTTAATTTTGTCATCCGAGTATTGTTAAAGTTATTGAACTGTAAACATTGATGAGTCATTGGCTAATGCAGATTGTTTTATTAAACCCCTAACTTTAATTGCCGAGGTTTAGTGTTTAACCTCTAAGTGAAACCTATAAAATAGATCATATTGTGAACATTCATTATCCTGATAACAATTAGCTTGTATATTTTGAGTGGTCTTATTTATTCATTTATTTAATAAAAAATTCTGAGACCACACACGGTATTGCTGAGCTTGGGAACAAATGTGGTAGTGGGGATCAAGCCCAGCTTGGCTTTGTGTAAGACAAGTGATCTACCCTCTGGACTGTGTCACTGGCTCATTTTATTCTATTTCTTTTTTTTTTTTAACATATTACTGAGATTCTTTTCCTCATAAAGGAAAAGAAAAATCATTAACTATTAAAATCCCTGATTGAGAACACTTTTGCAGTTTTGCATTGTGTCTTTCGATGATTTCACAAATCATTGTTTTGTGGATAGTTGTGCAAAAATATGTCAGACCAGAAACTGACTTAATTGTACCACAACTAATTGTGGTACAATTAATTGTCTTTTCTGTGCTTTCACATAGGACAGTCATTACCTATCACCTGGCAGAGAGACTAGTTAAAGGGATGCTTTAACACATGGATCTAATTTAAAATGAAGGGGAAAAAATGAGGAATAGTGTATGCAGTCCTCCCATAACCTGGAACAAGTTAATTACATATTTTTCTGCATTTATCTCGAATTTTAGATATTTCTTTGTCACATGAATTAGATGAGAACATTATTCTGTTTCACAGACCCTCATTGTCAACTCATAAAATGAGTAGAGTCCATATATTGCACTTAAAATTTTGTCAGCTAATTTAGATTCTTTTTTATTTAGGTAGCTTTACAAAGATGAAGCAAATATATTCATGGTCATGTCTATTTCATTCTGAGGAATGTACTGATATTTATCTGCTTCAAATATTATTTTAAAATGATTTTTTTAGAAAATTAGTTGTCTTATCTACATTTTAAAGGGTTTTATAGCCATAAATATTGCAATTAATCCATTCTGTGGTTTTGCATTTTTCACACTTATTCTAAATTTATACAAGGCATGTGATCATTTTATTACACTGTAGCACTGTAGCACTGTCGTCCCATTGTTCATCCATTTGCTCCAGCGGGCACCAGTAACATCTCCATTGTGAGACTTGTCCTTACTGTTTTCAGCATATCAAATATGCCATGGGTAGCTTGCCAGGCTCTGCTGTGTGGGCGGGATACTGTCGGTAGCTTGCCGGACTCTCCGAGAAGGACAGAAGAATCAAGGGTTGGCTGCATGCAAAACAAACGCCCTACTGCTGTGCTATCGCTCCAGGTTGTCTTCCTAAAAGTTACTTTGGATGGGTTTCGAATAGTGAATTTGGATTTACATATTGATAATTTTTAATAATATATATGAAATTATGTACATGCATAAAGATAATGTGAAAATATATGTCTAATCTTGATATATCTTTAAATTTTTAAATCTTATTTTTTCTGTTTATGTGTTTGGTCGAGCAGTTGTAACAAATTCTAGCAGTTCTAGCACACAGGGTGACTTAACATAATGGAAGTTTGCTATCACCCAGGGCCGGAGGCTAAAGCTGTCAAGTCAACAATGCCTGTCATTATCGGGGCCTTGGTCTCTTCAGGGCTCTGGAGCCAGCCTCACTTCTCCAGACTGGCCTTTGGGTCATTCTTTGACTTCTGGACTAGGAATTGCCTGACATCAGTCATGTGGTCATCTTCCCTCTATGACATCATATAATTTTCTCCTATTTGCCCAAATTCTTTCTATAAGACATCAGTCAAGGCTTGCATCAATCACTGTCACTGTCATCACTGTTCATTGATTTGCTTGAGTGGGCACCAGTAACATCTCCATTTGTCCCAGCCCTGAGATTTTAGCAGCCTCTCCTTACTTGTCTTTCCCAACGATTGGAGGATCTTTCAGAGTCAAGGGAATGAGACCTGTTATTGTTACTGTATTTGGCATATTGAATACACCACGGTGAGCTTGCCAGGCTCTTCTGTGTGGGCAGGATACTCTCGGTAGCGTGCCAGGCTCTCTGAGAGGGACGGAGAATGTATATCAGAGAATACAATCGAGTATGTTAAAACCAAACACATGTGTGCTGCTTTAGGCACAGCAGTGGGCTAGACTATAAGAGCTTCCGGGAGCTTTGTTTTATATAGTCTCTGGCTTGCATCAATAATCTCTTCTAAATTGAATTCCCTCTGCAAAGACCCTATGTTCAGATAAGATCACATTCTGAGATTCTGACGATTTGGCCTTTAGCAAATTTAGGCAGAGACACTATCCAACCCCTAACAGTATGATTATTAAAATAATTCCCCCTTGAGCTGCTGTAGTTCTCTCAATTTTATACATAAAATATAATAATCAAGGTCAATATAATTATTGTCACCTAACCAAATTTGATAATGAATGAAATCTTCAGATGGGCCCATATTAAAAAAAAAAAAACATGGTTGCATTCAAGATTTATTTAAAGTAGGTTACAGTTTTGTTCACATTAGGTTTATCTTTAAAGCATGTTGTCATTATATTCCTCTTTAAAAATAGGGAGAAAATACAAAACTTGCTTTCAGATAAGATTTTTGATGATTAGTTCATAAAATTAAGTCAAGCATACTTTCTAAAGAAGGGACTTCTTTTGCCCATATTTTTGTTTCAAATTGAAGATAATGGATTCCTCAGGGAGGGGGGCATTGACATTATGTTAGCGTAAAACACAAAATTTTCAAAATATGGTGTTCAAAAGACAACATCTGTTAAGTAGAGGTCTTACTCTCAAGGGAGTGAGGCGGGGAGTGTGATAGCTTGATTTCCACAGAAATGCGAGGCTTCATTCCCCATCTGGTCTTCCTTAAAAAAGCATTATGCTCAGTCTTATCATGAGTCGGACATGAAACAAATGCATATTAGCTACTAAATAATCCTCAGATGGTGAAAATTACTGAGACCATCTGAGTAACTAAGTCAGGAGGAGGCAAAAAAGGAGAAAGCCAACACAATGTGTTATTTTTACACAGGCTCCTGAAAGAGATAAGAGGGCTGGCTGATGGGCCCCTGGAATAGATAAAAGACCAGGTAAATATAAAGGGTATTTGAATGAACTCTGCCACATAATAATATACTAATAGTGTTTTTTTTCTATAACAATGATACTGTACTGTGTCAACTGTTAATAGGAGAAATTGAGTGGTAAGCATGAACATCCTGTGTAATCTAGACAGCTTTGCAACAAACATAAAAGAGTTCTGAGCTTATTTATTTATTTATTTATTATTTTTTGACTGGTAATACTTTAGTTTTTATTTTTAAAAATATTATTTATTTTAATTTTATTATTTATTTATTATTTATTTAATAGTGAATCACTGTGAGGTACAGTTACATGCTTACAAACTTTCGTGTTTGTGTTTCAGTCATACAATGATGGAGTACCCATCCCTCTACCAGTGCACATTCTCCACCACTAATATTCACCCCCAGTATCACTCCCACCCACCGCCATCACCCCACTCCACCTCTGTGGCAGGGCATTCCCTTTTGTTCTCTCTCTCCTGGGTGTTGTGGCTTGCAACAGAGGCATTGAGTGGCCATTGTGTTATATCTATAGCTGAATTTATTTTTAAAAAATTGAATGGGAAAGGAAAAGTGAGAGCAGCATTGGACTTTTATTCTCATTACTACAGGAATTAATTCTATCTTATCAAATGAAATATTGGGTTGCTTCTACAAAATGAAAGTCAGAGCCCATGTGTAGAATATATGATATTCCTGTTACACCTCTTAGTACCAAACAAAAATCAAGGTTAAACAAGAAACAACTAAAATAGCCAGCACTTCATTTTTAGAAATGAAGATAATTGGGTCACCTCCTCGGACAAAGGGTGGGACTAAGATGCTTGTAGAGGATCAGATTACAAAGCATGCGTGAGGAAAGAAGAATGTAGTGAATGGGCAATAAACATGTGGTCAGCAATGAGTATTAGCATTGTGATAGTCATGACTACTTCTTTTTATCCTTTATTCTTCTTTATTTTTATTTACTTATTTATTTATTTAAAATTAATGAATCACCGTGAGGTACAGTTACAGACTTACAAACTTTTGTACTTACGTTTCAGTCATACAGTTGAGCACCCATCCCTTCATCAGTGCCCATTCACCACCACCAATATCCCCAGTATCTCTCCCACCACCACCCTGTCTTCCCCCTCCCCCTAACCCCAGAAGGGTATTCCCTTTTACTCTCTCTCTCCCCTTTTGGGTGTTGTGGTTTCCAATACAGGTATTAAGTGGTCTTCATGTTCGGTCCATAATCTACTTTCAGCTCGCATCTCCCATCCTGAGCGAGCCCTCCTAGCATCCTTTACTTGGTGGTCCCTTCTCTATCTCAGCTGCCTTTCCCGCCAGCATGTGAGGCTGGCTTCCAAGTCTTGGAGCAAACCTTGTGGTCCTTATCTCTACTATCCTTGGGTTTAGTCTCCCATTCTGTTATTTTATATTCTTCTTTATTAATACATTAGCAATTGAGTAACAAGTTTCCCTTCTCCAAACACCTATCACCTCACATTAGAAGTATAGGTTGTAGCTAATCTATCTTAGTAGTTAGCTGGAAGGGTACTAAAAGGGGCATTGCTCACTGAAAATGGAGAAAACCCTACCCTAAAGGACATAAAGTAGCTGTGTCCAATTTGGGAGCAGTTGTGGTGTTTTCAGTGTATGAGAAAGACTGAACCATTGCATGTGAAAGTCTATCCACATTTTCTTGGAGTTAACTGATGAAAAGAGATGTACACCAATGCCAAGATCAGACATTGATGACCAGAGTATTGAATGGATGTGTCAGCTTCTCGCTGTTTTTCAGAATCTATATTAGACTCAAGCAAGGTGTGCAGTCTTTCTATTCAAAATGTAAAAATTGCCAAAATAGTTAAAGGTTAAATGTTCAGAGGCAGATGCTATGCAGTTTGTTCTATATTTAGATTTATCTGCTCCATATAAGTGGTATCTAAAATTGCACCAGAAGATTCCTACCAGCAGTGCACTTTTGTTTATAATTCCACTGGTCAGATATTAAAAGCATATAGCTTTAAGCATGCATTTTAATATTTATGTTAATTACAATAATGAAACTCTGTCACTAATTCAACTTCTACTACTTCTAACAATACCAAGTCTGGAAATTTTTCAATTCATTTTTTTCACTTTATTTTATTTTTATTATGTTTAAAGTTAAAATAGCAACTGTTTCTGACCTACCTAGGTTTCATTGTACATTATTATAAATCACTGCTATAAATCCCACATTAAGTTCTTAGGTAGAATGCCTGTCTGGGATAAAATAAACTGAGTTAACATTCTAGTGAATCAATCTGACAATAAAATTTTAGTCAATATTAAGGCTTGGAAATAAATATTAATTTTTTGTTGTTATAGTTCCAGAGATGGACTGGAGCTATAGCACAGTGGGCAGGATGATTGTCTTGCACGTGGCCGACCCGGGTTTGATTCCTCCGACCTTCTTGCAGAGCCCGGCAAGCTACCGAGAGTATCCTGCCTGCAGGGCAGAGCCTGGCAAGCTACCTATGGCGTATTCCATATGCCAAAAACAGTAACAACAAGTCTCACAATGGAGATGTTACTGGTGCCCGCTTGAGCAAATTGATGAACAACGTGGTGACAGTGACAGTTCCAGAGATATGGTACAGGGGTTGAGAGAACTGCTTTGCCTGGGCTGATCCTAGTTTAACCCCTGACACTCTGCACAGTCCTGACCACTGCAGTGAGTGGACCCTGATCAGAGAGCCAGGAGTAAACCAAGGGTAGCTTAAACCCTCCCCTTTTAAATTTTGCTCATAAAGCTGTCCCTTAATAATTAGGTTTTATTTCTTACTAGAGTTGTAGCATTGAAAAAAATTTTTTTGCTAGATTATTCACTTATTGCCTGGAATAATAAAAACCAACTTTCCCCCTTTCTCTCATCCAACTTAACATCTTCCTGACTCTGGTCATATATACAGTTTAAAAAAAATTGTTTTGGTTTTGGTCCATAACCAGTACTGCTCGAAGATTATACCTGAATCTTCACTCAAGGATCATTCTGGCAGTGCTCAGGAGACCATAATAGGGTGGTGAGGATTGAACCCCCACCAGCCAAGTGCAAGGCAAGGGCACTACCCACTGTACTATCTCTCTGACCACTATATTCTGTTATTTCTTATAGAATATTGTACACTGGTTTTTCTACTAAAGAAAGGGTAAGTGAATATGCTCAGATATTTAAAATGTAAGGCACAGATGATCTATTTTAAGATCAGAGTTATTTTTCTTTATCTTAAAAACTTAACTTGAAACCTAACACACGTGGAGAAAACAGAAACAGCCCCACTGGATAACTCGATGAATTGTCACCGAGTGAGCATGCTCGTAGCCAAGAGCAGGTCATTAACTCGAACAAATTCGCACTTAGAGGAACCCGATGGCTCCACTCAATTCACTTTTCACTCTTTCAAAGAAAACAACTTCTATTAATTCCTGAAATAGTTTTTACCTGTTTATGTCTCGAACTAAATTGAATCATAAAATTGAAATTTTTGTGTGCATCTGGAATCTTTCTCACAAGATTTTGAGGTTATTGAAATTGTTTCTTGCTGTCACTGTTTGTTATTTTTTTCAAACGTGCCCTGGTCGGTAAATAATCATGCCATTGCTTCTAGAGTTGGTCCTGATGTTTGGGCTCTAAGAATAATTCAGTTCTCCACACTCAGGTCTGGTGTCTGGATGGATATAGGACAGACATCCATGGCCCCATAGAGAAGATTCCCAGCCCTGCATCCCTGAAATCTCTAGGCAGCGTGACCCTCTCCTTTCAATCATTCCAGAGGGTGCTGGGCATTATTCTGCTGAGTCTATTGATGGACTTTGTGCTTAGTGACAAATACTCTGTGTCTGTTTCTATACTATTCCCTGTCCTTTCCTTATCTGAGTCTGTTGCCTGAATGCCTGGCTGTCTTCCCGGGGCCCCTCAGAGGGAATGGGCTCCAGCTCCCCTCCCCGCCCCGAGCAGAGCTCCCAGCGGCCGAAGACCTCTGGAACCTAACCACAGCCATGCTCAAGGCCTCTCTCCACACATTCGGACAAGCCTCACGCATGAAGGTACCAGCAGAGGAACCCAGGTGTGTGTAATCCCATCAACGGCCAACATCCAGAGACTTCAAAGCAAGCTCCCAGAAGCGATATGTTATAACCTACTTCTCCCTCTGGAGAAACTAGCAAGCTACTGAGAGTTTCCTGCCCACGTGGGACAGCCTCGAAAGCTTCCCATGGTGTATTCATATGCCAAAACCAACAACAAGCTGGGTCTCATTCCCCTGACCCTGAAAGAGCCTCTAATGCGGCATTGTTGGGAAGGACAAGTAGAGAGAGACTTCTAAAATTCTCAGGGATAGGACAAATGGAGAAGTTATTGAGACAGCATGAGAAATTCGACAATCAACAGGATGATGATGATGATGATGATGATGATGATGATGATGATGATGATGATGATAATGTTTATTTCTTATCTAGCAGTGTTTGGCTAATTTTCCATCAGAACCTTTTTTAAGTGTATTAAACAGCTTATTACATTGACTATGAATCCTTCACACCATCTTCTTCTGGAGCTGGCTCACGGGAAGTTGGAGAGCAGGCGGAGAGGGAAAGGCATGTCTCACTCCCTACCTCCCGGCAATGCTGTCTGCGTCCCTGCTAGCATCTGCCCATTGGGTCCAACGCTTCATTTCTGAGTTCAAGCTTCAGCTGGTTGTTTCTGCTCATGGTCGTCCTTCTAGGTCTTTGCTGTTTCTTTTCTCTGGGCAAATTACTAAACCTGATCAATTATTAGGTGTTTCATTGTCAGTGCTCTACTTTATTTGCTTTCAGTTCCCTTGGTTTCAAATAAACAAAGTAGTTTTTCATTTTCATGATTTACTAGGTGGATCATGCCTAAGGTATCTTCAAACTCACAGAAAAAGGATTTTTTTAAAAAATAATATTTTTAATTAATAAAAATAATAAACATGTCTCATTAGAGAAATGGAAGAAATTCCTTAAAGAGAAAGAAGTGAAATCATGTTGCAAAAACCTGAGGTTCAGACAGTGAAAAAGATAAAGATGTATAAACTCTCAGTAACAAAATTAATTAATTAGATGTAAAAATGTAATGTATGATATGGGGATCTCAGCAATAATATGATACTGCAAATTTGAAAGTTGCTCATAAATAATGACAAATAGATATTGTGATGGCTGTTTTGCAAAATCTACATGTGTTGAATCACTGTGTGGTACACCTGACGTTAAGATGTTTTATGTTAATTAAATTTCAGTAAAAAATAGACAAAAGATTTAAAGAAACTTGAATATTGAAAGAAGCTTAAAATCAGAGAATGAGTAGATTATAAAATAACATGTCAGAGTAAATAAATAAAAGTTTATTTTACTTGGGTCATGAGGAAGAGGAGGGAGGAAGGTCCTGTGTTGAAAGTTAACTAACAAATCCAGCTAAATCCCATATGCAGACTCTGCCTTAGAGGCTCAGAGGTGTGGGAGTTGGAAGCCAGAGGGTACAATTCTGCAAACTTTGCCAACATTTTCAATATTATTCTCAGATGAGTAAAACTTTAAAAAACACACTTATTGATCCTTAAGGAATTTTTTTAATCCAGTTTTTCTTTTTCTCTTTCTCTCCTCTTTCTTTCTTTCTTCCTTTTTCTTTCTTTCTTTCTTTCTTTCTTTCTTTCTTTCTTTCTTTCTTTCTTTCTTTCTTTCTTCCTTTCTTTCTTTCTTTCTTCCTTTCTTCCTTCCTTCCTCTCTTTCTTTCTTTCTTTCTTTCTCTCTTCTCTTTCTTTCTTTCTTTCTTTCTTTCTTTCTTTCTTTCTTTCTTTCTTTCTTTCTTTCTTTCTTTCTTTCTTTCTTTCTTTCTTTCTTTCTTTCTTTCTTTCTTTCTTCCTTCCTTCCTTCCTTCCTCTTTCTTTCTTTCTTTCTTTCTTTCTTTCTTTCTTTCTTTCTTTCTTTCTTTCTTTCTTTCTTTCTTTCTTTCTTTCTTTCTTTCTTTCTTTCTTTCTTTCTTTCTTTCTTTCTTTCTTTCTTTCTTTCTTCCTTCCTTCCTTCCTTCCTTCCTTCCTTCCTTCCTTCCTTCCTTTCTTTCTTTCTTTCTTTCTTTCTTTCTTTCTTTCTTTCTTTCTTTCTTTCTTTCTTTCTTTCTTTCTTTCCTTTTCCTTCTTTCTTTCTGCTAAGGGACCTACCCTTAGTAGTGTTCAGGGATTACTCCTGGCTCTGTGCTCAGGAGTCAATCCTGGCAGTGCTCAGGGGACCATATTTGCTGCTAGAGATAAAACCAGGCTTACCTCTGTACTATCTCTCCAATCTGGGGACTCTTTTTCTTCTTTTTATCTTTTGGTGAGCAAGATAGTTTTCTTCCAATTTGCTTAGAAAGATGAGAGGGGAGAGAAAGAGTGATGTAGTCGAGACAGAACACTTGGTTCTCCAGAGTGGAAATAAGAAAAGGACATGGAGAGTAGCAAGCCAGACTCATGTTCAAGGGAGGCCACAGGTTAGAGGAGCAGGCTGGGAACTTTTTTGCAATTGCAGTTGGATAACTTAAATTGAGGCCACAAAGCAACTCATTCTATGGTAACTAAATTAAAAAAGCAATCATAAGTGAGTTAATTTGCATTCTAGAAACATCTAAGCAAACATAGAAATTGGATTTGCTGACATTTGCTAATGTCAACACATTCAACACAGATAGCAATATTGGTTGAACAATTACTAAGCGACCAATATAAGCTGACATGTATAAAGTGGTTTAGATATGTTACCAAAAAAGATGTGCTTTTGGGGCTGGAGAGAGAGCACAGCGGGTAGGGCATTTGCCTTGCTCGCGGCCGACCTGGGTTCGATTCCCAGCATCCCATGTAGTTCCCAGAGCATCACTGGGAGAAATTCCTGAGTGCATGAGCAAGGATTGTGCATTGCCGGTGTGACCAAAAAAAGCAAAAAAATAAAAAAAATAAGGCACAGATGGTTGCTACTTCACTGTCTTTTGATGCCATTGATAGATTTAGGGACAACAAAATTTATCCACTGGGAAAAGGCAAACATTTGTGAGATTATTGATTGGGGATATTGATTTGGAGTAGGATTGTGGAAAGAAAGCAGAATACAGTTGGTTTATAACAAGGTATATTTGAACAGCATACAGTTGCTTTAACATAAAGGCAAACTTATCTGATTTAGGCAATACAAGAAAATAAGTCATTCTTACATAAAACTTGGTATCAATAAATAGTATATATTAAATGATATCTAATTAAACCTAGTATCCGATATAATTAAATCTGTACAGATATTTTATTAGCAGATATGAGAAAAGCATGTTTTCAATACCTAAAATATAAATCTTGTGTATACTTTCTATACTTATAAAGCCTGAGTATAAGATATATATATATATATTTATATATACATATATATATATATTTGCTTTTTACGGGGTCATACCTGGCAATGCTCAGGGGTTACTCCTAGCTCTGTGCTCAAGAATTACTCCTGGTGGTGCTCAGGGGGCCATATGGGATGCTGGGAATCAAACCTGGTTCAGCTGTGTGCAAGGCAAATGAACTACCCACTGTGCTATTGCTTCAGCCCCATGAGTATAAGATATTTTAAATGTAATTAAAATAGTGTTAGTCATAGACATTTTCTCTGGGAAAATATGCTCAGTATAAAATATTTTAGACTTCCAAAAATATAGTTAATGATATATATAAATGGTTCAGTACAAAAGTTAATTTATAGTCTTGAAAACTGTCAGAATAGACTTTTATCCATAAATATTGAACACAAAACATGACTTGAGTTATATAAATACAAGCATTGAATATTATAAAAAGTAAATAATGAATAAATAATATGACATTATTCATTTCTAGTTCTGCAAAACAAAATGGGATTCCATACATATTCGAGAATTCACTGCAGAAATAAAGAACCCCTGGCCAATTTCAAATTTGATCCCCAAATTACTATGGGAAGAATGACACATTTGCAGTTTGAATTTGATAGACTATGACAGACATAGGAATGAGCTCATTTTCATAAATGTAAAAAGTTTGGAGCTACGGACACACTTTTATATGGTGGACAATAATTCAGTATTAGAGCTTAGGCTCACAGGTGTGACAGCCTCTGGTCTTTGCCTATGCCAATTAGTAAATTTCTTTGGTAGTTATGGGCTTACATTTTCTCATACCTCTCTAGCTTCGGATGGATTCTTTCCAGTTCATCTTCTAGCTGTCGTTATTCTCAACAAGGCTCTAATGAGTCAGATTCTGCAGAAGAAATGCTTGTTCACCAGCATGTGGTAGATATTTGGGAGTTCTGGAAGAAGACTTTCTTCAAATTTAGTTCTTTAATGACTAGATTGTGTAATGTAGGATAATGTGTCATTTCTGTTTCATTTTTTAAAAATGTGAAATGATTGCATAGTAATCCTCTCTCTGTAATTAAGATGCTTATGTGAACTGTCCTACAAAATACAAATTATATTTCATTTCTTTTTATTTTAATTATGTGCATTATTCACTGTGTGAGAATTCCTTAGACTCTACTCCGCATCTTGTGAAGTTTATATGCTGTGTACAGAAAGAGCAGGATGAGTCATGTGTGTTAGCTACATGTCCACAGGCTTGCCCTGATTTCCTGTGGATTTGTCCTTCTCTCTTCTCTCTTTCTCTCTCCTCAGAAACCGAGTCTTAGTGTCTAAACAGAATCTCTCTGTACACATCCTTTCTTCTATTTTCAAAGCTTTAATTAACCTGGAAATGTTAATATATGAAATCACTATTTTTGTCCCAGAATTTTTTTCAGATATGAAAATTTGACATTGGACTTAGGTAGATCACAGACAGCTCAGAATTATTTTTTAAAAACCCTTAGCATTTCCTATTTGATGGGTTGGATGCTGTGCTTTCTTTCTTCTTCTTCTTTTCTTTTTTTTTTTTTATGATCCAAACCAGTGATGCTCAGGGGTTACTCCTGGCTCTGCACTCAGGAATTATTTGTGGTGGTGCTCAGTGGACAATATCAGGTGCCAGGGATTGAACCTGGGTCAGTTACATGAAAGGCAAATGCCCTACCTATTTTACTGTCACTAGCCCCAGGTCTTGTACTTTCTTATTTCACTGAAACTGCTGTTCTGTGCCATCATCAAGGAAAATAGTTCCTTTATTTCTTGTTTCCCTCTGTCAAAATAAAATCAAACACCCATATCACTTTTACTTGTCAGACAGCATTCTCCCCAAATTGTCATTAGAATATTTCATTTATCACCTCTTTGCCACTAAGCTGCCAGTGTTATTTGCTGTTCAGATTGTGATGGCATTATTTTAGTTCTTCAATAGCACAAAATTTTCAAAATCATGAGTGATATCTTTAAAATATATCACTTGAAAATATAATTGAAATCATGAATCTGCTCCTTTTCAATAGGACTTCCCAGATTTAAATAAAATTGAGAAGCTACTACATGGCATATACATATGTAGTTACAACATGGCTCTAATTTTTCTCTGTAATCTTATTTTATGTCACTGTTTTAGATAAGTGCCATTCTTTAATTATTTGAGTCAAAGCAAGATGCTTTATCTAGTGTTTGGACTTTAATCCTATGTTCCTTTAACTTCATGTGCTTCTCATTCTTTTGCTTACATCATAAACTTTTTCTTAGGAAGATGCAGAAGATAATGTGATATTGATGGTATCTACCTACAGTGACTGTATATCTAGGTACATCCAGAGATAATTGTAGTCAACCATATCTAAGTAGTAGGACTGGTTGATATTTCTGCATGATCCCTGTAAAGGAAAAAGTTAAGTTCTCTACAGAATTAGGATGAAATACTAGTTGCATCCTAATTTTGTAGGGAAATAAATTAATCCACAGAGTATGACATCTACTAATGCAATATTGTGTCATTCTGAGAAGTATAGGTGAGGTTAGACCCATAGAAGTGGTGGGCTAGGAAGAAAATTTTTGTCTTTGAAAATATGTGGCTGTTGCTCTTTTATTTTTAAATGGACTATTATTTAAGAAAGGAATAACTCTTTTCTTTCTGGTGATAAAACATTGCTACTTGAAATTCTTCTTTATACCATTGGGTTGTGAGTCTTGGTATTTGTCTCAGAACTCTTTATCTCTAAGTTCTGCTTAATTCCCTTGCATTTTCCAATTATTGTTTTGTCCATTTGTTAAATCTTTGTCATATTTCATATACTTGCTCCAAGATGGAGGAGAACAATTAATTTCATTAAATAAACACGTTGAAGCTGTTCTTTAGATAATTCCTTGCTAGTAAAAGGTAAGAAATTGTTTAGGGTAATTTAATTCTACATGACTAATTATGAGTGCATAATTTAAAAATGCACTAAAAAATCATTTATGTGATTTTTAGTGCATTTATGGGCTGGAGTTTAGAACATCATTCTCATAACACCGAACATTAGCCAAGCGGCACAAATGCTGACCGACTTTGACCACAAGTGTGGAAAGGTTGGATTGCAGCTGAATCTCAACAAGACAATGTTCATGAAAAACGAACTGGTCCGTAAAGCTCCATTTGCTCTCAATGGAATGAACATCTCCGAATGAAGCAGCTATGTGTACCTGGATCGAGAAATCAATATGAGGAACGACTTGGTGCCAGAATGCACAGGAGGAAGAGAGTAGCATGGAATGCTTTCAAGAGCGTCAAAGAGGTGGTTAAGAGAATGAAGAACCTCCGACTCCAGGCACATCTTTTCGATTCCACTGTTCTTCCTGCACTAACATATGCCTCAGAGACCTGGGCCCTACGCAAGCAGGATGAGAATGCTATTAGGGCATCCCAAAGAGGAATCGAAAGAGCTATGCTGGGAATATCATGTCTCACTCAAGTGAGAGAAGGAATCCGGAGTTCTGACCTCTGTCGACGGTCAAAAATCAGGGATGCTGTCTCGTTTGCCAAGGCATCAAAAATCAGATGGGCCAGTCATGTAATGCGATTCAGAGACAACTGCTGGACTAGAGCTGTTACCGACTGGATTCCATGGGATGTCAGAAGACTTCGTGGCCACCCACCAACTAGAAGGTCAGATTTATTCGTCAAATTCCTGAATGAATGATTTGAGGCTCTTCCTGTGCCTGGAGCAAGCAGATATCATTGGGCTCCACTAGCTCGAGACAGGTTCAAATGGAGATGTTACTGGGGCCCACTTGAGCAAATCGAAGATCAACGGGACTACAAGTGATAAGGCTGGAGAGATAGTATGTAGGGTAAGGTAATTCTGTTGTATGTTGCTGAGACCTGGGTTTGATCCCTGACACCACACATTGTCCCCTGAATCCACCAAGAATGGATTGAGCCAGGAGTAAACCCTGAATACAACTGTGTGTGGCACCCCAAGCAAACAAAATAATAAAGTGCATTGGGCATTGAAAATGACTGCCATGATGGCATCTGAGAACACACAATTTATTATCAAAATAATCAGCTATCGTTGTTTAGGTATATTTTTAAACATAGTAATTTTTACAGGTTAGTTGGGACTAGAGTGATAGCACAGTGGGTAGGCATCTGCCTTGTATGCCGCTGACCTGGATTCGATTCCTTTGTGTAAAAAACTAAGGAACGCCGAGGGGCACGCGCACTCATGGGCTCTCCGGGCAGCTCTGTCTCACCGCCCACGTTAGGTGCCCCGGAACCGCTGTGTGTGCTGTCGGTCAAGGGCAGGCGACGGAAGGAAGAAGGCCAAACTGGTTGCTCGATCAGTTTATTTCATTCTCTCTCTCCGCTTCTCTCCCGCTCTCGGTCTCTCTCAGGATCTCTGGATCTGGTCCCCGTGGATCTGGCCCCCCAACCCACTCTTACAGCCTAGTTAAATCTCCACAGCATGAGGGTGTTGGGGCGTACACATAGGTGTGGTAACCATCAATAGGGTAAGGTTCCTTTCCCTTAGGGGATGCTTCTCCTAGGACTTAATTCTCTTTCAACAGGAGGATGCATCCAAGGGCGGAGTCCCATGAATGTGTTTCTCTTCTCCTCAGCCAGCAAACATATAAGAATTCATAATATTAATTATTTTGTATGGACACAATAAGAGATGCATTAAAGCTTATAGAATTGCTCTCCTGCGGCCATCTCAATCTCAGACTACAGTGCTCAGGCCAGATCAGTCTTTCCTATCCCTGGCAGGGTCCCAGTCTCATAATTACTATTGGATCATGGCAGCATTTTTCTATGATCAAGCTCTTAACTTATAGTTAAGAATTAGGCACTTTGGCCAGGCCCATCTCGATGCCAGGGTAGCACATAACTCACCGCTTGCCCTGAATCCTTCCTGTCCCATGTCGGGGACCCTGCTTTGGGGTGCTAGGAAGTGAGGGCAACTGAGGCTTAAGTGGAGAAAGCAGATGCCCGGGAGGGAATAATATTCAAGGCCAATTAATTTCCAAGTTATAAAAACATAATATTGTCTTCTTGTGTCTATACAAAACAGACATAGCTTTAAAGTAAATTATTCAAAAGGCACAAGAAGAGGAGAAAGGCAATATTAACTTATATAATATAAATTCAGTATCCTAGGAAGGTCTGACCTTGCAAATTAGCAGAGTCAGATTAAGGGAAAGCCTCGGATTAACTCTTTTGGGGAAGAGAGCATGGAGAAGTGATTATAGCTAAACAAAGGGATGGGAGAGATTCAGGAACACCTTGATGGGTGTGACTGGGGTAAGCCTAAACTCCAGGGAAAACCGGGACAAGCTACTTGTGGCAAGGAGGGAGAGGACAGAGTAATGCCATCCTATACTTTGTCCCTCTCGGAGAGCCCAGCAAGCTACTGAGAGTATCCCTCCCACATGGCAGAGCCTGGTAAGCTACCCATGGCATATTTGATATGCCAAAAACAGTTACAACAAGTCTCAGAATGGAGACATTACTGGCATCCGCTTGAGCATATTGATGAACAATGGGACGACAGTGCTAGTTTCATTATTATTAACAAAATTTGTTTTTTCTCAAAAGCATTAATGTTCTGATTTTGGCCTACAATTTTATTGGACCACAGCTCTCATCATAGTGTACCAAACCTCTACCGCTGTCCTTGGATAATTTTCATCTGCCCCTCTCCCCAACCCTCACCCAATTCCTTTGCTGGGTAGCCTCAGTTCTGTGACAGAGTTTGAGTTTGTTTTCACTCAGAGGAATGTCCGGCCACCCCTTGCTTTGTTTCTTTATAAACCACATACAATCCATGTGGTGTCTTTGATTCCATCTACCTTACAGGAAAAGGCAAAATTTCTTAGAATCGTGTAGTATCCCATTGGACAAAAATACCACACTTTCTTTCTCATGTACCTTTCATTGGATATTTGGACTGCTTTTAGACCTGGGCTATTGTAAATAACATTGAATAAGCATAGGTGTGCATATATATCTCAAATATATATGCTGGCATTTAACTCATAGCACATCAATCACATAGTGAACTGAATCAATCTGTGAGTGGTAGGACAAAGGGAAATAAATTAATCCACAGGGTATGACATCTACTAAGGTCATACATCTGAGACCTTATATAAATGAATAAGTCAAAATAAATGCTCTCAAATAGCTCAAAATAATGACACGGGCTACAGACTTTACAATCTGATGTAATCTTGGATGTGAAATTTGGCAGGCCTTGATCAGAAATTATTCTGTCAACGCAACTTTCCTTTTTTTCTCAGAAACCATAATCTGCATGACCACAGTAATTACATCACAGGGATTTGGATCTTGAAACTTTGTAAAGTCAAAAGGTTGAGGTAAGAATTACCGATCGCACTGGGGCTAGGGATACTGCAGGCTACAGGGTCTTTGCCTTACACAAAACTGTCCCCAGTTCAGTCCCCTGCATCTCTTACAGTTCCCCAAGCACCTCTAGGAGTAATTCCTGAGTGCAGAGCAAGAGTAATTCCTGAGCACCACCGGAAGTGGCCCCAAACAAAAGCAAACACTCAAAATAAGTACTGATTGCCCCACAGAATACATTATATAGCACCCATGCATATGTGTGTGCACGTGCGCACACACACACACACACACACACACACACACACACACACACACACACACACACACACACCCCTAAGTTAAACTGAAGACCGTGGTTCCATGAATATAGAGATTTGGTGGATCCATTCGACAGGTTTATCCATAGAAATAGTTTCTAGTGTATTTTCCTTTGAGTTTTCCCCTGGTTTCACATGACTTTCTGCATGTTCACAAATATTTCTGCCCTAAAGTTAGGTCACTACATGCATTGATAAGAAAGGAAGAAAGGTGACTGTCTTGCAATGTGTGGGGAACAAAATTCTTGCTGTGAGTGGTTGGAATGTTTTCTTTTTTGTCTGCATTGCTTTAACAAAATCGTTGAATAGTCAGTTCTATCTTTTTTTTTTTCTTTTTGGGTCACACCCGGTAATGCTCAAGGGTTACTCCTGGCTCATGCACTCAGGAATTACTCCTGGCGGTGCCCAGAGGACCATATGGGATGCTGGGAATCAAACCTGGGTCGGCCGTGTGCAAGGCAAATACCCTGCCCGCTGTACTATCGCTCCAGCCCCCAGTTTTATCTTTTTGAGTAAAAAGAATCACCTTTTTCTTGTCACGTAGCAGCAAAATACCAACTGTGCTTTGCAGAATCTAGCGATCATGTTCTTGTGTATGTATCATTTTTATATCTCCTTGAAACTGTCAAGTTCAAGTTTACTACTAACTCTCATTACTGTTCTCGATTGCATAAGCAAGATAATTAAATAGGGAAAACGTTGGATCACTGACCTAGAGACCTAGAGGCCATTTTGGAATTCCATAATAGTTAAAAAAAATCAGCAATATTTCTCAAATTTTATTTGTCAACACTACACTTCTGGATATTAAAGTTCTATGTGAAAGTTTTCATACTTTAATACATAGTTATACAAAAATAAGAAAAACAAGTTATATTTTTGTTTTCCACTAAAAAATTCCTTTATGTTAAAAAACTACCAAGTACTTTGGAAATAGGTATATGTAAATTCTATGCAATTCTTACAGATGCTTAAAAAATTATAAGTAGTAGGTGAATCAAGACATGGATTTTACCGAAGGAAAAATATGGCATAATCTCTTAGTATTACTGAAAATCTGTTCTCAAGTGTGTTGTTAGTTTACTAAATATAAGTAATGTTTAAGTACATACATATTAGATATTTATAAAATATAGTATGTGTATATACATATCCACACAAACACACTACATTCTGTAGCTAGCTGCATCCTAGTTCAGGGTGTTGGGATATATGATTTCTCTTTTTCTTCCCTTACTTTATATAACATTCTTCTCTCTCTCTATCTATCTCTCTCATATTTCTGAAATAAAGCCATTTACTTTAAAAAAGAAACTCTTGAATGTTAAGTGTCCTCAAAAGAATAAGTACCTTGGATAATTGCAACACTCCCCAAACTGATATTCTTAGTATCCTTATAATTCCAAAAGAGAGTCTCCTGCCTGCATGCCTGGCTGTCTTCCCGGGGACCCTCGGAGGGGATGGGCTACAGCTTCCCTCCCTGCCCCGAGCAGAGGTCCCAGCAGCCGAAGACCACAGGAACCTAGCTGCAGCCATGCTCAAGACCCCTCTCCACATGTTCGGACAAGCCTCATGCATGAAGGTACCAGCAGAGGAACCCAGGTGTGTGTAATCCCATCAACGGCCAACATCCAGAGAATTTAAAAACAAGCTCCCAGAAGAGATATCTTATAACCTACTTCTCCCTCTGTAGCAAGCTACTGAGAATTTCCTGCCCACATGGGACAGCCTTGCAAGCTCCCCATGGTGTATTCATATGCCAAAGCCAGTAACAAGCTGGGTCTCATTCCCCTGACTCTGAAAGAGCCTCCAATGTGACATTGGCATCGTTGGGAGGGCTGAGTCGAGAGAGACTTCTAAGAGCTCAGGGAAAGGACAAATGGAGAGGTTACTGATCCTGCTCGAGCAATCGACGATCAGCAGGATTTCGTGATTTGTGGTAAATACAAAAAGTCATATAAATCATAATAAATATGCCAAAATAATGGATATGCCAAAAAAGGAACAATAAGTCTCACAGTGAGAGACGTTACTGGTGCCCGCTCGAACAAATCAATGAGCAACGGGATGACAGTGACAGTGACAGTGAATAATAATTGAACATAATAAACATATAATAAATACATATAAACCACAATAAATTTATTAAAATATAAATACATATTTATACATGTAAAAATACATAATGCAATATATAAATAATAAATATATAATAACCTTATATAATGATAAATATAAATCATTTCAATCATTATTTATTTAAATATAACATAAGGATATATTATGGCTAAGTTGTAAAGTATACACTGAGTTATATATTCAATGCAATCATTGGGTAATTGGAATCATGGAATAAGTACGCTGGAATTTTATGAACCTAAATTCACTGAATTTATTTTATTTATTTAATTCTTATAGAATAATATACAGTGCTCAAACCTTGGAGTCTGACTGATGAACAAAGTTCAGACATCATTTTTTAGATTTCAAAAACTGAAGCATAGGAGTTAAATTTGTTAAAGTGTAGAAAGCTCTCACAAAATATACTCTTACTGTTTCGTGGCTAGAAAATTTTCGCAATTCTCAGTTTTAGGACATCACACAAATTTCAGCACCCAGAGAAACATTAAATTGTACAACTTGTGCTTCATATGTATGTGTAGATTGAACCATGGTCTTGTCAAACTGTGAAAATATTTTTCACATTGATTTTGAAGTTGAAAAGTCAAGAGTGTTATGTGAATATACAATTAGATTCAGTTTCGATAGTTACTTGTCCCACCACCTTATACAACCAAATTAATAATTAAAAATGAATACTTAGATCTGGACCATATGTTTTTATATCAAGAGTTCAAACTATAGGATAAAGATATAATGCCAACTTTTGTAACTCTTTCATTTTCAAAACTATGCAGACTAATTATCATATAAATTTTGAAAGTAATCCCCATGGCCCTCCTTAAAATATTCCTGAGTTTTTGAAAATGAAGCATTTGTGAAGGTTCTCACCTCTCAATATGTCTAATTAGCTCTCTTTGTGCTTTGAGACCTACAAGTCTCTTTTAAGATTACAATTTTAAATTATATAAAAACCTGGCTTAATAGCACTTGGCTTTTCAATATTAAACAAAATGCTTGAACAACTGTAGGCAGATTATCATGTTAAGCTACAGACATCTCTCAATTTTTCAGTATTTAAAATATTTTTATCAAGTCTTTAAAAATACAGCAGATAGTATAATGTTTTATTTCAAAGAGGTATGAAAAGGATAAAATTAGACCTTAAGATAAACATTAAGGACAGACTTAGTCTTGTTTTCTTTCTTTGATATGTTAAGTATTATTGTATATCCTATTGCAGATATAATTATACATTTATTCATTAAAACAATTTTTCTTTACATACATTAAATGAATACATAAGATATATGAAGTTTGAAGGTCATAGAGAGATGGTTCCAAAATTAATTATTCTTAGATATGTCGTGACATTGATCTCCTAAAATTAGTTTGCTC
Source organism: Sorex araneus (assembly GCF_027595985.1). NCBI lineage: Eukaryota > Metazoa > Chordata > Mammalia > Eulipotyphla > Soricidae > Sorex > Sorex araneus. The sequence continues at coordinate 104,303,038 of NC_073302.1, forward strand.
CTGTGCCTGCAGCAGTTTTATGACTGGCAAGACATTTAAACATGTTCATAATTTTGTTTAGTTTCATAAAAGTGTCTATGCTACAGTTATACTAATCAATTTCATTTTGGTCTAAAGTCCTAATAAAACTAAACATACTATAATTTTATTTCCTAAATCTGACAACTCTGTGAAACTTTGGAAGCAATTTAAAGGTTAACCCATGAAATGGTTTCACGTGTGAACTTGTGATATAGAACACAATTAACAGCAGGCACCATCCCAAGTCCTTTTCCGACTTCTCCGATACAGTTCTCTCTTGCACATCTGATTCTACTTTGGTGTTTCTTGGAAGTTCCATAAATATTTGATCGAAATTGTCCAAAAATCTTCTGGTGACTCCTGTGATGTCAATGGCCTGTCTTAAGATATGAATTGTTTATGGTTTGGAAATCTTGAAAGATTCGATCTTGTCTTGAAAGTCATTGACGTTATCTTACCCTTTTTCCCTGTTGTAATGATTTCCCCATGGGGGGACACGGGAATCAGTAGAGAATTGTTCCGCACGACTGATGCATTCTACAGTGATTTATACGGTATGCCCTGCACGTGCCTTTAGATTCATGCCATGATTCTTTATCCATGTCATCACTACAAATCATCTCAAACGTAAAATGTAGAACATTTGATAAGAGAAGAGCTTCATTCCGGGTTTCTTCACTTGCCTTGGGTAGTCCTCAACTTCTCAACACTAGGGGGCAGTAAGAAGGTGCTACCAATTTCAGCACCACTATTTGAAATGATTCAGCGAAGAGAATTTTACCAGCAGATGGCCAAGGAAGCTATTTCAGTGCGGGTGAGCTTAGCTATTTAATGCTGCCTGCTATTGAACATTTCTTGTAAATGTTTGAAAAAATTAAAAGTAGTCTCCTGAATTTTGAATTATTTTTAATTATGGAGTTTTATTTGTTAATTTTAACTATGACTTATTAACTGATTTGAAGCCTTGAAGAAGGAATTATCTTTGGACCTTGCCAGAGAATTAATAGAAGGTACATGTTTACTACCAATAAATCATACTTTATTACAAATTATGATTGTAGTTGAAATTATATGGCATTTTTCAAAAGGTAAAATTATTGGGATGGAAAACATCTGGATTCAGGATATGTGTGGGAAGAGAAGCTATTCTGCTGTAATTATTACTATTTTGATTGTGATGTGAACCCAGACCTATGAATTCATCAAGAACTGTGTGATGTGCCTTAGCAAGAGTAGGTTTTATTGTTTACATGCTAAAAAAATAAGTTGAGGTACGTATGCTGTTTACTGCTTAACAGCTGCAGTTTTGAACCTTGAATGAAATATTGCTAAAATTGTTGAAGACTTTATTAGGGATAGAATTACAGCTGCTAAGGCATCCTTTAAGTAATGAGAGCTTAAAAAAATTAATTCTGGACTGGAGTGATAGTCTGTTTAATCTGGTGGCTCTCCCCTTCGCCGCCCAGGTTCAGGGTGGTCTTGGGCCGTGCCATGGGGCAGATGGGGGAGGAAACGAGGGTCAAGCCGGTTGGTTGATCAGTTGCTGTTATTCCTTTCTCCCCAGGCACCTGTTCCAGTCTCTCTGAGCCCCCCATTCTAACCTCACACTGCCCCTCATTCCTGTCCCCTCCTGTCTCTCCCGCTCATCTCTCTGGGCTCCATCTTGCTGCCCTGCTCTCTCTCTCTCTCTCTCTCTCTCTCTCTCTCAACTCCTCCAGCTCTCTTGCCCTCTGGGCCCACACCCAGTCTGGTAGCAAAATCAACATAAGAAAGCCCTTCCTGACCGCACATCACACCCAAGGGTGGAAACACCACCTATGGGTGTTCCTCTTCTCCTTAGTCCAATAACTTAATTAGCATCTTAATTAACATCTCAATATTAGTCATTTTTGTAACAATAAGAGATACATTGAGGGTTTTTGTTGTTGTTGTTGTTTGTTTTTTTTCTTTTTGGGTCACACCTGGTGATGCACAGGGGTTACTCCTGGCTCTGCACTCAGGAATTACTCTTGGTGGTGCTCAGGGGACCATATGGGATGCTGGGAATCGAACCCGAGTAGCAACGTGCAAGTCAAATACCCTGCCCGCTACATTGAGGTTCATAGGGCAGCTCTCCTGGGAACTTCTTGCCACAGCCTCAGGCTACAGTGCTCACGCCAGATTAATCTTTCCTAACCCTAACAGAGTCCGAATCTAGTTATTATGTTATGGATCATGACAGAATTTGTTCATGACCAAGCCCTTAACTTATTGTTAAGCATTATGGCACCTTGGCCTGACCCATCTCGATGCCAGGGTAGCACATAGCTCACCGCTTGCCCTGGGTCCATCCAGTCCCTCATTGCGATCCTGCTTTTGGGGTGTTGGGAAGTAAGGGCAACTGAGGTTTAAGTTGAGAGAACGATGCCCAGGAGGTAAATATTGAGAATTCATTAACTCCCAAGTTACAAAAGCATAGCATTAACTGTCTTTTCCTGCCCATACAAAAAGGACATTGCTCTAAATTAACTATGCAAAGGACTTAAGGAGAAGAGAAAGGCAATATTTACAAGTCAACAGAGCACAAAGAAAGAAGTTACAAATAAACACAGAGGAACGGGAGCACTGTGATGGGAGCAACCCAATAAACCTAAGCTCTCTGTGGCAAGACAGAAAGGGCAAACCAATGTTATCCTATAATAGTCCAGTGGATTGGGCATTTGTCCTGGATGCAACTAACCAAGGTTCCCTCCCCAACACCCCACATGGTCCCCCGAGCCTTACCATTTTTGATTGCTGGGCACAAAGGCAGGATTAAGCCCTGAACACCCCCAGATGTGGTCCCCAAACAAAAAAATTTTTTTAAGTGAATTTCATGACCAAAATATAACGTACACTAGAACAATAAAAATAGAAGTTTAAAGAATACTTAGCATGATAAAAAAAAAGGTTATTTAAAAGCAAAATCAAGAACACTATAAAAATAATCATGTAGAAGTTCTGGAAATGAAGATGTACTACTGAAAAATAAGTGCTTATACCTCAATCACATTGGATTGAAATACAATTGTTAAGTTGTTAATTTTAGTAACAATTGAATCTCAATTGCTGGGTAGCAAACTAACAACTATTAAAAAAATTAATGTAGGAAGGGGATAGACTTGGTGGGAGATAATAGCTCATAATACTCCCCACAGGAACAGAGATAGATCTCTAGACTTTACAGTGCAAGGTAACTCAACAAATACATGGTCACTTAAAATATACAACTCATATAAAGCACTGCCAAGTTATAAGGAAGATAACTAAAAGGCATGTTTCATGGTCCGCAAACAATATGAAATAAAGTAATATGGAAAGAAGGAAACATTTTAAAGTATTATTATTATTATTATTTTTCTTTCTGGGCCACACCCAGCGATGCACAGGGGTTACTCCTGGCTTTGCACTCAGGAATTACTCCTGGCAGTGCTCAAGGGACCATATGGGATGCTGGGAATCAAACCCGGGTCGACTGCGTGCAAGGCAAACACCCTACCTGCTGTGCTATCGCTCCAGCCCCAAAAGAAGGAAACATTTTTAGTATTTATTGCATAATAAAATGTTATTAAAAGTAAAAGGCAAACTTGAAAATAGTCATACAGAGATTTTCAGTGTAAGAATGTGATATTTGAAATAAAAATCTGTGAATAACAGGAACAACAAACATAACAGTATAACAATAAACATAAATAACCAAACAGTTGAATCAATGGACCATAAATCACAAGACATACACAGAAAAATAATTCCTTAAAGAATAATTGATATATAGTGAGAAAAAAATGAGGGGGACTGAGTAAATTATGACTGAGAAGTTAGAGGACATTTCCTAAAAATATTATTCAAAAAGTTGTAACGTGTTATGTACTGGAGCTCATAGAAATTATTCTCTGTCTCGGTCTCTCTGACTCTCCCTGGCATTGAGTCAGTGTCCACGAGGGACCCTGGGCAGGCGTCACTTCAGCGACCACTCCACATGTGTGGTGCTGGGTCTTTGAACTAGGATCCCCCCAAAGCTTGGCTAGTGCCTTCATGCTCGTACTCTGGAAGGAATTATCTTTCTCTTCCTTTTAAAATATAGGCTTTTCTCTCAATGATGTATTTTTACTGATTATGTGAGAAATAAGGACACTTTTATATTTATCTAAGATACAGCATTTTGTTTCAGAGCAAACCCCAGCCGAGAACAAGAAGCAGAGCTGGAACTGGTTCAAACTACGTAGACGGCCAGATTCTCAAGGTTGAAAAGCTCGTTTATAGCATGTGAGCTGTGAGCTCGATTCAGCTGGAACTTGCTTCTTATCCATCATGGACCTAAGCAGAACTTAAAGGCTGGACAACAGATTAGAGTTCTTGACAGGCTCATGTGTATGCCTAGAAATATCTACCAGGTCAGAAAAGGTAAATGAGGGAAGTATCTGATAAACGTACCTGAGTTTTTGGTTTGGGACTTTTGCAGGCGGACCACAAAGAAGAGGTTAAAAAAAAAAAATAGAACCTTCATAAAAACTGAACCCAAACTACTAGTCAGTTCAATATGTGATCGAATTAAAGTCAGCACACTAATTGCCTGCCAGAATAAAATACTTATTTACAGAATGTTAATGCTGTCCTGTCTCTCATTTCTTTTAATGAAATACTTTGAGATATTTGTAGATTTGCATTCTGGTGTATGAATAAAACAGAGATACCATGACATCTTACTTTGATTTTCCAAAAACGACATATGAAAAAAATTGTCATGTAATACAATATCATTTCCATAATATTTCCTTAATCAAAAGTTCCCCTTCCCGTGTCCTAGTACATCCACAAAGCATGTCCTTCCTACCTTGCGAGGTAGTGGATTAACTCTAAGTTTCCAGCTAGGTTTTACTCTTTAATGCTGGCTCCCTGTTTGCTCTCGTAGAAACTTTTTTGGCTGCGGGGGAGGGAGAAGGAGTATTAGCAAACACAGACACGAGTGCAAGAGAACCGAGTGTCCAGAGTTAAATCCTCACATCTCTGAACAGTTACTTTATGGGAAAGGAACCAAGAATATAAAACAAAGAAAGAAAAATCTCTCCACAAACGGTGCTGTAAAAACTGTAGCCATGAGAAAAAGAATCAGACTTCACAGCCCTCTCACATAGACCCCGCACTAAAAGTAATGCAAGAGGGATTAAATGATTGGATGTTAGACCTACGCCATGAGGTACCTACAACAGGATTTTCCATTTTTATTACCATTTTATTATTATTTCTTAAAATAATACTGTGTGTTACTGCTGCTCCACACGTGGCTTTCTCCAACCTGCATGAGGAAAAGTGGTTACCTGAGCTCGGGAGGAAATCAGCTTTCTCCCAGGTCTCCATGGACACCATCCCAGCAGGGCGCAGGCAGACATAACGTCCAGGTTTTTATGGAGTTTCTGTGGAGGGACGTTTAGGACCAAATTGCTACTTGGTGAGGCTAAGAGACTTTTCCCTGATGTCGTTCCCTGACAGCAACTTGAGGTCATGACTGGAGGTCAAGTGCCAGGTTAGAAAGGGTCAGGATTCCCTTCCGGCCTGAGAAGATGGTATTGCTGGGAGAGCTGTCTAGAAGATATGGATCTAGAATCGATCCTTTATAGGTAAAGGCTTGTCATTTGGCTTCTTCTCTGGGTCTTTGGGGTGGTGTGTGTGTGTGTGTGTGTGTGTGTGTGTGTGTGTGTGTTAATGAGGCGTTAAAAAAAATCTATGTCCATTGTCGTCACATGTTGCTGACTTCTTAAACTCCAACTCAGGTATAACTAAAAGGACACGCAGAAAATAATAAAACTCACAAAGAATTCACTATCTTCCTGCTCCTGGGGTTTGGAAACCACCAATCTGCCGCTTTCTTCTTTCATCTTTAAAAGTGAAGTCTGTTTTATATACAATAACCAGAGTTTTTATTTGTATCTGGAAGCAGAGAGAAAGATATGTATGTTAAAATATGTAGAGATCTACATATAAATTATGCATCTTTAACATGAAATATGTATATTTAATCTTCTGAAAGTGGAACACTCCTACATATTTATGTCATACAAAAATTCTATCGGGCAGTAAAATATTATTGAGTACGTTTGAAAAATGGAATAAAATATTAAAAATTGATACCAAAAATGAACTATGAGGAGGTAGCTAAAAAAGATTTGAATATTGGAATTATCATATACACATTTTTCTTTATAGCCATTCCATTATATCTTTTTAATTATGATAACCTGATTTACAAGACTACATATGTTTTAAAAGTATTATTTTACTACTCCACCAAATTCGCTACTAAGGGCCAGAATATAGCAGATACTGTGCTTGCCCTGCAAGCAGTCTACCCAGGTTTGACCCTCAGGATGCCATATCATCCTCAGAGCACTACCAGGGGTGAACACAGAGCCATGATTAAGCCCTGAGCACTGTTGGCTGTTGTCTATAATAAATAAACGTATGTGTTACCATACCACACCCACCACAAATTACTAATGTTGCTTCACCTACACTTATTTATCCATCTTCCTCCTTATTTTTCTCCCTGATACCTTTCTGGTAAACTTAGTTCTGTGGCCAAAGTCCAAACAGAAATCTGTGTTTTTATTTAGATCCATAAGATCATCCAATAGTTTTCTTTCGCCTGCCTCATTCTCCTAGGAATGGTCTAGCCATGTGGTCACAAGGAGCAAAATTTCATTTAAAAAACTGAGTATACGCAAGGGAATACTATGCAGCTGTCAGGAAAAATGAAGTAATGAAATTTGCTTATAAATGGATGGACATGGAGAGTGGCATGCTGAGTGAAATGAGTCTGAAGGAAAGGGACAGGGAAAACAGGGGTTAGGAAGACTGGTCGATGGTTGGAACTCACCACAAGTGTGTGTGGGGCTGAGGGTAAGCAAGATAGAGAAGAGACCGCTATGGCAACAACAGCTGAAAATGGTCACGCTGGACAAGACCTGAGGGTTAAAAGTAGGTAAGGGACATTCTTGATAACCATTCAGTATCAGTTTTGCAACCCACAGTGCCCAAAAGAATACAGAGAAAGCAGAAAAGCATCTGCTGTAGAGACAGGCAGGGCGTTGGGGCTGGGAAGGAACCTGGGGACACTGATGCCGGGAAACATACACTGGTGGAGGGATGGGTGTGGGAATACTGCATGACTGAAATCCAATCATGAACAGTCTTGTAATCTTTTTTTTTTTTTTAAATTTTTTTATTGAATCACCAAGTGGAGGGTTACATAGTTCTCAGGATTATGTCAGTTATATAATACTCAAACACCCTTCCCTTCACCAGTGCCCATCTTCCATCACCAACCCCCCAGTATATCTGCCGCCCCCTCCCACCTCCCCAGTCCCCACCCTTGTACGTGATAAGTTTCACTTCGTTTACGCTTATCTCGATTACATTCCATGTTTCAACACACAACTCACTACCGTTGCTGGGGTTTCCCCCAAAAAGAAAAAGACAGTCCTATTGCCAAGGAGGCATTTGATAGTTCTCCATTGCTAAGAATATAGAGATATTAAGTCCCGCTGTTTGTTACATAACTTTTCTTTTTTTTTTTTAATTTTTTATTGAGTCACCATGTGGAAAGTTACAAAGTTTTCAGGTTTAAATCTCAGTTATACAATGCTCGAATACCCATCCCTTCACCAGTGCACATATTCCAGCTCCAAGAATCACAGTATACCGCCCTCCCACCCCACCTGTGATATATTTCACTTTACTTTCTCTTTACTTTGATTATATTCAATATTTCAACCAAAAATTCACCATTATTTGGAGTTTCCCCCTCCCCCAACATCGGATCTGCGGGAAAGGAAGCATTTGATAATTTGTTTTCCATTGATGAGAATGAAGAGATATGAGGTCGTGCGGCCGCAATAGTATCCACGCAGTTCTGGATTTCTGTATTTTAGTATTTTAGTAACTAAGTCCAGAGAAATTTCTGCCAGAAGTTGCATCATTGCAAGCTCGTACCTCTCTGCTACTTTATATTCCACATATGAGTGCAATCTTTCTATGTCTGTCTCTTTCTTTCTGACTCATTTCACTCAAAATGATATTTTACATGTTGATCCACTTATATGCAAATTTCATGACTTCATCTTTTCTAACAGCTGCATAGTATTCCATTGTGTAGATGTACCAAAGTTTCTTTAACTAGTCATCTGTTTTTGGGCACTCCGTTTTTTTTTTCCAGATTGTGGCTATTGTAAACAGTGCTGCAATGAACATAGAAATGCAGATGTCATTTCTACTATACCTTTTTGCTTCTCTGGGATATATTCCCAGGAGTGGTATTTAGCTGGTACCTCATTGGGTGTGTACATGTTTAGGAGTGTGATTTCTTCCTGTTGAACATATCCCTTGATTAATAAAAAATGGCCTTCACTATCCCTTCTAATCTTTTTCAACCTGACGTCTATGTTGTCTGATACTAGTAAGGCCACCCCAGCTTTTTTGAGGAAGTTGTTTGCTTGCAGGATTGTTTTCCATCCTTTGACTTTGAGTCTGTGTTTATTCTGGCTATTCAGATGTGTTTCTTGCAGGCAGCAGAATATTGGGTTCAGTCTCTGAAACCATTTTGCTACTCTGTGTCTCTTAATTGATGAATTAAGTCCATTGACATTGAGAGAGATTATTGTCATGGGGTTTTATGCCATCTTTCTGTAAGGATTTGTTGTGCTTGTAGGGGTTTTTCTTGTCTACAGAAGCTACTTTAGTCCTTCTTTTAGGTTCGGTTTTGAGTCTATGAAGTTCTGAGTTGTTTATCTGCAAAATAGTGTATCATTCCTTCGAGTTTGAATGAGAGTTTGGCTGGGTAAAGTATTCTTGGTGGAGTTCATTTCTTTGAGTTTTTTCACTATATCCCACCACTGACTTTGAGCTTGGAGGGTTTCCTCCAATAGGTCTGCTGTGAATCTAAGGGATGCTTTTTTTTTAATATAATTTTATTTTATTTTATTAAATACCGTGTGGAAGATTACAATGCTTTCGGGCTTAGGTCTCAGTTATACAATAGGGATGCTTTTTTGAATGTGATTTCCTTCTTCGACCTTGCTGCTTGCAGTATTGTGTCTCTATCTGTGACGTCCATCATCCTAACTATGATATGTCTTGGAGTTTTTCTGTTAGGGTCTCTTTTAGCTGGCAACCTCCAGGCTCCTTGAATCTGGATGTCTGCATTCTCCAGCTCTGGGAACTTTTCAGCAATGATTTGTTTGACTGTGGCTTTTTCATTGGGGTTGTTTCCCTGTCTTTCTGGTACTCTGATGATTCTAATGGTGTTCCTCTTGAAATCATCCTCTAGGACTCTGATTCTCCCTAGAGCTATTTTGAGGTCTCTCCCCATTGTTTGTTGTTGCCTGTAAGCTTCCTGCAGCTCATCTTCAAGTTTACTGGTTTTGTCTTTGGCTCTACTCATTCTATTGTTGAGGGCACCCACTGAGTTTTTTTAAATTCATCTACTGAATGCTTTATCATGAAATTTCCTTTTGTAGGTTTTTTTTATTTCTGCTCTCATTTCTTCCCGTAATTTCTCGGCTGTCTGTTGTATCATTTCTGTCAGGTCCTCCTTTAGCTTGTCAATCTTTCCATTGAGTTCATTGAACATCTTCAGGATTTCAACTCTGAATTCTTTGTTGGAGAGCTCAAGTTTGTAGGAAATGTCTATTGAGGCTTCTGGGCTCCTTTCTTCGTCCTCTCCTTGTGTGTGGGGGTTTGTGCTGTTTCTTCATATTGTTGTGGTTGTATGGAAGAGGAACCTTCAAGTTCGCTATAACTGTTCCCCCTGGTTGCGAAAAAGGATTCTGAATGGGCTGGTCAGCGGTGGTCAACTTCTTCTGCACTCCCTCTAGAACATGTCTCTCTCTGATGGTCCTCTATTCTTTACGTGAGGCTTCAAGTGATGCTTTTTGAGAATGGGCTCCTTTACCATTGGCTTGAAGAGCTGCTTATATTCATTGGTACTTTTGAGAAATTGGAATAAGCTAGCAACCTATTGGCGAACTATTTTGGGGATAGTTAGGGTGATACTCAGGGACATAGGTGATGAAGACTGAGATGTAATGACAAATTTCTTGGTATTCGGAAGATAATCTGCGGCTGCATGAGGGTTGGCCAGCTCAAAAGGAGACCACGCCCACTTTTGTTGAGGCCACACCAACTCACGTTGAGGCCACGCCCACTACAGCGATGTGGCTGGGTGCCAGGCAGGAGGGAGCAAACCAGCTGGGTAGGGTGGGAGTCAGGGTTTGAAGAGGAGAGGGGAGGTGGTGGGAGGTGCAGGCACAGAGGCGATTTCGGCCCATTTTGGTTCACTGACCTGTAGGAGGGAGCCATTGTAATCTTTTTTAAAAATAAAAAAATAATTAAAAAAAACACTGAGTGAGTAGTATTTTGCTGTGATATCTATCACAGTTCCTTTACTGTGACAAAGTGTTGTTTTTGATTGTGGCTACTGTAAACTGGATTGCATCTGTATCAGTGTGGATGTACCTTTTCAAACGACTGTGTTTGTGTTCCTAGAATTGATACCTAAGGAAGGAATTGCTGAGATATATGCTAAATCTATATTTGAATATTTTGAGTATTACTATTTTCCATAAAAGTTGCTTTTGGAGTCAATAATTGATTTCTGTTTCAATTTCCTTGTTTGTAACTAGCCTGTTTAAATTTTCTGTTAATTTTCAGTTCTGGGTAGTCATTAGATACTAAGAACTGGTCTATTTCTTTTAGTTTCTCCAAATTAGTGGACTTTTAGAATTCTTTGCATTTATGTGGGATCTTGCAATTTCTCGTTTTGCATTTAGAATACTATTTGTTAGATTTTTCTGGCTTTCTTTTTTTTGTAAGATTTTATAAAGGTTTGTTAAATATATATTTTTGAAGAGCCAACTCTATTGATTGTATTGTGCTCGAGCTATAATTCATTTATATCTGCTCTAGTTTTTATTATATACTTTATTTTTTCTGACTTCAGATTGAGTTCCTCTTCTTTTGTGCTTAAATGAAATTAGAGGGTTTGAGATTTTTCTTATTTCCTGATGCAAGTCTGCATTGCTATGAACTTCCCACTTAGTGTTACTTTTGCTGTAGTCTATGTTTTGATTCATTCATTCTTCTTTGTTTCCTGAAAAAAAAAGACATTTTAATTTTTATTTTTGACTTTATGGGTCACATCTGGCGATGCTCAGGTATTACTCCTGGCTCTATACTTAGTAATCACTCCTGGCAGTGCTCGTGGGACCATATGGGATGCCAGAGATGGAACCGGTTCAGCCACGTGCAAGGCAGACACCCTCCCCAGTCCCTTAATTTTATTTTAAGCACTATAATTGACAGCACCGTTATTGGTAGCATTTCATAAGTACTGTGGCTCAGGACCACGCCCGCCACTGAAGTGTTCACTCCCCTCACCATCACTGAGTCAGGCCCTCTTCCTCACTCACCTGCTCCTGCCTGTGTAGCTTAGTACTGTAGAGCCGTTCTCAGTTTCTGCTCCATTTCTCAGGTTCAATTACCTTTGGGAACTTGCTTTTTCCCTGCTATGTCTTTTTATAACCCACGCATTTGCTTTTCTCTTCCATTGCCTTCCTGACCAATGGTTATTTAGCAGTATCTTGATTAGTTGCCATGGATTTCATATTAGCACTTTTTCAGCTTTGTTTTTCTGTCTTTTTTTTGTTGTGGAATAGAATTCAGTCTACTGGGATATATCAATTGTTGAGACACAAAAAATGTGAATAAATTCATGGAAATTAAAATTTTAAATAGAAACATTTAAAAATGTTATTAAGGGGGCTTGAGCAATAGCACAGTGGGTAGGGCATTTGCCTTGCACGCGGCCGACCCAGGTTCGAATCCCAGCATCCCATATGGTCCCCTGAGCACCGCCAGGGAAAATTCCTGAGTGCAAAGCCAAGAGTAGCCCCTGTGCATCACCGGGCGTGACCCAAAAAGCAAAAAAAAATAAATAAAAAAATAAAAAAATAGAAATGTTTTTAAAAGAATGCTATTATCAATAATTTAGAGATATTGGTATTAAAGTACAGAATGGTACATGATCATCATCTTATCTTTATCATATAGCACTAAAGTGTAAGTGCACAGTGTTCATTGTTAAACACCTATGAGAAATTAAGCAAATTGTTTAAAGTTATGAAAGTGTCCATTTTGCAAAACACTGTTCCTATATCCTCCTGGCCCATAAGGAAAATCTCAATGATGAAAAAGATGTTCCAATGTCATTCTGTATTCTTTGTAAGCAAGCAACAAGCATGAGATTCTATCTAAAGATAATTTTTCTGACACTAGTGACTTTTAAAAATGAAATCTCTTCAGTTCATAGTACTTTTGGTGTTGTTTTTGGGCCAGTGATGGTGGATCTCATGGGTGACTCCTAGTTTGGCCATTCTGAGGATTGAGCCAGAGTCAGTCACTTGCAATGCAAGTACCTTAACAAGTGTACTATCTCCTTAACCCGTCATAATGTGTTTTTAAAAAATAATGTCAAGTTTACAAATTTTACTTGAGACATTTAACATCAAGGATCAATTTTCTGTGGGTGTTTACATTTCACTTAACTCATGCTATGGGTATTTAAAAAATATTTCCTCTGACCAGGCACTTACTATAACGTGGTGACCAACGATAGGTTGTTGGATATTTGATAATACCAGGAAGTTAAACAGACTCCAAACTAATATTAATACCACAGTGTATCTCTATGTGTCCTAAGCACTTTATTTCCAGTGTTTTATGTATTAAAATTTGGTAAAATCAGCAATATTGGACCTTTACAGCTGAACCTTTGGAAACACGTTTGCCATTTCCACACCCTACCTGTCTTATATACTTCACTTCTCTATCCTTCTCAGGTTTTTAAAAAGCAATTTCCTCATATTATTATCTTGATGGAAAACAAACTGCAGAAAAATAAAATAAGCAACAGAGTAAACAACCCCAATATGAATAATATGTTTAACAGTTCTGATAAATTAGAATGGGTGATTTTCTTTTATGAAACTACTTCATTCTTTCCAAGGTGTGAAACAAGTACTATTTATGATCTTTAAAGTATTTATTGATCATTCAATCCAGAACAATGTATAGAAATAATATTGTCAGTTATAAATTAGGTGTACATTTTAGAAATTCTTTAATGATTTGAGATTGCCATACAAATTCATTTCACCAAACTATCTTGTTGTAAATAATTTTAAAGTGTCAAGAAGAGACAGTATTCCGGGCCGGAGCAATAATACAGCAGGTAGAGCATGTGCTTTCCACACAGTTGACTAAGATTTGATTCTAGGCATCTCATATGTTTCCAGATTACCCCCAGAAGTAATTCCTGAGCACAGAGCCAGGAGTAACCCCAGAGCACTGTTGAATATCTCTTCCCATCCCACTCAAAAATAGACAGTTCTGGGCTGAAGCAATAGCACAGCGGGTAGGGCATTTGCCTTGCACGCAGCCGACCCAGGTTCGGTTCCCAGCATCCGATATGGTCCCCTGAGCACTGCCAGGGATGATTCCTGAGTGCCTGGAGTAACCCCTGTGCATCACTGGGTGTGACCCAAAAAAGCAAAAACAACAACACCAAAACATTATTATTTGTTCTTACATTATTTCTAAGAACAAATAATGTAAGATATCTTACCTAACATAGAAATATTACCACTACATTGGAATAGGTGAAAAACGGGCTGGAGTGATAGCACAGTGACTGACCCGGGTTCGATTTCTCTATCCCTCTCGGTGAGCCCAGCAACCTACCGAGAGTATCCCGCCTGCACCGCAGAGCTTGGCAAGCTATCTGTGCTGTATTCAATATGCCAAAAACAATAAATAACAAGAAGTCTCACAATGGAGACGTTAATGGTGCCCACTTGAGCAAATCGATGAACAACAGGAGGACAGAACTACAGTGCTATAGGGCTACAGGTGAAAAACAGACAGCTTAATAATAGATTAATGAATTTTACAAGTTGGCTGTTTAGAAAATATTCATTGAACTCATTCTCATATTATGCATTGTAATATTAAGAACTTTTAATGTCTTCGTTTGGAATAATCAAGAAATAACTAGATCAATAGTCTTCAAGTGAGATTTTACTTTTTCCTTTCAATTCAACCTTCCTATGCATTAAAAGACAGTATTTTTGTTTATTTTCTTTTTATCTTCCTCCTAAATGGAATTTGCTACTGCATTATTCAGAGTCACGCACAGGGTCACTGGGATTTTTAAGCTTCAGAAATAGTATAAAAATGGGATTATTCTTATAAAGACATTTGTGGCCTGACACAATTTATGTGCGCTCTCACTCAGCACACTAACCCGGCTGCCTTTACCTTTCTGTGGAAAAACCCATAAGTGAAATGGTTAGTTTTTGCTAGGTTACCTTGATTTGTAATATTGGTGTCTATTCGTTACAAACTAGAATCAACATGGGTCAGGGAAAAAATTATTTCACTCCTTTCTCTTCATAACTGTCAGTCAATGAAAATGTCTGATCTCTAATAAGAAAACATACATTTTGCCAATGTTTTATGGGAATAACTTATAATAGATTTCACCTTTGTAATATTGTTTTTTTAAGGATTAAATCTTTCTATTACATTCTACTAATGTATTCTGAATTGCTATTGTTGCTTCAAGGTTGAATGCATTTGTTTTTTCTTACTGCTTTGAAAACGAATCCCCTTTTGCCCTCTGTACTTGGAGAAATAATAAAATACATAATCAATGTAGTACTTTTCAAAACCCCAAAGGTATTTCAATCCTGATAAAAATTTAAAGGTAGCAATATGATTTTTCAGAGTTTCTGTTTAAACAAAAGTTTTATTTTTATATCAGATCCTAGTCATAATAAATAAGTATCACCATGATCCATTACTAATGGCATACTTTATAATAATGAAAATTGCAGGGAGATTTAGAGAGCTAAATTTATGTCACATGTTCTGAGTAGGGTCAAGTTTGATATTCAAAGCCAGGTGTAAGACTCTTTATGTGTCTATCTGTTAATTGAGAAACATTATAGGGTACCCGGTGTCCAGGGAACCATGAACAGCACACGGAAAGATGTAACTCATGCACAACATCCCCGGACACCTAGATTTATGATCTAAATGTATAAAGCACAGAATTTCAGTCCAATAATAATTGTGTTACAACTCCATCAAATGAAAACAAGAATTCCTCCCTTATCACACTCAATAGCATGTACATTGGGTGGTCGTGTAGATCCCAAGGGTGCGTGAGGAGCCTCACCTTAATTCAGCGATAGGTTGCCCATATAGACTCACCCACCCTGTCCAACACAGTGAAGCCTGCGCCAATTAAAACATGGTCCCAAATCTATCAGGTTTGAGATTTCAAACTACTACTTTGACTTTATACTTTCTTGAAATTAGGCAGAACAAGAAAAACAGCCATGATGTATCCACCTGAGACATCCTTCTTGGCCCCCAACCTTCTTCTACTTCAAGGATCTATTTATTTAATCATTGCCTCCTGCAGCCTATTTAAATACCTGGAAAAGTGATTTAATCCTTTTTAAGTGATTTATCCTGCACACAGATTTCATGTTTTAAACAATATTTGAGAGGAGTGATAAAGTTGGTTAAAGTAGTTTTGCAGGGCAGGGCTGAAGAAACTTGTTGAAGTAAAGGCTAATATGGATGCATTTGAAGAAAGCCAGGCACACTTTTACTCTGTGTATCATAGAATCTTACTGTCTTGAAGAAGTATTAGTTTGAGGAAATTTTGCTCAGAAAATTCACTGACATGTATTTTAAGATACTAGACCACTGCAATATATTTTGGTCTGAACTTGTCATAGTTTTTCATTTATAGGAGAAAAATTATTAAATTAGCACAGTGGGTAGGACGTTTGCTTTGCATGCGCCGACTGGGGTTTGATTCCTCTGTCCCTCTCGGAGAGCCTGGCAAGCTACCGAGAGTATCTCGCCCGCACAGCAGAGCCTGGTAAGCTACCCGTGGATATTCTATATGTCAAAAACAGTAATAACAAGTCTCACAATGGAGACGTTACTGGTGTCCACTCAAGAAAATCAATGAGCAATAAGATAACAGTGACAGTGACAGTGATATTATATATATATATGTATATATATATATTCTATATATTGGCTTTTTTTGGGGGGTCACACCCAATGATTCTCAGGGTTACTCCTGGATCTGCACTAAGAAACTAGTCCTGACTGGACTTGGGGGACCATATGGGATGCTGAGAATAGGACCAGAATGGGCCTCAAGCAAGGCAAATACCTTACCCACTGTACTATCACTCCAACCCATATTGTTGGCAGAGCTATTATTATGTCTTGCCACTGAAGACAGCAGAAGAGAAATACAATTCAAGATCCTGTGCACAAATTATATGAAAAAAGAACTTCTAAGAACCTCCTGCCCCTGCTCCAGGCTGTCTTTACTGGGGCCCCTCAGAGCGGGGTTGGTTGAGTTTCTCCCCATTCCAAGAAGAACCCCGGCAGCTGAAAACCTCCAGAACCCAGCTGTTGCCATGCTCAAGGCCACTGTCTACACACTCCGATGAGCCTCACGCATGAAGGAACCGGCAGAGGAACCCAGGTATGCGGGACTTGTGGCTGAGATCTCCAAGCCTGCTTGGATTGGAACTGGGCCTCCTCCACCCAGATCCCTCATTTTTCAGTAGTGTGGCAGTCACACCCACAAACTGCCCCTGGCACCATCTAATCTCTTCAATGGCCAAGATCCAGAGACTATAAACTAAAGTGCCCCAAGAGAGTGATGTAGTGTTTCCTGGAGCACACAGATGCATTAGAGGCCCCGTGGCCTCTTCTACTCTAGCCCACTGATGTACCTAAAGTAGCACACATTTGTTTGATTTTAACATACTTGTTTGTATTTTCTTATGAAATACAACAACCTTGACACACTTCTCTAATTGTGATGGGAAGATGCTTGCTTGTGGGGTGGGTGTTTAGATATTATCTACAATGAACTATTGTCAACTACTTCATGAAAATAAAATGTATACAAATTGCAAAAAAAAAGAAAAAAATAACTTCTAGATAAATGTCGAGTACTTATGCATGTTTATAAAAATCAATAAGTCCTTAGATCTGTTCTGCTTTGATACTGACTCTTGGAAAATGAATGAACATAAGAAATAGCTGGTTGAAATCTTTCCATGAACAAACCCAGAGAACAATATGTATACAACTTTACATATATGAAATTTATTGAGAAAATATTACATTTCATTAGTAATGAACATTTTATTTTCATGAAGTAGTTGACAACTTGCATTAAATATCATGTATTTTATATCATATACTCATATATCATATATTCATATATATTATGTTAGAATATGACTACATCTGGAGAAAAGCCGTATCAATTTCAAATTTGTGAGTCAGGTCTAATGAACTGACAAATTCTCCTGAACTACAGTGTATAACTTAGACTAAGGAAGCTGTTCTTTCTTCTAAAATCAACAACTCTACTGCCACCATGTACAGTGAATAGGGCATTTGCCTTGCATTGTGACTGACGTGGGTTCTATCTCTAGCACCCCACCTGGTCCCTTAAGCCCCAGCAGGAGATATCTCTGAACCAGAAGTCTGCCCTGAATACTACTGGGTGTGACCAAAAAAAAAATCAGTCAATCAAATCAACAACTGTATTTAGGTTTTCTATCTTGAAAATCACATTAATTTTCTTGGATTTAGCTGTTTTCTAAATTTCATCTAACTAGAAATGACTTTAACAGAGGGCTAGATTGAAAGTACGGTGGGTAACGTGTTTGCCTTGCAAATGCCAATGGAGGCTTAATCTCGACACCATGTTTGATCCCCAGGGCCGGCCAGGAGTGATCCCTGAACACAGAGCCAGAAGGAAGCCCTCCGAAGCATTGAGTGTGGTGCAAAAAAAAAAAAGTAAAGAACACAAGAACAACAAACAACTCACAAAATGGGTACTTTTAGTCAATGTCTAAGGGTATCCACTCACTCATTTTCTTTATACCTAATTTGCTCACAGCTGACATATTACATTTCATTAGTAATGAATTTAGCAGTGCAAATTTGCCTTAGGTTCAAATACTGAGCTGTGCTTCATGGGGTAGGCTGATTTTAGGGAACTTTTGCAAGTGTGACTCTGATTACGTGCCATCTGTTGAATATTGAATGCTGCATAACAATGCTCATGTTTCTGTGCCTTCAGCTCACATGTTTCTACAAAACAAAGTACTTCAATCCCAGTTTTCCACTTGATAGATTTGAGGACCCTGTCCAGCACAGATAGAGGGACAGAGATAAATAAAGTGAAGGAAATAGGAAAGGTTTATTAGGGTGTGCTCCCGGATAGAACTCTACGATCCTCTGATGAGTTTGGGTGAGAGCTGTGCTCTGAGAAAGACTAAGGGGGCTTTTATGTTGTCTTGGGCAGGAGAAGGGCAGAAGGGAACAAAGGCCAGTGGAAATAGTGTGCTTGATCTGGCCTCTTATCTGTGGGGGACGGATGTGAGGAAGCATGGAATCAACCTGGTGGCTTCCTGTCTCCAGGCGGGGTGTAAGTCCTGTATTCCCCTCTGGGTGCAGATTGATTCTGGGAATGTCACTATTTCATCCGCTGGCCACCATTCGGTCCCAAGCAAACCTCACACAACTTTAGTAGACAAGCCAGGAATCTAAGACTGAGTAGTACACACAGAGCTGTGACTTTATTCCGGTGATATTAGAATAATCAGTCTAATGAAAGCAAATCCATGGAGGATAAAGCAAGTCTTTAGTCGTTGCCATCCATATGGGCTTTAGTCAGATTGAGATATCACATAGACTATTTGGTAGTGTTTAACATATTTTACATATCCTTTATATTTATTCACTTCATAAAGCCAAGAAGATCGCAAAGAGTTCTGAAAGTAAAAGAGAACTAACTTGTAGTCAAAAGTCGCTACGGGTAATGGGAAGGTTAA
Source organism: Sorex araneus (assembly GCF_027595985.1). Lineage (NCBI taxonomy): Eukaryota > Metazoa > Chordata > Mammalia > Eulipotyphla > Soricidae > Sorex > Sorex araneus. The sequence continues at coordinate 104,322,081 of NC_073302.1, forward strand.
AATGCATAGAAGAGAAATTGAGAATTCTTAACAGGGTCTACCAGAGATGTAGCACTGTAGCACTGTCCTCCTCATTCTTCATTAACTTGCTTGAGCAGGCACCAGTAACATCTCCATTGTGAGACTTGTTGTTACTGTTTTTGGCATATCGAATATGCCATGGGGAGCTTGCCAAGCTCTGCCGTGCGGGCGGGATATGCCATGGGTAGCTTGCCGGACTCTCCGAGAGGGACTGAGGAATCGAACCCCGGTCAGCTGCATGCAAGGCAAATGCCCTACCCGCTGTACTATTGCTCCAGTCCAAGTACCAGAGACGTATTCTTTACTTTTTTTGGGATAACCCCAGAATTCTTTTTCAATTCTTATTCTTTCCTCCCTCAGTATTGCATCCTTCTTTATTGCTCTTACTGAATACAGTCCAATAATTTTAATATTTAACATTAGGTTCTGAAAATAGTCACATTGAAATTCCAGTCACTTGTGAACAAGGTATTAAAGTGAATCTTTCATTTCTCCACAGATCAGTTTGTGCCATTTCTGCTTTCAGAAATTTAGTTCTCGGTAAGCCATTGCTTTGTGTTGCTTTAATGTTTTAGAAATATAACCTTTTAAAGGTATTCTTCTTTATGACCAGGAAACTATAACTCCAGGAATATTTATATGTTAGGAAAATATCTTCAATTCAATTAATCAAACTGTGACTCTTGCTTTTTCAGGAACTCGGATGACATTCCTTTAAATGTATATAGATTCATTCTCACATAGTAATATTTTAAAATAATTTTAGTTCATATCAAAGTTAGAGGACATAAACAAGGGCCCAATGACCTTAGTTTGATTCTGATTTCTCCTACTTTGTAAGTCTGTCACCATTGTGAAGCCATTTAGGATCTTAGAGTGAAGGTTGACTTGTTTATCAAGTGATATTTGATTATCTCTCCTGACAGTGAAGTGGATCACAGTATATAATAATGCTTGCACATTTTTGCTCAAACCTGTAAGCACTATTACAGATGGAAGATGAGTTCAGGTCCAGTGAGTATACATCAAGTTTATAGGATGCATAACAAAAAAATTATAATCAAAGTCATAACTCTGCTCTAAAATATCCTTTAGAGTTTATTAGTCACATAATACAATCTTGATGATTTTCTCTAGGGGATTATGGAAGAAGCAGACACCTTTGTGCACACACATGAAACCATCACACTGTATGGTCATAACATGATAAACAAGTGTCACAGTATGATATACAAGCTTGGAGATGGATGTTCTGATCTGCAGATCAAAGTGTTTGAGAAACATGATTTTTCTAATATGACACATTTTACACATTTATCAGAATCCCGGATCAGAGTCTTTTTAGATATATACTATAGAACTTATAATTTATTTATTTGACATCAATTGGCAGGTAGACTTGACTTATTTCATACCCAACAGAAATCATGCCATATTTAAAATTATATTTAAGTGCCAAATGTCACTTCTAATAATTGCAATTTGTAAAACCTTGGATTTGGGAAAAACTACTCAATTTTTTTATCTTTTGATTTTGGGGTCACATCTGGCAGTGGTTAGGGATTACTCCTGACTCTGAGCTCAGAGTTACTTTGAGAGGTGCTCAAAGGACCATATGGGGTTGGACCTACTCAGGTATTTTATCTCACCACGCAGTATTTTATCTCACATTTTAACATTATGTGTGATGCCATATATTAGATTGTTTGACCTCATCCACTTATGAGTAAGTAAATAGTGTCACATTTGGAAGAAGGGACAGTGGAGCTAGGCTGTGTCATCCTGACATCCATCTTAGGGAGAGTACGGTGGGAGATTGTCTCTAAGCCTAAACTTCATTTAGAAGAAAATCTGAATTTCTGGATGATGTGAGGATATAGTTAGACTATATCTGCATGCACTGCACTCATATAATTCTTGTTTTGCACAGTTCAATATATGTGTTATCAACAAGAATATATTGCTTGCACCACATGTATTCGAATCATTTTAAGTGGTTTTTCTTTTAGAATAATTTTCTATTTCCAGGGTAGAAAGATTCTCTGTGTACCGTACATCCAGCTTCCCTTAGGCTCGGCAGCTCACAGTGTGGGCCTGTTGTTGGAGAAGTGTTTTGAGAAATCAAAGTCCTACTGCTCTAAAGGATCCTTGTTACTGAGCTCTCTCAGTGGACAGAGATAAAAAATACATAAGTGTTGCCTAATACCTACATGCATGAGTTCCACATTATTTCTGTATTTATGTGTTTCTATCAGACTATTCATCTCTAGAAAACCTGAAGTTCTATGAGACTGGTGCTGTAACCCAATGTGACAAGTATTATTAAAGCGCTAGAATAGAAAATAGACAAAAGGCAGCATGAGAACAGGACAGCAAGGTGGCCACCTGCAAATCAAGAAGACCAGCCCCAGAGAAAACCCAATCTGTTTATCCTTTTGTCTTGGACTTTCAGCCTATAGGACTATAAAAATAAACTGCTGTAAACCTCTCAGTCCGATGCATACGGTGAAGACAGACATAGCAGACTAATGGAGATCCTTGTACCAACTAAGGAAACATTTAACATCAATGAATTGAATAAATAAGCAAGGTGTCTCTTAATGAAGGACAGGGCAGTATCCTTGCTATCAGCACTTGCACTGATTTAGAGATTTGACCAGAAAGGCAAGCCACCCAAAAGATAGTTCCTAATTTTTTTTTTCTTAAAGGAACAGACTCCATTTTGAGCAAAGCACGCAGCAGGTCAAGTCTCACATGCTTCAAGATCATTGAAGCTTGTGGTGAGAACAATGGAAACAGACTCTTACAGGTTGCTTTGCAGAAAGAAGATAGGGAATGGGACTGTGGTCTTTGGAGGGCAGAAGAATCATCAAATATTTGTCTATAGTCTTTCAAGGGAGTCAAACTTGGATGAGGTTACTTTATAGAGCAGCGCATGCCTCAAGGGACCAATGAAAACAACAGAGCAATTAGCTAACAATTAGTGGAATTTAATAGCTGGATGTGGTCAGGGAAAGGGACTTGGGGACATCATCCCAACTTAATAGTTGAAGGGGGAAATAGACTTTGCTAAAATTAGGCTGGTGATCACTAAAGAAATCTTTTAAAAAAGTAACTAAGAATAGCATGCCCTTGGGTGGGGGTGTCAGATCCAGAACTGCTGCATTAGGTCATCAAACTTGGACAGTTTTCAACTATAATTTCTGAGATTTGCAAAGAAACAGGGAAATCTGACCACTGGAGAAAAAAAAAAAGGTAAAGGAAAGGGCCGGTGAGATGAGCAGGTATCCAGTGGATTAACTAATCAATCATTTGTATCACTTGTCATCCCGTTGATTTTCGATTTGCTCAAGCAGGCGCCAGTAACGTCTCCATTTGTTCCTGTTGCATACTAGTGTAGCCCAAACTCCAGGAACACAAAGAGCCTCAAACCATTCATTCAGGGTTTTGACTAAGAAGTCTGACCATCTCGTTGGTGGGCGGCCACCTGGTCTTTTGACGTACCGTGGAATCCAGTCGGTATTAGCTCTAGTTCAGTGGTTGTCTCTGAATTGCATTACATGTCCAGCCCATCTGAGATTTGATGTCTTGGCAAATGAGACAGCATCCCTGATTCTTGACCGTCGATGGAGGTTGGAACTCCAGATTCCTTCTCTCACTTGAGTGAGAAGTGATACTCCTAGCATAGCTCTTTCAGTTCTTCTTTGGGATACTCTAATAGTGTTCTCATCCTGTTTGTGTGGGGCCCAGGTCTCTAAGGCATATGTTAGTGCAGAAAGAACGGTGGAGTCGAAAAGATGTGCCCAGAGTCAGAGGTTTTTCATCCTCTTAACCACTTCTTCGATGCTCTTGAAGGCATTCCACGCTGCTCTCTTCCTCCTGCGCAGTTCTTGCGCCAAATCATTCCTCATGTTGATTTCTCGACCCAGGTACACATAGCTGCTGCAATTAGAGATGTTCATTCCATTGAGAGCAAATGGAATGTCAGAGACTAGTTCATTTTTCATGAGCATCGTCTTGTTGAGATTCAGCTGCAGTCCGACCTTTCCACACTTGCAGTCGAAGTCAGCCAGCATTTGTGCCACTTGGCTAATGTTTGGTGTTATGAGAACCATGTCATCAGCTAAGAGGAGGTGGTGTAGTTGCCGGTCGTCTATCTTCACTCCCTTTCCTTCCCATTCCAGTTGTCGCATGATGTTCCTGAGGGTGGCACTGAAGAGTTTCGGTGAAATGGTATCACCCTGCTGAACTCCTCTCTTTATGCCACTGATCATTTCCTTGTAGAATGGTGAGATCCTGGTGGTGAATCCATAATACAGCTCACGGAGAATCAATGTACTGAGTTTGAACGCCCTGTTTGGCTAGGACTTCGATGACTGCTTAAGTCTTAGCAGAATCGAAGGCCTTCTTTAAGTCGGTGAATGTTAGACAGAGCGTTATCTTGAACTCTCATGAAACTTCAGTGAGTTTGGTCACTAATCAATAAAATAATTTAAGGCAGTCATTACAAATGTCTATGAAATTTAAAGACATCATGATTGTAAAGAGTCCTAATAATACTTATTTGAAGATTGTATCAGGAGATAGATATTAGAAAAGAGTGCCTATTTTTGCAATAGTTGAAATGAAAAATTTACCATAGGTGAATTTTTAAACAGATTTCCTTCAGCTATCAGGAAGAACATGATGGGAGACTACCATGGTAGCTCAATGCCAGTAGAAGAGAGGAGAGAACAGAATAAAGAAAAATAAGAAAGTTACTTAAAGTCATAAGGAGTGCAAACTTGTTGTAGTTGTGCCAGAAAGTATAGAAGGTAAGACAGAATATGGAAACAACCCAAACTTCAAACAACCAATGAATGGATAAAGAACCTGATGGATATATAGAGAATGAAATCCTATGCAGGCACAAGAGACCAAGTTGCACAAATCTTGGCCTCTTGAATAGAGTTGCTTGGAGGCTATTGTGTTTAGTGAAGGAGTCAGAGCTATCAGGACAAATATACTCTCAGGTGCCTGTGCTGAAGAGAGAAACAAATCAAGGATATGAAGTATAGCAACTGATAATTAATTCTGAACACTGGACTCTAGACCTGAAACTGTTGGGATGGGGTGGGTGAGACAGGAGAGTGGCTCAGAGTACCTGGAGTCAGGCCAGGGCATAGGCAGAAGGTATAGAACATGTTGATAGAGTTGAAGGGAGGAAAGAGAAGCATTAAAACTGTCAACCAACCATTGACATTTGTATATCAAACAGTGTGCAAAGGTTTAGGAAGGAAGAAAGGAAGATCAGACCAAAGGAACAAAAGGATGGGGCGTATGATAAATCAATAGCATAAATACTATTCTAAGTATATTATATAAACTGCAATAACAATACTTTTGGAATTTTGTGAACCAATGAGTAATAGAATGAGTAATGAAAAGATATATTGAGAACATATCCAGATGCAAGCCAGATGCGCTGACATTATAATTACAGATGCGCTGACATTATAATTACAGGTGCTCCAAGTCAACTATTGGTGCTTCACAGTGTCTGTGTAAGTTCCACAAATAACTATGCAATCCTGGCCTGCTCAACTACAATAACAGCAAATTAAAAAATGTGATTAAATCAAAATAAAATTAAGCATTTGTCTCACATCTTAGTTTGAAAGAATGTAATATAGGCTTGACGTATCATCTTGTGAAAATAGAAACCTTGAGTCATAGAACAAAATTTGATATAGAATTAAGCAGATTAAATAAAGTTTAATGATTGTGAAACAATGCCTCAACACCTGATGAATTTTTCCTGCTTAGATATTTACATTTTCCACAAATATCAAATTATTCTCCAGGAAGGAAATGCTACTAGCTCAATAAATATTTCTTAGGTTTCTTTTGAATCTCAGAAGGATCTGTTTAACTCCAAATAAATTAGGAATTTGTTACTCTGAGTTTGAAAGTGTTCCCGCCCCATATTTGAGACGAGATGATTCCTCTTGAGAAAAATTCTTCCTATGAATAGGAAGTCAAAGTTTACTTTCTTTTTCACTGATTTTATATTCCAGTGTTTTATATGTGTTTAGTGCATGATCACTTTATGTATTGGGTTGAGATGCTGGTGTTTGTGAACCAAAGGAGTCAATGACACTTCAAGCATTTTACCTTTTGATATATAAACAATTTGGGTTGTTTCACTAATTAGCTGGGTGACACAAGGAAGCTAATTTAATCTTAATTACAGGTTAGGGCTTTCTTTTTATGCCTGTCGTTGTGAATATTATAATTACAAAATGTGTAAGTATGATAAGAAGGGAAAATAGAAACTCACTGGTATAATTTGAGGAAAGTAAATTATGCCAGGTTTCTTTAAAGTGGAGTATAAAAGAAGAGCTTAACACACACAGACTATGTAATGAAAAGTCTGTGTGAAAGAGAAGAGACCAAGAGGTACTTCCTTGGGGTGTAAACTGGTGCATTTGAAGCCTGTCTCATAAATAAGAACACAAAAGAAAGATTGAAATCGAGGCCATACACTATATGGAATACATTACAGGCTCTTTAAATTTTTAAAATTCTGTAAAAATATATGTGGTTTCCTTTATTTTCAGATGTTTACATGGATGTTTTAAAAGAATGTGCTTGGTTGGTGTTTACATATATACATATATGTAAAATGTACATGCATCTATGAGTATGTTTATATCAAACCATAAATACCTTTTGATACAATTTTAAAAAATTTGCAAATTAGCTCAATGCTTATTTTGATTTTGGATTATGCTCAGTGGTGCTCAGGGCTTACTGGCTCTGTGCTCAGGGATCACACTTGGTGGCACTGGGAGGACCATGGCAGTGGTGAGGCTGGGGATTGAACCCAGGTCATGCAATATAAGTAACTTAGTCACTGCATTATTGCTCTGGCCCCATATCCAAGTTCATTTTTATTGGAATTTCGATAATGAGCTTCTACCCTGCCCCAATACAAAGAGAGGATTAGATTTACTGTGTTCGTTAAACGAACTGGAGCGATAGCACAGCAGGTAGGGCATTTGCCTTGCATGCAGTAGACCTGGGTTTGATTGCTCCATCCCTCTCGGAGAGCCCGGCAAGCTACTGAGAGTATCTTGCCCCCAAGGCAGAGCCTGGCAAGCTCCCCGTGGTGTTTCGATATGCCAAAAACAGTAACAAGTCTCACAATGGATACATTACTGGTGCCCGCTCGAGCACATTAATAAACAACGGGATGACAGTGCCACAGCGTTTGTTAAACAATTATCATCTACTAAACATTACATTGCTATTATTTTCCTGCTATACTTGTGACAAAAATTCTAGACATGTTCAGGCATCTGTCCTCTCTGAGTTTATTTCCTTTTCAAGTGACATCACAACAGTCATCCTATTGCACAATCCTAATTCAGAGAGTGAAGAATTATTCACTCAGGAAAGTAGCCACGAGCACTCAGCCCCCAATACTCAGGTTTTCAGGGTCCAGCTCCCTATATGAGGAGAAAATTATGGAGACGTGAGTCTATCTGGTAAATGAAGAACTGCTCTCTGAGAAATCTTGTGAGGGGGGAAATGAACCATGAAGGGCAGCCAATCAAAAACACGGTCTTCAGAAAAGTTTAATCACTGTAAACTTGGAACTAAATTCTCTCATCAAACCTCAAATTTAGAGCTTCTAAGACTAACAACGTCTAAATAACCTTCACCTGTACACATTCAACATGGAATATTAGACCAGGGCAAGCATAAATTGAACTAAAACTTTCTTCATGTAATCCTGTCCTAATATTTTTCTATCAACTTAATGGCAGCTCCCTGGAGGCTATTAGAAATAATGGATTTAGGTGAGAAGGGCATGCTCATATGTATGTCACAAGGTGAATATTAACAAGACTATATCACTCACACAGCTACTTGTGTCTTATTCCATACCTTTGAAGTGCAGAGGCAATCCGTTTTCCAACACTTCAAAGTCCCAAATTACTATCTCTATTCACTTTCATTTCTACAGAATAGACTCATTTTTTTTCTGAGTTTATCATTTTTGGTAACCCCTTGCTAAAAGCAGAGTTAAAGCCAAAATCCATTATTACGCTGAATCTTTGCAGCTTTTTCCCCTTAGTTTTCCGTCCAGAAAACTTACCTTCTTTAGGTGCTTATTTCACCAGTACTCTGTGCTATAGCATAGAAACACACACCAATTTCCACCAGCCAACAGCTTTTAAATCATTCCCAGACTCAGTGTAGAAAAAAGAGGACCAAGAGATTTGATCGAAATTCAATGTAATTTTAGTCTTGAATTTTTCAAAATGAAAGCAAGATTTATTAGCCCTTTTTTCTGCATGCCTAGATCATTGCCATGTTAACGACTATAGCATCTCTTCTTGGCCCAGTGCCCAGTGTCCTGTGATCATCAGGAGGACAAAGTCTTCCCAGAGTTAACAAGCCTCATGGATTATTAGCTCATTTCAGTGATGATGACTTTTATTCAGGACGTCACTATTGACAAACCTGGTGAAAGGAGCACCAATTAGTTATAGGAGAATCATTTTGATCTATTGGTAAAGGTTTTTATCTGATACAGAAATAACACCATTCATCCATTAGTAGCATTCACCCATGCACTATTCTTAAACATGGTACTTAATTAAATATGCATAGATTATACTGTATATGAGGATAGAAATCCAAATCTAATGATGAATCCAGATAAAATTAGTCAGTGCACATTGTGAGAACTCCGCAAACCTTATTCCACAGACTTTAATTGATTTTAATTTAATGATCAACCTTAGCCCTATTTTTTTGTGAAGCTTTTTCCCACTCCATGAAGTTAGTCATCCATGTGGAGAACAAAACCACTGGAGCCTGAATATATAACTCATCTCTCTCTATTATTGATCTATCTAACCCACCTATTGATCAAATATTTTCTCTAGAGATAATACATACTAGATTGTATATAGTATGTCTGAGTCACCCTCCTGCAGTGACCTTGTCCGCTATTGCATTCAGGGCTAATAACCATCCCACCCCCCAGGTGGAAGACAAAGAAATGGGTCCATTTGCAGGTAAGTAGTGGCACTTTATTCAAACCAATCAGCATTATTTTAGAGAAATTGTGAAAGTTTGGGGGACAGCAAGTACACATACCTGTGTTGAACATTAATATAAACAACGAACAGATGTAAAGGCCTTTTTCAGGGGAAATTCTTCTAGGACATCCACTCAAGGACAGAATTCCATCTTGGGGCTGCAGCACTCTAGATTCCTTCTAGGAGATCTGCCCTGGGGTGAAATTCCATCTAAGAGCATATTGCTTTATCCTTTCCTGAGCTAGTAATCCATTTAAACAATCACATCAAACTTACTTCTTAATAATATTTCTAGTCATTTTGTATGAAGAAAGTAAAAGACTTTTATCTATACCTTAGAATAAACTTAAGATGGTCTCTCTGGACTCTGGGTAAAGGGTGGATTTCCTGAGAACATCTTGCTTATATTTCCCAGACTACAGTCCGTAGGCCTGGTTAGTTTTTCGTAGCCCCAATAGGGTCCTTACTCAGTTACTTCTTTTGGGGTCATTTCAGAGTTGGTTCCATGACTGTGCTATTAACTTATTATACTTCTCATGGTTCTTAGGCTGTCCCATGTCGAAGCCAAGGTAGCTTACACCTTGCCCTGGGTCTACCCCAGTCCCTCTGCGGGACCCATCATTTGGGGTGTAAGGAACTAAAGTCAGTCTAAGAGCAACTGAGGCTTAAGCCACAAGTAAGTATGATGAATGCCCAGGAGTAAATATTATTCAGAGTCAATTAACTCCCATATTACAAAAGTACAACATTAACTGTCTTTCTGTGTCTATACAAAACAGACATTGCTCTAAAATTAAAAAATGCAAAGGACATAAATGTAAGTAGAAAAGCAATATTTCACTTACAAAACCCAGAACCATCAGAAGGTTTGGCTTTATAAGTTACCATGCCTTATTTGCAGATGTTTGTGACTATCAGATAGGGGAAGAAGAGCACAAAAGAGAGGTTAAAGATAAACCAGGAGGATTGGGAGTGCCCCAGGGAGATGAGTGTGTCCCCAGAAACACTCTAGTGGGAGTAATTCAATTGACTTAAGCTCCCTGCAGGAGGAGAAAGAATACAATGTTAAGCCTAAATGCTTGGAACTATAGTCCAACATCATATGCATATGTAATATTTATTAAATATCAGAATGGCTTTTCAGCAGTTATGGAGATCAAGAAGTAGCACTCTGCTGACTGTAAGCAGAGAATCTGGAAGGCAAGTGATGTGACCCAGTCCTACCTGAAGGACGGGAGTGCATCTACTCCCTTGGCTAAGTCCCAGTCTGAGGCCAACATTCCAGAAACATTACAGCCCAGTTCCAACAGGGGTGTCAAATTCACCCTTTCTCGGTCTTTCTATTCAGGTAATCAAAGGAGAATAAGGAGGCCCCACACACGAGAGAGTTGGTTTTTTTCTTCTCTTTTACTTAGATTATTGATTTAAGTGATACTGTCTTCTGGACACATCATAGCTTTGTCATTAGCACTGTTATCCCACTGTTCATGGATTTGCTTGAGTGAGCACCAGCAACATCTCCATTGGGAGACTTGTTGTTACTATTTTTGGCATATCGAATATGCCATGGGTACCTTGTCAGGTTCTGCCATGTGGGCAGGATACTCTCAGTAGTTTGCCAGGCTCTCCGAGAGAGATGGAGGAATGGAGCCCTGGTTGGTTGCATGCAAGGAAAATGCCCTACCTGCTGTGCTATCGCTCCAGTTCTGTGTCAGAAGAAATATTCATATAAAATATGCCCCCAAGTGGTCTCGATGTGTTTTGATCCATAATGTGGTGCTTTTCAATTATGCATTTGCTATGTACAGGTTTGATATTATAATTGAATATGATGCTCACATCTATTGAGTAGTTGGTTAAATGTACTAATAATTTATATCAAGATTTTTATTCTGTAGAATGAGAAATAAACCATTTCTGGACACATCATACCCACCAATAATGTTTAGATAGTGTTTCAAGCATTCCTTTGACCCATTGTACTGATACATAAAATTAACCCCAGAAGTATCAACCATGCACCACTCACATAAATTCTATAAACATTTGCAAAAACCCATTTCAGTGACTAACATCTTACTGTTAAGTTTTATAATAGATATGATATTAGAATGGCTAGGAGTCCTACTGAAAACATCAGTTTGCTATTCATTAAAAATATCTCAGCTTTCTCTTCTCTCAAATACAGTAATCAACACATACAGATACATAACCTACAATCACAACAGCTTAATTCCACAATACAGTTATTTAAAAGGGCAAAATCATGACAGATAATATTGGTCACAGGTATTTAAAGACAGCTTTTATTATTAGAGAAAAGACAATCCAGCCCTTCCCAAATTTTACTGAAATAATTAAGCAAACCTAAAAACAATAGGATCTTTTCATATTAAGAACGAGGGGATTATAAGTAGAATTTTTTACATAAGTGTAAAACTGTATGATGCAGGGTTCTGATGTGAGTCTGTCAGCTCTGTCCTACAGTCAGGGCTGTGTGAGGACAGGGCTGCGGACTGAAATGCACTGTGAGATGGTTTCAACACCTTGTGAAGGTCAGTGTGCTCTGACATGAATCTAGGTGGGAAAGTCGACCCAAAGGCCCTAGATTAAGATAAGGACGCTGCCACACACGTAGAGAAGTTGGTGGATGCAGTACAGGGCATCTAAGAATCCCAGTGACTGGAGAGAAGGCATGAGTCCAAGAGACAATAAACTTGACTGATACTATGTATTTAATTTCCACTGTATATTGAATACTAAGACAGCATACAGAATGCTATTATAACACATTATTAGAATATACTTGTCGTTTTCTAAGAAAGATCAGAATATTAACATTTAATAACTCGAGTAGAACAAATTGAATTCAAAATATAATTTCAAGCATATAAAAAGGCTTAATAATTCTTGGCATTTGGAATAACTTGATTCTCACTTTGTCCAGAAAATGACAGGAAACAATCAAATAAATGAATTGTTCCCCTTACTAGATCCCATGGACACTGGATTCATAATGAATCAATTAATTCTTATGGGCCAGAACACCATATTTCTGCCATCAAAGACAGTATTTTATGATATATGAATGTGAGCCAGTTACTGTGTAAATTAATGTTTTCAGAATTTATGCCTTTATACTGATTTTCTTTCATCACACTATATCTCTCAGTCTCATCTCCAACTAATATATGAATATTCCACCTAAATACACAAATGTGTATTTGTTGAGTAGCAAAATAAACCAAATTAATGATAATTAATACATTAATATATACAAATCAATACCAATATAAAATTGATATTAATATAATTGATATTGATATATAATTATTATATAATTGATGCATAATATATAAAATTTATATCAATATACAATCGATACAAAATATTAATTGTTTATATCAATTAATACAAGATTGATATTAATATAATCAATATATAATATAATGTATATTTTTGGTTATATAAAATAATATATAATTAATATATAATTCAACATAGAATTTAATACTATATTAAACTGCTACTGGTACAAAATTGGTATTGGTATACTGGTATTTGTATAATATACTGGCATTTGCATAATACCATTTTAGTATTATGATAGCAAAGTATTTGGTATCACAATACTTAAGTATCATAATATTTTGATGTTTATTTGTGTTCAATGTACTAATATACGTATATATTGTTTTAAGTTAGAAAATCAAATTGGGTGGCTGGAGTGATAGAACAGGTAGAGCATTTGCCTTGCCCGTGGCAGACCTGAGTTCAATCCCCGGCAATTTTCAACCCGAATGACATAGAAGGTAGCAGTGTATCTTTTTAAACTTTTGTTTCATTTATTATCTGATATGATAGAGTCCAGTGGGCCAGTAAAAACCAAGACAAGGTAAATTCAGACTTCAGCGCATTTCTTTCAGTCATTTCATAGAATTTAAAAACCTCCCTGACTGAGCACGAGTTTTGCAAGTGGGAGATGGGCTCTAACTCAAGCATAGCACGATCTCGTGAGCACTGCTGGGAGTCATCCCTCGAAAACAGAGCAGGGAGGGACCCCTGAGCCCTATGAACTGTGACCCCCAAACAACCTTCCAATGTGATGATTACTGATGTTCAAGGTGGAATATGTGCACTGGTGAAGGGATGGGTGTTTGAGCATTGTATAACTGAGACTTAAACCTGAAAGCTTTGTAACTTTCCACATGGTGATTCAATAAAAGAATAAAAATTTAAAAAAAACATTTTCTGTTTGTTCTTTATGCCACACCTGTCAGTGCTCAGGGCTCACCTGGGCTCTGACTCAGGGAGGACTACCGCAAGGCTCGGGGATCATACGGGATGCCGGGGATTGAACCCAGGTTGCTTGGTGCAAGGCAAACACCCTATTTGCTGTGTTCTTTCTCTGGCCCCATTATTATTTATTTTTGGTAAATTTAAATTTATAGAAGAAAATCACCTTTTTGCCATTTTAACTTACAACTCCTGGATGCAAGTTAACTACATGATTAACTTATTTTTACTTTTATTGGCTATAGATATTTTACTGCTGAACTAACAGTTGAGCTGACATAAAATATCAGGGTGGCCTAACTAAGCTTGTCTTTTTCTGTAGCTTCCATCACTTCGATTTTCAGCAATTCTCTACTGCTAGAACACTCTAAAATTAGAAAAATATGACAGTTTGTGATTTCAATGTTAATGAACTTGTCAAATCATATTAATTCACATCTTTTCTCTTGTGTTTAAATGAATATATATTTTATATGTTTTAGAATATATATACACATATGTATATATATAAATATCCATATATATGTATATATAAGTATATGTATTTGGTGTTACACTTGGCAATGCCCCGGGCTTCTGGCTCTGTATTCAAGAACCACAACTGCTGGGGGTGCTGACGGTGAACCATTTTGGGTGCCTGGGAATGAACATGGGTTGGCTGCTTGCAATACAATTGCCATACCTGCTGTACTATCTCTAACCCCCTGCCCTATCCTTATTTCTTGATTTTCTTATGAAATAGCTACATTCCAAAATTCTGTATATCCCAGCCCACATACCTATACTGGTAAAAACAAACACGCTTAGATTATTTGACAAAACAACCTAAAATGCACAAAACATATTTTTTAAAATTTCTTCCAAGTATTATAAAGAAATATTGTGATACTATCAGTAACCCAAGCTATTTGAAAAGCCATATTCTAGACATATATTCAAATCACTGTAGCACTGTCATCCCATTGTTTATTGATTTGCTCGAGCGGGCACCAGTAATGTCTCCATTGTGAGACTTCTTGTTACTGTTTTTGGCATATCTAAAACACCACAGGGAGCTTGCCAGGCTCTGCCGTGAGAGTGGGATACTCTTGGTAGCTTGCCAGGCTCTCTGAGAGGGACAAAGGAATCAAGCCCGGGTTGGCTGCATGCAAGGCAAACACCCCACCCACTGTGTTATCTCGTTCCAACGATTAATCATAATGACTTTTTGTGTGTATGCTTTAACATTTCCAATGTTAAACCCTAGTGTTATTTCATTAAGCAGCTGGTAATCCTGTGTCATAAAAGCACTAGTTAATGAAAAATAGCATTAATTTCTCTTTGCATATTTTTGGTTTGGGTTTTGGGGTTACACCTGGCAGTGATCAAGTCTTATTTCTTGCTCTGCATTCAGGGACCACCCTGGTGATGTAGGAGGGCTCTATAGGGTGCTAGGGATCAAACTCAGGCCTGCAGCATGCAAGCAAGTGCCCTGCCCACTGGGCTATCTCTCTGGCTCTGCATGTGTGTCTATAGACATTTAAACATGTTTAATCATTCATAAAGTGTTGATAAGATAAAATTCTTTAAATAGATACAATTAATTGAAAGTATAAGAAGAACACTCTCTGATCTCAGAGGGTGACTAGGATCACCCCCCGAGTCTGGGTCAGAGAGGAAGAGGGTCAAATTCCATGTCTTCCCACATGCCAGGGATATGGCCTATAATTTTGTGCTATATTCATTCCCAAAGGAATGTTAACTTAAAAGTAATTATTGTCTACACACATTATTGATCTCCCTGTCTTTTAAAAAATGTATTATTATTAACATGTGTGTTTATTTTTTGCAGTGTCAGAAGAAAACCTAAGTTCCCATACATGCAAGTGGTCTACCTTTTGCTGTTTTCCTGTACCTCTCCTTGTTTTTATTTATTTATTTATTTATTTATTTATTATTTTGTGATGCTTTCTGACAAGTTTTAACAAGTAAGAGTTATTTCAATTTGAGGATGGTTTATATATTTATTAGAGAATTGATATAATAAGGCCACAATTTAAAGTGTAGAGAGAAGTGGCAGAGCGTTCTATTTAGTTTCAGGGTAGATTAAAGACATTTTAAATTTTAAGTAAGATGTTTGTTATTTCATATTCTGAGTTACATGCAATGTTGCAGAATCTAACCAAGTGTTAGAATTCCCACCACTCCAGGACTATAATACAACTTTTTGCTTTCTGAATAGAACAGCTTCTAGAGACATTTATTGTTGTTTTATATTACTTTCACTTGAGATTTCTATTTTCCAGTAGCAGCAAGTTAATAAGGAAAAGGCATAGAAATCACAAAATTTAACATTGCAATATACCTGAACTTTTTTAAGGGAAACTGAATACAGAGAGGCGTGTCATAAGCCTTCTAATGCTGAACATTTCTCACAATTATATTGTTTTCATTTTGCTTCCTATTTAAACTTTCTTTTTATTACCAAAATTTAGGTGGCAAATTCCTTTTCTATAGTGAACTATCCTTTAGGAGAGGCGGCCTCTTCATGGTACAAATCCTAATAAATAATCCATGGTTTCTTAGGTTGATGGAGTCCAGGAAGAGGTAGACCCTGTTTATGTAGGACTGCCTTCAGGGGTGTCAATTCCGTCTCCAACCGATCCAAAGGGAGGGGTAGACATTCAGGGGACACTAGATCGATGTCTTGTGTGAGATACAAAGGGATGGAATCCAACACTGGCAGACTTCAAATGTCAGAATATGTTTTTCCCCCTCAACTTAGATCTAACTACACTCTTAACCTTTTAGAAAGATGACAGTGGTTTCCTGTTCACAGGACAGAATGGGGCAGGAGTGGTTTTTAGTGTCATCTAGAAGGAAAGGCCCCACCAAGAGGAAGTCATATCAGATACCCCTAGAGTAAGAGTCTTTAGGTATGAAAGAAGGTTGGAGAAGGACATGGACCCGTAGGGCAGGTACTAGTTGCATGATTATTTATTTGAACGTTTCTGAGAGAGAGCTTTGTTTGGGGGGTGTATTTGTTGAGAAAGAAGACAGGTTTTAATTGTAACAAAGTGACGCTATCCTGTGTATATGGCAATTAAAGTTATGTGTTCAAATTTTCCTCCAATGGATAAAGAAAATAGATATGGGTCTTCAATAGGTAAGTAGACACTGTAGCACTGTAGCACTGTCGTCCCGTTGTTCATGGATATGCTTGAGCGGGCACCAGTAATGTCTCCATTGTGAAACTAGTTGTTACTGTTTTTGGCATATCGAATATGCCACTGGTAGCTTGCCAGGCTCTGCCATGAAGACAGGATACTCTCAGTAGCTTGCCGGGCTCTCTGAGAGGGACGGAGGACTCCAACCTGGGTTGGCGGCATGCAAGGCAAATGCCATACCCACTGTGCTATCGCTCCAGTCCGTGGAGTAGACACTATGGATACAAAAACATAATAGCATTCTAAAGACTATGGTGTAGGATAACATAGCCTCAGGTAGTTTAGGTTTATTGGGTTACTCCCATCACAATGCTCCTGTTCCTCTGTGTTTATTTGTAGCTTCTTTCTTTGTGTTCTGTTGACTTGTAAATACTGTTTTTCTCTTCTCCTTAAGTCCTTTGCATAGTTTATTCAGAGCCATGTCCTTTTGTATGGGCACAGGAAGATAACAGCAAATGCTATGCTTTTATAACCTGGGAGTCATTTGACTCTACATGGTATTTTCCTTCTGGGCATCTGTTCTCCCTACCTAAGCCTCAGCTGCTCTTACTTCCTAGAACCTCCAAAAGCCGGGTCCCGACGAGGGACGGGACTGACCCAGGGCAAGCATTGAGTTATGTGCTACCCTGGCATCGAGATGGGCCTGGCCAAAGTGCCTAATGCTTAACTATAAGTTAAGAGCTTGGTCATGGAAAAATACTGTCATGATCCAAAAAATAATAACTAGATTTGGACCCTGCTAGGGTTAGGAATGATTAATCTGGCCTGAGCACTGTAGTCTGAGTCTGTGGCAAGATGTTCCCAGGAGAGCTGCCTTGCAAGCCTCAATGTATCTTTTTCTGTGTCCATACAAAAATAACTAGTATTAATATGTTGATGAGTTTTTGGACTGAGAAAAAGAGAAAAACAATATTTACAAGTTATAAGGCAACACTTTAAAGTTTGAATTTTTAACAGTAAGAATGAGTGTGGGAGTAGAACAGGAAACAGAACTGTACAACAAAGACAAGTGTTCAATCAAGCTGGGGAAGGAGGTGGGTGCTGAAATGCGGTGAAATGTTATGCATGAAACCGTATTAATAATAGTACTGGGAACCAGAGTGTCAAAAGTTATTAAAAAGCAGTAGGTTGGAGGGAAATGGAGAAAACTGACGGACAGAAGTGAACACTCAAAGAGTGGGGTTAGAGTACTATTTGCCCAAAACTTAATCCTGAATCACTGTGTAATCCATGGGGATTAAATAAAATTTAGGAAAACATCTTTGAATCTTCTTTTTTTTCCCCATAGAAACAAGTGAGAAATCTATAAGGCATCGGATAAAGATGCTCTAAGTGGGAGACTCCGCTTAGATTGTGAACAGGTTCACCCTTTTCACTGTCTTCTGCCGATCTCCTTAACTCTGTGAGGGTCATTCATTTAACTCTTGGAGATAATGAATAAGCTTTATTTTCTCACTTGTTTCCCAAGGCACTCATTCTCTTTCGTCTTTCTGTGCTACTTTTAAATCAATTTCTTAAGTGCTTAATTTTAGTCCTTACATAAATACTTAATGTCATTAGAGAATCACCTATTTTTTTTTGCATAACATTACAATCTCCATTAAGATTTTTCATTTTGTGGAGTTCTTAAATATTTTAAACCTCGTTCTTTGAAAATACTTTTCTGGTAACCTGTATATCACTATAGCCAGTTTTCACTCTACCTTTCCCCTTCTTGTTTCTCAGTGCATCCATTCTTTAACATACCCTTTATTTCTTTGTTGCATATTTTGGCAAATTTCAGTGATAAAATGTGCAAAATATGCATATTATATATTTTTCTTATAATAATAAAATTATGTTCATTTGTCAATAAACACTCCTATGCACTTACTACATTGTCATGAGCAAAGGGAAATTAAATAAGAATGAATTCTAAACTTTAATTACACACGGTTGTTAACTATGCAATAGAAATGGTTTAGGTTTAATAAAAATTCAATTTGTTTACTGTATCAGCATTGGTAATCAGAAGCAATAAATCTAGCCTGAAAGTGCAAATAGAAATTTGAAGTGCTAATCCATTTATTCAAAACCAGGTTTTTTAATTTGTATTCTTTAAATCTTTAAAAGTATCATTAAAACACACCAGATATTTCATTCTTAAAACAATATTATTTTATGACTTTGATCAATATTTATTTAGTATCAACTGTTCTGTGTTACATAGTTTTTTCTACACACTAAAGATGCAGAAGTGAAGAAAGCAGATGACAGTGTTTGCATAAATAAAACTTATGACACCCTATTTTGTGGAGAGCCAGTATGTACAGGGACACATGCACACACAGACACCACAGACATACATATAGACACATACAAACATACAGACTCCTCATAGAACCAGAATGCTATTTTCTAAAACATTAGGTAAAAGCAAAGCAACATGTTCATCCAAAAAAAAAAAACAAATAAACAAACAGCAAGATTAGTCAACAAGGAGAAGGATAAATGGTCCACACTACAACTTACGCAAAAATGAATTTCATTATGCCAGCTGGATTCTTTACATTTATGGTTATGAATATCAAGTAAATCCACTGCTTCTCAGCAGCTCTGTCCATTTTCTTCACATTTCCATATGCACCTGTGTTTGATATCTTCTCTCTATACCAAGCTCCACATTGCCCCGTCTTCAAATTTTGCTGTTCTCTAATTCTTTCATCTCCTACTGTAGCACTGTAGCACTGTCCTCCCATTGTTCATCGATTTGCTCTAGCGGGCACCAGTAACCTCTCACAACAAATTGTGAGACTTGTTGCTACTTTTTTTGGCATATCAAATATGTCACAGGTAACTTGCTAGGCTCTCCGAGACGGTCGGAGGAATGGAACCCAGGTCAGCTGTGTGCAAGGCAAACACCCTTCCTGCTGTGCTATCACTCCAGCCCACTGCAAAAGAATTCTTAAACAGTTCATATAAAAGAAAAATAAATGCTGGCTCATTAAACGACTGACTAAAAGAATCCACAAAGGTACAAAAATGAACAAGGGGGCTGGAGTGAAAGTACTGTACTGTGGGTAAAATTTGCCTTGTACATGGTCAATCTGGGTCCAATCCCCAGGACCCATATGGCCCCCTGAGATCAGTTAGCCTTGAGCACCACCACATATGACCCCAAAAATGAAACAACAAAAACATCTCCTACTAAATGTAAATTTTTGGAACTCAAAGCCCTTAGATTCCCATAACCGTCTTGTTTTGTTCCCTGTAATTCTAAATGTATGTTTTGTCACATGGTCACCACTAGCCACATAGCTACATGAAATTTGCTGGGTTGAATAAATAGGTGAAAATCACACCAAATTTCAATATCTGTCTGGAAAGCTGCAAGTGATCGCATTGAATTTGTTACATAGTGATTAAAGGTTGGAATAATAACACCATGGATATATTGGATTCGGTTGCCTATTATTAAAATGAACTTCACCTATTTCTTTTCACTTTTGTAAATGTCATAAAATTGTAAATATTGTATGCTTCTCCCATTAAAATTCTGCAAGGCAGCAGCACGCCAGAACACTCTAGACATAGATTTTGACCAGATTGTCCCAATTTTGTAGCTGATGCCAGGAAGCATTGCACTGGCGTATCTCTCTCCTGCTTGCCTGGTTTGTCTTTCCCTTTCTCTTGGATCCTTCATAGGAGCATGCATGTGTGCTGTGTGCTATGTGTTGTTATTCTTTCACTCTTAAGAAGATGTTCATTTAGCAAGTCACCCTGCAATTAGTATATAACTTATCTGGTCTTTTCAGAAAAAGTTTCTCAGAGGAACCCACATTCATTGTTTATTCTTCTTTTGTTTCCATTCCTAATGATCACCCCCCCCCAAGTCTGCAGTAGCAAAAATATCAATGGCTTTTTTTTATTTTAATGAATCACCATGAGATAGTTACAGACTTACGAACTTTTGTGATTATGTTTCAATCAAACAATGTTCGAGTACCCATGCCTCCACCAGTGCCCATTCTCCACCACCAATGTTCCCACTGTCCCTCCCGCCACCCCACCTCTTCCCAGCCCCTGCCTCTGTGGCAGGCACATTTCCTCTTACTCTCTCTCCTTTTGGGTGTTATGGTCTGCAATCTCGGTACTAAGCAGCCATCATATTTGGTCCATAGTCTAATTTCAGCACTCGTCTACTATCCTGAGCAATCTTACAACCATCATTTACTTAGTGGTCTTTTTGCCATCTCACCTGCCTTTTCCTCCAGCACATGAGATCAACTTTCAAGCTATGGAGCAATTTCCTGTTTTTTTTTCTCTACTATCCTTAGGTGTTATTCTCCTATTATGTTACTTTATATTCCACAGATGAGTGCAGTCATTCTATGTCTGGCCCTCTCTCTCTGACTCATTTCACTTAGCATGATATTCTCTATGTTGATCCACTTATATGCAAATTTCATGGTTTCATCTTTTCTAATAGCTGCATAGTATTCCATTGTGTAGATATACCAAAGTTTCCTTAACCAGTCATTCGTTCTCAGGCATTTGTTTTTTCTCAGATCCTTGCTATTGTAAATAGTACTGCAATAAACATACAAGTGTCAATGTCATTTCTACTGTACTTTTTTTGCATCTCCAGAGTATATTCTCAGAAGTGGTATTGCTGGGTCAAATGGGAGCTCAATTTCTAGTTTTTGGAGAAATATCCATATTATTTTCCTAAAAGGGTGGACCAGTTGGCATTCCTACCAGCAGTGAAGGACAGTCCCCTTCTCCCCACATACACGCCGTGATCGAAGTCCCCCTGATCGAAGTTCCCCTGGTAAAAGTCCACTCATTGATGCCAGGGAGACCTCTTCCTGGATCTAACATCAGCTATTCAGAGTGGATTTCCCCTCTTCCTGGACACAGTGCTTCTATGAGCCTCCAGAGTCTCCTGTTCACAAGAATTCTCTCTGAGCTTTATCTTAGAACTTTAGTAGTACAAAATATCCTGCTTTAGTTTTCTCTTCCACTTATTTTATTGATCTACACAGAGTCAAGCAGTTCCAACCTTGGTGTTGGGCAAATTTCCTGGAAGGACTCCAGACGAATGTTGGCGAGAGACTTTTATATATCCCACCTGTAATATCTCTAAGTGCCCTAAAAAAGACTAAGTATTTTGAAAGCCAAAATTCCTTCTTGCTCTGAGCCCAGTGAGAGGCGGAGATCTTCCTACTGTTCAAGTAAAATACTCAATGGGGAATCAATCTTAGGGCTATATTTCTCTTAATCTCTTCTTGTGCTCTATTTCTCATCTCTATCTTCCCTACTCTCTTCTAAAAATTCTAATCACAAAGAGCAGGGCAAGTACAGGATAGTTTCTCCTTTACATAGAATATAATGAATCCTAGTAAAGAAATAACAGATGGCCAATGGCGAAAGCCATCTGCAAATTGAATTTACCAAGGGCAAAGGTCAGGAATTGGCAAAGGACAGGACCAAGAGACATTGGTGATGAGATTCTGACATTCTGCGGCCTGGGCTGGTGCTAGAACATTATATACGTGAAACTTTATTATTTACAGTGTTTCATGTAAATCATAGTGATTGAATTGTTTCCCAGACACTTCCGTTTTGGGCTATCACCAAGATGTACTGTGCTTCTCTGTGACCCAGCTTACCCAGGAACCTCCAAATGTATTCACAGACCCCACTTTGCTCACTGTAGTAGGTTCTGAGCATAGAAACTAGAGAGTCATTCTGAATATGAGTTATTGTTGGATCCCCCGCTGGCGCTTCTTCCGACCCATCTGGGCAACGCTGCCTTGTGGATTACCCCTCCAGGGTACTTTTTGAGGCGAGAGAGCTCTGGAGACAGTGCCTCAGAAGCAAAGGACAGTCCCAGAAGGCGCACTGTCCCCATAATTTGTGACCATTGCTCCTCTATCACGAGCACTTCGGCTTGGCTCAGGTCTGCTCCTCTGGCTCGGAGGTGATGTTAACTGAGTTCCCCGCAACCCCTTGTCTCCCCACCGCAGTCTGTAGTACTCCAGGGCTCAGGACTCCCCAGGAAGACTCACAGTGCCTGGGGCCTGCGTTAATCTTCTCCTTTAATCTTTCTCCTTTATGCCCCACTTTCCCTGCACTGATCTATTACCTCCCCCGTGCCCTCCACCCCCTAGCGGCTGCTCTCCCTATATAGGGTCTGTAGAATGGAAAATAAAGGTTCATTTATTTATTGTAATTAATTATATAATTATAATTATTATAACATATTATAATACAATGTGTTATTAATATATTAACATATTATATTAATTATTACACCAAAATATTGATTATATTGATCAATTATATATCATGATATATAATTAATAATATATAACACTACTATAATATACATAATTATTATATATTATGATAATTATATTATATATAATTATATTATGATAATTATATATAACTATATTATATAATTATTATAATTATATATTGTGATTATTATATAATTACATTTTAATTATATAATAATCACAATATATAATTATTATGATTTTAATTTTAAATATATTTAATTTACTTAAAATTATATATAATTATATACAATATAATATATTATACAATAAATCAATATATAATTTATATTATTATATTAATATATTATGTTAATTATAAAATTAATTATAATTATAATCACAATGATTAATTATTGTGATTAATTATAATTAGTCTGGTGATCTGTCTGCAGCCTGTTCCTTGTCTATCAACTGGGGAATGTTTATCTCCCCTAATGCAGCATGGGACTCTGTCACCAAGAGACATTGACTTGACTCCGACTTAGACAAATTAGAGCAATTTTTTTTCCAGGTATTTTTGCAATAGTTCCACATAGTGGTGAACTAAGAATCCAATGACCTCATAACGATTGGTCTTTAAAGTTTGACCTGATCCTTTTCTCCCTTCTCTACCTTCACCATTTTCTGTCTTTCTTCCTAAATCTGTGGAAGTACCATTGGTATTATTTTTGGATGGTGGGGAAAAAAAAACACAACTTATATGTCTACTTTAACAGTTGTCACTATTTGCTCTGTGGCACGGGTCCTCCAAGTTACAAGGTAGCTCTAGTACCTGATGTATCGCTGGCCTCAGCCGACACAGAGAGACAGACAAGTAAAAGTGAAGAAAATAGGAGAACTGTATTGCGGTGCGCTCCCAGATGGAACTCTGAGAAACTTGGGTGAGCCGGGGTAGGGCCGCCACCTCGGAGAGACTAGGGGGGCTTTGAAGTTGTCTTGGGCAGGAAAAGGGGAGAAAGGAAACCAAGACCAGTGAACCCATGTGCTTGGCCCGGCCTCGTACCTGCAGGGGATGGATGCGAGGGAGCGTGGCATGCAGCCTGGTGTCTTCCTGTCACCAGAGGGGCCTTAAGTCCTATCTTCTGCACCGAGGAAAGGGTGCTCTTTGATTCCGGGAGTATCACTATTTCAACCGCAGGCTGCCCTTCAGTCCCAAGCAAACCTTAGAGTACCTCCTTCCAGTTTTGTTCCAAAGCCCCCTTCCTTAGACTAATCAGGATTCCTTTCGCACCTCCTGTGCTGATTATACTCCCTTCTGAAAATCAAGGGTCTCTTACTTTGGACTGGAGCGGTAGCATAATGGGTAGGGCATTTGCCTTGCATGTGGCCGACCCGGGTTTGATTCCTCTGTCGCTCTCAAGCCAGGCAAGCTACCAAGAGTTTCTCACCCGCACAGCAGAGCCAGGCAAACTACCTGTGGCGTATTCGATATGCCAAAAACAGTAACAACAAGTCTCACAATGGAGACCATACTGGTGCCCACTAGAGCAAATGGATGAACAAGGGACGACAGTGCTACAATGCTACAGAACTTTCCAAATGCAAATACGCACTCCAGACCCTTGGATTAGGAAGCAGTTTCTTCTCCACTTCCTTCCATCAGAGACAAGATGTGTCCTTGGCTGGCTGCCAACTTTTGCCCGGGAAGGTAGAATAAACAAAGAACATAGTCACTTGTGAGTGTTCTTTGAAATTGTAAGGAAAACACACACACACATTACAATATGAGGGGAGGGAGAGGAGGGTTGAGAAAAATCAGCTGTTTCATTGATGAGGGCTTGGAGAGAGAGAATGAAGACAGGTTCCTGATAGGGGGCTTCTACTGGGTCCTGCCTTTTCTCTGCTGCCTGGAGCATCAGACAGTCTTTTGTTTCCCCGTTGGATGTCACTAGCTACAGACACATACTGTCTCTTGGACATGGAGCTGCTGACTGAAATCAGCAAGATTTTGTAATTCCTGTGACATGAAAGGGAACGTGTATGTTTCCTACTACACAGTATCTTTAATAGCAGGGCTCTTTGCTGTTTTCAAGGGTTTTTTATTTATTTGTTTTTGTTACTCTTATTCTTTGTAGGTAAAAGAAGTCACTAAAACATAAACAGAATTACAGAGGCAGATGAAATGGAAGCCTCAACCAGAAAGCATTTTTTACTTCCTTTGTGCAAATTAGAAAAAGGAACCATCAGGACATTATGTATTTATTTTCTGGGGCTGTCTCGAACCTGTAAATAATGTGACTTTAACTTTTTCATTTCTTTTTTCTACTTTGTTTTAATTAAAATGTTTTAATCTCTCATAGGTTGCCTTGAGATTTGAGGGTTTATTTTTGTTTTTTTGAGGGGATGTCTTACTTGTTTCTTAAGTCTATATTTAAAGTGAATGCATCATCATACAATTATTTTCTTAAGCTGATGGAAAAACTCATTTGAATCAATGAGGTATCATTTTAATGTAATGCCTATAAATTTGTAGATAGTCACACTGGGAAGACTGTTCAGACACCATCTCCACTATTTCTTATCAGATCAGAGACTCAATCAAAAGGCATAATCCAGAATTTTGTATAACTAAAAACAGTGCTTTTAAGCGTAGGGTAAAAAGATCCCTTATATTTAAATTTTTCTGCATGAGCTCTAACTATATGAAAAGAAAAACTACAAATAGCAGAATTCTCTTATTCTCCCTAATATTATTACTCCTATTGGTGATCTATATTTATTTTATAGTCTTCTTATAGAATTTATTTTAAGGTCTTCACCACCTTCAAAATAATATCATTATTCTGTGTATGTTTTTCTTTCTTTCTTTCTTTCTTTCTTTCTTTTTCTCTCTCTCTCTTTCTTCCTTTCTTCCTTCCTTCCTTCCTTTCTTCCTTCCTTCCTTTCTTTCTTTCTTTCTTTCTTTCTTTCTTTCTTTCTTTCTTTCTTTCTTTCTTTCTTTCTTTCTTTCTTTCTTTCTTTCTTTCTTTCTTTCTTTCTTTCTCTCTTTCTTTCTTTCTTTCTTCCTTCCTTCCTTTCTTTCTTTCTTTCTTTCTTTCTTTCTTTCTTTCTTTCTTTCTTTCTTTCTTTCTTTCTTTCTTTCTTTCTTTCTTTCTTTCTTTCTTTCTTTCTTTCTTTCTCTCTTTCTTTCTTTCTTCCTTTCTTTTCTTTCTTTCTTGCTTGCTTTTTGGGTCACACCCGGCAATGCACAGGGATTACTCCTGGCTGATGAACTCAGAAATTATACCTGGCGGTGCTCGGGGGTCCATATGTGATGCTGGGAATCGAACCCAGGTCAGCCGCGTGCAAGGCAAATGCCCTACCCGCTGTGCTATTACTCCAGTCCCCTTTTTGGTATTGATTTTTAAGTTCATTTTCTGGAGTAGGAGAGATAGCTCAATGGACTGGAGTGGACGGTCTTTATGGAGGAGCCCCGGATTTGATGTTTGGAGCTGTATGGTGGCCTCCAAGCACCACCAAGAATAGGGACCACCTTCCTTGCCAAGTTCTGTGCTGGAACTAGGTCCTGAGGAAACATAAATTACCAAATTAATGAATTTAATTCATTTGTTAGTACAGAGTATAAGATTTTGGACAGGCTAATTTAGTCTTTCCTGGACTGTTCAACGTAAAAATGTCTTCCATAAGAAATGATATTCTGGGTGCCAGAGAGGTAGTACATTGGGCAAAACACTTGCCTTCCACACAACTGACTCTGGTTCAATCCCTGGAATCCCATATGGTCCCCTGAGCTATACCTGAGTGTAGAGCCAGGAGTAACCCCTGAGCATCGCTCGATGTGGCTCAAAAACAAAATAAATAAAAAACTAAATTATATTCTATGTTTATTTTGGAAAGCATCTGTAGCAGTTTGGGGAATATTATCTTTCAATTTATATCACAATACTGTGCATATAATCATAATAAAATTAATCATAGCTTGCAAGCAATTTCAAAATAATATTATACATCAGGAATTACTATGAGGCATTAATTCAAAATGGTTTCTTTAATTACATTTACTTCATTCTAAATAGAGACGCTATAATCAGGCCTAATAAAGAAATATATTTGCCTTTTCTTTACTTGGAATAAATAGTACAAATTTCTCCTATATGATCAAAGCATATAAGTGGATGTTTGTTAGTCTGTGTGTTTAATTTAATCAACGCCATACAATTAATACATAATTTAGTCAACATGGTACACATAATTAAAAATAGAAGTTCTTAAGGAGTAGAGGGAAATAAAGTTTTAAAAAGACAAAAATGAATAAGTTAATATTTGTAGGAAAGACTCTAACAGTACCTGTTCACATAAATTGAAATCACATAAATCACACTGTTACTTTTATTTCCCTTACAGTCTCTCTACTACATAACAAACTAATACAAAGATTGGCTGATAGCCATATTTTGAAGAAATATTTAATGGGTTAGTAACTTTGATGATAAAAAGCATATTGTTCATAATTTTACACTTCTATAATGGTTTAAATTATAAAATTAATAATTTAGTGTAATTTAGAAATTACAAAGGGTATAAAATTTAAGGTTCATTAATTTTATCACTCAAGTTTTATCATTTTTAACAAAGCAATTGTCAACAGTGTCCTTTATTATGTCATTCTGTGCAAATTTCATTATTATCAAATAATTCATGTTTTTATAATATATTGATCATATTTATTGCAATTGGACTTAGATTTTGCATGGTTGACTAAGTTTTTTTTTATTATGAATGCCTAAGAACAGTTACTCCTGTAATTTTAATTTTTCCTTCTCACATTTAACCCTTTAATAATAGGCTTAAACTTAAGCTAAATTTTTAGTTATGTTCATATGGATTTGTGCACATGCATTTTCTTCTTGACATGGATCTAACTTATGAAAATATTATAATATAAATAAATATTACAGAAAAATTAAAAATACTATTTGTTGTTCTTAAGTCTACAATGAACATTTTATGGCTTTAATTTTGTCAGAAACTTAATTTACTGATTATCTACCCCTTAACATCTTGGTTTTGAATGATTTTCAACGCATGTCATTTTTCCTTGAATAGGTGTTATGTTTTATGGTAACTATTAACCAAAACTCCTAAATTAAATAGAAAATGAATATAATTCAATGCACAACTACAACAACAAGAACAGACATTAAATGTACGTACTAGTCATGGTCATTAAAAAGTTTCTGTTTGATTGTTACATCTCTGGATCTGCTTACGCTGCTTGCTTTATCTCCTACAAACAGGTTGCTATTTCCTGAATAGGCGCAGGCTCCAAGACTTCTGGTTGAGCATTAGGCTGCTTGCAGATTACTGAGTGAAGGAGGAATGACAGCCAGCAAAGGGCTAACCTTCTCTGGAGCAGCCTGTGTGAAGGTTTAGTTGATCTTGTCCCTGGCTGAACGGTGTTAGGATTTCCTCGGACACAGTCACCAAGGACTCACAGATGTTAGAGTGCTCCCTGGGACAGAGTGCTATTACCTGTGCCTAGTGGAGGGTCTAATATTCTTTCCCATTGTTTGTTGATTTATTTATTTATTTGGCTTTTTGGGTCACAGCCAGCGATGCTCAGGGTTTACTCCTAGCTCCGCACTCAGTAATCACTCCTGGAGGTGTTCGGGGGACCATATGGGATGCCGAGGATCGAGGATCGAACTTGGTTTGGCTACATGCAGGGCAAATGCCCAATTTGCTGTACTTCTCTCTGGCTCCTCCTTTCATGTTTGAACCCATAAGCCTGCTTCATCCCTAAAGTGGGTATCAATATCCTGTTTCTCTGTTTCCTTAGCAGATGGATATACTTTATTTATTTATTTATTTATTTATTTATTTTTGCTTTTTGGGTCACACCCAGCAACGCATATGGCTCTGCACTCAGGAATTACTCCCAGTGGTGCTCAGGACACCTTATGGGATGCAGGGAATCGAACCTGGGTTGGTCCTGTGCAAGGCAAATGCCCTCCCCATTGTGCTATTGCTCCAGCCAGGCAGACAGTGGGCTCCTAACACTACAAAACTCTCAAAATTGTCAGCTGCCAAGTCTGTCTGAGTAACACCAGAGGACCTCTCAGTTAAAGGCAATGACATGGTGGCAGGATGCTAATGTGTTCTGGTCACATCCAACTCTCTCCAGAAGGCCACACAGCCCTGTCTCTTTCTGCCTCATGTCAGCAACAGTGCAGAATTTTTTAACTTTAGGAGGAGCACGCTAATTCAAGGAAGCTTTCATAAAGTATCTGATAACAATAGAAACCGTGTATCTTAAACAGACTCAGTCATTTTTGAGCTTTAGCTCACCAACATTTCATGTCATTGAAAAGAAATAATTTCTGGGGCCGGAGCGATAGTACAGTGGGTAGGGCGTTTGCCTTGCACGCGGCCGACCCGGGTTCGATCCCCGGCATCCCATATGGTCCCCCAAGCACTGACAGGAGTAATTCCTGAGTGCAAAGCCAGGAGTAATCCCTGAGAATTGCTGGGTATGACCCAAAAAGAAAGAAAAAAAGAAAAGAAATAATTTCTTAAGAATAATGGCAATGAAGTCTTCCATTTGGGATCAAAGTGTAACCTGGGATTTATTCGTTCTCCTTCTCACCTGTCTGAGAGTTATATTAGCTCTAACATCATTGATTGGGACTAGAGCAATAGCACAGCGGGTAGGGCCTTGTCCTGCATGCGGCCGACCCGGGTTCTATTCCTTCGTCCCTCGGAGAGCCGGGCAAGCTGCCAAGAGTATCCTGCCTGCATGGCAGAGCCTGGCAAGCTACCCATGGTGTATTCAATATGGCAAAAACAGTAACAACAAGTCTCTAATGGAGATGTTACTGGTGCCTGCTTGAGCAAATCAATGAACAACGGGAGGACAGTGCTACAGTGCAGTGCATCATTGATTAAATACTGACACTGAAAAAAGTTTGAAGTAAACAAAACATGTTTGTCACGAATGACTAAATCAGAGCAAAATGAATAACACTTCAGATCTTACAAGATCTGTTATATCCACTACAACTGTCAATTGAATATGATGTCGTCAATTTTGTTGTGGAACTGTCCACTGGGAGACTCCCATGTCCAATGTTTAGATTTGGCCTTCTGGAACTGTGAGTTATCATGGATGGTTAGGGTTGACATGATGAACTCAGTCTCTCATCCTGTTCGTTGCATTCTAGGCCATGGGTCCCAATGTGGAGTTCTTCTGGTGACCTTCTTGGTCCGATCTTGGCATTAAAAATCACCAACAATGATTTTGTAGAAGGTGTGGTCTTCTTTATAGAACTTCTCCAGCTCCATGTAGAACTTCTCAATTTCTTTTTATAGTTGGATGTTGGTGCGTAGACGATGAAGATAGAAACTGCCAGCAGTGAGACACATCTGTTCAAGCGTAATAGTCCAATTCAGGTTGTTAGGCATTCGAATGAATTAATGCTCATGGCCAAGTTCGTGTTGACAAGGACACTGACACCACCGACGCCTCTGTTGTTGGATGTTCCGAAAAACAGTTCTTCTCCAGTGTCGAAAACGGCATGACGTGATTGATGCCTTCTTGTCTCGGTCACACCAATTATGTCGTATTTGATCTTCATCAAGGACACCATCATGTCCTTGATGGATGCTTTCAATGCCCGTGCATTGAAAGTACAGACAGTCATTTTATCCCTTCTTCATTTTGGCAGTCTAGTCCCTGAGATTTTATCAGCCTTTCCATGCTCATCCTTAATGCTGCCATATTGGGGGCTCTTTCAGTGTCAGGGGAATAAGGCCTATTGTTACTGTTTTTGGCATATTGGATACGCCAGGAGTAGCTTGCCAGGCTCTGCTGTGAGGTCAGGATACTCTCGGTATGTTGCTGAGCTCTCAGATAGGGATGGAGGCTTTTGGGGCGGCCTCTAATTGCCCTAACAAGTGTTCCCATGGTTCACACCGTATTTGAACCCCATCAAATATGGTGCAGTAGTTATAGAAAATGGGTATTCAGTGTCTTATGGTGTGTCCGGAAAGCGTCCTAGAGTGTGGCGGTGGCTGGGTAGTGGAGGTAGTGGAGCTTGGCCCAATGAGGTGTTCATCTGGCGCCAGTTGGGCGGGTCTCTGGGTGTGATGCCTGGGGCGCCGGAGACGGGGGGAGGCAGGCAGAGGATCTCTGCTTCCGGGTTTCGTTGAGCCTGGAGTCCAAGGTCACAAAGGTCTGCTTTACCTGGTTCTGTGGGGCTTCACTCATGCCTGAGGCTTGATCCGAATGTCCGGAAAGCAGCCTGCAGCATGGCCGTGGCTGGATAATGGAGGTAGTGGAGATTGGCCCATGGAGAGTTAGTTAAAATAAAACTTAGTTAAAAATAAAAATTTTTAAATTTTTTTTAAAAAGTTAGTTAAAAATAAAAATTATTAAATAATAAATTAGTTAAAATTTAAAAAAAAGTAATGCAAGAGAAACAGGTTACTTTTTCTTTCTTGAAAAGGAAATATTACGTTCAAATTCTTAAACCAAATATTCTTAATGTTCTTAGAAATACTATGGGATTGTTAAATGTTAACTAATGTTGACATTTATAATTTCTTGCTAAATATAATTAATGAGCAACTAAAGTCAGGCTATGTTACATTTATTTTTATTTGTATGCTAGATATCCCCTAATTACCTATTAATTTGTCAGGTAGTGTTACAAAATAAAAATAAGTAAAATCTAAACATGCCACATCGAAGAAAAAAACCTTTACTTCTATTTATTGTATCTACTAAAACATTTTTGCATGGGTTACATATGGTTACAGTATATGTATATAAACTTACAGTACAAGTGTTCAAGATTCACTAAATGCAAATCTTGCTTCACCAGGTTTAATAGAAAAGTCCAGGCATTTGCCTCCTATGTTCACAGCTGAGCAGGACTTACATTTACATACCAATCAATTTCATTGCTTCAAGCTTCACTGACCTCCAGGTGAGAATGACCCAGGAACTTTAGATGAGTTTTATTCACCACAACATTATCAGTTGATGTTATTCAACATTCTGTCTGGATTACACTGAAATCTCTCTCTCGGGAAGCTACAATTTGAACATACTCATAATGGAATCATTTATGATCAAGTGATCTTATTCTTTAGTGAAATATCTTTAGTTGAGAAATTACTACCTGAAAAATCAAAAATAGAAACAAAAATCCTTCAATTAATTTTCTAGGTAACCTGGATTTTGAAGTCAGGTTGATGCCTTTTAATGGAATGGATTGAAGCACTGTAACACTGTAGCACTGTTGTCCTGTTGTTCATCAATTTGCTCAAGCGGGCACCAGTAACATCTCCATTAGAGACTTGTTGTGACTGTTTTTGGCATATTGAATACACCACGGGGAGCTTGCCAGGCTCTGCTGTGCAGGCAGGATATTCTCTGTAGCTTACCGGGCTCTCTGAGAGGGACGGAGGAATCGAATCTGGGTCGGCCACGTGCAAGGCAAATGCCCTACCCACTGTACTATCAATGCAGTCTGGAGTGGATTGAAATGTTGAAGAAATCATTGGTCAAATTGTATTTTGTGGATATTTTTGCCTTGAAGTGCTATATTTTTGAATTTTGGTTTTGATAAGTTTCTTTCTGGTTGTGGGAGGGATAACTTGGCAGTGCTCAAGGCATCCTCCTGGCTCTGTGCTCAGGGATGACTTCTGGCAGTGCTCAGGGTATCCACCTATGGGGTTCTGGGGATTGAACCCCTGCTGGCCATGTTCAAACACCTACCTCCTGCATTGTCTCTCCAGACCAAGCAGTCGCATATTTTAAAAGTGAAATGCTTGAAGGAAGAGTTAAATCCAAGTCCACTAGGAGATCCTTATGGCTCCAAATACTGTACTTCCATTACTTATAAAAATACATCAAATGATGCCTTTATACAAGTGATGTTAATTTAACATTTCTTCACTTTTGTTCTTAGAGGCCAAATAGTTTCAAATCTCTCCCAAATTTTGAC
The DNA here is from genome assembly GCF_027595985.1 of Sorex araneus. Lineage (NCBI taxonomy): Eukaryota > Metazoa > Chordata > Mammalia > Eulipotyphla > Soricidae > Sorex > Sorex araneus. The sequence continues at coordinate 104,354,975 of NC_073302.1, forward strand.
ATCCTACCTCTCTTTTGTTTTTCTCTTATCTCCTCATCTCCTGCCATTTGGAGAAAGCTCTCCACCTTCAAGACAATCTCTCCTATCTCAACTCCCCTTGGCTTTTACTTAATTTCTACAATTCTCTTTACTTTTTTGACTAAATAATGGGGGTGGGGATATTTGGAGGGGAGATTTTTAGAAATCTTCACGTTGTACAAATAAGAACCGCAGTTCAGAGTCAGAGAGCTATTCTAAGGGGTAAGGTTCTAGTTCTGCATGTTGCCAATCTCGGCTTCTCCCTAGCCCTGTATATGACCCAGCAACCACTACCAAGAGTGATCCCTGAGCACAGAGTCAGGAGTAATCCTAGGCACTCCTGAATGTGCCTCTATGTCCCCTCAAAAGAGCTGTAGTTTATGTAAGAACAGTGTACCACTTAAATAGGTCCAAGATTCGTCATTGTACACATGCATGAAGTTTGCACTGGGGGAAAGGGAAAACAGGAGTGTAGAGTCCTGCACTTTAATGAAAATATTTATTGTTCTTGTTGTCTGTGAGGACTGGAGCGATAGCACAGCGGGTAGGGCATTTGCCTTGCATGTGGTCGACCCGGGTTCTATTCCTCTGCCCCTGTTGGAGAGCCCAGCAAGCTACCGAGAGTATCCTGCCCCCAAGGCAGAGCCTGGCAAGCTCCCCTTGACGTATTCGATATGCCAAAAACAGACACAACATAATGGAGACATCATGGGTGCTGGCTTGAGCAAATCGATGAACAATGGGATGACAGCACTACAGTGCTACAGTTGTTGTCTGTGAGTGCCTGCTTGTGCTCAGATGTTTTTCCAAGCTCTGTGCCCTAAGGTTGTTTCCTGAAGTGCTGGGTTCATCAGGCATTATTGGGGAGCGAACCTTGGCCACCCACATTTCAAGGGGTTGGAAAGATAGTGCAAAGGGCTATCTTTCCAACCCCTTGAAAACCTCTTCTTTTTCCCAAAGGTGATGGACACACAGGAGACTTGTAAAATGTTAAATATAAGGATCAAAACATTCCCACGAAGAATTTGATTAGTGGAACATTGGTAATAACCAGGTTCTCTTTCCTATCTTTCCTAGTCTCTCTCTAATCTCTTCCCCCAGCCCCCCACCCTGGGTAGTTCCCGAGGATACTCATCTAAATTTTGTGATGAATCACTTTTTTTCCCCCTGAAACAACACATCAGAGTTCTTAAACCAGGGGACCTTTGGCTGATGTCACTTGTTCTTCATGTTCTTCTCCCTCTGCATGTTTTTTACTGTTTATTAGGAGACTCATCAATTCCAGATAGTTCCTCAACTTCCCACATTACACAGCCCCTCTCTGTGAGAACAGAGCGTGACTTACCCCTTCTCTTCTTAGTAAATATTTTAGTGCCTACAGCCTTAGCTCTTGATATTTTGCTGGGACAAATATCAACTTTTTGAATATTCTTGTCCCTATTTCCTGAGGTCCTTTCTGAAATTGTCTAGGCTTGGAAGTGTCCGTCATTCATCTAGGAATAGGGTTACAGGCTCTTGAGCATTTTCCCATCTTTGTTTTCACCTTGTTTTCAAAGCACATTCCACTAAAGCACTGGAATGGTTTTTCCAAAGTTGTTCCTTTTCCAAGAGTTTGGTCATCTTCTGGGCTGTCTGGCTTGGCTCCAGGTGTCTTTACTGCAGAGGCATGAAATAACCCTCTTGTTATTTATAACCTTTGTCTACACTGCCTCTCCTCAGAATCACCTTTAAAGGCTTTCTCCTCCTGTCTGCTTCTGAGTAGAGCATTTCTTTTCAAGGTATTTCACGTTTTTCTAAAGAGCATGAGAACATAGCTCTAGGGGCTGCATAGATAGTACAGCAGGAAAGATGCTTATCTTTGGGGGGGGGATTATCAGGTTTGATCTCTGGCACTGTATATGGATCCTGAGCCCCTTTTGGAGTAATCCTCAAGGACAGAGTAAGAATTAAACCCTGAGTATATCCAGCTGTGGCTCAAAAACCAAAAGAGAAAAAAAAAAAGGTTTCATGCTGGCTATATTTCTGTCTTTCTGGCCTTGAGTATAGCTCAATTTGATGTGACATGCATTTTATTAAAAAGTTTTATTTATAATAATCATAACATGAGACATTGCACAATCTCTAGGTAGCCATTTGATTAAATTTCATTTAAAACTGTGCTTTGTACATTTCTTTTTAAGACATGACACTTCAAAATTACATGGCATTGCAAATTATATATTTCATAATTATGCTTTACTTCGAGCTATCAATGTCTTCCAAGATAAAACAAATTATTATAGGAAAAGGCTGTATCTGAAAGTATATCAACTGAGCGAACTATTTCACACAAATAGGTCAGTCAAGTCATTCGCTATTAATTGTCTTACTGCTACTGCGTTTGTGAATAATGTTAACCAGGAATAGCTTCAATCATGCTCATGCTGCATCAAGTCTGTCTAAATTTCTTGATTCTGGTAGCCAAAGATAGCACAGTGGTGAGGAATTTACCTTTCATCCATCAAACAAAGAAGACCCAGGAGTTCGATTCCCAGAATTCCGTATGATCCCTGGTGGAACAATGGATAAATGATCACTATATGACTGAAATGCAAATACAAAAGTTCACAAGTTTGTAACTATACCTCATGGTGACTCACTAATAAAAAGAAATTAAAAAAAAACAAAAATGGTACTTCTTTCTTTTATATAATAAAAAGTAGCAAGGCTTTTCTTGAAAATGTCTAGTATTGCCAAGCTTGGAAATTTCATGATTTATATATGTCTTGATTAAATTTATATGAAAGAATAGGGAAAATAAAATGTTGGAATTTCTCATCAGTGAATAGAAAGGAAATATTTTGTTGGACATGTAGAGTGAATTTTCCCTCAAAAGAGAACAAAAAAAGTAACTGCTAGCTTGGTCCTGATTGTGATATATGCCAAGTGTTTTGTTGGATGAACTTATTGTAACATTATTTGAAGGCTTAGGGAAATGATGATTTCAACAGAGACAAAATTCTTTTTTTTTTTCTTTGTCAATCTCATCACAGGGAACTTACGGCTAAGGGACGTCAATCTCAACGTCACGGACTGAATTGAATTTGTAAGTTCCTTCATCTTGGGACCACATCATGGGTTTTTTATGAACCTCAAATACAGCCTATTGAGCAGAACCTCAATGTGGATTAATCTAAATTAAAACGTCATTTCTCCAATCTTCCAAAACCTTCAAGCGTGCTTCTCAGGCACACAGCATCCTAGGCACCTAGTTCAGACTTGAAGAACATTGTCTCCCTGGTATTTTCCATCTCTTGCCCACCTTGTCCTAATAATATTGCCTCTCCACACAAGTTTCTGATGCTGTTTACACTCTGCCTCTGGTTCTCAGCAGGAGAGTTGTTCTGAAATCTCTAATTTACTCTCCTAAGGACAAATGTTCCATATTTTCTATAATTCTAAATAATTTTCTATTTTCTAGGCAGAATACACTTTTCTTGGAATTTTAAAGTCACTGAATAAGGGTCAGGAAAGTCAAGGTAACCCACATCAAATCAGCAAAGAAAACTAAATTGCCACTGAGTCTTTTATTCATTATATTGCACAGCAAGCATTCTAATAATAATCTCAAAAATAGAGCAATATTAAACTACAGGGGAAAAAAACAACTGCCAGTCCTGATAGTTTTACCACCGGGAAAAAAATGTGACCATCAGGAGAATTTATTCATTGGTTCATTCATTTGTTCATTTATTCAGCTTTCTTTGTCCCTGTGCTGCTTAGATGCTGAGCTAGCCACGGGGATTTAGCAGATAATAAGGTTGATAGAGACCATTCTTTTTCAGACGGCTAAAAACCCAGAATGTAGCAAAAATAAAAAAAGTATTTCCTCTTTATGAGTAGCTAAGTGTCATGGAGTTTCAACTTTTATTTTTACTTTTTGTTAGGTTTTGGATCACACCCAGAAATGTGCATGGGTTACTCTTGGCTCTGTGCTCAGAGAACAATTAGTTGACTCAAGAGATTGTATGGGTGCTGGGGATAGAACACAGGTCAGCTACATGTTAGGCCGGCGCCCTACTTGCTGTCCTGTAGCTCCAGTCCTGTGGAGTTTCGACTTTTAAATCTAAATAAGATGTAGAGATAATTTAGTCAAACTTCTTCTAGCTGGAAAGGTAGAAGTCCTAGAGTGTAGGATAACATAGCTTCAGGTAGTTTAGGTTTATTGGGTTACTCTCATTACAGTGCTCCCACTCCTCTGTGTTTATTTGTAACTTCTTTCTTTGTGTTCTGTTGACTTGTAAATATTGTTTTTCTCTTCTCCTTGAGTCATTTGCATAGTTTATTCAGAGCAATGTCCTTTTTGTATGGACACAGGAAGACTTAGCAATGCTATGCTTTTATAACCTGGGAGTCATTTGACTCTACATGATATTTTCCTCCTGGGCATCTGTTCTCTTGACCTAAGCCTCAGCTGCCCTTACTTTCTAGCACCCCCAAAAGCAGAGTCCCGACGAGGGACAAGACGGAGCCAGGGCAAGCAGTGAGTTGTGTGCTACCCTGGCGTCGAGATGGGCCTGGCCAAAGTGCCTAATGCTTAACTATAAGTTAAGAGCTTGATCATGGACAAATGTTGTTGATCCAAACAGTGATAACTAGATTCGGACCCTGCTAGGGTGAGGAATGATTAATCTGGCCTGAGTGCTGTGGTCTGAGTCTGTGGCAAGACGTTGCCAGGAGAGCTGCCTTGCAAGCCTCAATGTATCTCTTGCTATGTCCATACAAAAATAACTAGTATTAAGATGTTAATGAGTGTTTGGACTAAGGAAAAGAAAAACACCTTAAGAGTCAGGAAGGGCTTTGGAATGCCCTGCCCTGAGGAAGGGCTTTCTTATGCTGATTTTGCTACCTGGCTGGGTGTAGCCTAGAGGGAAGGTGGGAGAGACAAGTAGGAGGAGAGACTAGAGAAAAGAGGCGGCACTTGATCCAGAGAGAGGCCGGAGCTGGGAGTACAGGAGATGAGAAAGATGGAAGATTGAATAAACGGTAACTAATCAGCAACCAGCTTGGTCCTCGTTCTTCCTTCACCTGTCCTTGACCACCGGCCGTCCTGATCCAGTCCACACACTGCGGTTCCAGAGCACTGAACGCGGGTGGTGAGACAGAGCTGCCCGGAGAGCCCGCGAGTGCACGCGCCCCTCGGCGTGCCTTAGTTTTTTACACTAGAGGACATTCCTTTCAAATTCACAAGATCTTGAAGGTTGCTAGTGAGTGAACACAGAGAAAATGCTATTTTCCAACTCTAAAAAGTGTTCTTTTTTTGGATATCACAATGGTCACTTTAATCAACTGGGTATGTAGGACCATCTTCAGAAATACATTTTAGACTTTAGCAACATGGCACAGGCTCTGAATTGATTGGCACGATGACTGACATGTATCAATAAACTTTTATTCATTTTGGCATCAAACACTAATTCAAAAATCATTCAGACCAAGTTATTCAATCTGATATATTTTTATATGATTAAACTTGAGAGTGGTTTGAGGAACAGAAATATGCAATTGATACATGATATATATTAAATGTTTCCTATAAACTTATGTCAGATTTTTTTAAGGTTCACTTCTTCTAACAAGTTGTCTAATTCTCGCTAATTTACTGTGCAAATAAACTCAATTTTATTTTTATTACCATAATGCATTAAAATTTATAACAATGCATATATAACTTGTGAAATTAAAAAATATTTGTTTTTATTGGGCCACAACTGTCAGTGCTCACAATTTAGCCTGCCTCTGCATTCAGAGATCACTCCTGAAGGTGCTCCAGGACCATGTAGGGTAACAGAGATCAAACCTGAGTTGGTCACAGGCAAAGTAAGTATCTTTCCACTGTCCTACTTTTCTGGCCTCTGGATTAATAGTTTATGAATTAATAGAAGCACACTATGCAATTGGAAAGCCATATGTATGTAGTATTAGTTATATACTTGTGATATCCTATTTTATGTTATTATTTTTACTTTTTTAGATAAAAGATTGTCAAAAAATCACCATGATCATTTTACCATATTTAAGTGAACTCAAAGCAACACCTATGCTATCAAAGAATATATTTTTAATCTAAGAAAACTAAAAAACTTGAAATTAGTTGATAGGCTGCACTTGAGGAAACATTTGCTAGTCCTTGCCTGCAGTGAATGGAAGAAGTTCCAATATTTTTATAGAATTAATGACAACGCTTACATTCAGAGTTGGAGAAAAAGAGTCTTGCAATGACTAAAAATGAAATGCAAAATTATTGGAACAGTAATAACTCTAGCTAGTCAGCAGTGGCATTATCTCCCTAGTACATATTTAAGTAAGGTATTGTAATGATGTGTGCATATTATTTTATTAAAAGCTTCACAGTTTGCCGAAATCTAAAAACACATAATGACCCATCCTCATCTGTTAAAAGAGCATGGAGAAGTTATAGAAGTTGGCCTGTATTCTTTTCCTAAGCAGCACATTTTCAAAGGTAAGGGTCCAAAATTAACTAGAAGAATTGAAAAAAGTCTAAATTTAACTAGCTTTTGTACCAGGGCAATCGTTGCTAAGGGAATATTGAATAGTGAGAGAGGCAAATGTTCATTGTATTGCAGTCCCTAGTGAAATCTGAGGAAGAATGTACTGCTTTTATTATAATAAATAAAATGAAAGCCAGGTCTCTGCTTCCCAGAATACAGTATTGGCAGAGTAAGATGAAATAAATAGAAGCTAGGAGTTTAGCTCAAAATACAAAATTTATGTGAGTGTATGTAACACGTTACTTATATTTTTCACCTTGTATGCATCAATAAGTAATGCATGCTTTCTCCATGTCTTCATGACCTTAACTTGTTTTGGAGAATAAAAGGTCCTTGCATGTGGGTTTCATTATGGGAACAATATAGATAAATGTTACAATGTCATCTTACTTGATGAAAAGAAATTTGAGGTATGCATTATTGAAAATTCTTATTTTCTAAATCTCTCACAAGCCCCTAGAGATTTCTAGCATCTTCATCTCCTTCTGTTTGTTCCCTCTTGGCGTATCCAGAAACCTGTGAGCAATTCTTAGAGAAACTTCTTTCTGCACACACATCAAAGTGGTAACTTTTTAATGATCCCTATACTAAAGATAGCCAGAGAGTTTCTCCTGCTTTTGTGAAACTATAAAAAGAAAGCAGGAGATAGTTTATTTCTTTTCTTAATTGCCTTTCTAAGTTCCCAAGTTAAGCAAAAGAAATTATCTGTGTAAAAAATGAGAATTGCCAAAGGTTTCTGGTAAGATAGAGAAATTTTTTCCCCTCTAAAATGTACTTATAAAAAAAATGTACTTATAAGCATTTTATGCCACACATAGCTTCAGGTAACAAGGGATGGGAAGAAGAACAAAATTTTTAAAAAGTACTTTGAGTGGGGAGATCGCACAATGGTTTGGGCACTACTTGTCTTTCATGGGACTGATTCGTTTAGTCCCTGACCACCTCTGGGAGTGAATCCTGAGGTCAGGAAAAACCGATGAGCATCACTGGGTGTGGCATCCAAACACAACAAAATAAAACAAGTTAAGTAGAAGTAGTTTGGTAGAGAAAGCATGAGAATTTTCCTGAAGGATGTTTAACTTTAGAGTGCTGACTTATTTAGCTTTATAATGTTATTTATTTTAAAGGGGGAATAAAAAAATTCAAAGAGCTATATGCTGTATCAAATCTGTTTACTTTGGGGATTTTTCTTTAATAGAAGGTAGAAAACAATTTATTATCTTGAAACTGGACAATAAAAAGATGAATCAAACTTCCTATTGTCTTTTCTATGTGAATGGCTTTGCTGGATAGGGAAATAGTGATTGAGTGAAAGTATGTTCTTATAAAAAGTATTCCAACTGAAAATTTAATGGAAACGAGAGCACCAGAATATAAAAGTTTGGAAACAACCTCTCCAGTGAATAAAATATAAGAAATATACATATGATAAACTCACAAAATAGAGCAGCCAGATAATGTATGTTTCCGAATAGCTCATCATATAATATCTGATATAAAATAAGGCAATCCCCTATAAAAATAGGGGACATGTATCTAAGCTATCCTTTACTGATTTAATATTTATAAGGTTTAACATTTGTATGTACTTTTTTTTCCAAACAAAGCCATGTCATTTATACTGATTTTCTTCCTTGACTGTCTTAATTTCTGGTCATTAGTCTCATGTGTGAGAGCAGAGTTACACACTATTTAGAAAGAATCAGCATTTTTTACTTTCCGGGAAAGGTGATAAAATACTATATTTAATTTTAATCTGTGATCTAAATTACTTTATGGCTTTGAAGAGCTAAAGGAGCACGGAAGAAAGAGATGGGCATTGGAGGTTGACTTTGAATTTCAGATGCAGAGATTAATGGCCAGATGTTCTGGAGACAGTCACCTAGACTCCGTATTAAGCAATAATCTCCTCATCAACCTCGGCAAAATAAACATTGTGAAGTACCTTGTGTAATGTCTGGCACACAGAAAGCTTCTGAACCAAGAGAAACAGTGAAATTAACTATTAAAATGAATATACTGTTAAGAAGAATATCTGTTGTCTCGTGCACCAATAATACTGTATAGCATCATTAAAAATATGGGCTTGGGCTTAAAACAAAAGATTTAGGGTTATGCTCACCTGAGTCAATGCTCACCTGGGTAAAAACAAAAGATTTAGGGTTATGCTCACCTGGCTATTGTTTATAACATGTGATATCTCACTTAGGAATTGACTGGTTGGATCAGCCTCATATGGGTACATATAATTTTTTCTATCATTAGGATTTCTTATCAAGCTAACCCAATCTTATTCTCATAGTGGAGGAAATTGAATAGCTATAATGTCAAAAATATTTTCATTCTATTTTGTTGGCCAAAGGAAGACAATGCTCAACTGGAGTGCTATAGTGGGTACTTGAATTCTATATATGAGAAATAATAAAATCATAGTGAAAAGACAAAACGTTTCATGGAACTGGGTCATCAATGCATTGTTTCTCACCATTTGGAAGATGAATTAAGTTGAAATTAGTCACTCTTTAATTGGGACTCAAAATTTAATTGGGACATTTTTCAATGAGAATAAACTGGATTATTCCATGAAATATTCATATTTCCATATGAAATATTCCATATCATGAGACACTATTCTGACATAGGATGATAAAGAGAAATAACAAAAAGTTAGGGTATTTTTGTGGGAGAAAATGCATTTTTGCAGATTCTTTTAAATGACTAAATAATAATCTTATAGGCTTTCTTGAAATTGAAAGTATTAAAATTATTAGTTATTTCTATCAATAATACATTTATTACTCATTTCCAAAAGTCTAGCTGTATGAGACTGTTTTGACTTAGCTCTCTTAAAATTATTTATCACACACTTTTTCTTGATTCACTGCTATTTGATTCTACTTTTCTAATATGAATCAGACAATGGTTTAAGAATAAAGGAAGAGTTATACAAATGTTCCATCTCAAAGACTAAGACTCTATTATAATTGAGAAATTGACCAGTGGGTTTATTATATCACTGGAATCATTATTAGAGTGACTGGGAAAGAATAGAATGAAAGCAGAAAAAAGCTTTGATACTTCTGATTCACACTTGAGCTATGTGAATTCTGATATGGAAATAGGGCACGAAATCATTTTGGGTCATTTATACCACGAGGGAAGTTAGTCCATTTGAAGACCAGTGGAGTCAAATGTGTGAATCTAGACTGCGCTATTGTGTCATTCTATGCTGAGATTTGCAATAAAATAATAAAATACTCTTTCACTACCATCCAGATATGACGCTAACTTCTTTAGGATCCGTGTGTAAAACTAAAGCTCGCCAAGGGGCGAGTGCACTTGCGGGCTCTCTGGGCGGCTCTGTCTCACCGCCCACATTCGGTGCCCTGGAACCGCAGTGTGTGGACTGGATCGGGATGGCTGGTGGTCAAGGAAAGGCGAAGGAAGAACGAGGACCATGCTGGTTGCTGATTAGTTACTGTTTATTCAATCTTTAATCTTCCATCTCCCGCACTCCTAGCTCTGGCCTCTCTCTGGATCTACCGCCGCCTCCTTCTCTAGTCTCTCCTCTCTTGTATTTCTCCCCGAACCCCTTTTACTCATCATGGCACTTCCAAAGGGCACAATACATTGAAGTCACCAAAGGCACCAAAAGATCTTACAGGAAGAACATTGAGGCAACATAATTCTCTTGTATGTGCAGGCCATTAATCTAGCCCCCCCCCCTCCCAGCCCAAAGAAGATACAAAACCAAAAGGAAGCCTTCCTTGGGTTGAAAGCACTCGGATTTACATCCCAAAGACTAGGCTAAGCCAGAGCCTGGAATCTACAATGTCAAGTCAGGCTTGGCTAGCACCTAAAATCTGCATGTCAAAGACCAGCCAGGCTTCTAGTGAGAAAAGGGAAGCTGCCTCTGAAATTATCTCCAGAAGACAGCTGAAAAAGTGGAAATATTCCAACAGATCTGTGCTTCATACCCTTTATAGTTATATTCTCCTTTTTTAATCCATTCAGGCAATGACTATTTAAAGACATGTGTCATATACTCTTAGAGGAATGGGGGAAGGAGACATGAGAAGAATCAATATGCTAGCCTGTCACTGTCACTGTCATCCCATTGCTCATCAATTTGCTCCAGCGGGCACCAGTAATGTCTGCATTATGAGACTTATTGTTACACTTTTTGGTGTATCAAATATGCAACAGGGAGCTTGCCAGGCTGTGCTGTGGGGGCGAGATACTCTCGGTAGCTTTCCAGGCTCTCCGAGAGGGGCAAAGGAATCGAACCCGGGCCGGCCGCGTGCAAGGCAAACGTCCCACCCTCTGTGCTATTATTGCAGCCCTTGAGCTGGTCTGCAGCTTATTAATATTTCCTTTGTCTTAGGCATGCTCCGGGAGAAGGCAGAAATTTCTAATATCACCACAAAGAAGAAAATAACTGACATTCAGTTAATAGAAGGGTATCAGGTAGGATACTAGGTTTTTTTAATGCAATAATATTTTGCTAAGTTGCTCTGGGTTAGGATCAATGTTTCAATAAACAAACATAGAAGAAGTTTGGGGGTGCAGATGCCTAAGAAATTTCATGCAGCTTCTAACTAGGCATAAATGAAGATATTTTGTACTTTAAACACTGCCTCACATGTGAGATGGACAGAGGGCACATGTCCAATAGAAAGAATTTGCAGGGTCAAAACTGTGCCAGATTTTGCTAAGCTTGACCTGTATTTTTCTATTCTTGTATCTTTGAAATGACAAGTCTGTATTAATTCTATGTACATCTCCAATGTGTGAGTGTGACTGGATAAGTATAGGCTGTGTATTGTGTATTGGGTCAGCTCTGTGGTATATAAAAGGAGTAATTTTGATAGAGCCTGTACTCAGAATATGGAGAATAGCAAACTAGTCACTCCTGAGCAAAAGTGTGGTGCTCAAAAGGTGACCTTCATGGCTGTGTTTCTAAAATTCATGACAATTAATGTTATTTCTTAAAGTAGATATTTTCAAATCTCTATGAGTCTTGACTATACTTACACACCCCATATCTGAAAACCTGACAACAAGGTTTGCTTGGAACTCAGCTATTTTCAGATTTTAAAAAGTGAGCACCAAGCATGTATTATAAATTATACATACGTGCGCGCGCGCACGCACACACACACACACACACACACACACGTTTGTTACATAACAGAAGTGGTTTTGAAGGCAGAACCCCATGCTGAAAAATAATTAATGTTTTCCAAATAAAGTGCATGATTATGCATATGAAATATACACATTCTGATTATGTTTTTCCTAACCATTTAGGCCATGTCACCAAATGAATTTAAAAAACAATTATGTTTTTAGAGGATTTTACTAGGTATCATTAAAAATACAGAGCTGTACAAGACCATTATCCTTATTAAACTTCTACATATTTAAATAAGTTCTCAAGGAGTTTTGCCTTCCTGTTTTAAATTAAATCAGTTGTTTTCCTGCTTGCCATGGTGAGCAGTCATCGAGGGATTTCTTGTAGCATAGTCTGCATTTAATTAAGTGCATTGATTCTTGGAGTCTATGGCTTCATCTATTTTTCTTTTTAACAGGTTTGCTAAAATATAACGGTAGAAATTTTGTATTCAAAGTAGATGTGTCAGGGTAAAATTGGATGCTCTGGCAAGACCAATAATACCTTTAGTTTTAGTAGATGATTTGATTAGGGCAAAAATTTCAGAGTCAAAATCATTTTCTTTCCAACTTTGAAGGTATTTCTCGATTTAACTTTCATCTTGGCATTGGTGATGTATTCATTGATAGCAATCTTCTGAATTTTTAGGAAATATTGTGACCCTTCCTTTGAAATTCTTTACTGTCTTCTATTTTTATTTTATTCTCTTAAATTTTCACCTGATTTAAGGTATATGTTCTTTTTTTAAAATCCTTTTTGTTAGTTGGTAAGCTTTCAAACATTATTGGTAGAGTTTTATTACATTTTAAAAATTTGTAAATTTTAAATTAATACTTTATTATTGAGACATTTTCCCCATTTAAATAAGCATTTTAAAATCTATTTATTGTATTTCTTTAAAAAAAACTTACTATTGACTTGTAATACTATGTATTTGGGGGTAGACCAGCTTTGCATCATTGTATGTATATAAGCCTTACCACAAAATTCTAGATTATTTCTTTCAATTATTCCTCAATACCTTAGATTACTGTTACTGTTGTAAGTGATCATCGAGGTAAAAAGAGGGGTTCTGCAGGGTGATATCATTTCACCGAAACTCTTCAGTGCCACCCTTAAGAATGTCATGTGACGATTAGAATGGGAAGGAATGGGAGTGAAGATAGACGGGTCGGCAACTACACCACCTTCTCTTCCCTGATAACATCATTCTTATAACACTAATCCTTAGCCAAGTGGCACAAATGCTGGCTGATTTCAACTGTGAGTGCGGGAAGGTCAGACTGCAGATGAATCTCACCAAGATAATGTTCATGAAAAATGATCTAGTCCCCAAAGTTTCATTTGTGTTCAATGGAACAAACATCTCTAATTGCAGCAGCTATGTACCTGGGTCGAGAAATCAACATGAGGAATGACTTGGTGCTAGAAATGCACAGGAGGAAGAGAGCAGCGTGGAACGCCTTCAAGAGCGCCAAAGAAGTGGTTAAGAGGACGAAGGACCTTCGGCTCTGGGCACATCTTTTCGACTCTACTGTTCTTCCTGCACTAACATATGCCTCAGAGACCTGGGCCCTATGCAAACAGGATGAGAGTGCTATTCGGATATCTCAGAGAGGAATCAAAAGAGCTATGTTTGGAGTATCACGTTTCACTTAAATGAGAGAAGGAATCCGGAGTTCCAACCTCTGTTGATGGTCAAGAATCAGGGACGCTGTCTCGTTTGCCAAGGTGTCAAAAATCAGATGGGCCGGACACGTAATGTGATTTAGAGACAATGCTGGACTAGATCTGTTACCGACTGGATTCCACGGGACTGCAAAAGACCGTATAGCCGCCCACCTATGAGATAGCCAGACTTCTTCATCAAAACTCTGAATGAACAGTTTGAGGCTCTTCCTGTTCCTGGAGTGAGCAGATACCATTGTGTTACACTAGCATGCGACAGGGATGAATGGAGATGTTACTGGCGCCCCCTCGAGCAATCAAAGATCAACAGGATGACAAGTGATACAAGTGATACCTTAGGTTGTTCCTCAGTAAAAGAAAGTCTACTTTATAGTCAATGTTTTGTTTTCCATGCAGTAAAATAATTTCTCCCCTTTATTATATACCTCAGTTTACAAAGTTGTTCATGATAATTTGTTACATAACATTCAATATTCCAAAACCAATCTCACCACCATTGTGACCTTCCTTTCCCTATTACTCATTTTCCCAACCACCCCACAAAGTTGCCTCCTTAGCAGAAACAAAATCATTTATTTTATATTGTGTTACAATTCATGGTGAATGCAATTATTAAAAATTACTTCAGTAAAAGAACATTTGCAAAACAATGTTGTGTCTCACCATGGGGTCACTAAATCCTTGCCTGAGAGTTTGCCAAGTTGGGCTAGCTGGGCTGTCTGTGTTAATACATTGTTTATTGAGCTTAGCTTACTTCTAAGTTACTTTCCCATCTAATCTGATGTGCTCCTAGTAGGATGTCAGTATTGGATAATTTGGTAGTGTTGCATGCTGCAAATGTGGCTGTGTGTTCCAGAAAGGCCAGAATGTTTAACTGGGCCTTGGGGCCGGAGCGATAGCACAGCAGGTAGGGGCATTTGCCTTGCACACGGCCGACCCGGGTTCGATCCCCGGCATCCCATATGGTCCCCCACGCACCGCCAGGAGTAATTCCTGAGTGCAAAGCCAGGAGTAACCCCTGAGCATCGCTGGGTGTGACACAAAAAGCAAAAAAAAAAAAAATGTTTAACTGGGCCATACGTTTATGTGGCAGCAGTTGTGTAGGATGTGGGGGTAGTTGCCAGGGTTTCCAGAAGCATAGAGCGCCTGGGGTGAGGTTGAGAAGACGTCAGCGTCCTCAACCTGAGAACCACTGTACATGTAATTTTCTTCCACTTGTGTGTCTGCAGAACTTAGTTGTGTGGCAGTGGAGTTGGGCCATTGGTGCAGCGGCGGCACTGTGATAATGTGAGTGTGTCTGCCAGGGCTTTAGCTCAGTGGGGACTTGCCCTACTCCACTCCTGAGGGCTCCCCAGACTTTTCAGCCAGTCGTCTGGTGTACCGGTGGATTTTCGCAGCTTGTTGATCTCTTTCGAGATTTAACCCTGAGTCTGTAGTGCTGGACTGATGGATGCTCTTATATGGTGGCATTTGTGGGTCTCTGTGCACTTATTTCTTTTAGCTCTGTCCATATTTGTGCTTCTTAATCGCTTCGTAATATTGTAACTAGGCATTTGTGGTATCATTATTCAATTTACTCAAAAGGTCACTAGTATCCTTTAAAGTATGAAGGGGACTCTTAATAATCAAAGGGGACCCACATTATCTCTGTTCATGAAGATGATAAAATCTGATTTACATAACTGTTGGTGACATTCATCTTTCTGCTTGTTTCTACACCATCACAACCATCTCCAGTACAGTCTTTTATATTGCTTTATTCAATTTGATGCAGAAATAGGATGAGCTCTGCCAAGTTTCATTTAGATGCAACCTGGTGTTGGTCTGGTAGCATTGTGGTGAGCCTGGAGATTTGAATAAGAAGTCTCTTTTTTCAGAGAATGAATTAGATGCTTAGCCACACACTATCAGCCATTGCCTCAGTCTGAGAGTGGTTTTGCCGTAACGGTGAAGGTTTGAGTGCTTCTGATACCAAACCTAGTACCGCTGTTCATGACCAATTAAACAAGAGGTGCAGTAAATGAGTCAGGAAAGGTCTTTACTGGCAACCTGTGGGCAGGTGGGGAGAAAGACAATGTCAAAACAAACATATTGCCTGTACGGTTATAAGAAAGTTTCTCTAAAGAGACAAGAAAACACATTCTTAGGCAAGGCAGCTTACAGGCTGTTGGATGCTGGAGTGATCGATATATTCACAAGTGACTGTGAAGATAAGCACAATTTTTCAAGCTTGTGTAGTTATGGCAGAATTCTACCCTTTGCCAGAATAAGCTTAGAGTATTTATTATTTTAATGGAGATAACAATAAAGTGTTTTCTTTTTCAGTGGAGATGACAATTAGCAGCAGAGCTTATTTCAGAGGCCAGCGGCATGCCTCATCTTCCAAAGACAGCAGTGGGCTTCACTCCTGCCTCTCTCTCTGTGGAATATCTCTCAGACTTTCTAATCTATTTTGACTGGAGTAGTCTATCTGAGTAAGGGGTTATCTGATTGGCTTAGTGTCACTAAGGACAAAATTATATATAATGCATACACCATGGGGGGACCATACCCTGATGTGCTCAGGGCATATTCCTGGCTCTGTACTCAGCTGTTACTCCTGGTGGTTTCTTCGGAATGATATAGGGTATGGGGGATTGAACCCTTGCAGCTGTGTGCAAGGGAAAATGCCATGCTGTACTATCTCTCCTACTTCTGGTAACACTATTTTGAAATTGGATAGACCACTGGCAAGTTCTCCATGGTGTATTTGATATGCTGTAGCAATGCAGTAACAATAACAGGTTTCATTCCCCTGGCCCTGAAAAGAGCCTCCAATCAATGGAAAAATGAGTAAGAAGAGTCTGCTAAAATCTCAGGGCTAGGGCTAATGGAGACATTATGGTGCCCGCTCGAGTAAATCGATGAACAACGGGATGACAGTGATAAGGTGATACAGTGATAGACGACTAATGGATCTGAAAAATTAGCTAGTGATGACTAGCTAAGTTTTGTAGAGCCTGATTGGAAGATAGTACTGCCATGGTGAAAATGTTGGAGGTCATGGTAGAATTCTATACACTACAGATATGTTTACCATGGGCATGCATTTTACTTTTTTTTTTAAATAATTTGATTTTCCAGTATGAAACATTGAAATAGAACACCACATTTCCCTTTCTGCCTTTTAGATAAACTGGGTCCTCTTGAATGCTGTTTATAGAAACCTTCCAAAGTTGAGGAGCATACTTCCACATTCTGGTTCACCCAGAATCTTATGTGGTGACCTACTTAGAAGTAGGATTAGGACATGATTCCTTAGGGAAAGATATACTGCATGAAAGTCCTAGAGTCAAGATTTTTCCTTCGTCTTCAAAGATAATATGCCTCTGCCCAAATTTTAACTTTAGAGTTACAGCATCTTTAATCAGTATCTTAAGTCAGAAAATGCCCTTCTGTCATTTTGTACAATCCAATCTGTGGTGCTTTAAAATTAATGCTTAGGACATGAACATAGAGGCTTTATGACCTTCGTGCAGTGCTTAGAGTTTATAATTGTTTGAACAAAACTTTTATTTTATCTTATTAATTACTTCAAATTTAAGGAGCAGTCACCAGACCATTTGTCAGTTCTCAGAATGATCAGTGACTCCATGGTAACCGTGCATACCTTTCCCTCAAGTTGTTTATCATTTATCCCTTATCAGCCTGGGTGGGAATTGGTCTGGCTCTCTGATACGGCAAGCCCAGGAATATCCTAGCACCCTCTGCCGAGTCAAGGAAGTGTTTGGGTTTTTATCTTGAGTCCAGCCAGAGTGTCCAAGTGGAATTCATTTTTCTCTGGCGACCTTAAAGTTAAGGCTTTTCATTGATTGGGAGAGGCCCCTTCACTTAATATGAGGAGGAGCCATAGCATGGCAGGTAGGGCGTTTGCCTTGCACGAGGCCAACCTGGGTTCATTTCCTCTGTCCCTCTTGGAGAGCCCGGCAAGCTACCGAGAGTATCCCCCCCCCACACACACGGCAGAGCCGGGCAAGCTACTCGTGGTGTATTTGGTATGCCAAAGATAGTAACAACAAGTCTCACAATGGAGATGTTACTGGTGCCCGCTCCAGCAAATCGATGAGCAACAGGACGACAGTGCTATGGTGCTAATCTGCTTTACTTAAATTTATTAACTTAAATATTAATCTCTTATGATAACTTTCTAGAGACATCTAAAGTGGTGATTGACCCAATATCTGGGCATTTTGGCTTAACCAAGTTGGCATATTAAAATGAATTATCTCAGTCCATGAGAGCATATGTTGTTTCATTATTGTGATTTGTTCAATCCCAAGACTTCCTCTCTTAGGTACCAAGTGTGCTTTGGGAATGACGGCAAATGTAAACACTGTGGCTGATTTTACTTAGAAATCACTTTATTTGAAGTTCAACATAATATTTTCAACACTGCTTTTTAGTTTTTAGTTTTTTTATGTAATAGATTAGGAAATAAAAATATAGTACAGTATAGCACTGTTGTCACCCTGTTGTCCAGTTGCTCATCAATTTGCTCAAGCAGGCACCAGTAACGTCTCTATTGTGAGACTTGTTGTTACTGTTTTTGGCATATCAAATACTCCACAAGTAGCTTGTCAGGCTCTGCCCTGCAGGCGGGATACTCTTGGTAGCTTGCAGGGCAATCTGAGAGGAACGGAAGAATCAAACCCGGGTCCGCCGTGTGCAAGACAAATGCCCTTACCCGCTGTGCTATCACTCCACTCTTAAAATTATATTAAAATTAAACCTTTTCTTAAAATTCTATTAAGCCTTTTCTTTAAAAAAGTACAAATAGTACAGTATAATACTATTAAAAAGAAAGATTTCTTTTAACTCTTTTTTTAAAATCTTTTCACAAATGGGGGGACGCTGATAAAGTAAAAAACACGCCTTTAATATTGGCTTTTAGTTTACAGCTTGTAACTGTGGGGAACCTTCTAGATAAGCTGTTTTACGTTCATGTTACATTTAGAACATAGTTATGTTTGTATTGTAATAGATATGTTAAAATCACATGAATGATTCTAACATTCTATTCATTTCAGTTTCTGCCTTTGAGGAACAACTCTTAATCATATCATAGAATTTTCCTATATATGACAAATCATTGTTGTTATGGTGAAAAACAGTTTTTATCAAAGTTTTATCAAAGGAACTTAATCTGTTATTAGATATCTATTACAGTCCGTTTTCCTATTACCAAATTACTAAGCATGATTTCATTTTCAGAAAAAAAGCAGATTACAGATTATTTAAGGCTTGGATTTGTCAAAAATAGAGAAAAGAACGGTATGACTGCTAATAATATGAACTAAAAATTCAAGTTAAATTGTTTAAGTAATTTTAAATCAAATCAAAATATAAATTTCAGAGAGTAGTCAAATTAATAATAAACATGTAATTTTAAATAAAGCATAATTTAAATAAGTTTTTCCCATTTAAACTTTGAAATAAATATTTAATGTAAAAATTATAGTTGAAATACATTTTCCTGTATTGTAATTTAGTATATAACTAGCAGTAATGGTACAATTATGTTGTTTAAAATTTACAAAATTAATTCACTTAAACTTGTAATTATCCAAAAATTTATTGAATGTACTTATATTGAAATTTAATTTAAGTCTAAATAGAATCTTGTGTATAGATTATTTTAATAATTATAAATAGTATATATTATAGTATATATTTCATGTATATGATTCTAATAGCAGCATTTAATTAAAGTAATAGTTGATTTTATATGATGTGACTAGGGAGAATAAGATTAAATCAGCCTAGTTAAAAAGGTCTACATTCTACTTGATACATGGTAGATAATGCATAGATGCTTCTACCTCAGGTGTTTGCAGAATGTTCTTAAGTAATAGATGTTAGAAATGATAAAACCCTGAGATAAAATTACAGGAAAGAATTGCCTGTGAACTATTGATAAGGGAATAAGGATGCAAACTCCACTTTAGGCAGGATTAGCATCTTGATGTTCATGTTTTAAATTTTAACTAAAAATTTGAATTAAAGGAATTATTCCTCTTTCGCTTGAGAGGATTATTTAAAGGGAAATATCATTGATATTTCTGAAATACATTTGAACATAGAAATAAAACAAGCGGGGTTTATTGCTAGAAAAAAAATCTAATACTCAACAATCAATACATAATGCACTATATTAGTAGTCAGAAAGATATATATATATATATATATACATAATTTTATACATTTATGTAGAAATTGCTTCTGGCAATATCCAGCATCAAATTTTGGTTAAAACTCTAAACAAAATATGTTTAAAATGAAGATTTTTGTTTGTTTTGTTTTGTGGTCACAGCCAGAGGAAACTTTAATTTGAGAAAAACACAGGCCTCAAAATTTATTTGATACAAAATTTAATGATACAAAAGACTGTATCATTAAAATCATATTTAATGTGTAGTACTGAATTCCATCCTTCACGTTTAAGACAAAGGCAAGGATATCTTCATACAATACTCCTCTTCAATGAAGTACAGATTTTTGTTCATTTTGTTTTTATTTTGAAGCCACACCTAGTTGGTGTTCAGGGCTTGTTCCGTGCTCACAGATCGATCCTGACAGGCTCATGGGACCATATGTAGTGACAGGAATCAAACTGGGTGGATGTGTGCAAGGCAAGTTTCTTTACCTGCTATTCTATCTCACTGGCCCCAAATACTTATTATCAAGAAAAGATCATATAAGGAAATAAAATGCTTCTCAGAAAAGTCCTAGTATCCATCAGATGAAATCATTGATGTTCTACTCTTCTCCAATTTTGTAAGTGAGCTTTGTTCAGGTGTAGAAGATCAATGCACAAAAAAACAATGAAATAATTAAATATTGTCATTAAACACTGCCCACCCCCACATAACACCAAAACCACGTACGCGGTACAATATCTCATATGCTAGAGACCATAAAGCACTGGAGAAAAAAACATCAATGGCAACCTAAGAATATGAAAATCTAAATAATGCCAGGCTTTTCAAATTTCCTATCAACCTCCAGAGGAATTTCTATACATTATAGATACTCAAAAATTCATATATATGAGAAAATAAGCATAACAACTAATTAAACTTTAAACAGAAAAAATGGAACATCATTGCAATCTGATGTTATGACAGTATAGAATATTGTGATTTTTTAAAAAATTAATATTATTTTACACAGAAATGAACACAAAATCAATAGAATAAATAAACTGGCAAAAATATACTCACAGTATAAGCCAAATAAATTTTGCAACATCTATATAATTTTCTTTTTCCAAAATATTGTTCAAAAGTGCTTTGGAATGCTACTCATTTATGGTGAAAATAATTATTCTTTACATAAGCTTTAAACCTTATACAAAATTTGATAGTGTTGGTTAACTTTAAATTTACAATATTATAATTTTAGAAAACTATCTGGAAGAAGACCTATTTAATCAATGTTTGTTTATATAGCCACATAAGCAAAATATGGATAAATTGGATGATAGCAGAGAAATTCACTTTTAAGCTTATTCCACAATCAGCAAAAATATTGCAGAAAGTATGTTCAAATGATTTGACTTCAGGTTATATGAAGAAGTTCTCAGCCTAAAAAGTCTAATTAGAAAATAGATACATTTCAACACTGAGAGTATATAAGGTCAGCAAATAAATATGTTCAAAGATATTCAGCATTATGAGTTATTAAGGAGATTATCATTATTGCAAAAACTAATTACCACTACACAATTACTCACATGGCTAAAAAAATTAATAGAGTTCTACTAGTCAGTTCAGAGGAGTCTGTGAAGCCATTGAATCTCTCTCAAGGCCAAGCGATAGTGCAGAGGGGAGAGTGTTTGCCTTGCATGTGGCCGACCCAGGTTTAATCCCATATGGTCCAACATACTGCATGGTCCCCAAGCACCGCAAGGAGTGATTCCTAAGTGCGGAGCCAGGAGTAACCCCTGAACATCGCCGGGTGTGACTCCAAAAGCAGAAAGAAAGAAAGAAAGAAAGAAAGAAAGAAAGAAAGAAAGAAAGGAAGGAAGGAAGGAAGGAAGGAAGGAAGGAAGGAAGGAAGGAAGGAAGGAAGGAAGGAAGGAAGGAAGGAAGGAAGGAAGGAAGGAAGGAAGGAAGAGAGATAGAAAGAAAAAGAGAGAGAAAGAAAGAATGAAAGAGAGAAAGAGAGAAAGAGAGAAAGAAAGAGAAAGAGAGAGAGAAAGAAAGAGAGAAAGAAAGAGAAAGAGAAAGGAAAAAAGAAAGAGAGAGAGAAAGAAAGAAAGAAAGAAAGAAAGAAAGAAAGAAAGAAAGAAAGGAAGGAAGGAAGGAAGGAAGGAAGGAAGGAAGGAAGGAAGGAAGGAAGGAAGGAAGGAAGAAAGAAAGAAAGAAAGAAAGAAAGAAAGAAAGAAAGAAAGAAAGAAAGAAAGAAAGAAAGAAAGAAAGAAAGAAAGAAAGAAAGAAAGAAAGAAAGGAAGAAAGAAAGGGAAAGAGAGACTCTCATTGCTGGTAGCAATATAAGTGGGTGTTCACTGAAAACGGGATTGTCAGTTTCTAATAACGCTGAGTACAATTACACGTGCCGCAACAAAAAATGTTTTTATATAAATATCACTATGTTTATATCAGCTTCATTCTACTGGTTCAGAACTGGAAAAACCCTAATGTGCTTCACTGAATGAAAAAAAGAGACAGGTCATTTGTCTTGAAATAAACGCTACCCTGGACCGTGCTGACAGAGACTCTCCAGTGGCTGCACAGGACATGGTTCCTTGTAATGACAGGTGTTGCCTGCGTTTAACGATGAAGAGATAATATGGCTCACTCTGAGACCACACAAAGGAGTTCTTTGTGGAGAGATGATATTTATCTGTTATGATTGGAGTATTGGTTACAAGGATCTGTACAGGACAGAAATATAATGAAATTTCTATTCCATTCTCTCACTTTCTGCTATCTTCATCACCTTCGCCCTCTACTTCTTTATCAATGACTTTCCCACTCCCTTTCTTCCTTCCTCTTCTCTTTCTCTCCCTCTCCATCTCCCTTTCTTCACCCACCTCTCTGTCTGCCTCTCTCTCTCTCACCAGCTTAAGGTCAGGGCAAGTTAAAGTCTCTCATAGCAGAAACAAAATATTTTAGCTCAAAGCAGTAACCAAACTTTAAATCACCAAGAAATAGGACAAAGTATACGTTGTGTCTAAAGAACAATGGGGAAGATGACAATAAAAAGACAATGTTAAAAAGCAAAACTTAATTACAGCTAACGTGTTCCCCTAGAAAGACCCCCAATAGCTTAGCTGTAACTTCTGTGGTTTCTTTTACCCTTTTCATAGAGTAACAACACACATTTGAAAGGGAAATATTTTATACTTCTCTTTCCTATGCCAATAATTGTTTTCTAATAATGATGAGCTTCCTGTTTACAAGGTAGGAAAGGGGGGCATATTATAATTTTTGAGACATATTAGCGCTTGGGTGGGTACTGTCACTCTACTCGTACTTTTGGGTGTGTGAGCCTGGTAACAAGCAGACACGTGTGCAATGACTCTCTTTGATACTCCTGATTCTTCAGCGTTCAGGACCTTTCTCTCCTGTATGTATCCCTCTAGCCTTGGATGCAGAAAATTAGAGTTGCCTCCGGCGATTTTCAGTTTCTGATACGTTCCCTCAGTTTGAGACTGCTACATTCTTCAATATTCTATTTACCTTCCTGGAAAGCATCATGTTGCGAATGCTTTAGGGTCACCTGCAAACTGAGAGATTATCCACCATCTGTGTACACAGCCTCTTATCATTATTTAATTCTATTAGACCAGAAATCCTACAGCCATTTTCCGTGTTCACATTCTTTCTGCTCTTCTGCTCTGCCATTCACCCTTTTCTCCCTCTAAAGTGGCCTATATATGTGAACTGATTTGTTTTTATGATTAGTATGAAATTCATTTCAGGACCCTGAGAAAGCACTTTTAAAAATTATTGCTTTAATAATTTAAATTGATACAGTTTCCAAAGGATGTTAGCCACTTGCATAAAAGGAACAGCTATTCTATAAGAAGAAGAAACAACACAAATATTAACAAAAGCATTGTCGAAAATAATATAGTTGATGATATATTGTTCATAGAAATTTTTAATTGAAAAGTTGTGACCCTAAAATAGATACTTTATTGAATGACAAAAATATTTTGGCAACTACTGTCTCTAGCTAATGAAAAATGATATGAATCATATAAAAACTTCCAAAATTTACATCAAAATGTTCTTATTTATCACCACTGAAGAAACAAATATTTTCTCATGAATCATTTCTAGGGAAAGAATACTGATCATCAATCTCTTCATTTTACAGGTATATATCAAAGGCAACAATCTCTATATTAAAAAACACTCATTGTAGAAGATACAGTTCTAAAACATCAAAAATAAAGCAAATTCTACTCAAAGTTCTCTTGTGGATTTTGTATCTCATTTCTTTATATGGATTTGCAGTGTTTAACAAAATCAGCACATCAGCAAATATCCACTTATTTCGTGTTGCTTTCTTCCTAACATCAGACAAAACCTGCCATTTGTATTTGTGTTAATTTCAGATTTATTTAATTTTAAATTATATTCATAATACCTTAAACATAAATATAAATGAAACCACATAGATATTATTTTTGACATTTTCCTAATTCATTTTAGTTCTCTAAGAATGTTGATTCTTTCAGTTTTGTCTTGTTTTTAATTTTGCAGTTTTGTTTTTGAGCATACCCGGTAGTCTTCAGAGCTTACTCGAGTTTCTGTGCTCAGGGACCACTTCTGACAAGTGCTCAAGGGACCATATAAGGTTTAATCCAGACGGACCAAGTTCTGGTAATAAATAGCATTATTAAACCATTAAGAAATATTAATAATTTGTTATGGCAGCAGTAGAAAATTAACATTTTACCAATGCATCTTAAAGAGAGTGTAGTAATTCTCATCATTATGGCATAGTTACTTTAATTAGCACATATGATGCTCTAATACATGGAAAATTATATTACATATGTTAATGCCTCACATTATCTGTAGCATGAATTAAATTTCATCCTTATCAGTAATTTAGATGGAAAGAGTCTGGGATATGAAAAATTTAACTTACTCAAAAACATTTCACTAAAAATATCAGAATTTGTTTGTAATTTAATTTGGATTTAGTTAAATTATAATGTTTTTTATTGTTTGGGGGCCACACAAACCAAAGTTCAGAGAAGACAGGCTATTGCTCTGAACTTAGGGGGTCACTCCTGGCAGGTTCAGGGGATCATAGGGCATGCTGAGGATTGAACCTGGGTCAACCACTTGCAAGACAAATGCCTTACTCACTGTACTATCACTTTTGCCTCCAAATTATGCTTTCTATGAATAATTAATAACATGACAAGATATAACTGAGGCTTCTAAACATAAGTATTCAACATAATAATGAGCAACTAAAATGATTAGTTGAGGAATATCCTTTTTAAAACCAATTCAAATATCCACTTATTTCATGTTACTTTTTTCCTAAAATAAGACAAAACTTGCCATTTGCGTTGTTGTTAATTTCTTTTCTTTAAAATTTTTCATTAGTGAATCCCATGAGGTACAGTTACAGATTTGCATATTTCTGTGCTTGTGTTTCAGTCATAAAATGCTCGAGCACCCATCCCTCCACCAGTGCCCATTCTCCACCACCAATGATCCCAGTATCCCTCCCACCCCTCTACCCCATTCCCCCCACTCCACCCTGCCTCTGTGGCAGGGCATTCCCTTTTGTTCTATCTCTCCTTTTGGGTGTTGTGGTTTGCAATAGAAGTATTGAGTGGCCCTCTACAGTCTACTTTCAGCACGCATCTCCCATCCCGAGCGGGTCCTCCAACTATACTTTACTTGGTGTTCCCTTCTCTGTCTGAGCTGCCTTTTCCCCGAGCATGTGAGCCTGGCTTCCGAGCCGTGGAACAAACTTCCTCATACTTATCTCTACTATTCTTGGGTGTTAGTCTCCCTTTCTGCTATTTTATATTCCACACATGAGTGATTTGTTTAATTTTAAATTATATTCATATATTATATTCATAATATCTTGAATATAAAAAGTGATACCACACAGATATTATTTTTGACATTTTCCTTAATTCCTTTTGGTTCTCCCAAAGTTATTTGTCCCAAATCATAGAGAAATCTATGACTAAAAAGTTATTTTTGATGTCTATCTATTATGCACTCAAAAAATTTTCCCATTTTAGTTCAAATCGAATGATCGTGTAAACAACCCATGTATTCTTTGTGGTGCTTACACATTTACTTCATTTGTAGTGTAGAAAACCATCCCCACAGAAATACACTGGCTGATGTCCCAGTCCTCAACAATAAAGCGGAATGACAGGTTCCATCAGAGAAGATGCCACTGAGCCAGTCAGGCTGGTTAGGGAGCTCAAGAGGAAACAGAAAAGAAAGGTTGAGGAAAGCTGTTCCCTTTTTGGTCCTCAGGTTTTGTGAGAAGAGAACATCAGAGGGGCCGCTTGGAACATCCCTCTGCTCCCACACACGCAGGGCTGGGAAAGAGCACTTAAGCACAGGTAAAATTTTCATTCTTAGAACGTAGAACAGAAAATGCCCCACCTGGGTGTTGCCCTGGAACAAAGCTCTGTGTGCGGTGGCATTCTAAGAGGGGGTGAAGAAGTGACCCGAAGATCAGGGTCAGCAGGTCACACTCACCTCAGAGGGCCAGGGAGGCAAGCAGACAGGAGCCCCTGATTCTGACAAAGAATAGAAGCCAAGACAATCTACCCAAAGGTGAGGACCAAATCGGCGTCAGTAGCCCTTCGACTTAGTATCATACCACAGACTTTGAATCCATTCAGGGATATAGAGAGGAGAAACTAGAGGACTAAGTGTTATTATTTTATTCTTCTTTTTCAATAGATTGAGTCTTTCAATCTATTGGGTTACATTTAAGTAATCATGCAAGACTAAATGAAAAGTCAATTGGATATTTATGCATTGTGTTCTCAGTTTGGACCCAGATGAAGACTTCACAAAGATGTGGCAAGGTGGCTGTTCAGACATCTCTTGTTGAACATAAATTCTATATGCAACTTTTTATAATAGAAGGTTGAAAATTTTCTTTAAAAAAATAAATTCAGTTTGGGTCTGACCATGATACTTGCTCTCTGTTAGTAGAGGTAAATGTTCTCAGAAAAGCTTGGAATCTCTCATGTTTTTTGTTGCTAGTTGTTATGTTCCATAGATTACCCAAAGCACACATATTATCTTTCTTCAATAAGTACAGATGAGAATGGAGATTCTAAGTACTTTGTTATGAATCACCCTGCTTAAAGAAGGAGGAATTAGGATTCCAATCAGAGGCTGCATCATGACGTACATCTGTGAACTTTCATATGTTATACTTATTTCAGGAAGTAGAACTACATAGATCAGGTTTTGGATGAAAAGTGGGAAGCAAGCAAAGAAAATGTTAAAAATTACTCTCACTTTGACCCTGATTTTGGAAAACAAAAGAGAGCTGTTGCAGACAGATTCCCTTTCAGACTCAAAGGTATTTCATCAAAAATAGCACAGCTCTCTGTATCGATAGAGGCCCATTCTAAAATATGTCATACACCTTCTCTATTCTCTGGAAGCTACTTATACTGTTTTACTGCTAGCAAGTAAAACATTAGTCTTAGACAAACTGTCTACCAGAAAATACGTGTTTCCATTTTTAACCAGAGACTAAGCAATTCGATAGTGATTCTTCCATACATTTCAACTAAATCATGTATTAAATGACGTAACAGCATTTAAAGGTGTCTCTTGTAAGTATCACAGCTTATTATGAGTCAGAAGAGCCTCTTCTATCAGTTTCCTTGGAAAGAGAATGCTCTACCTCTCTGCAATAATAGTTCAATTGCTTGCTGGACAATGATGAAAGCAGAACATTTTCTCTCCTGCAATAAATGATGCATGAGCTGTTATCAAATACCTTCAACATCCCAACACAGTAATTGTGAATTTTCCCTCAAATCCTGAAAAGGAGAATGAAGAATTGGGAGTGGATAGGGCAGAGAAAACAATAAAATACAGCATAATCTTTTCCAAGTGACGTCTCTCATGGCCTCAGAAAGCATTTGAGGGTCCAGAATGATAGCACAACAGCTAGGGCATTTGTCTTGAATGGGATTTGATCTCCAGCACCCCATAGGGTCCTATGACCCTGCCAGGAGTATACTCTGAGTGCAGAACCAGGACTAAGCCCTGAGCACCATTGTGTATGCCAACTCTCCTACCTCACCTCCCCCCCAATAAATTATTTGAGCTGAGTCTGGATCTTTGGACTCCAGCTCTTCTCTTTGACTTGTTTATTTAGGGTAGACTCCAAGATCTGTGAGTTTGAAAATTGTATTTAGGTGGCTCAATCAGATCACACTGAAAATACCCAGCAAGTAGAATATCCTATGAGGCCCACATTCTTTAATAAAGGACACACTTTTGCAAATTCTAGTGTACATTAGATGCAAATTCTAGTGTACATTAGATGTACATTAGATGCAAGATGCATTGCGAATGTTAAAAGGTATAGTTTCATCTTACTTTTTCATGCAATTTAACATATTACCAGTTTATGTTGTGAGAAACCGTATCAGTGATGTGGTCTTGTTCCCACTAAAAAAGAAATTTCAGGTGATTGGACCCTGGATTTGTAGGGCAAAGCTCAATGCCTACCTTTTAACATTGTTATTGACTATGCATGTAATTTTATATCTTAAATATTTCTATGGTATAGAAAACCATTGAGAAAATTAATCAGTGTTCTTTTTTTATTTCATGTTGCAGCATCATGAGGTGCTGCCATGTGGTTAATATTAATGTTTTAGGAATACAGTGTTACTACCTCACACCAGCCCTACCGTCACAGTGTCAACTGTCCCTCCACAACTGACTCTAGTTCTTTTCTGGTCCCCACTCTTATAGCCATTTGCTGCAAGTCAGTTCTACAAGCTGACTCTTGAGGTCTATTTTCATTGGATATTGTCTATTCCCTTACTTTATATATATATATAAAGTATATATATATGTAAATATATATATGGCAAGCTACCCATGGCATATTCTGTATGCCAAAAACAGTAACAAGTCTCACAATGGAGACGTTACTAGTGCCCACTCAAACAAATCGATGAACAATAAGAAAGCAGTGATGCAGTGATATATGCATATTATGTATGTATATACATCTCACTCACACATATACCATGTGTGAGTGAGATCATTCAGCATTTGTCCCTCTACCTCTAATTCACTTAGCTCAGCATCACCCCCTCCAGGTACACTTAAATTACAATGTAGCACTGTCATACTGTTCTGTTGTTCATAGATTTGCTCAAGAAGGCACCAGTAATGTTTCCATTGTAAGACTTGTTGTTACCGTTTTTGGCATATTGAATATGCCACAGGTAGCTTGCCAGGCTCTGCAGTGCTGGGGGATACTCTCAATAGCTTGACGGGCTCTTGGAGAGGAACAGAGGAATCGAACCCAGATTGGCCATATGCAAGGCAAATGGCCCCATCCGCTGTGCTATTGTTCCAGTCCATATTTAACTACATTAAATATTAAAATGAGTAATTATTCATTCAAAAATATTGTCTGAAAGACTTTTGTGCTAACTTTTACACTAACCACTATCTGCTCCATTCCAACAACTCTTAGATACTGCAAATTCTGATCTCCTACTTTGTATAAAGTCACATTTTTTATTTGCATAAGCAGGTGACATTTGAAGAAGAAATCCACTGAATTTAATAATAATGTTAATTGAATACAAAAGACACTTGGGTTGGGAATGTAGATTAGCAAGAGAGCACTTGTCTTGTGCATGTGTGAGGTACTGGGTTGGATAACTAGCAAGAGGGGGGAAAAATCACTCCCACAGCATATTGGGTTGGTGCTGTAACATTTAAATTTAAACACATTTAAACAAATTTAAGGTTAACAAATTAAAGTTAACAAATTTAAAGTTAACACTTAACTAACCCTCCTAATTAATTATTTAATAATTCCTTTGTATTTTGTTATTAGAAACATAGTAAAGTAAACTCTTGTTTTTGTGGCTATTGGTGTGAAAAGGTTGGAGTTTGATAAACTTACAGGTCAAATATTGATCAGAAATGACAAGCTTAATAACTACCAAAGCTAACACTGTAATGATGATACAGTGTTACAATGGTGATACATAGTTACAATGTGGCACTTCGAGTACAATTAAGATCCCTGGACTGGAGGGAGCTCAATATGCTAAGTGCATGCTCTACATGCTGGATTCCATGTTGGATTCCCTGCCTTGTGATCGTCCCACAAAAGAGCTGAAAGCCAACTATGAGCATGGCTAGGGGTGCCTCAAAAACAAGCAAATATTTCAGAACTTTAATAGGGTTTGACCCTCGAGTGAAAAGGAATCAAACCATATGCTGTGACAAAGATAACAATGTTATCTATTCTCCTAAAAATTAGTGCTGTACCCTACATTGCCTTTCCTGATATATACTAAACAGTCGAAAAGAACAAAGGAAGACTGCTTTGTCACCATCAATATTCAATATTGACCATTATTAGTCTTGGCCAGTATTATTAGTTAAGAAAATGAAGGGGGAAAGAGTTATAGATAGGTAAGTGGGAAAAACAGTCTGCATACATTTCTATTCACCTTTATGTCCACCCACATATGATCACCAATGGGGGAAAATCTTAAGGAATCTAGGAAATGTAGACTAATATCACCGTATCACTGTCATCCCGTTGTTCATCGATTTATTCAAGCGGGCACCAGTAACGTCTTCATTCGTCCCAGTACTGAGATTTTATTTTTTAATTTTATATATTTTTAAAATTTTTATTAGTGAATCACTGTGAGGTACAGTTACAAACTTATGAACTTTCATGTTTGCATTTCGTTTACATCCCCCCAGCAGTGCCCATTCTCCTCCACCAATGTTCCCAGTATCCCTCCCACCACCCTCACCCCAACCCCCAGCATCCCACCCTGCCTCTGCGGCAGGGCATTCCCGTTTGTTCTCTCTCCTGTTGGATGATGTAGTTTGCAATAGAGGTATCAAGTGGCTATCATGTTCAGTCTATAGTCTACTTTGGGTACACAGCTTTCAACCCAAGTGGGTCCTCCCAACATTCTCTACTACGTGTTCCCTTTTCTATCTCAGCTGCTTTTCCCCCAGCATATGAGGCCAGTTTCCAAGCTGTGGGGCAGACCTCCTGGTTTTTATTTCTACTACTCTTGGGTGTTAGTGTCCCGTTCTGCTACTCTATATTCCACACATGAGTGCAATCTTTCTATGTCTGTCTCTTTCTTTCTGACTCATTTCACTCAACATGATACTTTCCATGTTGATCCACTTATATGCAAATTTCATGACTTCGTCTTTTCTAACAGCTGCATAGTATTCCATTGTGTAGATATACCAAAGTTTCTTTAACCAGTCATCTGTTTTTGGGTACTCTTTTTTTTTTTCCAGATTTTGGCTATTATTAACAGTGCTGCAATGAACATACAAATGCAGATGTCATTTCTACTATACCTTTTTGCATCTCCGGGATATATTCCCAGGAGTGATATTGCTGGGTCAAATGGGAGCTCAATTTCTAATTTTTCGAGAATCGTCCATATTTTTTTCCAAAAGACAGCCCTGAGATTTTAGCAGCCTCTCCTTACTTGTCCTTACCAATGACTGGAACCTCTTTCAGGGTCAGGGGAATGAGACCCGTTATTGTTACTGTATTTGGCATATCGAATACGCCATGGGCAGCTTGCCAGGCTCTGCCGTGTAGGTGGGATACTCTCAGTAGCTTGTCGCAATCTCCCAGAGGATAGAGACAAAGTCATTCCCTGAAAGTCACCAGCTCGGAGTGCACAGGTCCCGTTGTTCCCAGTGCTCCTGCCCGGGTGTGTGCCACGTTTCCTTAGTAAACCTTGACTTGGGGTTGGAGCCATAGCACAGTAGGTAGGGCGCTTGCATTGCCTGTGGCCAACCCAGGTTCGATCCCTGGCAACACATGCGGTCCCCTTAAGCCCCACCAGGAGTGATCCCTAGTTCAGAGCCAGGAGTAAGCCTTGAGCACTGCTGGGGTAAAATTTCCCCCTCCCCCCCCCAAACAAACAAAAAACAAAACAAAAAACCCTCCGCTCTTGTGCTTGGTGCTGTTGAAGGTTCTCTTGTTCTCTTTCCTGTGGTCGCAGTGGCTGGTAATTAAAAGAAAGGGAAGATCAAGCCACGTGCAGGAGGGCTGGAGAGGCTGGGCGATGGGGCAGCCATCGTCTGCTGTGGCCCTGGGGTGGGGATGTTAGAGGAAGCGTGGAAACCAAGCACTGTGAGTCAGAATAGCCACGCTGGAAACAGGCGGCCCAGCCCCCTCCCTCATGCCGCCAGCCTGCCACGGTCCTGCCTCACGTCTGGGTTCAGGGACCGGAAAGAACAATGTGATCGCCACAGGGAACTAACAGAAACCCAAACAGCTGGGGGTGTGAGTGCCCAAAATATAAGGTCAGGATGGAGAAATAAGTGTTTCTTAGTGTTAGCAATAATTAAAAATTGGACTTTCTGTTACGTACATCAAAAAATTGTACTTTTGAATAATAAAATACAGTAATGCTACATAACATTGCTGAAAAGCTACAAATAATGGGAAGAAAATAATGCCTCTTAGTGAAGACTAGGAATCGTGCATTTGGTATATTTATTTCCAGTATTTTTTAAATATTTGTGGTGCTGAGGGCCTCGCACATGCAAGGGAAACGCTACCACTGAGCATTTTCCAGGCCCATTTGTGCTTCTTAAAAGAGAAGCCTTGAGATATCTGTTCACACCTACAACTAACTGATGTTTCTCAAAAGTCTTTTAAGATAAGAGATAGTTAATAAACATTTAAGAAACTTTGGGGCTGGAGAGATAGCACAGCGGATAGGGCGTTTGCCTTGCATGCGGCCGACCCGGGTTCAAATCCCAGCATCCCATATGGTCCCCTGAGCATGGCCAGGGGTAATTCCTGAGTGCAGAGCCAGGAGTAACCCCTGTGCATCGCCAGGTATGACCCAAAAAGCAAAAAAAAAAAAAAAAAAAAAGAAACTTTTACTCAAGGGACTGAAGTGGTAGCACAGTGAGTAGGGTAGGGCATTTGCCTTGCAAGTGGCCTACCCGGGTTCAATTTCCAGCATCCCATAGGGTCCCCTGAGCACCGCCAGGAGTAGTTCCTGAGTGCAGAGCCAGGAGTAACCCAAGTACATTGCTAGGTGTGACCCAAAAAGCAAAAAATAGAAACTTTTACTCAAGTTTGATATTCGACACACTAGATAGCCTCCTGAGCCCTACCAGTAGTGATCTCTGAGCACAGAGTCATGAGTAAGTCCTGTGCACTCCCAGGTATGTCCCCCGGACCCCCCAAATTACAATGTAGTGCAAGATTTTAGCTAGTGTTTCAATATATATAATGAAACATATATATACACATACATATATACACACATGTGTATACCATAGCTAATACATATTCAAACTAATGTTCTTGCATTAGAGGGGATAGATGCTGAGAAATAGAATTGTTGGGTCATAGAAATTCTGTATTTTTTGCGGTGATGGGGCACACACATGGCAGAGATTGCTTCTAGTTCTCTTCTCAGGGGTCACTCCTGGCATGCAGGGGTACCTGGGATGCCAGGGCTTGAAACCAAGTCAGTCTCACACAAGGTAAGCACTCTACCTGCTGTGCTATCACTCCAGTCTCAGAAGTCATATTTTTGAAGTAATCCTCAAATTGTTTCTCATGGAGACTGAACCAGATATCAGTCCTACCAACAATAAATTAGTGGGTTTTTTTTCTCTCATATTCTGTCAACTCTGATTGTTTCTGAACTTTTCAATAATGTCATTCTCACTGGTGTGAGGTGCGATCTCATTGTCATTTTGGTTTGCACTTCTGTCTTTAGTCATGCAGAGCATTTGATCATAAACCTAACATTGCAGAAATACAGAAAAAAAATTCTACTAGTGAAAATAAGTCAACAAGAGATTAGAAAGTATATAAAAACAACTTTCTTGGGGCTAGAGCAATAGTACAGCTGGTAGAACACTTGCCTTGCACACAGGGACCCAGATTTGATGCCTAATGACCCCGCAAGCATCACCAGAAACTTATCCCTCAATGCAGAGTCAGGAATAAAATCTGAGCACTGTTGACTGTGGCTCCCAAACAAAACACAAAACAAAGCCAACCAACAAAAAACCCCAGCTGTCCTTCTGAGAATAACTGAGTTGTAGAACAAAACAATATAATTAAATTAAGGCTTTTCATTCTGTTAAAAAAAGAAAGTGAAATTTATCCAATATATTTTTATGATTTTTTTTTAGGAAAGTGTGTCTTTCTATACATATAAATATACACAAGAAATATCTTGTACTATTCAGTAAAGATCTTAACTGGTTAAATATACAGGCCTATCCTGTTATTTATGTTTGTATCATATAATGTCTTATTTCAAACTAGGGTGTTCTGTCACTGTCTCTCACTGTCATCCCGTTGCTCATCAATTTGCTTGAACGGGCACCAGTAACGTCTCCATTTTAAGACTTGTTGTTACTGTTTTTGGCATATCGTATACACCACGGGGAGCTTGCCAGGCTCTGGCGTGCGGGCAAGGTACTCTCTGTAGCTTGCCAGGCTCTCTGAGAGGGGTAGAGGAATCGAACCCCACTTGGCCACGTGCAAGGCAAACACCCTGCCATTGTGTTATCGCTCCAGCTCTTTAAGATAAGTATCTAAGATAAATATTGAATATCTTATCTTATCTTAGGGTATTCTAACTACACATAAAGCATTAGTTAAGATTATACAATTAATCGGAAGGAGGGGGGCCGGAAGGAGGAGGTGCCGCCACCACACCTTCTCCAGATGGAACCCTGGCGCCACTGAGCAACTAACACGGCTCCAGGATTCGGGACTGGGACAGATCCGAGCCGCGGGGGCCGCTGGAGTGGGGCGGCGCCAGCCCAAAACTCCAAGTGGTTCCGGCCGCCGGAAGTCACGCCCTCGACCCACCCTCAGCGCCATCTTCATGCCACAATCCACAGAGAAGCGGCAGGCATTCTGGTGAGCAACGCGGCCCGGACAATGCTCTGGACCCGAATCGGGGCCAGCAACACCGGGGGGCCGGAGGGAGGAGGTGCCGCCACCACACCTTCTCCAGATGGAACCCTGGCGCCACTGAGCAGCAACTAACACGGCTCCAGGATTTGGGACTGGGACAGATCCGAGCCGCGCGACCTTTTCTAACACCTGAAAACATACAATCTTTGAATGGAAAACTAATTATCAAATGCCTCCTTATTAGGGTTATCTTGTTTGGGTATATAACTCCCACAACAATAGTGAGTTTTGTGTTGAAATATGGAACGTAATCAAGGTGAAGAGGAAATAAACTGAGGTTCATCAGTTATACAGTTGGGGTGGAGGGCGGGGGCTATACCGGGGATTTTGGTGGTGGAATATGGGCACTGGTGAAGGGATGGTGTTTGAATACGGTATAAATGAGACATAAACCTGAGAACTCTGTAACTTTCCACATGGTGATAAAATTAAAAAAAAAATAAAATAAAAGGCATTGCAAAAATAAAATAAAATAAAATAAAAGGTTACAAGAAACAAAGTATTAGAACAGACTATAATAATCAAAGATATGAAACAACTAGAAATATTATAAGGAGAAGCATGTTTATCCCAAACATTAAAGCTCTTTGTAAAAACAAAAAAAAAATAGAATCAATTGTGACTTGGAAATTCTATTTTTACTTTCTAGAGAAATATCATACTGTTTTCCATAGATAAGTTCCCACAAACATAGAAAGAGTTTTTCCTTTGACAATGTTCCAACACTGTTTGTTTCCAGTTTTTTTCATATAATCCATTCTCACTGGGCAGAGATGGTTCCATTGTCCTTTATATTAATATTTCCCTCATAGTAAGTGTTGATAAACACCTTTTCATATGCCTACAGCTCATTGGAATGTTGCATTAGGAAAGAATCTGTTTATTTCCCACACCACATTATGATGAGTGATTTGTTCTGAAGTTGAGTTTTGTGAGTTCTATGATTATCTTAGATATTAGGTTTGATGTGTTGGATCTAAGTACAGCTTAGATCTGAGCTTCAGTGGGTCACATTTTCTCCCATTAAATTGGGTATCTTAATTTTATTGTTGTTTACATTATCATTAAAATCTTTTAATTGAAAAAAAAAGATTATACAATTAAAATGAAAGTAAAGTGAAATTTATTAGTTACACAGGCGGGGGGGCTTAGGGTGGGGGGGCTAGGGGCGTGGGGGGGTTTGGGGTGTGAGGGGGCGGGGTGGAGCTATACTGGGATTCTTGGTGGTGGAATATGAGCACTAGTGAAGGGATGGGTATTCGAGCATTGTATAACTGAGATTTAAACCTGAAAACTGTAACTTTCCACATGGTGACTCAATAAAAAATTAAAAAAAAAAGAAAAGAAATATTGAATGTATTCAAAATACAGAGAGAATAAAGTGAAGATCATTAGCCACTCAGGTGGCGGGGTGGGTGTGGGAGGGGGGTATATTGGGGTTCTTGGTGGTGGAACATGTGCACTGGTGAAGGGATCAGGGTCTGATCATTATATGACTGAGACTTAAACCTGAAAGCTTTGTAATGTTTTTCACGGTGATTCAATAAAATTTAAATTTAAAAGAAAAAAAAGATTATAAGATATACAAGAGTATACAAGATATACTCTTGCTTATAGTATAAGATAGTACAGCATTAGGGCACTTACATTACACTTGACTGACCTAGGTTCAATCCTGGTACTTCATTTGATTCCTCAAGCCCCACCAGGAGTACAGAATGAGGAGTAATTCCTGAGCACCACAGGGTGTGGCCAGAAAACAAACAAAAATTAAAGAAATCCTCAAAAATGTCTCTAATTTGAAAAGACCTTTCTACTCTTAACTTCCAAGATGAGCTGAGAGTCCCGGAAGAGTAGTGATCCCTGGGAGGACTCAGTCTTACCAAAAATATTCTCTTCTTTCCACCTGCAGAAGCCTAGAATCCCCCCTCATAACTGTGCATGAGTTTCCTCTCCGCTACTAAATATGGATAGACTGCAAATAAGGATGTGCTATACCTAATACTGGTTAAATGTGCTCCCAAATTAAGTTGTCTCTTTGCTATTAAAACCCCTCATTTACTCTCCAGTTGTTCCTGTTATTTTTTGGACAGTACTCTCTATCTCAAACCCTCATTCTCAAGATCATTATTAATATTGCATCCTCTCATTAAGAACTATCCCCATAGAACTTAAACTTCTACCACCACAGACTTCTGTGTTTGAACCAGCATTTGCTACTTATAGGCACAGATACACTTCCTAAAGTCAGTCTTCTCTCCCAGCCAGGAAAGAAAAACAAACAAACAAACAAACAAACAAACAAACAATTCTTCATTACATTAGAGGGGAAGATAAAGTACTTCTTTGTGTTTTATCGTTGGTGCAATTTCTGATATTGCTCTTGTATATAACATTTTGCAATCTTGGATTTGTAGGCAAAATTCCAAGGCTTAAGTAAGGATCAGGGAAGTGAAATGATCAGTACAATTTAATCACTCACAGTAAGAAGAAATTAATGTTGGTCCTATAGGTTGTTGGGACTCTCTTGGTCATTTTCTTTCCCAATGGAGAGAAGTCAAAGGAGTGACCTGCAGAAGGTCACTAGAGATGGGAGAGAATATGTGTGTGTGTGTGTGTGTGTGTGTGTGTGTGTGTGTGTGTGTGTTTAGGGGTAAGGGGCTGACTTAAAAAGCTTTTCTGCAACTTATTTCCTAAGAAGGAAGGGGAGAGAAGAAAACAGTAATAAAGAAAAAGAAACAAACTACCTTAGAAAGTAATATTTTTTTTAAAATTTTTTCTTCATATTCTTTTTTTTTTTTTTGCTTATTTTTGGGGGTCACACCCAGTGATGCTCAGAGGTTACTCCTGGCTTTGCACTCAGGAATTACTCCTGGCGGTGCTTGGGGGACCATATGGGATGCCGGGGGTTGAACCTGGGTTGGCCGCTTGCAAGGCAAACGCCCTACCCGCTGTGCTATCGCTCCAGCCCCTAGAAAGTAATTTTTAAACTAATTGTATACTTTGCATAAAATTAAGAATAGATGAGTTCTTGATTTTTAGTGACTGATGCAATATTTTATCACAAATGTTCCAAGTCAGTTTTGTGGGCCTGTTGTCTTTTTGGAGGCTGCTGGAGGGTCTGATGACATCAGCCGCATCTTGGTTTGTGGCTATATCCCTCATCTTTTTCACCTATTCAGGTCAAATCACCTTCTACCTTTCTCCTATAAATGTGCAATTGTGTTCATATTTCCCTAAATAGTCAAGGATACGTTTACCATTAAATATTATTAATTGATTTTATAGGCAAATAGTCCTCTTCCAAAGAAAGTGATATATGAAGATTTGGACCATATGCCTTGAAGGATTATTGTGAATCTAGGTATTATTTGTTAGGGAAAGTTTATTTCAATGATCACTATGTGGTAGAGTTTAGGATAGGAAGAAGGAAGGAAGGAAGGAAGGAAGGAAGGAAGGAAGGAAGGAAGGAAGGAAGGAAGGAAGGAAGGAAGGAAGGGAGAAGAAATATATTATCAATATAATTGATGGATGAAGGGAGCTTATAAATCAGTTCTAATTATGTTAAAATGTATACATTTTAACCTATTCTATGTGTGTTAGTATGTACCACTGTTCTCCCGTTTTTCATCGATTTGCTCAAGCGGGCACAAGTAACATCTCCATTGTGAGACTTGTTGTGACTGTTTTTTGCATGTTGAATACACCACGGGTAGCTTTCCAGGCTCTGCCATGCAGGGGGGATACTCTCGGTAGCTTGCCGGGCTCTCTCCAAGAGGGCCAGGGAAATCAAACCCGGGTCTGCCATGTGCAAGGCAAATGCCCTACCCGCTGTGCTATCACTCTAGTCCTAGGAACAATTCTGCATGTGATTTAAAGAGTTTCTTATAACAAAACTGTTTGATCAGTGCCTTTCCTTCAAACACGACCTCAAATCTATACATTCCTTTACATTCATTTTGTCCTATAACTTTCCTTCAACCATTTCAAAATCAGGTTATTACAACATGATCTCCAAGTTTTGGACACAAATTACTAATCATCTCATTTAACATGACAAAGCCACTCTGCAGTACCATTTCAAAAGCATCACATCAGTTCTACAGATATTCAAAAAGCTTTAAAGATGCTCACCAGGAAAGTTTTTACAACATATATTCACTGGGCAAAACTTCACTTCACATTAGAAATTAAGCAGGAGACATCTTAGAATTCTGATTTCTAGGAAAACACAGATTAAAGATTAAAATACTCATAAAATACCATCAAACATTAGGGATTTCACACTTGAGTACAAAGCTCTCTGAAGATTAGGACTAGAATGATGCCTGTGACAAGACTTTGCATGAAATAAAGTTATTGTGATAATGGCATGCATTCTCACATACTGGACAGGCTGATTAACAGTATAGTTAGTAAAATTTCCCACATTTTCCATGCAATTCTCTTTTTTTTGGCTTTTTGGGTTACACCTGGAGGTGCACAAGGGTTACTCCTGGCTCTGCACTCAGGAATTGCTCTTGGCGGTGCTCAGGGGACCATATGGGATGCTGGGATTCGAACCTGGTTGGCTGCGTGCACTGCAAACGCCCTACCTGCTGTGCTATCCCTCCAGCCTCACAATTCTCCATTCTTATCTCAAACTTTTGCCAAAGTGCAATGCTATGGCTTCAGACTATCAGGCTGACATCTGAGATTAATTCATTGTAACTCTTTGCTAGGTATCTTTAGACATTTTAGTTACCCAAAGTCTTAGAGATCAAATGAAACATCAGTAGGACATGTTTTGCAACCAATTTTATAACTCTAGAAACTCATATTTTAAATTAAACCATTACTCTTTGAATCTGTTTTTAGGTACCACAATTATGTAACCTCAAGATTTTGTAGACCAAATATTTTAACAATCCAAAGAGATACAAATGTGTACATTGATATACCAGCATAAGACCTTTGAACCATCAATTTTTATGCAACACGAGAAAACCTTCTTTGACTTAATTTCAATAGTTCTTGTACCTTAGTTATCTCAAATCATGAGCTTTCAACACCAGACACTTTAACAATTCCACAAGAATACAAACATGCTTTCAGACACAGAAAAAGGTCATTATCTTTTTTTAAAAAAAGCAGAACTTTGATATTAACACAAAAAACACTTGAACTGCCAATGTTTATGAAAACATGAAAAAACTTTATTTTAATGGATTCTTTACTTCTATTGTTTATGAAATGGCCTAATTTTTCATTAAAATTGGCTGAAGGTGGGGCTGGAGCAATAGCACAGTGGGTAGGGCATTTGCCTTGCATGCAGCTGACCTGGGTTCGATTCCCAGAATCCCATATGGTCCCTCAGGCACTGTCAGGAGGAATTCTTGTGATGCAGAGCCAGGAATAACCCCTGAGCATCGCTGGGTGTGACCCAAAAAGAAAAAAAAATTACTGAAGCATGTAAGAGAGAGACTTGCAGTTTTTGAACTCTTATTTTACTTTAGTTTCAGGCTCTAGTTCCACAGCTCTTCCTAGATAGTGCAGATTCTGAAGTTCAAAAGAATTTCCGCTGTTAATAACCATTAATGTTCTTCCAATAAGAGATTTATATTGAGAATTTCAATTTCTCTGTAGGCTCAACATTCTGATGAGAAATCTTTGTTTAAACCTGCTCTAATAAGTTCCCCAAGCACCTAGACCTTTTAAATTGCTGGACTGCATGTCACTCTGATCACTTGTGATTGGCTTGCCTAGGTTTAAGACTTTCTACCACTACTTTCAACCCAGCTCTAATCACTTGAGTGTTCCACACAGACCGACAGACAAACAACGAACTGACTACAAAAACCACACTTACTCGTGCATACATATGCAGTTGATTGATCGATCTGACCCTTCAAAAATGACAGGGAGAAAACTTATGGACTGAGAAAAGAAGGGGCAGTCTCCAGGGCAAAATTAAGCCCTGTGGGCCGATTGGGAACATTGCCCCTGTTTCCCAGCCTGACCAGCTTGTTTCCTGCTTGTTAAAAATGGGTCCAAAAAGTGCTTTTGTTGATATAAGCTGGCGAAATAAGCTCTTACAAAGTTGTTGAAACCTAAGGTGGTCAAATGCTACCATTTTTTGGTCAAGGCTAGTTTTGAGGCAGGGAGTTAGTATTTTCTTATATGACATGGGGATAGACTGCCTTAGTGATGCACTAAGTTACTAATATTAAAAAGTTAATCATAAGATCTTGCATTTTCCTGCCCCCTCTATTTTGAAAATCCCATTTCTTTTACTTCCTGTGAAAAGATCAAACTGCAAAATGTCTGGTAATGCAAACTGCCATTCACTGGCTATATTTCCCTGTGTATATTATTATAGCATACAAATATTGCATATAAATATCATAAAAATATTGCATATTTGTGACATTATTTGTTGGCATAATTTTCTTTGTGAATTTTGTTTTTTAGTTATTTTCTATTATCTCCACATTTTCAATAGGAAAATGAAGCTTTGGTTTATTTTCTACACAAATGTCTCGATTCCCCTTGTAATCAAATTATATTAATTGAAAATGTTTAGAATGAAAGATGGCATTGTCGATCAAATAATGCCACAAGGACAGAAGAAAGCCCTCTTCCAGTGTCAGTTTATACCTCAAATTAAGCAACACTGGTTTTTAAACATAAAGGCTAGCCATTTCAGGACAAAATGACATGTAGTCCTGACTACCTGTGGAGTTGAACATCAGTAATCAGGTACTATTGAGAGTGGTGTTAACTCTGTAAGAACTTGGTGATATTTTTCTCCTAACTGAAATTTTCCTTCAGTCGCTGGCAGTTATTCTTCACTCTCTCTTGATCTCAGTGGGTGTCTCCGACTTCAGGCTAACGTGATTATAAGTACCTAAGGCTCTGCAGATGAAAGGGATGTTAATGCAAAATACTAATAAGAATTTTATAATTATAAGTGTTTCTTGGACTCAAAAGCTAGCACTAGGCAGTTTCTATATAAAACTGTCAACATCATTTAGTCTGGTGAGCATTTTGGGAAAGTTAGTGAAAGGCATTGACTTGAAATGATGTCAGTCTAATCCTTTTTTGAAATCACGAGAGAAATCGGGCAGTGACCCAAAGCAAGAAGACAGATACAAATGGTAATTTGGAGCCACATTGATCCTGGAGAAAGGAATTGAATGACAAAAGTCTATGTCAAGGGAAAGACAATGTAATTAAACTGATTTCCATGGAGACATAGGAAGATGGATTTTCCTGAGAATCATTATTGTCATGCGATATTTGGGCAAAAAGACAATTGCATTAGTACTTTTCCTTATGATTGTTAGGTATGGATGATATTAATCATTTTCACACCTTTTAAAGATGATGCACAATTTTCCAATATCTGCAACTTTTTCTCATAACTATAAAAATATTCACACTATTGACTTTATGAGCATTGTGTGGTCATGATGCAAAAAAATATCTCTATGAGATGAAATTGCCAATGCTCACATTATGTTTCAGCGTATTATTGCCCTTAAAGGCTCTTGTTTGTTGTTTTACAAAATGTTAACAGAATCTCAGAATGACAATATTCCCATTACCTTTAAATAAAATGAAGGGCACATTCTGATTACTAATAGGCCCTTGTTTCTGAATTTATTGACATTCTGAATTCAAATGTCAAACTGAATAGAGATACAAGAAAATGTTTTTATAATGAATAAAATCGATGAACTTTTGAAAGCAGATTATGGACAGTTGGTTAATAAAATGCAAGAACTTAGAGATGATTTTGGACAATTTAATTTCATAGAAAGTAAGAATAAAGTGCATTCTGTTTTGACAAGAGAATAAATTATTCTTAATTCTAGTCAAATATATTTTCCCTAAAGAGCGGTGACTACAGGAACTGACCACTGTTTATGGCTGGAGAAAATAGAAGATGCTAACATATAAAATAGATCAAGGAGGAATATTGATTTTACTCTCTTTTACACTTAGGGCAGTACTTCTCAAATGTTAATGCCTAGAGCAATAACCTGGTGGATCACATTTGGGATTCAGGTAGCCTGAATTGGGCCCCCAAACTGTATGTTACCAAACAAGCTCCCATCTAAGACTCATTCCTGATTCACAATGACAGTTTTGAGTGCCAAAGCTCCACCGTGGATCAAAACCAAACTGACTTTGTTGAACAGAGTGTCATCGTGTGTGAAATGCATATCGGTGAGAGCTTCAGAAACAGAAAGCAGGCTTGAGAGTTAAGTTGCCGTCCGTGAGAACACCTCATCTGTGGTTTCTGAAAGCAACCCACTTCCTGATTAGCTTAGATTTGTTACTGGTTATTGGTGTAACTTTTTGTTATTAGATTTGTTATTGGCTATTGGTGTAACTTTTTGATAATCAATATTGGGTTTTTTTTCTAAAACCTTTAAATTTAATGCTGCTGGGAGAAATAACTGTAGTCTCAAGTCATTAGAAATAGGTTTTGTTGTTTGTCAAGTTCTGCATCCCCTCATTTACTTTTTTAGTGAAACAAAACTGTTTTTTTTTTTGCTTTTTGGGTCACACCCAGCGATGCTCAGGGGTTACTCCTGGCTTTGCACTCAGGAATTACTCCTGGCGGTGCTTGGGGGACCATATGGGATGCCGGGGATCGAACCCGGGTCGGCCGCGTGCAAGGCAAACGCCCTACCCGCTGTGCTATCGCTCCGGCCCCCAAAACTGTTTTTATGTAAAGAAATTTACTTATAAAAGTGTGAGAAGAGAGAAGAGTAAAACACATGTACAAGAGACAACATCCAGAGCAGAAGAGGTCTCAAATGCCTGTATTTTGATGTGAAAAATTCAAGGATTCATTTGATATGGGCCAAATATAACTTCTGTCATGCTAACTGCAGTTCAGTCTCTCTATTTTTCCTTTTTTTTTAGAAACTGGAAAAAAAAAGAATATGTAAGTTATAAAACAATTGTCAAATCCATCTTTTCAAGTTGCACTGGTACAAATGCATATGAGCATTTTAGCATTTAAATAGTGGAAAACCATGACCAAAGCCAATTTTTAAATGTCACTGAATATATACAAGGAGCCTTTCTAATAGCAACAATATTTTGAATGTTATTGTTTAATAACATGTGTATGAGAAGGTAGATTGATTTGAAGTGCAATCTAAAATACAGATGCCCCAAGAGGTTGCCTGCTACATTTTTTTTTAAAGTGTGATCTAGCTTTGTGTCCTTGGGCAAGTGATTTAACTCATGTCCCTCAATTTCCTCACCTGTAAAACAGGGATAATTACACCTGCCTCAAAGAGTTGTTCTGAAGATTAACACACATTCAAACGAACAAACAAAAACCAACACCCCCCCAAAAAAAAAAAAACTAGAAACAACTCTTTGAGGGTGATGATTTCTTAGTGTTAACTATCTTAATCTAAATTTTGACTAAAGTTAAAGTTACTTTTCTGAAGAATCAGCATTTCTACATGGTATTTGAGAAAGTCTGCTGGAATATATTTTAAAGAATCTTCAAAATTCATGTGCTGTGACTGTATACTTCCCAGGCTCTGCATTAAGAACATTCTCTAGGTGTTGACTTTTAAGTCTTCTCTTAACAGAACTACAACCATGAAAGCTAATCAAGATAAGTTCATGAGACAATGGAGAAAAGAACACTTTGCCAGAATATCAATACAGTTTTAGTTGGCCAGTTGGGTTGATGTTGATGTTGGGTTGATACAGATGTTGATCAGAAGATGGGAAACTAAATTGAACTGGATAAAGTAAATGACATTAAGTTTTGAACTTGATAGTTATAGGAGAAGACAGTTACCATGAACCATGAGACCAAGACGGCTGTCTGTTAAATGCAACCTACAGACCAAAAAGGAGAGATGTTGACTCCGATGAAAAACCAATAAGTCTTATTTTTTAATTTTTTCGAAGTGTTAAGGAGCAAACAGTAAAAGTACTTATGAGTTGCACTTTTAAATACCAGATCAAGAATTTCAAAAAAAGTGACCCAACATTTGGATGAAGCTAGTAATCTTAAATGTTTTGCATATAGTTCTAATCGGAATCAGTGATTATGCCCACACCATTGATGACAAAAAAAGGAATAGATCTTATTTATATATTTTTCTACTGCCTATCACTCATATACTCTTAATAGACATCATCTGACACTTATG
The DNA here is from genome assembly GCF_027595985.1 of Sorex araneus. NCBI lineage: Eukaryota > Metazoa > Chordata > Mammalia > Eulipotyphla > Soricidae > Sorex > Sorex araneus. The sequence goes on from NC_073302.1 coordinate 104,399,815, forward strand.
CTATCCCAGCAACATTTTTTGATACTATGACTTTTCCTCCTTGAGCAAATCGATAAGGAATGGGATGACAGTGATACAGTGATGCAGTATGATTTTTCCCAGCGTCTACACTCTATTCTCTCTACACTAACACATAAAAGAGCAAGCGTCTGCATAACCATTAGAGCAGGGTTCTAGTGTTATTATATTCTGCAATACTCTCCTTGCCTACAGAATGAAAAATGTCTTTATTAGGAGCAAAGGTTCTTTATAGCTTTCATATTGACTAGTTTTACAGTCTGAACTCCCTCCATGAACATAACGTTCTCAGCACTTTATTTTATTATTGTTATTTATTTTTCTATTTTACTTCTGATACACATGAACTAGATCACTTATCCTAGTGTGACTCAGGCCAGTAACTGGGGAATATCCATGAGGTGGTAAGCAGAAAGCGGTCTGAATCCATGACTTGCTTACTACGGATGAGAATGAGAAACACTTTAATCTCATCTCTTTCTGCAACTACTTTTAATTGAAATCGGTGAGGTAGAGACAAACACCATGCCTCCGATCTTTGATAAACTGTGATCCTACAGGTGCAGATTTGATTGTGGAGGGAAATGGGAAAATATGGATAAAGGATTTTAAAGAAAACTGCTGATATAAGCTTACAAGGTGGGGAACTTGGGGTAGGGGTAGGGTTGGCATCAGGGGGTAGTTGCCTACAGGGGGGATGGAATTCCATGTATGAGACTTTATTATTAATAGTATTGCAAATTATGGTGCCAAAAATTTTAAAATAAATGTAAAAATATTTATTTTTAAGAAATAAGTAGATGATCAATCAAATTAAAATTGACATACATTTTTGGAATTCCTTTATTTTTTGCTTTTTGAGGTCACACCTGGTGATGTGCAGGAGTTACTCCTGGCTTTGCACTCAGGAATTAATCCTGATGGTGCTCAAGGGATCATATGGGATGTGGGGAATCGAACCCAGGTCGGCCATGTGCAAGGCAAACACCCTAACTGCTGTGCTATTGCTCCAGCCTCATATAGAATTCCTTTGACTTCACATAGTTACCGATGTTTCAGGCCACTGAGTAAATGATGGTCATAGTGAATGTAAGAGTGATAAGAAGGGAGTGAGGATGCAGGTGTTACAGTATTTAGATTCAGAGCCACCTTCTCCTATAATATTCCCATTTATGCTTGTGCTATTGAAATAGTTCAAATGATTTTTTCAGGCAGTTGATTGGAAGAAGACTACAAGACTACAAGGCGTTAGTGTGTCTTCAGTCCCTCCAATCCAAGGAGGAGGTTTTCTTAGTGCAATAGCCTTATTGTGTAGTACAGTGGCCAGCAGCGATAGCATAGTGGGTAGGTCATTTGCCTTGCGGCTGACCCAGGTTCTATTCCTCTGCCCCTCTCAGAGCTACTGAGATACTGAGAGTATCCCACCCGCATAGAAGAGCCTGGCAAGCTACCCATGGCATATTCAATATACCAAAAACAGTAATAACAAATTTCACAATAGAGATGTTACTGGTGCCCGCTTGAGCAAATTGATGAACAATGGGATGACAGTGTTACAGTGCTACAGCGCTACAGTGGTCAGGGATAAGCATGGCATGCCCCTGGAAGTGGAAGCCTCAAAACAGAAGAAAGAATGCCCAAAGAGAGGGACTGGAAGAGGGATGGAAGCAGAGAAGCAGGAATGACATACTGGAGGAAAGCAAAAAAAAAAAAAACTAAACTGTCAAGAAAGCAAGCAGGAGGAGGAAGGCATGCTGAAAATCCAGCTGCATTTACGTCTTGCTCTCAGAAACACAGCAGGTACCTATAGTTTTTCCTGGGTTAAATGTTTCCTGAAAATGCAAATGTTGTTTTCATGGCAAAAAAAAAGTAGGTATAATAATCTATGATTTCCTAGGACCAACTTTCAAAGCCTTTATAATTACTAGATGAGAATGTTTTAGAACAGAACAGCTGGTTAAGGAAAAATACAGACTTTCTTACAAGTGATAATGAAGTAGACTGGCAGTGGAGCTCAGTGTTAGAATGCATGCGTGCGTGAGGTCTTAGGTTCGATCCCTGGCACTGAAAGTGAATAAAATAAAATGGAACCTTTAGAAACTATGTAGTTTGTTCAATTTGACCAAAATTAATGAAAGAAAATCCTTCCTAGTTTGTTTCTTTCATTGATCTCAGTGAGTATAATGGGAAAACTCAATCCCACTGTTTAATTTTCAAGATAGAGAAAAATGCATTTTTGTTATTCTAAATATTTAGTGTTTAGAAGAATTATTCTTTGTCTTTCAGTAGGGTTCTGTGTGTGTGCATATGTGTGTGTGTGTGCATGTATGTGTGTGTGTGTGTGTGGTTGAAGTATTTGGTGAGCAGTTCCCATTTTTAATTTTCAATTTCAATTATCTTTTCATCACAGTTAAATTTATTTTTCCCATAAAGGACAACTGGACACTCGGGGGGTGGGGGAGGCTAGTGGACCCTCCCCAATGCTCTGTAATCCTTAGGAGTCTCGGCTCCTCTCCGAGCAACACCAACCCCCACCCTCCCAACCAAGCACAGAAGGAGATTTCCATTCAGGAAATAAAACATTTCAGGTTCATTTTCTTCTTACATGTGTTAAATTAATAGCCATGTACCTCAGGCAACTTTTTAATGGGTTTTTGGATTTGTTTGTTTCCTTGGGCCACACCCAGAGATGCTCAAGGGTAACTCAAGGCTCTGCACTTAGAAATCACTCTTGGTAGTGCTCAGGGGACCATGTGGGATGCCCATGAAGAAACCTTGCGTGGCTGCACGGAAGACAAGTGCCGTACCCACTGTACTATCGCCCTGGCCCCAACATCAGGCACTTCTTATCAGGATCATCGGCTGTAGTTGATTTTTTTTGCGGGGGGCATGGGGTTAGAGTTATAGCACCGTGCACAGGATGCTTTGCTTTACACATGGCCTACCGAGTTCCATATCCAGCATCCCATATGGTCCCCCAGACTCTGCCAGGAGTAATCCCGGAGCAGAGAGCCAGGAATAAAGTCCTAAGCACAGCAAGACGTGGACCAAAATTAAAAAAAAATAGACACCAATATTTTTAAAATATATTATTGGACTGGAGCGATAGCACAGCGGGTAGAGTATTTGCCTTGCATGCAGCCCTACTGGGTTCGATTTCTCTGTCCGTCTTGGAGAGCCCGGCAAGCTACCGAGAGTATCCCGCCCCCACAGCAGAGCCTGGCAAGCTATCTGAAGCGTATTCGATATGCCAAAAACAGTAACAATAAGTCTCACAATGGAGACATTACTGGTGCCCGCTCAAGCAAATCAATGAACAATGGGAGGACAGTGTACAGTATTGGAGTAGAGGGAAAGACAGGGCTGGAATGCTTGAGGTCACATGCATCTCAGCGACTGCTCCCAGGATAAGCTAGAGGTTGGAACCTGGTTAAGAGACTGCTGTATGGAATGAAAGCCAGGCAGGCTAAATGCGGGTTCTCTGGGTGCTTCCCCTCTGGCTGCTGTTTGGGGGTTAGACAGAACCCATCAAACTGCATTTGAGACCTATTGAATCCAATTTCCTGCGTGGCCTCAGCCATGTACTTTGTTAAATTCTCCGTGTGGTATTGCTGACTCCCTGCTTTTCAGGACCAGTGGACTGGAGCGTTTGTCTCACTTGACTGTGAGCAAGTATGTAAATGACATTCTCTGTCATCTCCTAGGGAAAATGAGGCAGGGATAGTTAAGTCTCAACCCACAGTGCTCTTTGGCTGCATTCTCAGAATTTGAGTCTTCGATTTGGAACATTTAGTACAGATCAGCTTAGAGATCTATTAGGAAACACTATACCGGACTGTGGAGAAAGGAAATTTCTTTCTGAGTTTGGGCTGTTGCATCTTTAGTCATACAGTCCTATTTAAAAATGCAGTCTGGCTAATGTTAGGGTGTAGAAAATAGTGCTCCCAATGTAACTATAAATTTGATGACACTGCATACACAGCAATGTATACACGTTAGAAAGCCATTTGTAGATAAGTTATGTGAAGATAAACTTCACATAAATTGTTAATAGATATGATTGGAAGAGAATCCTAATTCTAGAATACTGTGATCAGAGTCATTTAAATATGTATTCACAGTATTTTTGTTAATTTTCCACTCATATTTCTAAAAAGGAGAAAATACTTTTTTTCTCTAGCTAATCAAAATGAACAGTGGGGTTTCATAGGGTTTTTGATAAAAGGACCAGGGGTCAATAGACAAATAAAGCAGCACAAATTTAAAATACACTATTCATAATGGCATTCTAGAAACCATTCCAAGTTTTGGATCCGGGGATTAGATTGTTTTATAATGATTATTGATGCAGCTAAACAGTGCATGACTGGGGGCAGGAAAGATAGGACAGTGGTGAGGGCATTTACCTCGCATGCGGCCAACCCGGGTTCTAACTTCAGCATCCCATATGGCCCCCCAAGCACCTCCAGGAGTGATTCCTGAGTGCACAGTCAGGAGCAACCCCTAAGCATTACCAGGTGTGACCAACCCACCCAAAAAAAAGAAAATTTAAAAAATGCATGAACAATGGTGTTGATATTTCTGTGGCTGTGGAACCATAAAATAGTGGTAATTAACTTCAAGCTAATATAGAAAATATGAACAAAGTGATGCTTTAAATCTCAGAGCAGATTATAAATTATTATAAATTATATTATAAATTATAATTATAAATTATATATAAATTATAGAGCAGATTATAAATTATTCCAAATACATATATTTATTTAACCATTTCTGTTTCTGTGCACTCACTAATACACAATCATCAGAAAATGTCTTTACTTTCCATATTATACTTAACATTTTTAGAGTATAAAAAAGTATACCCTAATTTTAGAAAATTGGAGTATTCAGAATAACATAGAATCATTTTCAAAACTACCTGTAAAATGTGTTTTGATAGATGGAGATAATAGCTGTCAACATCTTCTATATTTCCTACTAAAATGTTTTGGTAAGTACTTTAGTAATATTGCATATAGTATATATGTGTATAGATATTCAAAATTGAGTGCTCATGTGTTTGTGTAATATATTCATACATTATTTATGAGTTAAATCATACTATACTTATATTATTTTTGTAATACTGTATACTTATAGTAATATTTTGCACATTTTAATGAAAAATATAATGTACAATCATTAATATCTAGACTCAGAGTGATTTTAAATATTTTCTAGTGTGAAAACTGAGGTGTGTATTCTTAAATATCAATCTTCATACATATTCTTATTCTTTTAAGTTATTTTCTGTGAAGGTAATTTAGAAACCCAGTAGTCTGAATTTTTCATCAGTCTCTCGAAGCTTACACCTACATTATGTTTTGAATGCTGTAGTATACCAGTATCTATTCTCAACTATCTTTCATTAAACAGGAGTGAATTGTTTATTATTGTTGTTACTGCTGTTTGTTTGGGGGACACACCTGGTGCTGCTCAGGGGTTAGTCCTGGCTCTGCTCTCAGGAATTACACCTGGTGGTGCTCAGGGGACTGTATGGGATGCTGAGGATCGAACCCTAGTGGGCAGCATGCAAGGTAGTTGCCCAACCCATTGGATTATCTCTCCAGCCTCAAGACCACATTGTTGATAGCGGAACAACTTTTTCTTACTAGAAGGAAGTTCCAGAATGGTCAGTTCTGATAGCACATGCAGCTGAAATAGCTCTAATAGAAGTTTCCTTCAAACTAGATGAACAAATGAAAACTGTACCTCTTTCTGTCCACTCTTAGTTGGGTCTATTTTTGACTTTTGCTCTTTTAGCATGCAGTTCAAATTATTTATGATTAGAAAGGTACTAGTAGAGGAAACACATTTTGCTTCTTTAATATGAAATGACGACCTTGTCTCACGAATAATACCAGCTTTCAGGTTTAGAGAAAAACACTTAGGGAAGTATTGGAAAAATAAGTGTTGAACAATTTCTTATAAACGTTTTATTAAGTTACTTAGTAATTATTATTATTTTGTATTTTGGGACATACCTGCAGGTGCTCAGGACTTACTCCTAGCATTGTGCTCAGGGATTACTCCTGGAGGTGCGTGGAGGGGGGTAGGCTGGGGTGGTTGCAGTGAAGGATCTAACGGGTCGGCCAAGCACAGGACATTGCTTTAACTCATATACAATATCTTTGTTTCCTTCTAAACACTTTTAAAGTAATTTTGAACTGGAAGATCCAGAATGTTTTTGTTAGATTAGATCTGTAGTCTTTTAAAGCTAGCTGCACTTTAGATAAACTTTCACATTTGGGATTTTAATTCCAGGGATATTTTGTTGGAGAACAATAAATATACGGAGACAGACAGAGAGAAATTCAGTAAGAAACTGAAAAATTGAAATAAAGAAGAAAGGCACTGAAATTCAGTGTTTTCTGTGATTCTGAAAATGTTATTAAAATATTATTTCAGTTTTCCATATCCTATAACACACCGTTCCTTAAGCGCTCTGTAAATCCTCATCAAAGTTCTGTTCCTCTTCATTTTGGAGGAAAATCCTCCCTCTCCTGGACTCATCAACACAGATGTAGCCTGAAGCTCCAATGATCCTCAAGATAATTAAGAAATAGTGACAGTTTTAAAAGTTAAAAAGAGGGAAAAAAAATCACTGTTTTTTGCTGCCATTAAAATTTGCTCTATGAGAAATAACTTCTTTTTTCTAAATCCTAGATACCATAAGATTCTGATAACATCAACTTGGAACATTAGAAAATATAAATGAGCTGAAATGAAAATGATTCACAAATCTATATATGGGCATTCTGTTATATTTTTCTGTAAACATCAAAAGTGTAAGACAGTCCATAATGTGTATGCAATTTCATTGAACAATAATGCCTTCTATATGACTTAATTTTACTAATATCATTCAGGAAATCATACAGTTTCCTTCCATAAACTATATATTTTCATCCAGGAATTTAGTTCATTTTTCATACAAGATTAAAATCTGATTAGCACTGTCTGTCTGTAGCACTGTCATCCCATCGTTCATCGATTTGCTCCAGTGGGCACTAGTAACGTCTCCATTGTGAGACTTGTTGTTACTGTTTTTGGCATATCGAATACGCCATGGGTAGCTTGCCAAGCTCTGCAGTGTGGGCGGGATACTCTTGGTAGCTTGCCAGGCTCTCTGAGAGGAATGGAGGAATCGAACCCAGGTCGGCGGCATGTAAGGCAAAGACCCTACCTGCTATGCTATAACTCCAGTTCCTAAAATAGCCATAATGAAACACAACTTGATTAGTCTGTCTTCTTAAACTCAAAATTCTGGTTTCCTAAATGCAGGCTTTCTTCAAAACATAACAGAGGTTCTGAATCACTCATTTCTTCTTGTTCATCCTCCAATCTCCTGTTTATGCATTTATTTATTTCTGCCCCTCACTATCTACACATTCTGAAAGCAAGTTATGTCATTCTTATTAATTATTGTGTTTCATGTGCCCATGACAAATAATTCACTCAATAAATATTTTCTATATCTATTTAGGAGGGCTATCTCAGAAACTGACAATGAAATTTCCAGAGTTAACATTTCTTATAAAATATACATATAAAAACAGCTTAATAGCAACTGATAGTATTCTTCTAAATAATGCATATATAACAAAGAAATGGGTCTTTATATTTACACAAAGGATGTGCATAAATGTTTGAAGCTTAATTTGCAGTAGTTGAAAACTTGAACGAATTTAAATGCCTGACAAGAGGTGGTTTAATTCTGGTGTGTGTATACATATATTTTTGAGTATTTTTTTAAAAAATTGACAAGTACAACTTGGCTGAAACCCAGAAAAAGAGGCTGGGGAAATACTAAGTGACTATATATATATATATACATATATATGTATATATATATATATCTCACTTATATCAGCTGTATCACTCAAGCAGGCACCAGTAATGTCTCCATTCATCCCTGTTGCCCTGTGGGTGCTAGTGTAGCCCAATGGTGTCTGCTCGGTCCAGGAACACAAAGAGAGCCTCAAACTTTTCATTCAGGGTCTTAACGAAGAAGTCTGACCATCTCATAGGTGAGCGGCCACGCAGTCTTTTGACATCCTGTGGAATCCAGTCGGTAACATCTCTAGTCCAGGTGTCATCTCTAAATTGCATTATGTGGGCTGGAGAGATAGCACAGCAGATAGGGCGTTTGCCTTGCATGCGGCCGACCCGGGTTCAAATCCCAGTATCCCATATGGTCCCCTGAGCACAGCCAGGGGTAATTCCTGAGTGCAGAGCCAGGAGTAACCCCTGTGCGTTGCCAGGTGTGACCCAAAAAGCAAAAAAAAAAAAAATTGCATTATGTGTCTGGCCCATAAGATTTATACATATTTAATTACATATATATTGCTTTATTGATTTTTTTGGTCACATTCAATGATGCACAGGGGTTACTCCTGGCTTTGCACTCAGGAATTACTTCTGGTGGTGGTTGGGGACCATATGGGATGCTGGGAATCGAATCCGGTTCTGCTGCATGCAGGACAAACATCCTACCAGCTGTACTATCGCTCCAGCCCCAAGTGCAATATATTTTTATGTGAAAAAATATAGAAATATATAACAGATGAGTGTTTGCTGGAGATTAAAGAGAGTTTTATAGTGAGGGATGACTAAGTATTTTCATAAGTGAACAGCATGAGTGATCCCCATAAATTTATAAGTCATGGGGATTTATATATTAAGATAATGATTTACATCCTTTCAACCTCATGTATAAGATACTTTATATGATATTTTCTGCTCTATAAGTAGAAAAAAAAACTATCATGACTTTTATTGCAAACTTGAAAGAATTTTGTTATCTATATTTGTTTATTTTTACGAATTCAGTTTTAGGTAATTCGCACATTGCCAATAATTTAAAATTTGCCAAAATATTACTATAAAATATTGTTTTTATCTGGAAGATTTAAAGACCTCCCAAAGTGCCAAAGAATGAATTTGTGAAGTTATATTAAACTTTATTTACATGGTATCCTTGACTACATTAGCCTTATAATTTTTAGTATACATCCCCTATTTACAGTTATAAGTCTTAAATTTTGTTATATCTCCTAGGTTGTCAAACACTGACATCTTAAAATATACTCATCAGAAAAGTAGGAACCTGTTCTTGTGTTTCACCATCAAAAATGGTTTTTTTTTATTTCAAAGCACTACAGTATGATACTCTGATGTTGGAATCAGCCACAGTAGACCAGGACTGCAAAATTGCCAGAATTTAATATTGCAGTTGTTGAAGTTCCTGCTGTAAGGGAGTAGATTTAATCATTTCTAGAAATCCCAGACTTTCTTGAGAGACCAGCATGCAGGAAATATTTGCTCCTCGAGGGAAGAAATAGCTATTGAGGCAAAACACCTGGACAATGAGTCTTAAGAAAGTGTGCACCACATTAAGTAAAACTCTGGCTATACACTATACTGAAATAAGGAACAAGAATGAAGGAGACACAAACTTGGCCACACAGTCTTGTCTTAATATGTAAGTTGTTAGTGAGTTACAAGCATTTAATAGCAGTCTTTATTTATTTATTTTATTTGGGAGCCATACATGGTGGTATTAGGCAACCATATGTAATGCAGGGGATTGAATTCAGTCTGCTGCATGCTAGGCAAGTGCTTTAATTGCTATGCTATTGCTCCATCTTTAAAGGAAGTCTTTATTAAACTGAAGGTGAATGCAAGGGAGAGAGAATCCCTGCATCATCCTCTGTCTCGCCATGTTCTTCAATAGCCTATAAGTAGGTTGTGTTTCCCCGATGAACCAGATACAAGTTTTAGAGAAATGGAATCAATATAAGTATCTTGATCTTTCGTTCAAAGAATACTAGCTTTAGGGAAGCAAGTGCATATTTTCCCTTGGTGTATCAAACTTTTTGCCAGATATAAACACAAGAGATTACAGGTCAATTAAACTAAAATTTCTTAGATATTCAAGCTAAATTTCTTCTTAACTTTGGAAACCGTTTGACCACTATTTTCCTTGATATAGAATTAATGTTAAGCAATAAATTCAGAGACTTGAAGGCTATGAAAAACAACACAAAATGAACTTGAATATTCTTTTATTCCTAACAGACAAAAAAGCCCTTGCACATCTGATAAACATTTCTGTATAAGTAAAATTACTTATGGGGTAAGTGAAAAAAAAAAAAGTTTCCAGTCTTTGAAACAAGGGAATATTGGTATTAATGTCTATGAGCTTGTCCATGGCTCTGCTAGGCTAAAATGAATTTTATAAATAACACTGAATTGTGTATGTCCGGGTTTGCTGGACTGTCATAGACTCTTGTGACTTGGTTACGTTGAACATTTACAGGTTCATTTGTTGCATATGCCAGTGCTCCCAGAAATCCCCCTTCTGAATTCTAAACCAAGTTGGTTTTGGTGTGGTTCTTAGAAGTATAGAAAGACCTGGTATCCGGGGTCAGGGCAACTGAAGGGTGTGCCCATGGCTGCAGAGCACATGGCACTATTATAGTCATTTGATAAGTTAGTCTTGTGACCTTGACCAAATTCACAGGGCCAGAAACAAAAGGTCCTCCGAGGAGCCTGATGGGGAGAAGAGCAGGAGACAGTAGTGGCTTTCCCAGAGAAACTCAGCCTCATTCTCAACAGCAGCCATTTGACAGGCTTTTCCCTTATACCTGGCATATATCTGGTATATAAGTGTTTTACACATATACACACGCCATAAAGAGATGGGGACTGAATACTTAAAATGGTTTTCTATCCATAAAAATGGATATTCATGAGAGAAAATAAAAGGTTTTCTCTGTAAAAAAAAAAAGTTAACCACTTGGACAGATTTGTTGGGATAACAAACCATGCCATAGTTCGGGAACTATTGGTTTCGGGTTCATTTTGGGAGAGGCGAGGGAGCATTGTAGTCATTGTATTGCAGTCATATTGCAGTGAAAATAAAGGTGCTCTCGTGGGCAAGATGTCTGCTATCCAAACCTTTGCCTGGATTGTAATCTGAGAGTATCCATAAAAGGAAGAGTTTGGGGGTGAAGGAGTAAGGAATAAGGGGCAGACTAGAGGTACCACAGGAACATTAGTCAAGGGCCCTGGACAACATGATAGTTATTATTATTATTATTATTATTATTATTATTATTTGATTTGGGAACCATACCCAGCAGTGAGCAGAGCTTATTGTGCTCAGGGATCATTCTTTATGGTGCTCAGAGGATCATCCGGTTTCTGGGAATTGAACTTGAGTCAATCACATGTAAGACAAGTGCCCGGCCTGCTGTACTATCTCTTAGCATTATTTTTAAAATCAAGTAAGAACTTCAGCAGATAAGGCATACAACACAGAGATTTAATTACCAGTAAATTTCTATTGATTTTTGAAAATTGAGTTGAGACAATGGAATCCTAATTGGCTTGGCTCCCCTCAACATCAACAAAGGCAATGCAGAATCGTGTCTGGGGGGTTTTCTACAAACTCACTCTGAGCAGATGGCAGTGAAATGAAGGAGACCAGACAGACACACAGTGACTGTTCTTAGCTCGTTGTGCTAAGTGCCCACACGGGGGCCCCAATGGGAGCAGATTCAAGACCAGTCAAGCCTCTCCTCCAGCTGATCTCTGAACGTGAGTTTGGTTCATAGAGTTTCAAAGCTGCACTTAAAGTATCCGTGACTGAGTTTCTAATGTGTCTGCAATTCTCCCCCAGCACAGGGGGCTTGCTGGAGACCAGCTGAGCAGACGTAAGCGACTCTGAAATGCAAGACCATAGCAACACGACCTAAGACTTTTGCTCCTCTACCTATTTGGAAGTCTTAACCTGAGATGCTGTACTAGCAAGGAACTGAAGTAATCAGGGATGATAATATGGTGGAGCTATCTTTCTTTTTAAAATAGGACCCAAAGTGAAATAAGTGCATGAGTTCTATTGGAAATGCCAGGGATGTTCAGGAGTAAGTTATGCTACAGCCAAAATTTGTGTGTTGAAGCACGAATTCCCAAGGCCTCAGAACGGTATTTGGATGCAGTCTTTAAAAAGTTAATTAAGGTAATGTGAGGTCAGAGGGTGAAGCTCTAATCAATATGGCCAGCGCCCTTTATCTAAGATAAAGAGGGAAGAGGAAAGGGCGAGTATCAAGGAAATCCTGGGCACAGCTAGGAAGTGGGTCTGTACAAACCCAAGAAAAGAACTGGGAGAAGCGCCCCTCTGGCACTTTGATCTTGAATCCCAGCCTCCAGAGTCCCAGTAAAATAACGGCAGTCCACAGGCTTCAGACACTTGATTCTCCCTAAAACTCCTGACAAAACTTTATTCTTAATTTCATAAATGGATATGTTTTCAGAGTGTCCAGAGTCTTAGAAATCCTGAATTTATATTTTAAATGGACTCTGGGCCAGGCTGTTTTCACTCAGGGTGCCCCAGAGGGAGAACCCTCCCCACCCCAAGGGACCCATTCCTGGCAGCCGACCTCCACTACCCAACCACCCATGCTCAAGGCCACTTTCTGAACTTTGGGGTCGCTTTGTGGCTGCACGACACAATATAAGACACTTTCTACCCATTTTCCATAATTACCTTACCATATTTGATGAGTTCAGATAATAGGCAACAAATCATATATATACACACACAAATACATACATATACATATATACATATACATATATATACATACACACACACACACACACACACACACACACACACACACACACACATATATATACCTCTCGGAGAGCCCAGTTAGCTACCGAGAGTATCCTGCCTGCACAGGCAGAGCCTGGCCAGCTACCAATGGCGTATTCAATATGCCAAAAACAGTAATGATAGGTCTCATTTCCCTGACCCTGAAAGAGCCTCTAATCATTGGGAAAGACGAGTAAGGAGAGGCTGCTAAAATCTCAGGGCTGGGAAGAATAGACATGTTACTGGTGTCTGTTCAAGTAAATCGACAAACAACGGGATGACACTGATACGGTGATTTTAAATTGCAGTATACTTTACTTAATGAGATGCACTGATTTTTTTAAAACAATTGTTATAGCCATTCAGCTTCCACAATCTGAAGCTGATCATATATGATTTGTCATACTATGTTTGTTTGTTTGTTTGTTTGTGGGTTATACATGGGCTGTGTTCAATATTCAGGAATCACTTCTGGTGGGCTTGGGGTACCATGTAGATTGCTGAGTATCGAACCCTGGCTGGCCGTGTGCAAGGCAAGCACTCTAGCCGTTGTATTTTTTCTCCAGCCCCCAAAAGTCATACTTTCATGTGTGAGAAATAACCTTACTCTTCAAGGTTACTTTTGGGTTTTTAGTGAAAGGGAGGATTTTAATCCTTTATGTTGCTATGCTTCAAGGGATTTTTAAAAATTGCATAAATTTGGAAAGAAATATATATATTTTGGAAAGAAATCCTGGAAAAAGCCATGTTTTGAAAAAATATAAAAACTGAAGTAGATCATTGTCCATATTGGTTTCTTGCTAATTCAAATATTTTATGTGAATTTCAAAAGAACTTGGATTTTCATTCATCAAAATTATGTGATAAAAATGTATTTTATTAATTTATCGAACAGTCATTAAAAATGCTATGTCTTTAATTTTCCAAATGGAAATGTTTAGAGCAACTCAATCTAAAACCAGAATTGCTAAATGTTTTAATCATATGGCCCAAAGAAGAGCTCCAAAAATTTTATGAAAATCGAATTCATATGTCCCAATAATCAAGTAAAAATTTAAGTCCAGCCTATAAACATTTAGAAAATGCCTAATTGGGTGCCAACAATATTCTAAAAAATAGTGGAATCTGAACTTAAATTATTTTTGAGGAATTAGAGCTATAGGAGAGATGTATGTTTATTTATTTTATTATTCAGAAGACATAGAGACATATGTCAATTCTGTCATTGCATATCACCATATAATAATATTATATACAAATGTCAATATAAATCATAACAATGTTTTGTCTTTGTTTGAATTTATCACAGATAAAAATAACTTAAAATGCATAAGAGAAACTCTTCCTGAAATGGAAGCAATAACTTCTATACTTTTTCATTTCATGTCATTTGGAGCATGCATATCAGAGTTGGATAACTAAACTTTTTTAGTTGTACTGTGTATTAAATCAGTTTCAAAAGGGAAAGTGAATGAGATCTTGAAAGAAAAGGAGAAAAGGCAGAAGCTAGAAATGAAGGCTAGATATGCACATAGGGAGAAGGCAATCAACTGAACAGCAGTGGGCAGTTAAATACAGATGGCTGGGATGAAGGGGAATGACGGCTGGCTGACAGTGTGACAGTGGAAGCATATGGGATTTAGTAGTCACCTACTTCTTTGAATCCATTCTCCACTATATTTATCCTCTGTCCACCAGTCCATCCTGCAAGACTGTACAAATTATAGAAACTGGGTCTTTTCTGCACCCTGGCCCTAAATCAAATAGTGTCATCGAGGCACTGGCATGAAGACAGGAAGACATGAATAGCTGGTAGACTCAACACTCAACCTTTCTTTGCTTTTGTCTAGTGTGGACTTTCCATAGCTCATTCCAGTTGGTCACACCCTAGGAATTACAGCAAAAAGAGGTTTTGAAGGCACCTCTCTTCCATCCTCCATTTTCTATCGAGCAGACCTTTCAATGAATCCTCGTTTTAGCTAGTTTTTCGGAAGCCATATTGTTCCCTCTTAATTTTCTTAATGTTCCCATTTCTTTATAAAATGGTCCTTGGCTGATTTTTTTGAATTGTCATTTTATATGAGCCATCTGATGCGCCAAAAATTAATAGGGCAATTAGCTCTTCAGTGTCTATAAGAAAAATACTAGGTAAAATTAGATTACAAGGTAGGTATTTCTTTATTCAATCCTCAGAAAACCACTAGGCTTTCAGATTCTGAGAATTAAAAAATTCAGCATAAAATTATTTTGAAGTTATGCATATTGATGCTGATTATGCCAGGAATAAGAAAAGTGGAAGAGTAAAGTAAAAAAAAATCTGGAGACAAATACAGATATGAATGTTAGTATAAGATGATTTTTCTGGCTCTCAGTGACTAGATACAAAAGAAAGCAGTAATAAGAAGAGACTAAAACTTCTATCTTAAGACACAGGCCAGTGCCTGCCATGTTACCTTCATGGAATATACAGACTCAGGTTACAGTGCATGTGCATCAAGCAACGACTCAACAAGACATTAGGGGTGAAAACAGAGATTCTTGGGGCTGGAGAAATAGTACCGGGCTTAAGGCACTGGTATTGCTTGACGTTAACCATGATTTTATCCCCAGCACTGCATATTGTCCTGCCAGGAGTGAGCCCAGAGGACAGAGTCAGGAATGAGCCTGAAGGTCTATGGGGTCTGAGAACCTCCTGAAATGAACAGGGGAAATAAGATTATGAAGCTGAGCTTCAGGGACTTGACTGATCTCTGAGAAGGGGAGTTGTCTGGGTAGAATGATACTTTGAAAAGTCCTAAATTGGGGAAGAGTAGCCAGGCCTTTTATCCCCAGATGATATAGGGGCTTTTATTGCTACTAAGTTACCTGCAAATTTATAACTAAAAATATAAATCATCTGCCATAGTTTTGTAACTTTGGGATGGTCTTTTCCTCTGGTCTGACTTGATGGCACTATTGTGGTTACAGTCAAATGACTGTTTCACTTTTTTTACCCTGATAAGAATCCAGATTCCAGATAAAAGGTCAGTGCAACCTTATATTGGGTTCATGATTCCAGAGCCTAGATGTACAGTGTTAATCATTGTTTTATTGAACTGAGAGTTGAAATCACTTATTTGCTCCTTTTTTTTTGCTCACTGAACATTTGAACACAAGTATGTTACCATATTTGTTGTGGCAAATTATCCCAACTGCCAAATAATTTTATTCTAATTACCAAATTAAGAGTTTTAGTTGGTACTCCTAAGTAGTTGCAATTCAGGGGACTTCATAGATTATCTCTTGGATTTCTCATATTCGGTAGTAATTGTTAATATAAAGTTGTGTAGCTACAGAACTATGATAAATGATTCCACTTGCTTTGATTCATAATGCAAAGTTTAAAAGATAGTAAAAAACAAGGACTGGGGAGATAGTACAGTGGAAAGGAGCTTGCCTTGATGCAGCAGACCTGGGGTTAATTCCCTGCACCTTATAAGACTCTGAGCACTGCCAGGAATGAGCCCTGAGCACCACTGGGTATGACTCACCAAAAAGCAAATACAAAAACAAAAAAGAGTAATTAAATTAATTTAGTTACTGGAAAATGTTCAAAGAAAAATGGAATGGGAACTATCCAATTTTACTACTTAAGATCTGTGTAAAGCGAACATGATGGCCACTCAATACCTCTATTGCAAACTACAACATCCAACATGAGAGATAACACAGGAGAATGCCCTGCCGCAGAGGCAGGGTGGAATGGTGGGGGCTGGGGTGGGGGTGGTGGGAGGGATACTGGGAACATTGGTGGAGGAGAATGGGCACTGGTGGAGGGATGTAAACAAAATGGAAACATGAAAGTTCATAAGTTTATAACTGTACCTCACTAATAAAATTTTTTTTAAATCTGTGTAAGGAAGGATATTGGCAGCTATGCATAATGATGATGTCTTCCATACCCACCGTCCTTTCTAAAATACCTTCTGTGAAATTTACAGAATATCTTTTGATATTGATGAAAGGATTTACTTGTTTTTTTACATAAAGTGTTTGCAATGCGATCTTTGAGAATTGTAATTAGCAATTTAAACTGAAATCAGGTGATTTGTTTCACTTTTGTGATTTTTACATTAAACTTCAAGAGAACAAAATGTCCTACTTGTAGAAGTTAAGAAATGTTCAGCTAAATTTGGCTCGTTCATAATTTAAGTCCACTGAATTCAAAAGATATGTTTAAACACTTTGCTATATTCGCTGATCAACTTTAAAACTTGCCGAGCTAGACTTTGAAGAGCTCTCAATGATTATTGAATAGATTATATTTAAATATTCTTTTTAAGACTGATTAATGAAATTGCACCAAATTTTAAATGTGACTGACAGCTAGGTATGCTCAATTACAGCTTAGGGGACGTTAGTAACATTCCCCTAGTAAATGTCCTAGGATTATAAATAGAATAAAGTGATTTGAATGCCAAGTGAAAATGTTTAAAAATGTGTTATCACCATATATTTATAATAATTTGGGGCAGGGCTGGCCTATCTGCATACAAGGCTTTCTCCTAGCCCTGTATGCATGAGTCACTCTTGGCATTGATCATGGAACCATATGTTGTACCAAGGATTGAATCCTGGTCGGGCACATGAAAGGCAAGTGCCTTTTTTGCACCACTATCTCTCTAGCCCCATTGAGAATAATCTTAAATCCAACATGCCAGTAATGGTTATTTTATGCACAAAACCTCACAAATACTAAAACCTAATACCAGTTATTAAAATATTCTGATGTTTTCCTTTCCTATGCTGAAGAAAATCAAAGTACATGATTATTTTCTAAAAAAACCTTTATGCTGAGCTGACGGTATATCGACCCCCATGTGTTGTAGTTTTGCCCTTCTCTTAGAATCTATTCTGGTGTCTTATGACTGGTGGCCCTAAGGGTTAGAAGTATCCTCTGGTATGTGGATTGTATCTATCTCCACATCTTTAACAGACCCAGTATGAAATTTGTCCTCAAAGAGAAGCTTTCCCTGTACATGCTTTCGCTGTACACACAAGCTGCTCCATCCTGGTCCCTGTAAGGCTATCAAACATGAAGTCATCTCTGTCTACTGTTGCTTGGTTATATATCTCTGTCCATAGGAAGAGGAACTCGGTGAAGTTCAGTTTGTTTGCCTGTTTAAAAGATACCTTTGCGTGTATTGTTTCTTTGGTCCTGGATCATTATTTTTGAACATAAATGTTTTCTCATTAAGGTAACCTTATTCTTTTTATTAATATCTGTCATTTTACTCCAAAGTCCAAAGTAGGAAAATGTGCCATTTATTGTTTAAAGATGCAAATTGGTGAGAGTCAGTCAACAGTGCAATCATATAAAATATTGTATTTTCAATAGAAGAGATTCGATATGGTTAGTATCCAGAAAAAATGCATTTTCTATGTCATCATTGTGTTTGAAACTTCTGGAGTATTAAAATATGAGTTGTCAAACTACAGAGTATATGTTTCTTTTGTTTCTTGAACCTAGCAATGCACTTATTATTGCTTTTTATTACTCATATTATAAAACATAAATAAGATGAAATGTGTTTTGACATTGAACAAACTCAAATAAAATTAATAGTTTTATATTTAGAACTTTAATATAATCTGATTAAGACATATGTGTTAAAATAATTGCTACTTTCTTCATTATTTTATTGTCTTTTGTGACTTTAGTGCTAAACGATGCACATTGCTATTTTACAGAATTTAGTTTATGTAAAAATTTTAAAAATCCAAAAATATTTTGGTAAAATAATTCACAAATATCCCAAAGCTAATTTAAATGGGTATCAAATACCATGCCCAGGATATTTCTTTTCCACTTACACCATGATCATATAGGGAGGTTCTACAAGGGTCTATTTTAGAGAAATCTTTGTGGCAAACTTTCCTCTTATTTCATAGGATCAATTAGTAATTTCTAAAATATTATGGTTAAAATGATGGTTGTATTGGTATTGGAAAGCCTAACTTCTGACTTCCAAGTAATATTTTCTAGAACAGATGAATTCTGATGTGGAATTCAAAACACTTGTAAATAATGACCTTCCAAGAAACCTATCTTCTTCCCTTCTGATGTTTTGCCACCTTGAAAAACAACATAGTTCTCTGTAGTTGGAAGCCTGCCTCATGAGCAGGGGAGAAGGAAGCTCGAATGGAGAGGGGATCACTAAGAAGATAATGGTTAGAGGGATGGGTTGGGAGGGGAGATGTGTGCTGATAGTAGATAAAAGACCAAAAGTGATGGCTTCTCAGTATCTGTGTTGCAAACCATCATGCACAAAAGTACAAAAATAGAGAGTATGGGGGAAATTGTCTGCCCAGGAAGCAGGGGGAGGGTGGGAAAGGGGGGTATACTGGGTAGATTGGTGGTGGGGAATGTGCACTGGTGGAGGGATGGGTGTTTGAACATTGTATGATTGTAGTAACTCAAACAAGGAAGCTTGTAACTGTATCTCACAGTGATTCAATAAAATAAAAATTTTTTACATATATATTTTTTTTATTGAATCAACATGAGACACAGTTACAGACTTACAAACTTTCATGATTACGTTTCAGTCACACAATGATCGAGCATCCATCCCTCTACCAGTGCCCATTCCCAACCCCAATGATCCCAGTATCTCTCCTGCCACCTTCACCCTTCCCTCCCTCTGCCTCTGTGGCAGGCACATTCCATCTTACTCTCTCTCTTCTTTTCGGTGATTTGATTTGCAATAAAGGTACTAAGAGACATCATGTTTTGTCCATATTCTACTTTCAGAACACACCTCTCATCCCAAGTGATCCCTTCAATCATCATTTACTTAGTGTTCCCTTCTCTATCCCAGCTGCCTTTTCCTTCAGCATGTGAGGCCGGCTTTTAAGCCATGGTGCAATCCTCCTGGCTCTTATCTCTGCTTTTCTTAGGTGTTAGTCTCCTTTTATGTTACTTATATTCTACAAATGAGTGCAGTCATTCTGTGTCTATCCTTTCCTTTCTGACTTATTTCACTTAGCATGATTCTTTCCATGTTGATCCACTTCTCTGCAAAGTTCATGATTTCATCTTTTCTAACAGCTGCATAGTATTCCATTGTGTAGATATACCAAAGTTACATTAACCAGTCATTGGACACTCAGGTATTTTCCAGATTCTGGCTATTGTATATTGTGCTGCAATAAACCCTGCAAGTGCATATGTTATTTCTACTGTATTTTTTTGCATCTCTGGGATATAGTCCCAGAAGTGGTATTGCTGGGACATATGGGAGCTCAGTTCCTAGTATTTGGAGGAATGAATGTTCATATTGTTTTCCAAAATGACTGGACCAGTCGGCATTCCCACAAGCAATAAATGAGAATTCCTTTCTGCCCAAATCCGTGCCAGCACTGGTTGTTCTTGTTCTTTTTTGATGCGTGCCAGTTTCTGTGGTGTAATATGATACCCCATTGTTGTTTCTATTTGCATCTCCCTGATGATTAGTGATACAGAGCATTTTTTCGAGTGTCTTTTGGCCATTTGACTTTCATTGTTGAGGCAGTTTCTGTTCATTTCTTCTCCCCATTTTTTTTTCTTTTTGGGTCACAACTATTGATGCACAGGAGTTACTCCTGGCTCTGCACTCAGGAATCACCCCTGGCAGTGCTCAGGGTACCATATGGGATGCTGGGAACCAAACCTGAGTTGGCTGTGTGCAAGGCAAGTGCCTTACCCGCTGTACTATTGCTCCAGCCCCTTCTTCCCATTTTTGGATGAAATTGGGTCTTATTTTCTTATAAATTTCAACCAGTGTCTTGTATTACTGATGGACATTGGGTAAAAATTTTTTCTCATGCCTTGGACTCTTTCAATATTTTGGTCACTGTTTTTTTTTGAGGTGCAGAAACATCTTAGTTTAATATAATGCCATTTGTTCATATTTATTTCAACTTTCATGGTCAATGGTATTTCATCTTTGAAGATGCCTTTAGCTTTGATATCATGGACATTTCTACCTACATTTCCCTCCATGAACCTTATGGATTCAGTTCTGATATTGAGGTTTTTAAGGCATTTGGATCTAACTTTTGTGCTTGGTGTTAGACAAAGGTATGAGTTCATTTTTTTTTTTTGCATCTAGTTGCCTAGTTTTCCCAGCACCACTTTTTGAAGAAGCTTTCCTTGCTCCACTTCACATTTCTTGCTCATTTATCAAAGATTGAGTGATCATATACTTGAGTGTCTATGTCAGAATATTCAACTCTGTTCCATTGGTCTAAGAGTTGGTTTCTATTTCAATACCATACTGTTTTAATTACTACTGCTTTGCAGTACAGTTTGAAAAAGGGACGATGATGCCACCCATCCTCTTTTTCACAAGGATTGCTTTGGCTATTCGTCAGGGTTTATTGCTCCATGTGAATTTCAGGAGTGTCTATTTCTTTGAAGAATGTCATGGATATTCTTTTAGGGATTGAATTGACTGTATAATGGTTTTGGGGAGTATTGTAATTTTGACAATGTTCATCAGGGAGATGCAAATCAAAACAACTATGAGATACCACCTCACACCACAGAGAATGGCACACACCCAAAAGAACAAAAGCAACAGGTGTTGGCGTGGATGTGGGGAGAAAGAGACCCTTCTACATTGCTGGTGGGAATGCCAACTGGTTCAGCCTTTTTGGAAAACTATATGGATGGTTCTCAAAAAATTAAAATTGAGCTCCCAATTGACCCAGCAATACCACTTCTGGGAATATATCCCAGAGAGGCAAAAAAGTATAGTTGAAATGACATCTGCACTTATATGTTCATTGCAGCACTGTTTACAGTAGCCAGAATCTGGAAAAAACCTGAGTGCCCAGAAACAGATGACTGGTTAAAGAAACTTTTGTGGTACATCTATACAATGGAATACTCTGCAGCTGTTAGACAAGATGAAGTCATCAACTTTTTGTATAAGTGGATCAACATGGAAAGTATCAGGCTAAGTGAAATGAGTCAGAAAGAGAGAGACAGACATAGAAAGATTGCACTCATCTGTGGAATATAAAATAACAGAATAGGAGACTAACACCCAGAAATTCTACTATTTTTAATAGTAGAAATAAGGACCAGGAGGTTTGCTACCTGGCTTGGAAGCTGGCCTCACATGTTGTGGGTAAAGGCGGCTCAGATAGAGAAGGGAACACCAAGTAAAGTGTGATTGGAGGACCCACTTGGGATGGGAGATGCACGCTGAAAGTGGACTGTAGATTGAACACAATGGCCACTCGATACCTCTATTGCAAACCACAACACTCAAAAGGAGAGAGAGAACAAAAGGGAATGCCCTGCCACAGAGGTTGGATGGGGTGCGGGGGATGGGATTGGGGGGGCGGAAGGGATACTGGGATCATTGGTGGTGGAGAATGGGCACTGATGGAGGGATGGGTTCTCGAGTATTGTATGACTGAAACACAAGCATGAAAATATGTAAATCTTTAACCATACCCTCACAGTGATTCACTAATAAAAAAAATCAAACACCATGACCAAGTAGGATTTATCCCAGATATGCAACAAGACAAATTTGCCCACTTTCACCACTTTTATTCAATTATTCAATATAGTACTGGAAGTACTTGGTATATCTGTATTTAGAGAGAAGAAAATGCAACTGACTTAAAATTCACTATGATGCTAAATTTTCAGAATTTGGATATAGAGTAAGAGAGACATATATTTTATGCACTTGACAGAATTTTAAGAAATACTTCTGTTTAAGATATAAGTTTTAGAAAGAAGGAAAATATTCAATTAGAACCTTTGACAGGAGGTGGTTTGTTCATGGCTTTCTTTTATTAGGTACAATAATGAGGTAAACATTTAAGTTCAAAACCCAGCAGGCATCACTGGGTACTTTACTGGGGGGAAAAAGCAGCAACCAGTCAAATAAATATAAAATCCAGAAATGGTACTTTTGTCCAACCTCCATTCTTCAAAAGGTTAAAGTCAGAAAATGATGTGAACTTTCAGTACTTGAGGATGAACAGCTGCGGGCTGGAGTCAATAGTGATAAATCCTTGTAAATTTCTAGGCTGACTGAAGATTTTTCAGATATTGGAAACTACTACAGCATGCGTTCTTAAGGTCATTTTTTGTTTAATGCTATGTTTTATGTTTCTAAGGTTTCATTTTATTCTGCTTTTGGTTATATGAGCAATGTTTCTTTTGCTTACTCTGTATGTGCATGTTTTACTCTGGTGAAAAAAAATTGTGGGTCTGTCTTTAGCTATTAGATTTTTTTTTTTTAAGATTGTGCCTTGTGGAAATAAAGGAAGGTCAAGTAAATGAGAAAAGCAAAAGCTGCTTATTCTGAGTGTGCTGTCGTAAGGGGAACAGCCATTGTCAGTTTTGTTTTGATAGAGAGTCAAAGGCAGGCATGGAGTGACAGAGCGCATCAGAGGAGAAAAGAGGGAAGGCTCAAAGAGGCCCTGACCTGGACTAACTAGAGGGGCGACATTGTAGCAGGCGCAAAACTCAGGAAAGCTAGCAATCATAATCACATCCACTCATTTGGGGCCTGCGTGTCCCAAGGCATCGTGGAGCTGCCGAAATTGCTACTGGAGAGCTTCATCTGGATTGCTCAAAGTTTGGTGGCAGTCTGGCATCTCGGTATAATGCAGCCAATCAGTTGGTTTCCTGGACAGGTTACTGCGAGAGTAATTCAAAAGACCTTTAGAGCATCCTTGGTCCTTGTGCAATTTGTATACTTGGCAATTTAGCTCTTACAGTGTTTCTGAATTCATGACTTTCCCTGTTCCCTCATCCCTGGTGGTTCCCTAACCGCTCTCCTCTCCTGCCTGTGTTTGAAGCAAACAGAGGCTTCCTTGCTCTTGCTTGAGAGGGGTAAACCAGTTATTCTTTAAGAAACGCTCCCCAGTACAATGAGCACAGGGTTATTTGGCACCGTTCTTTCTGATCTCTGCTCAAATACTGTCTCTTCACCAAGACTTTTTTTTTTCTGATCTATTGACAATAACCTGGAGTGATAGCACAGTTGGTAGGGCATTTGCCTTGCACACAGCCAACCCGGGTTCAGTTCCTCCGTCCCTCTCGGAGAGCCTAGCAAGCTACTGAGAGTATCCACCCAATAGGCAGAGCCTGGCAAGCTCCCTGTGGCATATTCAATATGCCAAAAACAGTAACAAGTCTTGCAATGGAGACATTACTGGTGCCCGCTCGAGCAAATCTATGAAGAGCGGGACAAAAGTGACAGTGCTACAGTGCTATTGACAATAACCATATACAATCAGAATCTATCTCTGTTTACCTTCTTTTCCTTCTCAGAGACCATCGTTACCTTGATTCCCAATGCCCCCTGAGGTTATTTGTTGGTGGTGGATTATTTTTCTCTCTTGCCTTGTGAATATTGACATTTTGTTCCAATATTTTCTTCCATCAAAAATAAAACATGCAAAAACTTTGCCATTTGTGCACTTGAAAGAATTAAAATGACAGTAGATTTTTATTTACCACATGAACTAGGAAAATCTCAGCTCATTGTTTTGACTTTTCCTACTTCTCACAATATTTGTTTCATTACCTTTAGTTTTTCTACTTTTTTTTCACTCTCCCCTTCACAATTATTTGAATTTAATAAAAATGTTGTCTATGAAAAACATTCGGGAATTGTTTTGTGTGTACACTTAGCTCACTTTCAGCTAAATCACATTGATCCGATGATAATCATTATTTAGGGTTGCATTTGTTTTCAGAAAAATATCTATTCATTCATAGTTACTATATTAGTCATGACAAATGATTACTAGTTCCCATGAGAAGGAAACCAGAAATATAAAACAGTTTTATATAGTAGCAGTTTATTTTTGTTAAGTCAGTGCCTAATTGAAATTGATAGGTTAGCCAGAAGCTACAGTTTTGGGCAAGGTGTCAGTAATTCCATTTCCTTTCAGCAGTAGCTAAATTCAGTATAGTGTCATCCCTGGAATATCTGAACAAGAATGAGAAAGTGTAAATGAGCATGGTGTATCCCAGGACCCTGAGAGGTACATATTTATATTTCTGCATAGTATTTGCTATTTAAAAAGTAGATGCAAAACTACCATCATGAAAAGTTGGGTGATACACTCTTTTTATATGTTAAAACAAAAATAGTAAGAATTGAGAGATTCAAACCAGAAATACAAGCTTGCCGGAATGTATGAGGCTCTGGATTCAATTTCCAATGCTGCAAACATGCAAGCAAACAAAAAATATAAGCCATGATATCATATAAAGCAAAAAGGTAGAATGAAATTCTATTTGTTTTTGAAGAAAAAACACTGAAAAACTTTTAGCCAGATTGATCATTAAAATAATAAAAAAATATAAATTATTACAATTAGGATAAAAGTGATTGACATCATAGTATATCTTACAGGTATGCAGAAGGGGAAATTGATATTTTAACACATATAATAATACATTAAACAGTGTCAATGAAATTGACAAATTCCAAAATCTGACACAAGATGAAGCAGAGCATCTAATTTTCTTTTCTTTTTTTTTTTTTTTTATCTTAACAGATTCTTATATATCTGTCAATTTCTTTTACTTTAAAAAATTTTTAAGTCCAGGACAGTTAGAATGACTAAATGACACCTTTAATGATCAATATATATTCATTCTCATTTTAATTACCCTTTAAAAATATTTTAAGCTCAAGTTTGGAATTCTATATATATCATGAGATATTTCTTTTTTTTTATTTTTTTTTTATTGTGGAAAGTTACAAAGTTACAAAGTTTTCAGGTTTAAATCTCAGTTATACAATGCTCGAATACCCATCCCTTCACCAGTGCTCATATTCCACCACCAAGAATCCCAGTATAGCTCCACCCCGCCCCCTCACACCCCAAACACCCCCACGCCCCTAGCCCCCCCACCCTAAGCCCCCCCCGCCTGTGTAACTAATAAATTTCACTTTACTTTCACTTTGATTGCATACAATATTTCAACAAAACTCACTATTATTGTTTGGAGAGTCTCTCCCCTAAAGTCAGACCTGCTGAAAAGGAAGCATTAGGTAATTTGTTTTCCATAGCATCTAATTTTCTATATGGGGTAGTATGTGGTACTGTGGATACATTTTGTGTTAAAGTTATGTTAGAGCCTTCAAAATTTGTCTTGTTCACAGAATTTTCCATTTTCTTATGTATTCCACCTTATAGAAATATGTATTTTTCTTAGTAATCTTTAATTCCATTACCTTCAAAAAGTTTTTACATAGTCTAGTGTATTTGGGAAAATTCATTTTACTTTTAAAAGAAAAAGTTTAAATAATATAAAAGATAACAGTAGAGCTTCTAGTAAGTTATATACAAATAATTTTTTTTTAATTTTTATTAAATCACCATGTGGAAAGTTACAAAGTTCTCAGGTTTATATGTCAGTTATACAATATTCAAACACCCATCCCTTCACCAGTGCCCATATTCCACCACCAGAAACCCCAGTATACCCCCCGCCCCCACCCCCTACCCTCTACTGTATAACTAATGAATTTCACTTCATTTTTTCTTAACCTTGATTACATTCCATAATTCAACACAAAACTCACTATAGTTGTTGGAGTTTCCAACCAAGAGAGACAGACCTACTACATTTGATAATTAGTTTTTCATTGCTGGAAATGAAGAGATATGTAGCCCCACTGCTACAAGTACATAACTCTCTCTCTCTCTCTCTTTTTTTTTCTTTTTCCTTTTCCCTTTTTTTTTTTTTCTTTTTCCCCCTCATCCCCCTTCCTGCGCCTCATAGTATGGTGTATGCCACGCCGCGTCGGCCAGCGTGGGGCTTTTGCTTAGTTCACAGTCCAGAGGTGGCTGCTACATTAAAAACCTTCAATATTTCAACAAAAACTTACTGTTATTATTTGGAGTTCCCCCCCAAGTCAGACCTGTTCAAATGGAACCGTTTCACATTGCTGACAATTATGAATGTTAAGTCGCGTCTGCGCGGTTTTGGATTTCTGTATAAAGTCCAGGGAAAATTCTGCCAGAAATTACATAGCCCAGCTCACAGTCCCAGTGCATTGCTATAAGAAGTCTCTGAATTCAAATTCTTTAGGTGCAGAGTCTCCGATTCACGCTCAGCGGCTCCGGATTTATCTGGGCCGAGGGCGTGCCGGTTACGCCCCCTTCCCATGAGTTCCTGGGAGCCCCAAAAGTAAAAACCAAATACCTGTGGGTTTGGAGTCACAGAAGATGGCGCCTGCCACATGGGTGCTGCCACCCCGCCGCTTTCCGTGCAGGAAGACAGGGTGGGGAGGAAAAAAAATCCACCCCCGGCAGCACAGAGTTGTAGCCCAGTTCGGTGTCCCAGTGCATCGCTATCGGATGCTGTGCTGGATGCCCGAATGTGTTAGATCTCTGGAATCAAAGTCTTTAGGCGCAGAGGGTCCTATACAAATAATTTAAAGAAATTAAATATATTAATCACAGAAGAATCAAATGTGGTTAAAAAAACAGTTTAAGTACATCTTAATTTAGTGTTGAATAGAAATTGTAGGATTTAACATAGTGAACTGGAACAACTGGGGAAGCCACCTGGAGTAAATTTTGTAACATTTAGCATGCAATACTAAGAACTTGTAGGAGGGTTAAGAACCTATCTAAAGTTTAAAGGTTAGAAGAAAAAAACTTGGTAGAAGAAAATCTTTAAAAGATTATTTTAAAAGATCGGATTTATGACAACCTTTACTGAATCTCATATCCTAAAGCTACAATAAAAGACAATTTTTTATTACAATTTTTTTTACTTTAGCAAAGTGACATTGGTTTACAAGAGGTATATTTTTATGTGCCGGGAGTGTTCCCTTAACTAAACTTTGCTCATCACCAAAGTCTCAATAGCCTTTTACCACGTCCATACCCTTTATCATATTTTTTAAGGATTATGTGGAATTAATTCTACATAGCAGAAGTGTTAAAAACAAAATAAAAGCTAACAAATATGCAATATTTAAAAACATAGAAGAGGAAACGTAGTTACTTCTCTACTATGGAATTCCTACAGGTCTGAAAAAACCATTGACCCACTTACCAAAGATTGTAAAAACTATAGAAGTTCCAAGTAAGGAAGTATAAATTGTACTTTTAGTATGAATTTAGAGTAAAGCTTTCTAAATAAGATATGAAACTGTGGACAAAGATTTAAATTTTTAATTATGTGCAACGTCAGCAAGGGTTCAGAGACGCAGAGCTATCCCAAAATAATGGTGGAAGAGCTAGCAGCTAAATCCTCAAGGAGAAAAGATGATAAGTCCTATCAAAATGCACATTTAAACAATGCCTCTGAGAAATGTGTGTACTGAGATATTTATTATCTCTCCAGAAATGAACTATTCGTATACAAGATGATTTGTACAGCCATCTGAAGAGCAAACTACTAGAAATTATCTAATGATTATCAATGTAGAAATATAGATTCATATATGATCAACATGGGAATTATCAATATGTTTTGTGCTATCATGTCAAAAATATACATGATATATAATGTATGGCCCCAGATGGAGAAATTGCTATGTGTCTGTAGCACTGTCATCACATTGTTCATTGATTTGCTCAAGCGGGCACCAGTCATCTCTCAATTGTGAGATTTGTTTACTGTTTTTGGCATATCGAATATGCCACAGGTAGCTTGCCAGCTCTGTTGTGCAGGCGGGATACTCTTGGTAGCTTGCCAGGCTCTTCGAGAAGGACAGAGGAATCGAACCCGGTTCAGCTGTGTGCTAGGCAAACGCCCTACCTGCTGTAATATCACTCCAGCTCTATGTTTCATATACATATATATATATTTATTTATGGATGCATCCTTCTTTAGTCAACTCACACTCACATACTGAGTGGTGTAAACAGTGAATAATTAGATTCCTTACATGTCTGGAGACTGGTGTTTCAAGGCCAAGGTACTGGTCAGCTTGAGAACCTGAGAGTTTTTCCTTGGTTTGTGGACAACTGCTTTCTCGCTTGTATCTTTCCACTGCAGAGAAACAAGGTGAGCAAAGTCTTTGTTGTCTTTTCAAGAAAAAAATTTCGTCATGAGCGTCTGTCTCTTGTGAGCTAAGTCATCTAAACCTAATACGACGACAGGTTCCTCTCCACACAGGTAGTCAGTACTTCAACATACAAATGCCTTAGAGCATAGAGTTCAGTCCAGAGCATAACCCATTTGAAACATCTAACATTCCATCATTGACTTGTTGAGTAATTTTTGGATTGTCCTCTCTCCCCCTGAATGAAGCTTAAGTTTATTGAAGTACCCCCATCGCAGTGCTCCGAGGCACATCCAGTTCCATCAGGCACTCCTATCATCTATGTTTATCTTTTAAAAGATTACTTTAAACTATTGAATTTGTGACTGCCTTTACTGAATATCTCATAAACTAAAGCTACAATAAAAAACAAAGTTTTGTTTTATGAAAGTGGTATTTGTTTACAAGAGGTAAATCTCAATGTGTTGGGGTGTATCCTTGCTAAAGTTTTCCCATCAACAGTCTCAATAGTCTTCCACCACTGTCTAATACCCCTTAAATATTTTTAAGTATTAATTATGCTGAAATAATCCTGCATGGCAAAAGTGCTAAAGTGAAATAAAAGCTAACAAAGACACAATATTTAAAAAACTCAGAACAGAAAAGTTTCCCCTCCATTGTTCTCTCCCCCCCGCCCCGTGTTAATCACTTATGTCCCCAAATCAGACCCTATATCTTGAAAGTCAAATCCTTGTAAGGGCTCTTGATTTTATATATGTAAGTGAAATAATTGCTTTGCTCTTTCCTTTATTCCTTTACATAGTGTATTCTAGAGCAATGTTGTTTTTGGTTTTTGTATAGACACAGGATGACAGTTAAGGCTCTGCTTTTGTAACATGGGAGTTCATTGGCTCCAAATAAATTTACTGCTAGGTGTCTATCATTTTGTTTTTTGACTTAAACCTCAGTTGCCCTTAGTTCCTAACACCTCAAAAGGGGAGGTCACAGTGAAGGACTCTGATGGGCCCAGGGCAAGCCACAAGCTACACTGGCAACAAAAAGGGACAGGCCAAGTGCCATAAGAAGTAGAATAAATTAGGAGCACAGTTGGTCGGTCATAGAACAAACTCTGTCATGATCTCAAAAGAAGTAACTGAATAAGGACCCTGCTGGGATTAGGAAAGACTAATCTGGCCTGAGGACTGTGGCCTGGGATATATAGTGTGCTGTGCCCAGGAAGAGTTACCCTTTAAGCTGAAAATATTTCTTACTGTGTCCATACAAAAGGACTAGAAATATTTCACTAAGATATAAATTTAAGATGGCTATTTAAATGGAGTTTTAGCTTAGAAAAGGAGAAAGCAATACACCCTTAGGTGGAATTCCGCCTTGGGGCAGATCTCTTAGCAGGAATTTAGAGTGCTGAGCCCTTAGGTGGGACTTTGTCCTTGAGCAAATCTTCTAGAAGGACTTCCCCTGAAGGAAGGACATTACATCTATTCATTGCTTATGATAGTGCTTAAACACACCGGTATGTAAGTGCTACTCTCAACCCCTTTAGATTTCTCTATAGCTAATGCTATGAGACTTGAATAAACGGCCACCAATGACCAACCAGCCTGGGGGTACTTGCTCGTACATTTGTTCTTTCCCATTGGCCATTGGCCGGATGGGGGGTGGGGTGGTGGTGATTGGCGTTGAACATACCAGGGAACCCTCAAGTCGCCTGGGGTGGGCCAGACACCCACCAGAACAGGGACAGGTAATAATTTGGGAAGTGTTTTATTCTCTAGTCTGACATGTTTTGATTGCTGAACCATATGAATCCCAAGACTGCAAGGCAAAAGCAAAATCTAGCTGGGACTTTAAAATTTCACTGAATTGATCAACCTGTTCATATGTTAGCTGTGTCAGATCAGAACATGCCTTGAGATTTTAAACTATTCACAGAAGAATGTGACCAAACTCAGGGAGCTAATGAGGTTGCTTCAAATTTTGCTTCAGAAAAAGTAGAGTTAAAGTAGTTTCTTTCAGATTGTTTACTTCGTTGAAATTTGGGCAAGAAATAATGATGATAAATCGTCTAATTTAAACAAGCCACTTTTACTGGCTACCTTAATAATGCTCCCAACATTATTTTTTTCTCCATTGCTTCCAGCAGGCTAAAGATGTGGAAACATAACCTGCTCATACAATCTTGCTCTCCACGGGACTCTTGCTCCCTGATGTCTCATATTCAACTATTTTATTCATTCAAGTCGTCTCTGTGGCTTTTGTAGGCAGGAATTTGAACATCTGTTCCAGTGCTTCACAAATGAAAAATTGGGGTCTTAAAGAAAGCCAAAAGCATGATGCGTTTGCTTTCCCCATCAATCTACTTGCTACACTGAGCTAAATAAAGGCTATCATTTAAGGACTTTAATCAACTTTAATAATGTTACGTTAAATTAGATTTCTCAATGTGCGAAGATTTATTTGATTACTTATATTTGGAAATACTTTCCACACATAATAGTAAAGGTTAAAATAGTAATTCAGAATAATTCAATATTTACGTACACAAACATAACCTCTGTGTAGGATGTTTATAGCAAAAAGGGAGAAACAATGAAGTGTTCTTTTTTAAAAAATCAATTGCTTTTAGTGCCTTTAACATATATAGTTCATAAGCTTTGTACAAAAATGTACATTTTGAATACATAAGTGGGAGAATTGGTGGTGGGAAAATTGAAATACATTTTAAAACATGGAGAAACTGTACTAGGTTATGAACCTGTATCTCTTACCTGTTATTCAGCTTAAGTTGGCATATATATACATACAATCTTTTCCTATATTAGCTCATATCATTAGATCCCTATCACCTCAGCTAATACTTCTAATTAATTGAGAAACTGATTGCAAGCTTTATTTATTTATTTTATTTTTATTTTATTTTTTGCTTTTTTTGGCTCTGCACTCAAGAATTACCCCTAGTGGTGCTCAGGAGACCATATGAGATGCTGGGAATCGAACCCGAGTCAGCCTTGTGCAAAGCAAACACCTTACCCCCTGTGCTATTGCTCCAGCCCCACTGATTGGAAACTTTATATGGATATTGGACTATGAGAATTAGATTATCAATTTTAATGTCAGTTATTAATGTTTCAGTAAAATATTTGTGGCCAACAAAGTTTCCCTTCCTACAGATACCAAGTAAAAACATTCTTAAGATTCTGGAAGAACCATGACGCTGCATGTACTGCTGTTTGGAGTGTTTCTCTCATTCAACTGTGATTTCCTTGACCGAGGACGTCTCAGCTTAAGTTGTACATTTGTAGTTCATTTCATAGTCACTGACACTTTGCATCCAGGTCTGAAAATCTTGGATGATTATTCATACAATGTATTTCTGGAAGCATGTTAACTTTTTTATATTGATTAAGAACCCTCTCCTAAGTAATTTGTCCTTTTCTATTTTTTTTGCTTTTTGGGTCACACCCAGTGATGCATAGGGGTCACTCCTGGCTCCGCACTCAGGAGTGACCCCTGGTGGTGCTCAGTGGACCATATGGGATGCTGGGAATCGAATCCGGGCTGGCCGCGTGCAAGGCATATGCCCTACACCAATAATTTGTGTCTTAAAAATTATTATGCTTTTATTAAAATTCTCATTATAAAAAATTCAATTTTGATTCCCCTTGAAGTCTGTATGTGCATATGAATACACAAACAGAAATTTGAACTCAGAGCTGTTCTAGACATAAATGGTTAAGTGTGTCCTTTCTGCTTTTAGATTAACCTCGAAAGATGTTTTCTCAGAAATAAAAAAATATCAAGCACTATACCCCCCTTTTCTGTAAGTAATACCTATTACAAAAGAGTTCCCATTTTAAATGACACTGATATACCAGTTCTGTTTGTTGTGAGATTTATTCCTTCATGCTTGGCAATTATGAATAACCTTTGAAGGATAAAGAAAACACTTAAAGCTTGGTAAGTCATGTGTACTGTTTCAGAAATTTGCCCTCAGTTCAAAGAACAAGCAAATATCACTCTCACTTACACATTCAAAATTCTCTGCCAAAAATAATTGATGAGAGAATTTTTCTCCATTTTCATACCAGATGATTTTATAAGATTTTTAGATAGACAAGAAAATGCCTAACTACTTTAAGGTTTACTTTAAGGTCTTAGATATTTGGCAACCCAGTCATCATGTTTATATTTTCAATGTTAATTTTTCACATTTTTTAAAATGAGAAAAATGCCTAAAAGAAAGAAAATATTATTTTTGGTGAAACTAAAGTACTATAATACTTTAAGTCACTGAAAAATTGAAGAAATGCTATGCTCAAAGGTCTGTTATTTCCAACTTGGGTATTAGATAAAACCACAAAAAAGGCCATGGGAGAGAGACATTCTATTGTTATTTAAAATTTTTTTAATAATTCTGAATGATCACCTATATGTATTTTTTAATGCTCAAATATAGTATAATGCATCTATCCTATTAACTTTTTAATATGCTAGAAATAATGCATTTCTCTGCTAAATTAAAAAAATGAGATGTCAAAAACAGAAATATCTTTAGAAAATTTACACAGGGTACCTAAATAAAAGCCCATAATACAAGTGTCCATCAAAAATTAAGTGAGAAATCCATTGCACTGACTTTCCCATTGTATTCTTAATCAGGCTTACGCTCAGGCTTACACTCATACAATAAGGTATACGTTTGTCAGTTCTAGCAGAGCCCCCTGTTAACAATACAAAGAGGGAAATCAGAAACTGCATAAATGGATTCTATGGATACAAAGCAAGAGATCTATTATTTCAGCTCCGACTGGAGAGCAGAGAGAGATCTTAAATCTTGGTGAACAACAGATGTGTAGGTGACAGGATGTCAACTGTCAGTCTTTAGAACTAAACCAGTAAAGTTAAGTTTTTGTTTGTCGCCATGCGTTAGAACACACACATAGTCTAACACACACATTTCATTTACTGGTGGTGCACTATAATTTAGGAAAAGCAGGGAGAGAGGTTGGCACAAATGTACGGCCCTTCATATATACAGGTGAATTTGCACAAATATAATGTGCAGGTCTTGTGTTCCTGCATTTGATTCAGTAACTGGTACTCTGTTTCTCAGTTAGTGTGGTTTTCTTCAAGCATCTTAAATACGAAGGTCAGAAAGTGGAAATTCAAAGGCCTAATTTTCACAGAAGTCCATTGAAGTGACAAGATCATTTTGTATAGGTTGCTCTGTGCATTTATTATTTTGGTGTGTGGGGGAGGACTGGATTGGGCCATAGTTAGCTATTCTCGGGTATTATTCGTGGCTCTGTGCTTGGGAATACTTTCCTGGAGGTGTGCACTGAAGTAATGATGGAGGGAAGTGAACACAAGGGTGGATGAAGTGGTGTTGGAACACTCTATTCATAAAACTGGTCGTATGTGGTGCCAGGGTTGAAATCCAGGTTGGACTCAGGCAAAGCAAACAGCTTCCCCACAATTCTGTCCCTGTGGTCCCCTGTCCTTTTTTTCTCTGGGGGAGAGATCACGCTTAGCTGTATTCCAGGTACTCGTGGCTCTACACACAGAGCTCACACCTGGCAGGGCCGTGCGTGGTGACCATCTGTGAAGCTGGAAATTGAACCCATTCTCCTAACTCTTTGCTCCCTCATCCTTATCCTTAATAAATCAGAGTTGTTATTACTTAAGGAGGACATTAGTATTTTATGGTAAGGAGGTGAAGTGGTATATAATTTGAAGATGTGTGAAGTTTGTACTCTGAAGTGTATCAAGTTGTGTGAAACGGAGTGTGTGGTGCAAACTAAACCTCCAAGAGCTGACACTGCAGGAGACGAAGGCGTGGGCGGGTTGTGCACTGGAACAATGATGGAGGGGAAGTGAACACTCGGGCGGATGAAGTGGTGTGGGAACACTCTAGTCATTAAACTGGTCAGAGTACTACTATCAGTCATGATACCTCAAATAAAATTTTTTTTATGGTTTTGATTTTTTGCCCATGCAAAGATGCTCAGGGTATACTTCTGGCTCCGTGATCAGGAATAACTCCTGACAGAACTCAGGAGACCAAGAGGGGTGCTGGGGATTGAACCTGAGTGGGCAACATTGCAAGGCAAGTGCCCTACCCACTAAGCTATCTCCCCAGCCATCACAAGTAAAATTTAAAAATTATACGGACTTATAGAATATACTGACTTATGAGATAGTTTGTATCTCCATAATGGTGTTTTCTGTGTGCATGTAAGACAGACGAAAGAAAGAAAGAAAGAAAGAAAGAAAGAAAGAAAGAAAGAAAGAAAGAAAGAAAGAAAGAAAGAAAGAAAGAAAGAAAGAAAGAAAGAAAGGAAGGAAGGAAGGAAGGAAGGAAGGAAGGAAGGAAGAAAGAAAGAAAGAAAGAAAGAAAGAAAGAAAGAAAGAAAGAAAGAAAGAAAGAAAGAAAGAAAGAAAGAAAGGAGGAAATGTAGAGCTATCACTATTCTTTATATCTTAGAGGTTTGCTGCATAATATATTTGTCAAATATATTTGTCAAATCGTAAACAAGTAATGGAAAAAGTATTTAATATTCATTATAATATCCTTAAAATAAAATCAATCAATTTATTTTCACAATTGTTTTGTCTTTAAAAACTTTCGCCAGGGCTGGAGTGATAGCACAGCAGGTAGGGCGTTTGCCTTGCATGCGGACGACCTGGGTTCGATTCCCAGCATCCCATATGGTCCCCTGAGCACCGCCAGGAGTAATTCCTGAGTGCATGAGCCAGGAGTGACCCCTGAGCATCGCTGGGTGTGACCCAAAAAAAGAAAAAGAAAAAAACCAACAAACAAACAAAAAAACTTTCGCATATATTTCATATGTAATCAAATTATTTTGTTAACATGTTACTGAAAAGGATAAGTTTTTAAGTGCATGAACCAAAGTTATTTATCATTTATTTTATGTGTATGCACTGTAATCCTAATGAAAAGCCTGGGTAATGGAGATAGATTACTGAGTTTAAATATGACCTTTGCCAGTAGTGAGGTAAGTAAAAAAATATCTGTGCAAGAGATAATTCATCTGTATAATGATGTTAAGTATTCCTGTCTCCTCTATAGTGTTGTGGTGGGAATTAAATGAGCCGATATATGCAAGTGCTTAAAAGACTGCCTTGATTAAAATGAGTGTATCTATAAATACAATAATAATAATGATATTAAATAACATATTGTATTTATACTAATAATAATTATCCTTATTGGTTTTGAGTTTGAGTTACACTAACAATTTACTTTCTCATATTTAAAATGGATGATCAGTAGAGTCTAACAGCATTGTTGAAGTTTTTGTTTGCTAAGTGAACATAGAAAGAAACATTTCTTTATCAAAAGGCCATATCAATTCCTGTACTGATTTGCCATTTGAAATTTTATCATCAAGTTATTTCCAAGTCATTAAACTCTATAATAAACATGCAACATTTAGTTAACTGGTTCCTTTTGGTTGGTCTTTCTGCTTGAATAAGATTTTCTATCATTCTGGCCATAATTATCATCCCTGGCATGCTTTTATCTATTTATCTAGCTAGGAATGTGAAAGACGGAAGGAAGGAAGGAAGGAAGGAAGGAAGGAAGGAAGGAAGGAAGGAAGGAAGGAAGGAAGGAAGGAAGGAAGGAAGGAAGGAAGGAAGGAAAGGAGGGAGGGAGGGAGGGAGGGAGGGAGGGAGGGAGTAAGGAACCACCTTTTACCTCAAGCCTAAACTCAGTTCAGTTTGATGATTTGTTGTCAGCTTCAATTCCTTCCTTTGACATTGTTATTATCTGGTCAGATTCATATTATTTGAAACTAAATATCAATTTTGCAGAAACTGTTTTTTTCTTTCTTACAGTTTACCCCCTAAACAAACATTGGAAATCTTTTTTATACCACATCTGTAAAGAAAAGGCACCCTCCAATTTCTGTGTATTAGACCTCTAAGGATAAAATTGCTAGTGGTGAAGAATCTTTCTTCCTCTCTCATTGACTCCCTCTCGGATCTGCATTTACGTGCAAATCCAATCTTCTCTATTTCTATGTCTGATCTTTTTGTTCACTCTGTCTCTATCTTTATCTCTACAACTAACCTCCATCACCTCTGTCTATATACACATATATATTGATCTGAAAATATTGATTTTTGTTTGATTTTGTTTTTGTCCACATTCTACTATGCTCAGGGTTTTCTCCTGCCTACTGATCAGAGATCACTTCTGGAAGTGCTCAGAGGAGACCTTATAAGGGGCTGGGATCGAAATTGGATTGTCCACGTGCAAGGCAAACTTCTAACCTGCTGTTTTATCTCTCTAGTCCCTAAGATTTTTAAAGATATCTTAAGTGGCTAGAGCAGCATGACACCTTTTTCCATAAACCTGTTCTCTTTTTTATAAACTCCTTTTGTTATTTCTCTGTCAAAATAACTAAAACAGGCTATTATTTTTTTAACAAAATCTCTAAGATGTCAGTGCAGTGGCTCGTACTAAACAAATCAGGATGCTAGAATCATTCTATGAATATGGTATTTAATTCTCAATCATTGTGATAAAAATTTGACAAATATTATAGTTGAAAAGATAATTAAATATGATTTATGTAAATGGGGGCATCTGGATAATAGACCAAGTGGCAGCCGATATCCTAACAAACATCCTGAATGTAGATACTGTGCTTTAAGGGCAACAAGATTAAGCATTAATACAGTATAATGAACATGTGACATCCCAAAGGTACATTCACCTGGTTAATACTAATTGTTCTGGAATTAATATCATCTGTATTTGAAATGTGACTTCTGAGGAAAATGAAAGTCAGAGTGAAACACTGTACCATATAAATATATGTGTGTGTGTGTGTGTGTGTGTGTGTATGTAAGGAAGACAATTGTAATAGTAGAAAGAGAGAATAGACTCAATTCTGCATCCGTATAAGTCAAACAATTTCTAAGCACTGCTGTTTGCTACTGGCAGGACACTGCTGGGCTTTCAGAGGGAACAGTAAGCCATAGGATTGAGTTAGCAGTTGAGTCATTTCCTAATGTAAAAATTTTATTCTGTAATTGGTGTCTTTTCAGTTAGGGAATTTCCCACTCGTGCCATCTGAAAGACAGGCTTCAAACTTCTCTGATTCTTGCATTTTAAAATGTGTCACTTGGGCCTGGGGGGTGAAGAAATAGTCTAGCAGGTAGGCACTTCCCTTGCACACATTCAACCTTGATTTGATCCCTGAGCTGGCCAGGAGTGATTCCTGCGTACACCTGGGTTTAGGGCACCTTCCAAAATGGCACCGGTTTCTTTAAAAATGTCAGCTGGGGGGCTGGAGCGATAGTACAACGGGTAGGGCGTTTGCCTTGCATGCAGCTGACTGGGTTCGATTCCCAGCATCCCATATGGTCCCCTGAGCACTGCCAAGGGTAATTCCTGACTGCAGAGTCAGGAGTAACCCCTGAGCATCACCAGGTGTGACCCAAAAAGGAAAAAAAAAAGTCAGCTGTATAAAACAGTGTTAAAGAGATACTTGTAAAGAAAAATAATTTTCAATTTCACTGTGTTACTTCCTTTATTTTCTGGTAGATACTTCAACTTGATTATGCAGGATATAGAAATAAAAATAATTACCTCAGGGGCTGGAGCGATAGCACAGCATGTAGGGCGTTTGCCTGGCATGCAGCCCGCCCTGATTCAATCCCCAGCATCCCATGTGGTCCCCCGAGCACCACCAGGAGAAATTCCTGAGAGCAGAGCCAGGAGTAACCCCTGAGCACTGTTGGGTGTGACCCAAAAAGAAAAAAAACAATTATCTCAGAGATTCGTCTTTAAAAATAAAATTTGACTCATTTTTGGATCATAGCTATCTTTAAAATGCCTGTTCTTGGATATAATAGAAGCTAGTCGGTACTGGTAAGGGCCTGTGTTTGTAAGAGGAGCAAGAAACATGATAGTTTACAAATGGGTTGATTGTGAAAAATATCAATGTGATTTATTTTCAAAACACTTTGTAACAAAATCTGATAGAGGTTAGTCAAGTAATTTTTTATTGTTTTGTGGCCACAGCTGCAGTGCCCTTGCCTCTACGCTTAGGGAGCACTACTGAAGGG
Organism: Sorex araneus; assembly: GCF_027595985.1. NCBI lineage: Eukaryota > Metazoa > Chordata > Mammalia > Eulipotyphla > Soricidae > Sorex > Sorex araneus. Next base: position 104,438,677 of record NC_073302.1, read on the forward strand.
GCAGGAGACGGAACTGGTCAGCACTGTGCAAGGCAAATGCACCACCCCGTACTATCATCCCAGGTCCAATCAGCAAGTCATTTAATTATCACAGTGCTTAGCATTTGGTGTCTGTTACATGATGCTCTGATCATATTAACTGATCTGTCACATGTGTGGGTCAATCCAATGTGTTTTGTAAAAGTAAATTGCAATGCTAAAACCCTACAAAACAGAAAAATGTTTGATTAAAGGAAACACAAAATTGTTGTTATTTATTAATTATAGATTGTTGTTATTTTCACTTAAAATAGTTCAAAAATATTTGTTAAATTGGAAATTCTCAGATGTTTGCCTCAAAGAGTGATATATATGTATATATATAAATTTTCTTTAATGCTTTCTTCCTTTTGCTAGTTCTTATGAAATGTAGGTGGCATGTTTCTAATGCAAGATTTTAGAAATTATTTCAACAACTTGTTATAAAATGGAATAATTTAAATCCTACAAATTGGATTCTTAGTTCAAACAAAAGAAAGAACAATGGAGACACATGGAAAAATATGAGTAATCAGGGAAAGCAAACAGAGAAACGTAAGTTTGAATAAAAGAGATACAAAGTGCACAGAATGAACAATTTGAAAATTGAACAATTGAATGAGAATAATAATGCAGAATTATTCAGAATGGATATCAGAATATTTTCTATAATGAAAGAAAAAATAAAAACTTCATCCAAAACATGTATTGAAAAACATTAAGAAAGGTTTTTTTTAAAAAGACTGACACTTTTGCTGGTAGGTTCATTGATCTTCAAGAATAAAGAAAGAAATCCACACACATTCGGAGAAAAGAAACAGGAGGTCACTTAAAAAAGAAAATAAGATGACTTTAAGTTTCTCAATAACTTTAGATAAAAGATGACAGGTGAAAAAAATTCTACAAAGTATGAAAAGAAAAGAAGAGAACTCAGCAATCCAAGGACTAGTTTATGTGCCATTCACTGTATAACATTCAGTGAAGATGCTGCTACAGAGAGTATTCACCTACTCATTACTAAAAGAATACACTGGCAAATAATATTCATTTTATCAGAATTCTATATACTTCAGAATTCTTGAAAATGACAAATATAAAACAGAATGAAAAACTCTCCTCTTTTCAAATGAAGATAGTAGGCGTACTAATTTTTCTCCAATTCATTGATTCAAATTTGCCCGGATATTTTACTCATTTTCTTTGACCAGAAAATTCATAATGTATGGTGATATATGTTTATAAGCATTCAAAATTAAGATTGATTTATATTTAGAGATATATGGTAGGAAAACTATTTCTATATGCTATGAACACTTAGTAAAAGTAAAACAAGATTTTTTTCTTAGAGATTATTTTCAAAAAGAGTATACATTTATTTAAAAATATTAGGTAAGTATATCTATAGTAATTATATATGCTACATATATACAGTGTATAGTGTAGGACATAATGAAACTAAAAAAGCAATGATAAAAAGTGATGAATAACAGTGGTTCTGGTTTAAATTGAGTGGTTAGTTGGAGACACAAATAAACAATAACCTGAGTATGTAGGTGCTTGCGGTCTCAGAAGCCCCCAGGTCAGGGCGATTGAGACTCCAGCCCTAGTCATCATTTCACAACCTGACACTGCTGGGAGAAAGGAAGGGGCCACAGGGCCATGTTTACCTTCAGTTTTGAGTAGCTGCCAACTGGCAACTCTGAACTCTGGACAATTGAAGTGTTAAAATGCAAAAAGTTTGCTATCCCCCCCCCTCTCTCTCTTTCTCTCCACACACACACAAACACACTCACACACACACACACACACACACACACACATTGCCCCTTGCTATTTCCCCTAAGTTAGGGGAAGCTACGAGATTGGCTAATTTTTATGAAAAATGATAAATTCTGAATGATTTAATGCCCATAAGACAAAAGCTTGATAAATACAGATAAGGTGAATAGTTTGTCTCTTCTGTATGTCTCCCTACAGGCTATACTATCAGTTAAGGATTTTATAGAGGGTCCCGTGAGACTGTTCAGCCAGTAGTTATGATGAAGTGATACCACTCACGACTGTCTCTTATTTCACCTTTTTCAGTCTATCTTGTCCTGGATTTGCACCCTGGGACAGAAAACAACTATACATGCTGCAAGATGGGCTTTACCACACACAGATACACACATCTCTCTCGATAACTTTAAAAACTGTACAAACATAAGTCAAAAACGCGAAGGCCACTCGCATTTCAGTCTCATTACAACATAGTTTTGTCATCATTTTATCACTGTCACTGTCATCCCATTGTTCATTGATTTGCTCCAGCCGGCACCAGTAATGTCTCCATTGTGAGACTTGTTGTTACTGTTTTTGGCATATCAAATATGCCACGGGTGCTTGCCAGGCTCTGCTGTGCAGGCGAGATACTCTCAGTAGCTTGCTGGGCTCTCTGAGAGGGGCAGAGGAATTGAACCTGGGTGTGCTGCGTGCAAGGCAAACGCCGTACCCGCTGTGCTGTGTGCTCCAGTCCAGTTTTGTCATAATCAAACAAAACTCTGAGTTCAAACAACTCCCACTTTGAATGCAATGTCCTATGGAGAAATGTCCAGGTAGGTTTGTCCCTTGTCAGATCTTGTAGGACAGTAACCAGCATCTCGTGAGAACAGAACGCCAGAGGTCTGAGAGATTCTATGGTGGGAAATCACTTGCCTCCTTGGACCTGAGCTCAGTCACCAGCAGTTCACCACCAGGACTGATTTCTGAGTTCCCAGCCTGGAGTTACTCCTGAGTGTGGAAGGATGTGCCCCCCCTAAACAAAACACAACACCCACAGAACAGAGTTCCAAGAGGAACTCTGTTTACTTCCTTCTGGTCCATGCGGTTCCACTCCTTCATCTTTCTTTACTGCGTGAGGAAAGTGTCAATAAGATTTGCCAGATATTAATTCTAGCACTTTTTTTTTTAATATCTAAGACTGTCTTGTAAAGTCAGACTCTTAAATTGAATAGAGGAGAGAAGGATAAAGTTATAGGGTAGCACAGAGTCAGGAAAAATGAGTGTGCCACTGGGGTGAGGAGGAGAATAAATATACATGAAATATAAATGGGTTCATGATAATACCATTGTCTTTTGGATGCACCTGGGACCAGTGCCCTTGTCCCCATGTCTCAAAACTCCCCTGATTTTATCACTGTTGTGATGGACAGTGTTGTGTAAGGTCAACCTGGATGGCTGACATCTTACCCCTAGACTAGGAGTCCTACAGCTTGCTATGACAAAACTTTAACAAAGGTTTGTTCCAATTCATATACATGTGACCCTGGAGAGCAGGAGAGCAGAGACCATTGGGTCATTCCTTACTTTCATGAAGGATGCTCCAGTTTCCCTGTATTTCAGGAGAACTTTCTGGAAGGCATTTGCTATGCTGCCAGGGTAGAAAACATGGACAGACTCAAGGCCTCTTCCTCACAATTGAAATGTATATGAAGTCCAATTGGCTTTTGTGTCTCTCTCTCTTTCTCTCTCTCTCTTTCTCTCTCACTCTCTTCTCTTGTTCCTTTTTCTCTTTTCTTTCTCTCTCTCTCTCTCTCTCTCTCTCTCTGTCTCTCTCTCTCTCTTTCTCTCTCACCTTTCTAAAATTATCTCCCTAGCAATAAAAGGTCACCACAGATGCTGTGACTTCAAACTTTGCTTTGGGAGGAACGTTCAATTAATAAAATTTGTTTTCATTTTTTAGGGTAAGCACCACTTGGTTATTACATTTATGGTGCAATAAAAGGAAGATTCCATAGGAAAAGCCACAAGAAGTGAGTCAAATAGTTTTCAGGGTAAAAGGGATATCGAATAGACTATCAAGGACAAAACTGAACTTATACGTATCTCTGTGCAAAAGTTATGATACCTCTGGATCAAGAATCCAGGATTTTTCAGAGATTTTTCAAATTAGTAGTTTTACTCATTTGTAAGACAAATGAATCTTAACTTTTTCATTGGCAATCAAATTGCTTTCTATCTTCCAAATAAAATGTAGAGAGAACAATGCTATATACTCATTAGACCATAAAAGAAAAGTAGGCAGCGACATTCAATGCATTAGAGGTAAGAAAACTCAAAGTTTGATACCAAAATAAGCCAGAATGTTGGAAAGAAAAGGGATATATTTATCTTCAGAAAACTGTTTTAAAATCTAATGACACCCAGAGGTACAATGTTTTGATATAATCAGATTGCACAGAAAGAAAAGCAATTTATTCAAGTTCAGTCAGTGAAAAAAAAAAGCAAGCAAACAAACAAACAACCAAGAAACTAAAAGAAAATATCTCAGAAGCCAGTCCCAGGAGCAAGAAAACCAAGTCTCAATTATACTTTTAATAACATTGTGGAAAGGAATATCTGATAACTTTCTTACTTTTTTATTTTGTCTTCTGTGCTCAAAATTATCTATAGCTTTGGGATTTAAGTGTGAGAAGAGAAAGAACTGAGAAGACAATTGACTTCACCCACAAATATGCAGATAGAAAATAGTTTTTTATTATATTAAGATGATAGAATTTTTTAAAAATTCCAAAATTAACAATATAAAATTTTCAGTCATAGTTATGGCTGCCATCAACAATCAGATAACTTAAGTTTTATCTACTTAGATATTAATGCAAGGAATCTCCTATCAAAGAACAGCAATTGTGGATTAAAAATAACGCTTGGGTTTAAGGTTTATTTTATGATGATTAAAGATTTAAAAACCCCAGATTTTCCTTGAAGTTAAAGTTCAAGTTAAACCAAATAAGATTTATATCAGTGATTTAATCACTCAAATAAATTTTTAATTAATTTTATATATACATATCTATAAATAAATTAGTTCCACTTTAGAACTTAATCCACAATCTTAAGGATTTCTATGCTCTATGATTTTATTTTAAGCAATTAATTCTTTGCTTGTTAGATAAATTTGTGAGTTTGTTAAGAAAGTAATCTTAAATACCTGGAAATATACTTAAATCTGCTAAATTAAAGCAATAAATATCCTAGAATTGTCTGCTATAACATTCCTCAGCATATTTGCTAACCTTCCTGGATGTTTAATTAAAATAATAAATCTGAAGGTAATTTTGTATTTTTAGATTAACATATTAAACTTGATCTATAAGATCCGCTAAAATAGTATCATCATTGTACAGAACAGATTATTCTTAAATTTAAAAATATTTTAATGTGATCTATTTATTCTAAATTTTTGTCTGTCTCTTATTAATTTCCTTCTGTACAAACTTGGAAAATAATGTGTGGTCTAGGAAAAGCAGATATTCCATATCAGATATTTGGATTTCTCTAGAGGTTCCCTAGGAGTTTCTTAAGATTTCTCTAGGAAACCAGAAGAGCTGGTGGCAGAGGTCATCACCTGCCTCGGGGAACCTGGAGGCTGTTTTTCAGTTTCTTCATGTTCTTTTTACATATGAACATATGGAAGGGTTTTGGTCATTTTGATGGCACTGAAGTCTCCAACGGTAAAGCGCCAATGATGACATTACGTTGATATTAATTTTAAATACACTCAGTTTCCAGTTCAGATTTTATATGGAATGTGTTCAAATCTACACTTGCCATTTTCAGATAGATAATTTTGCACTTCATCTGGATTCTGCATTGCATTGGAACTTAACAGATTCTACGATGTTTTAAAAATATTTGATACCATATTCTTGAACTCTAAAATCTCTAATAAGCTCATCTGCGAACAGTTTGAACATCATGCAAATGAAAAATATAATCGAAGCATAAATAGATTTATAATATCCAATTCGTGCCAAGGCTTCTCTCAATCATTTTAGACATGCTAGAACTACGCTCCCTAATCAGAATTAGTATAATAATTTGCATTCTCATGTAGCCCTCAGTAGGAGAGAAATAGTGGTGTTCTAATTTTCAAAACTAAATTTAGAAAGCGATTTCACGGTATCTACCTCAATCTACTGTCTCGTGCAGAATATCCGACGCTTTTAAATATGTAAATTATATCCTCATAGTTGCATACCTAGGATGGTTGAAGCTATATGGAGATAAATGAAAGACACAAAAGTATCTCTAAGACCAAAGATACTCCTAGGGGACTCCCGTAAAAGAGAGGCAAGAATGCCTTTCAATGGCTTTGGGAGAAAGGGGCAGATATTTATAATATACAAATGTTGGGAGCTATTGATTTTATAGAAAATGAGAAAAATGGATGTATACTAATAAGCTGGGATTGTGCTAATTTGATGGGGGTGTTGTCAATGACAATCATCCCAGTTTTGTGGGGTTTTGGGGGAAGCTCACCCAGCAATGCTCAGGGCTTACTCCTGGTTCTTAACTCAGGGATAAATCTTGGCTGAATTTTGGGGACCATACAGGATGGTCAAATGTCCGTAAACTGCATGCAAGGCTGTACCATCACATTACCCCCTAACCTTGTGTTTCTTTCAGTTGAGATTGATGAAAGAAAGAAAAAGGAAAAAGAAAAGAAATGAGAAAGGGAGAGTCTAAGTAAACTGAACAGGACATTTTGAACACCCAAGAGTTGTTATTTAAGAAGCTCTTCATTTCTCAGAAACATATTTTCAATTACTGGAGATAAATTTAGAATCACCAATTTCGGAATAAATGCAGTTTATAAATAATTTATTGGTAAACATAGAATTCAGACAACAGGGAGACATACAATTTTGGGAGAAATGATGTACAGATGAATATCTGTAAAGAACCAAATAAGAGAAAGGTAGGAAAAGGGAAATACTGAGGGAGTGAGAGGGAGAGAAAAATACTCTCAAATTATTATTGCACTAAAGGCTGGCCTATTCTACAAGACTATTCTCTTCTCTCAGTGTGCTACTCCTTCACCAATTACTTTACACATTAAGGCTGCTGTTGCATATTTCACAAATAAATCAGAGCAGTTAAGTGTCTATTGCTCCCGTGAGTCATCTAATTTGGAAGCTTTGGAACAGTTGTGGTTTAGGGCAATGCTCTGTGGAAGAGTAAACAAATGAAAACAAATCAGAGTTAGAGGGAATCATTTCTATTCCACTCACCTTTCCAAATTATTTCCATTACTCCTTTATCGCTTCCACAGACTAGCTTCAAAAATGACTGCATTAATAAGCCTTTTGTTGTTCTGGGCGGTGCGGATCCAGCTGTGCTCGGGGCATACTCCTGACTCTGTTCTCAGAGACGTCTCATGACAGGTCTTAGGGGACCATTTGAAATGCTGGGGATTGAGCCTGGGTCAGCTGCATGCAAGGCAAGGGCATCACCCACTGCGTTCTTTCCAGCCCTGCATAATATTCTTCTGTGCATTTCATTGCCTCCAGTTTACTTGTTCATTATCTTCCAATCAAACCTTTTTCCTTAAATAAATTAGTCTTTGTCAAAGTCTCAGGTGTGTCTGTTTTCTTTTTTCATATTTGCCATACCTCAGTAGCATTTGATAGCTAACCAGGCATTCGCATTTGAAATGTTTGCTTGGCTTCTTTGAGACCATGGTTTTCTCTTGACTCACAAAGCTCTCCTCTTTAGTATTTCTGCTTCCACATTTAACATGTAATTATAGGTATTTTACAAAGACTTGATCCCATAATGATTCAGATTTTTCCCCCCTACAATTGATATTTCCTTCCAAGATAAACCTCAAATCAATGTAATTCTCTTCCCTTTTCACTGAAGAAAGCAAATCATGACCAGTCTTTGAATTCATTTCTCTTCATTCACTTTTCTCTTGCTAAATGGTGGACTTGCTTTCTATTATGTGCTAAATAGTAGCACAAAGGTTTACACTATACTGTCTGAAAACAATTCGTTCCTAATTCACAGTACCTTAGATTCTTAGTAATGTTTCTTCTTTTGGTTCCTTGAAATTAGCATGAGTACACATTTCAAAGCATCTTTCCTAGAATAGCATCCTTTATTTCCTTCATGGTCTGAACAGAAATTTTATTTATGCATTTATCTCCTCCTCTGCCTCATTTTGGATCATGATATTCAAATGCCTATTATTGTATTCATTATAATTTAACTTTATGCAATATGTCCCGAGGTTACCTTCCTAGAAGGTCAATATGAGTTTGTGAATGAGAAAGGCAAGTTAAAGATGTCCAACACAGTTCATCACTCTCCTGACTCTTCTTTCTCTACACACACACACATATATATACATATATATATATATATATATTTGAATTGGGGTGGGGAGGCACAGAAAGGGTTAATAATAATGGATTCATCAACTCTACAATCTGATATGTGTAATAATATATGCATGTAGTACATAGACTTATATGTTTCATTACTGACAAAGACATCATATTTGAGAAACAGTACTTCTCATTCCCATCTGTTATTTTCATGCTTTGCTATATACTTCATTTTCCATTAGAATTTCTTCACATGTAAACATACATATAAATAAAATCCCCAGTTATCTTACAATGATGATTATATTTTGAATATGATTTCATATTAACTTTTGGAATTCCACAGTAACTTTTGGAATCCCAAATCTCCACATTTAAGATTATGTATTTAAAAGTTATTTGAACTATTATAACTCTTATTCTGCATATTTTACATTCATAGAAATTCTTTCCAATCTCAAGCTGTATTTTAAATTAAGAAAGGAAAAAATTATTTAAGGATGACAATACTTCCAAATGAGCTACTAGTCTATATTTTACACATTATTTTATGTTATTTGAAAAACTACAAGAGAGCATTTTTATCTAAAAATTTGAGTATATACTATGAGCATTGAAGAAGTGATCCAAGCAGTTGTTTGCACATTTTTAAGCAAAGAATATATATTTTTATATATTTTGCCTCTAATGTTTTTCAAAGTGATTCTAAGAATTGCAATTTTAGATTTTGTGAATTTCTTAGAAGTAACACTCACATTTCCTATTATCATTGCTTGATGACTATTTAAATGAGCCCAAATTAAGGTCTCCTAAGATTAAGACAATTATATAGAAAACATTAAAATTTTTCTCTTTAGTAAAAATTTGTCTGAATTAATGGTAGTGATTAATTGGAATTACACTCAGCATATAACTATGCAGCTTGATCTACGAGGAAAATTTTTGTTAACTCTGAGAATTAAAGACTTGATCTTTGACCTAATACTTTTCACTGTGATCAACTGGAAAAGTAACTACTTTTTTTTTGGTCTTGGTTATACTATGCTCACTCTCAAAGATATGAATTGAATTTAATCAGACTGAGAGAAAAAATTGTGTTCAGACATATGCCAAAAACAGTAACAATGGAGACATTATTGGTGCCCACTCAAACAAACTGATGAGCAACGGCATGACAGTGACAGTGACCACATAGATGTTGCAAATCATATATTACATATATTATGTAATATGCATATGTTTTGATGTGGAGTTATATATAGATATAAATACACATCAAATTAATCCTACTATGCTAGGCAGATTTAAAAATTTATTTTATAAAGTAGTTCACAATATTACCTTTAATATTCAACCACCAATCCCACCACCATTACACCTTCCTACCACCATATTTTGGGTGTCTCCATCCCAAACCCCAATCTCTGCCCCAAAGCAGAACTGAAATAATGTAATATTTCCCTCTAAGGTTGGTTGCCTCCTACTTTGAATTTTATCAAATGTGGTGCAGTACTCTTGGACTATGGGTAGGGTGTATCCTGTGAAATGTTGCGTGGCCACAAATGTGGCCACAGAAAGCTTCGCTTGTGGTGGAGGCTTGGCCCAAGCATGTGGAGAGTGGCCATGAGCAGGGTGGGGGTTGAGTTATGGAGGTTTTTGGCTGCCTGGGCTGAATCTATTGGGGTGAAGAGGGGTCTCACCCCTTTCCCCCCACCCCGGGTGCCCCAAGTGAAACAGCTAGGCAGCTTTTTAATGAATTGTATAAATAGGAAGGCATATGCTGAGCAGATAATGTGCACAAGGAGAACCATAAATTAAATGAAGATACCAACAGACTTCCTGTTGTCCCAATCTAGCTCTTGTTTCTAAGACAAGCCTCTTTAAAGTTTCTAGCTGAACCCTCTACTGATTTTCAAACTAATCTATCATTATGTATACAAATTTCCTTATACTTAGCACATAGTGTCTCTTCTTGGAAACTAGACGAGAGCTGACAAATTAAAGTAGGTTGATAAATATTTTATCCCGTGCTTTATGGCCAGTTCACCCTATCAGTAACCAATGCTGGGCTGGAGGCTCCTGGGGTTGATCTTATGGAAAGAATTAACCATAGTGCTAACAACCAATAAACTTGTGTAGCGCTATAGTACTGTCATCCCACTGTTCAACGATTTGCTCGAGCAGGTACCAGTAATGTCTCCATTGTGAGACTCGTTGTTACTGTTTTTAGCATATTAAATGTACTATGGGTAGCTTGCCAGACTCTGCCGTGTGTGTGGGATATTCTCTGTAGCTTGCTAGGCTCTCTGACAGAGACAGAAGAATTGAACCCGGGTCAGCCACATGCAAGACAAACCCTACCCACTGTACTAACACAAAAGATTTACTACTGAAGATTTGGGGATGCTGAATCACCTTGAGAAGTGGGTTTTTCCATTTTGGAGGGTAGAAGGTACAGGCCTGGGTTTTGCAGGCTCACTGTTTATTAGTGAATGGCATATAAGAAAGGAAATTGAAAGTATTAAAATAAAAATCTAAAAATCAAGCAGGCCAAATGGTCAGTGAGTGATATCAATCCGGATCTCTAAAATTAGGAATCCTAAGAGTTCTATGTAATCTAGTAATATGTGCAGTTTTGCATATAGGAGAGTCTTGTGAAGATAATATCTCCTTTAAGGAGATGCCACGGTAACCAGCCAGTAAATCTGGCACTTGCATAAAAACAAAACCAAAAAATCTAAATTGACTATTAGTACTTAGACTCCAGGTTTGAATAGTCTATGTGAGCCAATCATATTTAAATATGTGAGTTTGTAAAGAAAGAGATGAAAGTGTGACTTTAAAAATTTTGGCTATAGAGTAAGTAAAAGTGAATGAATAAAAAATATTTTTACCAAGTCATCAAGCTTCATGTCAAATAATAATAAAGCACCCCTGGAGCTATTTATTATGGAAACTAATGAAAGTTATGTTGATTAGAACAGAAACTAGATCATGAGTGAAGGTTTAGAATTTCAGACACTTTAACAGAGGAAGCCTTGATCTCAAGACAGGGAACACTATTTGGGGATAATAATAACGTAGGACTATTTATGTTAATATAAATAGAATACTAGACAATTGCTGAATTGTAAGCAATTAACATGTCATTTTTCAAGCCATAAATTAAGTCGCGAATTGATCCCATTATAATTCAACTTCTTTGGGACTTATTTTCTTTTTTGTCAGGCAGAGACTATGTGAGGAGTAAGAGTTCCTACCAGAGTGATAAAATCGAGCAAGAAAAAAAATACTCATAAAAACCAATAGGAAATACTTTTTTTTTAAAAGTGAGTGTGTAAGAAAGTAGAATGTGACTTTTCAAGTTGATGTTCTTTCTTGATCACACATCTCGTTTGCTCCTTTTTATGTTTTTAGCATGCTTATTTCCCCCAAGGGGAAGTCTGTGTTCTTTCTCAAGCAAATACTTTTCTTTCTTTCCCCTCACATCTTTCTGAATAAGTTTCATGAAGAACTATTTTGATTCACACACACACACACACACACACACACACACACACACACACACACACACACAAAGCAGGGGAAGGAAAAAAGCAGAATATGCACCAAATATTTGTCCATATTTATACAAAAGATAGCTAACATCCAAACTCCACATTTTACCTTTGGGCATTTTGATCCTAACATAATTTTTTTTCCTAAAGTAAAATAATTTACCAAAGTAATGATTTTTGTTCATTTATATATTTCTTTTTTTCACTTTCTATGTGTCTGAGCTTATGCAAGCACCTTCCACTGGAGGCATTGTATCAAAGTGAATTTTGTTACTCTGTTTTTGAAATAGTACTTGCCTGAAATTCAAACACATAAATGATATAATATGTTACTGTGTGGAAGAAAACTGTTGGGCTCTGTCATTTTCTGCAAGGAAATCAAAAACATCAGAGAATCAAAAACATAAGAAAAGGTGGAAGTTCTTTTAGAAATTTTATCTGAAATATTTGAAGGAGAACAAGTTGTCAAAATAAATATTTTATTGTATTTCTCAGTAAATAAGACTCGCCTGCTCTGGATTGTTTCAATTAAAGTTTTGTTTCCATTTGGGTAGACACACAACCCTTGTGTCAGTACTGTGCACAGCCTCTGAGAATATAAGGAGAATAAAAGATAATGATTCACTACTGTCAGGTAAATAATTTGTGGCAACAAGATTACTTGTGTGAATGCAGGTTTCCTTATGAGAAATGACCTATTTTTCAGAGCAAATAACTTTTCTTTCTTTTTCCTCTATCCAATTTATTCTCCCTCCCCAAATACAATTTTTATTTTAATGTTTTATTTTCAACCTGGCTGAAAGTACATTGAAAAAGATCAGTTCTTGTTCCTTTTACATGTTTAAGATATAACATTAGAGAACCTATATGACTACATTAACTTTTTGTTACTTATACCTTCAACAATTATGAAAAAATAGTTTTGCGCATTCACAATAATTCATTGTGTTTGTCTCTCATTAAGCTCACTTGTCATAGTTCCTTACTGTTAAATAACATATCATCATGTTTAACCAACTGATTTTTGATATGCAAATTTAGGACCACGTATATGCTACTATCCAAAAATTTTATTGAATTCTTTTAAAATTATTTTTATCACTCACTAGAATAAAATTTGGGCAGGCTTCAAATATGCATGACTGATTATCAACCTTGTCCAGTTGCATTATGTGGCCATAGGCATTGATTAATAACTTTTTAATCTCACTGAACAATGTTACACCACAGGTCTACTTCACATATATGTTATCATGAATATTAATGTTTATTATATTCCTGAAATGATATTTGGTTATAGTAACAACAAAACTTAAAATGTAAACAAAAATTTAATTGTTGTTTTATATATCCCCCCCCCCTTTTCCTGAGAGAGTTGTGGGATGTATCCAGCAATGTTTGGGGCTTACTCCTGGTCCTGCCCTTGGGAAGTATTTCTTGAAGTGTTCAGAGAACCACATAGGGTGCTGGGAATCAAACCTCGGTCTGCTGTGTATGTGCAAGGTAAGTGTTCTACCCACTGTACAACTCTCCAGCCCCATCTATTTTATCTATTTGTTTTTAGTTTGTTTAAAGACAAGATTTAATATGACCCAAGAAATGTGCATATATAAGTAAGAAAGTGATGTTTTGAAAGGGGGATAACTCACCTGGCAGTGCTCAGAGCCTATTTCTATCTTTGCTTAGGAATGAGCTCTGTCAGTGCTCAGGGAACTCTGTGTGTGGCCGGGATTTGAACTTAGTTCAACATGATGCAAAGGCAAGCACCTTAACCCCTGTACAATCTCTCCAGACCCAGCAAGTAACTCTTAAAAAAAATTGATCATTGCCACTGAGATAAGCAGGTAGTGCAACTTGGAAGAATGAAAACAGATCTTGGGTATTTAACGTCCCTTTATTATTTATTTATTTATCTATGTATTTAGGTTTTTGAGTTACATCCTCTAGTGCTCAGGGCATAGTCCTGGCTCTACACTCAGGGATCACTCTTGATGGCCTCAGGCGACCAGATGGGATGTCAGGGGTCAAACCCAGGTCATCCTCTTGCAAGGCAAGCATCATACACATTGTACTATCTCTCTGTACCCAAATCCCATTTTTAATATTCAGATGTATTTATTAGATAGTCTGCTTTCTTTATTCTCTCATCATAGATATATTTTGCTTGGTTTTGAATTTTACCTACCACGCAAAATGTTACCTGTTTTAGTTGTTTTTAATTTGATTGATAAATGAAAACAATAGATACTTTTGTGCCTTATATCCTAGTGGATGTTTGGTGAGTGAATGTGCTTTTGTAATATCTCCGCTAATTTCTATTGCCGTATAGCATTGCCTTATATGAATACATGGCATTGCAGTTCTCCATTCCAGTATGGAGCAGCATTTTTTTATCCCCATATCCCCAGATTTTAGATATGATTAATATAACTGCCTTCCTTTGTGTTGAGAGAAATCTAGGTACATCTGGAAGGAAAGGCTTCCGGTCAGCCTTCAGGGAGCACAGGAAGTGGCTACCTCCATCAATCCGTTCCTTAGGGTCAGCCAGACCACCTTGCCCAAGGCTCCTGCAGTGTGTCTGGTTCAGTGTGCGGGAGGGCAACAATGATGAGCCCTTTTAGTCTAAACTGCCCTTCGCGGGGGTTGTTAAGATCTTGGTCTCATGGCGCCATCTGCCCAAGTAGCTTCACTGCTCGTCCTTTGCTTTTTACTGATGCTGGTGTTGGAACCTGCCGTAGTTCCAACTCCAAAACACTGCTCCGAGAGCCATGAAGAACCCACTGTTGCTCAGAGAGCACCCATTGCCCCTGGCAGAATGTTCAGCTTTGAAAGCTTTCGGCAGGCCTGTAGGGGAAAGGTTTCCTAGGGGCTGAGAGGGCGGGAGCCATGACTCAAGCGCTCAAAGTAGGTGAAAGCAAACACCATTGTACAGATAACATAACTGGAAGCATTCTCCTCGGGCAAGATTGATGCTGAAGACAACTGAGGTCAGCACCCTTATGAAGTCAGAAGGGGTCTCCCAGTTTCTTAAAAAAAAAGTAGACTGAGGTCAAAGACATAGTACAGAGAATAGGCTGTTTTCCTGGCAGGGGCTTGACCCTGGGTTTGACCCAGGAACTCCATATGATCCCTTGCCTGGAGTAATCCCCGAGTACAAATTCAGGAGAAATCTCTGAGTATGTGTGACTCTCCCAAACATAGCAAAACAAAAATAATAAAATAAATATTTATATATTCAGCGGGTTTTGAAATTGGACACTTGACGTCGGCATTGCTGAATTTTCAACACAAAGACCCCCAATCTCTGTAAGTAGAGCTCTCTTGATTTTTTTCAGTGCTTTCTAAAAATTGAATTCATTTTATTCATTAACTTTGTTTTGGGGGGCCACACCCAGCAATGCTGGTGTTTTGGAACTCAGCTGAGTCTGGGGACCAGGAGATAGGCAGGGTGATTCTCCCTGCAGTGATGAAGAGGTTGGGTCCTAATTAATATCTGAAGAGGTCATTGGTGAGGTTCCTGCTGTGAGCAATGCAGGTCTTATTCCGTGGGATGCTCAGAGGTCGACATGTTTCTGGTAATTGAACCTTAGACTGCAGCAATCGAAGTACATGCTCAGTCCTTTCAGCCATCTTCCTGGTCCTCTTTCCAGAACTTCTCAACGAGTCCTATAGCCGTTTACCAGGTGACCTGCAGTAGACACCAGCAATTTAGCCACACAGTATGTGGTCAGGATGAAGATGAAGTTGTTCATGGCACAGTAAGAAGCTGCACCACCACGGAATCCGTACTCTGTAATTGGGGACTGTCCCCTTCCAAGTTGAACTTAACAAGTTAGTTCAAAGGGTGGAAAGGAATGTTTACAGGATCGAAAAACAAGAGAGAGAAAGGATGACTTGGAAAACGGCATTGAAGGAAGATGGAGGCAGGACCTGGTGTGTGTGTGTGGTTGGCAGCTGCTTCGGGAAACAGGAGAGGTTGGAATAGATTCTCCTCGGTTCTTCTATGAGAAAACAGAGCTGAGACCTTGATTTTGGACTTCTGGCCTCCTGAACTTTGAGAACATGTAATTTCACTGTTTTATGTCAACACGTTCCTGGTAATTTGTTATAGCAGCCCTAAGAGATTGAAGCATGAGCCTTCTTGTATAGGCAGAGCTGACAAAGCAATGTGAAAGCTAGGGCTTATTGAAAACATAAGGTTAGTGGGTTGTTGTTATTTGTTCTGGTTGTTTTTGACAAATCCCCGAAGGCATTATATGTGCTCTTTCCTGTCACAGCGAAGTCATTTGTCTTTGAGTGACTTGGTTTCCAAAGGGAAAATTATCCATTGAACATGCTCACTTAGAGCTTTCGTTCATACATATCAGAATTTCAAGCTGCTTCTCCATGCTAACATTCTAGGGAGGAAAGGAACAAGCTCTTCTTCAACTCTTGTCTTTTTCCTTCAAACATTTGAAATACCTTTGAAACTTGAATGGTTTTACAACTTCCTTTTCCCATACATGGTTCTTTTGATTCCTAAAATGTTCCAAAATCCATCTCATTTTTTTTATTGCCTAGAAACTGTCATTATCATCCTTGGTCCTTCAGAAAATAATACTAAGGCCTGAACGATTCATCAGGGATTCTTGTCCTTTAATTGCTATGTCTCAGTGAACTCCTGGTTTGAGATACTTACAGTTACTTCTGTATTGCCAGAGTTCTTACTTCCTGGGGACTGTTTGTGAGGCTAATGAATGCAGATTCAGTGCTAACAGGAACTACCTCACCTTCTTCAATGCCTCTGGAGCATCACCAATACCTTCTCTATTTCTCCTGTACCCTCGTAGAACCTGAGAGTGCCGAGTTCCATTGAGAAAAAAAAAATTGATAGACACATTATAGAATTTCCCAACTGGAATAATATAATCAAGAATGACAGCCAGATTTTCATTTCGTTACAATGTTTTGTAATTTTAATGTGAAAAATAGCAAGGAATTTACTTTTTTTCTTATCCAGATTTATTGCATGAGAAGCAAAGGAATTTCATGTTTAAAAATTGTATGTGTTGACTGACAATAATGTCAGGGGCACTTTTGCATTAAAAATAATTTACATCTATATTTATAAAGTCAAACTGATCTAACATTATTTGGTTTAGAATTAAAAAATATATAAGTGAATTAATTAAAAATGTGAGCCTATATGCAAGATCAAACCATTTATTGTTGTGATAATGTTGTAGGTAAATGATAGCATGAGTGATTGTTTATGTATTCCTGCCTTTATCAGGCATTCTGTTTATAGTTCTACTTTGTGTATTACACAATATCAATATATCATTTTATATTTGTTACAGTAATCATTTTAATTACATTTCCATTTAGTTATCATTTCCACATAGACACTAAATTGTTAAATGTCCTTATGACACTTTTTTCTCTTCTTGGCACTAATCTAATTAATTTCAATTCTATACTCTATAAGTGTATTAAATCTATGCAATTTATTTTCTTCCAAAATACAAATTTAAAATAATATGGATGTTTAAAAAAAGTTTATTTTTATAAAACTGAGTATCTAGTAAACATTTTAATTTTATTATTCTGTTTTTGGGCCATACCCAGTGATGCTTAGTGGCTGCTCCTTACTCTGTGCTCGGGGATCACTCCTGATGGGATTCAGGGGACCATATGAGATGCAGGGAATTGAGCTCAGGAGGAGAAAAGAAGGCAGAATAGGTCCCAGATTATGGGGGAGAGGTATCTTAAAGAGAGATTTTCTGAGGAAAGAATAAGTCCTTCTCTCTTCCTTAAGTTTTTAACAGTGTGGATGGGTGAGCATTTTTAATCATGTTTGAAGAATATTTATAACAGGGAAGAGGATACTGAGATCATTACCTTTTTTGATGTCTGGATCCAGCAGGTCATCCATTTTCCAGGTTATCAGGCATCACATAGGCGGCCTTCATACACTCCACACCAATGATTCCCTGTTTTTAGAACATGTCCCTAATCTCACGCTGATTGTTGCCTTTTTGTCCCTGTCAAGTCCATCTCTCACCAGCAAACAGGTGCCAGGCTAATATCCTGCTAAACAAGTGGACATCAAGAGATTTGGGGGACATGAATGTCATGCTGTCCCGGGGCTCGGTCCATGCAGACTATTTTATGAGTGGTTAGGAAAATCACTCCCAATTTTCCCAGGCTCTTTTTCTGGTGATTGCAGTAGGTAGAGATAAAGAGTTTTTTTTTTTTTTCTCAAGGCTTCCACCTTTCCCATACTTCACATATGGCACATGGGAGACCAGCTGACTCCTTCCCTGGGGGTGCCCCGTCTCCAGCTTGCAGCAATCTCTTTCAGATCAGGGCTGACTGGAGCGTTGCCTTTGACTCAGCATGGATCCATACTCTATCGCCTATTCATGGAGATAAAATTAAAAAAAAAGAGTAACTCCATACCAAAATGTGGAGGTCTCGACCTGTTCAGCAGGGAGAACCCTTTGTGGGGCTGAGAAGGGGACGCAGCCGAATGAACAGATGCAGAGCCCGGAGGAGGGAGAAAAGGCGTTTATTCTATGGCAGTTACAGTATTTATACCTCCCTGCTGGGAGGAGGTGGTATGCATGCTGGACCCCCAATAGAAATGCAGGGTGTGGCATGAACCTTAGCTAGTGATAAACAAATGGTGATAGCATAAGATCAGTAAGGTAAAATGGCTCCCTACACCAAAAGATAGAAGCTCATATGAAAAGAAAACTTTGACTTACAGATCACGCAAGAAACTCAAGGAGCATGAGACTCACCTCTCAGTACAAATTAAAGACTATCCCTGGGATACAGGGAAAAAGATCAGCTTTCTGTTTTTAAAAATGTGTCAATGCCTCTACAATCATTGAGACGTCATCTCTCCAAATATGCACCTCTGCCCTTGAGTGTGGGAGAGACTGATAACTTCACACACCTGGCAACATGTTTTTTAGTTGCATAGGGATTTTTTTATCACACCATTTTCAAATGCTTCAAGTGCATTTATTGCCTCTGGCTCTTTGGCCAACTTTGTCGCCCAACTTGCCTTACTCCAAATCATTGACTTGGAATAGAACCATGGACATTTTCAGCACTTTCTGACCCTTTCCACTGACAAACAGAGGTCTCAATTTTTATCAAATGAAACAGCTGAGGTCTTAATAACCTCTGAAATCAGGGAAGCTTTTTCTTTAGAGACATTTCTCTTTATTTTGCTTCTTCGAGTTAGTGAAGAGAAAAGGCACAGGTCTGACTTTTCTAGCTTAGGTGTGAAGTTGACAGTCTCTATCAGGTATCAAGAACAAAAAAAAACTATTGTTCAAGACTTGTCATGAGCTGTAAACTCACCTACAAAGAACTTGAACGGAGAAATTTTAAAGTAAAAAGTGGGAGAGCCTTTTCGCTGTCAGTCACAATCTCCCTTCTCAGGAAACATCTTTTCACCAACCCTTCAGTACGAGATGATTATTGACTGAAGTCAGAAGTGCACGGTTTTTATGAACATTCCAACTGAGCAGTGTTAGGTGCCAAAGGACAAGGGAGTAGATATGCAAGGTTTTAAAAAGTAACTTTTCTAGCAAGTCTCATTGCGAACATTTACATAAGGAGACAAGTGATGACAAGTGAAAACAGTCCCATGAAAAAACTGCACTGGGTAGGAGTGATCAGAATCGCGACAGAATCCAGCTGCTACCTTATACAAGTTCACATTTTTGAGACCAGCTAAAAATGCCATTTTCCATTTCTTTTTCACAGACATTGTATTCTTATTTTTCCACAGCAAGTGAATTTCTATTTTCTAATGTGGTTCAAATTAAGTGGCAATTTAAACTGAGAGATAAATAAATTTTCAACCTGTCATATCTACAAAAAGTAAACCAGATTTACATTTATATCCTACAAACCTCAGAAATGGATCATTTCTATATTGGCTGACTTTATGGTTTCCTTCTGATACAGTGGATATAATTACCTTAGAAGTAAAAGATATGTGATTTTTAAAATCCTATCTTTACCTGATTTTGAAACAGCAAAGCCAGATGTGCAATAAAGGAATTTATGAAAGATTTAATAATTAAGTGTGAACCGATAGATGTAAATTAATTGAAGCGACGAATCATGCTTCATCTGATTTCTGAAGTGTTTCATTCATGTGTAGTTTCTGGGGGGAAAAGTACTGTAAAACCTCATTTTTATTTCTCTGAATGTAAAAAGATACACTTTTTTTTCTGCCAGATACCCTCAACGATTTTTTCCTTATTTTTTTTTTTTTTCTTCAGAAACTTGACTGTGAGGTGCTTACGCATTTGGCTTTGGAATTTGCTGTTTTGTATGGTCCGAGTTCTCAAATCATTTAATTGTTCTCGATATTAATTCTAAATACTCTTGAGTCCTTTTTGAAGACAATTCCGATGCAGAGATTAGAATAGACGTTCGTTCCTCCAACGGCATCTCTTAGCACCTCTCACTTCCTCCTTGCTCTTGTTCTGCCCAGAAATCTTAAAAGATATTCTTAACCATTTTGTTCTTGTCATTGTTTATTGGGGGGCTGCATGCAGCAATACTCAAGCCCCATCCCTGGCTTTGTTACAGGGGTCACCCCTGGCCGGCTCAGGGAGAACCCTCGGGCACGCCAGGGATCACCGGGTGGACCCCATGCAGTCAAGCGCCTCACCACTTGTCCTATGGCAGCACTCCGGGTTCTCAAACATTTTGTGTTCGAGGTTGTACTCAGTGTAATTACGCAAAGAGGGAGAAGAGCGAGCGACATGACCTCTGAAAACCATCCTGACCCCTGTCCAGCCCAAGTTCATGACCCCTCCACCCCCACATTAACCACACAAAACCCAGAGCGGAAAACATTCCCGAAACGCAGGCTTTTCCCTCCGGTTGACTCACTTCCATCATTTTCTGCTCAGTTTCTTTACCAGCCAGCACTTCATAAACCACTAACCCCAAGGTGGCTTCGGGGGCAAGACCCAAGCTTTTCGCTTTATTAACATGTGAATAAACCTGTTTTTCTCCCACCAACTTTTATTAAATGCTGCGATTTGTGTTTTGTGTTAGTACCCTGTTTATTTTTCATTTCTTCTTAAATGCAAATATGTATTATGATGTTTAATATAGTCATTCAGTTCTTTAATTATTTTTTCTTTTATGATTCCCCCCCCACAAAACACACAAAACACACAAAACATTTGAAGTGCCTATGCTATTATTATCCTCATTTTGTAATTCATTTAATAATAAATTAAATCTACCAATGCCTAATTACCTGGCTACATCTCAACAGCCCCCAATCAACATCAGGGCTTCTAATTTCTTTCCGATATCTATACTTAATGACTTTGATTTTTGAGCATTTTATAGATAGAATTTTAGAATATCTTGAAAAAGATTCCTTTCAGCATTTTGGAGTCATTCCCTCAATAAAAATGAACCAAGTACAATACACTAAATGGTACTGACAATCTAATAGTGGTTTTCTGACTGCCAGTCTAATTTTCAATTAACGAGAACCAAGTTTTAATAAGCATATCTGGGACAAGCAGTACAGACCAATGTGACACTTCTGAGGAATCAGTCCTATACCCAAACCTCACTTCTTCTTTCAGCGGAGGTTCTTCTAGAGGGTTTGGAGCATGTCAGACTCTTATTCTACACATAAGTTTTTTCTAAGTTTGCTAATATCTGTTTCTACGCTCTACCTGTTTCTACTCCCTACTGTTTGGAGTATCGATCAGAGATTGCTTCTAGACATGATTTGGGGCCCCACTAATTCTCATTTATCTTTATTTGCAAAGTGCAGATTCTTCACCTTTATGATATTTAACTTAAATGAATGATTACTGATGATGTCTAAAAACAGAGATATCAGGGAAAAATACTGCTATAAGTCAATAGTTATTTACTATCTAGTATTATGTTCAGAACTATCACTTGTATCACTTGTCATCCCGTTGATCTTCGATTTGCTCGAGTGGGTGCCAGTAACGTCTCCATTTGTCCCTGCCGCATGCTAGTGTAGCCCAATGATATCTTCTTGCTCCAGGAACAGGAAGAGCCTCTAACTGTTCATTCAGGGTTTTGACGAAGAAGTCTGAACATCTTGTTGGTGGGCGGTCACGTGGTCTTTTGCCATCCTATGGAATCCAGTCGGTAACAGCTCTAGTTCAGTGGTCATCTCTAAATCGCATACATGTCCGGCCCATCTGATTTTTGATGCCTTGGCTAACAAGACAGCGTCCCTGATTCTTGACTGTCAACGGAGATCAGAACTTCAGATTTCTTCTCTCATTTGAGTGAAATGTGATACTCTTAACATAGCTCTTTTGATTCCTCTTTGGGATACCCGAATAGCGTTCTCATCCTGTTTGCGTAGGGCCCCGGTCTCTGGGGCATATGTTAGTGCAGGAAGAACGGCGGAGTTGAAAAGATGTTCCTGGAGTCAGAGGTTCTTCATCCTCTTATCCACTTCTTCGATGCTCTTGAAGGTGTTCCACGCTGCTCTCTTCCTCCTGCGCAGTTCTGGCACCAAGTCGTTCCTCATGTTGATTTTTCTACCCAGGTACACATAGCTGCTGCATTTGGAGATGTTTGTTCCATTGAGAGCAAATGGAGCATTAGGGATAGTTCATTTTTCACGAGCATTGTCTTGTTGAGGTTTAGCTGCTGTCCAACCCTTTCACACTCATGGTCGAAGTTGGCCAGCATTTGTGCCGCTTGGCTAATGTTTGGCGTTATGAGAACGATGTCATCAGCAAAGCGGAGGTGGTGTAGTTGCTGACCATCTATCTTCACTCCCATTCCCTTCCATTCCGGTCATTGCCTGATGTCCCTGAAGTTCTTGACACTGAAGAGTTTTGATGAAATGGTATCACCCTGCCTCTCTTTACATTAGTGATCACTTTCTTGTAGAATGGTGAGATCCTGGTGGTGAATCCGTAATACAGCTTGAGGAGGATCTTGATGTACTGAGTTTGAACACCCTGTTTGACTAGGGCTTCGATGACCACTTCAGTATCAACAGAATTGAAGGTCTTCTTTAAATTGATAAACTAGACCTTGTACTCCAGGCTCAATGGAACCCGGAAATTCCTACAATCTCTGGCGCCCCTCCCCCACCCGCCCAGGGATCAAACCCAGACCACCCACTCTACTGGGGCCAGATAAACCTCACTGACAAACCTCCACTACCTCCAGTACCCAGCCACCACATGCTCCAGGCCTCTTTCTGGACACTCGGGCAGAATCTCACGCATGAGTGAAGCCCACAGAACCAGGTAAAACAAAATTTTGCAACCTTATGCTCCAGGCTCAATGGGACCCGGAAATTCCTACAATCTCTGGCGCCCGCCCCAGTTCAGAACTATATGCTAGTCAAACAGAATAGTTGTTACATTTCTACTCACTTAGAAAGCTGATCCTTTTCCACAGAGAGGCAACTAACTAACTTAGTAATGTT
The DNA here is from genome assembly GCF_027595985.1 of Sorex araneus. Classification (NCBI taxonomy): domain Eukaryota; kingdom Metazoa; phylum Chordata; class Mammalia; order Eulipotyphla; family Soricidae; genus Sorex; species Sorex araneus. The sequence continues at coordinate 104,461,875 of NC_073302.1, forward strand.
GGTTTATTCATGAATGTGAAATTGACATGAGACAAAGTACTACAGAATTCTGTATAAAAAAGCGTTCATTACACTTATTTCTGCTATCAAAGCTCTTAAATTAATTAATAGTTTAACTTATAACAAAGACATTTACAGCAAAATATATAACCCTCCTAAATTCTCAGATTTTAGAATTCATTGCGCATTTTATTTTCCTTGCTCTGAAAATCCTGTCAAATAGTGTCATACATTTCTAGAAATTTAAATAATTAAAGTAGAGTTTTTAAAACAAGAATAATGAAGCTGGGAAGCAAAGTTCTAAGGGCCAGAGCACATGTTTTGAAGACTGGGATGGATCCCTAAGTACCACATTTACTCCTGAGCACCTCTGAGAAACAGAGCCCCTGAGTGTGACCCCAGAACAAATAAAGCAAAACCACTGCCCTGTGCAAGAATAAGAATAAGAGATAAGAGAGTCCTGGGAATATATCCCAGAGAGGCAAAAAAGTATAATCGAAATGGCATCTGCACATGTATGTTCATCGCAGCACTGTTTACAATAGCCAGAATCTGGAAAAAACCCGAATGCCCTAGAACGGATGACTGGTTGAGGAAACTTTGGTACATCTATACAATGGAATACTATGCAGCTGTTAGAAAAAAGGAGGTCACAAATTTTTTATTTAAGTGGATGGGCATGAAAAGTTTCATGCTGAGTGAAATGAGTCAGAAAGAGAGAGACAGACATAGAAAGATTGCACTCATCTAGGGTATATAGAATAACAGAGTGGGAGACTAACACCCAACAACTACCAGGAGGTTGACTCCATGGCTAGGAGGCTGGCCTCACATTCTGGGGAAAGGGCAACTCAGAGAAGGGATCACCAACTATAATGTAGTCGAAGACCATGTGGGAGAAGGGAGTTGCAGGCTGAATGAGGGCTAGAGACTGAGCACAGTGGCCACTCAACACCTTTATTGCAAACCGCAACAGCTAATTAGAGGGAGAAAACAGAAGGGAATGCCCTGCCACAGTGACAGGGTGGGGTGGGGGTAGATGGGATTGGGGAGGATGGGAGGGATGCTGGGTTTACTGGTGGTGGAGTATGGGCACTGGTGAAGGGATGGGTTCCCGAACTTTGTATGGGGGAAGCATAAGCACAGATGTGTATAAATCCGTAACTGTACCCTCATGGTGATTCATTAAGTAAAAATAAATAAATTTATTATTAAAAAAAAAAAAAGGTCAGGCCTGGCTAACAGCATCTGCATGTCAAAGACCAGCCAGGCTTCTGTGAGAGAAGGAAAAACTGCTCTTTTCAGTATTCTGAAATTATTTTTCTGAAGGCAGCTTGAAGGGGGGAAAATGTTCAGCTTCATCCAAACAAGTCAGGACACACGAGAAATCTCGCCCATTTTCATGGGTCCCTATGTTCCTGTCCGTAGTACGGTACAGTATACATGGGCTCGCCCTGATAGCTCAGTCCAGCCCCAACAGCATATATATTTTTAACAAAGTCAATGGCAAGGTTCATATCAATATTAAATAGCCAGAATAGCATTTTTCCAATTCTGTAATGTATCTCAGATAAAAAAAAATTATAGTAGTAGTATTATGTGCTATGGGACCTGCATCTTTATTGGTGAAAGGTTTTCATTTGGAAACTAGAGCCTACAGATTTGCCGAACCTAAATTTAAAGAAATAGAAATAAATTTAAAGGAATAGGATGTTCCAGGTGAGTTATGAGGATGATTTAGATTTTTCTCCAAGCCCAAACTGTCCCATTTTATTTCTTATTCCCATTGAAGGCATAAAAAATATTCTATCTCATGAAGAGCATGACCTCACATTCACTTGGTGTCCACAAAGTTGGATCTCAGAATGTACATTCTAGAGGATACTAGAATGTTCCCTCAGACCAGTAGGTTCTGTCAGGTAACAGTTTGAATGTTAGAGGATTCTATGGCCCTGTGCCAAATATCACACATCAGTTCTCTAATGGTATCTTAAACTGAAACAATATTCTGCACACCAACACATCAAAGACATATTAATGTTGGACTCATAATTATCATGGTGTGAAACAACTAGTTAAATGCAATTCCTGTAAAATCTGTGATATACCCTATAAATATTAATATTTTCATCGAATATATTGATACATTTAAATCATATGGAATTATTCATATCTTCAAAAATCATGTCATGTAATAGTTAGCATTATGTAATTACAATTAAGATAGCTAATAATTTCTCATAAAATATCTAGTTTTACTTTTAAAAAGCAATATTTTACAATTAATTTTTTTCTTCAATCATGTCTGTATTTCTTTATATCTTCTGACTTTAAAAAACATGTGTGGTAGTTTAGTATTGAAGTTGATACATTTAAATTGCAGGGAAATGAGTAAATGAGTCATACTCAGTCCAATTACTGTACTCCTCTCTGTAAAACACACACATTTACATTCCTGTGACTGCATGACCTCCAGAGGTGAGTTTAATGTTAGAGCTAACATGTTCATATCTCATCCAAAATGCATTAATCTAGAATTTGTAGACCTTTGTAAGATTTTTTTTGTCATTTCCTAAATTTGGTGCTGGAGTGATAGCACATCAGATAAGCAGTTGCCTTGCATGTGGCCGACCTGGGTTCGATTCCCAGCATCCTATGTGGTCCCCCAAGCACCACCAGAAGTTATTCATGAGTGCAGAGCCAGGAGTAACCCCTGAACATTGCCAAGAGTGACCCAAAAAAGCAAAAAAAAAATAGTCCTAAAAACTAGGCAAAATCTGTAGAATGACTTTAAGTTACTGTCATTGGAAATACACAATGAAATAACATTAAAATGACTAATAACTTCCCATAACTATGACTGAGATTTATTTACTATTAATAAAACAACACTTAGATAATTTACACCAGAACTGCTATGGCTAGAGATATTAAGTTGTGATGTGTTTCTAAAGGAAGTAGTCAGACTTGATGTAGAAACATGCTGATAATAACTTCCTAAAGCACTAATGAAAATAGTTGAGCCACCAGGAAGGGGGAAAAAATCCTGGAAAATGGTCTGAGAGGGTAATCTTCAAATTTTTTTTCCTTAATGGTTCATATGGCAAAAATTAAGAATTTAAAGTAAAATATTAGATCTTACTTATGAGACGGATAGCCCATGGTTGTTTTCTTTGCCACACCCATCGGTGCTCAGGGCTTCCTCCTGGCTCTGCTCCTGCCCAAAGACAGCTCATGGCCAGACTCAGGGAACTCTTGAAGGGCCAGGGGTTGAGCCTGGAGTGGCTTCTTGCAAAGCAAGCATCCTACCCTTTCAGCTAACTCTCCAGCACCTGGGCTCGACCCATACAGTTTTAACTGGAAAGAATTTACTAAAGGACATGGATGAGGCCATCTTCATGAATTTGTGTGAGAGAAAATTGAAGCACAAAGAGCGTAGGTGGGAATTGTGTGTGGAATTTTGAGATGTGCTTCTCTAAGACAAAAGCCATTGACTGTGAGCCTGGAGAGGCTCCACTGCCTCCTGGCTTCCTGTAGGCTCACCTCGCATGTGTGCCTCGGTGTTCTGCCACTATAAATATATAAGAACCCTTTATAGTTAATGCAAAGTAAACCAAGAAATTTAAAATACAATGGATACACACGCACACACACATGCATGCACATACACACACACACAATCTCTGGACAATGCATCACACACATTAGATTATGAGATGAGATAAATGAATGCATATTGCCCACAGCATCAGAGTATCATGTCAAAATTTAAATGTAGCACAACTTTATACAAAGTAAAGATCACCAGGAATCTCATACAACTTTGAAAATAGCATAGTAATATAGTAATAGTAATATTGAATCACACCCATCCCAATATTAATATTGGCCTATACCCAGACTGACATTAATACTAGCCCACAGTAGTATTGACTCACACCCAGTCCAATATTAGTATTAAAGCATAGGAATATTGGATTATACTGAGCTGTGCTCAGGGCTTATTCAGGGATCACTCTTGGTAGGTGCCCGAGACTAAATGGGGTAAATGGGGATCCAACTCAGGTCAGCCATGTGCAAGGCAAGTGTGCTAACCACTGTACTATCTCTCTGTCCCCAGTAATATTTTTATTTTTAAAAAGTTTTTCTTATGCTTAAAATATTTTTTAAAACATGTGGTATTTAATATATAATAATAAATTTGGGGAAACATGCACAATAAAATTATTTAACAAATTGATTATAAAGAATGACCCATTTTGCCCAGATAAATCCGGAGCTGCTGAGCGTGAATCGGACCCTCTGCGCCTGAAGACTTTGATTCCAGAGATCTAACACATCCGGGCATCCAGCACAGCATCCGATAGCAATGCACTGGGACTGCGAACTGGGCTACAACTCTGTACTGCCAGGGGGTGGATTTTTTTCCTCCCCACCCTGTCTTCCTGCACGGAAAGCGGCGGGCTGGCGGCACCCACGTGGCAGGTGCCATCTTCTATGACTCCAAACCCAGAGGTATTCGGTTTTTACTTTTGGGGCTCCCAGGAACTCATGGGAAGGGGGCGTAACCGGCACGCCCTCGGCCCAGATAAATCAGGAGCCGCTGAGCGTGAATCGGACCCTCTGCGCCTAAAGACTTTGAATTCAGAGACTTCTTACAGCAATGCACTGGGACTGTGAGCTGGGCTATGTAATTTCTGGCAGAATTTTCCCTGGACTTTATATAGAAATCCACGCGACTTAACATTTATAATTGTCAGCAATGTGAAACGGTTCCTTTTGAACAGGTCTGACTTGCGGGGGAAACTCCAAATAATAACAGTAAGTTTTTGTTGAAATTTTGAAGGTTTTTAATGTAGCAGCCACCTCTCTGGACTGTGAACTAAGCAAAAGCCCCACGCTGGCCGACGAGGCGTGGCGTACACCATACTATGAGGCTCGGGAAGGGGGATGAGGGGGAAAAAGAAAAAAAAAAGGGAAAAGGAAAAAGGAAAAAAAAAAAGAGAGAGTTATGTACTTGTAGCAGTGGGGCTACATATCTCTTCATTTCCAGCAATGAAAAACTAATTATCAAATGTAGTAGGTCTGTCTCTCTTGGGTGGAAACTCCAACAACTATAGTGAGTTTTGTGTTGAATTATGGAATGTAATCAAGGTAAAGAAAAAATGAAGTGAAATTCATTAGTTATACAGTAGGGGGTAGGGGGTGGGGGCGGGGGGTATACTAGGGTTTTTGGTGGTGGAATATGGGCACTGGTGAAGGGATGGGTGTTTGAATATTGTATAACTGACATATAAACCTGAAAACTTTGTTACTTTCCACATGGTGATTTAATAAAAAGTTAAAAAAAAAAGAATGACCTATTTTATGGAGAATGGAATGTTCAAATCAGTGAAAATAATTTTTCACCTAACAATTGTAGTTGATATAAATAACACTGGAATGCAATTGTCTAGGAATCAATTGAAAAATGAGGCGGGATCTCATTACCGATAAAACTATACAGTTTGTGACAGGCACTATACTGTTCTAGAATTGATATTTTCTGTTTAAATATACTATAACCCTTAATAGAAAAATTGACATAATAAAATATTTATATTTCTAATGTGCTAATTACCTTCATTAAGTGAAAATAATGACAAGCAGTCACAATTTTAATTGTATTTATTTTGAGTAACGTTTAAATATAATATTAAGTATCTTCAAATATACCCTGATTTCTATTATACAGCAAAAGAATAAAGAAAAATTTTTGAGTCAAGAAAAGGAGGTATGAAAAAAACAGTTGTGATTGAACAGAAGTTTCTACCAGGTTTGTAAGTGTGAGTGAGTAGGTATTTGATAGTCCAATCTATCAAAGAAATTACGTCCCCTATAAACACTAAATAGTGATTAATGAACAGGACAGGATTTTTTTTTTGTTATTATTGAATCACTGTGAGAACAGTTACAAAGATTTCAGATTTAAGTTTCAGTCCTCAGTCATACAATGATCACATACCCATCCTTTCACCAGTTCACACAATCCACCACCAAGTACCCCAGTATACCCCCATTCCAACCCCCATTCTGCCTGTGTGAAGGATGATTTTCACTTTACTCTCTCTTTACTATGATTACATTCAATTTTTTGACAGAAGACCCACTATTATCATTTAGAATGTTCCCCCAACAATCAGACATGCCAAATAGGCATCATTAGATAATTTGTTTTCTATTGCTGATAATAAAGAGCATATGATGCGGTGTGGTCACTGTTGCGGCCAAATGGTTTTGGATTTTTGGTATTTTTCTAATTAAGTCCTGAGGGATTTCTGCCAGAAGTCGCTGGGTTCCAAGATTGCTTTGTGTGCCTCTGGGGTCATGGTCATTCAGGAGCAGAGGAGCCATTTGTGGACGGCTGTAAGATAACATTGGGTTTGTTTTTTCAGCCTTGCGACATGGAACTTAGTTTACCTTAGAGCAATGGCCTTTCTGTATGGACACAGGAAGAAAATTAATATTATGCTCTTGTAACTTGGGAGCTGATTGACTCCAATAATATTTATTCCTGGGTATTTGCTTTCTCGACTCAGTTGTCCTTAGTTCCTAACACACTAAGAGCAGGGTCCCGACAAGGGACTAAATGGACCCAGGGCAAGCTGTGAGCTACCAAAATGGGCCAGGCCAAAGCGCCAAAATACTCAACTGTAAGTTGAGAACATGGTCTTAGACAAATGCTATCATGATCCAGAAGTAACAACGAGACTAGGACCCTGCTGGGTTAGGAAGATTAACCTGGCCTGAGGACTGTGGTCTGGAATATATAGTGAATGTCCTCAGGAAGAACCAAACTTTAAGTCTGATATATCTCTTACTGTGCTCATACAGAATGACACTGCTAGAAATATTAGAAGTAAATTTACTACAACTGTTTAAGTGGATTATTAGCTGAGGAAGGAAGAAAGTGACACACCCTGATACACCCTTGTTTGGATCCCACCCTTGAGCACATCTCCTAGTAATCTGGAGTGATCCCCTTAGATGAGATTTTTGTTAATCTCCTGGAGGAGTGGTCTTACCCCTCTTTGTTGATTTGTTAATGTCAACCCACCTTTGTGTCACCGCCCTATGTGATTGCTATATAAACTAAGACTACGGGGAAAAGACAGAGACAGCAGAGACATAAGAAGAAACAGCAGAGACAGAAGAAGAAACAGCAGAGACAGAAGAAGAAACAGCAGGACACAGAGGCAGCAGGACACAGACAGAAGAAGACACAGCAAGGACAAGACACAGAAGCGAGGGAGAAAGACAGAGGCAAGACAGAAGCAGCAGAGAAGACACAGAAGCGGAGAGAAAAGGCACAGAAGCAAGAGAGAAGACACAGAAACAGAGACAGAGAGAGGTCGGAAGAGACCAGAGGAGAGACTACAGAGACAGAGACAGAGATAGAGAGTCAGGAAGAAGAGAGCACAGTGGCACACACAGAAGCAGAGCACAAGGAGGAGCCATCCCGATCTGGTCCATACACAGCAGCTCGAGATCACCGAATGTGAGCACGCGCATGACAGAGAACCACCCCGAGAGCCCGAGAACAACACAACAACAACACAACGCAAAACACACATCATCACCCCCTTCCTCGTGAGCGCCCTTTAAAATTTTTTACAGGTGGTTGCTCGGGGTCTCGTCTGGGCAGAGAGCAGGGGAGCAGGGCATCTCGAGATTTCCCTGCAGGACAGCATATCTTAATTTAAATTAATTTCCTGCCTCACAAATTCAGGGATGTGTTGAGAGAAGTTTTATTTTATTTTGCTTTTTAAATTTTTCACACCTATCCTTATATCTGATCTAGACTGTAATGGAGTATCTGTGTGAAAATTCAGCTGCCTGGAGAAACTAGAGTAGTAAGTTGAAAAAGTTCTGTATCAAGAACAAGTTTATTAACAATGGCTAAGACATAACATGAAAGGAGTTTGGCTACATGTTAACAATTTCAAAAAAAATTTATTAGGAATAATAGTGTAAGGTGTGGCAAGCATTATGGAATAAGTTCAAAGACACTAAACATTGAAAAACATGTAATTACTGTAGTTGGATTCAATTGAAACTTTGCATGAAAATGTAATAGTGGCACCTAGATACAGCTGTAGAAACTTATAAAAGAAATTGCATGATATCATAGTAAATTATTAACTAAGCCAATTTTATTTGATTTAAGATTTCTGAGATTATAAGAAACATAGCTAAATAAAATTGTTAGAAAAATATATTCATGCAAAATACTTGATTTTCTTGTTTTCATCCTAACCCAGTGATTCTCATAGATTACTCCTGGCTCTGCTTACAGATCACAACTGACGGGACTCAGGGGAACTTATGGGCTGTCGTGAACAGAACCCAGCTCAGGGGTTGCCAGCGGTACTCTTTCTCTGAACTAAATTCTAAAATGCTTTTCTCTCCAGTGTTAAACAAATTCGTATGTCCGTCCAGTCTAAGATGTCCAAAAATTTATTGGGAAAAATTTAAAATACATGTAAAATATGTGCATGAAATAAAATGTGTTGTGTTTGTTACTTCAGTAGGGAATCAGTTCATGTTGGCATGCCTTTGTGGTTCTACACTCACAAATCCAGAATGTGGCTAATAACCTCAACATCCGGGGTTTCACCGAGCTTTTGTCTTTACTGCCTGCATAGAGGATGAGACAATGACAGAGAGAAGAACGAAGGAGTCTGATTCTAGAAAGTTGAGTATTCCCACTTTATTTTGAAAAGAGCTTTAATTCAAAAAGTATCTTAACTCGTTATAGAATACACTAATTTATTCTCTACTTGTAAAACACAAATAAGTCTTTAACAAGTATACTGCATTGTACATAGTTCATTTACATTAACTTCCATTTAAAAATAGTTTCCTATATTTATAATTCAGTGTCACATTGAATAGAATTGGATGTCTTTCTAAGCAGGGGAGAAACAAATTAACAATAGTAATTTGAAAAATAATTTAAAGTCTGACTCCTCTTGTCAATACCTTACCGCAATTGAAGGCACTTTTCAAAACAACATATTTTGTTGTCTGTATCGGCAATTGCACATTCAATGAATATACTGCCTGTTCTTTGTTTATAAACTGCCAAAATCTAATTAAGAAAGCACAATTTTGCTTTCTTTCTGTTGTGTTTGTCAGTGTGGCATTGCAAATATTAAATAGAACTTAGGAAAGTGCCTTCTATTCAGGCATTTCCTACTCCTTATGATTCTATTTTCAGTAACAGTATTGCAAGTATGTGTAAGAAGACAAATTTCCTTACTTTCCACTTTTCATTTAAGGGCATCTAGTGCCCAGACAAAATAGGCATTATTTTGCAATGGGCCGAGACTTGAAAAATCTATCAATGCAACCTGATGTGTTTTTTTTCCTTTTTAATTGAGCCATCCTTTGTGCTATAGCTTTTATTTCATTACATTTCTAATTATACTAATTTTATGTGTGCATATTTGCTACTGTATTGGGGAGAATGCTTACAAGAAGTGCTCAGGAAGGCTCAGGTGATTCTGGCCGACAGAGCCTACAGTTTACTTAGGGGCCAGAAGGTGCAATATCACACAGGTTCTACCTGGGCAAGTGCCACAGAACTAGAGACCTCCACTACCACAGAGCTTAGGAGGCCTCCAGGGCTATACCCAGAGATGCTCAAGGGATAATGTTGTGAAGGAAATCAACTCCAGTGTGGTATAGGCTGAGCTGTGCCCTGACTACTCAACTATCTCCCAGGTCCTCCATGCAAATCTTGAAAAAAATATGCAACACCATCAATTTTTTTTTTACAATCACATCAGTTTTGCTGTCCTAAAATTTATCCAATTGATCACAATTAAAATCATGTTGTTTCATTATTTTCCTCACAAGGAGAAGAGGTATATTTCACAATTAGAGAGAAAGCCATACTATTTATTTGGCAGCAGTAATTATTTTGAAAAGAATAAGTGTGTTTTCTTCAGAAAAACGAAAGGCCTTCAGAAGCAATGGTAACATGCACCATTGAACGTTTGTCAAAAGGAACAAACATGTAAGGCATATTTGTTTCTCTTAATAGATGCTTTGGATTAGCAGATAATTAAAATTTATCGAGCACTTTGGTGTGTTCCCATCTTGAGACTACCCTCTGAGGGAAAAGCTCTCAACTTTGAAGCGTGTCTCAGGAATGCTTTATGCTGCTTAATTAAACACCTAAGATTCCACCATGCACCATTACAACTAACGGCTTGACAACATATTAACGACTTTCACCCGAGTGTCCTCTGCAACAGAGATCTCAGCAAATAGCTGAGTGCAATCAACGCTGGTGAAATCTCTTATTTCAGCCTTTTGCAAGTGTGAAAAATTCTCCTCCTCACGAAAAGTCAAGGTCATAGGGCCACATTTGGAGACGACACCTTGCTAATGGCCTAATGATAAATCATCATAGCTCATTCCTATTTGGGCATGTGAAGATTTGTGGCCCATTTACGTTTGTGCAGAGGTTACTCCTGGCTTTGTGTTCAGAGCTTTCTCCCACAGTGCTCATGGAATCATACAGATTGGTATCAAACCTGGGCCTCCTACATGCAAAGAACGTTCTGTAGTTCCTTAAGCTCTCTCTTGAGTCCAAGAGATTATATCTTACTGATATTTCTCAATTTCTATGATTCTAAATTCCTCTGCTTATCATTTATTTTCATTCTCTTTTCTCAGAACAGTTCTCTCTAACTCAATTTTAAAAATTTCCATTCCGAAGTATATCTGACACAAACCTGGTTCCTGGTCCCAGACTTGTTCTTTAAATCTTGTTATTCAAACTTGTCTTCCTTGGGGGCAGAGAGATAGTACAGTAGGCAGGGTGATTGCTTTGCACGTGGTTAACCCAGTCTTGACCCTCAGCACCCCATAGAATCCCGACACCAACAGAAGTCATCCCTAAGCTCAGAGTCAGGAGTAAGCCCAAAGTACTTCTGGGTGTCCCTAAAGCAAAAACAAAAAAAAACCAGACAAACAACTAAGTATCAGGTAGCTGTGTAGTGGCAGTGGCGCTCTATCTTACTCACCACCCGTGTTCCGTGGTCTCCACTTCCCCCACCCCGAGGAGGTCCATGGCGATGGGCAGGCGAAGGAAGGAATGAGGGTCAGGCTGATCGGTATCTGCACTGTAGCACTGTCGTCCCTTTGTTCATCGATTTGCTCGAGCAGGCACCAGTAACGTCTCCATTGTGAGACATATTGATACTGTTTTTGGAATATCTAATACGCCATGGGTGGCTTGCCAGGCTCTGCCATGCAGGCGGGATACTCTCTGTAGCTTGCTGGGCTCTCCGAAAGGAATGGAGAAATCGAACCCAGGTTGGCCTCGTGCAAGGCAAATGCCCTACCCGCTGTGCTATTCGGTATCAGTTGCAGTTTATTGCAGTCTCCTCTCCATTCTTCTCTATTCTCCCTCTGCTTTTCTCTCTCTCTGGATCCCCTAGCCTGCTCGTCCAGCCTAATTTATATAGGAATCATGTAGGGAGGGGATACAAAGGTGGGGTTGAACACTAACAAATCAACAAATAGGGGTAAGGCCACTCCTCCAGGAGATTAACTCAAGGACAAAATCTCATCTAAGGAGACTACTCCAGGTTACTAGGAGATTCGCTCAAGAGTGGGATTCCATTCAGGGTATGTTGTTTCTTCTTTCCCCAGCTAGTAATCCACTTAAAGAGTTGTAGTAAATTTGGTTCTAATATTTCTAGCAATGCCATTTTGTATGAGTACTGTAAGGGATATATCAAGCTTAAATTTGGTTCTTCCTGTGGACATCTCAGTATATATTCCAGACCACAGTCCTCAGGCCAGGTTAGTCTCCCTAACCCCAGTAGGGTCCTTTTTCAGTTACCACTTTTGGGTCATGACAGAGTTTGTCCATGATCATGCTCTTGACTTATAGCTAAATATTGTGGTGCTTTGGCCAGGCCTGTTTCAATGCCAGGGTAACTCACAGCTTGCCCTGGGCCCATTCAGTCTCTCTTAGCGACCCTGCTTTTGGGGTGCTAGGTACTAAGAGCAACTGAGACTTAAGTTAAGGAAGCAGATGCCCCAGAGTGTGTACTGCTTGGAGACAATTTACTTCCAAGTTACAAAAGCATAATATTAACTGTCTTCCTTTGTCCATACAAAAAGAACTTTGCTTTTAAGTAAACTATTCACAAAATATAAGGAGAGGAGAAAGGCAATATTAACTTACAATACAAGTTCAGTGTCCTAGAAGAATCTGAAGTTACAGGTTAACACAGCCTGATTAGGGGGGAAAAGGTGATAGACCAGTTGGGGAGAAGAACACAGAGAAGAGTTTACAGATAAACACAGAGGAATGGGAGTGACTCGAGAGCACTGTGATTGGTATAACCTGATATAAACCTAAGCCCCCTGTAAAAAGGCAAAAAGGACAAACCAAAGTTATCCTACAATTTAGCCTTATATCCTCCCACTCCTGTATATTCCTGTCACTTGGGATCCAATACTGGACACAGCCTGTAGGATTCCCTGCCTTCAATTTCAATCCATCCGTGCTCTCAGAGTTGCTGTACTTCTGGACTTTTCGATTTTCGGTTTTGGAGCGATTATTTTCCCATTTAAAATTGAGATCAACTCCTCTTTCTTCTCTTCCGTACACTTCATCTACTCCTTTCCATGTCTTCTGAAACTGTTTCGAAGTAGTTTCCTCATAACTTTGCACCTGGACCTTCTATTATTCTTATAAAGACCTCCTGGCCCTTTCCTTAATACTTGCAATGCATTTTCAGAAACATATTATAGGACCGATGTTTCAAATTTAGTTGCTGAAACCCCAGAACCAGCCTCGAAGCAGAGTTTACCAAGACTCCTTATACTTGGCTCAGCTCTTTCAATACTTGAGTTATCAGGGGTGGAGAGATAGGACAGTGGGTAAGACATTCGCCTCACATGAGGTGACCCAGGTTTCATACTTGGTGACCCAAATAGTCCCCAAGCATCATTAGGAGTGTGGAGCCTTGAATAAGCCCTGAACATCACTGGGTGTGGCCCCCAAATCTAATCAAGCAAACAAAAAACCAACCAGGAACATGAATTCTATGAATTCGTCCCATTATCTCACTTCTTTAGGAATCTGTGTCTTCCTTTAGCTAAGAGTTGCTAAATCTCTTCTCAGAGGCAAATTAGATGAACATTTTTTTTTTCTATGTCATCATAATCAACTTTTGCCAGCCTCTAAATACACATTGTAGGATTCACAGTATTTTAGCATGTCATTCAATATTTTGTTAAATATATCCTGATGCCTAACACATATTTCTACAAAGTTTTACAAAAATGCTTTCCATTCTCCTTCAAACTAGTAATTTCCTCAATGTGGAGTATTTGAGTACCCTCATCAAGGATAAATGGGATCCACATGCTCTGTGCAATGTGCATGATTATTATCTTTCTTTTTAATTTATTCTTAATATTATTTTTGTTTTACCTTTTCTTTTTGGGTCACACCGGGCGATGCACAGGGGTTGCTCCTGGCTCTGCACTCAGGAATTACCCCTGGCGGTGCTCAGGGGACCATATGGGATGCTGGGAATCGAACCCGGGTCGGCCGCGTGCAAGGCAAACGCCCTACCCACTGTGCTATCGCTCCAGCCCCCATGTTTTACCTTTTCATGTGGGCGCCACTCTACATTCTGCTTGGGGCTGCTGCTGGCTCTGTGCTCCAGAGACTATGAGGTGCTGGGGATAAAAAACCCTATCCCAGGCTCCAGTTTATCTTTTGATTATAAATTGTTATGTCTAGTAAAATTATATGCATCAGAAAGCAAAGAACAGATACATTTTATCTACATTCTTAAATTATCTTCTCTCAGCATTGCACAATACTTTTCCTACTGTAATATCATTTTTGCTTTTAGAACAAAAAGATCTGAATTTGTCTCCCTTCAATTTATTGAAGTTATTATCATTAGTCACCAGTAGCCACTATCTGCAATGACATTTTCTACATTAGCCCTTGACTAATACTGCATGAAAATATTTTTACATTATTCTCGTGTTACTAATTTTAGTTTGAATACAATGTTGAAGATAATATGCCATTATCTTCATTTTATCTCTACAGAAGTTTAGCAGATGATTTATCTGTTTCTGATAGTATTACGAGTCATATCCTTATCTTCCAGTTTGTGTGTATATATTTCTGTAATGATTTCAAGTTTCTATACAATTTTGACATTAGCAATGGTCAATTTCTCCAGATACCTGATTGAGTAAGCTCTTTTAACCACACAGAAAAACTAAACAAAATAGCTACAAATAGTTTTCAATAGCTGAAAATATTTATATGTGGTTGCTTGGGGCCATATTGGTGCTCAGGACATTCTAATGATGGTGCTTGTGGGACTGTGTGTGGTGCAAAGAGGGATCAGGGTTGACTCGTGCAAGGCAAAGGCCTTAACCACTGAACTATCTCTCTGGCCCCAGCAGAAAATATTTAATCTCAGCATGGTGAGCATAAGATATGTGAATTCGTTTTATTTATATTACTTTTAAAGTGCATATTAATAAATTTGTGCCAAAGTCAGACCTAAATAGTGAATTACCTAATAATAATATCCTTTTTTAAAGCTATAAAATGCATTTTCTGCAACTAAAATGAAAGAAGTGAAAATTCATTTCTAAATTAAAATGCTAATTATTCCCTATGTTGCCAAGAAATTATCATCATAATAAATGCTTCATATCATAAATATTTGAAACTGAAAGCAATCACAAAAGTTCTGACTCATAAAAGTGGATTTAAAAAAAATGTTGATGGGCATATTTCTGCTGGAATCATTGCTTTCTTTGTATGAACTGAGAGACTTATAAACTGTGGAAATCTACTTCTTTCAGGTCTGGAAGCTGGATGACTGATGATACCGGGTTCCAGCAAGTTCCTTGCTTATCTGGGCACCAGTGGGGCTGCCCATCTCTCAGAGAGTGGAGAGTGGATAAGCAGGTTTTCAGGACCACTGAAATGCTTCAGACTCATGACCTTATCAACCAAACAATCTCTCCTAATGCCATCAAATGGGTCTTAGAGGCTCAATACATGGATCTGGGGAGTACACAGACATTGAAACTGTAGCAATTGTTACGGAGATGGTCTTCCCAGATTATTTATCTCAAGTTTAGCACTGTCATAGCACGCATAGCACTGTTGTCCCATTGTTCATCAATTTGCTTGAGCGGGCACCAGTAACGTCTCCATTATGAGACTTGTTGTTATTGTTTTTGGCATATCGAATACACCATGGGGAGCTTGCCAGGTTCTGCAGTGCGGGCGAGAGACTCTCGGTAGCTTGCCAGACTTTCTGAGAGGGATGGAGGAATCAAACCTGGGTTGGCCGAGTGCAAGACAAATGCCCTACCCGCTGTGCTATCGCTCCAAATCCATCTCAAGTTTAGTAATTTAAAAAATATTCAACATTGGCCACAATTGTTAAATGAATAATCTGTATAATCTATGTATTCTTAACTCTTTCAACTCTACTTTTTTTTGTTTTTGTTTTGAGAAATATAGTCTTTATTAAAAAAAATTATTAGTGAATCACCATGAGGTACAGTTACATACTTAAAAACTTTCGTGTTTTCACCTGAAAATCTGTTGCACGAGACAGGGACGAATGGAGACATTACTGGCGCCTGTTTGAGCAAATCGAAGATCAATGGAATAAAAAGTGACACAAGTGAAAAAAAAAAAACTTTCATGTTTTCATTTCAGTCATACAATGATCATTTACCCATCCCTCCACCAGTGCCTATTCTCCTCCTCCAATGTTCCCAGTATCTCTACCATTCCACCCCCACCTCATTCCCCACCCCCACCTCACCCCGCCTCCGTGGCAGGGAATTCCCTTTTATTCTCTCTCCTTTTGGGGGTTGTGGTTTGCAATATTGGTATTGAGTGGCCATCGTGTTCAGTCTATAGTCTATTTTTGACACACATCTTTCAACCCAATTGGGTCCTCCCAACCCCCTTTACTTGGTGTTCCCTTCTCTATCTGAGCTGCCTTTTCCCCCAGCATGTGTGGCTGGTTTCCAAGCCATGGAGCAGATTTCCTGGTCCTTATTTCTACTACTCTTGGATGTTAGTCTCCGATTTTGTTACTTTATATTCCACAGATGTCAACTCTAATTTTGGTGAAGTGTCTTTCAATTTCACAGTCACACCTATTTTTTTATTTCAAAGTCAATGATGTGAATGGTCTGTATCACTGTATCACTTTCATCCTGCTGTTCATCGATTTACTCGAGTGGGCAACAGTAACATCTCTATTCCTCCCAGCCCTGAGATTTTAGCAGCCTCTCCTTACTTCTCTTTCCCAAAGATTGGAGGTTCTTTCAGGGTCAGGGGACTCAGAATCAGGCTGTTTTCACTCTGGGCACCCCAGAAGGGGGTGGGCGAGAACTCTCCCCACCCCAAGGGACCCAGCCCTGGCAGCCAACCTCTACTACCCAACTGTTGCCATGCTCCAGACTGCTTTCCAGACACCTAATAAGACACTTGCTACCCATTTTCCATAATTACCACACCATATTTGATGGGGTCCAGACAGTAGGTAACAAATCATATATATGTATATATATGTATATATATACATATGTATATATATGTGTATACACATACACACACACACCTCCCGGAGAGCCCAGCAAGCTACCGAGAGTATCCCTCCCACATGGCAGAGCCCGGCAAGCTACCCGTGGCGCATTTGATATGCCAAAAACAGTAACAATACTAAATGGTCTATTTCTTGTCATCAGCAATTATAGTTTTCATTCATTAGTTGAGAAAGATTTGGATTATCATTTAAATTTTGAAAGAAAATATAGAAGTTACAATTTCCTTCAACCAAGGATGAAGCTCTTGAATGGAAGGACTCTGATTGACAACTTTAATTGGTACCTGTACTACAAAGTCCTTAGAACAATAGCTAGGACTCCCAACTCCCTACTTGAATAGTAGCTCTTCCTTTAAAGACTTTGTCATGATTTTGAATACAGCTATACCTTGTCAGTCATTTGAGTCAGGAATTGTGTCTTCTTTTTTAAATAGATCTCACTCAACGCATTTTATTCAATAAATTATATGTCATATATCTCAATAATATAAATTAGAGTCTATATAGAAGTATGCTGCATTCATACGTTAACTGTTCCTAATATGCAAGATCAGCACTTCGTTTCACAGTACCCTTCCCACCTCTGGTGGTTATTTCAGCAAAGTCAACAAGACATATGTAAGTCTGTAGTCACCTGCTCATTTCCATGAGTTTTTTTATCTTGAATGTGGACAAATTTTGAAGCTCTTGGACCTACTGTTTAAAATGCATGAAGAGAAAGAAGAACTTTATTAATATATATATATATATATATATCACTGTTAAACTATGAGTCCATATCTTCCACCAGCTAATACTTTATATTTACATGACATAAATAAAATATTCACTGAAATTTTTTATAATTGCCTATAAAATACTTGGAGCAATGAGTATTCATAGTGGTACTAAGGGGCACTACTGTGTATGCAGGAACATTTTATTGCTTTTCAGTCAAAGTAAAAAATGGATTTAACTAAAAAATGTAAGAAATAATATAAAACTTCAATACATGTTGAATTTTTGTTTTTTTTTTTGGATTGTGGGCCACACACAAAAGTACTCAGAGCTTACTCCTGGCTCTGTGCTCAGAAAAAACTCCCGCTGGGCTGGGGACCATATGGGGTGCTGGGGATTGAACCTGGGTGATAACTAATTGTAGATCTAAATAAGCCTGCTTGATAACATCTCATCCTTATGAAGAAACTAAGATTATTGAGAATATAGGCTGTTGCTCAGTGGCCAAGCACGTCTCTTTGGTGTAGGAGCTTCGAAAAACATCTCCATGTAGTTCTGTATGGTCCTAGCACCGTCAGGTGTGTTCCCTGGCATCATCCCAAGTGTGTGACCACCAGCCCCCCAAGCACTGCAAAGGTCCTGGCTCATGTCTAACATTAAGTTCATGCATTTTATATATTCAATATATATATTTTTTGAAGTTGAAGGCCTCCAGAGCCTAGCCACAACCATGCTCAAGGCCCCTCTCCACACGTTCGGACGAGCCTCACGCATGAAGGAACTGGCAGAGGAACCCAGGTGTGTGGGACCCGGGGCTGAGACCTCCAAGGCTGCTCGGATTAGGACTGGGCCTGCTCTGCCCAGATTTCCCATCTCCCAGTAGTTAGGCGGTCACACCCAGGGACTGTCCCCGGCACCATGTAATCCTGTCAACAGCCACCATCCAGAGACTTAAAAGCCAGCTCCCAGAAGCGTGCGACTCCTCGCCGATAACTTATGACCTACTTCTCCCTCTGGGAGATCCTGGCAAACTACTGAGAGTTTCCTGCCCACATGGAGAGCCTGGCAAGGTCCCATGGTGTATTCATATGCCAAAACCAGTAACAAGCTGGGTCTCATTCCCCTGACCCTGAAAGAGCCTCCAGGATAGCATCGTTGGAAGGACAAGTAGAGAGAGGCTTCTAAAATCTCAGGGCTTGGACGAATGGAGATGTTACTGAGACCGCACGAGAAATTTGACGATCAACAGGATGATGATAATGATTATTCAATAAAATCAAAATATGAGATGTCTACTAACATAGGTATGCATTCTGAACAACTTCTCTAGTTTAATATTTGGATTCTTTAAGAAAAAAAAAGCTGAAAATACTTGCTGAAAATATCATAGAAGAGGATCCAGTGCAGGCAAACTAGGTCTAGATGATATAGTGCCATATGGCTAGCTGTTTCATTGATTATAACCTTCTCGTGAAGTTGCAATTATCCCAGCAAATTCAGGCACGTGTCAGAGGAACTTTCATCTCTGATTTGTTTGAGTTTGTTTTATTTGGTGTTCTGGCACCAAGGTGCATGAATCACTTACAATCGACAGAAATTGATAATGAACATCATGTACTCAGACCTCAGGAAGAGGAGAAACTTTGACAATAATGTCCTCAGGACTTTTAGCCACAATATGTAAAGTGAATAGAACAGGCCAAACTACAGTAAATAATAATAGTAAGGCTAAATAATACAACTAAAGCCTCTATATAAAGTTTTGATGAGAGGGGATCTTCAAGACAGAATCTTTTAATACATGAAGCCCTGCTTATTCTTCAGGCTAGCAAATAATACAGTAGTGAGTGAAAGTGCATTTTGGGGTCTACCCCTGTGCACGGCCTCCACCACCACCTACCTCTACGATCACAAGGAATGACACTTCAAGATCCCCCCAAAAAGATAGGGAAGCCCTGAAAGAAATAATACTCAGGAGGTAAATAGATATTACAGTATGTAGGACAAGTGCTTTGAATGCTACTGACCCAGGTTCCATCGATGACATCCCATACAGTGTCCCACACACCTCCAGTCATAATTCCCTAGCACAGAACCAGAAAAAAAAGTTCTCAGCATTGCCAGATGTGGCCCAAAACCAAAAAAAATGGGGGTAAAAAGAAATTTGTTACCATAAAATAAATGAATAGAATAAACTGTAATATCCTGTAATTAGTTATGGATATTTGTATATATTTTTCAAGAAAGATCCACGAAGACTTAATATGTAGGATAGTAAATTTCAATATTGGGGTCTTATAAAACATTTTAGAACTTTAATTTAGACATTATTGAAAACAGTGAGAGCCCAGGGTTTCTATGACATGTCTCTCCTCAAATAAATTTGAAGCTTTGGGAAAGTAGAAAGGGGGGTGTAGGAGGGGGAAGCAAAACATCTGTTTGAACATACAGACAAACAAAGATCAATGAAAGCTGAACATTCCGAGAAGAGATGCCACTAGCATTTGTCTCCGGAGCAGCTGTCTGTGTTCCACCAGGAGAAGTCAGCTCGCTGAGAGGATAACTGCAAATGGGGGAAAGTGGGTCTGGACTGTTGGAGGTTAGGTCTGAGTTGGCAGGGTTAGAGTGTACGGCTGTGAAGGAGTCGGGGAGGGGTGAAGTGTGCAGGAAAAGGCAGAGTCTCGTTCCTATGCATTATTTACAAGTGGGTGCAAAATGTGAGTCCGGTGGAAATCACACATAAAACAGCAGAGAAAATGTCTCAAGAGTTGAGCAGAGATTTAGCAGTTTCATTGTTCTGGGAGCCAGATTGAAATTCCAGGTACATATCAGTGACAGTTAAGTTTCTCTCCTCCACCCTCTGGGGGTTCTGTGGGGTATGAGAGCCCCCTAAAGTCTACCAGCCTTTACAAGCTTCTAAAATTTCTATGCTCAGTTTGTGATGTTCAGTGCACTGAACTGGGTTTTGTTTTCTTATCCTTCTTGAATTGTTCATCTATATGGAGTTTAGATTGATTTCTCTCTTATCAACACAAACTGTATACTATTTCTGCATCACGTAGCACAATATGCATATGTGTATTAATATTCAACCTCTCGATTGGTCTGATAACTGCATCTTTAATTTCTCAACATAAGAAAATGTTGCAGAAAAAGCCCATCATTTCTGCCAGTGAACGAACACCATTTTTAAAGTAAGCATATGGATTACATTTTTTCTAGGGTGTCAAAGTATTTTTGTTGCTTTTGATGTAGATTTTTTAAAATAAAAATTTAATTATCATCTTGGTCACTCTTGAAGATAGATTTTGCTGTAGCATATTATGCCATTTTATCATGTTACAGTTCATGATTCTTCTTACAGGGAAGTATTCTCCATACTTCCCCTCTCTGTGTTAATTAGATTTGAAGTTAGAAATAGTGAGAAAACAGTACATTTTACAGAATGCCTTGTTTTATTTTTAGGATACTGAGTGTGAGTTAGTTTGATCTAGCAGAAAAATTTGTTAGCAGGTGCAGTTTGCAGCTAAATATCTTGTCAATGGTTCACATTTTGAATTGCAATTTTATTTCTTGGTGCATGTTGAAAATACAAAACTAAATTATGTTAGTATTTAAAACACCTTAACTATATTTAAGTACATTATTTGGTAAGAATCATTTTCTAAGAATCACATTGTATATGCGGTATTGGAGAACCAATGAAAAAAGTCACTTACAAATTGTGCTTTGAGCAATGCTTCTGTGACAATGAAGATTGTCATATACATTTTAGTTTTGCATTTACATCCAATCTAAGGAAGATACTTGGGAAAAATTTTTGCAGGGAAAACATCAGAATAATTTTCATTAGTTATCTTTGAGTCATCGTTGACGAGGAATACGATCGACTGGTTCAGCACCTCCATGATTGCGCGAAAAATGCGGAGATGGGAAAGCCATAAACAGACACCTGTCTTCGGAAACTCTCTAGCTCATTCATCAACGTGGTTTGGCATGACCCTCAGGCAACCACTAGCTAACATCCAAGCTCACAAAGCTGTGCAGAGAAGTAATAAAGGAAGACCTCAAAGAGAGAAGAGCAGCAGTGTTGGCTGATGCGGCAGAAGTGGGGAAAAGTATTCACAATGCTCGCCTGTCCTTCGCCAACTACAAGACCAACATGACTGCCCTCAGATGCCCTGATGGATCTATCACATCTTCCAGAAGGGCAATGGAGAGGATTATCCATGACTTCTACTCGGATCTCTTTGACAACCACGTCCACCTACGAACATACCAAATTCCACAGGATGGATATATTGTTCCTGACGTCCTCCCTTTCGAAATGTGACATGCCATTTTGTCGGTAAAGATGCATAAGGCACCTGGTCCAGATAAGGTCAGACCTGAACACCTGAAGAATCTGATGCCAGTACTCATCAATACACTGGCTCGGCTCTTCACAAGCTACCAGTCTGAATGCAAGGTTTTGTCCCAAAGGAAAACCAGTAGGTCTGTTTGGTTGTACAAGAGGGGAGACATCCACGACTTCGGCAACTAACACCCAATCAGCCTGTTATCCATCGTCTACAAGTTTTTTACTTGAGTCATCCTGAATAAAATAGGCAGAACACTAGACGAAGGACAGCCATGCGAGCAAGCCGGGTTTTGAAGGGGATTTAGCACCATCGACAATATCCACACGGTGACCAAACTCATTGAAGTTTCGAGAGAGTTCAAGATGCCGCTCTGTTTAAAGTTCATCAATTTAAAGACCTTCGACTGTTGAGACTGAAGCGGTCATCAAAGCGCTAACCAAACAGGCGTTAAAACTCAGTACATCAAGATCCTCCTCGAGCTGTATTACGGATTCACCACCAGACTCTCACCATTCTACACGGAAGTCATCATTGATGTAAAGAGAGGGGTTCGGCAGAGTGATACAATTTCACCGAAACTCTTCAGTGCCACCCTCAAGAACATCAGGCAATGACTGGAATGGGAAGGAATGGGAGTGAAGATAGACGGTCGGCAACTACACCACCTCCGCTTCGCTGATGACATCGTTCTCATAACGCCAAATATTAGCCATGCTACATGAATGCTGGCCAACTTTAACCGCTATTGTGGAAAGGTCAGACTGCAGCTGAATCTCAACAAAATGATGTTTATGAAAAATGAACTAGTCCCTCATGTTCCATTTGCTTTCAATGGAATGAACATCTCCGAATGCAGCAGCTATGTGTATCTGGGTTGAGAACTCAACATGAGGAACGGCTTGGCGCCAGAACTGCGCAGGAGGAAGAGAGCAGTGTGGAATGCCTTCATGAGCATTGAAGAAATAGTTAAGAGGACGAAGAAACCCCGAACTCCGGGCACAGCTTTTCGACTCCACCGTTCTTCCTGCACTAACATACGCCTCAGAGACCTGGGCCCTATGCAAACAGGATGAGAATGCTATTTGGGTATCCCAAAGAGGAATTGAAAGAGCTATGCTAGGAGTATCACGTTTCACTCAAGTGAGAGAAGGAATCTGGAGTTCCAACCTCTGTCACGGGTCAAGAATCAGGGATGCTGTCTCATTTTTCCAAGACATCAAAAATCAGATGGGCCGGATATGTAATGTGATTCAGAGATGACGGCTGGACTAGAGCTGCTACCGACTGGATTCCACGGGATGTCAAAAGACCACATGGCCGCCCACCAACGAGATGGTCAGACTTCTTCATCAAAACCCCCAATGAACGATTTGAGGCTCTTCCTGTTCTTGGAGCAAGCAGATATCACTGGGCTACACTCGAATGTGACAGGGACAAATGGAGACGTTACTGGCACCTGCTTGATCAAATCAAATATCAATGTAATGACAAGTGACAAGTGATCTTTGAGCCATTTGATAAATGATTAATTGCATGTAGTAAAATGAGTTGTATATACACATGCACACACATGCACACAATGATTAATGCTACTCTACTTAAATCTTGTTTAGTTTGTTTCTGTAGTATATTTTGTTACATGGAATATATTACATAACTGTTACATGTCTTTCTTTTATAAACCTACAATCCTTTTCTCTACAGTTAAAATAGATTTATTCTAATAATATTTAACTTATTTTTATAAGCAAAAGATTTTGAATAAATATTTTACTGAGGCACATATTTAATGTACGTTCTGAGCTTCAGAGATTTATTATCCTCTCCCTGTATATTCTTAAACATGTTGGTTCACAAATGTCTAAAGATATCTCATTTTTGCCTTCAGAATTCCTTGTTATACAAGATATATCTAACATGATTAATTTTTATTGAGTAATACACTTTCCACTAAAATACATTTCACACAATCTTATTCCTTTGCATTTACTCTTTTAAGATATTAAATAATATGTCTAGCATTATTAATTGATTTTATCAATGTCTTCTGAAATGTGTAATTATATTATCTTAAAACTCAACATTTCTTGCTTTGTTTTTGGACCATGCCCTGAGGTGCTCGAGGTTAGTCCTGACTCTGTGCTCAGAAATCACTCTTGGTGGTGGCCAGGGGACCATATGTAGTGCCACAGATTGAACTGGAGTTGGCCACATATATACAGGCAAGCACTTTGTCCCTGTGTTATTTCTCTGATCCCTCGTCATTCTTTCTATTCTACATAACATACTCATCACTCAAAAACAGTTCTGTAAAGATTATTTCCTCTTCTCATTTATATCTGTTCACTTTTTATAACCTTAGTTTATTTCTAGTGTTCTAAAATATTGACTTAAATATGTTTTACATGAGTTTCTCAATCGATCACCTCGATTTCAGTACTGTTTCAGTTTTTTTTAACTTGGTATATTTTAAAATGTGTTTAATTTCTTCTAAAAACATGTATTTAAATCTTTTACATTCAGTCATCATACTTTCATTTTTTATAACCCATAAGGATTATACCAGCAAAGACATCTAATTTACACAGTGATAAGATAGAATTGTCTGAACTTTTTATGTCTTGATGCTTTCTAATATAGGCAATATTTTTCTTTTAAAATTTTCTAATTTCTCATTAGATGTTTTTGAAGTTTTTTCTTGTGTGTTATTGAAGTTGCATTTGTTTTCAGTAGCATGTGTTTTGTGAATACTATCTCACACCTTACTTCTGTGTATTCGATGCTGTCCTCTTCAAAGAGCTGGTCATCGTCTACTTCCATTCCATAGACCTCCACTACCCAATCCTCCCATCCCTTCACTTTTCTTTAAGGTACCTACCATTTTGTTGTTTGTCAAAGGGTTGTTTTTGTTTGTTTGTTTGTATTTTGCCATTTTCTTTTATTTTTATCTTTCCATACTAGTGAAATCGTATTATTTATCCATTTCTGGCTTAATTACTTCACCTAACATTAATCCTTCAGGATGTGTCCATGTCATAACAAATGACAAAACTATCTCTTTATAATTGAGATATTTATTTTATTCTACTTATAAGCTACATCTTTGTACAATCATCAAGTGAAGAGCATTTAGGTTGTTCTTGACTAGTGCTACAATCAATGAACATAGGTTTGCGTGTATATTAATAAGTTGTGACAACTTAATTATTATCTATAAGTTCTACAAGTTTTACATGTTCTTTGAATATATAAAAATATAGTTCTTTTTTCATTTTTGAAACATCCTGAATTTATTTTTATATAAAAGACATATTGCAATTTTTTTAGAAATGGTTATCTATACTAAATTTACCTTTGGCTATAATATTGTCATATCATGATTAATTATAATTCTATCTTAAAATATAAAGACAACAGGCATATTATTTCATACAATACTCCATATTTTACATACATTTACTTGTAAATGTGCTACCTTGATGTTAACCCTTGTTTTATTTTTGGTTTTAATGGGCCATTGTTCAAAAGTACATACTAATCATAGATAATGAAAGCAGTGCATAGGTTTTATTCACATAAATGAATATTCATAAAATAATAAAATGAAATCAATGAAAGTTTTCTTTAAATGTTTCCCTCACTTACTTAACAATGTTTTCAAGTCCTTGGGTAAAATGTTTCAAGGATTATTGATCTTCGTAATTGGTTACATATGGCAGAGCCTGACAAGCTCCCCGTGGCTTATTCAATACGCCAAATACAGTAACAATAACAGGTCTCATTCCCCTGACACTGAAAGAGCCTCTAATCATTGGGAAAGATGAGGAAGGAGAGGCTGCTAAAATCTCAGGGCTGGGACAAATGGAGACGTTACTGGTGCCCACTGGTTACTGGTTCATCGGGTAAATCGATGAACAAAGGGATGACAGTGATACAGTGATAATTGGTTACGTTACCCTCTAGAGAGCTAGTATAATCATGTGGTATAATAGAAGAGTAACTGATAAGAAAAGAGCCTCTTAAATTTTTGAGGGAACGAGGCAATGGGAAGGTGTGTTATAACTGTAAGGACTCGACAGAAATGCTTGTTTTTTATGAATAAACAGTTGAAGAAATCGGAATTTTTCAATTTGCTGTTTAATGCTTGAACTAAAGCTATGATTTTAGCCATGCACTTGTTAATTTTATAACTTATAATAAAATTTGAGGATAAATAGAAATTGAAACCAGGACTATTAAATTAAAAGGAAACTCTTTACGGGGCTGGAGTGATAGCACTCCGGGTAGGGTGTTTGCCTTGCACGCGACTGGCACAGGTTCGATTCCCAGCATCCCATATGATCTCCCGAGCACTGCCAGGAGTAATTCCTAAGTGCAGAGCCAGGAGTGACCCCTGTACATTGCCAGGTGTGACCCCTCCAATTCTCCCCCCACAAAAACCCAAACAAACAAAAACAAAAAGAAGCCCTTTTAATTGAAATTAAATGAGAAATTTTTAGCCTCTCCAGAAGAAACAAAATTCAAAAACGGGGTCCAAGTGGTTTCAAAGAAGCAAGTTCAAAAGAAAATATTATTGGTATAACTGTATAGAAGTTGATGAAAACCTCAGAAAAATGAAAAAAATTAGAGTAGTTTTAGATACATAAAGTACTTTTTCTAAATGTTTGGATTGTGTCTCAAAGACCATCTGAGTTAAACCTGAAAGCTTCTAAGAAGCTTAAGTATGATACACTGGAACCATGGTAGTTGAAACTCAAGAAAAAAATTTTTCAACCCAAACCATTTTATAGGTGTGTCTTTTGCCAAACGAAATGACTCTTGGAAGCTTTTATAAGAGAAAAAATATTTGAGTATATTTAAATGGATATTATTCATATAAATATTTATAAGTACTGTCAGTCTGAACTTAAAATGACAGAGGGTGTACGAAACAACAGAAAATTTTTGTGCATTCAAAATTCTACTGGTAGAAAAAAGGCAAATGAAAGTTAAGTAAAATTACCAGTTACCTTTCATAAACAAGGAAGAATAGCTCAAAGATTAGAACCCAAACTCCTGATACCGTAGCTAAAAGCAATTTATGATGATTTCCAGACCTTAAAACTCAATGAATGGAGTTCATGCTCAGTTCAATAAGCTTAGTCAATGGCTGAATAAATGACAGTACATTAAAATCCTTCATTTAAAAATAAAATCTCAATGAAATACCTGGCACTTTTACATCAGTGTAGTTCTCTAAATCTGTTAATTAAAAACAGATTTTTCTAATCTGTTTTTAATTAAATAATAAATTAAATAATTAAATAGTAAATAAATAAATTTATTTAGTTTTTTGTTGTGAATGGGTATGTCTATACTGTCATTTTGCGCCTGCCTAGTTCTATGTTTTGTGTGGAGGCAGATAATGAGTCAAATTAGTTATCTGGACTATCAGATCAAAGATGAACTAAACTTATCCACAATAGTGACTAATTTAATGATGGCTATCTGTACTTCCATTAATATTGTTGAGCGACAGTGAATGTAATTTGCCTGTGAAGGGAGCCTGACCCATTGAAGTCTAGAAGTTTCCATGGTACTCATTCTTGAGCATTCGTGTCCTGATAGAGAATCCCAGTGCTGAATCCCGTGAAGATCCTTTCCCCTTATGTGCAACAAGAAAAGGATGATTTACATTCAACAAATAGAATGCAGGAAAAGCCATCCACATGACTGCCAGAAACTAAATCCAATATGTGAGACTATAAACCCATTTTTTTCTAGGAGCTTCTTTCTTTCCTGCATTCTTAAAAAAAGGCAGCATGCTCTGTAATGAGTTATCAAATGGTGAAAACTACAAGACACAAAAGTCTTATTTGCTTCTCAATCAGTAAGAACGTGGCATTGTCAGATGTCAGGACCCAAATTCCATCAACGTCCTTGTTTGTTTGAACGTGTGAATCCTTTCATTCTTCCTTCTCAAACCTCACCTGACTGCAGAGCCAGGTGTGGCCCCCAGGCAAACAAAAATGTGGTAGGAATATAAAAATTTGGCCTCATCAAATGAGCAAAACTTATTGCAGTGAGATACAGTACAGCAGGTAGAGCCAGAGAGATGGTGCAGGGATAGGGCGCCTCCTTTGCATGTGGCTAGTCAGTTCAAGCATCCCATAAGGTCCCAGACCACCAACAGGAGTAAACCCTGAGCATTTCGCATTTGTGGCCCAGCAACAAACAGATGTGTTGTGGCAAGTATCAGTGTTTTCTTTTAAAAAGAATGATTTGAGCCTGTGTTCTCTGTGTTCACCAAGAAACGGCTGAGATCCATTTCCCAGAGTCAGGCTGTTTGATGGGTTCGACGATGAATTTCAAGTGAATTAAATACTTTCTGGAATGTGGATCTGTCCAACATGGATATTCCCAACTTTCTATGATGCATAAAATCTTGAGTCCAATGATCATGAAATGAATGTGACAGCTCTTGCAACATAAACAAACTTAGAAAGGAAGTCCTGACCTAGATAGCATCGCTATGCTGACACTGCATGAAAGTTTATTGCTAAAAGTTTGTTCTGTTGGTACACCCAGTGTATTGTTACCATGAAACACAAAGATGTCGTCAAGGACTAATGAGAAGAAAAATGTGTATATACATACAGGGGATGTTTGCATCTTCAAATTAATCATTTAGGAATTTGGAAAACACTTTCAAGAATAGCAGTATGATGTGGTAGACTGATTAATTTTTAATTTAGAATAGCAATAGCATATATTTAAAAATGATGGATGAACAATGGGAAAAATAGAACACACAAGAATAATAATTTAAAAATTACTCTAAAATTGTAAACTAAATATTGCAGATTGAACAGTCTTCATGTGTGGGTTAGTTATGTTTGAACAGTCATTGATTCAATACACTGTTGGTGTCTTCTACTCTTTTTTTCCTCAGTAGAGGTAATTGTAACTATTATGTTTATATGCATCCTCTGAATGCACACTGTTTAATGCAATGTATAATAGAGGTATTAAATTAATTATTTTTATATGTTAGTGTTGATTATAAAAATGTTATGTTCATTAATTGCTTTATAATTTTCTTTGTTGACTTGTCTTAGTCATCATGCATAATGATGAAGAATCAATCTTTCAGGATATTTTTTAAAATAACTATAATAGAGGCCAGAGCGATAGCACAGCAGGTAGGGCGTTTGCCTTGCACGCGGCCGACCCGGGTTCGATCCCCGGCATCCCATATGGTCCCCCAAGCACCGCCAGGAGTAATTCCTGAGTGCAAAGCCAGGAGTAACCCTGAGCATCGCTGGGTGTGACCCAAAAAGCAAAAAAAAAAAAATAAAATAACTATAATAGATAAAGTACCAGTTTCCTAACCATACAAAGATAACCTTTTAGCTGATTAAGTCAAACAAACCAATATAAAATATTGAACACTGTATTTGTGTGAAATATAAAAAAGCACATTAAAAAGTTCCAAATCACTAATTGGGAACCTGTATGTAAGCTTATATAGCTCATATAAATAATATCATTTGTATAGTAAAATTATGAAAATGCATGCATTTTGGCTTAAATTCGTATTAGGGAGGCCTTTGACAAAGGATGGGATATTTGCAGCATTATAGAAATTGAAAATTTCATAATTCCTATTAATTTCTCTTCTTATAAAACTAAGAAAATATGCAATTTGGTACAAGGAGCATGCATCAGAATACGTACCTAATTCTTGTGCAGTGGAAAATTCAAATTTCTCATAATATTTTGCAAGTATAGTATATAAAGTGGCATTCCTTTGTGTTTTCCTTATGTACCTTTAAAAATAATTAGATAACAAAGGTTTGCAAGAGTGTAGGTATTTATGTTTGAAGGGTACGATGCTACCATGAGTTGCATCGACCACCAACGTTCCAATATTCCCTACCACTGTTAAATGGAAACTTCTCCTGTTCTCTTCCATAAAGATGACCTCTCTCATGTTTTTAGAAACTAAGGATATTATTTTATTTTTATTTTCATTGCTGTTTTTACGGATGGGGGAGTTTTGACCCACTCAGAGGTCCTGAGTGTTTTGCACAAAAACTGTTCATTTTTCCATAAAATATCTAGCTCCGTCCTCTGACTCCCTTATTTGCCTCTCTATGATTTCATACTTTCAAAGATTATTTTCCCATCATTCTTTATCAGTTTCTCGCTTTCTTCTTTACTTCTCTTCCTCTGTTCTGTCTCTCTTCTCTGACAATGTTTCACTTTCCCTTTCTTTTTTTTTATATTAGTTTATTTTTAATTAGAGAGTCATCGTGAGGGTACAGTTACAGATCCATACATCTTTGTGCTCATGTTTCCCCCATACAAAGTTCGAGAACCCATCCCTTCACCAGTGCCCATTCTCCACCACCAGTAAACCCAACATCCCTCCCCCCCTCCCCAGTCCAGTCTCCCCCCACCCCACCCTGCCACTATGGCAGGGAATTCCCTTTTGTTCTCCCTCTCTGATTAGGTGTTGTGGTTTGCAATAAAGGTGTTGAGTGGCCATTGTGTTCAGTCTCTAGTCTGTATTCGGCCCGCCTCACCCTTCCCCCACATGACCTCCAACCACATTTTACTTGGTGGTCCCTTCCCTGAGTTACCCAGAATGAGAGACCAGGCTCCAAGCCATGGAAACAATCTCCTGGTACTTATTTCTACTATTCTTGGGCGTTAGTCTTATAGTCTATTATTCTATATTCCACAGATGAATGCAATCTTTCTATGTCTGTCTCTCTCTTTCTGACTCATTTCACTTAGCATGATACTTTCCATGTTGATCCACTTATATGCAAACATCATGACCTCATTTTTTCTAACAGCTGCATAGTATTCCATTGTATAGATGTACCAGAGTTTCTTCAACCAGTCATCTGTTCTAGGGCACTCGGGTTTCACTTTCCCTTTCTTATATCCAGTGGGGTCAACTAACTTCTAGGCCTTTCAGATTTGATCCACTTCTATCTAATTGGACTCCGTTGGCTATTTGTATTAACAGAAATAATAGGGACATACTACTAGGTTTTTGATCATTAATTTAGTTAAAATTATATATATATATGTATATATATATATATATATACATATATATATATATAGTTTGTTTGGTTGGTTGGTTGGTTGGTTGGTTGTTTATGAACCAAACCCAGTCCTGCTCAGGACATACTCCCAGCTCTGTGTTCAGAAGTCCTTCCTAGCAGAGCTCAAGGGACCCTATGTAGTGTTGGATATGTAACCAGTGTTGTCAGTAAGCAAGGAAAAGGACTTAATCTCTGCACTATCTCTCTGGTGTCAAAAATAGTTTTGACAAAGGCTTGTCTCAGAGAAGTGAGTATGAGTTAAGAGATGGTAAAATGTATTTTGTTTATAGAGATGCCCGGGAAGTCCACAATTAATGTTTTACGTTTTTAGCAATCATTTATATATGATCATCCAAGCTTTAAGCTTTTTTAATAACCTCAAGAAATAGGAACTTAAAGTAAAAGTAAAGAAATCAAGTTATGAAGTTAAAAAAAAGTGGAGGCATTTTATAATCAATAGATTTTGATCAGAATACCATGAGCCTAAATTCTATTCGCTTCAAATATTGCTCAAAAATGGCATATGGATTCAATGTCTACCTCATACAAACTTAATCCAGTTTTCCACACATACCTTAAAGTAAGGAATCAGTCATATTTTTAAAGTTGATTTGAAGCCATTATTAAAATTATGGAAATGATTCTACATATTTACAATAATTCAGTTAAAGTAAAATTAAGAAAATTCATTTATTCCACTTCATAGTGATAGCAATTGGATTTGGGGCCTAATATAATTATATTTTGGAAGTAAACTATAATTAAATTTTAGAAACAGATATTTCTAAGAATGTCTCTAAATATGGGTGATTTTTCTACAATGCACATTTCATAAATTTCATAGGCCATGTCATATAATGAATTTCATGCATATGTAGTTCATTTTTATTAATTTTTAAAGTTAATGCTCATTGTAAAAGAAAATAGCCAATAAACTTGTACTGATTAGAATTCTATTATTTTATTTCTTTATGAATTTTAATGTAGGTAAAACTCACAACTGTTGATACAATTCTAAAGTTTAAAGTGATTAGATAACAAAGTTCCAATGTTAAAATCAATAAGGATAAAATAATCAATTTTCTAATGTTAAAATTGTCGTATCTGATCATGGAGCTGTTAAGTCCTTGTCTTATAATTTATTAAGTTGTTTGTTGCTATATTAGCTTACCGTTATTGTTTATGTTTGTTAAATTTTGTTGGCTCCTATGTTCCTTTCCCATTTAATTTTGGTGTGCTCCTACTAGACTTTCAATATTGAAGAAGAAGGAGGAGTCCAAAGACTTCAGGATCTATGATCTGGTACAATGAGTTGACATGGCAGCCAATATGGGAGGTGGGCATGACTGTCCGGGTTTCTGGAAGTTGGGGGAGTCAGGTGAGGGAAGGCTGCCCACCCCAACTCTAAGAAACACCAGAGTTCTCCACCTAGGCACCAGGGTACCTGACATGATTGGCAGTTTGGCGTCTCTGTAGAGGATGTTAGTGAAGTGGTGGATTTGAGCCCTTCTTGTGGCTGCAGTAAGGGGGTGTGGATGCAGTTTCTGGGTCTTCCACAGGGTGGGAATGTGGACTTCCTTCCTCCTGAGGGCACCCTGCAGTTTTCAGCTGCAGGGACGGGGTTTCCATGAGTTTTAGCTACCTGGTTTGCATCTCCTGGGAAAGTGAGTCAGGAATCTGTACAGCAGGGCCAGGAGATGAGCCAACAGGGCGGCAGCTGTGGGTTGAGTGGGGTTTTAAATAATGTTTTTTTCTTTTACCATATTAGTATTTAAACCCAAAGATAAAGCCATTTCTTTGGAAATAAGACCCTGTATTGCAATAATGACCTCGGATGACCCATTGCTTAATGAGTATACCTTGAAATGCAGTAATCACAATCTGATTTTTTAATTAACTTTCTTAACAGGCTATGACAATATTCCCTTAGAAATAAATATCTGTTTATATTAGTTCTCTGTTACTAACGAGATGAATTGGTCCCTAAAATTCTAGAAGAAAAGCAAATATCCACAGCTGAGCAAAACCAGTTTCTAACTCCTTGAATGTCAAGACGATTTGTGTTCACCATCACCGTGTAGAGGTCAGCTGGACAATGGTTAGCGATGAAGGAAAATTCAGGTCTTGGACTACAGGGATGGAACCTTTTTTTTGAAAAGTATGATGGTATGTATTTCCAATTTATTTTGGGGAGATTTTTAAAAATTTTTACTTAGGTTTTGTTGGAGTACCACACCTGACAGTTTTTGGTGCTTATTCCTTACTCTGTGCTCAGGGATCACCCCTGGTGGTGCAAGAGGATCACATGCAGCTCCAGGGATTAAACTAGGGTTGACTCTGCATACTGCAAGCGCCTTAACCCATGTGCTATTTCTGCAGTCCCAGTTTTGGGAAATTCTTATCACAAGAATAGTCATTGATATAGGGCTGGCATATAGCTGAGAGGGCGGGTGCTTGGCTTCCAAGTTTGGGCACCCGGGTTTGATGACCAAGAACATCTATGTGTATAGATGTGGGTACAGATACAGAGCCAGTCATACCCAGGACCTTCTCAAGTACACGTTGCTCATCTGAATGTCTTCAGTATCAGAATGTTCATTGAAGCCTTCTGTGCACTTTCCGTTAGCTTACTTGCTTTTTGAAAATTTACTGTTGAGTTCTTGGAATTCTATGTTCATGTATAATAACTATATATGAGATTGATCATTAATTATTTTGTTTTAACTTATTTATTAAAATTTGAGAAAATTGTATCATGTTATATGTCACTTTTTTACCCTATGCTTTTTGTTTTCATTGTTTAGAAGCATTTAATCTTGATTTCTTCCTGCTTGTTGTATCATTTTCTCATTGTCAAAGCCAATTTGAAGACTTTCTGCTGAATTTTCTTTTAGTTTTGTCGGGTGTTATATGGAAGTATTAAATCCATTTTGAGTTCAGTTTAGTGTGTGGTCTGAGTAAGGTGCAATCTTAGTTTGGTATGTGTAGAATGAGTTTTCCCTACACTGTGTGCTGATATGACCATCTGTCTCTTAAATGTAGTCTTGTCTCCGTGTCAAAATCAATTTTATAGGGACACTTATATGGTTACTAGGAGCATGTCAGCATTCCAGTGTCAAAAGGGCCCCCAAGAACACAGTGTTACTCTGACATTGGGCCTTAGCATAGCGTTGGTCTGTAATGTAAGTTTTGAGGTACTTCTCTACAATTACTAGGAAAAATATTTTAGATTTACATTAATCAAGAAACATTTGTTGAAATTTCTAAGTAAAAACCTACCCATCAGGGAATAAGTCAGTTGGAACAGTTTTGATTACTTATCAAAATATTTCTCATTATGGATTTGGTCAGATTTTACTAGAGCGTCATGACCTAGAAACAGGAGGCATCTAAAAATTCCATTTCTTGTAGCTTATATAACTTGTGGAAGTGAAATCATTCGTAGCTGTAGAGATAACAACTGTCTTAAGTTGTAATTTTCACAATTAAATGTTTAATTCAGTTCATCTTGAAAATTCAATTTGTCTTTTTGATAAACCCACTGATAGTGTGGAAGGTGACTGAAGAAAGAGTATCTGTGAGTTGCCACAGAGATGCACAAGGACTCCGTTTCCTGGAGATGCTGTAACAAAGCCTCACAACGCTGGGTGGTTTAACACAACAGAAACGCTTTCTCCCACAGTTTCACCTGATGTAAGTCTGAAATCAGGGTGTTTGGAAGGGAGAGAGAACTTAACATACTGAGCACAGGCTTTGCCGCCAGATATCCAGGTTCCATTCTGGCCCTGTGTGGCCCCGGGTCACAGACCAGACAGTAGCCTCTGAAGCCCACTGCATCTGGATCCAAAAGAAAAAAAAAATAAAATTAGGCGCCAGAGTGATGGTACTGAGGAGAGGATGCTTGCCTTGCAAGTGGCTAATCCAAGTTCAGTCCCCAGCACCCCACATGGTCCCCAGAGCCCCGCCAAAGAATGATCCCTGAACACAGAGATAAGAATAAGCCCTGATGCCAGATGGAGAAGGTGCAGAGTCCCCGCCTCCTCCAGATGGAGTCCCGGCGACACTGAGCTTCTAACATGGCTCCGGTATGTGGGACAGGGATATCGCTCCAAACCGCATGGTGCTTAAGCAGCTGTGTGACCTTTCCTGATATACAAAGGAAAAACTCTCAGTAAAGGCTCCGCCACCCCTGAGAGGACATTATTCCAGAGGCACAGAAACCCAGTGGCTGCTGGCAGCTACACTCCTGGACTCTGAACTAAACTACGGCCCCGTGCAGCACTGGGAGGGGAAGGGTTTTTGTCCTTTGGCCTTTTCTCCTTTCGGCAGCATGGCGACCGCCACCGTTTAGAGAGGTAGGAGCTTGCAGTGATGGGACGCATGGGGAATCTCACGATGTGGGGGACAGAACCGGACCTGCTTCCTGTGAAACAAGACCCCAAGCCGCCACCTACAAACAGTTCCCTGTTCCTGAACAGCCATGATCCCAGAGGCACACAAACCAATCTTGGAATGCAGCAGCTGCTGGCAGAAATACCTCTGGACTTAATACCAGAATCCCCAAACTGGGCGGCCGCTTTCACGACCATGCAACAGCATATGCTCTTTGTTATCAGCAATAGAAAACATACTATCAAATAATGCCATTCCGACAGGTCTGACTGTTGTGGGGGGGGGAACTCTAAATAACAATAGTGAGTTTTCTTTTTCTGTCAAAAATTGAAAGTTATCAAAGTAATGAGAGAGTAAAGCGAAAATCATCTGCTTCACAGGCAGAGGGGAAGAGGGAGGGGTGGTCTGCTGGGGTTCTTGGTGGTGGAACATGTGCATTGGTGAAGGTATGGGGGTTTGATCATTGTATAACTGAGACTTGATCCTGAAAGCCCTGTAACTGTTCTCACGGTGACTCAATTAAAA
Source organism: Sorex araneus (assembly GCF_027595985.1). NCBI lineage: Eukaryota > Metazoa > Chordata > Mammalia > Eulipotyphla > Soricidae > Sorex > Sorex araneus. The sequence goes on from NC_073302.1 coordinate 104,497,656, forward strand.
AGTATAAAATAAAAAACAAAAAAAATGAGCTGATTATTCCAACAAAATGTTTTTGAAGCTCTTTGACTGAAAGTATTATGAAATTTACTGACTTTCATATATTTATTCCTCATATAATCTAACTTCAACTATCGTAAGCCAATTTAACAAAATTATATGGACTTCTATAGAAAATATGTAATAAAAATTGATTTATGTTCATTCAAAAAAAAAAAGTAAGCCCTGAGCACCACTGGGTGTGGGCCCCAAACAAGTGATAATAATAAATCAAATTTTGGGTCTTTCCGCTGCTGCACGAGCATGATCCCCTTTGGACACCAGCAGCTCGAAGAAATGCCTCTAGACTGTGAACTGAGCCACTGCCCCATGCGGCGCTAGTGGGGAAGAGTTTCTCTCTCCAGTCTTTTCCATCTTATGAGCACCACAAAAGGGAAGTAAAAGCTTGCAGTAATGCAATTTCTGGCAGAATTTTCCCTGGACTTTATACAGAAATCCAAAACCAAGTGGCTGTGACAGTGGCCACATGACATAATATCTCTTAATTGTCATCAATGTGAAACGGTTCCTTTTTAGCAGGTCTGACTTTGGGGGGAAACTACAAACAATAATAGTGAGTTTTTTGTTGAAATATTGAAGGTAATCAAAGTAGCAGCCAAGTCTCTAGACTGTGAACTAAGCTATAGCACTATGCCGGCCAAGGAGAGGAAATATCCTTCTTTCTTGTTTTTTTTTCCCTTTTCGGGGAGAAGTGGCGTGGCGTCCACCATATTATGAGGTCTATTAAGCAGGTAGGAACTTGGTGGCGTTGGAAGGAGAAAAAAAATTAAAAAAAAATGTACTTGGAACAGCGGGACGCTTGGGCAGTCTCGAGCCAGTGCCGATACTGGCGTGCACTTCGCCAAGATTGGAATCGGGTGGCCACACTTCTGTGCAGCCGCTTTGCTGCTGATCGACCAGGACCCAGAAACCAACTAGATTACTTTTGGTCCCAGAAACTGCTTGCAGCCATGTCTCTAGATTGTGAACTAAGCCATAGCCCCACGCCGGCCGAGGACGGAAAATATCCTTCTTTCTTCTTTTTTTTTCCCCTTGTTGGGCGGCGTGGCGTCCACCATATTATGAGGACTAGTAAGCAGGCAAGAAGTTGGTGGTGCAGGAAGGAGAAAAAAAAAGAGTTATGTACTTGAAACAGTGGGACTTCATATCTTTTAATTCTCAGCAATGGAAAACTAATTATCAAATGCTTCCTTGGCACTAGGGCTGTCTTCTCTGGGGGGAAACTCCAACAACAATAGTGAGTTTTGTGTTGAAATATGGAATGTAATCAAGGTAAAGAGAAAATGAAGTGAAATTTATCAGTTACGCAGGCGGGGGTTGGGCGGGTGGCGGGTGGGAGGTATACTGGGGTTTTTGTTGGTGGAATATGGGCACTGGTGAAGCGATGGGATGTTTGAGTATTGTATAACTGAGACATAAGCCTGAGAACTTTGTAACTTTCCACATGGTGATTCAATAAAATAAATAACTGAAAAAAAATAAATGAAATTTTAAAATATTTTAAGGTTTTATTTTGGTATATTTTACAAAAGAATCTTAGCCCTTGTACACTCCTAGCTACTGATGGTCAAAGGTAATTTTTGGCATTTTGTGGTTCAAAGATGACATTCCAGTGTCCATCTCTATCTTTACACACCTCTCTCACTGTGCCCCTATGTTTGAGTTTTACTCCTATAAAGACACCAGTGATTATGCTGAGTACTGATTGTACTCTATACTTATCTCATCTTTCCCTGGTTACCCACCTCTATCTGATGACTTCAAATAACTTAATTTCCAAGATGTGATTATGGGGGCAAGGGGGGTTAACTTCACATTAGAATCCATTACTTTTCTACCAAGCCCAGCTGATTTTGAAGCAAAGAAGTCAAAAGGCAAAAGCGAGTTGGGAAAGACCTGAAGTTACTAGGAAACTAATTCCTAAGTAACAATCTAAGTGATGAGACTGGAGGCAATAATGCAAGCTAGTGTTGGTGGAAATGTATCAGAGAAGAGAGAGTTACAGTATTTTTCAAGACAGGATTCAAATAAATTGAGGATACTAAGAGTATAAGGAAATAAAGAGAACATAGAGTGCCCATCTACATACCTCTAATGATGTTTGTTACAGCCTTCGGTCATTACTAATGTAAATGTCTATTGATGGAAGGATGTCTCCATTTACTACAGCTTCCTGCTCTGAGGCACTCTGGCCTTTGAAAAACAAACAAAATGACATTAGTGTGGTTATTAGAATATTCTCCCATATTTATTCTGAATAAAAGGAAGACAAATCATATGAGATAGGAAATTGTTAGAAAAACCTAAAAATTCTTTCTTTTGACTAGTTCTTAAAATTTTGAAATAATTTGAGCTGGGGTGATAGTATAACAGGTGGAGGTCATGCCATGGGCACATCTGAGTCAGGTCCAATTCCTGGCATCCCATGAGCTTCCCAAGCTCTTGCAGGAGTGATCCATGGAGACAGGGATATACTCTGAAGACCACTGAATGTGGCCCAGATAACCTAAAAAAATTCCAAATTTTGATAGAAAAGAAATAGGTTCTTTGAATTTTTAATTTGTACATTTCTTTATTTTATTGGGACTTTAAATTGCTTTTGCATTGTTGTGTTTGCAATTAAAATGAGAGATGAAGTATTTTGCTAACTTCTTAGAAAAATTATCAGTCTCTTATGCATTGAATCCTTAATATTTAATGCAGATAACTCACGAACTCACTAAAATTATAGTGTGCATGCATTCATTGACTTCACTTACAAATGAAGTAAAAAATGGAATGTAGTGCACTACAGGTAAGTTTTTATTAAAATATGGGGAAATTAATTTGAAAATAATTTTCCAACTTAAAAATTATCTCATTTGCTGATATGCTGATATGTTAGACAGCACTATTAAAATTCGCAAATATAAGTAAAGTTTGGCAAAAGAGGAGAGACAAGTACATACCTGTCACTGCTGAATTGTGTGAAAATTTCATTCCCCAACATAAAATTCTAAAGCACTTGGCTCTTATTCAGAAACAAGTCAAATAGCAAAACCAACCAAGTTTCGTATAAATAACATCTAATTCCCCAGAGCCTTATGTTAGGAAATTCACAAGTTTTTTGAGTGTTTTAGTTAAGTTTATAATAAAAGTTTTTCAGTGTTTTTTATATATTATAGAATTCTGAATATTATCTCATTAAAATTGGATCATCACCACCATTAATATTAAATATTGATTTTTAGATATACTTTCACACATCTATTGATTGATATTACAAAGATTCTAAGATGTTTTGTTATTGTGATTTTTATTTCAAGTGGGAATTTGTATACTACATATAAAGTATATATAAAGAGAGATATTTATATATATACATATATATATACATACACACACATACATACATACTTAGCACTGTAGCACCGTAGCACTATCGTCCTGTTGTTCATCGATTTGCTCGAGCGGGCACCAGTAACGTCTCCATTGTGAGACTTGTTACTGTTGTTGGCATATCTAGTATGCCACAGGGAGCTTGCCAGGCTCTGCCTTGTGGTCAGGATACTCTCAGTAGCTTGCCAGGCTCTCTGAGAGGGACGAAAGAATTGAATCCAAGTTAGCCGCGTGCAAGGCAAATGCCCTACCCGCTTTGCTATCGCTCCAGTCCCACATACATACATCTATTATTTAATTTACTTAAGGTGGGTTAATCACTTATATCCCCAAATCAGACCCTGTAACTTGTAAAATCAAATTTTTCCAAGGACTCTGGATTTTGTATATGTAAGTGAAATATTGCTCTCTCTTTCCTTTACATCCTTTGCAAAGTTTACTTTGGAGGAATGTCCTTTGTGTACAGACACTTGAAGACAGGTAATTCTGTGCTTTGTAATATGGGTGTTAATGGACATCGAATAGCATTTATTCCCGGGCATTCATCATATTTACTTGACTGAAGTCTCAGTTCCCCTTTAAATTTTGTTTTCTCTTCATTCTTACTGAATTTTATGTTTATAGGTTTTACTTATTTCTTGTAAACTCTAAAACGTATTAGAACAGAATTTGAGAAGAAAGTTTTATTTGTGAAGGGAAGAATTGATAATTACCACAATGAGATCCATAAACAAAATAAAATTTAATGCAGTGCATTTTATATGCCATAGTTCAAAATTTATTTGTGTAAATTAAAATAGGCATTGGATTATGTTATATTAAATTATTTGAATTTCTTTATTTACATGAGATTAAATCTTATAGTAATTAATTGTCAAAAATTAACATTTATGGATTCATTTTCTTATAGTTCTCTTTGCAGCTTTTAAAAGTTTTATTGGAGCAAGTGATATAAAGCAAATTTGTTATATGCTTGTCAAGGACTTAAGCTGGAGAGGAGTGGAAGGACATGTGGGGATACTAATGGAGGAAAGATCACATTGGTGTTGGAACACTATACATCTAAAACACCTCTATCATAACCAAATCTGTAAATCACAGTATGTTATTAGTAAGTTTTATAAAAGAAAAAATAGAGAAATATATTACTAAGAAAATAAGGAGTAGGAAAAGCATGTCAGGAGTAAAGAGGTACACTTTCTATTCAAGGAATATATCTGTGTCATTGCATATATATATATATATTTGCAAATGTGCAAAACAGCTCATAGACACTATTACTCATTCTCAATCAATAGTAGAAACTATTTAGACATTTTGGTACAGAGATATGCTTGAAAAAGAAATGCAATAAGAACAATGCAGATGGAATAGAGAAGGGATCACTAAAAAATCATGGCTGGAGGAATCAGTTGGGATGGGAGATGTGTGCAGAAAGTAGATAATGGACCAAATATGATGACCTCTCAGTGTCTGTGTTGCAAGCCATAATGCCCAAAAGTAGAGAGAGAGTATGGGGAATATCGTGTGCCATGGAGGCAGGAGGAGGGTGGGAAAGGGGGGGTATACTGGGGATATTGGTGGTGGGGAATGTGCTCTGGTGGAGGGATGGGTGTTTGATCATTGTGTGATTATAACCCAAGCATGAAAGCTTGTAACTATCTCACGGTGATTCGATAAACTTTTTTTTAAAAAAAAGAACAATGCAATAATGCTACGCAGAATAAGATGATGTTTATCTTATTTAAAATTTAAAATTCATCAAATAAATGCAAAGACAATGATCATTGCAGCACGGTCCTATTCATAAAATTTTCAAAAAGCAAGGTGACAGGGAAAAACATGATTATAAGCTAGAATCATATGTCTACAGTTTGGGGGACTGGGGGACTGTGTTTGAGCATGTTGGGAATTTTTAGGAACTCAGTATAGTTTTATTTTTGACTATCATATAGTTTAGTGATGTTACATCATATTAGAACTTATAAAAATTATTACAAATGTATACTTATGACCTGAAAATATAAACATTTTCACACATATTCTATACCAACAGAAGTTTTACATTAAAGTATCATAATATCGAATGCTTGACAAAATAGGCAACCACAGAGAACCAAATTGCTGGTATTCCGAAAATGTAAAATCAGAGGAAAATGTGATGATCTGGAGCATATTTTTCTTTGTAGTTTTGCCAAATCTGAGACACTGAATCAGGGGTTTATCTAAGCTTTCTCTATGCCAAAATTTCTAATATTTCTTTCTGGAGATGAAATAATTTCATCTTTATTTTCTTGTGGAATATTTGATAGTATTTTAGCAAATTAAAATTTCACACATTATATACTAATATTTCCTCAGTTTTTGACAAGCTATACTTCATTGTGAAAGCACATTTTTATGATTCTTGGTTATCTAATAAATAGCACTGAGGAAGTTCATCTCATGTTTTGCTTTGTTTTGGGGCCACAGCCAGCTCATGACCCCTGCTCTGTGCTCAGGAATAGTCTCGCAGGCTCTGGGTTCCATACGGAGTGCCAGGGAGTGAAACCAGGTCAGCCTCATGCAAGGCAAGCGCTCTTCACACTGCACTGCCCCGAGGGCCCCAAAGACAATCTCTATTTGGATACTCAGGCATTTGAGTATAAAATAAAAATCCTCCTCCTCCTCCTCCTCCTCCTCCTCTTCCTCCTCCTCCTCCTCATCATCATCCCGTTGATCGTTGATTTTCTCAAGCGGTCTCAGTAGCATCTCCTTTCATCCTAGCCCTGAGATACATAACTTTATAACACTACATAAAATATTGTATCCGAAACTGCAGAACTAGTTCAAAGGGCTTGTGTGAATGCTTTGCCTGCCAGGGGCTCGGATTCAGCCCAAGCACCTGGTGATTTTCAAGACTTTGACCCTAACAGGAAACCTTGACCATCACCAGGTATGTCTTCCTTGGAAAGACAAAAAAGTATGACATTCCCATTCTAAAATCTCTTTTCATATGTAGTTTTACCACTTTATACTTACTTACACATAGATTTTTAACAGTTTGCCATAAATGAACATAAAAATTGACAGCCATTGTATGTTCTAACAGTTTCGTTGTCTAAGAATAGAAATACTTTGTGTGTAATATGTATCCCTGTTTCAAATACTCTGTGTATTTAAGCACTATTGGTTGATCATTAGCACCCCTTTTAAAAATATTAAGTAAAAATAGGGACTGGAGTGATAGTATAGCGGGAAGGGCATTTGCTTTGCACGCGGCTGACTCAGGTTCGATTCCCAGCATCCCATATGGTCCCCTGAGCACCGCAAAGAGTAATTCCTGAGTGCAGAGCCAGGAGCAACCCCTGTGCATCGCCGAGTGTGATGCAAAAAGCAAAATAATTAATAACAATAATAATTTTCTCAAAGAGTACCAAAAGGCTTTGGTATCCCCTTCTTATAATAAAAATATCCTTCCTATAATAAAATTTTTCAAAATAGACTAAACAAGGAATTTTTCTTTGATATCTGACAGGGCTATGATTCCTAAGATATGGGAAGCTGGAAGAGTCAATGATTGTTAACCCAGTTTCCTGTCATGGAAATTCCTGCACAGTGGCTGAAAACTGGGGGGGGGGGAGTAAATAAATAAATGCTGATTGGAGCAGAGTGATCCAAAATTCATGAGAGAGTTAGAAGAGTTGACAAACTCTCCATAACTCTGAGTCTTTGAGATACATCACAGTGAAACTCCAGAAAAGAGGTTTAAGGAAATCTTCCTGGAAAAGATTTATGAGGGCACTTGTTACACTGTAACTCTGCCATTGGTTAGTGTTTCATTTGCACAGGAAGCACGTTTTAAAAGTTGGAATCTTTAGGGATTACAGCGTGGGCAACACCACTTGGAAGAGGCTCTGGAAGCAGGCAGATAGCAGTGACAAACACCAGACTGAAGGTAGAGCTGCCTCTGAGAGATAATGAATGGATGCACCCTTGAAAGAGGGGAGGGAAGAGGTGTAGCAGAGACGGATGTCTGCATGCAGGGGAGAGCGGCTGTCTTCTTTCCGGCTGTCTCAGTAGGTTTGTTCTTTTTTGCGAGTCAGACATCATTTCTCTAGGTGCCCCAAGCTGCAACTGCCAAATGCCCCCAATTTGCTGAGGGTGATGTTTGCAGGTGGAAACCCAGCTTCCCTCTTGGGAAACCGGGGCCAATGGGGGTTAAGTTATGATTTCCCAATGACCACTGACTCCGTTTTAGACATTACCTTTATTGATTTGAGTTTCTTGATTTCTAGTCATCTTCACACTCTAAATAATTCTCAGAGATCACAGAGGGTGAAAATGCTTTAAATGTCCACTAATTAGAGAAAAGCATCTGTGATAAAGACAGCAATATTGAATAGAGCACACTAAGTTTGCAAGAAGAATTTGAATCTAAAATACTATTGTTTTTCAAGACTAAGATGTACTTAAATGTAAGTATTGTTTATACAACCTTTAACAGCTTTTAATCTGGTTAAAAAAAACAGGATTAGGGGCTGGAGGGATAGCACAGCGGGTAGGGCCTTTGCCTTGCACGCGGCCAACCCTGGTTCTAATCCCAGCATCCCATATGAGCACCGCCAGGGGTAATTCCTGAGTGAAGAGCCAGGAGTAACCCCTGTGCATCGCCGGGTGTGACCCAAAAACAAAAACAAAAAAAAGGATTAGCTGGTAAAAATTGCATTGCTCATTATTTTAAAAATTACAAAAATAATTTTAATTCTTGAAATTTTGAAACAATAATATTATCTGTAAGTATAAAGCATTAGTTATATTAAAGCAAATCTATTTTTGGGTAAATTATTCCCTATAGCTTTAACATGCTCATTTAAATAACAGTAAGTTAAGAAAGAGAATTTTTCTTTCTTTTTCTTTCTTTATTCTTTCTGTTTCTTTCCTTCTTTCTCTCTTTCTTTCCTCTATCTTCTTCCTTCCTTCCTTCCTTCCTTCCTTCCTTCCTTCCTTCCTTCCTTCCTTCCTTCCTTCCTTCCTTCCTTCCTTCCTTTCTCCCTCCTTCCCTCCCTCCCTCTCTTTCTCTCTTTCTTTCTTTCTCTCTCTTTCTCTCTTTCTCTCTCTCTCTCTTTCTTTCTTTCTTTCTTTCTTTCTTTCTTTCTTTCTTTCTTTCTTTCTTTCTTTCTTTCTTTCTTTCTTTCTTTCTTTCTTTCTTTCTTTCTTTCTATCTTTCTTTCTTTCTCTCTTTCTTTCTTCCTGTCTTTCTTCCTTTCTTCCTTTTTGTTACTCCTGGTTTTCTTCAGCAGTATATACACAATTTAATCTAGCTTTTTCTCTTATTTTGACCTACCTTGAGTGTATATTATAAAATAACTTTGTATATGTTTATACTACTAGAATATTGAAACATATTTATATGCCTGATAACTTGTATTTTAGTCATTTTGAAATATCTTGTTAATTTATTTTGGTATTTAGACCAAGACCTTTGGTGCTCTTGGCTTCCTCCTGGCTCTGTGCTCAGAGAACATTCCTGGAGGTCTTGGGGGACCTGATGGGGTGCTGGGGATTGGAACGAGGTCGGCTATATGCCAGGCAAGCACATTATCTGCTATACTATCCCTCAAGGCTGAATTTTTCTTTTAAAATCTATTATCTAAAGATCTAATTTTACTGTTTTTAAATAGCCACTATTATGCTCAATTCTATTTTTTTGGGGGGGGGCAGATGTCACAGAGATTATATGAGTTGCAGATTAAACTCTGGCTGGCTGCATGCAAGGCATGTAACCAAGATACTGACTTGTAATTGTCATAGATCATCCGTATGAAGTTTAGTTATTGTTATTTTGGAAGCCAATATATAATGTTGATATTATGTGTTAGCTTACCCCCTAGGATTCGATTGTTTAAATATATTAACATTTGCAATGGGATACAAAATTATCTTTAACTTATGATTATCTATCTAGAGTTAATGTGTAGTACATTACACAATGTGTGAGGATTTAGTGATTTTATCTGACAGCACTCCATGATATGTGACATTATTATCTCATAATTTTTCATCTACATGTGATAGAGTACCCATTACAAAATGATAATTTGATGCATTGTTTTTGTCTTATGAGTAAATTAACAATGAATTGAAAATATATTTTTAAACACATTTTCTGCAAAAATAGTGTCTATAAACCAAAAATCATCTTCCAGTCAAAGTAACAAATCAAAAAACAAATCTGAACAAAAACAATGTCAACAGATGTCAGCATCTGCAAGACATCAGGCAGCTAAGGGCATCGACAGCACCAGCTGCTAACCCAGGTGAAGCAAGGAAGGTGGTTCAAGGGGATCTGAACCTACTGTCTTGCATTGAAGGATACAACGTTGGAGGCAAATCCTAACTGGGCTCCTGATATGAGGGGCTGAGCTAAGATTCCAGGAAGAACGTACTGACACCACACTGAAGAAGGACCGAGCATCTCTGAGTCAGTCTCCTCCTGAGTAGTAAACGCATGATGAACTTTCACATCCTTGTGAGGAAGAAAGAGCTTTGAAAGCCCCGGGTCCAGATGTGGTCAGGAGCATTTATTTTTATCATCAGACTGGGAAATTTGATCAATTATAAGACAGTTGACAGAAAATTTAGATTTTCACCTCAACAATTGTTAATAATTAAGCCTCATCTAAGAACCATTCGTGATCCCTTTAACAAATTTTAAAAGCAAACTGAATAAATAATCAACTTAATTCATTGCAGAGGAAGGTTTATGTATGTATATATATGTATATATATGCACGTGCATATAAGGGCTGGGGCAATAGCACAGTGGGTAGGGCATTTGCCTTGCATGTGGCCCACCTGTGTTCGATTCCTCTGCCCTTCTTGGAGAGCCTGGCAAGCTACTGTGGTGTATTCGATATGCCAAAAACAGTAGCAAGTCTCAAAATGGAGATGTTACTAGTGCCCGCCTGAGCAAATTGATGAACAACAGGATGACAGTACTACAGTGCTACACGCATATATACCACTCAATGCAATAAAATTCAATAATGTGACAATTAGTCCAACTTTAAAAGAGGAAACATGATAATGAAAAAAATATCTGTTGAGGCAATTTAGAAATGAGAGGCATGTGAAAATTATAAAAATAAGAAAAATAAAAAAGTCAATAAAACTTCTCTTCAATCTCCAGAAGTTAAATATAGATGTGCACATTACGAATTGTGCACATTGTTGGACTTTTAGAAATTGAAATAGTATTTTGATATGAAAAATAAGCTAGCCTGGACTAATAACATGTCCAACATTGTAGAGGAAAAGATTACGGAATATAAACACAAGGCAATAACACCTTATACAAAAATAATAGAAAATTATTGTATGTGGGGTGACTTCATTAATGAAATTATTGAGATACCCTAAAGCAGAGCCTGGCAAGCTACCGAGAGTATCCCGCCTGCACGGCAGAGCCTGGCAAGCTACCATGGTGTATTCGATAATAGTAACAAGTCTCACAATGGAGATGTTACTGGTGCCTGCTCAAGCAAATCGATGAACATCAGTATGACAGTACTACAGTGCCACCCTAGAGAAAAAATAATTGGATAAATAGAAGGTGAAAATTTTTCAAATTTGGCTAGAAAATAAAAAGCAAGACTTAGAAAGGAGGAAAAGGGGGGAATGAGCTAGATGAGAAAGAGGGAAAGAGGAAGAAAGGAATCTCAATAATATGGTTTTCCAAAAGTAAGAAAGAAGTTAAATATAAAGGTCTCATAATATATTCCAAAACAACAACAAAGAAGTCTTAGTAGGTATCTTTCTAGTCCTTAACTCGTTCCATGGCTCTGAGAGCGCCTTCTCTTTCCCGTGGCACTGCCAACCCTTCTTCCAGGCATCATGCGACACATTTCACCCTTCAACCACGTGATCAGGTTTGCATTCCTTTCTCTCATGGTACCCGGGGCCTCTACTTACCTAGCAGAGAAGATGCCCTGATCTCCAAGGAGGTTTTCCCAGAGCGAGGCTTACCCATTGCAGTCCGGCGGTGCTGACACCTGTAATTTCTTCAAACGTGGAGAACTCGATTGCATAATGTGTGGTGGTGCAGGACTGCAGTTCACTCTTCAGCAAACTCACCTTTGTCTCATCACTGCCCTCAGCATTTACTCATATTTTTAAAAAAGATTTTTGACTTTTCCTCCTCCCAAGTCCTTGATTTCTGTTTTCTAACATCACATGCCAGTCTCTAGCCACTGAACTGTCGGGTACATAAACAATGTTAAGCTCTACCCAAAGGAGTAGTTTGAATCCTGGTGAGGTCCTCAAGGAACTGGGTGCTTCAAAAGTTGACAGTAGGATGTAGATATAGAAGATGGAGCCTTGCCCTTGTGCCCTTGAAGACTTAAGGGGTGAAATTTATGGAGGGGGCTAATAGATAGGGGAGATCCCTGGTATAATTTGCTGGGGGGATCTTCATCAAACTTCAGAGAAATTTCATAGCCCAGGCATCCCTTGGAGATGCAAGTAGTGGGTTCTGTGGAAATGGAAAAATGAACCACGGACCTCAGGCAGAAACTGAGGCACCAGATGGCAGCTTCAGAGAAGGGTTGGCTCCTCAAGAAAGGAGAAAATTGAAACCACTATTGCCTCCTCCTGATTTCTATCTAATTTTCTACTAACATGCTTAGAACTTATCACTGTATCACTGTCATCCCGTTGTTCCTCGATTTGTTCAAGCCAGTGCCAGTAACGTCTCCATTCATCCCTGTTGCGTGCTAGTATAGCCCGATGGCGTGCTAGGGACTCTTTTGGGGCCAGGAGAATGAGAATCTGTTATTGTTTTTGCCAGACTCTGCTGTCCGGGCAGGATACTCTTGGTAGCTTGACGGGCTCTCCAAGAGGGATGGAGGAAATACTGAAATACTTAGAACTTAAGTACTTTTTTTTCCTTATGGGGATCACACTGGCAATGTTCAGGGAGTACTCCTGGCTCTGCAATCAGGAATTACTCTTGGAGGTGCTCAGGGGATAAGATGGAATGCTGGAGAATTGAACCCCGGTTAGCTGTGGGCAAGGCAAATGCCCTATATGTTGTACTGTCACTCAGGCCCCCTAACTTGAGTACTTTTAATGGTCATAATATCTGTGTATTTTCAACATCCAGAAAAATCACTGTATGTGCTTAGGACTTACAAGTTATTTCTGAAAACCCTGGTCAAGTAATATCAAAGAAATTAATTTATGGAACCAAGGGAATCCTGGTTGGCCTTCAGAAGTATTCCCAGAGGCTTCATTTATTAAATACATCGGCACACTTTAAATATTGGCAGCTCTACAGCTGTGGTTGTAAACAATTCAACTGGCAAGAGAAATCAAATGCTGAAGGAGGAGACGAAATGATGTAATTTGTATTATCTGTGATAGAAGAAGAATGCTATGGCAGGTAATTCCAGTCTTTGCCCTGCCATTTTGACTGGGAAGTTGAGGACCTTACAAATGGCTTTAGATGGTGCTCATCCACAGACACCTCCGAGAGTGCTTTAGAAACCGTGTGGATGATACTTAAACCAGGTGACACACAAGGGCCTGGGGGACCTCAAGGGTTCCAGAAACACAGGAAGGGCAGAGGCTCCTCAGGTGCACTGGAATGGTAAACACTTCAGTATTTTTAGGAGCACTTTCATCTATCCAACCTTGAGGACCGTTACCACACTTCAGGCTCACCTCGTCTCCTATTTTTAGCTTGTTGAGAAATATAGCTTCCAGATGTGATTTTGATTATGCCAAATTTCTGCAATAAACATATTTTCAGGTAGCTCAAAGTGCATAAACGTGACTATCTATTGAAATGTTAAACTTGCAGCCCTATCAAAACAGGTGCATTGTATTTTTAAAGTTGCAGTACCAAGAATTATTATAGCAAGTAGTTTTTATATGTAATATTCAGTCAGAAATGATTCTGTCCCAAATATACAATATCTTTCTTCCATATATATGAATAAATATATACATTATATATGTGTGTGTGTGTGTGTGTGTGTGTGTGTTTGGGCTGGAGTGACAGCACAGTGGATAGGGCATTTGCTTTGCACATGGCCGACCCGGGTTTGATTCCTCTTCCCCTCTCAGAGAGCCCAGCAAGCTACCGAGAGTATCCCACCTGCACGGCAGAGCCTACCAAGCTACCCGTGGCGTATTCAATATGCTACAAACAGTAACAGAAAGTCTCACAATGGAGACATTACTGGTGCCCGCTTGAGCAAATCGATCAGCAACGGGATATCAGTGATACAATGATATGTATTTGACCTGTAGATGTGAGGCAATATGCTTGAGTATTTTGCTGCATTGTCAAATTTATACAAATTTATAGGATATAGCTACCACTTTCTTAAAATTCATTCATTTTCAGGGAGTCACACCTGACAGTGCTCAGGGCTTTCTTCTGGCTTTGTGCTCAAGAATCACTCCTGGAGGTATTCAGGGAGTTATATGGGGGCCAAGGATTATATCTGAATCAGCTGTGTATAGGGCAAGCACCCTATCCATTGTGCTATCTCTGTGGCCCCTGTTTTTCACTTGTGTTTCTTTCGGTCAGGGAGGGTATTGGAGCACGTGCAGCAGGTGGAGCTGAGGTCCAGGATGGGCTCGTCCTGGCTCAGGGCTGGGCTTTTCCCGGCTCTACACTATGCCCGGCTGAGAATCAAATCCAGGCTTCCCATGTGCAAAGCAAGTGCCCCACTTTGAGACAATGCCTCCCTTTGGAATGCTAAAACACTTGAAATTATTTGCAGAGACTCTTTTGTCTTTGTTTTTTTTAGGGAGGGGGACGAGTGCAGAGGTATGAATTCCCTTCTCCGAGGTCCTGCCATTTTCTGGGGTGGGTTGAGGGTTGCCTCCCAAGCAGTGCTCAGGTGAAATGCCGTCAGTGCCAGACACAAGGCCAAAGAGGCAGGTGGATTAGTACTAGCGGTGACCTACTTGTCAGGAGACACTCGGCCTCAAATGTCCATACAAACTTCATCACAGCTACCTAAAAATCGGGCGCTCTCTGCGAATGGCTTTTCAGCTGCAGTATGTGATAATGTTTATGAACCTTCCCAGGGTAAGACAGGGAAAGAGTCAACAAACTCTCTCAACTGGGAACATTCTTGAGAAAGAAAGATTCAACAGTTTCCAAGCTCTCTGGGCCATCAGCAGTCTACAGCTTTAAAGGGAAATATCCCAGAGCTACATTGCTGACCAGTGAAATGTCTTCAAGTCCCGTCTAGAGGTGGTGCCAACATCTCCTAAGTCTGTAGGCTAAGAGAAATGCAGAGCATCATTAGTCAAAGCGAGTGGTTCAAGTTAAGGCTGTCTTAAAGAGACCCAATAAATCTCTAGACAATAGCATATTCTCTCTCTCTCTCTCTCTCTCTCTCTCTCTCTCTCTCTCTCTCTCTCTCTCTCTCTCTCTCTCTCTCTCCTGTTCCCATGGCCCTCCCAGGTGGAAACCTTTCCTAGCTTTCTCTCAATAAACTTTAACTCTTTATAACTTGGAATTTCCAGTCCAGTAGCCAATTGTCAGTAATTCCAGATAAATTTGGCACCACTCACTGCTGCTCACACTGCCGAGACTTACCCCTATCCTACACGTTCATGTCCTGCAATGTGACTGACCGCCAAGGCAGCTTCTATATGGCTTAAGGGACCCCAGGGCTATACCTGAGGGTGCGGGGAGTCATGTGGTACCAGGGTTATAACTTGAATTCTGGCCATGCAAAACCTGCACTCGGATCTCTGAACGGTCTCCACATCCCATGTCTTTCGTATGAGATGGTCTCTGGACTTGGCATTCACTCAGGCTATCTGCTAGATTTTCCAAGTCTTAGGTCTCGTGCTCTCCTCATTATTTTACCGGATTTCTCTTTTCGAGGATCCTACCAGCGGCTTCCTATTGATTGGTTGCATGCAACAGAAAAGGTCCTATTCGAGTCTGTCCAGACTGTATTTTGCAAAAGCTTATAACCTCCAATGCTCCAGGGTGAATGGGCAAGAATCCCTTTTGACCGCTGCAGCCTTTTCAGATGCAGGGGAGTTGGCTACCATCATTTTTTTTTTTTTTTGCCTTTTGGGTCACACCTGGCGATGCACAGGGGTTACTCCTGGCTCTGCACACAGGAATCACCCCTGACAGTGCTCAGGGGACTATATGGGATGCTGGTCCGAACCCGGGTTGGCCACGTGCAAGGCAAATGCCCTCCCCACTGTGCTATTGCTCCAGCCCCTGTATTGAGATCTTTACTTCACTGCATGGCCTTCCTGGATCTGCGTTAAACTGAGGATGGGTCTCAGTTACTCCTGTGTAGACGAGGTCCACTATCTCCTTAATCTGAGCCTAACTCCAGCAAGCACACTCACTAGCACTTGGGCTAGTGAACATGACCCAACCAATTTCTATAGAAATCTGAAGCCCTCCAAGTATGTGGACCTTTTCCAAACTACTGGTCACCATGATGTCTTTATTTAGAAAAAAAATCCAATTCTATTATAAAACTATCTATAAAAAAATGCCAAAAGTTTCTTAGAGTTGTTGTTTCTACCTTAGATTGACGTTGTTCTATTTGCAATTCCTTGTCTGCATAATCTTTCTATCACTTGGAAATCCAAAAAGCTGCATCAGAGCCTTAACGATTTTTAACTTGATGGATGAGTAGATAATTTTAGACAGAATCAAAAGCCTTTCCTACAGTTAATTTCCTTGCCATCTATTGATTCTTCTCAATAATATGGAAATAGGGGGAAAATATTCACAATTTAATGCATACTGTTTTCAATGAATAATGCAAATAATCCCAGTGATTGATGATCTATTTACCCAAAGTTAGACATTTTGAAATATGCCCTTAGTATCAGGGACTGGAAAATCTACTTGCATATGTAAGAAAGTGAGGCTGCCATTTTATTTAACATTTAGTAAGTTTGAGACATGTAAAAACTTAAAAGCAAAAAAAAAAAAAGAAGAAGAAGAAGAAGAAAAAGCCCAATGACTCACCTCAGGGAGATCTCAATTTAAAATAGCACCCAGGTATTTTTAATGATGAATTTATAATGTACTCTTAAAATGTCTAACAAAATGATCCTTGTAAATTTTCTTGCCCTTCCAACACATAGGAATATAGTTTTCCTGCATAGTTTAACGTGTATGATAGTTCTTCCAAGTGGATAGTGAAAAACACAGGAAGTGCTAGTGTATTTAATTTTATCAGCTGCTTGTTTATTTAAGCTTATGTTTTAAATCACAGATAAATAACTATTTAAAATGTGTTTGTTTGGTGTCCAGGGTCTGCACCCCTCTTTGCTTGGAATAACATGTGGTGCCCAGAATCAAACCCAGACTTCTGCAAGCAAAGCATATGGAAAGTCCTTTGAGCTACCAGACTGATACTTATTTTAAATATATTTTTAAAATATTATCTTTAGGTCTCATTTCCAAATGAAGACATTGAGTCCATAAATGAAAATTTTATTGTTTTGCTTATATGCTCCCCAGGAAATAACAGATTCTAAACAATACTGAGTAAGAGTAGATTCTTTGTACCGACACCCCCACACTGAACAGGATTATTTGTCTTTTGGGGGCTGGGCATGTTGTTTCTGCATGGATTTTTCTGGTGTTTGCATTTTTGTAATCTAGGGTTAGCTATTGAGTTTATGTTAGAGAGTTGTGTGATTTGGCTTTAAACCACAACCCCTGTTAAAATGTTTTAAAGCTCTAATAATTTATTCATTTCTTAATTTTCACCCTTCATTCATTTGCTGGCAGATTTTGCTTTCCAACCCGTTGCTTTAAATAACAGGTGAAGAAACAAATTGGTCACCCAACAGTTCTCTTGAGCATAATTCTCACTTTGAACTGGTTATTTTTAGGCAAAAGCAAACAAAGGGAAAACTCGAAAAATGGAGTAGAAGCTATCTTTTTAGTGACAGTAATTGGTATGTATAAAGAATGTCTCAAGTTGTAAGGGGGTCTCTTTATCAGTAATTTCTACAAACAGATGTGATTGCCTGAGGTGCAAAGGTTTTGGTAAAACTGCGTACAAAACAAATTTCTTTGTGTCCCGTTGTTTCTGCCTGTTCCAGCAAATTTTGGTTTGCTTCTATCATTTACATTGAAGGTTGAGGCCCCATCACCCAATCTCTTTCTTTTGTCCTTCACTATAATTGGTGTTTAAAATGATTAATCTGGCCACTTTGGAAAGTTACTACATATTTTTCTTGGCTTTTCCCATATATGTGCATCCTTCAATTTTTTCTTTCCCTGCTAATCCATCTTTTATTATAGCTATAACTTTAGCCAAATATTTAGGAGCAGAATGGTAGGTGTGGTTGAGAGGTAAGAGAGAGAGAGAGTGGGGGGAGAGAGAGAGGAGAGAGGAGAGAGAGAGAGAGAGAAAGAGTAAGAGAGAGAGAGAGAGAGAGAGATAGAGAGAGAGAGAGAGAATAATGTCCAAATTGATTTAAGCCAAATCCCATCAGGATACAATACATAATTTCCTTTTCAGGCTCATCCCCAAGTAGAATTTTAAACCAATCAATCTAAAGTTTTCTGGACAGCATTACTGAAACCATCCATGTGAACAGGCCATCCATGAGGTGGATTTACTTGATTCAATTTTTTTCTTGCTTCCTTGGTAGCTTTGCCCTGTCCTCTTTCCTATTATCAAATCCTGTACAGTCTTTCTTCTTGGTTTATAGGAGGCTGCCTGATCCACAAATCTTCTAATAAAGCAAATTAAATCAAATGAATTTATTTGGATGAAATTCTTTTCAAACAAATGTGCATAATCTTTCTTCCAAACACTCGAGAAAATCATGTGCTTTTTGACCCACACAATATGGGAGACTTGTTTTTCAGACATAAAGGATAAGGTCACTTTCTTCTAATTTCTGTCTTAACCTAATATCTTATCTCTTTAGACTTTTGTGCCTTGCCCTGTATAGACAACTTGGCTCATTTCTCCACCCTGCATTTCCTGCTAGGGTGAGAACCTACTTTGCTGCCATCAAGATATTTTCTTCTGCTGCTTTTGTGTGTGTGTCTTTGAGCTTGAAATGTGTGCCAAGAAGCTGAATAGAAAAAGGAGAATGAGGTGAGTGGGGCTTGAGTATCATCCTGGCTCTCTCCTAGGAGCAAGTGGCTATATCTGTCCACTTCATCAATTGCCAGGTGGTGCCCTCACAAAGACACCCCCATTCCTGAGTTCAGGTAACATAGACTTCTTCATGCCTCTCAGCTGTAAGATTACTAGCAGCCCCAACTCTCCAGCCTAGGATACTCCACCAGATTGTGTGACTTCACCGAGTTCCTTTAGAAAAAATTGCTTTAAATAAAATCTTCACACACTTCCCAAATTTCAGCACAAAATATGGTGTACTTCCTCTTTGGACTATAATTCATTTAAAATAGAAAAACCCTGGTCTTTGTTAAAGATGATTTCTTACTCAATTTTGTTTCATCTGGGCTAGCAACTGTGTTTGTGTTGTGTGTGTATGTGAAGTGCATGTGTGCAGTGTGTGTGTGTGTGTGTGTGTGTGTGTGTGTTAGAGAATGAGAACATCCCTATCTCCGTATGTGTGTCTGGATTCCTGAGTGCCAGTAATAGTGTGGATGACTGGAACTTAGGGGAGGAAAAAAGCTCTTTGAAACTTTTTCCAAATTATGAAGAATATGGAGCAAAGTCACAGCTCAATGGTGGTATTTTAGGCTAATAAGAACATGGCCCAAGTCATCTCAACATTAAGCGAATGAGCAATTCCTCATTCTAGCAGTTTGGCTTTCATTTTGAGGTGGGAAATAAAATTACTTAAAAAGCATCTTGTAATTTCTAGCTGCCATGCTAGAAATTGGTTGAGATTATAATAATGTGTTTTACTTACCCATGTCAGGCAAATAGAACATTTAATTCATATTTTTACAGAACTCATAACTTGCGGTGGAAAAAAGCATGCAGAAAGGCTGACAGTTGAGATTTGGTCAGTCAGGGTAGGCAGTTAAAAGCTGAGGTTGGGGCACAAAGCCAACATGAACTAATAGGGAACCATGGTCAAGGCACTTCCTCTGAAAGCGCATAACCTCTCTATGCCCCTCACTCTGGGAGCAGTGTAGGTGCACAATTAAGCAGGAGGTCCAGACTGCTTATCATCCAGAAGATTAAATTCTCCTGATACAGGTCAAAATGACCTTCTGCAGACAGAAATGTTTCTTCAATACCAGGGACAGTAAACTAATCTAATTTTCCTAAATCCAGTCTTCATTCTTCTTCTTCCCCATATAAACTAGTGAAACTTTTACATTTGCTACCCCGCCCAATAAAAGATTAATGTAAAAATGATTCTTTGCCTAGTTACAGATGGTCTAGCTTTCTCTTTTAATGAGTTTTCAAGAAAACTTCAAAGTTTATAGAGATACACATGCAAAAGATCTTTAAGTTTTCATAAATGTTACTGCACAGTAGAAGGATTGCTAACTGCAAATTTTGATTCACAGAATTGCTATTTACCAGTCAAGGAAGCATCAGTTTACTCAGATGTATTATTGAAAATAATAACAGTGATTATTAAGTGCTTATTATAGGATGGACTCTTTGCAAGGACAATGCCAAAGCAGGTTTGTTTTAAATTTTCTAGTATTGAGTGGCACAGATAGATCATAAGTAAATAGGTCATAGGTCAATCACCATTTTTAAAATTCAAAGAGGGTCTGAAGAAAGAATTCAATGGGTTGAGGGCTCGTTCTGCATGCAGTGCAGTGGGTCCAGATTTGCTTTCTGGCACTGCTTTTTCCCCCAAGCACAACCAGGAGTGACCCCGGAACACAGAACTAGTGGTAGTTTCTGAGAACTACTGGGTATGGCTCCCAGACAGAATGGCAAAAGAAAATTAAAATGTCAGAGAAAGTAGCTAAAGGTCAAATTCTCTGTTATTAAACATTCATCTATCAATTTCCATAGAGAAAATAATTGCTAACCAGTTAGTAAATTCTTTTATTCTGATAAAGAATTTGGACTCTTGGAGCAAACATTCCCCAATCTAGATCTCATGTTTGCCCCTAATTTGCTGTTAATGAATATCTGAGAATCTTATTGAATGCATTATGAAATCGGGGTGAATGTATTTAAGTCATAATCACAGTTTGAACATAACAGGTAATAACAGGTTAGAATAATAGGGTCTGATAAATGTCACTATTTTATATTTAGTACTGAATAGTAGGTAACTTTCTATTGAGAATAAATATAGATGGTATTAATATGAGCTCACCACTTAAAATTCAAGATAAAAATAGAGAACTTTCTATTTTATTGCTTATTATACTTTTATCATATTTCAGACTGTGACACCAAATAAACATAACAACCCAGCAAATAAAGAGTACATTTAAACTATCTCAAATTCTGAATTTTACTCGTCCATAAAACTAATTAGGAGGTTCAAGAATGCAACTTTTCCACAGTTGAAATAGTTGTAGACAAAACAAAAATGCATTAAATAACAACACAAAATTATAAGAAGAGTTTCTCTGATTAACTTGTTAATGTTCAATGAAAAGATAAATATGAACTAAATTTTAAAAACATTTTAATAATAGATTCAAAATTTATAGAGTATACAAAAATATTAAAGTTAGATAAGTTTGCTGGTTATATTAGAACAAATCCAACAAACAAACTATAAGCAAGAGGCTTCTGAGTTCTATTGCAATATTATGGTGATCTTTGTAACCTGAGAATACCATTGTAATTCTAGAGATGATATTCTGAAATGAATGTGAAAGTTTCACTCTGATTTAAAAAATATACAAATCAGAACAATGATTCTGATCTAAAAGATATAGATTTTATGTGTAAAGTGATGTGGTACACCTGAATTTCTTACACTTGGAAAGGGTGTGAAGGGCCAAGAGGCTAGAATCACCTTATATTCTTGGGTAAATTGTCGCAAACAAACAATAAATGTCCATGAAAATAAAAGATAGCTAGCTCAGAAGTAAGCCTTCAAAAAAATTTTGGAATTGCTATTGGTAATGTTGTAGAAGTAAGTTGTAAAATGTTCTAAACTCTTATTTTATGATATATGTTTATGACTTTTCTGCCTATGCCAATGATGCCTCATTAGAAATTGGTTTAATTTGAATGTAAATTATAGAAAATTATTATTTTACTAAGAGCTAAACAATAAAAACAAGCATCATTTTAGAATGAAGTAACAGGAAAGGTCAACTCCAGTCTTCACATAGAGCAAAAGTGGGAGTCGGAATGACAGTGCTGTGGTTCGGATGTTTCCATATGCTATGCTGACCCGATGGTTTTCTGAACCCGATTAGGAGTGAATTCTGAGCACAGAGCCACGAAGCAGCTCTGAGCACCACTGGGTGTGGCCCCTCCAAAATATTAACTAAAAAAAAAAAGTAATTCTTTTTTTTTTTTTTTGCTTTTTGGGTCACACCCAGCGATGCACAGGGGTCACTCCTGGCTCATGCACTCAGGAATTACTCCTGGCGGTGCTTGGGAGACCATATGGGATGCTGGGATTCGAACCCGGGTCAGCCACATGCAAGGCAAACGCCCTACCCGCTGCGCTATTGCTCCAGCCCCAGAAAAAGTAATTCTTGGATAACATAAATAACATTTTCACACAAAATAGATGTGAGAAAGACAAACTGTTGTCCCAGCATCCTGCTGATGCTGATTTTCTCCAAACAGTGTTGTCTTTGGAAGGTGGGTGTTAGTGATAGTGGACCCACTGCAGTAGAACTTCTTTATTCCAGCATTGCGGATTATATTGATGCCTCCTGAAGTCATCTCAGGAAATGAAAGACCTGGTTTGCCAGAGAATGCAAATATTCTCTTAGTATATTAGTGGAAAAAATTGATTCTTTTTCTGTCCTATTAAATATTTTACAAGAAGTTGGAAATTATCTTGCTGCATTTTGTTGCACCCTAGACCTGGAGAGGAATGTGGCATCATACTATCATAGAAGATCATGAGGAAAAAGTGAACGTTCGAAATAAATGAAACTTCTATTTTGAGGGAAGAAGGGACTGGAAAGGAATTGATTTTTGTGAAGCATCAATACAAAAAAAAAAACCCTGTTGCAAATATACAACAAAGAAGTTTGCTTATTAAGGCACTACATATGATGTTAATGACAGATTCACTCTACATTTGGACTTCTTTATTTTATTTTTTGGTGTGCTTTGCGGCTGGCAGTCTGGCTTGCCACTTACAGCAGTGCTAAGGTCTTAATCTGGGCTCTGCACTCCTGGCTGGCTAGGGGAAACATTTTGGGTCTTGGGGATTTTTCCTGAACTGACATTGTACTACAAAAATGCCCTACCTGCTGTACTATTGTTAGGGTGGGGCAGATCTCTGCCCACGGGAGGCTCAGAGGAACAGGCCGAGACAACTCTTTCTGCAACAGCAAGGGGATTTATTCAGACCAGCATGCTGGGGCTCTCACTCAGCTCTCACTCCTACGCAGAGGAGGGTTAGAGAGAGAGAAAGAGAGCCCCGTATACAGAGTTCAGGCTCTTTTTATACACCTTAGTAAATAAGATTACTTTGATCATTATTCCCATTTTTCTCATTTTTCCAAGGTTACTTTGATCAACATCCTCATTTTTCGGGACTAAGGGGGGTCATCAGTGACATTCTGCTTTGCTAGAGTAATTTTCGCCATATGTCTGTGCCTTTCCTGGACATTACCAGGCGTCTGGGCAGTTTCATTTCCAGAAACAGGTCCTTGTTTTGTGTAGCTTAGATCATACTGCAAGGTATTGTTTTACAGAGAGTGATCAAGCAAGCTAGCAAGTTACAGAAAGCAATCAAGCAAGTTAGCAAAACATTAACCCTATCCTTTGCTGCTACATGGCCCAAACCATTCACTATGGTTCTTGCCCCAAGGGAATCTTTTATTATAATGAATTTTAGTATAAAATATGATAGATTACAAACATGGCCATTAATATCCAATACTTAAAAACATTTATGTTTTTAGTTTGGAATAGTGGGTTATGTGATAACAAGTTAATGGTGAATATCTCCATAAATCTCTTCAAATCTTCGATATATCTTATCAGTTTATTAAACATCTTATCAGTTTATTATGCAAAAATCCATGAATAACACTAGAAGAGTGGAAGACCGCAGACGTCAATACCAAACAAAAGCAAAATAAATTCACTTCTTTCCACCCCCCAAAAATAGACAAGAAATACAATGAGAAGGTAGGATTAGATATGTGGACACATCAGGATCAGAGGTAAAACTTTTGCAGGTGTTAATAGAACAAAAGGAAACCCACAAGGACCAAAAAATTATAGAAAAATTCCAATTTGCGCAAATGTCATAGGGCCAGCGCCATTGCCCATCTAAGACTCAGATAAGGCATAAAGGTGGATACAAGTATATAAATGTCTCATGCACTGCTAACTAGAACAATGGTAAGGAACATAAAAGTAAACACATAACTTTTAAATTAGTAGATAAAAGATACTTGAAACCTTCACTTTTTGTTAAGAGATTAAATAAGGAAATGGGGGAAATAAATCCAACCCATTGTTCTCAGGGGTTATTCTTGGCTCTGTGATCAGTGACCATTCATGGTAGTGCTCAAGGGTCCGAGCGTGGTTTCAGCTACTAAACTGGTGTCAGGCCACACGTCAGACTAGTGCCATACCTTCTGTACAATCTCTCTACTCCCACACATCTTTTTTTGAATATTGGACATCAGAGTCCTTAATCTCAGAGCTTTTGCTTCTGAAACTCAAACAGCACCCTACCACCCAGTGTGCACACGCACGCGAACGAGCGCAAGCGTGAGCGCACACGCACACACACACACACACACACACACACGAGTTCATCAAACCACGACACGAGTAATACATTATCCCATGATTCTCTAGCTTGCAGACTGCATAGCCTACTTTGCCTTCTCACCCTCCACCATCCCCTCATCGATTGTCTTCATCTCTTTCCTCTGTCTGTATCTCCTTTGGCTCAGTTTCTCCGGAGAATCCAGGCTAATACAAGCGAGCACTACCTCATTTTTCTCAGTTTTAGCAATTGGTTTAACAGTGACACTATTGATTTGTTCTTTACTCCGAGGTGCTGTCTTAATAGACTTGACCTTGAATTTATTTCCCCCTGATGGCTGACTTTAGTAGATCTCTCAAAAAGTGATTAAATTTTAAAACCCAACAAGCTGTGGAATTCTTTGCTTCCCTACCTTTTCTGTTTGTTTTATGTGTCAGCAAATCTTTCTAGAGTCCATTATTTTTTCTTGCAATTTTTTTGAATTAAATTCAACTCGAAGTAAGATAGTATAGGCTTTCAATAATCTGCTATGAATAGTCTCTACATAATGACACAGCTTATTTTATAAATTCTATCATACCTAAGTGGTGTATCCAAACATAAATCATATCTCAATTAATATTTGTTGAATAAATTCTTTCTAATTTGGAACTTATAGCAAAAAATTTACAGAAATTTACGAAAGGGTTTAAAAGGACAAATAATATAGTTTGGATTTTCAAAGACTCCTAGTTTATCCCGGATTTGCTTGGTGGAAGCGACTTTTTCTGCCTTCTACACTTTTTTCCCTATATAGACATAGACACTTGAATGGATCTGATGCTATTCGTATTTACTTCACAACTTTTTTTGTGAAGAGAAGAACAAAGTATGCCATTAAATATATAGTTGACCAACAAGAAATAAAGTACTACCATCAAATGTGATGTTTGGGAGATGGTTTTCCTCATCTGTTCTATGGCATTGCTGTATATTGATTTGCCCCAAAAGAAAACACTAGCTTCACTCCAAATTATTGCATGAAACCATGTTAAGTGTTTTTGCTTAATATTTAAAAAAATAAGAGTTTTTAGGTATAGCTTGCAATTTTTCTAAGATACATCTTTAGATACTTCAAAATTGTTTTTGTGAGCTGAAAAAGAAGGGGCGGTAGGAAAAAGGAATATAGAGAGAGCAACTAAAAAATCAGGGGATCTTACTTTATAACTGGACATCTAGATTATAAACCAAGTATCATCATAAGACAGTGTGTAAGCCTTTTGTCACTTTGTTCTTTCTCTTTTACCCCTGAAAATTTAGAAGGACTTTCTGGGATAGGGACAAACTAAAACAGACTGTCCTGCAGCATGAAGATGGCACATTTTCTCTGAAGAATGGCCTAGCAGAGGGCCTACCTTCAAAATAGCATCAGGATATACATTCCTCTTAGTTGCACTTAGAACAGTGAGGTTGCGTATCGTGTCAAGGCAGATATGAATCCAACATGCACCAGAAGATTGAAATCCTACAAAGTATTATAAACACCATGCGATTGTCGTAGGCAAGCAATGTGCTGAGAAAGGAGCATCTTAAAATAAAGTTCAGGAGGGCATAGAATGAAGAAATCTTTGGAAAATATCCTACCTCCTTTTCCATATGGAAGAGACATACAAATAGCCTATTCCACGATGAATGAAGAGACCATTTCAGCAGGAACCAAGACCCCAACAAGACTCTTAATTTAAGTACTGCGGGAGCTCCAAGTGCTCTATCTTTGACAATAGCTTAGCAAAATTCTACCCAAATCACGCCAGTTCAAGGCAATATAGAAATGTCTAATAGGATCAGTTCTGGAAAGCCACCTCAGATCCCATCATACTGGAGTCTCCCACACTTCCCAACCAAAGGGAGTAATTTATATATATACTTTTTAAAATGGGATTTCACGGTCTCTTTGTTCTCTCATAGTTCTTTAATAAAATGACTATTTTGCTGTCATTTCTGGAACTTTTTTTTTGTGATGAAGAACAGACAACCCAAGAAAAAATGTGGGTAGGGATGGGGACAGGCTTTTATTTTTCATTGGATGAGTAATCTTACTTCGGCCTTAAAATAGGTCAAGGTGAGATAGCTTAGAACTAGGCTTCCAAAATGTTGAGGTCATACTAACCAACTTTCATATTACGTAGGGATCCAGGGACAGCTTGACAGCTAAACTGCTAGGTATTTAATGAGACTAGGTCTTTAATGGCCATGCCAGGCATGAACTCTTTCTGATGTGTCAGTATTGTCAAGAAGGCCCAGGCAGTGGGAGGGGCAAAATCTCATTCTATTGTGACTACTTTCCTCCCCGTCTATGACAACCTTCTGTACTCACCTGTAACGTTTTGGCAAGCCAGTCAGGACTTAAAGTGAAGTGAAGGCAACCACAATGCTATGAAACAAGAAACCCATATTGAAGTAAAAGTGTAAAATTCATAAATGTGTGTCAATTTAAAGATACATTCCTGAGAAAAGGGGAATTAGGATGCAATGCTATATGTATTTTTAAGCCTTTAATTTTTTCTTTCATAGAGAAAGTGTATTTGCAGATGCACTAAGGATATTTTAACATAAAAATTATATATGACAAACAGACCTTCATAGCTTATGTAATATCAATGAATAGATACCCACTTATCATACAATGTTCATTAGGGCATCCTCTGTGTTCTGTTTTGTATGATATCCTTTGATCCTTAGACTGCACATATTGTGAAGGACAGAGAGAGATAATATTTCTTCTCAATTTTCTATAGATTCCCTTCTGTGGCTGGTTCATTCTGGTCTCTGAGGCAATTTTCTTGCGTTCAAATTTAGCACATTATGTTTTTGTGTTGTCCTTGTTTTAGTATCAGGTGCTGTATTGCTTTCTGTGACTATTTGTACATTTAAAAATTCACTGTTCCATCTAGATTTTCTTTTTCTTTTTTTGCCTTCTTGAGCGCATTTCCTATTTAAATACAATTTTTTCCACTCAGGAATGCTATCACATTTTACTTTGTGACAGCTGGGGCTGTGTCTTTAGGTTATATGCTCTGGACCTCAGTTTGGGTTTCTCCCAGGCTCTTCTGCCTGGTTGTGATTTCCCATTTGGGTTACATCCTGTGTGACTGCTATAGATTTCTGCCTTTCGCTTGTTTGTTTTTATGCTGATTGGGTTCAACTCCTAATTATGGCTTGATTTCTTTTCAAAGAGAATTCACACACAATTTTCTTCTTTTGCATTGGCAGCTACCACTCCTGCACCTACAACAATCACTTTATACTTTCCTATTTGCGTCTATAAATATTTTCACACATTGAATATAATCTCCATAGCTTTCAAATTTTGATTTTGTATTATTTATGCTACAAGTATAGCCTTACACTGCACTAAAAAGCACTATAGATACTATTTAAGCAACTCTAATAATATGGCATTTCATAATTTAGCTATGTATGTATTTAGCTAAACACATAGGGAGAGGAAAAGGAGAGGAGGAAAAGGAAAGGAAAGGATGTAGGATAACATTGGTTAGTCCTTTCCACCTTGCCACAGGAAGCTTAGGTTTATTGGGTTACTCCCATCACAGTGCTCCCATTCCTCAGTGTTTACTTGTAACTGCTTTCTTTGTGCTCTGTTGACTTGTAAATATTGTTTTTCACTTCTCCTGAAGTCCTTTGCATAGTTAATTCAGAGCAATGTCCTTTTTTGTGTGAGCACAAGAAGATAGTTAATGCAATGCTTTTGTAACATGAGAGTTAATTGACTCCAAATAATATTACCTCTGGGACATCTGTTCTCTCAACCTAAGCCTCAATTGCCCTTATTTTCTAGGATCCCAAAAGCAGGCTCCCGATGGGGACGAGTGACTGAATGGACCCAGGGTAAGCTGTGAGCTCTGTGCTACCCTGATATCAAAATGGGCCTGGCCAAAGTGCCATAATGCTTAACTATAGGTTAAGAGCATGATCGTGGACAAATACTGTCATGATCCAAAAACAATAACTAGATTTGAACCCTGCTAGGGTTAGGAATGATTAGTCCAGCCCAAGCACTGTAGTCTGAGTCTGTGGTGAGATGTCCCCAGGAGAACCACCCTGCAAGCTCAGTGTGTTTCTTACTGTGTCCATACAAAATAGCTATTATTAAGAAGTAGAATTAAGATGTTAATTAAGTTATTGGACTAAGGAGAGGAGGAACATCCCTAGGTGGTATTTCCACCCTTGAGCCTGATGGGCCATGAGGAAGGGCCTTTGATATGTTGATTATGCCACCCCAATGCGGAGAGTTGGAGAGAGAGATGAGAGAGTGAGAGTGAGAGAGAGAGAGAGGGGCAGGGAGAGAGCGAGGGAGAGAGAGAGGGAGGGAGGGAGGGAGGGAGGGAGAGAGGGAGGGAGAGAGGGGGGGAGAGAGGGAGGAAGTGAGAGGCAGGGAAGGGAGGGAGAGAGAGAGACCAGGGCAACAAGACAGAGCTCGGAGAGACGAGCAAGGGATACAGAGGGAGAAGGAGAAGAATGTAGGGCAAGAATGCAGGAGCAGGCACGCGGAGAGATGTGGCTGCTAGAGGGGGTGCAAAGAGAGACAGGAGGAGACGGGAATGAGGGGCAATGTGAGACTAGAAGGGAAACTTAGAGAGACTGGAACAGGTGCGTGGGGAGAGTGGAATAAACGGCAACTGATCATCAACCAGCCTGGCCCTCCTTACCTCACTCATCCTCCCCATGGCAAGGGCCGCCCAAGGACGGGGAGCGGCTGGAGTCCACGAATGCAGACGGAGAGAGGGAGAGCCACGTGGGCTTCCCCTAGCCGCCCGGAGATTATAGATAGAAAAGTAGAAGAGGAGAGAAGAGAAAAATCATCATCATCATTATCATCATCATCATCATCACCATCATCCTGTTGATGGTGGAATTTCTTGAGCAGTCTCAGTAACGTCTTCATTCACCCCAGCCCTGAGATTTTAGAAACCTCTCTTTCCTTGTCCTTCCCAATGAGGGAGGCTCTTTAAGGGTCAGGGGAATGAGACCCAGCATTGTTACTGGTTTTGGCATACGAATACACCACAGAAAGTTTGTGAGGCTCTCCTATGTGGGCAGGAAACTCTTGGTAACTAGCCAGGTTCTTCCAGAGGAGTACTAGGCTATAAGATGTCACTCAGCCTTGAAGCGGCCACACACTTCAGGGAGCTTAAGTCTCTGTATGTGAGCCATTGGTGGGATTACATGGCCCTGGGGGCAGTCACTGGGTGTGACTGCCTAGCTACTGGAAAATGGGAAATCTGGGTGGAAGAGGCCCGATCAGAGAAAAATTATACATATTGTAATTCATTTAAGTATTTGAAGTACACGTAACAAAGAGTAAGTTTTGATCCAAGTGCTAATGGTTTTAGCATTTTAAACTTATATATATGTTAGAATAAACAATTGGATTATAAAATTATAAATATAACTATACATTTATACAAACTATGAAAGGTTAAAGGCTTTTTGTATTGTTGTTGTATTTTGCCATAAATGTTGTATTTTAAAGTAGAATTAAGTTCAGTTCTCAAATTCTTTCAAATAGTCAAGGAACATTCTTAATCAGTTTATAATGCAAACATTACTGTCATACCATCCAGGTAAAGAAACTACGAGAGATAAAAGCTACAGGTTAGTTAATAGCACATTACAACATACACCATATTTAATAGACCGTGATCAAATGGGATTCATCCTGCATGCACGCATAGTTCTACATACATTAAATAATAATGTGTTATAATCTACTAAGAGAATAATACATAAAAATCATATGATCCTCCAAATACATACAGAAAATTATTTCATTAAATTTAATAGTCATTTATAATTTAAAAGAAGCTCAACAAATTAAGTTTAGCAGGAATGTGCCTCAACATGCATCTATCTTGTACGTAAAAATCATATGAAAAATGATGCTAGTTTTTATGACTGATATAATTTCTATGCTTTATGTAATTTAGAACTATAATACTGGTTTTAGCTCCAGTATTATAATCAATGAAGAGTGGTGCTATGTTCAGCTCTGCCCTTTTCCTGTTGCTATGTGATCTTATATTCTAGATTTGTGTTTGTGTCATAAAAAAAAAAACACTTTGATCCTTCTATGTCTGGTTCTGTTCACAATTAGGGCAACAGTGTTCATTATAGTAATCTTATTAGTTTAAGTTTGTTTAAGGGGCTCATGTTCGAGGGGCACAAGTTTACTCCTTGTTGTCAGGAATTACTCCTGGTGGACCTCAGGGAAGCGTATGGGATGTCAGGGATCAAACTCAGGTAGGCTATGTGAAAGGCTAGTGTTCTGCACGCTGGACTATTTTTCCAGCCTTTAGTCAATATATATTAAGATGTTGTATCCAGTAGCATCACTCAGTGCTAAAAATAATAAAGAGGAAAAGGCAGTGTCATAGAATTAACCTCCTAATAGAGGCAAGACGCATGGGAGAGCCTGGCAAGCTCCCTGTGGCATATTCGATACAACAAATATAGTAACATAACAGGTCTCATTCTCCTGACTCTAAAAGAGCCTCCAATCATTGGGAAAGACGAGCAAACAGACGCTGCTAAAATCTCAGCCTGAGATGAATGGAGACGTTACTGGTGTCTGCTCAAGCAAATCGATGAATAATGGGATGACAGTGATACGATGGTAAATTGAGGGAAGTAAAATATAACCAGCCACGTATTCTAGGGAAGACTGCTAAGAGGCAGTGGTAAGAGTTATACAGAAAAGCCACGCCTGGATACTAACAGATTGGCGGCATTAGTAGATTGACATTATTTTTTGTTGTTTTCTTTGGGGCTCATACGCAGCAGTGCCCAGGGCCACACCTTACCCTTTTCTCATGAGTGTCTCTGCCGGTGCTCAGAGAGAGTGCTTACGGAGCTTGGGAAGGCAATTTGGGTCAATGGCGAGTGTCTCTGGGGGTGCTCAGAGGGAGTCCATATGGAACCGGGGAAGAAAATTTGGGTCAACTGCATGCAAGACAAGCACCTTCCAAACTGTACTACCTCTCTGGTCCTAATTAGCAGATTATTAAAATTAACTGGTAACAAGAGTCTTCTCTGATAAATGAGACATTTGAGAATGAGAAAGGTAAATTAAGTGAGAGTTGTGACGCACATCCCTAGGGCCTGTCACATGATATTAATTTATATCCTCACAGCTGTCAGAAAATAGTTCTTAAGTGTTCTCTATGCATGCACAGAGAAAGGAGTGGCATAAATGTATGGGGTGACACATGAGTTAATTTATTTGAGTTAATTTATTTGAGTATAGAGAATGTGATTGTCTTACAATGTTTACGTAGATTAAAACATCACATGGTAGCAAAAGAAATATAATTCTATTAGTAAACTTATATTTTAATAAAACTCCTAAAACCACAGAAGTAATATAATTGAGAGTTATATTTAGCTATGTGACATTGTAAGTGGCTGAACTCAAGGAGAATGCCAGTTTACTTTTGGGCTCAGAAGCAACATGAGCTATACGGTAATCAAAGCATATAAGGGCATAGATTATGATGTCTCTTCATGTGTGTATGTATGTGGTATGTGTGTGTGTGTGTGTTTACATGGTGTACCTCTATGATTTCGAAACATATACATGTTGGTAGCATTGTAACATAAATTTAATATAATTCAAAATTATATAGGTATCATTTTTATTTCAATTGTTATAACTATATAAAATCTGTCATAAATATTTGTATTTACCATCATAATTAGTAACTTAAACACTTTGTGAATATTTATTTACAGATAGTTCCTCTTTGGCTTAATTTGCATTATCCTTGATCTTTTAAATATTCAAAATAGTGTCTAGATTATATACCTCAATTTTGAGTTTTGGTGGAAAATAATAACAATTTTGCTTCACTCTGTTATTCATGAAGTTCTGTACTATAGGATGTGCTGAATGTTACACAAAAATAAAACAGACAGGACACGTGGGCAAATTCTCCCTAATCAACAGAAACTGCAACAACAAATACTTAATATGCCTGAAGAATGTTAAAATTGGTCAAATCATTAGCTATTTATTGTCTTATTTTTATTAATTTGAAATCCAAATTGAGAGAAAGAACATTATATTACCATGTAAGTTAACACAAGGAAGCAAAAGCATCTGGAGCTGGCAATGAGAACACTGTCTGATCTTAACTATAATTTTCAGAATGCATTTCTATTAGTAAGACGTAAGCCAACATGTTAAGTCCTGAAGCATCTAGTAGTTTAAGGTGCCGGAGTTAAGATTCAATAAATAAAATTTTAAAAAGAGGTAAATATAGCACGCAACTTAGTGAAAAACACAATTCACAAGTGACAGTTCAGTTTATCTAGATGTGTATTGCTCTCCTCAATATTCTCATCACTTTTTGTCCCTGGAGACTTACATAAAACCATCACATCAAAATGACACCTGGTTTTGGAACATATTCACTGAGACTTTTAAATGCACTCTCAATCCCATTGTTCATCTATTTGCTCGAGCGGGCACCAGTAATGTCTCCATTTTGAGACTTGTTGTTACTGTTTTTGGTATATGGAATATGCCACGGGTGGTTTGCCAGGCTCTGCTGTGCGGGCTGGATACTCTCGGTAGCTTACCAGGCTCTCTGAGAGGGACTGAGGAATTGAACCCGGGTCAGCCGTGTGCAAGGCAAACACCCTACTTGCTGTGCTATCACTCCAGTCCTAAGAGACTTTTAAATAAATATTTATTAATTGATCTATTTTTTACTTCAATTAAAAGCTATTCTTTTCAAAGAAAAGTTGATTTTTGAATAATTACCATATTATTTAATATTCTTAGGATCAGAGTATCAGGTACTAGTAGTTACTAATCTGGAGAGTGTTATATTTGTTAAGAAGGAAACTTATACTTTCAACTACATAAAAAACTCATATTTTCAAGGATAGGTATTATAAAACTGTAAAACTGCAAAAGGCATCATAATGTGATGAAAGAGTTTTCTCACAAGTCTGTCAAAATGAAGTTTCAGGTTGGAGTTTAAGACAATCAAATCTGAGGATTGTGCATTAACAGTCAATTAAAGAAGCTCAATGGGATCTGGGTATTTCACAGTGATCTTGAACACAGCACGGGATAAAATGTATTCCAATCAATAATGTTCCTTCTAAACAAACCTGAGCCACTTTATACCACAAAAATATAAAAAGGGCATAACGCAGGACCTGTCATGTGGTTAGCTAAAGAAGGAACTCTAAGTTTGTTCAAATTGACTGCGTCTCTTGTCACATGGCATCATCATTCAGTCTGCGAAAACGTCACATCTGTG
Source organism: Sorex araneus (assembly GCF_027595985.1). NCBI lineage: Eukaryota > Metazoa > Chordata > Mammalia > Eulipotyphla > Soricidae > Sorex > Sorex araneus. The sequence continues at coordinate 104,531,258 of NC_073302.1, forward strand.
ACTTATTTATGTCTTTGATATTATTTATTTTGATCTTGCCTTTTGTCTTCAGGAGACCATTCTTTTTTGTCATGATAGCTTCCTTCTGTTATCATCTGTCAAGAGGATGGAAGTGATATTTCAGAACAATGTACTGAGGGGATGTTTAATTCATTTGGAAAGTTGATGTTGAAACAATACTTTAAGGCTCACATTAAACAATTGAGTGAAGTAAGCGAAATTTAAGCCAATGCAGAATGCTCTTTAAGATAAAATAGTTGACTAAGACTATCAACTCTAGTGCAATATGGCATTATTTGTGTAATTATATAAGGCATAGTGAGAGATTAAAATAAATAATTCTTTAAAACTGCTTTTTATATTTCAGTTCTAACAATAAAACCATTAAAGTCAGCATATTTCTAGAAATAAAGACCTAAATTAAATAAGAAACATTTTAAATTAATTCCTAGATATTTTGATTCATTTCTCTGTTGATCCCATCTTCTTTTTTCTTTTTTCTTCTTTATTCATCCATTCTTTATAAAAAAAATTATTGAATGATTACAGAATGCTAGATATTGCTCTAGATATGTATGTAGATGAGGAATAATCTCAATAAGAATGATAATAACAGAACTCTGCCCTTGGTAAATATATTCAATCCAGAGTGGCAGAAAAATATACAGTGAATATTTCTATTATTTAGTGTATTAAAGAAAAATATCTGACAATGGAAAAAGTAAAAGCAAAGTATGAGTTAGAGTTGGTGATCTAAAAGGGGCCTCTTTGTAGCGTTAATTAGGTATGATCTTTACTGAGAAAGTGAAATATGTAGGAGCAGAAAAATAAAACTATGTGTATTTGGGGATGGGTTCTATGTGAAGTATGTTCTACAAGCTGATTAGAAGCAAATATAATCTATCATTAAGCTACAAATAGATTTCTGCCATCAGCCATTAGTTATAAGTGTGGCAATTTGATGCAATAACCGAAGGTGAAATTATTAGTCAGAGTCAAGTTTACATTCTTTGCCCCTGACTTACGAGCTTTTAAAAGTAGACAATTATAAATCCACCTGAAACTCAATTTTCTTACATAATCTCCACAGTCCCTGTTCCTAGGGGTTACAGTGATAGTACAGGAGGCAACGTTTGGCTCCCGGGACCATGTGTGATTCCCAGAGCTCAGTTAGGCGTGAACCCTGAGTGTACAGCCAAGAGTAAGCCCCGAACACTGCTGGGTGGCCCCAAAACAAAATTAACAAAACCAACAAGCCCATTTCCTAGACTCACAAATATTCAAAATTAGCACTGAGTAGAATTTCAATAGCAAAATTCTTTAGGCAAATTTGAGCCTATATGATGCTGAGCAAACATTAATAGAAATTGAAGTAGAGAAAGTTGTCTCTATTAACTTTCAACATACATACACTATTACCTTTAACTGTACACATAGCTCACTTCCCTGACAGAACCTTAATCTGTCCTTTTTGGTGCTTCTAGTGACCCTATATGATCCTTACCATGCTAGAATAACTAAAATGAATACATTAAGTGTCTTTGTGGTTTGAAAATTCCACCCCTTATAAAAATGCCTATATCTGGACTATGAGGATGGTAAATTTCAGCCTTGTGATTCTTATTGGTAATAAAGTCCCCAAATTTATAGTCTAGACTGATTAGTAATTGCCAGACAATTGCATGGAACTCAATTGTGAAGTTGAAATTCTATTAATTTCTAAAATAGAACACGTTTCATCTAGGTAAAGAACAACTGGTATATTACAAGGGTCCTTATGTGCTTTACTTCTTATAGGAGAAATAGTTTCATTATAATTATTGCATGTTGTGTGATCATTGTATTTTTTGTGATGGGGCATGGCATGTGTAACCTTAAGTCTCAAGTTACTATAGTACTGATTGCATAACAAATGAAGGGTGCAATATTGGCAAAATTTTAAACCTGAGCTAGCCTTGAATGAAATTTGCAGCTATTTAATAAATGGGAAGCCTATTATCTCTGATCACAAGCATAAATATCATCCTTCAAATCTTATGAATACAAGATGAGAAATGGTGATAAGGTTCTTGAATGCATACCTAAACATATTTAAATGCATATCTAAAATGACCCATTCATATCTAAACATACCTAGGTGAACTTACCATCTATTCTAATTCCTCTTATTCTCTTCTCTTTTGGGGATTGACCTGATATAACTTTCAATAATATAATCATTTATTTACAGTTAAACCCATAGTTACACCACAGAAATCATGATATCTGAGTGATGCCCATTAAAGTAATTCCTAAAACATTCTTTATCATTGATGAAATTACTTTAGTTCTTCTAAATCATACATTTCTTTGAATTTTCCTTCTAAACTAACTTCCCTATGATCTGTTTTTCATTATTAGTGCACCTGAAATAGGAATTTTATTATTTTTTAAAATAAACAATAACCTCATAGACATTTAACACTTCTTCCTTTGGGGTTTTAATTTGTCATATGGCTCTTGTCTATATTTGCAGAATTATCATTAACAACACCCATTAATAATACATTAATTATAGCTAATTACCATTAATGGCATCATTAATTATAATTAGCTATATACCAGTGCATGTTCTATGCTTTGACCATATAGAGTTGATATTTGTTGAGTGATATTTTGGTACAAACTATCTTCCAAACATTTTATAAATCTATTAGTAAGTTAAAAGTTGCAGCAACCCCATTAGGTAGAAAACATTCATATTCCAATTTTACACATAATTAAACCCAAAGATATTAAGATACTTGCTCAACTGATGTGTGATACTACTAATAGATGTCAGTAATCAGATGTCAACTTAGTTGTTTACTTTCAGAAACATCATTTTTTATTATGACTAGGAAGTAGGTTCTGAAAAGCATTCTGCATCAAAATGCTCCATACTTTGGAATATCATCCTAAATTGCCTTGAGTATTTCTTATCCCTGTATGTACACAAAAATTTAGTTCTTTATTATGTGTGGTAAAGTCAGAATTGTGTTTAAGACCCAAATGGCTAAAGGTGTCTTGGGTTATCCTATTTAAATGGCCCAAAGATGCCCCAAGATAAACTCATGATTTCTTCTAATCTCTTAATGGCTTTGTCTTTCTGAGAGTGATCACCGTAATTAAACTAAACACTCATCTACAACTAAAGGCCATCACCTGACACCATGTTATGAACCTTGATTGACATTTTAATTTCTTAACCAACATATAAAAGAAGATTTAGATGTTCAATACACTGATTACCTTTTTCTATAGGGAATAACTTTTTTGAGAATCGGTGTGTTTTACTAAATTTCATATTTAATATTGTCACTCAATATGAATAGGTTATATTTTGCACACACTGACTGTCACTATCACTGTCACTGTCATCCCCTTGTTCACCGATTTGTTCAAGCGGGCACCAGTAACATCTCTCATTGAGAGACTTATTGTTAGTCTTATTGAGACTTATTGAGAGACTGTTTTTGGCATATCCAATATGCCACAGATATCTTGCCAGGCTCTGCCGTGCAGGGCGGGATACTCTCTGTAGCTTGCCGGGCTCTTCGGAGGGGCAGAGGAATCGAACACAAGTTGGCTGCGTGAAAGGTGAATGTCCTACCTCTATGCTATCGCTCCAGTCCTACTGACTCTATATGAAAACCAAATTTCTAGATGTATTCAAAACCAGAAGTCATAATAGAGTACTATAGTTTATAAGAAGGCAGAAAAATATATTTTTCTCTGAATCTGTTACACAGGCCATTTTGAAGATTGAGTCACATTTCTAGTTTCCCCATTCGGTGCAGGAAATAGGTATAAAACTTAGAGCAGATGTGTGGTGCGTTTTTTTCTTTCTTCAATTTAAAATATTCTTTTGAATTCTATACTTTAAGGCATTACTCTTAATATTTATCTGCTGCTCTTGATTTTAGACATTATTTGATAATCTTCATATTAATTTGCACACAGGAAAATGGTCTCATTCTAAATTCTATGCACTTTCCTAAAATATCTTGATATCCATATATTTTAATTTAAGGTCACATAGTATGTATCACTTCAGATCTACAATATTTTATTTTTAACTACTGATTATATATTTGTTTGCCCCTCTCGGAGAGCCTGGCAAGCAATCAAGAGTACCTCCCCCGCATGGCAGAGTCTGGCAAGCTCCCCGTGGTGTATTCAATATGCCAAAAACAGTAAAAACAAGACTCACAATGGAGACATTACTGGTTCCCGCTCGAGCAAATCGATGAGCAACGGGATGACAGTGATACAGTGATTATATATTATTATCTAGGAACAAGTTTATGGCTACAAAACTTGTAGCCATACTTTTTTTTTTACTTTTTTTACTTTTTTTTTACTTTACTTTGTTTTCATTTTTTTCTCTGCTGTCCCATTTTTTTGTTTGTTTTATTGTTTCCATCTACTTCTGGTGATGCTCAGGGCTTACGCCTAACTCCGCACTCTGCCCGCTTTGGGCCGGCTCAGGAATCATATGTGGTGTTCAGGACCAAACCTGGCTGGCTGCATAAAAGGTAAGCTCTATGCCCTCTGTACTACCTCTCAACCCTGGAATGGCATTTTAAGAATTTTAAATTTTAAAAAAGAACTTTTTAAATTTTATTTAAATTTTAATTAAAAATTAAAATTTAAATTTTAAATGAAATTTAAAAAAAGATGGCCTGAATATTATTAGTGATGACGGCACACATATTCAAGTATAAAAACAGTTGAAATAATTTTATAAGTATTTGATATATTTTCAAAGACCTATTTTATGTTGTTAACTTTCTCTACTATTTTGATATTTGAATTGATTATAATAAATTAGCACGGCAGAGCCTGGAAAGCTACCCGTGGCATACTGGGTATGCCCAAAACAGTAACAACAACAGCCCTCATTCCCCTGATCCTGAAAGAGCCCCCACATGCCATCAGGCTACACTCGAATGCAACAGGAGCGGATGGAGATGTTACTGGCATCCGCTTGAACAAAATGATGAACAGCGAGATGACAGTGACAGTGACAATAAATTAATTCATTTATGATGAATTGTTTTCTTATTGCCTTTTAAAAGCTTTATATCTAGTAAAAATGCAAATGTTTGAGGTACCTGAGAGATAGCATCTCAGAGAGAAAGCTTGTCTTGTATTTGACCCATTAGAGTCCAATTCCAGGTGCTCCACATGGTCCCCTGAGCTAGCCAGGAGTGATCCCTGAGAGCACCGCCAGTAGTAAGCCCTGAGTAACACTGGATATGGAACAGTGCTCCCACAAAAAAATATAATGCAAATGTATATTCAATGATAAGAATTCCAATAAAACTTAATTTACGTATTGATTTGCCAAAAGTCAATTATTAATACTCAATTTTTATATTTCCTTAAATAAATTGGTCCTGCATTATACATATAATAATAGATAAAATACATGTCAAAATATAAATAATAATAAAAATTATTGCACTGTAGCACCATCATGGTGGCACTGTTGTCCCGTTGTTCATTGATTTGCTCAAGTGGGCACCAGTCACGTCTTCATTGTGACACTTGTTGTTACTGTTTTTGGCATATCGAATACACCACGGGTAGCTTGCCAGGCTCTGCTGTGCTGGTGGGATACTTTCGGTAGCTTGCTGGGTTCTCCGAGGACAGAGAAATTGAACCTAGGTTGGCCACATGCAAGGCAAACGCCCTACCTGCTGTGCTATCTCTCCAGCTCCCAGCACATAAATCATATTTGATAATTTGCAGTTTAGTGAGTTATTTTCATTAGGGTGTTATGCAAAAAGCTTCAGGAATTGTAAAACAAAAGATATTGTATCAACTAAAAGACTATTTAACTACTTAAGATTCATGGTTTTTCTTTGTTAAGAACAAGAATAATACTAAGCATTCTGCCAATCACCACAGTTTGGGGAATTAAATTACCTAGCATATGTTGATAGCGTCTAATTGGAGATGCGATGTAAAAATCCTGGAAAATATTTTATTTTACTTTACAAGTTATAAAGCATTCCTTGTAAACTAAAAGTGCTCCTCATTTTTTCTTTGGGTGTTTGCAAATAAATGTCTTATATTTTAAATTCATTAATACAGAGTGGGAACATTAGAAACTCGGTATTTTGTATGCTTCTTGCTACCTTCAAATCTGTAGACTTTACAAAAAGAAGTCAAAGATTGAATGGTTAGGTAGGTGGGAAAATTTAGTGGATAAGGCACTTGCTTTGGGAGTGGCCAGCCCAGAGTCCATTCCCAGCAGTGCAGAAGGCCCCTAGATCCTCTCCGGGAGGGATCTCTGAGAACTGCCTGCTGTGGCACCCCTCTAAAGAAGAGATGAAACACTCAGGTTTCATTTTCAGTCACAGTTGTAGTAAGTGCCACTATGTCGTAAACTATACACCTGAAATATCTAGACTTTAATACCAGGATTGATTACAAACCTTAAAATGTTGAAAATGCCATCTACCTAACTGTCATGAGTACAGAAATTTTTATGCAGCTTTTCTTAGAAAGTTTTCTTCAGCTTCACATCATGACTATAATTTAAACGTCATATTGCTCACAATGAATTACTCAACAGTGAACGCATTCTTATAGTTAGTTAAAAGGAATTTAATGATCTATTAGTATGTTCATATTTGCATTTCAAGTATTTCTACTGTGCCATATTTAAAAATAAAACTATTTAAAATAATGTCTTATCTCTATGAAAGGCATTGCCACCACCCTTTTGTTCCTTTTCCCTTCCCACTTCACAGCAGGCCACACTAATTATATTGTTCGAACTTTGAAACATATCGAAGTCTGATATTCACCTCCCCACATTTTCCCTATTCTAAGGTACCTTCTTTTCATACCTCTTATTTCCCCATGCATTTTATGTCTTTACCTTCCTGGCCTCCCTATTACAGACCACAATTTGTTGCCAGTTATCTATGTAAATGCAATTGCATTCAATTCTGAAAGACATATCGAGTTAGGCTTTTAGCGACAAACTCAACATAGTATATGCAAGGACTGATTTTTAATGATGCGCATCTGAAACATAAAATATCACAATAATTTTAATGTAGGCTTTTGATTGTCTTTTGAAAAATTAAGTTGAATATTTCCCTTATAAACACTTTTTTCAGTACCTCCCATTTATGTAAGAAAATACAAAGATCTTTAACATAGTAATTTCCACTGTCCTACAAAGCCTACCTCCTTCCAGGTCTCTGTGACTTATTGTAGACTGCATTTTCTTGGGCACACGTTGATCCTGCATGCTGATCTCCTTGTTATTTCTTTATTACATTTGAATCAGCCCATCGTAGGCCTTGCTGCCTTGGTGAATGAAAATTACTTTTTTCATTATTAGTTTTGGGAGTCACATCTGGAGGTGCTTAGAGCATACACTCCTGTCTCTGTGTTGAGGCGATCACTCCTCGCAGGGCGTGGAGAATTATATAGGATGTGGGGGATTGAACCAGGGTAATCCACATGCAAGGCACATACCCCACCCACTGTGTTCTCCATCTGCCCCCAAAATATTCAATTTTAAATTTAAAACTATTTGAACATAGTAAAAGATTGTTGCAATTTTTACTTTCTGGAAAATGGAAGATATACCCCATCCTAAAGATTACAAAGATTACAAACCATATGTTAATAAGTATTTCACAATTAATGTGAAATTGAAACATCTCTCTGTGAAAGGCAAATCATGATAACCAGAAGGGAGCATACACAGAAGAAAGTTGGCTTCGTTACCCTTACATGAAATGGATAAGAAATTAGTTCTCACCCTTTTTACAAATTCAAATTTAAATGAGCCCTACATTATAAAAATTTTATTATTAAGCTTCCTATTAACTCTGTCCTTTAAATAGGATTCCCTATTAGATATGTGTTGGAAATTTCCATAGTAATCAAAAATCTTATTTTCAGCAATTAACCTAATTTAAAAAATCAGAATCTTTACATAGACGTTAAATCAATTCACATTCTCTCCAACAGTGTATGAGTACCTATTTTTCCACATATACCCCAATATTTGTTGTTTCTGTACTTTATGATGTAGATTTGCATTGTCGGGTCATATTGGAAGCTTGAAATTGATCAGTTCTGATGCATTTTCGCAGGGTACAAAGTGGTGACAAATCAGACCTTCACTGAAGATCTGATTGTTAGACGTATATTTGCACATCCCTGGAAAACAGCTCCTTTTTCCAACATTTTCCTACTCGATAGCCAAATTCACTGCCTGGAGAAAGAGCATACTGTGATCTGAATACATTTGCTGCATTCACTTTTAATTGCCTCTGACTTAAATTTCTTTAATTTTATAAAATTGACAAATGCTGGTGCTACACAACAGTTTTCACCATGCTTATTTAGAACCTTTTAATAGACTTTCTCATGGAAGTATCAGGAAAAAATCATTACTATGGATTTGGGTTGTATCAGGTCTTTAATTATTTATCATCATGATAGCATAATTACAGGTTAAAGCTTCAATCTGATATGAGGGAGGCAGTTCTAATTAAGAAATAAGACTGTCTTTTTCTTGAGAATGATGAGAAATTTAAAATATTTTTTCCACTGGTGACATAAAGCTTAAGTAAAAGAAATAAATTGTTAAAATGAAATTTAATCGAGTTTGAAAATTATTCACCCTTAATAAGCAAGAAGAGCTTGCAGTGTTATCTTTAATCCCTTTTAAAAATTCTTCATACGAATCTCCCCTGCCTAGAAGTTATATAGGGTAAGTTACAACATCATTTTTTTTTTCTTTCACACGCCCTTTGGCTTATAACTACATCAAAGATACACACTGAGATACTCAGAATAAATGCCTGCTTCAGAATGCATGCTATGTTATTTTTAAATTATAACAAGGCCTATTTGACAAAACCACATGATTTAAGAGATAACAGTGAAATATTCTACAGTAACTTTTTTATTTCTGCATCATCAGGGATTTGAAAAATTAAGCATTCTAATTTGGGTTGAATTAAGAATAAATAACTTTTTACCTATGTGAGATAAAGAAATCAATTATAAAAGTCTTAAACAGAATTATGAATGAAAATCCTCATATAAACAAATCCCACCTGCATATTGAGCACATTGATACATTTACAGCAGATAAAAAAAAAAGAATCTTCAATGAGTGAAAAAATTCTTATTTTCATCTTGGTTCTGCACTTAGCGCTTAATGAAACTAAACAAAGTATTCAATAAGCCAAATAAAAATTATAAATGAAAGAATACACTATCGTGTTAGGAATCTTAAACCCAAAACATAACTTGGGAGTCTTGAATATTTCATGGACCTTGGGAATCTGGTACAGTATTATTTCTGGTCCCATGAATTGTAGTTTTTTGAGGCATACTTTTTGCTAGGAATACAAATTGATGCCTTCTCTAGAAAATAGAATGGAGATTTGTTTTAATGCAACAAATGGAAATATTATACAATGCAGCAGTACCAGCCCTGGCACTTACATGAATGATAAAAATGACAAAATTAGAAAATTATTTGCACCCATTACTAATAAAAGGTGATATTAAAAATAAACAACCCCTTGTGGTTTTGATTTGCATTTCCCTAATAATTCAAAGTGTTGAGTATCTTCTCATGCAACTGCTGTCTATCTATATGTTTTCTTGGGAGGAGCACAGGTCTATGTAAATTCTCTGCCTGTTTTCAACAGGGAGAACTATAATGTTTGTACACTCTGCTATGACTGTGTCTCATGGAAGAATGTCTGGGATAGTAAGCATGGTATTTTAATGTCAAAACAAATATCACTCATATGATGAGAAACATTAGAATTTTACAAAAGTTTCATGTCAGATGAATTGAAATTCTTATATATAAAGTGCATCTACATAGGAACATCATCCAAAATACTGCACAAGACATGTAACTTTATGTCATTATTATTTCTCTTAAAATAGAATAAGTACAGAAAATAGCAAGGGTTTCTGATTTCCTTTATTTGGTTGCTAAAATTTTCTAGAACATCTAAAAATACCTCTTGGCTAGACTCATAGATTCATGTATTCTGCTCTAATTATTCCCTATTCAAGGGAAATAGAGAATCTCATTGCATTTTATGTAAAGCTCTGCATCTACAGAATTAGAAAATTTGGCAGAGTTTCCTAAGACATAATAGAGATATATATAAATAGAACATGCTGAACTCTGGGAAGCACAATATCAATACAGAGAAAAATATATTTACAGATATTAGGGGGGTCCAAATGCCTTTTTTCATAAGACATAGCTTTATTTTTTTATTTAATCATTTTATTCCTCTCAAAAAAATGCCTATATTTTCTCTATCAGCACAATATGTACTTGAGGTTACACATTAAAAAACAAGGCAGCCAGAGCCTCCATTTACACTTCATAATGAGCATCTACGAAGTGTATTTGCACAAGCAGCTTGAATCATTCTAGCATGACTTGAGATCAATATGCAACTTTATTAGGAGGTTAGTAAATAGTCTGAGCACAGTCAACCAAGTTTATATACATTTTCATCATTGGATAACTGATTTAAGTGGTATTACCAATTTAGTGGGGTATGAGTCTCCAGCAATCAACACTACCCATAGCCCAACCTCTCCCCATCCCCGCCCCCATCCCTGGAAGAGCTTCTAGAGAGCTCTGTGGTCTACTTAAGGACATTCTAAAACTTAGTGAACAAAGACCAATATTGGCTTCACCAGTGGGAAGCAAAGGAGGTGAGCCCCCAATTTCCCTGGCTTCCAGACATCAGGGGATCACTGGGCTCTTTCAGAAAGGCTGATTTTATCCAGAAACTTAGAAAGCCAAGACACTGAGAGATATCTATAAATAGGAAGAAACACAGGGACATAGGTAATAGTGCATCAACGTGGTGAATGGCCAGAACTACATATCAGATAACATAAATGCAAGCACCATCCAGAGAACTTGCATGTAGACAATATTCAGAATCAATTTTTCAGTGCCGATTCTCAATGTTTGCAGGCTTTCATGTCAGCATCACACGTGTAGCCACTCTCACTCAATATATAATTATAGAATAATCATTTTTATCATTCTTGTGAAAAACGAAAGAAAGACCATACATTTTTCTGGATTAAATATATATATTTGGGGGTGTAGGATAACATTGCTACAGGTAGCTTAGGTTTATTAGGGTTACTCCCATAACAGTGCTCCCATTCCTCTTTGTTTATTTGTAACTTCTTTCCTTGTGCTCTGTTGAATTGTAAATATTGTTTTCCTCTTCTCCTTAAGTCCTTTGCATAGCTTATACATGGGCACAGGAAGACAGTAAATGCTGTGGTTTTGTAACATGGGAGTTAATTAACTCTAAATGATATTTTCCTCCTGGACTTCAGTTCTCTCGACCTAAGCCTCAGCTGCCCTTACTTCCTAGCACCCCCAAAAGCAGAATCCTGACAAGGAGCTTGATGGACCCAGGGCAAGCGGTGAGCTATGTGCTACCCTGGCATCAAGATGGGCCTGGCGAAAGTGCCTAATGCTTAACTATAAGTTAAGAGCTTGGTCATGGACAGATGCTGTCATGATCCAAAAAGTAATAACTAGATTCAGTCCCCTCTAGGGCTAGGAGTGATTAATCTGGCCTGAGAACTGTAGTCTGAGTCTGTGGCAAGATGTTCTCAGAAGAGCTGCCCTGCATGCCTCAATGTATCTCTTATTGTGCCCAAACAAAAATAACTAATATTCAAATGTTAATTAAGATGCCAGAAGGAGAAGAATGCCCCCACCTTTGAGCCTGGTGGGCAGTTAGGAAGGGCTTTGGAATAATACCCTTGGGTGGTGTTTCTGCCCTGGAGCCTGATGGGCAGTCATGAAGAGTTTTATTATGTTGATTTTGCTACCAGACTGGGTGTAGCATGGGCCCGAGGGCAAGGGGTGGAGAGACAACAGGGGAGAAGCAGTCAGAGTCAGAATCTAGAGAGGAGAGAGAGAGCCCAGGCTGCAAGATGGAGCACAGAGAGATGAGTGGGAGAGACAGAAGGAGCCGGGAACGAGGGCCAGTGTGAGACTAGAATGGGGGGCTCAGAAAGACTGGAACAGGTGCGTGGGGAGAATGGAATAAACAACAACTGATCAATCAACCAGCTTGGCCCTTGTTTCCTCTTCCATCTGCCCCACCCCCGCTGGGTGAGTGTCTGGGACCACCCCCAAACCCTGGCTCTGATGGGGAGAGCCTCTGGGGTTCTCCCCCAGCTGCCCCTGGGAGATTTTTTACAGAGGGGAACAGCCAATTGTGTACAGTGGCTACCATGCACTTAGTGCTCTAAGCTTACAGACCTGGGGATCAACCCTGGATTTTCTGCATGTAAAGCTCAGTTAGTTCACAGAGCTTCAGACATAATGTCTATTTTTTATAACAACATACATTACATATGTATCTCTCACAAATGCAAAATATTTAGGTTTATTTTTCAGAGAGAAAATTTCTAACCAAAGACAAAAATCTGCTACCTTTTCACTAACTCTTTGAAAATAACATGAAAAGTGGACTTGATTGCAGAGATCACAAATGGTATTTGGGGCAAAAGATTAGAGTGAAATTTTTGTTGGCATTCTCTAAGATCCTCTTGGAAATAAGGAAACTGAGCCTTAAAAAGAAAATAGTTGGGTATTATATTTATAGTTGATATCTTTCAGTACAAAACCCTTTCTGACATTATTGTTTTGAATGTGTTAAATTTCAACTCAACCATTTTAAAATCAGTTCAATTTATGAATTCAACACTCCTCGGAAATCCTAGAAAATGTAGATATACAAATAGAATCACTACCCTGAAACATATTCTAAGGTTCCTGGAAAGAAGATTATATGTCACCTTCCTATGCAAAATTTCTCACAAAGTTTCTTCTTCCCATTTGACGCTGAAAAATCATGTCAGTATCTTTAATCTACTTACCAATGCACATTTTCACTGAACTTGAAAGCCTTTCCTTTTTAGGAAGCAATTATTACTCAATATGAATAATACTGTCCTATTTAATGCCTTACAGAGCGTGATTTTCAGACAACCTTTTCACTGGCACATTTATAAGTGACTTGATTTGTTTATTAAGTAGATATTACTTGTAATAATAGACAGATTTGGAGGAGGTGAGGTGTATATACATACTCCTTCCCATTATGAGATTTTGGTTTACTCTCACATATTAAAAAGCCTGCATAGAATATTTTAGGCCCATACTGCAATACAATATTAAATAATAAAACAGGAGCTAGAGAGATAGTGCAGTGAGTGTTGGAACATTTAATGACTGAAAACCAATTATGAACAACTTTGTAACTGTGTACCTCACAGTGAATCAGTAAAAAAATTAAAAAGATATATTTTTGACATTAGCTTGCAAGCAAACACACAAGCGCATACACCACATACACACACACACACACCTGTCAACTTTTCTCCGATCTTTAAAAGTCATTATTAACTCAGCCAACTACAACTATCCTTTCACTCTGTACATACGATCTCTGTTGGCTCCTCAACTTCCCTTAGTCAATTATCCCACTAAGTCCCTATTAAATAATTGTATAGAATTAAACCTTCAGTTAAAAACTAAAATCCACAAAAGCCAAAGTCATCTGGTGTCCAGTTTGTGGAACTGACAGGCTTTCATCATTGTTTATATGATATTAATGTAATATACTTGAAAGTTATATTGCATTAGAAAGTTTATATTTTTAAAACTGAGCACCCATTTGCATCATTTTAAGAGCAAATGTGCATTTAATTTTTGTGCAAAATATCTCATATCCTTACCAATGAATGCATGACTTGATTAATTTTAAAAAATGTTGTTACTTTGAAAAAAGTTGTATATTGATTTACTAATGAGAGAAACGATATGCATGAGATATTTTTATGTAAACTGCATATGTCAGAAATGTGCTTAGATTCCCATTTGTGCAAACAATTTTTGAACAAGTCCATTTGGAGTTGAATAGCATCTGGGAATCAATCTAAATTCTACTTTATTACAAGTCATAAAACCAATAATTTAAAAATGTAGTGTAGCTTTCACAGAAGTTAGTTAAAAAACAAAAGGACAATGAATTATTTTTAAAAGATAAATTAATGGAATGCTTTCTGGCACTGTGATAATACCCAATGTAAAAACGATATTGCAATGGCTAACAAATAAACTCAGAGACTTATAATGCTGGAGTACACAGAAGAAATAAAAGACTCCTTTGCATATGCAAATTATACTGGTGCACGTTCAGTCTAAGATACATTTTTAAGGTACAATGCAGCTCTTTTATTAGGTTACTCTAATTTTCATTATTAAAGTTTTATTCCAAGTAGAAGTGTACAAACTAACTAGCAATCACAGTTATATTGTAAAATAAATCTCCACCTGGTTTATTTACTTCTATTAAGTTTAAACTATTATATTAGCTTAAAACTATGACAATGTGTCATGACAATGTGTTATCTATTTTTTAATTGAGAAAAGTATGATTGATGTAGAGATAGATATGGAAAGAGGCATATAATTTTAGCGGTTGAAAAATCTTGTACTTTAAAAAAAAGTTCAATTTAACTATTTTAGGTTGATAATCAACATCATTTCCTAAAAATTAAAATATTTAGATTCAATTGTATGTTAGTAAAACTTATTTATTAAGAGAAATAAACTATAGAAATAATAGTTTGTAAGCAGAAAAGAGGCACAGAGTTAACTTCTATTAATTTTGGTCATAATTTTATTGTTTCAAAATTATTTTATGCATATAAATGTTTTATTTTTATGAATATTTTACATAGACATGCATTTATAACATTCAAAACATGTATGGAGCATGCATATAACACATATATATAAAACAGAATTATTTTATTTTATGCATATTTCTATTAATTTTGGTTATGATTCTATTTTGCTTTGCAGTTTTGTTTTATGCTCACTAAAATATGGAATATGCATATATAACATGCATATAAAACATAGAAGTGTTTTATTGCATGCATATTTCTTACAGACTCCTGTATTACAGACTTCCCATAATGGTGGACAATAGCATTGTTAATAATTTTGATGAGGTCGCTTCCAAGTAAATGGAGAGAATTATCTTAGAATAGATCCACCTGCGATTATAAGTACTTGTGCTTAACCTCATTTACATCATAGAAAGAATGAACTTTCCTTTCCCACTTTCCTTAGCTAGGGATCTTAGAGTGTGTTACTTTGACCAGATACCCGTGTTTAGACCAGCATGCTCTGGATGCAGAAAGTTGATGGTGATTTCTCAGTGGAAACAGGTATGAATTTATGGGTATATATGGCTGGCTAGGAGGTCTACACTATTCTCATAAGCAACCAGAGGGAAGTCTCCAAACTTAAACGTTTAATTTGTGTGTGTGAGCAATGTCTCCCACATACGTGATTCAGAGAGAACTGGGAACAATAAGTCTAAAAAATTATCTTAATCTGGGAATAGATTGTCAATTTTGGAGACGTCCATTAAATGGTCTTAAGAGAATAGTTTTTCTGAGCTTGCTATTAATTTTTAATTGTATTACATACAATTTTGAATTAAGATATCTGATTCATCTGGGTCTGATTTTACAGTTGAATCCTTCGCATTTTCACAAATACCATCAATTTATGCTCCATTTTCTGTTTTAATAGCTTTCTACAATTTACTGAGTCTTATGAATTTTCTATATAAAAATTATTTGGGTTGCTGGGTTTTTATGTGTTTGTAGATTTCTAGAGTTGATTTCTGTTGTTGACACTGTACTAACTGAAGACATTTGTTGCCACACCATAAGGTAAAATGGGCAAAATTTGTGCATTCATTTGGATTTGCCTCTAGAGGGTTATTTCTCTTAGTAGTGGTAGACATTGCCCAGATAAGTCTCCAGTTTTTTGTCTCTGAACTAAAATTATGGAGACGGAGCAGTAGTGTAAGTACCAGCCTTGTCTTCAGCGGACCTGCAGAATTCAATCCCCAGGACACTGCATGGTCCCCGAACCCCCACTCAGCTGTCATCCTTGAGTGTAGAGCCAGAGTAAGACTTGAGCACTGCCAGATGTGGCTTCAAAACAAAACAAAGCAAGCAATATTAATTTAGGCAGAAATAAAATAAATAAAATGGCTGCACTATTCCTAAACCAGGAAAAGAAAATTCCATTTGTTCCTGTTTTGTACAAGTATTTCTTAATTATGCTTCCATGCTTTGTATAATGGGATAATTTCATACACCAACAAATAAACATATTTAAAATGACTCAGTTGCTCTATATGTGCCCATGCTTTAGAATATATTAGCATGTTAAACTTATTTAGAATCCCTCATACATGTTGTTGAGGATTAGGGATGTCAAACAAAAATTAAAGAAATTCTCCTAAACAAATAACATTGGCTTAACAAGGTAGGGGATCATTTTTCTTCCTCAGAGAAGACTTGGGTTTGCCATTTCAGGGCTTATTCTTGGGTGTATGCCTCACAAAAGTCTAAGTATTCAGAGTCTTGCTTCTGATACCCAAAGGTGGCCTCCATTGCCAAGGTCAGCATGGAACCACAGTGAGTGACTCACCTCTAGTATCAATCACTCTGGGCAGGCTGGCCACCTAAAAGACAATGTGTAAAGCTCAGGGAAGGCAAGCATGAAGACCATGCCTCAATGTTGGACTAAAAGTCTAAAGAACTGTGAAGTAGTCTATTTCTGTCGTATAATCCACGGTCTGTGGTATTTTGTTAAATCAGGACTAAAAAATGTAACACAGACCCCTCAATCTGATGAAGTAGAGAGCTAAGAGATCAGATGAAAGGAGCTATGAAGGGATAGAAATATCGATTTCTTTGAGCATATAAGTTAGTCTCTGTATTGGGAAGAGACAGTGAGTAGATCAACGATAGTCCAATTGTTATCAAACATATCTACTAAGGTATGCAACACACAAATCTATTCATACTCACTAACGTTCTGTCTGTGAATGCTGATTTTACATTTGCTTATCATAGATCTATTTCAACTGTTAAATATAAACACATCAAAATGTTTCAGTCAGTGTGTGGGGTTTTCTATTTTTGGTATACAGAAATTTGACTGAAAAATCTCACTTTGTGGTACTTAGGATTTTTCTAAACATCGCTAATATGAAATCTCCAGGTTGCAGTATTTAAGTTGTTGAATTAATCTATGTTTGAATGTTGTGCAGAGAACTTTATTGCTACCATGTTGATGTGATATTGTAATTTGTTGGAATTAAAGAAGGTCCCAGAAAACTTATAGAAGTTGATCAAAAACACAGATCTCACTCAGACTGTAATGACAAGATGTGACAGGTTTCTTTACAAAAATTGTTACTATTCCATATATTATATAGGGAAATGAAACTATCATGAGACTCAATATGGTTAAGTTTTATATTTGCTACTAAAATATCACATTATTTTGTACTTTTTATTAAATTGAGTTATAATTTCTTATGCTTAATTATATTATTAGTGTTATTTCTTATAAATTAGAATACTATTATTTCATATTGAAATAGTAACTTCTACATTGTATGAGTTTCATATATATGTATGTGTATATATATAGTGGAATGCTGATTGTCATATGTCAAAATTTTCAAGACCTTATGAGAGTTATTTAAAAATATTTTATAACATGTACACTAACTTGAGGACCAAGGAACTTTGATTTTATATTTTATTTCATTAGGAAAAATTAATGTGACCATGCATAAACCATTATGAAAAGCATAAACAGATTTTAAATATGAAAATAGCTATGGATACATTCAGTTGTTCTCTTTTCAATGTTATTTTTAAATCAGGTTATATTTTTAGTTATAGGAAATATTCCACCTACACTCAATTTTATTAAGACTTCATGGATTATTTCATTTAAATATTTCTCTTTTCATTTCAACAGAGATTCAATTCTTTTCCAATGTACCTATTGCTATTATGAGTCTTTAAAGAGATCATTTTCCTATAAACTGTATTTCTGCATACCTAACTAAAGCTTCTTGCAACAATGCAGTTCCTTTTGAATATTATTCACATCCCTGTGAACTTCTGATATGGCACACATTCAATCAGCTTTGAGAAAAAGAGCAGGTAAGTTTATTGACATTTTCTTAGATTTGCTTGTATTATCCATCTCTTGCATTTAACAGCTGTATCATTTTAAGGACATCTTCCTATAGTGCAGCAAAAATTACACATGGAATAAGAAGATATGATTTGTACAGGAATAGTACTTGGTCTTCTCATATTTTCTACATCTGTTGGGGAAAAATAGTCAGCCTATATATTAGGAAAAAATGCACCAAAGATTCTTTATGTACTATTGTAGTAAGAGATAGGCTATTGTCAAAAATTCCAATAGTTGATATGCTTTCTGTAAGAGGAACAAAAAGCATGCTGTAAGAACAAAACATATAAAATGTACAGACGAGCTCCCTTTCTGTGCTTTTAATCGTTTGTTAGGTTATTAGCATCAACCAAGTAGTAAATGAGTAAATCATGACAGATCTGCCCAAATCAAGTAACTCAGGAAGAGAATAACATAGAAAAGATGCATCATTATAAGTGGATCATCATAGAAAGTATCATGCTACGTGAAATGAGTCAGAAAGAGAGAGACAGACATAGAAGAATTGCACTCATCTGCGGAATATAAAACAACAGAATGGGAGACTAACACCCAAGAATAGTAGAAATAAGCACCAGGAGGTTTGCTCCATGACTTGGAAGTCGGCCTCACATGCTCAGATAGAGAAGGGAACACCAACTAAAGTGTGGTTGGAGGACCCTCTTGGGATGGGAGAGGCTTGCTGAATGTAGACTATAGATTTAACACGTGGCCACTCAATACCTCTATTGCAAATCACAACACCCAAAAGGAGAGAGAGAACAAAAAGGAATGGCCTGCAACAGAGGCGGGGTGGGGTGGGGTGGAGGATGGGATGGGGGTGGGAGGGATACTGGGGTCATTGGTGGAGGAGAATGGGCACTGGTGGAGGGATGGGTACTCGAGCATTGTATGACTGAAACACAAGCACAAAAATATGTAAATCTGTAACTGTATCCTCACAGTGATTCATTAATAAAAAAATAATAAATTTAAAAAAAGATGCATCATTAAGAATACCAGAAGTCCTATGCAAAAGTGACTTTGTGTGTGTGTGCATGCATGTTTGCATTGTGTGTGTGTGTTTGTGTTGGCAAGCTGGAATGGATAGGAGCTCAGATCTCTTGAATGAATCATTTTCTCTCCTTTTTTGGTAAATCAAAGACTGTAAGAAAGTGTTAAATTTATTCCTCATTCCTGAACCAAGGCAGGGAGAGGATATCTCCATGAGTTACATTAGTTTTTTAAGTTTTGTGCTTTTCCCTGGCTTCTTCTGGCATCATTTGTGTTACTTTTGCAATCCTAAATAGAAAGTATTTTCTTCTCCACAAATGAAGGACATATGCCTACAACTGCCTGTTCACATAGCATGTGGTTTCAGCAAGGTGTTCCCAGGAGAAGAATTATGTTTCCTCACTTAGGTCCTCGTATTTGGAGCAGGTGAAAATCAGATTTGGGAGAAGAAACCTGAAACTAAAGTTATAAATCTTAAGAAAACAGTCTTGAGAGGTAGCGCAGCAGGTAAGGCACTTTCTCTCCTTGTACTTTGCTGACCTGAGTTTGATCCACAGCATCCCATATAGTCCCATGAACACTGCCAGGAGCATTTCATCATGCAGAGCCAGGAGTAACCTCTGCACATCACTGGGTGTGGCTCCAACACACAGCAGCAACAACAAAAACAACAAAAAACAATCACTCACTGTATCACTGTCATCCCGTTGATCATCGATTTGCTCGAGTGGGTGCCAGTAACATCTCATTCATCCTAGCCCTGAGATTTTATCAGCTTCTCTTTACTCATTCTTCCCAGTGGTGCCACAATGGAGGCTCTTTTAGAGTCAAAATAATGAGACCCATCATTTTTACTGTATTTGGCATATCAAATATGCCCTAGAGACCTTGCCAGGCTCTGCCATGCGGGCAGGATGCTCTCTTACCTTGCCAGGTTCTCCGAGAGGGATAACTAGGCTATAAGAGGTCATACAGCCACAAATGTGGCCGCCTACTTCCAGGACCTTGGTTTTATAGTCTCCGGAACTTAGCTGTTGATGGCCTTACACTGCACTGAGGCCAGTTTGTGGTTGTGGCTGCCAAGCTACTGGAAAATGGAGGATCTGGGTGGAGGAGGCCCAGTCCCAATCTGAACAGGATTGGAGACCTCAAGCTCAGGTCCCGCACACCTGGGTTCCTTTGCCAGTTCCTTCATGTGTGAGGCTTATCCAAGCATGTCGAGAGGGGCCTTGAGCATGGCTGTGGCTGAGTTCTGGAGGTCTTCATCTGCAGGGGTTCTGCTCAGGACAGGGATGGAAGCTCAACTCACCCACCTCCAAGGTGTCCTGGTGAAGACAGTCAGGCATAAGGGTAAGAGACTCTGCCTTGCAAAACCAAAACAGCCACGAGTTTAGAGCAACAACTTCCTGTGAGAGTAATCTGTAGCTTTTAAGCATCAAGCCTGCTGGCATGTACACTGAAAACTGGCAGAAGATTAGAATACACCTCTTGTTTCAATACATCCTGACCAGAGCAAGATTTTCCCATTGAGAAATGAATATTGGCCTGGAATCTGGTTACTTTTGTGTGTGAATGTGTGTTTAGATGCTACACGTAGGGTGGACCTGAGTGTACATTTTTAGAAAAATTAACATGAATGCCAAAAGAAGGTTGAGAATTTCAAATTTTGGACACTTTTAAATACCACTTCACAGATGCCATTGTAAGGAACCAAGATAAACATACAGGAGGAGGGCGGAATATGATTAAATGAAATGTATGATTTCTGAGGGTAAATATTTGGAAGAATTGCTCATGTTGAAGATGAAAACGCAGGTGGAGATGGCCCACTACTGAGCAGGTTTTTTTTTCTGTTGGCAAATTGACACCATTTGGACTGTGCTGCTAGGGACTTTCTCTGTGCAGAAAGTGGTCATGTGACAACTTGTTATAACATGCAACTACATGTTTTACTTTGGGAAGCTTATTGATTGGCCGTGTGGTTTGGGTCTTGGATGGGTCTATGTGTTCCAAACCTTTCCATATTCAAGATGAGGCAAGTTACCCTTCACACCCCCTTCTTCCTGCCCCCTTTCCAACTCCAAGAAAACTTGAGTCTGCAAAGCTGACTAAAATATGTCAAATCCTTTACTTGAGGATGGGTAATGGCTCAAACAGTACAATATTGATACATCAAAACTACAAAATTGTAAAGAAGTGTCAAAAAAGAAATCTAAAGGGTTTAGGGATAAGATGGAGAATGCATAAAGTAAACTTTAAATAAAAAGGGGCTGGGGGATGGAATATTTATATTGCAAATGTGTCATACTAGAAAGCCAAGACACCAAAGGCTACTCCTTGGGACAATATGTAGTTGATTTTGATTGCTGGCATGTGTGGTTCATATAAGATGTCTTACCTGCAGAGACAGGTATACCCATCAAACTTTGGTTTGGATTTTAGTGCTAATAATAACAATATTCCATATTCCTTCTCTCATTTGAGAGAAACGTGAATATTCCAAGCATAGCTCTTTCGGTTCCTCACTGGGAGACCCAGATAGCATTCTTATCCTATTTTCATTTGGCCCACATCTCTGAAGCTTATGTTAGTGCAGGAAGGGCAGTGGAGTCAAAAGATGTGCCTGTAGCCGGAGGTTCTTTGTCCTCCTAACAACTTCTTTGATGCTCTTGAAGTCGTTCCATGCTGTTCTCTTCCTCATGTGCACTACAAGTGCCAGGTCATTCCTCATGTTGAGTTTTTGACCTAGGTACACATAACTGCTGCGTTCAGAGATGGTCATTCCATTGAGGGCAAATGGAACATTAGTAACTAGTCCTTTTCTCATGAGCATTGTCTTCATGAGATTTAGCTGCAGTCCAACCTTTCCACACTCTCGGTCAAAGTCGGCCAGCATTTGTGCCACTTGGCTAATGTTTAGTGTTATTAGAACGATGTCATCAGCAAAGCTGAGGTGGTGTAGTTGCCGACTGTCTATCTTCACTACCATTCCTTCCCATTCCAGTCATCCCATGACGTTCTCGAGGGTGGCACTGAAGTTCCGACTCTGTTGACAATCGAGAATCAGGGACACTGTCTCATTTGCCAAAGCATTGAAAATCAGATGGGCCGACATGTAATGTGATTTGGAGACAACCCTGGACTAGAGCTGTTACTGACTCGATTCCACAGGGTGTCAAAAAACTCTGTGGCTGGCCGCCCACCGAGGAGATGATCAGACTTCTTCGTCAAGACCCTGAATGAACAGTTTGAGGCTCTTAGTGTTCCTGGAGTGAGCAGATACCATTGGGCTACACTAGCACTTGACAGGGAAGAATAGAGATGTTACTGGCTCCCGCTCAAGCAAACTGATGTACAATGGGATGACAAGTGGTAAAAGTGAATAACAATATTCATGGAGAGCTTTATCACTTGTTATGTTTCTATGTTAGATTTATTTAGATTCTATGTTTTTATGGTATATTTATAATGTTTCTAGGGAGACATGAATAAACCTCTCAAAAATTATCTAAAAGAGTGCAAGGTAAAGATGAATGCTCCCCTGTCTTCAGTTAGGAACTGGAGCTCAGGGAAAGATAAGAATTCCTGATAAACTTGAGTGGTGTGCTTTGAATCTTTAACTAATGCCAGGACCACAGGGATAGCTTTGTTCATTAGCATGCCCAGAGAAGAAGCTTGAGGCT
The DNA here is from genome assembly GCF_027595985.1 of Sorex araneus. NCBI lineage: Eukaryota > Metazoa > Chordata > Mammalia > Eulipotyphla > Soricidae > Sorex > Sorex araneus. Next base: position 104,554,118 of record NC_073302.1, read on the forward strand.
GGGGGTGGGGGCAGCAGGATGAGGGTTGGGGAGACAATGAGAACTAAACTGCCTCATTGTTGTCAAGTAATCAACATAGGAGTCAGAAAGTTCATTGTAGCTATAGTTGTCTGCTAGAGAGAACTAAGCTTTATTCAAAATCCTCAGAGATAACTCGAATTTGCAAGTTTTAGCAGAGTTAATTACCACAATACCTTAATTTATGTCTCAAACTTGTCTCAGAAACAAAATGTGATATAGCACAGTCAAGTTACCAATGGTTGTTGCAATTTTGCAAAATGAAAATTAACGTCCATTGACTAGCTCATGAATATGTAGAAAAGCAAGGAAACACAACCAAATCATTTAGAAACACTTATTGGGACTGCAACATATTTAATAAATTGTCCTGAGGTCATTTGCATGTAAAATGAATCCTTGTGCCCGCCCCCATCCTTACATACTACCACAGATTTCAGATCAATTTTAATGAACATGGTGAGGTTTGGCGGGTGGGGATGTTTTTTGAACTCTGGAAAGTAGAACAAGTTAGTAATTATGTTTCTAAAACCATAGGTCAAAATAAATAAATTAATGCATCTTTATCAACCTGATAGATACTCTGGGCTCTTCTAGGTGTTGCTTTTTTTTTTTTTTTTTTTTTTTTTGCTTTATGGGTCACACCCGGCGAGGCACAGGGGTTTCTCCTGCCTTTGAACTCAGGAATTACTCCTGGTGGTGCTCAGGGAACCATATGGGATGCTGGGAATCGAACCCGAGTCGGCTGTGTGCAAGGCAAACACCCTACCTGCTGTGCTATTGCTCCAGCCCCAAGGTGTTTTTCTTTTAATAGGCACATGGAAGGACGAGAGAGAGAGAGAGAGAGAGAGAGAGAGAGAGAGAGAGAGACAGAGACAGAGACAGAGAGAGAGAAAGAGACAGAGAGAGACAGAGATTCAGAAAGAGAGAGAGAGACAACAGCCAGGGTGCTTGCCTTGCACATGGCCAAGCTGACTTAGTTCCTCTACAGAACCCAAATATCACCACGAGTAATTCCTGAGTGCAGATCCAGGAGTAACCCAGAGCATCATGGGTGTGGCCCAAAAACAAACAACAAAAAGCAAGGAAACAGAAAAACGGCAGCTGGCTATTCCTTTAGCTTATTCTCGGTCTCTTCATTTCTTGGTGGGGATGGAGTGTTGGAAGGCAAGTGGTGAGTATGAAAGCCTTTGGCTAGAAATTGTGTTCTGCCAAAAGCCGAGTGTTTGGAAAGTTTGGCATGCAAAATTTATTTTATCTTTCACTGTTAGACAATGCACTCATATCTTAAACTTCTATATTATTTACACTCTTCCTAACTAATACAAATTAGAAAATCTCTACCCAGTCATAGGGAAAAATAGCATATTAGTCAAAAGGTAGTATTTATAATAAATCACAATGGGAGGACTACAAAATTAGTGTAAGCTAGTTTTAATTTCAAATTTCCTATCAAAGATAGCATAAATCAATTCTAACTGTGCAAATATACAGATATATGGATGGTAGACCATTAAGTTTTAAGTAGTTAGCGTTGTGTTATATACATTGTAATATTATTGGGAAATGCACACTATTGATTATGACATTAATATTGGGAAGCTTAATAACATTTGATAAAATGTTCTTGTTTTTGATATATCAGTATTGAATCAAAGCCTCACAATGTAAGGCAATGTAGAAATACTTACTCACATCTCCGGGTCCTTGGTCAAATGCTCTTTGGACCAATCTATTAGGGCCAAAGTGTTTCCAGATTTTTCTTTTCTTTTTTTTTTTTTGGCAAGGAAAATAAGAACAGACCATCTGAAAATCAATTTGACAATTCAATTTAAATACCATAAAAGACTGATTTGACCATTAGGCAATAATCTTAATGAATTTTAAAAGCATGCAAAATTGGAAAAATATAATTTAAAAGGACAAAATTGGCTTGATTAAAAATACATAATCATGGTTATAAAATGGGTAGGTTCTGACTGTCTGATGTAGGAAAATTAGCACATTTTAACTATACAATAGGAATAGTTGGATGCTGAAATGACAGCTATAGTGTGTAATTGAAATATCTTAAAATAGAAGAATTTAAATGTTATAAGAAACTGAAAAATAAGACAATGTAAGAAATGAGAGATTTGCTAACTTAATATGAGGAATTCTTTTACAATGTACAAATACGCAAATGATCACTCTAACACTGTAATTAAAACTTGATTTGTCCATTACACCACAATAAAATATAAAATTTGATAAAATTAAGAGATACTATTATTTTTGGGGGGGAGTTTACACCCAGTGGTGTCCAGGGATTTCTTAGAGTAGGGTTTCTTCTTCTAGCTTAGCATTTGGGGGTTGTTTCCTGCAGAGCTGGGAAGGTCCTAGGGATCCGAAGCAGATCTCCCCTATGCAAAGTATGTACTCAGCTATTTGAGTTCTCAATCTCTGGGGCCCTGATTCTTATTTTGGCAATCATGTTTCATGATAAAAATTATATATTTAAGTTTAATGCTTCTGTGAGTATTTGTAACATCACACGCACAAAAATAGATTGGATATCTGGGTAAATGTGAGCTGTGCTGATTCCATGACATTATTTAGAAATTGAATCTGCCCGGAATTTGATTATGATGTGAGCTCCTGTTATATGAGTCCAGCTGTGGTATACAAGCTTGACCTCTCCTTGAAAAGTAAAAAAAAGTGATATAACATTTTCATTATTTTTCATTTTTCCTCTGTTAGTAACTTACAAAGTTTAATTTATAATGGAAATAATTTATATTGGATTTTGTTGTGCCTAAGAAAATCTCTTGTACACCATATGAGTCCAATGCCCTAAAGCTATTAGATAGAAAGTGATTTTTTTTTAAGGCAAACAAGAAAAGCTTCAGAGTATTGTAAAAAGTTTTACTAACCAAATAAGTGGATGATCCCAGGATGGTAGAGATAAAGGCCAGGAGGACTGCTCCACAGTTCGAACCCTGCCTCCTGTGCTGGGGGAGAAGGTAGTTGGGATAGAGAAAGGACCACTAAGTCAGTGATGGATGGAGGGATCACTGGGGATGGGAGATGTGTGCTGAAAGAAAACAATGGACCAAACATGATGCCTCTCAGCATCTGAATTGAAACCATAAAGCCCCAAAGTAGAGAATACAAGTAAGAAGAAAAGTGCCTGCCATAGAGTCAGGGTGTGATGTGGGCGATGGGGGGTGGGAGGGATATTGGGGACTTTGGTGGTGGAAAATGTTCACTGGTGGAGGGATGGGTGTTCAATCATTGTATGACTGAAACTTGGTCATGAAAGCTTTGTAACTGTATCACAGGGTGATTCAATAATAAAATCAAAATAAGTGGGTAATATAGATTGATTGTATTCAAAATGTATAAAGAACATTTTAGTTTTGTTACTGACTGCAGATGTACTTATTTTTCTCCCCAATGGCCATAAAAATACGTAAATGCAGTGAAATCAAGAATTTTAAATCTTTGAATCTATTAGAGGGAAATATATTAAAGGAAGCTAAGAGCTATAGACTCTAGAGAAAAAAAAAGACAATCTAAAGTATTGTCAATAAAAAGAAGCATATTCAGAAAAGGGACAATTGAAAAGAACAGGGTGGCAGAAGGCGGATAAACTTCAGTTTGCCCTGGCAGCTCTTAGCTGGAGGCAAACAAGTTTCCTTCACAGGAAGCTGGGACAATTCTGAGAGAAGTGACACATGGAAAGGACTCCGAGATGCAAATAAACAAGAGAGTGGGGGCAGTCACTGAAACTGCAATGGGGAGCAGTAAAACTCCAGAAGAAAGAGAGGAGTTTTGGACTCTGCAAAAATGTAAGAATTGATCCAGGAAGATGAACTCTCTGTTTAGGCACTTGCCTTGCAAGCAGCTGACTTGGGTTTGTTAGCCTGACACTAAGGCTCAAAGGATCTTAGCAGGAGTGATTACTAAGCACAGTCAGGAGTTATCCTGAGCCTGGTCACCAGTGGGAGGATGGGAACATGGTAATATGACTCCTTGTCACTCAACACCCCTCTTTTTCAAAAAAGAATTGTAGGAATCCACGATTCTTTAGCTAATTTCTGAATTGTTTGTGCTTGTAATGCAGTCAAAGCAATCCAGAAAAGGATAAAACAAACTCATTTAAGGGATTGGGCAAGAGATAACACTTTTAGATCAAAACCTATCAATATATTGATTGGTTAAAGCTTGCAAACAAATGGGATTATCAGTAGTTTTTAGCAAACTATGTAACAGTATTCGGTAACCCACAAAGTGGGGAAGATGGTAATTATGAAGTACAAGAAATAATTTAGAACTACCCAACCTAGAAAAAAAAACAAGAATATATGTATTTTTAAAGAAAAATTTGGGAACAGAAAGAAAGATGAAAGGAAGAAAGGAAGAAAGAAAGAAAGAAAGAAAGAAAGAAAGAAAGAAAGAAAGAAAGAAAGAAAGAGAGAGAGAGAAAGAAAGAAAAAGAGAAAAAGAGAAAGGAAGGAAGGAAGGAAGGAAGGAAGGAAGGAAGGAAGGAAGGAAGGAAGGAAGGAAGGAAGAAAGGAAGGAAGGAAGGAAGGAAGGAAGGAAGGAAGGAAGGAAGGAAGGAAGGGAGGGAGGGAGGGAGGGAGGGAGGGAGGGAGGGAGGGAGGGAGGGAGGGAGGGAGGGAAGGAGGAAGAGAGAAAGGAAGGAAGAGAGAAAGAAAGAAAGAAAGGAAGAAAGAAAGAAAGGAAGAAAGGAAGAAAGAAAGAAAGGAAGAAAGAAAGAAAGAAAGAAAGAAAGAAAGAAAGAAAGAAAGAAAGAAAGAAAGAAAGAAAGAAAGAAAGAAAGAAAGAAAGAAAGAAAGAAAGAAAGAAAGAAAGAGAGAGAAAGAATAAAAAAGGGAATAAAATGTTTTCAGTTGACATGTGGGCAACCAAGACACAGGGCTGCAGAAAAAAAAATTATGCCTTTTATGGAACACATTTTAGCAATAAAATAACCCACCTATTAAAATGATCAGATTTAGATTATTAATACTAATTTTAAACCATTTTTAGTATCCTGAAAAAACATGCTTGCCTCAGATAAAACATAGGTTAATGTCAGCAGCATAAAGCAAATAATGAAAAAAAATCTTAGAAGCAAATATATATTTAAAATGTACTCAAAGGTACAGTAAGGCTTACGTTAGCTTGTTAGGGTTCTCATAAAAAACAAAAACATCACAAGCTAGGTGACCTAAACAACTCACAGTTTTGAAACCCAGAATTTAAAATTTAAGTGTCTTCAGGGTACCACCTGCCGAGTTGAGCAAGAGACTTGGCCTGCCTCTGCTCTAGTTTTCATTGACATTCTTTGACATTCTTTGATTTTTGAGAGAGTTACCTATCTCTTTTCTTCCTCAATTCATGGTCTTGTCCCATGTAGAGTTTGTGACTTAGCATGTTTCACAAGGATACTCTAATGATCTCCTTTATGTTTTACAGTGGATATGCAAGGTTTATGTCCTGCCATGGAGACATCCCTGGCCCTGTGATAACCTCCTTTTCTCCCAACAGTTAGAGCTATGTTGACTCTTACCATAAAAAGCCACATTCTGAGTTCTGAGGTGCTGCTGGATTTTCAAATTTCAATGCATGGAGGAGAATTCATAATATAAAGTTAGTTTATAAAAATTATCTCATGTGGAGAAAAAATGATAGAACAAGAAAGTGTAAGAAAATTCCTAATGAAAATTTTTGACAAAGTTCAAAAGTATTAGAATTTCATAAGGAGAGCAGTGAAAGAAAGTCTGAGTGAAAAATTTGAAGACATGGTTGAGTGAAACTTTTACAAATATGGATTACTAAGGATTTATCAATTTTCAAAGATGAGTAAACTTTACGAAAATGTTTAAAACAACTACCAAAAATGCAATGCTGAAAAACAAAGATAAAAAGTTAAAACTACCCATTAATGAAGCAACTTAGATGTCAAAGAACAATAACTTGAGGAATTACTGACTAGAATTTAGTAATTATATATTAGTACATACTGATTACTTAAATTGGATAAATTCTTGTGTTATCTCAAAGTAGTCTATATTCTCTTATTATAATTCCAGCTGGTTCCTACATGGAGGATGACAGAAACAGCTCTCAGTAAAAATAAACAGAAATGAATGATGCAGTAGAATCATCAGGAGAAACTAAGGTTGACTATAGTTTGGAGAAAAAACAACAAAATGCTTTGATTCCAAGTATTATCTACCTGCAGTCATTGATTACAGGGTTATGCAATGGGAATAGCTTGTCATTGATATTTGCCAGTCATTTGGGGAAAATTCTGCTCATTAACATATAGATAAATGACAAATAGGACACGGGCTAAAGAAAATATTGACAGGATAAATTACACTATTAATATAGGAAAGTGGGTGAGAGATATTAAATATTCTGGATAATAAAGCTGCAAATTGTTGTAAGCTTGCAGACTTTTAAACAATGATCGAGTAAAGTTTAAATCATGAATTAAAATTTATAATGAATAAAGGATATTATTGTAGATTCTTAAGATTTTAAGCAGGTATTCTTCAGATGTTTAAGAATAGCTTTCCACAAAACAATTCCTAAAAAGCATTATGTTGATGTTTTAAAAATATGGCCTTAGAGATTATAGAGGATATAGAAAATGAAAAGAATATTATGCTTTTAGAGATATAAATTCCAGTTTTAAAAACCTTTTCATAAAGAATTCCAAGCTCACAGGCTTTAGTTAGAAATATTTTTGTTAATATTTGGGGAAGAATTGGAACTAATATTTCAACAAATCTTTTGAAGACTGTAACATGTGGAAGACTTTTTAAATCTTCTTATGAGACTACAGTAATCTTCCTATTAATACCTGATGAATCGTCACCAAAAAAAGGAGATTACAAAAATACTTGTAGATCAATTCCAGTGATACAGAACAGTTACTACATAATATCACAACACATTTATTCCATAAATTAAGTTGGTAAATATTAAAATGTAATTAATATAATGGAGCATATTGACAAATAGAAAATGTTACAGTTTTGCTATTTGGTAAATTTCAACAAAGAACGTTGATATAATTCAACAGAGACTCATGAGAAAGCTCTCAGCAAATGAGTAGCTTAAGGAGTTTTCTTATGTCTGATAAAAAGCTACCTATATAATATACCAGTTTTATATTAAATTATATTATAAAAATATTGGACTGGAGCAATAGCACAGCAGTAGGGCGTTCACTCTTCACGCGGCAGATCCATGTTCGATTCTTCGGCCCCTCTCAGAGAGCCTGGCAAGCTACTGAGCATATTGCACTCGCACGGTAGAGCCTGTCAAGCTACCCGTGGCATATTTGATATGCCAAAAACAGTAACAACAAGTCTCACAATGAGAAATGTTACTGGTGCTCGCTCGAACAAATCGATGAGCAATGGGATGACAGTGACAGTGATCCCGATGTACTGAGTTTGAATACCCTGTTTGGCTAGGGCTTTGATGAAACCTTCAGTCTCAACAGAATCAAAGGCCTTAAATTCAATGGACATTAGACACAGTGACGTCTTGAACTCTTGAAACCTCAATGAGCTTGGTCACTGTGTGGATATGGTCAATTGTGCTGAATCCTTTTCGGACCACAGCTTGCTCACATGGTTGTCTTTTGTGTAGTGTTCTACCAATCCTATTCAGGATGACTCGAGTGAATAACCAGTAGACGACAGACAACAGGCAGATTGGGCTATAGTTGCTGTTGTCGTGGATTTCTCCCTTCTTGTACAACAATATCATATTGTGCATGTTAAAAATTTCATTGGTACCAGAGCAAAATATAATGGGTAATGTCTTATGTCTTAGGTAATGGGTAATGTCTTGCATGTGACCACCATTAGTTCACCCCTTGTCACCCTGTATGGTCCCCGGAACACTTCCAAGAGTGAGCCCTGAGCACAAAGCCAGGATCCCTAAGCACAGCACATGTGGCTAAAAAATTTCATTAACAATCTGAGTGTGTGTGGTTTCCGTTTGTCAGTCATACCGAAAGCTGGAGAAAAATCAAGTAGACATCAGCATAACTGAAAAGCACTTGTCCAATAGCTATATTATAAATTGACTAGCTGCTTAACCTGAAGGGCCTATGCTATCTTTCCCTCAGCAAAGTACTTTCAAGGTATTCCCTAAAGGTTTGTTATGCACATATAAATGAGTGTGTGTGTACATGTGTGTGCACTGCACAGGCACCTGCACAAGCCTGCAAACAGGTGCACACACAAGGTCACACAATGTAAGACTGAGTGTATGAGGGTTGAATTGCTGCACAGACATAGTTAAATTTACTACATTTGATTTTTAACAGCTTCATAGCTTTAGAAATCTTGGGTTCCACTGCAAAGATTGTTTACTCTAAAATGTTCAAATGATACTGTTGGCACTAAAATCTTATGGTTTAATTGCAATTAAGTATACTAATTCATTTTGCATGTTTAATTGCATATCTTATATGAGTCGTTTCAGTGCAACTTCCTGCAGATAATGTCTAAATTTTGGCAAGAGTAAACCTAAAACGTAAAACTTTATAATAATGTCTGGCAAAAGAAAAGCAAGTAGAGACAGATGGGTGATTGAAAAACGATATGTTGATTGGTAGAAAACAATTGAAAATAGACTTTCTTAAAAATTCTTGCTATTTCAAGCTGAAAACACTGTTATGGCTGCAATCTTATGCAAAAGAATCTTTTTTTGTTTGGGCATTATCAGAGAAGTCAATGCAGCAATCTAAATTATGTTATTTTTGGTTATGCTGTTAGTAATTCTTAGGTAGCTATTATATCACTATTCCTGTATAATATAACTACTTTTTGTAACCCATTCTGTTTTAGTTAGTGCATTTTTTAAACTTTCTTACTTTATTGAAACAAATTATTAATTCAAATTAAATTTTTTTCTGAATCTGAGTAGTGAAAAAGAAAATAAATACAAATAAATCAAAACATTGTTTTGAAAAATAAAATTTTAAAGGCTTTAGTCAATTTACATTTAATGATTATATGTTTTATCATTTTAAATTATCCCTAAATTTAAATTTATACTTACAGTAAGCTTTAGAAAGGGCTGAACAATTTCCCCAAATGATCATGTTTAGGCATTTGAGTTGATGAAATACTTGGATAATATTTACCCTTAAAATCTGTAGTAGTTATGAATCACTGTCATCCCATTGCTCATCGATTTGTTCCAGCGGGCACAGGAACGTCTCATTGTGAGACTTATTGTTACTGTTTTTGGCATATTCAATACACTCAGGTAGCTTGCCAGGCTCTGCCGGATGTGCTCAATACTCTCGATAGCTTGCCGGGCTCTCTGAGAGGGGCGGAGGAATTGAACATGGGTCGCCCATGTGAAAGGCGAACACCCTACCGCTGTGCTATCATTTTAAATAAATAATAGTCACATGATATAATATTGTCAGATGAAGCATTGAATTTAAGTGTATCATATATCAATTGCTAGAGAATTAAATTGAACAAACTATATATATAAGTATATATACACACTAATATATGTATATATAAGACATACGTATATATACCCAAATTATGTATATGGATTGTTTTAGATGTCTTGTCAGACCTAGATGAGGAAACACATATGTTATACTCATGAGAACTTAATGAAAGGCACTAAATGTAGGTTTTCTTTTTGTTTAATTTTTAATTTTAATTTTTTAAACTTTTTTATTGAATCACTGTGATAAAGACCCTTACAAAGCTGTTCATGATTAGATTTCAGTAGTTTTAATCATTTAGTCTATGTTGTCTTTACATATATATATATATATATATATATATATATATATATATATAGTGGGTACCCAGTAATGCTTAGGGCTTACTCCTGGCTCTGCACTCAGAAATTACTCCTGGTGGTGCTTGGGAGACTATAGTGACTGGGATCTAAATCAGGTTGGTCGCAGACAAGGCAAACTAACTACTTACTGGACAATTGCTCCAGCCCCAATATCTGTATATCTACACATATCTGTGTATAAATGAACATATGAAACTATTTTAAATTTGCTCATTGAAAGATATAAGATACAGTGAACACTATTGCAGTTATCCAGGACTTGAAATCATCACTGCTTCAGATGACCCCCTATCGACTGGGTAAATAAAATAAAACAATTCTCATGATGTTAAAGCTCAGATTCAGTCTCCCAGGGCGATTCCTATACTTCTTTCCTAAGAAGAGCCACTTTTAAAAATGTATTATATACTTTACTGGACATTATATAATTTGACAAATTTGGCCTAGATTTCTGATAAAAAGAAAACTGCCTCACTGGTTCCATTTTATGTCTCATGATAAAGTAATCTAGCCCTCTATATTTGAATATGAAAAATGTTCTCACTTAATTTTTCTCATGACTCATGCACTTACTTGAATCTTCACTCTCTCCTAATGAACTTTTGCATTACACTAGAACTTTTTTTTTCAATAGAGTGGCTCCCAGACTTTTGAACAATGAAACATGATTAGTCTGAAATTCAGTGTGCTCATACATATTAATTGGGATTAATTTCATGTGAGAAATAGAAAATGTAAAAGCCCTTCATATTTATACATTATTTCTTGTTTAAATGTTAATGTTTAGAAATGTAAGTTCAATATGTTTTAGAATTGTCATTTTCATCTTAAAGGTATCTCTATGCACATATATGTATAATTACATATGTATATGTATAGACATTATATTTATCTCTTTATATTGAGCATCAAATATTTATTATATATGCATATTTATTATATATGCATACACATAATCAAAAAGTACAACTCGTGTAGTCATCTATGTGTGTTCAATTAAATTACCTAAAATTACTGTTGCATATTTTAAAACATTACAGTTTTCAAATAGGTTTTGAATTTTGTCAGATTAATATTTTCAAGTTTTATTCTTTCTTCTACATTAATCATGCCATTATATATTTCCTATTCATGTAACTTTTATTTTTTACATAAATTTTTGTATCAGTTTCTTGTTCCATGTAACAAAATTTTGTGAGTTTGAATACAACTGCATAGCTTTATAGATGATTTTTGTCAAAAATCTTCTCTTCTGGTCACAGTATTATCATAATTGTTCCGTGAAATATTTAGTTATTTTTTACAAATAAAAATAAAAGACCTTACCAAATAACTCCAGGACAGACATTTTATAATATTTGCTGTAGCAATTAACACACGGAATTAGAATCCTTGAATTGCGCATTGTTACATGTAGCCTAAATTGAAAAGCTAATTAATACAGTAGCATTTTAATCTGCTCAATGGCCTTTGTTCAATGGGCTGTTTTAATATGCAGTATTCAACAAAAAATGATCAAGAACCAACAAAACATTGTTTGTCCAAGTCCATGTTGTTTAAAATGATGATGAAATGAATACCATGTGTGACTTTACCTTCATATTCCAGTTCCTTCTTCTCCAAGGCCAAGACTAGATTCTGACTTGATTAACATAACTCTTAAGGAACACTCTGCGTTCTATCTGGCACCTAGAAACCCAGGGTGCCTTCCAGAGGAGTTCTGAATATTGCAGCAGATCAAGAAACTTACAAACGGGTAGGGAAATTCAGTGAAGTTCCAGCTGGTTCTTTGATGATCAACTTAATAAATTTTTAAATATGAACCATCAATTCTGTTTTTCCAAGTGAATGTTTTGATACTTTGGTTTTGTGATGCCCTAAATACTTGCTTGGATTCAATAAGTAAATGAATCTGTTTGAATGAGAATTAGTGGTTGATCTCTGACTGAGTTCATCTTTGACACAGATACCTGGATTGCTTTAGAAGTCTCATCAGAACTGGATTGTGTAACAGATATATGATATTAGAGAGAATTTAATGAAAGGGACTCATGTTGTTTTGATCTTTTAGTATATGTTGTCTTCTAATTTTTTTACTATTATAATGCTTGTTGGCTTTGAAAGAGAAGCAAACATGGTTTAAAATAAACTCTAATTTCCCTGAAAGGTTTTATTACAGCATTATTGCCAGTGAATTTTGACATTACTTATTCATATGTTTATTATGCATACTTTATTGTTGATTTTTAAAAACACAAATAAATTGGCCATTCACAATTCATCCAAGTAAAAAAAAATACTGTTGGAATCTCTGTATAGGAAGAACTTTCTTTCATTCCATGTTTTCTTTTCTACAGATCTGCTAGGTACGAATTTGGTAAGATTTATCTTGATAAAATTTACTTCATCTGCTTGGACAGAGTCTCTTTTAAAAATATTTCTTTTACAATTGCTATGACAGGAAGTCCCAAAGATAATTCTAGCTAAATTAGAATCTGAGTTACCTTGGCTCTATGCCAAGTAAACATATATTCTTGGCATGTTTGTGAGAGAGCATTGATTTTCAAAAATGATTTCAGTTACAATCCAAACATATATAATAGAGAAAAAGATTCCCTTGGTATAAATTCAAACACTGGACAACCAGAAAATCACACCCCGGCTGAAGCAGGAGGCCACAGTCTCCTCGCAGAGAAGCAGAGAGTATACTTTGTAGAAACATTTTAGCAACCCATTGCCACAATGTAAAAAACACATGAAAATGGTATTTTTGTGTTTTGAGGTGTTATTTATAAATGATTATAAATTAAAAAAATGATTGGACTGGAACGATAGCACAGAGGGTAGGTCTGTGCTATCAGACCTACAATGTCGTCCCATTGTTCATCGATTTGCTGTAGCAGGCACCAGTAACGTCTCCACTGTGAGACTTGTTACTGTTTTTGGCATATCGGATATGCCACAGGTAGCTTGCCAGGCTCTGCAGTGTGGGTGAGATACTCTTGGTAGCTCGCCGGGCTCTCCGAGAGGGGCGGAGGAACCTAACCGGGTTGGTTTCATGCAAGGTGAATGCCCCACCTGCTGTGCTATCGCTCCAGCCAAAAATTATTGTAAGGAGTGAGAGATATTTTTACATTTATGGTTATTGAAACATCTGAATATAATGACAGGAAATGAGAAAAGATCTTTACTGAACCTTCGAATTCTAATGGAAGAGAAAATACAGAGGAGTATGCACAGGAAATAAAATGTAATGTTGAAAAAAGTGAACAGTTGGAAAATGGGGAGAGTAAATGGTCTGAGAAGTGGATAAACAAAGCTCAGTGCTTGAACATAGTGAAAGAAAGGGCTCTCAGCAAGAAACACAAAGTCGTCATTGACAGAAACAGGCCAAGAGATTTCAAATTCATCTCAAAATAATATGATTGAGAAAGTCAGAAAAAAATGGGCACCTATTGAATGATTTAATTTATATTAAAATTATGTAGTATTATTAGTAGTATATGATGACAGATCAGATTACTGTTATCCTAAAAACTGCAAAATTAAAAAGAATAATTGTATTGTCCTTTGCATAACAAAGGATTTTAAGAACACTGTATTTTATTACATGGATTTGATGTTGACTTCATAAGTATGTATGTTATTCATAATTAAATCTTAATATTTATTATATTTAAAATTCCATAAACACATGCATAGTTGGATATAGAGATATTTAGAGGTAGAGAAAGCATATTGGGGATTATCTACCACTTATTTGAAATTTCAAGATTGGTTAGATTTAAACAACTGATTGCTCAATCTAATTTCTAAATTCTGATGTGGATTTGTTGATGGAACTAATGTTATTTCATTTAATTAATATGTGTCTATTAGATTGTTGGACATTGACTTCCGGTTCTTACATGTGAGCTCCTAGGAACAGTGCTCCTGTGGCTTCCTGCTGGTTCTCTCCACGGACACCAATAGTTTCCTCACATGACACTCTTCCCAATCTAGAGCACTGGGAAGACCTTGAGTGGGAGCCCTCTGAATATTTCTAGATCTCTCCTGCTGTTCACATATTTCACTCGGTCCAAGGACGGTGGTGCCATTTCCTGTAGGAACACTTAACAGTTTCGCAGTCTAGCAAAATCACCAACCTCAGTGCAGGCTGTGGATTTCCCTATGTTGCATTTTGAAACTTTTCCTAGTCTAATAAAAGCTGGCCTCAGACTGCAATCTAAACTACTAAAGTCTCATCTATTTTTGCTCCCTTTATCAACAAGATAAATGTCAGGTGCATTTTTGTTTCATCTGTATGGTCAGTTTGGCCAATTTGTTTTGTAATTTAAGATAGGGGAATAAATTGGTTTTTGTTACATTTTTCTGGCTAGAAAATATTTTCTACTAGGTTTTTTATTTTCTTTCTTCTTTTTGGCTTGTGTTATGTATGCTGACTCTTGGCCAGGGCTTAATCCTGGCCCTGTGCTCAGGTGTCTCTTCCGTTTGTGCTCAGGGACACATACCTGAAATAGTAGCATACAAGACAAAGTGCTTCCTTCCTCTACTAGCTCTCCTGCCCTAGGTACTTTCATTAGAAAAGAACCAAAATTGCAATTTTGTCTACTAAATTTTCCATTTCAGAAGTAAATCTGAAAATTTCAGCAAAAATTTGTATATATGACTATATAATTTTTTTTAAATCTCCAACATTTTTTTTCCTGTAATGTCAATTTTTGGGGGGTCAGAAGGATAGTTCAGTGGGTTCTGTGATTGCCTTGCACATGGCTGACCCAGATTTGATCCTCTATATGGTCCCCAAAACACTGCCAGAAGTAATTTCAGAGGGCGGAGCCAGGAGTAACCCCTGTGCATCGCCAATTATGACCCAAAAAGTCAAAGAAAAGAATCAAATGCTGTTTCTACAATTAAAAATGTTTGATAAGAAAATTTCATCATGCTTAAGTCATGACTCATTTCCTGAAGGGAGTGCTAAGTTCTACTTTACCAATAGAGAATCACCAGCTCAGTTATCTGGCATATGTTCTCTCAGAAGAGGCTATTACTTGAAATCTCTGACTCAATCCAGCCTCTAGGTCAAGATGTGATTTGCTACAACATGTGCTGTAATGAGAGGTGAGAAGATCAATTTTCATTTCTGAAGCAAATGTTTCTTTATCTGAAGTTGACATGGAAGTCATAATCTTATCTCAGGAAAGTGAAATAAAGTTCCTAGCTTCACACAATTTCAAGGTTATTAGTATAATTCGCTGACTCCACACTCCTAAAACTACTCACTAGTGACTTCACTGCTGTAGAATGAAATAGTTCAACTTCAAACTAGCTGTGGGTAATAGTACTCTAATAAAATTTCAAAGAGCTTGCATCTACTTAAATAATTTTACCATCACTTCAAATGAACTAGTAGGGGATCTTGCCATAAAACATGAAATATTCTCTTGTCTTTCAACGAAATATAAGAAGAGGAAGAAATCTCTCATTTATTGCATGCTTTCTATTAAAAAAAGACATTTATGTATATAAAAATAAATAATGCTATGTTTTGGTTTTCCAAAACCCAATCCATGACTGAAACTGGTCCTTATAGGTAGAAAGATTTTAAAATACTGACCTATTTCATTTCAATATTTATACCATAATGCTATTAGGAATTTATTAATGCCATGTTTATATTAGTTTCATTCATATTCAAAGGAGTGATAAAAATATTCTTCACGCAGTTCTGTAGGGCTGTGTGCCAGGAAAAAAAATGCAGAAGCATAGCTGTTCAGATCAAATGAATGATAGTGGTCATTAATGAAATTCCACAGCACGATGGAAAAGTAAAGATATCATAGAAAGATACAGCAAGAAATGTATGAAGACAAATCCAATACCTAAAAACTGTAGGTAGCAGGCAGAGAATCCTCTACATATCTTCACTGTAACATACTACATGATGAAACTCTTCCTGCAGGGTAAATTGCTGACCTTTAATGGATGGATTTGGGAAAGACAGGACAAAATTATTTTCAGTATAATATTTGGCAGATAAACCTAATGAAAATGTAAATTATCATATACGTCTATTTTGAAACGTTAAAAGAGGACAAAATGAGGGTAAGTCTATATCATGCTACGCATTAGGACAGCTGAATGTTCTTTTTGTTTCGGTAACAAACACACGAGGTAGGTTGTCAATTCTTGTTTTATTCTAATAAATCAATGCTCAGGAGTTTGAGTAGATACACATCCATAGAACATCACCTGTTTACCGTATGAACTGAATTTGACAAGCTCTGTCTGCTGAGCATATTCTCGAGCTTTCACACAGATTAGCTCTGGTCTTTCATGAGGTGTATCAGCATCTACTCCACCTTCCAACACGCTGATCCATGCATTTAGCACATAAAAATGCATTCCAATGTTTTGTCAAACTCAAACAGTAGAATTAGTGGGGTTAAAAAGCTCTTTGAAAGCCAAGTAGCTACTCATTGCTAATCACTGTATCACTGCATCACTGTCATCCTGTTTTTCATCGATTCGCTCGAGCAGGTTCAGTAATGTCTCCATTCATCCCAGCCCTGAGATTTTAGCAGCCTCTCTTTACTAGTCTTTCCCAACAGTGCCACATTAGAGGCTCTTTCAGGGTCAGGGGAATGAGACCCACCATTGTTACTGGTTTTGGCATATCAATACACCATGGGAGCTTGCCAGGCTCTTCCCCGTGTGAGCAGTAAACTCTCGGTGGCTTGCCATGTTCTCCAAGAGGGAGAACTAGGCTATCCGATGAGCGGCCCTATGCTTTTGGGAGCTTGGTTTTATAGTCTCTGGATACAGATGAATTTTTCCCTTGAAAGAAACAACTTTATTTATTTATTTATTTTTATTTTAAACTTTTTATTAAATCACCATGTGGAAAGTTACAAAGTTCTCAGGTTTATATGTCAGTAATACAATATTCAAACACCAATCCCTTCACCAGTGCCCATATTCCACCACCAGAAACCCCAGTATACCCCCCGCCCCCACCCCCTACCCCCTACTGTATAACTAATGAATTTCACTTCATTTTTTCTTTACCTTGATTACATTCCATAATTCAACACAAAACTCACTATAGTTGTTGGAGTTTCCAACCAAGAGAGACAGACCTACTACATTTGATAATTAGTTTTTCATTGCTGGAGATGAAGAGATATGTAGCCCCACTGCTACAAGTACATAACTCTCTCTCTCTCTCTCTCTTTTTTTTTCCTTTTTCCTTTTCCCCTTTTTTTATTCTTTTTCCCCCTCATCCCCCTTCCCACGCTTCATAGTATGGTGTAAGCCACGCCGCGTCGGCCAGCGTGGGGCTTTTGCTTAGTTCACAGTCCAGAGAGGTGGCTGCTACATTAAAAACCTTCAATATTTCAACAAAAACTTACTGTTATTATTTGGAGTTTCCCCCCCAAGTCAGACCTGTTCAAAAGGAACTGTTTCACATTTCTGATAATTATAAATGTTTAGTCGCATGGACGCGGCAGCGTCCGTGCGGTTTTGGATTTCTGTATAAAGTCCAGGGAAAATTCTGCCAGAAATTACATAGCCCAACTCACAGTTCCAGTGCATTGCTGTAAGAAGTCTCTGAATTCAAAGTCTTTAGGCACAGAGTGTCCGATTCGCGCTCAGCGGCTCCGGATTTATCTGGGCCGAGGGCGTGCCGGTCACGCCCCCTTCCCATGAGTTCCTGGGAGCCCCAAAAGTAAAAACCGAATACCTGTGGGTTTGGAGTCACAGAAGATGGTGCCTGCCACGTGGGTGCCGCCAGGCCGCTGCTTTCCGTGCAGGAAGACAGGGTGGGGAGGAAAAAAATCCACCCCCGGCAGCACAGAGTTGTAGCCCAGTTCGCAGTCCCAATGCATCGCTATCGGATGCTGCGCTGGATGCCCGAATGTGTTACATCTCTGGAGTCAAAGTGTTTAGGCGCAGAGGGTCCACAACTTTAAAATGTTTAACAAAAGATACCTCAAAAATTCAGAAAATGTGGTATATTGAATAATATGAATAGCTGAACAAATAATTATGTTTACATCATATTATAGAATCTGAGTAGTTATTGTCACATATTTTAATATTATTCACTGACTTATTGAATTATCATTGAATAATTATTGATTACTGACTTATTGAATAAATAGCATATGCTTATGGCGATCAAGTTAGATATCCATAAAAATGCAGTAATAAGGGCTGGAAATTATTAGTGACCCAGATTTCATACCCATACACCCCAGGAGTGATCCCTAAAGAAATAAGTCAGAAATAAGCTCTGAGTACCACTCGGTTATGGTTTACAAATCAAAATAAATAAATAAAAAGTAAACACACTTAAATAATTATAGCACTGTAGGACTGTCATCCCATTGTTCATTGATTTGCTCAAGCAGGCACCAATAACGTCTCCATTGTGAAACTTGTTACTGTTTTTGGCATATCGAACATGCCTAGGGCAGCTTGCCAGGCTCTGCTGTGCGGGCGGGATGCTCATTGTAGCTTGGCGGGCTCTCTGAGAGGAACAGAGGAATTGAATCCGGGTTGGTCATGTGCAAGGCAAAGGCTCTACCCGCTGTGCTATCACTCCAGTCCATTTAAATAATTACTTCATAATTATTTAATTTTAATAAATACTTATCTACATAATTTTACTAGAGTAAAGGCCAGTCATGTCAAGTCTGTTAGCAAAAGGTAAAGCACTGTTTTGTACAGAGTTTTGAAATTTTTTTATTTAGCAAACAAAACACTTCCAATAGGTTCTGGAGCGATAGCGCAGAGGGTAAGGCGTTTGCCCTGCATGCGACCAACTCAGGTTCTATTCCTCCATCCTTCTCGGAGACCCTGGCAAGCTACCGAGAGTATCCCACCTGCACAGCAGAGCCTGGCAAGCTACCTGTGGCTTATTTGATATGCCAAACACAGTAACAGGAAGTCTCACAATGAGATGTTACTGGTGCTCGCTTGAGCAAATTGATGAACAACGGGATGACAGTGCTACTGTATATCCAATAATTTGTTCTACTATTTTCTACTTCATGTGCATTTTCATGTTTCCATTTACAATATTAGATGTAATCTTAATGGCTTTAAAGACTGTATATATCCCATTGTGCATTGGGTGAAGTGTTTGCCTTGCACACAACCAACCCTGCACAGATCCTGAGCCCTGCCAAGAGGCATCACTGAGCACAGCGTCACAGTGAGACTTGAGCAGAGCAAACAGTAGCCCCCAAACTGAAAACATTAATTAAATCACATTAAAATGCATATGCCAAATGTATGCCAAATACTCTGTATGTTCTTATTGGAATATACTTACGTATTACATATTAACATATGCATGTATTAATACATATTTGTTTATGACATGTATGTTTTTTAAATCCTAATGAGATTCAGTGAAATAAAAAGTGCCCACAGTGTACTTAAAATATAAATTTTAAGAATCTTTCCTCATCTCTTTTATTTGTCTCCAGATAAATATGACATGCTGCTGGGAGATAATGTAAAAGTATACTTATATGTTTTGATCGTGGTTGAGAATTGAATCTTCCTGTTTACAAAGACATGTATGATGAATTTGAACCAATGATAACATGATAGGAAATTACAAAGGAACTCCAAAGTCATAGTACAAGTAAAGTAACTATTAAAATTAATTATATTAAAGAGGATAAAATGCTAAATATTAAAATCATATACAAGCATGAGCTACATGTCATATTGTACATATATAAATACAGCTAGAGCATAAATATTTGCATATTTCTCAAAGACATTTGAGTATATTCACATGTCCCTGTGTATATACTTAATATATCAGAAATATCTGAAATACTTGCCGTGTCAGTTGCATCTAAAGGTACATGTAAAAATCTGCAGATCATAGTGTGTACCTACAGGTTACCCATAGTACTCACATACACAGTACCCATGGAGTCTATACATAGGGTTCAACTGTGGGCGTTAGAAGAACACAGCCTTCTCCAGAGTGGCGAGAGGGACCTAGTACACATCCTGACACTAAGTACGATGGTAGGAAAGCACACATCTCAAGGGCGAGCTGCTGGTGACAGGTGGCCAGACACCACAAGCCTTTGGCACTAACGCATGGACACAGACAGCGGATGTGCACATCCTTTGTTCAGGCTGGCTTTTATAGGGTCTTTCCCAAGCTACCTCACCGGGTAAGAGTCCATTGATAGAGAGGTTACCAAGGGGTAGAGTTGGGAGTAGCTAGTGATGTTCTTTCACGGTACCTTCCTGGCCTTGTTTCTATTGGAGCTTTACTCAGAGAAGGTGTCCAGCCTTCTCTGAGTCTGTGTTGGTGCCAGATAAGGGTCTAGTTCCTGTGTCTACCAGGTGGGTTCTGACAGTCTTTGGGCTACTGGTTGTGATACTCCCCAAGAACTCATTGCCATGGGGGTGATTCTCCACCTACCTGCCTGCTTTACTCGGGTTTGGATTTCACATCTGAAACACGTATGAGATGGAGGAAGGGAAGGACAGCACTCATTACAGAAATGAGCAGTGAGTGGTTTGGGGAGGGGATGGTGAGCACCTATTTCCCACTGCCCGTTTCCCCACTCCACCCTTGTGGAAATGAACAACTCCATTGTGGAGCTAATGAGACTCACTCAGTTTACTGTCATCTGTATGCGGAGCTCGGTAGGGAAGACTCACGCTGGGCCAGTGGAGTTCATCATAGGAAGGATAATGACCTTGGCCAATTAGATAAATGCTTAGTAATTATATTCGTAAACTTGATGGTAATTTATTCCATCTTCATCTCTCTGGATAGGAATATGAAACATGTAATCACTCCAGCTGTTGATAGTTGTTGATACCAAGTCAGTCTGAGAGTGAAGCCAGAGGATAAAACCATGAGAAATAAATCTGAGTCATCCTATAAAGACTGAGCCTGTGCATTTTCCTGAGGTCTTCTATCAGAGCCAAATACCCCAGTGTTCTCCCACAATCTCTACTACTTAATCTTATTTTGTTTTCTATTATCCACAATTTAAACTTAAATCTGTACTTTTCTACGTAGAAAATGAACTTCTTTACAGAAAATAGTCTTGAGAATCTAGAAAAGCAAATAGTAGTTTCATGTTGTGAAAAACAAAAAATACCAGCGTAATTGGTAACAAACAGTTTGTGGACCTTTCTTAATAGAAGTTGGCTGATTGCAAATTCATAGAAAAGTGGAAAAACACTATGTAGACATTCTGGGCTAGTGACTAAACCCTCCCAGTACATTTAAGTTCTGACTCTTGTTCAGTAAAAACGATTTATTTCTCACTGCTTCAACTGCAATAATACTTAATAGAATCTAGACCTTCACTTCTAACTCATCTTGATTGACACTTTAAATCACTCTTGGATTATTCATATGACTTACATGCATTTTCCAGTTTTATAATTTTTAGTATTTTTGTCCCATATATGCATTTATAATTTACTTATCAAATAATATTATTTTTCAATATGCCAAAAACAGTCACAACAAGTCTCACATTGGAGACGTGACTGGTGTCCGCTCGAGCAAATCCATGAGCAAGGGGACGACAGTGCTACAGTGCAGTGCAGTTTGAAATCAGGAAGTGTGAGCTCTAAAATTGTCTTCTTTAATCTTAGAATTATTATTTTTTTTTTTTGTTTTGTGTGGGACCCACAATTGACTGGCTCAGGGCTCAGTCCTGGCCAAGAGACCATATGTGATACCTGGATCAAACCCAGATAGCCACATGCAAGTCACGCACCTCACTTGTACTATATCTCCGGCCATATCCAGAATTTTTTCTTTTTGACTATTTGTAGTCCTTTATGTTTCCATAAAGGCAGAGAGTCTCTTGCCCGAATGCCTGGCTGTCTTCCCCGGGGCCCCTCGGAGAGGATGGGCTCCAGCTTCCCTCCCCACCCTGAGCAGAGCTCCCGGCGGCTGAAGACCACCGGAACCTAGCTACAGCCATACTTGAGGCCCCTCTCCACATGTTCGGGCAGGACTCATGCATGAAGGTACCGGCAGAGGAACCCAGGTGTGTGTAATCCCATCAATGGCCAACATCCAGAGACTTAAAAGCAAGCTCTCAGAAGCGATATCTTATAGCCGACTTCTCCATCTGGGAGAAACTGGCAAGCTTCTGAGGGTTTCCTGCTCACATGGGACAGTCTTGCAAGCTTCCCATGGTGTATTCATATGCAAAAGCCAGTAACAAGCTGGATCTCATTCCCCTGATCCTGAAAGAGCCTCAGTGCGACATCATTGGGAGGGCAGAGTCGAGAGATGTAAAAAACTAAAGCTCGCCGAGGGGCGAGTGCACTCGCGGGCTCTCCGGGCAGCTCTTGTCTCACCACCCGCGTTCGGTGCCCTGGAACCGCAGTGTGTGGACTGGATTGGGATGGCCCATGGTCAAGGAAAGGCGAAGGAAGAATGAGAACCAAGCTAGTTGCTGATTAGTTACCGTTTATTCAATCTTCCATCTTTCTCATCTCCTGCACTCCCAGCTCCGGCCTCTCTCTGGATCTACTGCCGCCTCCTTCTCTAGTCTCTCCTTCCCCATGTCTCTCTCTCGGAACCCCTTTTATTGATCATGGCACTTCCAAAGGGCGCAATACATTGACATCACCAAAGGCACCAAAAGATGTTACAGGAAGAACATTGAGGCAACATTATTCTCTTGTATCTGCAGGCCAGTAATCTAGGCCCCCGGGAAAGAAGATACAAAACCAAAACCAAAGCCTTCCTTGGGCTGAAAGCACTCGGATTTACATCCCAAATACCAGGCTGGGCTGCCACAAGAAATCTACATGTCAATTACAAACTAGGTAGCACCTGAAATCTACATCCCAAAGACTAGGCTGGGCCAGAGCCTGGAATCTACAATGTCAAGTCAGGCCTGGCTAACACCTAAGATCTGCATGTCAAAGACCAGCCAGGCTTCTGTGAGAAAAGGAAAACTGCCTCTGAAATTATTTCCAGAAGGCAGCTGAAAGAGGGAAAATATTCCTGTCTGTAGTACAGTGTCTCCAACAGAGAGAGACTTCTAAGATCTCAGGGAAAGGACAAATGGAGAGGTTAATGAGCCCACTGGATAAATCGATGATTAACCGGATTTCATGATCCTGATCGATGTTTCCATACATATTTTAAAATTATTTCTTTTCTTTTCTTTTTTCTCTTTGGGTCATACCCAGCGATGCTCAGAGGTTACTCCTGGCTCTGAACTCAGGAGTTGCTCCTTGTGGTGACTGGGGAACCATATGAGATGCTCGGTTGGCCACATGCAAGGCAAATATCTTACCCTCGGCACTATCGCTCCGGCCCCTAGTTTTTTCATTTTCTTTTAAGGTGGCAATCTTGGTGAGGATTGTGAATAAATCTGTAAGTTATTTTAATAAAAAGAATCACTATTTTAATAATATTTATTCCATCCATAAACATAGAATACTTTGCCATTACTCATGTCTTTGAGATGTTTTAACAGTGGACATGGTTTTCAGTGTTTAGGACTTTAAATCATTTTTTTGGAAAGACTCTGAGGTATTTTATGCATTTTTATGTCATTCCAAATAGAATTTTCTTTATTTATCTGCTCCACCAATTCATTATGTACAAAAAATTTAATAGATTCACACATATTGATTTTGATTCTACTATTATAATTAACTAATGTTTTCTAGTGTTTCTGTAGTTTGATCTCCTTTAGTATATTGTCCTATTATATGAAAATAGTATGAACAATTTGAATTAATGCATTCCAATATTTGAATTTCAGTATTGTCATTTTCTAACTGAATCATGTTAGGTAATATGGTTATATCCAAACTTCACTGTTTTCTCACAGTATAAATATATATTACCAGTATATATTGCAATATATATTACAATACATATTACAATATAAGCTAACTACTTAGCTCAGTTGCTGGAATCTCAGTTTGAGTCACTGCATATCATAATACTCAAAGGCAATAATGTCACTGTTATATCTCCAGCATGAATTTATATTTAGAGGCCATATTCTCAGTTGATAAGTAAGTTGAGAAGTAATTAGTGGTTCAAACGCTTTTTAAAAATATGTAGGTCTCTGATTTTCTACTGTATTTCAAGAAAGAAGGGTAAACAACTTCACATTTCCATCAACTTGTTAGAAGGGAATGTTTAGATATGTGTGGTTGCTTTATTTCCATGTGCATTTGTAGCAGGTGTAGATTAGATCAAATGGACAATTATATATAAAATATATATGTTTTTATCATATCCTCTATGCCAGGAGCAAGCAAACTGAAATGATATCCTCCTTCCTTTGGTCTCCTACTTTCCAGAACCTGCTGATATCCAGGTCAGCCTGCTCCTGAATCTGGATTTGTTTATTAGAGAAATGCCAGGCTTGATGATCTCCTTCACTTGGAGCCAACTTGCTTTACGCTGGAAATCTACACTTCATGTTCATAAATCATCTGTCTGTTTGATTTGACTTAAATTTATTTCATTTCTTTATCTTTGAGATAAATTCCCTGCTTACTTTTTAAAAATTAATCATTCTAGATTTCTCATTTTATAGCTTATTTATCGTCTCAGTGGAGAAAGACTTGAAGAATATTGAATAGATTTTGCTCTCTGGTCTAAATCAGTCATCTTTATACTTTTCAGCAATAAATATTTTGTTCTAATTTTTCATTATGATTACCAAGCCATGATGTGGTTATTAGGAATCAGCAATAAAAAAGTAACATCTGAAATTATAGCATCTTCTTTATCCAATTTGATTTTATTATAGTAATTATTTAGGTAAAGTATATTATGTAGACTAGTTAGACAACAGCTGTTATGACAAAATATATTCCTTGTCATACTTATATCCTTATTTCAACCTTAAACCTATTTATCTGTTCTTATCCTGAAAAGAATATAAAAACTATTCCAACTATTTACATTGGAGAAGAATTAATATGCATATTAATTATACAATTCCCATTCAAGTAAAAAAGAACACAAAAAATATACCGCATGAATACATCTAATGTTAATAACAGAACATTGAATAGTAATATGAATTAACAAAATATATTTGAAATATAAATTTGAATGTATAAAGTAAAAGTATAGCCATAAGAAGGTGGAAAATATAAATTATAATTAGGCAAGATGAGATAAAAAACAAATTTAGCTGACTAGAATTTTTGATCCTATGACACATATATGTATATGTGCACATGTGTATAGGTATATAAATGATTTTAAAACATTTTTTAAAAATAGTTTTTTAAAACACCCAGGCATAGAGTCTAAGATAACTGAACATTTTTCAATGGAAAATATAAGTATTTTTATACACACATTGGACATAAACAGAACAGAACAAAAGGGAAAGTGTACAGTTGCACATCATCTTACAAAGTGAATACATCCATGTCATGAGTTCACAGATAAAGAAACAGAATATAAGGAGCAACCAATAACTGCATTCATCCATAGTAAAGTCATTACACTTGACTAGATTCATTCAACTATGAATTACTGGTATGTTAAATATACCTGTTTAAACATATTCAATGTATCCTGCTAAACAGATTTTAGAAAAGATAAAAACTTATCAGTGTCATTCCTAGAGCAAATATTATTAACTCACCTCTAAAGAGGTGTGTCTATTTGAATCAATCATTTTCAATAGAATCCCACAAGAGGGAGAGAGAAACTGTAGTGTATTATTAAAACTTTCTTTCTAGAACATAAATATTGATGGAGAATAATAATAGAACTTTGAGCAAAATGGTGAAAAGAGTCATTAGTATATCATTGCAAATGATAACAATAGCACCTCTGTTAAATATTAAATTAATAATTTCGCATGTTGTTACTTATGATCACTTGACAGAATTTAACCTAATACCAGAAGACCATTTGACAATTTGTGTAAGGATTCATAAATGCTCACAAGATTTGACCCACTAATTTGTTTCTAGAATATTAGTAAAGGAAAATATCAATGATATGTGTATAAAGATAAATTACTTCATAACAATCTTAATAATTAACATTCACTATATCACTGTATCACTGTCGTCCTGTTGCTCATTGATTTGCTTAAGCAGATGCCAGTAACATTTCCATTTGTCTCCATTGCATTTAGGGGAATGAGGCCCATTATTGTTACTATTTTTGGCATATTCAATACACCACGGGTAGTTTGCCAGACTCTGCCGAGCGAGATTCTGCATTGCTCTCTTCGAGGAGCTTTGTTTTATAGTCTCTGGATCTTGGCCATTGATGAGATTACATGTCCTGGGGACAATTTGTGGGTTTGACTACCAAACTACTGGAAAACTGGGGATCTGGGTGGAGGAGGTCCAGTCCCAATCCAAGCAGGCTTGGAGATTTCAGCCACGGGTCCCGCATACCTGGGTTCCTTTGTCTGTTCCTTCATGCGTGAGGCTCCTCTGAGAGTGTGGAGAGTGGCCTTGAGCATTACTGTGGTTGGGTTCTGGAGGTTTTCAGCTGCCAGGGTTTTGCTTGGGGCAGGAAGGGAAACTCAACCCGCCTCCCTCTGAGGGGACCCCTGGAGAAGACAGCCTGATGCAGGGGTAGGAGATTCTGCATCACTCTCTTCCAGGAGCTTTATTTTATAGTCTCTGGATCTTGGCCATTGATGAGATGACACGGCGCAGATGTGACTGCCAAGCTGGAGTGATAGCACAACAGGTAGAGTATTAGCCTTGTGCACGGCTGACCTGGATTCAATTCCCAGCATCCCATATGGTTCCCCAAGAACCACCAGGAGTAATTCTTGAGTGCAGAGCCAGAAGCTAACCTCTGTGCATCACAGGGTGTGACCCAAAAACAAACAAAGAAAAAAAAAGCAGATCAACAACAACAACAAAAGTAACCCCTGAGAATCGCCTAGTGTGGCCCCAAAACAAAAATAATTAACATTACATATTAAAAATACTTAGAACAATTTATTTTTCTATGCTTTTTACTTAGTCTCAAAAAATGGAAACTTTAAGTAACCCAAGGCTTTGTTTATGATATAGTTTATATTAAGACACTCTAAAAGTCCTGGTTTGGAGCCCTAGAGATGCAGCATGTAAAGCACTTGCCTTACATGCTGCCAACTAGCGTTGATCCCCACATGAATAGGTCCCTGAACCAGGCTATGAGTGATCCTTGAACACAGAATAAGTACATCTGGCAAGAGCTTGGAGTAAACACAGTTGGATGTAGCCCCAAATACAAACTGAAAAAACTGGCAAAAAAAATATCATGGCTTAATGAAGGAATTTCACTACTGAAAAATTACTGGAGAATAGATAGAAATATTTGAATATATTAAAATGCTCCAAATTATGCACATGATAAAATTAATGTGTCACATAATTGGTGAATATGAAATGCTTATTCTGAGCACAAATTATGTAGGCATAGTAGTTCTGTTAGGAAAAATTACAAACTGGTACTAGAAAGATTTCGTTTTTTAAACTATTTGAAAGTAAAATAAAAATTTTATTATGATAAATGCCCATAAGATCAGTAAGAAAATAGAAAAATGAATAATTTTCTAGATGACTGTAAATTCCAAAGCTATATTGTCCATAATAATTTAATTACCAGTATAATTATTAGAATTATAGAATGTTCTTCAAACTTCTTTTGGCTTTTCTCTCTAAAAACATTGCACTATAAAAAATGATAATGTATTATAATGTTGTCAAGTGACCTTTTATCATCATCATTAGAGTGTGAAATAAAAGAAATTGTATGTGCTCTATGTGTTCTTGGTATTAAGATGTAAAATGATTTATTTCTTTTACAGAGCTATAAAAATGTAGAGATAATTATACTGTTTATGTAAATTTCAACAATAAAAGTAAATCAGTTCTCCCAATGAATTTCAATAAGTTTCTAAATTCTAGTGAGAGGAAATATTCTTTTCTTTGTGTAGAAGATTTATAAAAATTTCTCAATTGGCATAATGAATTAACAATTTACATCCCATTAAGAATATCTTTACTTTCTGTTTGCTTCATAAACAAGCAGTTTAAAAATTATGAATAAAAATGAACATAGGCTAAATGCATAATAAGTAATCAAACGTTAAAAATGTTAAAAATTCTATAAAAAATATACGTCCTTCAAAAGTAAAATGATTGAACGTATATCTGTTCTGTTATATGTATTTACATCAGTATTTCTATGTAGTTAATAAATTTATGCATTTTTATTTATGTCATCTACTAAAATGCTTTACTGTACATGGTTAAGAAAACATGCTAGTGGGGTTGGAGCTATAGCATGGCGGGTAGGGAGTTTGCCTTGCACGCGGCCAACCCGGGTTCGAATCCCAGCATCCCATATGGTCGCCTGAGCACCGCCAGGAGTAATTCCTGAGTGCAAAGCCAGGAGTACCCCTGTGCATTGCTGGCTGTGACCCAAAAAGCAAAAAAAAAAACCAAACATGCTAGTAAAAAGAAAAAATCTGAAAAAATAAGTACTAAAATAGCATATGACTGAAATCCATAAGTTGTTTTATGGATTTATGTTTTATTTATAGTCCAAAAGACAATAAAGTTACTTCTTCATTGTCTCTTGACATCTAATGTTGCTGATAATGGTGTGATAGCTAGCTGTTCTTTTATAGGCAAAATATTTCCCTTTGATTAAAAAATCAGGAAGAGAAATAAGCATTCTTAATTTTTTGTTAGGTTTTTAGTTTTCTTATTTAAAATCTTAATTGAATTATAATGAGGTTGAATTTAAGAATAGTCAACATAAGAGGATTTTAAAAAAATTTTTGGGCCATACTCAGTGGTGCTTAAGACTGTTCCCTGCTCAGTATCATAAGGTTGGGGTCATTGACATGGTGCTTGGGGACTCATATGTTTTCAAACATAGAACCCAGGGTTCCTACGTGCAAAACATGTGCTCCAGTTGGCTGAGCAATCTCTCTAGTCTCATTTTTTATAATAAATAAAAATTCCTATATCTGACATCAATCTTAAAATTTGGGGTGGGGCGTCTCCCAAGCCAGGCCCAGAATCCGGGGGGCCAGTGCAGGCCAGTCTTGGTGATTCTTGGATAATGGGGTCAGCAGTCCATCCTGAGGGCCCAAAGATGGTGTTGTGAGGACTCCTGTGCTTGGGATTAGCTGGCCTATGCTTGAAGTGCTTAGCGGCCTCCAGGGCTGGCTGCATGCAAGGCATGTTCATTAATTCTTGTACTATTTGTGTGTGGAGGGGGATGGGGAGGGGAACTCTCCTCTCCCTTTAACTCTAGTGAAAGTACTCTTCAGAATAAATCTCAGTGTTTTTTCATACCTGAATCCTAAACAATACCTGACTTTCTGAAGAAAATACTCTCTTTTCCTCTTGTGTCTACTTCTAAATTTTTGTATTTTATAGTTAGATTACTCAAAATAATATATCCTGGCCTGTTAGTATATTTTCAACCATGGAATATTTTTAAATGAAGTTCCTTTTCCTGGGCAGTTTGTAATTTTTATTTAGTTGGGTTTGGGTTTTTTATTTGTTTTTGGCCACACCAGCAGTGCTCAGGACTAGCTCATAGGTCTGTGCTCAGGCATCACTCCTAGTGAAGTTTGGGGGACCTAATGGGATGTTGGGGATCAAAGCCACGTCAGCTGCTTTCAAGGCAAGCACCCTACCTGCTATATAGGTCCGCAGGTCAGCCGCATGCAAGAAAGCACCCTACCGTCTGCACTATCTCTCCAGACCCACTGGAGTTATTTTTAAATTTAGTGGTAGCACAGAGGGTAGGGTATTTGCCTTGCATGCAACCAACCCGGGTTCGATTCCTCTGCCCCTCTTGGAAAACCTGGCAAGTTACCAAGAATATCCCACCCATATGGCAGAGCCTGGCAAGCTACCCATGGCGTATTTAATATGCCAAAAACAGTAAAAACAAGTCTCACAACGGAGACGTTACTGTGGCCGCTTGAGCAAATCGATGATCAATGGGACAGCAGTGCTACAGTGCTAAAACAGCTTATAGATATACTCAGATTGCTCATCAGTTCATTGTGAATCACTCGACATCAAGAGCTAATAATATTTCAAACTGCATAACGTAATAATACAGGAACAATCTCTGAGAACCAAGCTAGGAGTCGTCCTAGGCCATGTTGGAATCTAAGATATGAAGAAAGAAAATATATCAATTCTTGAATAGTGAATGATTTCAAATCCCTCTGAATGGGATCCAGAGTTGAGTAAAGGAAACAGGCTGGAGAGATGCCTCAGTGGGCTGAAATACATACTGTGTTGGAGGGCCAATTTTCAGTCCTGTCACCATCAGGAATGAACACAGAGCTGGGAGTAGGTCCAAATCACGGCCAGATGTGACCTAAAAACAAACCAACTGTTAAAAGCAACAAGAAAGAGAATATAGTTAAAAATCAGCAAAATTAAAGAAAGAACACCAGGAGTTTATTAATTTAAACAGTTGAAAGCTACACATAGAAGAAGAAATAATAGAGGCTCACACTCTTGTGGGAATATAAAAAAAAATCAAATAGTCTCGCCAACATGGATTATTCAGGCATGTAATGGAGAAAAATTTGAGAACAAATAGCTATTCAAGTAGAGGCAAAATTTCTCCAAATTTGCTAAAAGATATAAAACAACAAATGCCAAACAGAAATAACCCTTGTTCAATATTGGTAGTAGCCCCATGGTCCCTCTTAAATTCGCCCCCCCCAAAAAAATAGAGAGAATTCCAAACAGAATAACTTCAAAGAAATTCATCTTAAGATGTTTCATAATTAACTCCCAAAAATTTGTGGCAAAAAAAAAAGTACATGTCACCATGTCACCCAAACTACTTGAAGGTTACTAAAGGATTCCACAGGAACTTTGAAATAAACATAAAGCCAAGGACTAAATGTGTAAAAGCTGTTATTTTATAAATATGTTACCAGTTTTTCATAAATATGCAAAGAGATAACATGCCTGAATGCTAGTCATCAGCCAATGTTATAATAACAATGCATTTATACGCACACATACATAAATACAGTGGGATTTTATCATTTAGCCATGAGAAAGAAGAAAATTCTGCAACTTGTAATAACATGTAGGGACCTTGAGGGCATTGTTCTAAGTGATACAAAGAAAGACAAATGCTAAATTAATCATTTATATGCGGAACCTCTGAGTGTTAAAATCATAAACAAAGAGGAGAGTGAGGGGTTTAGGGACTAGGAGATAGTTATAAGAGAAGAGATATATGGCAGAGGGTACAAATTTGCAGCTTCACGAACAAATTATGGAACTTTAATCCATGGCATTTTGATAAAATTCAATACTACTCTTATTCTTTAACGTTGCTAAGAAACTGGATCTTAAACGTTCTTGCCACAAAATGAGAAATGATAATTATATGGCAAGATGGAGTGTTAGTGCTACTGAGGTATTCATATTGAAATATATGGAAGTATAAAAAAGACATCAAGCTTTCAACACACACAATGTTTTGTATAAGTTATACCTCCTTAAAAAATTAATTATAAAAGTTCTAGGTTCCTTTGATTTTGATGATAATCTCTGTACAGCTATGAAATATATTGCTTTTAATACCTTTAAGACTAAATTGCTGAAATCAGAATATACTTAATATTATGTATTATAACTATTATTATTTTATGTATGGCAATGATTATTGTGTTAATTAAATATACTATATATTAATTTGGACTGGAGCAATAGCACAGCGGGTTGGGCATTTGCCTTGCATGTGACTGACCCAGGTTCAATTTCTCCATCCCTCTCAGAGAGCCCAACAAGATACCGAGAATATCCCACCCGCACGGCAGAGCCTATGAAGCTACCTGTGGCATATTCAATATGCCAAAAACAGTAGCAACAAGCCTCACAATGGAGACGTTACTGGTGCCCACTCGAGCAAATCGATGAACAACTGGACGACAGTGCTACAGTGCTACGTAAATATTGGAAACCAAGAGATTGAAAAGCATCACAGCCCCTCTGACTGACATTCATAGTGACATAGGGTGTCTTTGCACCCTTTTGGTCACTCCTTGCTAAATAGTAGAAGAATGTGAGACTTTATTCTACACAGCTTTCTAAATTGCACATGATTAAACGTATTAATGCACTAGATTACAACAAAATCACCAAGACCAGATGGCCGTCATCCAAACATTCTGTAGGAAGTTCAAATAAACTCACTGAATTATAGAGAAAATTATGTATAATCTATCACTGCAGATAGCTTTCCAGTTTGAAGATTAGACATTAGCCAAAGTTCTAAGATCTATGTTACCAAAAAAATAATAATAACATAAAAAGCAGATATGTGAAGTAGTTCTAAAGACTCTTAGGATTTCATATAATTTAATTTAGAATTGGTAACTGCTAAAAATCTTTGGGAAAGTAAACTTGCCTACAGAAAATAAAATAAAAAGGGAAATAAAATTTCTCTATTTTCTAGCAATTCTTCTAGTATCACTCATCCTATTTTGAAAAAAAAGTCAAGTGAATTGTGATATAGCAAAATTAAGCTTCATGAAAATATAGAAACATTTGATTAGGTGTATTGTATCATCTGAATGGTTAAAAGGCCTTATCCTTAAAAAGAGACATAAAATGTCTATTTTAGGTGGCATCCTTTGAGTTCTGGTCTTCATATTTCTACTACCCTGTGAACTTAGAGAAAACGTGTCTTCTGGGGAATGTTTGCCAACAATTCTGTTCTTTTGCGAAGCCATTTATCCAGAACTACAGTTTAAGGAGGAATGTTCTACATATTACCTGACTATTTTTCTTAGAAACAATGTTATAGACTGAGTCTATATATTTATCCATATATTTATTAGAATACTTTTGCAAGTGAAAATTACTATTTGTAATATATCTTAAACAATTTAAAAATCATTTTAGTTTTGGCTAGAGGAGATTACATGGAGTTAAGCTGTTTGACTTGCATGCAGAGAGCACTGGTTTGAGTCTTTGGAGCCACATGTAAGCCCTTGCTCCCTGCCAGAAGTTTCCCTGAGCACAGAATCAAGAGTAAACCCTGAGTACAACCAGGGGTTGTCCAATACCTTAACCTAAAACTTTTTTTAAAAGCTCTATTTCTATTTCCTAATATCCAAAACTTTTTCTCACGTTCAAGTGGGGAAAAAATCAATCACAGTTGTGTACCATGCAAGAATTCTTTAATCCCTTTTGTCCATTGAGGCATTTTATTTGCTAATAGGTATTACATTCCTTGAAAAAGCATCCCAGGATCTCTCCTGCACTGCTTCTTCATGGTCCATGATGCCATTTGAGGTTATCGGTGTTATGAACTCGAACAGGGCAGGCAGGAACAGGTTATTCTGCCTTTTTTCTAGATCTTGTTCAACCTGACGGTCACTGTCACTGTCATCCCGTTGCTCATCGATTTGTTCGAGCGGGCACCAGTAACGTCTCTCATTGAGAGACTTATTGTTACTGTTTTTGGCATATCCAATACGCACGGGTAGCTTGCCAGGCTCTGCCCATCGGGCTCGATACTCTTGGTAGTTTTCCGGGCTCCGAGAGGGGCAGAGGAATTGAACTCGGGTCAGCCGTATGAAAGGAGAACGGCCAACTGGTGAATTTCACAATTTATGGAGCTTCGTGAGCAGCAATGACTTCAAATTCCTCAATGTAACTGTACTTTATCATGGTTAGGAATCTCGTGATGAGATTATACGTGATATATAATCATGCTCTGAAACAAGCAAAACCCACCTCCACAAGCCAGGGTAAAACGACACTGTTTGGAGCCAAAGAAATAGTATAGTAGGTAAGGCCCTTTCCTTAATAGCAGCTATCGGGGGTTAAAATTCCCCACACCTATATGCTACCCTGAGCCTCACAGGACTGATCCCATTACATAAATTCAGAAATAAACCCTGAGCTCTGCCAGGTTTGAATCCAAATCAAAACAAACAAGTCTCATGTTTTGGTTTGTGTATAGATATGAAGGGGTGTGGCTGAAAATAGGAAACTCCAGGAGTCTTTTACTTACTGGTGCCATTTGTTTTTAAAGACTAAACTGGGGAAGTCATAGAGACTTTACCCAGATTCTTCTCTTTTGATGCAATTTTTGAAATTAAGAGGACATGCCTCTCTCTATGACTTTATTCCCTCCCTTTATGCGCTTTTCTCCGTCCCTTCCTTCTGTTATGGTCTTGTTCTCATATATGGTACACTGCTGAATTTCATTGGAGATGTTCAGGGATTTTTTTGTTTTTGTTTTTGTTTGTTTGTCTGTTTGTTTTTTTCAAGAGACTTCACCAGAAGTTTACCATGCTGTTTGAAAGTTTCAAATTCTCTTGAAACCAAGACTTGGGACCAGCTTGTCTTTTGCTTTTCTCTGTTAGGCAATATGCCTTCTCAGATTCAAACAAGAGCAAAGTAGACTTGGAAGGTAAAGATGAAAACTATTCTTTTTGCCATCAATAATAGTATGGTGTTTCTTCTGTGAGTGATATGATGTATGTTTGTTTTAAGGTTGGTTTCCAGTGCTCCATTTATAGACTTCTTCCCTAGAATTCTTTGTTTTAATCCTCCATTGCGCCTTCCAAGACTTTGGAAGGCAAACCCCTAACTCAGACTGCCTTTCTGTGATCACAAAGTTTATAAATAGATACTCAAGTTGATTTTCTGTCCACTAAGTACAGGGTAAAGTGTTTTGGGGGGACTGTAGGGGGACAGTAATAATGTGACCATTTTGTATTAGCACATCATATAAAGCTGATGTTTTTATAGACCAGGACTATGTGTTTTTTCAGTATTGTTCTTCGTAAAGATGAGTACATTTTGAGACACTTCAAATAAAAGTTAAATGAAATACATTGGAGTCTTAGAAATGCATGGCTCAAGACATCAATACATAACTTACATACTTCCACCAGATTTGCTTTAGCCTGAAACTAAATGTCATTCATGTGATTGTATTATAGAATACCAATGGGTACACTCAACTATATGACTTTGCCATATAATACTCAGTTTTCAATGGGTGACACCAGTCTCAAATCTTGTGATGTCTTTTAAGGTAATTTGTCTTTCTAGGGCATGGTAGAGGATGCTTTTGAAATACCGAAGCATGATCACACCATGTAGATTCCATATGCTATTATTTATTGTGAAGGAAATATTCATGATAAAACTTAATATTGTTAACCCTGGGTCCACCACTCCTGAGAAACTTTGATTCTTCTTCGATTGACAATCTCTGAAGATAATTCTAGCATGTCCATCACATGTGAGTGCTTAAGTTTAGCCTTTAGATACATGTGTGTATGTGCTAAGTGGCTGGTATGGCAGTACATTTATAAGGTTCTATTAAAGTCGTTCTAACATCCCTAATTTAAAGGTAATATTTAAGGAAATTTCATAGATAGCAAAATCACTGTGACTCGTATACCTGATCAGAGGTTTTTGAGTGGTTTCTACTCTGTCATCCTTAGCAAAAGAGAAAGGAATATGCTTTTGTCACACAAAAGCATATTTGTGTGACGTAAATATTCCTGCATAAAACAAGGAATGAATTGAGATTAAGAATAGTAATAAAATATAGATTGAGGATAAAGGAAACATGAAGATTGACAAACCTAGAGGGACTTCCTCACAGTCGTATGATTGCAAGCACCTACCTGCTTGTGGATCCCCACACAGCATAAAGCAAAGGTGCTGCCAAATTGTTTTCCCACAGTTCTGCTCTTCAACCAAACACCAGGATTCTCCTCAGCACAGCTTGCTGTGGTTCAGGAAATGAGTCCTTTACCACTCAGGTCTTAGAGTTTGTAAGCTATACCGTGAATCTGTAGCCCTCAGCTCTGTCCTTGAGTGGGGCCCTTTGCAGCAGCCTACAGATCCCAAGTCTTCCTTAGTCCCATCTATGATCTCAGTCACAGAAAACTGGAGAGCCCAGTGAATGTATTCAATTATATATCCTAAAAGTCATGCTGCGTGATGGATTTAGAACATATAACGTTTTGCAGAATTTCAGGAGATTCACCATTTTAACACCAGCACAAATCTCTGACTTCCACCTGCCCAGAATAACAGCTGATGCTGTAGTCCATCCTAAAGATCGGCTTCCCAGGACAATGCATGTTTCTTTGTTTTAATCAAAGCCCCCCAAAGTGAGGACAAAGAGATACTGCAGTGGTTAGGGTGCTGACTTAGCTATGATCTCTAGCACTTAATGTGGTTACCTGAGCCCACCGGGAATAATCCCTATGAAGAGGTTCAGGAATAAAACCTGAATACAGCTAGTTGAGGCCCAAACAAAAGAACAATAAAAATGGCACCAATTATAACCTCCCCAAAGCAAGTTCCAAATAAGGATACAAATACAAATGATTTGCTTGAAAGACAAATCCAGGACTCACTGGTAAAAAATACAAAGTAGAAGAAAAACCAGACACATACAATAAATTATGTATTATCAAGGAACTAGCTTCATGAGTTACTAGAGATTAATTCCAGTAAAGAACTCCTAAATCCAGTATAGCAGGACTTGCTTAAGAATAATCCTTTCTCAGACAGAATTATTTATTCATTGACTCCTGTCAATCACTGTTTAATGGCCACTGGAGCCAGGAATGCAGATGGCGGTGATTATTTCCCAGCATTACAGGACTACTCCACACAAAGTCTAATCAAGCACCAGTTGACAGCGAAAATTATCAAACAAAGATACACAGATGCTGACTGTTGGAAATCAGACAGGGCCACTAAAATGCTGAAGACAATGGATTTGAATATAGAGTTGACTGCTTCTCCCTCAATACTCAATTTGTCCTAGAAAAGTTGTAATAGTTTAGGAAGGTTTTTTTACAATCATCTTGAATGTATAAGACTACGGAGTTTAATTCAAAAGTTCTGGAAATATTTCTCCTAACTAGATTGAAATTTTAAGGAAAGAAAGTATTGGAGCTCATTTGCTATTATAATAGTTAAACTACACACACAGGCACACACACATATAGAACTTAAAACGATTTGATCATATTCAAATCTGGATACGGAAATACTTAGAACTGAGTCTATTTAAATGTACAGTACACATGAAATCCTATCATTATACTGTATCCCTGTAATCCTGTTGTTTGTCAATTTACTCCAGTGGGCACCAGTAACGTCTCTATTCCTCCCAGCCCTGAGATTTTAGCAGCCTCTCCTTTCTCGTCTTTCCCAATGATTGGAGGCTCTTTCAGAGTCAGAAGAATGAGACCTATCATTACTGTTTTTGGCATATCAAATATGCCACAGGTAGCTTGCCAGGCTCTGCCCGTGCGGGCTGGATACTCTCAGTATTGCTCTATGATTTGTTGCCTACTTGTCTGAACTCCATCAAGTATGGTGTGGTAATTATGGAAAATGGGTAAGAAGTGTTTTATAATGTGTCGCACGACTGCAAAGCGGTCATGTGGTGGCAGTTGGGTAGCAGAGGTCGGCTGCCAGGGCTCAGTCCCTTGGGGCAGGGAGCGTTCTCATACACCACCCTCTGGGGCTCCCCAAGTGAAAACTGCCTGGCACGGAATCCAGTCCCTATCATTTACAGTACTATAAATCATGGTGCCCAAAAGTTTTTTTATGAGACCATGAAAATAAATTTACAGTGAAATAATATAGAGTGCTGTAATTATCTCATTAGTTGCTATTTTAAATTGATGTTTTTCATTCAATAAAACATTCTATTTTCCTATGGAGACTTGTGATTTATATCAGGTAGCAATCAATTTATTGATTACTCCTTTGGGTCATTATAAGTAATTAAAAACTAGGATTCTAATATAAATGCAGTTTTTGCTTCAATTTGGAATCCTATTTACTAAGAGAAAATAAATAAAAATGACTTTATTTAGAGTAATTATTTCATAATATTGCATACATAAGTTAACTCTAGATTTCTTTACATTTGATTTCTCCAAATACAATTTTTTATTTCAGTGGGGCATATATAATAGCTTATTTTTATTTATTTTTGGTATTGATTATAGCCTAAAAATAGTTATTGTTGGTGATTGAATAGCATAAAGAAATATTCATCACTATGCCACATTCAAAGTATAATTACAATTTGTCTGAGTAGCAACCTGCCATTATTTTTCTAGAGTTGATCACTACTGTTGAAATTTTCTAATGAAACCTTCACCATCTGCATTTCCTTGGAAACACAACCCATGACAAAAGCTCCAAATTTGTTGCAAGTTGTGATTTTTTTGTTTTGCGCTCTTGCTTTAAATTAGTGTTTTCACATTCATTGCATTGAATCAAATGCAAAATAAGATAAAAGGGGCATCTCCATAGTGTTCCTAACAATATATTTAAAACAGACTTTTTCAATTGGCCTGTACAGTAAAGTCGCAGGGTATAAAATCAATACCCAAAAATCCATGGCCTTCCTATATGCAAACAATGAGACAAAGGAAAGGGACATGAAAAAAGCAATCCTGTTCACAATCATGCCCCAGAAAATCAAATACCTTGGAATCAGCTCAACTAAGGAAGTAAAGGACCTCTACAAAGAAAACTATAAGATGCTACTCCATGAAATAAAAGAGGACAGGAGGAAATGGAAACATATCCCTTGCTCATGGATAGGGAGAATTAACATTGTCAAAATGGCAATACTCCCCAAAGTATTATACAGATTTAACATGATCCCTATAAGGATACCCATGACATTCTTCAAAGAAATGGATCAAGCAATCCTGAAATTCATATGGAACAATAAACGCCCACAGATAGCTAAAACAATTCTTGGGAAAAAGATGATGGGAGGCATCACTCTCCCCAACCTTAAACTTTACTACAAAGCGGTAACAATTAAAACAGTATGGTACTGGAACAAAGGCAGAGCCACAGACCAATGGAACAGGGTGGAATGTCCCTACACACAACCCCAAATGTATGATCATTTAATCTTTGATAAGGGGGCAAGAAATGTGAAGTGGAGCAAGGAAAGTCTCTTCAACAAATGGTGCTGGCATAACTGGACAACCATATGCAAAAGAATGGACTTAGACCTTGACCTGACACCATGCACAAAAATTAGATCAAAATGGATTAAAGACCTCAACATCAGACCACAATCCATAAGGTACCTCCAAGACAAGGTCGGCTAAACCCTTCACAATATTGAAGCTAAAGGTATATTCAAAGATGAAATAGAACTAAGCAATCAAGTAGAAACAGATATAAACAAATGGGACTATATTAAACTAAAATGCTTCTGCATCCCCAAAAGACACAGTGACCAGAATACAAAGGCAATCTACAGAATGGGAAAAGATATTCACCCATACCCATCTGATAAAGGGTTGATATCAAGGGTATTTAAAGCACTGGTTGAACTCTACAAGAAGAAAACATCCAACCCCATCAGAAAATGGGCCGAAGAAATGAACAGAAATTTTTCCAAGGAAGAGATACGAATGGCCAAAAGGCACATGAAAAAATGCTCTGCATCACTAATCATCAGGGAGATGCAAATCAAAACAACCATGAGATACCACCTCACACCACAGAGAATGGTACACATCCAAAAGAACAAAAGCAACAGCTGTTGGAGAGGATGTGGGGAGAAGGGGACCCTTCTACACTGCTGGTGGGAATGCTGACTGGTCCAGCCCCTTTGGAAAACAATATGGACGCTTCTCAAAAAATTAAATATTGAGCTTCCATTTGATCCAGCAATACCATTTCTGGGAATATATCCTGGAGAAACAAAAAGGTAGACTCAAAATGACATCTGCACTTATATGTTCATTGCAGCACTGTTTACAACAGCCAGAATCTGGAAAACACCCGAGTGCCCGAGAACAGATGACTGGTTAACGAAACTTTGGTACATCTATACAATGGAATACTATGCAGCTGTTAGAAAGGATGAAGTCATGAACTTTGCATATAACTGGATCAACATGGAAAGTATCATGCTAAGTGAAATGAGCCAGAAAGAGAGGGAAAGACATAGAAAGATTGCACTCATCTGTGGAATATACAACAGAGTACGAGACTAATACCCAAGAATAGTAGTATATAATACCAAGAGGTTGGCTCCATAGCTTGGAAGCTGGCCTCACATGCTGGGGGAAAGTCATC
This sequence comes from Sorex araneus, assembly GCF_027595985.1. Lineage (NCBI taxonomy): Eukaryota > Metazoa > Chordata > Mammalia > Eulipotyphla > Soricidae > Sorex > Sorex araneus. Next base: position 104,594,138 of record NC_073302.1, read on the forward strand.
CCAGATAGAGAGGGGAACACCAAGAAATATGTGATTGGAGATCCTGTGCGGGAAGGGAGATCCGTGCTGAAAGTAGACTAGAGACTGAACAGGATGACGACTCAATACCCCTATTTCAAACCACAACACCCAAAAGGAAAGAGAGATATCAAATTGGAATGCAGGGTGGGGTGGGGGGATGGGACTGAGGGATTTGGAGGGATACTGGGTTCATTGGTGGTGGAGAATGGACACTGGTGGAGGGATGGGCTCTTAAACATTGCATGAGGGAAAAACAAGCACGAAAATGTGTGAATCCTCACTGTGACTCACTAATTAAAAAATAAATTAAAAAACAGACTTTTTTAAAAAACACAATGCTTATTCTTACTTATTAGCAGTCAAATGAGATATAAAAAGTCCCCCCAAAATATAAAGATGCTTCCCATTTTCCATGAGGTGCATATAATCATTTGTGTTGTTCTACACTGTCATGGTTTATTTGGGGGGTAGGTGCATATGTACAGTTAAATCTTATTTGTAAAATATATACTTAACTTTTAATTTTACTTATACTTGTGACAATTTTAAGAATTTTTTAAATTAAAAAAATATCTAATATTTTGTAATTATTTTATTGCATTAATTTATTCTATTGTTTAGCTACTATAAAACTGTTGTTTTAAAATTTTTATTTATTTTTTGGGTATAATTTTCTAGTGTTTTTTTGCAAGTATTACTTGGTATAATGAATTTCTTCTAGCTTCAAAATTTTATAAATTGCATAGCTGTTGATTTAATATAAATTTAAGTAAATTTTTAAAAATCACTTATAAGTATCATTTATTTCTGCTTTGCACCTGAGAAATACTTAGGATTTTCTCCAGTTCTCTTTTTGTTTGATGATAAATAAATCATACTAATCCCCATTCAATTTCTTTTAAGTAATTAATTTTCTCAGGTGCAAATATACATATATATATATATATACATTATATGTCACTTGTCACTTGTCATCCTGTCGATCTTCAATTTTCTAGAGTGGGCACCAGTAACATCTCCATTCATCCCTGTCGCGTGCTAGTGTAGCCCAATGGTATCTGCTTGCTCCAGAAACATGAAGAGCCTCAAACCATTCCTTCAGGGTTTTGATGAAGAAATTTGACCATCTCATAGATGGGAGGCCATGCAGTCTTATGATGTCCAGTGGAATCCCGTTGTTAACAGCTCTAGTCCAGTGGTTATCTCTAAGCTGCAGTACATGTCTGGCCCACCTGATTTTTGATGCCTTGGCTAGTGAGACAGCTTTCCTGACAGTGACTTCAATGGAGTTCCAGATTCCTTCTCTCACTTGAGTGAGACATGATATTCCTACCATAGCTCTTTCGATTCCTCTTTGGGATACCCAGATAGTGTTCTCATCCTGTTTGTGAAGGGCCCAGGTCTCTGAGGCATATGTTAGTGCAGGAAGAATGGTGGAGTTGAAAAGATGTGCCTGGAGCTGGAGGTTCTTTGTCCTCTTAACAACTTCTTCTATGCTTTTAAAGGCATTCCACACTGTTCTCTTCCTCCTGCGCAGTTCTGGCTCCAAGTTGTTCCTCATGTTGAGTTCTCAACCCAGGTACACATAGCTGCTGCATTCGGAGATATTTGTTCCATTGAGAGCAAATGGAATATATATATATATATATACACATATATATGTGTATATATATATATATATATATCTTTGAAATATACAAACACAAATAGAATACTATGAAGAGTTGTTTGTTTTGGTTTGTCTTTATGGCCACACGTGGTATTGCTGAGATCTTATTCTTGGTTTCTGCACTCAGGAATCAGTCTTGGCAAGGATCCGGGAAAAATATGGAATGCCAAGAATAAAACCCAGCTTGGCAAAGTGCAAAGCAAATACTGACTTGCTGTACTATTGCTCCAGCCCTTACTATAGAGATTTTATTAAGTGTTAAAAATACTCACTTATGTTTAACTATTCACCAGAAAACATGGTGCCTTATGCAAAAAGCCAACTTTTAGAAATATATTAATATATTACTGTAGCCCTTCAAAAACTGCTTTATGGAAGAACAAAGATAAATCTACATAAATTACTAAGTACTTAAATTACTTTACAAAAATTATTAGTCGATAAAGTGTACTTAGTGCATTTCACTATTCTAACAAAAAAGTCACTTAGCCCTATGACCGGTAGACAACAGAAGTGTGTCACTCACCCTGCTAGATGGGGGGGAAATCCTCTATAAAACCCCTTGGACCAATTTGGGAGAGCTGCTTCCTGGCCAGGGTGGGTCCTTGCCTCCCATCCTTCCAGGGCCGTGCTCCTTAGAGCACTAACCCCATTGTCTGGTCTCCCTCTCTTGGTTTAAACTCTTCCCAAGGCTGTTCAGATTCTTTCATCCCTCACTTTGGGTAGTAGGTTTCAAACTATGAATTAGAGGACAGGCAGGGCACTCTCAAAGATGGCATGGGGATTGGAGGATTTTCATGTTGGTTCGTTCTATGCATAGTAGAAGTAAAATACCCAAAGAGGAATCTAAAGATAAGGAGACAAGACATTTACATAGACTTTGACATTTACTAATAAGTGAGAGAGCTAGATAAGTTAATGACTGACACCAATAAAATATGTCTCCTCCATTATTTACTTGAAGTCACAGGAAGTAAAGGAGGCAAAGTTTTAAAAATTCTTATCTTATTTAAGAAAACACGAACCATGGAAAACATTTAAGCTAAGAGCAAGAGACCCAGAATTTGTTTTGGGGACATCCACATTGTAGATGTGGGATTCAACTGACTCAGTGCCGGCGGAAAATGTTAGGTTTTCCAGCAGGACCAGAGTATGACTTTAGCCCTTTGAAATATACTCATTTAAATTAATAAATATCACTAAATTACAAACTTTATGAGTCAAAAAGAACCATAGTCATATTTTTCCCCACTCATCTTTTTATCTAAAAATCTTCAAATTTTTCTAGGATTGCACCACTCACTAAGACTCACCATCTTTTGATATAATCAGGTCTATTATGATTAAGTTTTTAAAAACAAAACCTCTCTGCAATTTCAAATTTAGTGTTTTCTAATATCGTTTTAAAACATGTCATTAATATTGACTCATAAAACTTCACCTCTGTGCTAGATACATTGCAATTACAGCAGTTCCTGGAATTAATCAGCATCATTAATGGTCTAGAAAAGTCACCTTTTAAAAATGTCTGCAGTGACTACTTACATTTTTCATCTGGCTTCTGCGAGTGCCCCACACTTGGTAAAATTATGTGATCACTTGTCAAGCAACTCTTAATATGCAACTGCCAAATTCATAAGAAGAGGTGCACACTAAAATTTTTGTAATTTCAAAATTACAAATTTTGACGTTTTGCAATTTCAAAACAAAAATGACCCTAAAACAGTTTCAAGGGTTGGGAAACTCCACAGTGGGATGCTTTTTCTTCTCTCCTATTCTTCCTGAAACAGTCTCATCCTATATCTGATACAATATAAATAGATATGCCTTTGCTCCAAGAATAAGAACAATTTGACACATCTTAAGCAATGAGTATCAATTCCAGTAACGAACTTCTAAATTCAGTCTAGAAGCAATTGCCGAAGAATGAATCTATTCCAGACAGCATTTTTTCATCCTATACAGTATTTGTAATTTGTCCCGTAGTTCCTCTAATTTTAATTTATTCAAATGCTATAAGTGTGGGTGGCTTGAATGTATGGTTGTTTGTGCATTCTATGTATTTGTATATGTGAGTAAAAGTGTAACAGTCAGGTAATATAAATGAAATCTTTTTAAGAAAAGGAGTTGGATCACATTACATCCCCCAATTTTTCCTTGAAGCACTGTGATTTACAGTGTTGTTTATAGTAGCCTTTAATACCTAGAATGTTCTAGCACCGGATCCACCAACAGAGTGTCCAGCTTCTCCCCACATTGTCCCGCTTTCCCCTGACATATCCTATCCCCCCAACCCTCCTTTCTGAGCCCACGACTAGCTATTTACTTATGATTCTTTGCATTTCACATATGAGAAAGATCATTCTGTATCTACCGCTGTCCTTCTGACGAAATTTGCTTGGCATGATCTCTTCAGCAAATAGATCACATAGCAGTAACATGATAACATAGCAGTCTATTTGTAGTTTTGTCCTTTCTGAGAACTAAGTAATATTCCATTGTGTATATGCACCCTAATTTCTTTCCCATTAATCTGTTACTGAGCACTCAGGTTGGGATAATATTTGACACTATCAAAACTGTATGTGGTGGCTTGCTGGAAACAGGTACCTTTGAACTGGTTTAAAAGGATTAAGGTAAACTTTTTCCTTTGGGTGGTTTATGTATGGGGAATCTTCATGCCTGGCAAGTTGATGTCCAAGATAGAAAGAGACAGGGATCCTGGACCCACTTTATCTGCACTACTTCTCCCAGAGACAATTCCCTTGAGATAAGTTCACTTCGGAGACATTTCCCTCCTAGCCCCTTTGGCTCATGAGTCACATGGTTCATGTTGGCAGGTCAAAGTGTAGCCTGCTTGGGTGAGCATAGATTGGCAAATGTCTGTAAATGATGCAGAGCTTTGAACCCTTGAAATGTCTGTTCATAATTACCCTTGAAATGAATTACTTCTGATTATTAATTGTTTGAGACAATAAATATGGACCGTGATGGAGGTTGGAAGCTCTAAGTTTCTGAGGCTTTTAGCTTGCAGATTCCATGCTTTTCTCTTCTACATCTGTGTTTTAATCCTCGCAAGCCCTAGCTCAGACTCAGAATCCTGGAGAAGATCTTCGATAGTCCTGGTTTCCAGGTATTCCCCTTATGGAAATTCAGCTCAAGTAATTTTAAAATTTTAATTTGTTTTGAAATTTTGATATTTTTACCTTCTCTTTGTCATGCTGAACTGTGTCTAATTCTTACTCATATTTTTTTCTGCATTGTTGAAGTAAATGATAATGTTAATTTCAACTTCTAAATGCTAAACCTTTTCTTATGCTCAGTTGAGTGGACAAGACAGTTTGTTCTATCGCACAAACAACAGAATTAGTAAGCAAAGAAAATAGAAAATTTGATTTAAATATCACTGGAAAAAGCTACTTGGGATTATGCTTTAATTACAAAATAATCCCAAGAAATTTTCTGTATGGTGTGTCTCATGCCTGGAATTTAGCAAAATTTTGCCCTTGTGGAAAAATTATTTTAGACCATAAAAATGCATAATGTCTAATATATTAAATGGCATAATAACCTGAGGAATATCGTGGGGGGCGGAGAAATAGTACAGGAGGTAAGACCCTTGAATTGCATTCTGCTGACCCAGGTTCAATCCTCAGAACTCCATATAGTCTCTCAAACACTGCTATGAGTGACCTCTGAGTGCAGAGCCAGAAATAAGCCCTGAGCACCCCCCAGATGTGGCCCCCAAAGCAAACAAAATATATCATGGGGTATTAAAAATAATTGATGCCACATAAATGCAAAATAAAATGCTAAGTATGTTGCTTCAGTGAATATTTAGCTAATATCATTTTATAAATTTAATATAACTCACTATTAATTTTCATGTACCAACTAGAAATGAATAAAGAGAGATAGAGGGAGTTTTTTTTTCCCAAATACCCTATCATAATTTGACTCGACAGCAAATCTTTAAAACCAGTTGTATGTTCTCTGCTGATTTTTACTAAATTGACTGAACGTTTTCCCTTCTACAAAATGTCAATTCAATAAGTGACACTTTTGCAAATTGAATTCAGTAAACATATTTCTCACGTAATTGTTATGGTTATACTTTTGAAAAAAAATGACACCTTCCTATGTGTAGTGAAATTAGGAAATGACATACTGTTTTCAATCTTGGCAAGATACTCTGTCTGTTGATGAATCTAGCCCTCGCTAGATCACTCTTTAATTCCTCTATTAACCATCTATTTTTGGCAAGCAAAAATTAAATAAGTCTCAGATGGGCATTTCCAATACGAGGGTACAGTAGAAAGCTCTCCAGGTTGATCCAGTTGGCAAATAGGAAATTAGAGTCACTGTGCTTGTTCAAGGCTGATTAAGCTTTTGGCCACAAGTACAAAGAGTGTACATATTAAAAAAAAAAACAGGCACACACTGATTCTATATGGAAACTTTATTTTGTTAATTGTCAGGGAATAATATTTTTTCACAGAACTGCAACTATACTTTTGATTTGGAGCATCCCTTTCTTGATGTCAGAAGATGGCTTTATTTATTTATTTATTTATTTATTTTGCTTTTTGGGTCACACCTGGAGATGCACAGGGGTTACTCCTGGCTCTGCACTCAGGAATTACCCCTGGCGGTACTCAGGGGACATATGGGATGCTGGGAATCGAACCTGGGTCGACCGCATGCAAGGCAAACGCCCTACCCACTGTGCTATTGCTCCAGCCTCAGATGACTTTAATTAGAGCATGAAGAATGGAAAGCTTTTCACCTAAGTGTTCACCTATAGACATCGTCAGTTACAGAGTCCAGTGCACAGATAACACATAGTAGCCTTTGCAAATTCATGAAGACTGGACTTGGGCAGCCTAATAAATAAGTCCTTCTCACTGATAAAACTCTCAAGTGTGAGAATCCCCATAACTCTCGTGTGAGAATTTCCATCTTACAACTCTCTGCAATTTCTAGACCTGTGATAAATAAATAGAAAAAACATTGTACTATTGTTATGCATCCATAAGTAGACTATTCCCATCTTTCATATGTAATCACATTTGGAGAGATATTTCTCTGGTATCCTTATGTATATTTCTAATGCATCTTCTTCCTTCTCTTGATGTATACCAAAATCTTATACTTGCCTCTTTATTTTAAATAAAATCCTGACTTTCCAGTAAATGTGCTTTCATTTTAAATAGCGTGAAGCATAAATATTTCCCTTTTGATCATAAAGTTGTACTTTTTAATATTTTCAAAATGGGAGTGTCCAAAACAAGATACAATTCACTGAATTCCTGATTTTATTTCTAAATGTTTATATTTATAGCATTCCTTTATTTTTTTTGTTTTATTCTGATTTTGGATTTTGTGTTTTGGGGCTGCACTTGGTGGTGCTCAGGGATCACACTTGAAAGGACTCAAGGACCATATGGGTTGCTGGGAAGTAGCCAGGGCTGGTCACCTGCAAGGCAAGTGCCTACCGGCTACACAATCGCTTTGGCCACACAGCATTTATTTCTTTTGTCCTATTGTGTCCTCTTTTCTCTGGTTGAATCATATTGCTCTTCATTTAAGTTTCTCCTTTGCAAATTTTGGCATGCCTTTTCTATTATTTTTGTGTCTTGATAATGAATTTCATAAATCTAAATTGTTAGGTAAATATTGTTACTTCACTCCCAAAATTAAAATGTTTTTCATTTCTTTTAGACATGTTTTCTATCAACATATTTTCCTGTTTTCTTGACATGTTGTTTTTTAGATCTTAGTGTTTACCTTCACTTTGATTAATTTTAGTACTTTAATTTTTTAATTTATTCTTAGACTTGTGTCTTAAAGATGAAGAGCAACAAATATTACAGACAAAATTTTGATATGTGATACATACCCCTTGTAGAATATTTTGAACTTTCCCTTGGTGTGACTATGGAAATGTTAGTTAAAAATACAACAGAAATATAAATAAGACCTAATTCCATATTGTGTGATTAAAAATGTATTTATTAAAACTTGCCTTGGCAATGAAGTGAGATACATTTTAATATTTTTGGAATACAGTATAGATTTTTAAAGGCAGGTTTTAACAATTGTTTTGATTCTCATAGTCTTTTGAGTACTATTGTTGAAGTTGATTGACTTATTTTCACATATTGAAAGAATAGAGTAGGTTCCTTATTTAAGTGAGATAGTTTACTTCATTTCAAATGTGAAATGCCATACATAGTGTAGGAGATGGACTTCTAAAGGTTCAATGCAAAGTCAGAGTCTGACATTTCTCATAAAGGCTTCAGTAGTGGCATCACAGCTGAAACTGGCAGCAATTTGGGCTCTGGAAAGTTCTGGATATATCATTCTATAAGCAAAATTACTTTGTGTAAGTCTACACTCTTAAGACTCGAACATACATAGCTGCGTAAAAATACTTTAATGTACAGTGTTTACTACATCAAGATGACCTTTTTGCAAATGAGTTTGATGAAACTACTCTATGAACATCTTAACATTCTTTTCCATTAGAGTGTGCAAACTTTGCAATCGCCCGTTCAAAGACTTGCAATGAAAATTGCCAGAGGGCATTGGTTACATATTAATTTATATACAGTTTCTGGGACTGTTTGCTGCCTGGTTCTTCATAATATCACTTGATATCATTTAAAAATGTAACCTCTCTTTTAAAAAAAAAGCACCCTTAGGATAACATGTCACCTTGAGTTAAAGTTGCTAGATTCCATAACTGACACTAAAGCAATACTTGGAAACTGTCTCCGAACATGACAAGCTTCTCTAGAGACAAATTTCAGTGTGTTAAGTAGATGCCTTTCCTGGAGCTCCATTGTGTGCAAAATAAACAATATGCGAGTTTGGGGCCCATTCATAGGCCATTTCTCAGGGGATATTAGACAGAACATAGAGAAGTCTTCATGGGCTTTAGACAGTCTCTCTTAGCTGGTCAGATCGATTTCACTGAACTTTTGGTGCTGGTAAACTTTAAAAAAATATTTCATCAACAGTTCATCTTCTACTTTTCAGAATCTCTTACTTTATGCTTTTGTTCGACTTGTTTGCTTTTGTCCCAAGGCAGGTCAAGAAACTAGTTAGTATAGAGGGTAAGGGGCTTGCCTTGCTTCTGACTCACCAAGGTTTGAACCCTTGTACCCATAAGGTCCCCTGAACACTGTTGGGAATGAACCCTGAGCACAGGGGCAGGAGTCCACCTTGAATACAGACAGACGTGGCCCAAATCCTGAAAGAAAATAAAAGTAAAAAGGCATGAGATGATTCTAGTTTTGCTAAAGGTTACCGTTTAAGAGCCACCTATGTCCTTAAAACATAAATGAGCAGAATCCAAATCCTTCGGGACATAATACTAGCTTCCAGTTTGAATTATAGATGGGACTATTTTGTTCCATGTTCTAAAAATAAATATAAACAACGGTGTGGTTTTCTATAAAGTGTTTTCACTCAGGGCCAGGGATAGTTGTTTGGACCAAGAATGCTTTAATCGACCAGGTGTTCCGTTGGCTGATGGAACTCAGACTTCCTCTGAACCCACCTGTTCGGCTTGTCCTTTTGCCCTTTCATAAATTTTCCTGAGAAATGAATACTCGAGCAGTGGGGGTTTGAAATAGGCTGCAGAACGGTCCCCCAGAATGGTCCCCCTGCACAATTTGCATCCCAAATCCCAGAACATGTCAATCTGCCTCATTAGGACAAAACAAACTTCACAGATGTGACTAAATTGAGCAGGTGGAGGAGAAAAGATGAACCTGAAGTGTTAGGATTGTCAGGATTACTCAATGCGATCACAACAAATTGTATCAGAAGGCGGAAGGGGGAGATAGAGACAGAGAGCCAGAGAGACAGAAATGGAAAAACTCTCTTCCAGAGACAGGAAGGAGAGGTCAGAGGGCAGCAGAGACAGTGGAAGGGAGTGAGGAAGATGCCCAGCCAGGGCATGAGTGGGCCTTTAGCAAAGGCAAAGACAAGGAAAGTTCTGGAGACACTCTAGGAAGCATGTGGCCCCCTGCCAACACTCCCAATTCAGTGACCCTTAGGATGGCAAAACAACACATTTGTATTCTTTATGCCTTTAAGTTTCTATTAAGTTTTTTGAACAATAATAGGAAATTGATAGAGATTTCATGAACACACAGTATACAGACGGAATCTAACCCAGAACCTGGGACAAGCCAGCGCAATTTTAGCCTTAAACAGAGCCCCATTATATTCTTAGATGTTTTTCTGAGCTAGGAATTCTGTCTTTTGTGTTGCTGAAGACAAAATCCAGGACTTTACATGTAAGGAGTAATCGCTCCACTGAGCAACATGACCAGATCTAAATTCTATCTTTCTATAGAACTTTCTCTCTCTCTCTTTCTCTCTCTCTTTACTTCAAACATACATTTTTTCATATTTTAAAATTTTATTTAGAATAAAATAAAGTTCAATTAAATTGAATTGAATTTTAATAAGTAACAATTTAATTTTTATTAATAAACAAGGACTGGAGCGATAGCACAGTGGGTAGGGCATTTGCCTTGCATGCAGTCTACCTGGGCTCAATTCCTCCATCCCTCTCAGAGCCCTGCGAGCTACCAAGAGTATCTCGCCTGCATGGCGGAGCCTGGCAAACAACCCGTGGCGTGTTCTATATGCCAATAACAGTAACAACAAGTCTCACAATGGAGACATTACTAGTGCCCACTCTTAGCAAATGGATGAAGAATGGGATGACGGTGCTACAGTGCTACATTAATAAACAAAGCATGCTTTTTATAGTTTTTCATTGTTTATGCATATTTATTCATTTAAATGGCTCCACTTCATTAAGTATTGCAGTTTATAGGGTCAGATTATAAATAAAATTCAGCATCATCTCCCTTACTGTACAAAAATTTTGAATTGTTGACATACCTCCAAGCCTGCTCGGATTGGGGCTGGGCCTTCTCCACCCAGATTTCCCATTTTCCAGTAGCAAGGCAGTCACACCCAAGGACTGCCCCCGGTGCCATGTAATCCTGTCAACGGCCAGCATCCAGAGACTTAAAAGCAAGCTCCTGTAAGCCTACTTCTCTCCCTCTGGGAGAACCTGGAAAACTACTGGGAGTTTCCTGCCCACATGGGAGAGCCTCGCAAGGTCCCCATGGTGTATTAATATGCAAAAACCAGTGACAAGCTGGGTGTCATTCCCCTGACCCTGAAAGAGCCTCCAGTACGGCATCGTTAGAAGGATGAGTAGAGAGAGGCTTCTAAAATCTCAGGGCTTGGACGACTGGAGACATTACTGAGACCGCTTGAGAAATTCAAAGATCAACGGGATGATGATGATGATGATGATGATGATGATGATGATGATGATGATGATGATGATGACGACGACGACATAGCTCAGAAATGAGAGAACAAATTAGAAATAAATTGGAATTTTTTAAATGACAAGTACACACGAATATAAACTGACCTGAATGGATTAAAACTTAGTTGACTGTCAGTCAGTTGAGAATTATAAGCAGCTTTAAAACATTTAATCAAACCAGGGTCCAGAGATAGAGTTCAGCAGTTAAGACGCCTGCCTTGCCTGTGGCCAATCCCGGTTTAATCCGGCACTGCCAGCCTGGAGTAAACCCTGAGCTCAGGTGGGTGTGACCTCTCCTCCGCCCTGAAATGTAATTAAATGAACTTTATTGCTTATTTATGCCAAACTCGAGTGCTTCCCAAAGTGGGCAGTGGGAACGGGGGCCAAGACAGTAGCCTCAGCACATGAATGCTCTCATTTGACTGCTTAAAGTAGGTTTCCGGAGTTGGGCAGCTCTGTTTCTTCATTCTTGCTCCTCTTCTTTTCTTGTTTGAAAAGGGAGCAGCTAAATTTGAGATCCCTTCACTTACAAAAACAGAAGGGCAGATCCCCAGCACCATCAAATATTTGTTTTAATTATTCATAATTAATTAATTTTTTAATTTTAATTTTTTTTATTAATGAGTCACCGTGAAAGTGCAGTTACAGAGTTTTGTGCCTGTATTACGTTCATAATTAATTTAATTTAATGAAAGGTTTGAGGCTCTTCATGTTCCTGGAGCGAGCAGGTAGTATTGGCTACACTGAGCATGTGACAGGGACAAATGGAGACATTACTGGCACAATATGCATTACCAAAGTCCAGTCCCTCTCCTAGAGTTGACTAGAACCTTCTTCCAACTGCCCACCACTTTGGGGAGTCTAGGGTTCATTTTCACCAAACACTGTCTATCCCTTGTGTTGTTTCTGCATCTATCACCTGCCTGTGAGGCGTTCCAGTATTCCTCTTCTCATCACTCTCAGCATGACGCCTTGTAGTCCCAACCATGCTGTAGAAAATTTCCCCTTTTCTTAGAGCTCAGTAGTGTTCATTATGTGCATATTATAATTTCTTTATCTGCTTCTCTGTCAGTGGGCACTTGGCATTTGTTTCCACATCGTTGTTTCACTATTGTAAACCCCCGTCAATGAACAAATCAGATGAGCGTTTGTCTTTTCAAATTAATAGTGTGTGTGTGTGTGTGTGTGTGTGTGTGTGTGTGTGTTCTTGGTATAGATACCCCAGAATGGATTTGCTGAATGATAGCACAGCAGATGGAACGTTTGCCTTGCACGTAGCCGATCTGGGTTCGATTCCTCCATCCATCTCAGAGAGTCCAACAAGCTACAGAGAGTATCCCACCCACCAGGAAGTGCTTGGCAAACTCCCCGTGGCATATTCGATATGCCAAAAACAGTAACAAGTCTCACAATGGAGACATTATTGGTGCCCGTTCGAGCAAAACGATAAACAATGGGAGGACAGTGCTACAGACAGTGTTATGGCAGTTTCAAACTTCTATATTTGTTTCATTTTCTACTTTTGAGTTTGAGCATTGTCCATACTGTATTTCATAGAGGCCGAACCAGATGACATTCTTCCAAATATTCCCTAACATTTTCTTTGTCCTCCTCCAGCATTTGTTTTTGGGATACACACCATTCTCAAAGCCATTAAGTGCAATGTTATTGTCATTTTATTTGTTTTTTCTTGAGAATAAGTGATACTGGGCATGTTTGCCAGGTGCCTGTAAGACCCATACATCTTCCTTGGAGAAGTGTCTTCAACTTTCTCCCCACTTTGGGTTTGTTTGTCTTATATGGGTGCTGGGATTGACCTCTGAGAATGAGTGATACAGCTTGAGCATCAGCCTTTTGTCACCTGGATGCTGTGAAAACACCAATGGGATGCCACCTTCCTATCCAGTAGGACGGTCTTTCTGCTGCAGTGGTCAAAAGAAGTTTTTTAATTTGCTGCTCTACCCTTCATTTATTTTCACTTTTGTTCTCCTTGTCGATGGAGCTCAATCACTGAATAACCCCTAAAGCTAATATCACAGAGTATAGTGCCTGCTTTTGTCTTGTGCATTTGATGGATTTTTTAAAATTAATTACTGGCAGTGTTGATTTTGCTCAAATTCCATAAAAATTTATAAGTCAACATTTAAAATTCAGAGCTCCATTGAATCCTTTCTTAGTTCACATTCTGATTTTAAAGTAGAAAATAGTCTGTAGAAGTTGTGACACTGCATTTCTAAAGAACATCACATGGAACCCTAATATTGTTGGCATAATTCTAGATTGAGCATGTTTGTTAAAAGCTCATCCTGGGGCTTGAGTGATAGCACAGCGGGTAGGGCGTTTGCCTTGCATGCGGCCAACCCGGGTTCGAATCCCAGCATCCTATATGGTCCCCTGAGCACCGCCAGGGATAATTCCTGAGTGCATGAGCCAGGAATGACCCCTGTGCATTGCCGGGTGTGACCCAAAAAGAAAAAAAAAGCTCATCCTGCTCTGGTTTCTTTTTGGGGTACAACTGAAACAACTTCCTCACTTTCTCCAGTCTCCCATTGTTCTGCAGGTCCAGCCCCAACCCACCAAATATCAAGAGGTGATTTTTGTGGTTTAGGGGATAATATAGAATGACATCAACCTTGTATAGCCTTTAATTGCCAAGTGATTATTTTTTTAATTATTTTTTTTGAGTTGCCCTGACATACAGTTACAAAGCTGATTGTGGTTTTACTCATACAATATTTCAACACTCATTCCTCCACCAGTATACATTTTCCACCACCAATGTCCCCAGTTTCCCTCCTTCAACCTCCCCTTTGCCTTTATCTATGACAGGTACTTTCCTTATTTCTGTCTCTGTCTCTGTCTCTGTCTGTCTGTCTGTCTGTCTGTCTGACTCTCTCTCTCTCTCTCTCTCTCTCTCTCTCTGACAACAATGATTGGAAATGGTGACTCTGGATAAGAACTGAGTGCCAAAAACAGGTAAAGAAATAAGCCTGATAGCCTGACAGTACCTGTATTGCAAACCATAATGCCCTGATATTGGATATTAACCTAAAGTGTTTTAAGATTCATCAGTGAATGCCCCCTTTTCTGCCCCCAGAGAAATTTACAGTGCTCTTTTGAGCACCCCAAGTCCTCTAAGTTTATCTTTAACATTTCCTTTGTGTTTTGTTTCTCATTGTTACAATTCCCAAGTCGTTCTTGATTACTTATAATCCCAAATTGCTGATAACTCTGGACTTTGTATTTATAGTGAATTACTTGCGTTTCTATTTCCCCTATAGCCTTTTCATATTTTACTATATAGCAATGTTCTTTGCTTAAACACAGAACGACTGTTAATGCTGTTTTCCTACCATTTGGGAGGTGATTCACGGTGGTATATTTCTACTCCAGGACTTCAGTCATAATTACTTGACTCAGGCTTCAGTTGCTGTAGTTTCTAACACCCCACAAAGGGAGATCCTGCCGTTGACTGGGATGGACCCTGAGCAAGTGACAAGACTACAACGTTATTCAAATGGGACAGTCTAGAAAGCATAAATGCATGGTCTTTATGCAAGCTGTTATCAATTAAGAGACAGGACCTCCATGGGGAAGGACAAGCTGAATTCTCCTGAGGACTTAGTCTAGGATTTACTGACTAAGGCTTGTCCACAGAGCCCAGAAAACTAAGTTTTGGAACCTCTGTTTTTTACTGTGTTTACCCAAATGACTGCAAGTATTAAGCAGTTACTTAATTGCTTAATATTTATAACTAAAGGAAAAGAGAAATGGCAATATAGATGTCTCTGGGAGACAGTATCTCCTTGAGTTAATCTCCCCAAGAGAATTGCCTTAACTAAGACGCTCTACCCCTGTGAATGATCAATCATGCCCATGTGCAGTTCTATACTTTGAACCCCTTCAGATGTTCTATAAGTATGCTAGCAGCTCTGCATTAAATGGGACATTTTGATCATTGATCTGTGGTCCCCTGTCTCTTTGTCTCTCTGCTGCAGAGACCTGGAAAGGAGGGGAGGTGGCACTTGACCACTAAATGCATGTGTCATGGACCCACACACTTTTTTTGAAGTCTGGGATTTCTGTATTTTAGTATTTTACTAAGTCCAGGGAGATTTATGTTAGAAATTGCATCATTTTCCTTCTTGGGGCAGCATGGGGCTGTGGCTTAGTTCACAATCTAGACACATTTCTGCAAGAAGCTGCTGGTACCAAAAGTAGTCTAGCTGGCCTCTGGATCGTGGTCAATCAGCAGCAGACCACCCAGTTTGCATCTTGGCGGAGAGCGCACTGGTACCCCCCCCCATTCTGAGATCACCTGAATGTCCTGCTGTTGCAAGTTCATACCTCTGTTTTTTTTTTCTTCCTGCACCTCCAAGTTCATACCTCCTTAATGGTCCTTATGAGATGGTGGACGCCACACCGTCTTTCCCCAAAAAGGGAAAAAAAGCCAAGAGAGAAAGACCTTCCCCCTCCTGGGCCAGTGGGACCCACACTTTTTGAACTCACACTGCAAAAGGGAAAAGCGAAGACAGAGACAGAGAGCCGAGTGTTATTTTGGCATGCCTGAATTTGCCTGATTTATTACAGAGTGTGCTAAATAACTGTCAGATGTTTGTGGGTTGGGCACTGTCACTGGCATGTGGCTTCCAGGACTGGGAGAGAAATGGATGAGGGGATATATGTCAGGAGTAAACTTGGATTCTGTGTGTCTGTTTAATGCAAAACAGCATTACCTTTCCTGACTGGTAATACCCATTTTTGGGTCCTTTTCTCTCCTCTCAGGTAAAGGACCTTGTCCTTAGTCCATTCCAACTCCCATAACAAAATGCCATGGACTGGGTCGCATACAGGCCACTGGCCTTTATTCTCAGGATTGGGGTATGAAGTCTAAGATGCCAGGGGCTCTGCACTCAGGCTCCAATGATGGTCTTGCAGGTTGCAGGATACTCACTGCTGACTGACTCTCATACAGAAGGAACTCTGACCCTTCCACAACCCCAATGCAGAGTGCTCATTCTGTTCCAAAGAGACAGTCTGTGGTTCAAGTCACTCCCAAGCCTTACCTCCTATTAACATCTATTGCAGGTTGCAATTTTGATGTGTGGAATTTTGGCAAGCATTTTTTTTTAATTTTATTTATTTTTAATTAGAGAATCACCGTGAGGGTACAGTTACAGATTTATACACTTTTGTGCTTATACTTCCCTCATACAAAGTTCGGGAACCCATCCCTTCACCAGTGCCCATTCTCCACCACCCGTAAACCCAGCATCCCTCCCACCCTCCCCAATCCCATCTCCCCCCCACCCCACCCTGCCACTGTGGCAAGGCATTCCCTTCTGTTCTCTCTCTCTAATTAGCTGTTGTGGTTTGCAATAAAGGTGTTCAGTGGCCGCTGTGCTCAGTCTCTAGCCCTCATTCAGCCTGCAACTCCCTTCCCCCACATGGCCTTCGACTACAATGTAGTTGGTGATCGCTTCTCTGAGTTGACCTTTCCCCGGAACGTGAGGCCAGCCTCGAAGCCATGGAGTCAACCTCCTGGTACTTATTTCTACAGTTCTTGGGTGATAGTCTCCCACTCTGTTATTCTATATACCATAGATGAGTGCAATCTTTCTATGTCTGTCTCTCTCTTTCTGACTCATTTCACTCAGCATGAAACTTTTCATGCCCATCCACTTAACTACAAAATTCTTGACCTCCTTTTTTCTAACAGCTGCATAGTATTCCATTGTATAGATGTACCAAAGTTTCCTCAACCAGTCATCCGTTCTGGGGCATTCGGGTTTTTTTCCAGATTCTGGCTATTGTAAACAGTGCTGCGATGAACATACATGTGCAGATGTTGTTTCGATTGTACTTTTTTGCCTCTCTGGGATATATTCCCAGCAGTGGTATTGCTGGGTCAAATGGGAATTCAATATCTAATTTTTTGAGAATCGTCCAAATTGTTTTCCAGAAGGTCTGAACCAGTCGGCATTCCCACCAGCAGTGAAGAAGGGTCCCTTTCTCCCCACATCCTCTCCAACAGCGGTTGCTTTTGTTCTTTTGGATGTGTGCTAGTCTCTGTGGTGTGAGGTGGTATCTCATGGTTGTTTTGATCTGCATCTCTCTGATGATTAGTGATGCAGAGCACTTTTTCATGTGCCTTTTGGCCATTCGTATTTCTTCCTTGGTAAAGTTTCTGTTCATTTCTTCGCCCCATTTTTTGATGGGGTTGGATGTTTTCTTCTTGTAGAGTTCAACCAGTGCTTTATATACCCTTGATATCAACCCCTTATCTGATGGGTATTGTGTAAATATCCTTTCCCATTCTGTGGATAGTCTTTGTATTCTGGTCACTGTATCTCTTGCGGTGCAGAAGCTTTTTAGTTTAATGTAGTCCCATTTGTTGATCTCTGTTTTTACTAGATTGCTTAGTTCCGTGCCACCTTTGAAGATACCTTTATCTTCAATATCGTGGAGGGTTTCGCCAACATTGTCTTCAATGTACCTTATGGTTTGTGGTCTAATGTTGAGGTCTTTAATCCATTTTGATCTGACTTTTGTGCATGGTGTCAGGTCAAGGTCTAAACCCATTTTTTTGCATGTGGTTGTCCAGTTGTGCCAACACCATTTGTAAAAGAGGCTTTCCTTGCTCCACTTCACATCTCTTGCTCCCTTATCAAAGATTAGATGGTCATACATTTGGGGTTGTGTGTAGGGATATTCCACCCTGTTCCATTGGTCTACGGCTCTGCCTTTGTTCCAGTACCATGCTGTTTTAATTGTTACTGCTTTGTAGTAAAGTTTGAGGTTGGGGATGGTCATGCCTCCCATCATCTTTTTCCCAAGAATTGTTTTAGCTATCCTTGGACGTTTGTTATTCCATATGAATTTTAGGATTGCTTGATCCATTTCTTTGAAGAGTGTCATGGGTATATTTATAGGGATCGCATTGAATCTGTATAATGCTTTAGGGAGTATTGCCATTTTGACAACATTGATTCTCCCTATCCACGAGCAGGGTATATGTTTCCATTTCCTCATGTCCTCTTTGATTTCATGGAGTAGCGTTATGTAGTTTTCTTTGTAAAGGTCTTTTACTTCCTTGGTTAAGCTGATTCCGAGGTACTTGATTTTCTGGGGCACGATTGTGAATGGGATTGCTTTTTTCATGTCCCTTTCCTCTGCCTCATTGTTTGCATATATGAAGGCCATGGATTTTTGGGTATTGATTTTGTAGCCTGCAACTTTACTGTATAAGTCTATTGTTTCTAAGAGTTTCTTAGTAGAGGTTTTAGGCTTCTCTAGATATAGTATCATGTCGTCTGCAAATAGTGAGAGTTTGATTTCTTCCCTTCCTATCTGGATGCCCTTAATCTCTTTTTCTTGTCTAATAGCTATCGCAAGTACTTCCAGTACTATATTGAAGAGGAGTGGTGAGAGTGGGCATCCTTGTCTTGTGCCTGATCTCAGAGGAAAGGCCCTTAGTTTTTCCCTGTTGAGGATAATGCTTGCCGTAGGCTTGTGATAGATGGCTTCGACTATCTTGAGGAAAGTTCCTCCAAACCCCATTTTGGCGAGGGTTTTCATCATGAAAGGATGTTGGATCTTGTCAAATGCTTTCTCTGCATCTATTGATATGATCATATGGTTTTTATCTTTACTTTTGTTGATATGCTGGATTATGTTGATTGATTTCCGAATGTTAAACCAACCTTGCATCCCTGGGATGAATCCCACTTGGTCGTGATGTATGATCTTTTTGATGAGTTGTTGGATCCTATTTGCCAGTATTTTGTTGAGGATCTTCGCATCGGTGTTCATCAGGGAAATTGGTCTGTAATTTTCTTTCTTAGTGATGTCTTTGTTTGCTTTTGGTATTAGGGAGATGTGTGCTTCATAGAAACTGTTTGGGAGATTTCCTGTTTTTTCAATTTCCTGGAAAAGTTTGAGGAAAACAGGCAGCAGGTCTTCTTTAAATGTTTGGAAGAATTCGCCAGTGAAGCCATCTGGGCCTGGGCTTTTGTTTTTGGGGAGGTTTTTGATCACAGCTTCAATTTCCTTAACATTGATGGGTCTATTCAGGTATTCCAAGTCTCCTTTGTTCAGTCTTGGGAGATTGTAAGAATCGAGGAATCCATCCATTTCTTTTAGGTTCTCCTGTTTTGTGGCATATAGACTTTCGAAGTAGTCTCTAATGATCTTTTGAATCTCACTGGTTTCTGTTATGATGTCCCCCTTTTCATTTCTGATTCGATTTATTAGGGTTCTTTCTCTTTCTTTCTTTGTGAGTCTTGCTAGCGGTTTATCAATCTTGTTTATTTTCTCGAAGAACCAGCTCTTTGTTTCATTGATCTTTCGGATTGTCTTTTTGGTTTCCATGTCATTAATTTCTGCTCTAATTTTTATTATTTCTTTCCTTCGATCTGGTTTGGGTTCCCTTTTCTGGTCCTTTTCTAAGGTCTTGAGTCGTGAAGTCAAGCTGTCTATGTGGGCCCTTTCTTCCTTCCTGAGGAATGCTTGGAGAGCTATAAATTTTCCCCTTAACACGGCTTTAGCTGCGTCCCATAGGTTTTGGCAGCTCGTGTCTTCATTCTCATTTGTTTCTAAGTATTTTTTGATTTCTTCCTTGATTTCCTTCCTGACCCACTCATTGTTCAACATTGAATTGTTTAATTTCCAAGTGTTTGACTTGATTCTCCGTGTCAGTGAGTGGTTAGCTTCTATCTTCAGTGCATCGTGGTCTGAAAAGATGGTTGACACAATTTCTATTTTTCCGATTCTATTGAGGTATGTTCTGGGGCCCAGTACATGGTCTATTTTAGAAAATGTTCCGTGTGCACTGGAAAAGAATGTGTATTCTTTCTTTTGGGGGTGTAAGGCCCTGTATAGGTCTATTAGGCCTCTCTCTTCAATTTCTTCTTTCAGAGTCAGTGTTTCCTTGTTGAGTTTTGTTCTTGTCGATCTATCTAGAGGCGATAAGGCCATATTGAAGTCTCCGACTACTATTGTGCTGTTAGTGATGTCCTCTTTGAAGTCTGCTAGGAGTTGTTTTAAATATTTAGCTGGTCGCTCATTAGGTGCATATATGTTTAAGAGTGTGATTTCTTCCTGTTGAACATATCCCTTGATAAACAGAAAATGACCTTCGCTGTCCCTTTTAATCTTTTTCAACCTGAAATCTATGTTGTCGGATATTAGGATGGCCACTCCAGCTTTTTTACGGGGGTTGTTTGCTTGCAGGATTGTTTTCCATCCTTTGACTTTGAGTCTATGTTTACTCTGTTTGTTCAGGTGTGTTTCTTGCAGGCAGCAGGATGATGGGTTTAATTTCTGGATCCATTTTGGCAAGCATTTTTTTATGACCACAGCAATCTCTCTGATCTAAGGGAGTTTTCTGGGGTGAGCCCCTGTGGCTAGGATCATTAGGTGTCCGATGTCTGTCCCAATCTGAGGCCCCTCTGGAGCCTGTGTCATCTACACTCTATCTCTTAATTTCCATGGGCCTGCTGAAATATTCCCCTATTTTCCTTTTGCTCTTTCTCTGGTAAAGCCTCCAGAGTCTTTATGTTCGACACTCTAATTATTATCATTCTCAGATGGTGTGTGTGTGGTTCCACCACTTTCCAAATAATGGAAAGAATAAACAAGCAATTTTAGAAAGATCAACCAAACACTAATTTTGTGTCATTTTTTAAATAAATCCTGAAATAACAGTTATTTATAGTGTTCTCCTGAATATTGCTCTCATAGGATGAAATTTCATGGCTAGAGAGAGCACTTTTCAATCTTGACTATGATGATTAAATGCCAAGCAAAAATTCCTAATTCCATAGCAAATGGCATAGTCAAAAGATAATATTTACCTTGTATTATTGAAGTATAGTTGAGTTTTTTGTATTGTCTATGTGCATTAGGGGTTATACTTTTGTATAATTTAAAAAAATAATTTTAAAATTATTTCCATGCTTATCATTGCACACAATTTTACACAATACCTCATGTAGTATACAATAATAATATCACCAATGAGTGAAAGCAACTTGTATCAACACAAATATATTAAATTATTCATTTATTTTAGGAAGGAATGAACTGGAGTGATAGCACAGCGGGTAGGGCCTTTGCCTTGCATGCGGCTGACCCGGGTTCGATTCCTTTGACCCTCTCGGAGAGCCCAGCAAGCTACTGAGAGTATCCCGCCTGCACGGCAGAGCCTGACAAGCTACCTGTGGTGTATATATGCCAAAAACAGTCACAACAAGTCTCACAAGGGAGGCATTACTGGTGCCCACTCGAGCAAATCGATGAGCAATGGGACAACAGTGCTACAGTGCTACATTAGGAAGGAATATTAGATATTGTTTTGGATATTCTCTTTACATTACTAAAGATAATATGAAATTTAAATTATTTAATGTTTTATTCAAATCATGATGCATGCTAATAATTGCTGTGGAGTTACTTACTGGGGGATTATATAATTTCTTGGCAGTACACTTCAACTTGCCACTGGGTTATTTCCCAGTCTATGTTTGTGCTTAATTCTTTTTTTGCCATAGAAAGTAGAAATTGTTCTCTGTGAAGCTTTTCCTCTCCAAAAATATCAAAAAAGTTTGACAGCTATCCAATGAAGATGAGATTAGAAGAACATAGCCAGCCAGACGCAAACCCCAGCCTTGGAAGTGTAAGTTTTAGAGGGAAAGCTGGATTGTGTGAGACGGGGCCCAATTCCTATCGGTTATGTGATTGTATTCTCATGTTGCTCCAGGCACTAAAAGTCACAAGTGGTGACAGGAGGGTCTGAAATCCTTGTAAAATGTGCAGATCCATAAAATCATCCACCAGCAGCTACTCAAAGTTGAATCTGGGAGTTCCTGCAAATGGGCAAAGCAACTACAATTTGCTTTGCCAAGTCAGCAAAAAACAACTCGTCACCACCTTTCTGTCACTGTCACTGTCACTGTCATCCCATTGCTCATCAGTTTGCTTGAGCGGGCACCAGTAACATCTCTATTGTGAGACTTGTTGTTACTGTTTTTGGCATACCGAGTACATCACAGGTAGCTTGCCAGGCTCTGCCATGCGCGTGGGATACTCTCGGTAGCTTGCCGTGCTCTCTGAGAGGGGCGGAGGAATCGGACCCAGGTCGGCTGCATGCAAGGCAAAGGCCTTACCCGCTGTGCTATTGCTCCAGCCCATCACCACCTTTCTATGTTTACTTTTTTTGTTCGTGTGCCTTAATTTATTGAGTCCATTGTTATTGATGGAGATTTGAAGGATTTCCTAGAAAATCAGAAATTGAACCAATGAACTATGCTTTGATTCAACTGTAGTCTACATAATTATCTTATTACTGGTAGTAGCAATAGTAGCTGAAATAATTAGAAAATAATCATCATGTTGTAGCTCTTTGTTTTTGTGTGTGAAATTTTTATTTTCCTGGTTCGTTTTCATTACCAAGGTAACTATACACAATATTTTGATCGTATTCTGTTGAGTAGTGCTAACACAGGGCAGGGGCACTGGAATAATCAAGGTGGGTGGTAATGGATGTATGGGGCACATTCTGTTTGTTTAAAGAAGATATACTTCCAGGGGGCTCTACATGATTTTCTTTTCTGGAAAGGCAAGGCAAGCTGTACAGAGAGGTAGTAAATTAGGTAGGACATCTCACCCCAGACACCTTATATGGTTTCTCAGACCCAACCAAGAGTGATCCCTGAGCATAGAGCCAGGAGTAAACCTGGCTCTCTCCCCTCCTCACCCCCTCCCCTCCCCTCCCCTCCTCCCCTCTCCCTTTCTCTTCCTTCCTCTCTCTCTTTCATTCCCTTCCCTACCCTTACCGTTTCCTCCCCTCCTGTCCCCTCCTCTCCCTTCCCACTCATCCTTCCTTCTCTCCCCTCCCATCCCCTTTGCTCTCCTCAAACATATGTGAGGGGAAAGAAAGAGTGGAACAAATGCTTTACCAGAGTTGGAAAGCAGAATGAGGGAGCTGTATTCCAGGGAGAACCGAGGCATTAAAGACCATGCCTCTCCGAAGCCATTTTCAGAGTCACTTTCTCCTCTTTAGTTCAATGCACTAATTTGTATTTCATAAAATGAACAAAGAAGCAATATGCATAATTTATATAAGAAAATATGTATTTATAACTTTTATTTCAGGACTTTGAAGAATAGAAAATCATGTTTCACAAATTGTAAGTCACAAATTCATGGACATTTTATTATATCTCATTTATCAATACATAGCAGGCAGTTAGCCCAATGATAATAATAAGACACTGATGGTTTTAATTTACAAATCCATGATGATTTATAATGGATTTTACTATTCAATAGTCCAAGTTTAGTGCTTTCTTTCACAGGTAGAAAATTAATGCAGTTATAAGAAAGTTTAAGTTCATTTCTTTAGGAATTTATCAGCCTTATAGGAAAAGCTTATTCACAGTCTTAATTTCTGGGAGCTAAGTAAGTATTGCTCCATAGATAAGCGAATAAAGGGAATGGTGCTTTTTTGTTTTGCTTCTTATAATAATCAACCCTAATCTGACCAGAAGGCAAACGTCAAACAAAACATAATTGAGGGCCATTTTACAAAATGCCAGATCATCTTCATCAAAATTGTCAGTATCACGGAGGTGAAGGAAAGTCTAAGAAAAAATAAAGAGAGAAAATGAAACCAGAGAGATGTAATGTCTGCATGGAAATTGTTACCATGTAGGGGATTCTTAAAAAGAAAATGGGATATGAGTGAAGACTAAGTCACATCTGAATATACTGTGGAATTTAGTAATAATAATATGTCAATTCTTCTTTTAGGGGGGGTTGGGTGGGGGTTTGTTCACACCCAGCGACGTTCAGGAGTTACTCTTGGCTCTGTAATCAGGAGTCACTCCAGGCAGGGTTGGGAAAATATATTGGATGCCGGGTTTCAATCCTGGGTAGGCAGCATGCTAGGCAAAACCCTACTCATTGTTGCTCCAGCCTTAACGTGCCTGTTCTTTCCTCTGTTTAAATGCATTGAAGTGACACTCCAATGTCACTTGCCCACATTGTCACCGTGCCCACATTGGACTCCAATGGCTTTGGGATGAGCCTCTCTTAGAAATGAATGTGCTGGAAAATATCCATATGTGTGTTTCATTAATGAAATCTCCAGGCTTTCACAGAGTCAGATTAGGCTACCTCCCCCATATCTTTGTACCTACAGAAGCATGGCAGTCACGCTCATACCCCAAAGCCACCACCCATTTATAAATTTAATTTCAGCTTTCCCACCCAGGTAATAGTCCCATATTTTCTGAAGCAACATCTCAAACTCTACAACAATGATAAATCAGGAGTAACACACCAGATTGGATGGGATGTTATGTAGAAGGCATCCAGTATCAATTAACAAAATATAAACAAAGAAGGCTTAACCTGTGACAACATCTCAGTCATCTCTTATACAAGGACTTAATGGTTCCCTGGTGAGATACAACAGTTTTCACTAACTTTCTTCTAAGGAAACATTTTGAAATTGTTCTGCTAGCAAGTTATTGATAACAAACAATATAAAATAAATTATTGAGGGCCTGTTACGGGAGTAGGCTTAAGGGGTGGTTGGGAAAATTGGAGGCAATGGTGAAGGGAAGGTGTAATGGTGGTGGCATTGGTGTTGGAATATTGAATGCCTGGAACAAATCATCATGAACAACTTTGTAAATCACAATGTTTATATAAAGTATAAGGGGAAATTTACATATGTAAAATACATAACTCCTAAATATGTAACACAGAATTTCTTTAAAGTTGTTATTAATGTCAAGTGAGACAAGATTATTACCATAATGAGGTTGAAGTATAAAATAAAATTTAATGTAATATAAAATTTTAGATTTGAAAACATATGTATGTAAATGATAGTAGACATTTTATGTTGTATTAAATGGTTTTAATTTTCTTAATTATATAGGCCAAAATCATACGGTAATCATTAATTAACTCTTGTTGATTTATTTTCTGATCATTCCATTTGGCAGTTCTTAAAACTTTGTTTAAATAAGCAATATTAAGTAATTTTGTTATGTGCCAAAGGGGGTAGATTGGGATTGGAAAGGAAACTGAGGGTATTGGTGGAAGAAAGGTCACACTGGTGGTGTTGGAACACTAAATTCTTGAAATAACTGTATAATGAACAACTTTTGTAAATCCTGGTGTTTTTAATCAAAATGAATTAAAATCAAGAAATGCATTTAACCAATGTATTTTTAAAACAATAAGAGAAACAAAGTACAGTGGGCAACAGAACTTGGTATTGTTTGCAGTATTTCTATAAATTAAAGCAGTTTAAAATAAAAATTATATACAGGGCCAAAGAGATCATAAAATGGGGAAAGGACTTGCCTTGCAGCAAATGATCTGGGTTCGATACCTGTAGCCTCTATAGCCCCATAAGCCAACCAGGAGGGATTCTTGAGCATTGATTCAGAAGTAAACTCTGAGCATTGTTTAGTGCATCCCTAACCTCCCCCAAATTAATAAAATAAGTATTTTTGCATAATGCAACTATTATTAAGAAAACCATGGAAAGATTAAATAAATAAAGTTATAAATAAAAACAAGCATTTCAGATAATTGATATCGTTTGCCCTGTATAACTTCGTAGGATGGAAAATTAGAAGATTTATTAGAAAATTTTTTTAAATATTGTAAAATTCATAAAATATTTTAGGTGGTTTTGGGCCACACCCAGCTGTACTTAGGATTTACTCCGGGCTCGGTGCTGACAGATCACTCCTGGTTGACTTAAGAGATCAGAGGTGATGCGGGATAGCAAAGACAGAGGATTTGCTCACACTACAATTTCTCCAGACCCTTTTCTAGAACATTTTAAGAGATGCCAGTAGGGAAACACACACCTCATGGTTAAAATATAGGGTGCAGAGAAACACGCCTGCATCTGTGCAGGTAAAGACTCTTCTTATTCTCTGTTAGGAGATGCACAAGGCTGGCCTGACTCTGTGCCCAGACATCACATTTGGTCTCCTGAATGCAGAGTCAGGACTCAGCAGTCACCCTGAGCACCCTCTGGTTTGCCTGCCAAATCAAAGAAACAAATTAAAACTAATGGCAGGAAGACATTAGGAATGTCTATTCTATATTTTATTCTCAGTAATTTTGCTTTGTTCAACTTCATAGGAAAGGTTTTCTTACTCCAAACAGATTAGAATTAGATACTTGGGAATATTGTTGGTACAAGAGTATTTTAATGATGAAATCATCTTAAACCATTTTCTATCTCTTACCCATTCTTCATTACCATTTTTGGTGAGTCATCAATACCCAGCCATAATGGTTCAATCAAATTGTCACCGTTTGGAGAAATTTTTTTCAGACAATGATGAAAAAAAGTTAGTTCAGTATTTTAAAGACTAATATTGCATAGATACACACAGTTTTTGCTTTTACTGAAAACTAGAAATTGTACTGGGACCAGCAAAAAAAAAGTACAATTGCATCTGAAGCAGGAAGTAAGATATTTGTTTCCCAGGAGGATTCACAATTTCACTTTTTAAAAGATAGGAGGAAAGATATCTTGCTTTATTGTTGCAGATCATCATAGATGTTGACTATTTGGAACCCATTCATTCTCGAAGTTTTGGTTTCGTTTTGTGGATCAGACCTGGCAGTGCACAGAACTTATACCTAGTTCTGTGCTCAGGGTTCACTCCTGGCATTGCTCAAGGACCATAATTTATTCCAGGGATCAAACCTGCATCAGTCAGTGCAAGATCAGTGCCTTATCCTTTGTACTATCTCCCTGGCTCCAGGGTTTATCAATTTAACAGAAGCAATAACTTACTAATGAATCAAAGAACTTAACTTATTATCAAACATTTGAGAATTGCAATAATGCACATATGAGAATAATTTTGATTTTATCCAATAACTTAGTTTTAAACATAAGCACCATTGATCCTTTACTACTGATACCTTTAATATCCTGGATTAGAGGATTTTGAGAATACAATAATTTTTATATTACTTGCAAGCATTTTCCTACCAAAAAATAAGTATTACATATTTAGTATTCCACACGTACTAAAAATAACATGAACGGACCTCCTGGAAATAGGATACATAGGATACTTTGGCTTCACCCACTTTCTGGAATTGAACTCGTCACGTACTATTCTCATATACTACATTTTTTCACACTATATTTCAGATTAATATTTTAGATTTCAGATTAAGTATTTTAAATCTATACTTAATGTATTCTAAATCTAAAAAAATAATCTATATTTCAGATTAAGTATTTTAAAATCATATGGTATTATTTTTATACTGAAAAAGAGAATATACTTTCAATAATTTACATACTAGGGTCTGTTGAGCCTGTGTTCAAGGGCTGACCTTGCATTGACACATGCAGCGCTTGGAACAGTCTTCCCTTCAATGAGATATTGTGGGTGTGGTCACCCCCAAAACAATTGATGTAATAGACTTACAGTGGTAGCCGCTTCATTGTTAATAGTGGAAATATTTCTCTGAATTATAAAAAGAAAACTGCGTGGAAATGGGTAGGCATGCTTTGTGTTTGTGTGCTTTTACCTTACACTAGTAGATACCGTACCAGATTGCTAAATTGTATTATGGATCCTAGTCTGTGAATTTCAAAAGAAAGGCACAGGGGCATAGGGGGGATGAGTGTTTGGTGGCTGAGAGCAACCCCCAGGCTGGTGACAGCAATGGACAGACGCAGGATGGGGGTATGTAGAAACTGGGACCCAGGCCTCAGGCTGGTTGGTAGTCAGTTTATCTCTCTCCTCCCCAGTGTAGTCTGATCTTTCCACTAACAGCGCAATCATAGTCATAGTTTTGGTCACAGTCCCCGTCACCTAGAGTGCCATTATCCTAGTCTCCTCAGAGATCTCAAAGTCCTCTACCTCGTTATATCTTCTTCTTTGTCTCGTTGTAGTCTCATAGTCCTTGTCTTGTCCTCATCCAGTCTCACTTTTTAAAAATTATTTATTTTTTTAATTGAATCACCATGAGAAAAGTTACAAAGCTTTCAGGTTTAAGTCTCAGTCATACAATGATCAAACACCCATCCCTTCGCCAGTGCACATGGTCCACCACCAAGAACCTCAGTATACCCCCATCCCACCCCCCAACCTCCCCCCGCCTGTGTGGCTGATGATTTTCACTTTAATCTCTCTTTTCTTTGATTACATTCAATATTTCAACAGAAAACTCGCTATTAATATTTGGAATTTTCTCCAAATAATCAGACCTGCTGAAAGGCATCATTTGATAATATGTTTTCCATTGCTGAGAATGAAGAGCATATGAGGTCGTGCGGCCAGACCTTTGGATTTCTGGTATTTAGTAATTAAATCCAGAGAAAATTCTTCCAGAACTTGCATCGCTGCAAGCTCGTATCTGTGTTTAGTGGGTTCTAAAAGATGGTGGTCTCCACGCCACCGCCGAAAGGAAAGGCCGAGAGAGAAAAACCTTTCCCTTCCCAGGGCGGCATGGGGCCATAGCTTAGTTCACAGTCTAGAGGCATTTCTGCAAGAAGCTGCTGGGCCTCTGGGATCATTTGTTCAGTCTCTCTTTAGTCATCAAGTTTCTAGTTCTTCTAATCCTCACAGACCCTCTAGTCCTCAAAGACCTCAAAGTCCCAATTCTCATCCCCCCCTCTTTCCCGTTTCAGCATACTTATATAGGAATTACGAAGGGTGGGGTTTACGCGTAGATGGGGTTAAACATTTTCACAACAGCAAACAGTGGTAAAGCCACTCTTTTACTGAGGGTTCAGCAATCCAGATTAATAGGAGACTCCACTCAAGAGCAGGATTCCATCCAGGGTGCATTGCTTTCTCCTTTTCTCTACTAGTAATCTATTTAAATAATGATAGTAAATGTATTTCTTTAATATTTCTAGTCATTTTTATGAAACAGCAAGACATATATTAAGCTTAAAGTTTGGCTCTTCCTGGGGACATCTTGCTATATATTCCAGACCACAGTCCTCAGGCCAGGTTAGTCTTTCCTAATCCCAGCAGGGTCCTTATTTTTTTGTGGGAGTCATGATAAAGTTTGTTCCCCATGCTCTTAACTTATTAAACTTATGGCACTTAGCTTGTCTCCTTTCGATGCCAGGGTAGCTTACAGCTTGCCCTGGATCCATCTAGTCCCTTCGTCGAGACCCTGCTTTTGGAGTACTAGGAACTAAGGGCAATTGAGGCTTAAATCTAGTAAATATAGATGCCCAGGAGTAAATGTTATTTTGGAATCAATTAACTGCCATTTTACAAAGCATAGCATGAACTGTCTTCCTATGTCTATACCAAAAGGACATTGCTAAACAAACCATGCAAATGACATAAAGAGAAGAGAAAGGCAATATAGGATTATTAGTGCCTGATGGAATTGGGTGTGCCTCAGGGCACTGTTGTGGGATTAACTCAATAAACCTCCCTGTGGGAGGAGCAAGGACAACCCAGTGTTATCCAACACTAATACATACATATATATATATATATATATAAAATATATTTTGCTTTTTTGCATGTTGGATCACACCCAGCAATGCACAGGGGTTACTCCTGGCTCTTCACTCAGGAATTACTCCTGAAGTTGCTCAAGGGACCATATGGGATGCTGGGAATTGAACTCAGGTCAGCAGTGTGCAAGGCAAATGCCCTTACCACTACTATCTCTCCAGCCCCTAATCTATTTCATTTTCTTGTTGGAAGCTATGCTATACGCCTCATATATTAAGTTCAAAGAACTTTCCTTCCATTTTCTTACTATTGTTCATGCTAATTGTTGATAAGTCTAGTTAATCCCTAAGGTTTTAACAGCCTCTCTGTTCACCCTTTTTAACGTGCTGTATTGGAGGTTCTTTCAGTGTCAGGGGATTAAGGCCCATTGTTGTTACTGTTTTTGGCATATCAAATACACCACGGGTAGCTTGCCAGGATCTGCCATGAGGGCGGGATACTCTCCCTAGCTTGCCGGACTCTCCGAGGGGGATGGAGGTTTTTAGGGTGGCCTCTAATTGCCATTACAGGTGTGCCCATGGCTCACACCATATTTGAACCTCATCAAATATGGTGCAGTAATTATAGAAAATGGGTATTAAGTGTCTTATGATATGTCCAGAAAGCGGCCTGGAGCGGGCGGTGGCTGAGTAGTGGAGGTAGTGGAGGTCGACCGATGAGGTGTTTATCTGGAGCCAGTAGGGTGGGGTCATCTGGGTATGATCCATGGGGCACTGAAGATTGGGGGAGGCAGACAGAGGATCTCTGTTTCTGGGACCCGTTGAGCCTGGAGTCCAAGGTCACAAAGTTCTGCTTTCCCTGGTTCTGTGGGGCTTCTCTCATGCATGAGACTCGGCCTGAGTGTCTGGAAAGCGGCCTGGAGCGTGGCAGTGGCTGGATAGTGGAGACTACGAAAACGGAGACTACCAAAACAAAGAAGGACTAAAATGATTATCTGGACTTTCAATGCACGTATGCTGGCAAAACCTTCGATTGACTATCACTTGTATCACTTGTCATCCCATTGATCTTCTATTTGCTCGAGTGGGTGCCAGTAATGTCTCCATTTGTCCCTGTTGCGTGCCCAGTGATATCTGCTTGCTCCAGGCAAAGGAAGAGCCTCAAATCGATCATTCAGGGATTTGACGAAGAAATCTGACCATCTAGTTGGTGGGCTGCTGTGAGGTCTTCTGACGTCCCGTGGAATCCAGTCAGTAACAGCTCTAGTCCAGCGGTCATCTCTAAATCGCATTACATGACCGGCCCATCTGATTTTTGATGCCTTGGCAAATGAGACAGCAACCCTGATATTTGACCATCGATGGAGGTCAGAACTCTGGATTCCTTCTCTCACTTGAGCAAGACGTGAAACTCCTAGCAAAGTTCTTTTAGGATACCTCCTTGGGATACCCTAATAGCGTTCTCATCCTGTTTGCAATTTCGTTGTGGAACTATCCACTGGAAGACTCCCATGTGCAATGTTTAGATTTGGTCATCTGGAACTGTGAGTTACCATGGATGGTCTTGGTCAACATGATGAACTCAGACAGTCTCTCACACTGTTCAGTCCATTCTAGTCCATGGATCCTGATGTGGAGTTCTTCAGGCGACTGTCTCGATGGTCCTATCTTGGCATTAAATTCACCAACAATGATCTTGTAGAAGGTGTGGTCTTCTTTATAGAACTTCTCCAGCTCCATGTAGAACTTCTCAATTTCTTCTTTTTCGTAGTGGGATGTTGGTGCGTAGATGACGAAGATAGAAACTACCGGCAGTGAGCCACATCTGTTCAAGCATAATTGTCTGATCTGGGTTGTTAGGCAGTCATGGAGGTCATTAATATCCAAGTTATGTAAAGTACTGGTAGAGCTCTCAAAGAAAAATTTCAACCCTATCCACAAAATGTGGAGAGGAGATAAACAGGAGCTTCTTCAAAGAAGAAATACAAACGGCCAAAGGCCTTTGATAAGAATGCTCTATATCACTAATCATCAGGGAAAGGAAAATCAAAACAACAATGAGATACTACCTCAGTGAGACTGGCGCATATCAAAAAGAACAACAACCAGTGTTAGTGAAGAAGTGGGGGGAGAGGGACTCTCATTCACTGCTGGTGGAAATGGTGACTTATCCAGCCTCTATGGAAGACAATATGGACAGTACCCCAAAAAAGAGCAATTGAGCTTCCATTTGACCCGGTAGTTCCACTCCTGGGAATATCTTCAAGGACCAGAAGTACAATGCAGGAAAGACATCTTGACCGCATGTTTATTGCACCACTATATATGATAGATAAAATATAGAAGCAATGTATAAATTTTAAGTTTCTGGACCCCAGATCAAAGTAATTTTAGACATTTTTAGGATGTTAAGAAAATTTTCCTAAAAATAAGATCACCTTTTTAAGTTTTTATTTTTGATAAGATATCCATAGTTGATTTGTAATTCTAAATATTACTAAAACACAAAAGAAGTTGCAAAAAATGTTTATATGTCTGTTATGAACAGCCCTAAAAGGAATATTTTGAAATGTCAAACCCTTTCACAAGTATTCAACTATACTTCCAGGATTTTACAATAATAACTTCCTGCATTATTTTTCCATTATTTTTCCATCCTCTAAGTGACAATTCTAAATGTCACTGAAGCCGATGACCTGTTCCTTGCTTAAAAAGTCTATAATTAATAAATCACATAGAATAGATATTTATGCTGTCATTTTCTTTTCTAATGCATTGATGTGATCTTCTGTTATATTCAGAACTTCAATGCACACATTTTTGAAACAAATAGCCATTTATCCACACAAGTATAGCACAGCGGGTAGGGTTTTTGTCTTGTACTTGGCCAATCCCTGGCTCGATTACTCCATCTCTCTCGGAGAGGCTAGCAAGCTACTGAGAATAGCCCACTCACATGGCAGAGCCTGGCAAGCCATCTGTGCCAACAACAGTAACAAGTCTCACAATGGAGACATTACTGGTGCCTGCTTGAGCAAATTAATGAACAATGGAATGACAGTGCTACAGTGTTATGTAATTTAAAATTTTTGACAATTATAAATAATGTGCTTATACACATTATATTTATAGGAAAACCATGAATAAAAATAAAACTCAAGTAATATTTGAACAGTATAGATCAAAGACCAAGTAATATTATTCTGCGTATGAAAATATGATTCAAAATGAAAACTTCCAATAATTTAATTATGGTATTTGTTAAAACTAAATAGAAAAAGACACCCATTGATTTTAATATGTTTTAAGCGTGCATTAATATGAATTAACACATAATTACAATTGAAACAAAATAGATTCTTAGTAAGGGAGAAAATATATGGTAGTCTATTATTATATAATTGAAAGTAAATATAATAGTAATAAAATTAAAACAAAATGTACACGCAATAACCAGAAATAATTTAATTTCTGTTATATATTTAATATTTTTAATGAAATAATTTGTCAATCTATTTAAAGAAGCAGAAAAAAATGATATGCAAATCAGCAAGCAAAAAACAATACCAATTATAGTTTTATGCTATTTATGATTCATCTATATAAACCCAAGAGAATCAATTAATGAAGGTAAACAAAGAATAAGAAATAAATAATAATTACTTAAACTCTCAGGCATTTTAAAATCAAGATACTTTTAATATATCATACCTCATAAATGAAATAATCATGTAAATACCATTGAAATATCAAAGTTGCAAAGCAACATATAAGAATTTTATATTAGTGACTTGTTTGTAATGCCATAAATGTATGTAACTGCATAAAAATAAGGGAATTAGATAAAGATACTAAACATCTTACAGTGAATTCTTCTAATATTTGAAGTTTTGAGTATCATCTAAATAAATTTATAAACAATCTAATGGCAATTTTTCAGCAAACCAAATTAGTTTTCAAGTTAGTTGAAAGCTAAATAAAAATATGTGAGGGTACAAAAGCAACATTTTTTTTGTAAAACAATGAGAAAATGTATCTTCACAAAACCTTTAATGTATTAATATATTGTTTGGCTTGGTGTCTACATTTAAAAAACTAACCCAATGTGCAATTTATTTTCTATGTTATAATATGAAGATACTGAGTGATCTGGTCAATATAAGTAGTCATGGATCTTATTGTAATTTGTTACAATTTCCTCCCTATTGCATTTAACTGCCTCATATTACATTTTACTTTATAAAAATGTGTATTTTTCAGACCTCCGGAGCTTAGCCACAGCCACAGCCATGCTCAAGGCCCCTCTCCACATGTTCAGATGAGCCTCACGCATGAAGGAACCGGCAGAGGAACCCAGGTGTGTGGGACCTGGGGCTGAGACCTCCAAGGCTGCTCGGATCCTCGCATCAGGACTGGGTCTCTTCCATCCAGATTTCCCATTTTCCAGTAGTTAGGCGGTCATACCCAGGGATTGCCCCCGGTGCCCTGTAATCGCACCAAGAGCCAACATCCAGAGACTTAAAACCAAGCTCCCAGACATCTTATAGCCTACTTCTCCCTCTGGGAGAACCTGGCAAACTACCGAGAGTTTCCTGCCCACATGGGAGAGCCTGGCAAGCTCCCTATGGTATATTAATATGCCAAAACCAGTAACAATTTTGGGTCACATTCCCCTGACCCTGAAAGAGCCTCCAATGCGGCATTGTTGGAAAGGACGAGTAAAGAGAAGCTTCTAAAATCTCAGGGCTAGGATGAATGGAGAGGTTACTGAGACTGCTCAAGAAATTCGATGATCAATGGAATGATGATGATTATGATGAAATTTGTATAATGCCTTTTTATTTTGAGATATATAGTGGCATTTATAGTTTTTTATCATTATACAACTATTTTAAAGAGTTTTACACACACACACATATATATATATATATAATTATATGCATAGTGAGGCAAATAGCAAGACAGAAAAATCTTTGTTGTTTGTTACCAAGGGATCTGAAAATCTGAGGAGAGTGAAGTCAATATAAAAATGATAGAATACCTCCTTATTTCCCTTTTTATGCTCTACAATGCTTTAGCAAAATCATCCATCCCACTCATGCTAAACTGCTTTTATGGAGGAGACTTACTTTTGTTACCGCAGAATTACTTGCCTGGGGGACTTCATACTCTGATGTTTTTCTACTGGCAGCTGTGTCAACTCAGGGCATCGAGTGATTTTTTTTTTATTGGTTAAGATTAAAAGTCAGAAAAGAAATGAACCTACAGCTTCCCTATATGCAGAGTGGATTTGAGTTTGGAAGATTATTATTTTATTGTCATGAATCAGTTAGAATTATTTGTTACTCTCTGTCTGACAGGATGAGCATCTTTATCACAATATTTCCTGACATCCAACCCTGTCCTCCAGCCTGAGCATAACTCGAAGCTCAACAGAGAGGACCAGGACTGCTGAACCAATGATGGTTTCCCTGGTGCAAAGGGAGGACCGCTCACGGGGATTGAGGCTAGTTAGTGGACGTTCGGTGAGCAGGCCAGAGAGCATTGGTGGAAGTAAGTGACAGAAGTTTGCTCCTCATCTTCTCTGGGTGTTCTGGGGCCAACACTGCCTTCTCTGCCTACTGTTTAAGAAAATTGAGAGATATAGGTGTGAGTCAAGAAGTAGCTGGCGCTGTCTAAAATCTACACCCTGGTTTATTGGAAGATCTTGAATGAGTTGATGTTGCAGAAGCAGTTGGAAGCAATTTGGATGACTATTTCTTCTTCCGTGTGGTGCCTCAGTTGATATTTTTTCCTCCAAGGCTAAAGAGATGAAGTCTGGTCACATTATATGAGTGAATGTGTTTGACTCAAAGTCCACTAATATCCACTACATCGTGTAAATAAACAAACAACAACAATGAAATCACCTTCACAGCAACCACTGGGTTGTGTTGTACTCAAGTGTGGATAACATGGTCAAGCTGTATAGGCACAAAAATTTAACCCTGTTGAGCTGGATGGTTTGTTGAAGAGAGTTTCTTACCTGTCGTAGGAACCAAGAGCAGTGCAGATTGAAGCCTACGTTTTATCCTTTCTTCTTGGCTATTTCATTTGCCAATTCAGATGATCAGTTACCGAGATTATGAGCTAATAGGAAACTCGTGCTTGTTTTCTGAAGACCACAGTGATTTTAAAGGGAGATAAATTGGTAAAACAGTCATAGAATAAACAGGGACAAAGGTAATAATGCAGGGATTGGAATTCTGATGTAAGACATAAGCACTCTTAAAAATGTCATGGAATAAT
This sequence comes from Sorex araneus, assembly GCF_027595985.1. Classification (NCBI taxonomy): domain Eukaryota; kingdom Metazoa; phylum Chordata; class Mammalia; order Eulipotyphla; family Soricidae; genus Sorex; species Sorex araneus. Next base: position 104,629,970 of record NC_073302.1, read on the forward strand.
ATTCAAAGAAGAAGCATAAAAGCTTTTTTAACTCAGAGTCAAAATGGAACTTTCAGAGAAGTACATCTAAAACTATGTGTGGAGCAAAAACTTTATAAATGAATTAGATATCAAAATAGTTGAAGGACATATTATGGAGTTTGGAGGTGATAGTTGGTAGACTACCAGAAGTCACTAAGAAGTGAAAACGATAAGAAGTATACTCAATTACACTGAAGGAACATTAGTGACAGGCAGAAATAGAGATGACATTATGGTGATGGACGGGAGTATTCACTTATCATATAATTAAAGGCCCGGAAACAGATAAGAGACAGAGAAATTGAAGGAAAGCTTTTCAATAACTACTAAGAAAAAAAATGGTAAAAGCATATAATGTTTAAAGTTTCTGAGGTACTATGGAAGGATGGAGATCTGAATCTTTCTCTGGGAAGCAATGAATCTTAATTAATCTTAATTTCAGGAATATTAAATTGGACACATTTTTAATCTTGCCAATACTTATTATATATCAATAGTTAATATCAGGTCTTTATAAACAATGATACCAAATGAAGACAAACCCTATTTAATATTTAAAGCATTTGAGGAGGAATTGCAAATTTAAAACTATCTGGCAATTTGTAATAGGTATTTCTGTTTACTGATTAACACCAGGATATAGATAAGGGTGGAGGAAAACACGAGAAACAGAAGGAGTAAGGAAGGGAGAGAGACAGACAGACAGACAGACAGACAAACAGACTGACAGACAGAGACAGAGACAGAATTTATAGGGGGGTAGCATGGTATTCAAGCAGCAGCTAGAGTTTTAAATAATTTACATCATAAATGTTATTTTTCCTTCTTTTCTCTATAAGCTATTTGATAAAATCGATTTAGAGAAAACAGAAAAGTCTATATTCTTAATTTTACAGAGTAAGTCCATAATGAAACTAAGTCACTTTTTCATATGATATTAAAAAAATCATGTATAAATTAGTGCATCTATTTAAACATATGGTAGTTAAGCAAAATTATGCATTTTAGTAATATACTTTAGATAACATTTTCAATCACTTACCAAATCTTTAAAACTATGATTCCTGAAAATCACATATGCATTCTCCGAGGGCTGTAGAAAATAGGCAGCTAGAAAAGGCTTTGTTGACCCATACTTTAGATTGTTTTCAGGGAGGATGGTGTTCACTCTTATTCTCACCTTATCTTTAATTCATTCTAAAGCATGTTAAGAGTTTTCACATATTCACTTTATATTTATAAACACCAAATTTCTATTTATTCTTGGTTTTTTTGGGGGGATATGCTCAGTGATGCTCACAGCTTACTCCTGGATCTGTGCTCAGGGATCACTTCTGGTAGGCTCAAAGGACCATATGGGGTGCCAGAGATTAAATTCTGGTCAGACACAAGGTAAGTGTCCTGTCCACTGTATGATCTCTCCAGTCCCCTAAAGGTAAAAATTCTAAACTACCTATATGTAACTTTTGATTCCCGCATCTACTCCCTCCTCCCCCACCAATACCTATTATATCGTTTTCAACCCATGTATTGCATTTTTTATACATTTGTGAATTGTATATTGGGGCCATAGGATCAAAGATGTTTTGTAATATAGTAAGAAATTAACAAGTAGCCTTTCACATACACTTTATACTGTGCACGGGCCTCTGTAGAAAGAATGAATTTTGGATTATCTAGCAATATTCAACTACTAAAATTTTGATCATCTCAAGGCTTGAGTATCAAGAAAACAATGATAATATATTCATAAAATTCTTGTACTCAGCAAAAAATCCTTTTACTAACCCATTCCAGGAGCTCTTTGTATAACCTTAAAAATTTAAAGAAGGAACAATACTCAGTCAAAAAATATATATATACATATATATGTGCATATATACAGATGTATATATATACATATATATATATAATCTCTGATTGCTTCTTCCTTGAAATCCTTTTACTTTTCCTTCAAAAGGAAAAGAAGTAAGAAAATCTCAAAGCTTTACGTATAAAAGTTACTGACAAGTTTCAGACCATGTTTTTCTCTGGGTAATAAAAGACTTTTCAGTAACATGAGTCATTAAATTTCAGACTCATTGCATTTAGCAATACATTACCATATAGGTGCATAGAAGAATAGAAAGTTGCCACTTAAGAAATTTCAGGTTTGTGGTGAGCGTTGGAATCCTGCTGCTAAGTATAAAACTATTTTTCTTTCATAATGAAGCCGCTAGAGAGATAGGATTTAAATTAATTAGAGTGATCATATAAATCCATGCTTATGTGAAGTGTTAGACTACCAATTGTCCAGAGGCAAATGAGAAAATGATTCCTAATATATTGTCAGATAATTAAGATCATAAATATGTTTGACTGCTTTTTTTTCTGTGTTAATAATAATATAAAGTCTGTGTTGTCAGATAATTTTAATTCTATAAAACTGATTCCTTGTTGAGACCAGACTTTGATATGAAAGAATTTAGCCTCAGGGATACAGGATAGATTTCCATATTTCATCCTGGCAAGGATTATGTTCTACAGTTCAGATTTATGATCTTCTAAAGAAGGATCTATGCATGAGATAGTTGTATCATAAATCAAGCATTATGTTGTATCTAGTAATTACCAAAAAGTGATTAGGGTCATTTTGTAAGACCTATATTTTATTTTCAAAAATCTATCTAAATTAATATCTTAAATATAAGACCAAATAATATCTTATAGTTATCATTTACATTGTTAAGATGCTCAGAATTATTTACACAGGTTTTGTTGTTGTTTTTGTTATACTGGTGTTTTGTGTTTTTTTGGATCACACCAGGGGTGGTATCAGGCTTATTCCTAGCTCTGTGCTCGAGAATCACTCCTGGTGGGGCCCAGGGGCCCATAAGGGGTGCCAGGGATGGAACCCTGGTCTGCCCTGTACAAGACAAGCACCCTCTTTGCGGTACTATTGCTAGGTTCCTAATTTAGACAGATTTAACCTTAAATAATGGCCCACACTGCTACATTTTATTCCTTTGAGTTATTTTGAATGATAAATTATTGTTTACTTTAGTGCCTTTTTATTTCTCACAGGCCAGAGTGAATCTGATTACCTTTGGGCATCAAATAAATAACTTAACTGTCTTGAATAATTAAAAGAAAAATTTGTCATAGTAATTTCTTCTTGATTCATTTGTTTCTTTGCTATCTAGTGTCAGAGATTTACTTTCAGTGTCTTAGTTTCTTAAATGGTTGGAATTAATTTTCATTCTCTCTAAATTTCTATGAGTGACTAATAATCTGATTTATGAATTTATATGGTTGTAATTTTTTTAACTTTAAATAAATGAAAATTTCTGTAATTAAAAATAAACTAGTTAGTTCATTGAAGTAGCCATATTTTAAGCGTCTAAAACCCTCACTGAGCCACTGGGACTCTACTAGAAATTATTGATGTATAAGCATTATGAACATTTGAATAGTGATGGAAAGTCCTATAGGAAAATATTTGCAAGAAAATAGTCGATTATATGTAGGGCTCAGACCTTCTAGGTAAGATTAATCTCCTGGCTGATACCACTCTTCTACCCGGGGTGGGGGGATGAGCTTGTAGAAAACTACAAGCAGAAATGAAGAGTATGAAAGGGGATATTAAAAATGAGTCATTATCAGCTCTGAGCAGTAGAATTACAGCAATTGAAGAAAAGATAAAGAGGCTTCAAGAGGAGACTAAGGAAATCTTCAAAAACCAGCAGATAATGGAAAAAAGGCTCAACATAAATGAATTAGAAAACCAGTGAACTGTGGGATGAGCTCAAGAGGAAACAGAAGAATCACGGGATCCGTAAGGATCAGGAATTTGATGAAGAGCCAAGAGTTAAAGAATTCATACTTATGAGTAGTCTAGAGTTCTAGAATATAGGCAAGCAAATAGAGGAGGGCAAAGGGTCCCAGAGTAAGCAGAATCAACTACAACTCCAAGGCAGGAGGCTGGAGAGATAGTGCAGTGGGTAGGGCCTTTGCCTTGCATGTGGCTGACCCAAGTTCAATCCCCAGCATCTCATATGATCCCCTGAGCACTGTCAGAAGTGATTCCTGAGTGCAGAACCAGGAGTAACCCCTGACCATGACCAGGAATAGCCCTAAAATACAATGAATAAATAAATAAATTAAATAAATAAATAAATAAAAACTCCAAGACAAACTGCTCAGTAGAACAAGAAAACAAAGCAAAACACAATAAACCCAGACACATCATATTGAAAGAAACTAGATCACAAAAGAACTTACTTGCTAAGGAAAGTATATAAGATTCGCAGCACATCTATCAAATATGGGATCCTATGAAACCAAAGATTGGAGGAATATAGTACAAAAAATAAACAAAATGAACACTTCTCCAAAAATACTCTATATAGTTAGATACAGACACATAAGGAGTATCTTTAATATAATATTTTCTAATATAAAGTACAATTATTATATTTATAATATATTTTAATATTTTATAATATAACATTTTCTTAATATAAAACAACCTTTCATTAATTTTATTGTTTGGCTCATACCAGTAGTGCTCAGGGCTAACTCCTCACTCTGTGCTCAGGGATCATGCTTAGTGGGTTCGGGAAACCATATGGGTGCTGGGAAAAAAATTCAAGTGGGCCAGGTGCCAAGTAAATTCTCTACCTGTTGTACTTACAGTTTTGGCCCTCAATATTCTCTTTCTTGAAAGGGAATTTAAAATAAAGCACTATATGCTTTATAAACCTATTCAGACTTTCCACTTGAAGCTTTTTAATCCTCTTCATGCTTATATTTTACACTTGGTTGTACTTATTTCATGTAAACTCTAAAATATATTAGCACAGACTTTTTAAAAGGCTATATTTCTTATAGGGAAGATATGATAATTACCACAATTATTTCCAAAACAAAATAAAATTTAATTCAATATATTTTAGATGTCAGGACTGAGAAATATTTATGTCAATGAGAATAGACAATAGCACTGTCATTTTCCTGTTCATCAATTTGCTTGAGCGGGCACCAGAAACGTCTCCATTGTGAGACTTGTTACTGTTTTTGGCATATCGAATACTCCATGGGCAGATTGCTAGGCTCTTCCATGCGAGTGAGATACTCTCAGTAGCTTGCTGGTCTCTCCAAGAGGGGCAGAGGAATCGAACCCTGGTCGGTCATGTGCAAGCAAACACCCTACCAGTTGTGCTATCACTATAATTTCTTTACATAGGTTAAAACTATAGCAATCATTCATAGCAATATACTTCTATTTATTTATTTTCTGATCATTTTATTTGCTCCTCCAAAGCATTTTGGAGCAGGAGATATGAACTAACTTTTTTATAGCCCTGCCAAGGGGTCAAGCTTGAGTGTGAGAGGGAAACTAGGGGATTTAGTGGGAAGAAGGGCACACTGGAGGTTGGATTAGTTTGGGGACATAGTATGCCTGAAACAACCCTATTATGAACAACTCTGTAAAGATTGATGCCCTAGTAAAAATGAATTAAGAAAAAAAGGAAGACAATTTTTTATCTCTATGTGAACTTTTTTAACTGAGAGAAATATTTAGATGGCACTGAAGTGATAGTACCAGGGGAAGGGTGCTTGCCTTGCATGCAGCTGACCTGGCTTCAATCTCTGGCACTGCATATGATCCCCTGAGCCTGCCAAAAGAGATCCATGAGCACAGAGCCAGGAGTAATTCCTTAGCACCACTGGGTGTCGTTGAAACCCAGCATCCTCCAATGACCTCCCCTGACCCTTACATGCACACGAAGAGCTGTTTAGTCTTTGGCTTGGCAGCCCACTATATCTAATTATTTTATGTTTTAATATATAATAAACAAAATAGGTTTTTCATAGGTATTCTAATAAATCAAATAGCACCCAGGATTAGAAACAACGAATAACATAAAGCGTTTTGATAGATATTCAGATTCAGAATCAAACTCCTTTGGGATTTTACCAAAGTAGGGAATGCATGAGAGGTTGGGTTTTTTGTTTTGTTGTTGTTGTTGTTGGGGGGTGGGGGGGTGGTGTTAGAACCTTGTATGCAAGAAACCTTACCATGAACGGTATTTTAGATCACAGTGCCCGCATAAGATGAATTAAAATTGAAAAGAACATTTTAAAAGCTATTTGCATACGTATAAAATGCCTCAGTTAAGCTCTTATTCCTGTGCATTTACATGTCAATTAAGCAATCCCACCACTATATATTCAGTAATGATAACATGTCAGATATAAGGAATTCAAAGAAAAATCCAGTAAGGTCTCTATTCTATTATTCCCCCTTTGGGGTGGATTTTACGAGAGGTTCTCACGGGCCCTACGGACACTTTGGGAAATTCTCAGCCAACCAGGCCTGTGGCTCAATGCAAGGGATCATTGATGAGGTGTTTCTGGCCTCTCCCGTGTTACTCAGAGACATCAGGGCTGCGTCCAGACAAGGTCAGGTAATCCTTGGTCATAAGCTCTGGTGGCCAGGTCATTAGCTCTTTGCCTTCTGGTGAGGTTCCAGGACATAACGTTGAGACAACATGAGTTTGGGGAATACTGACTTTTAGGAGAGAAAAGATTGACACAATGCTGCAGGCATACAATTTGCATCTTGCTGTGCATTGAGAAACACAAGAGGACCTGACACAGAGCTCCATAAATCTCTACTATCTCTTTATTTACTCTTAAATCCATTTGATATATATTCTTGGACAATGTAGCTAAGTGCCAGCAAACGTGTCCCAGAAGAGAGCAAACTCAAAACAGCGATAACCTCGCATGATCTTGAAAACGGTGCCAGAGAGATGAATATCATGGCTTTTGTTCACCCTGATGGATGCAAAGCGGCCACTTTACATATTTCTTCTTGCCAAAGATCTTAACACCCTATTTTCAAGACTGTGCATCGCTAAAAGCTCTCAGCTCTCACGTTCCATTTTCAGGTTGGATGAGCAGTGCTAGCCTTATGCATATAGCTTTATAGGCCATGAATAACACCTGCCACTGACTTTGTAATGGCTCCTGAAAGAAAGGGTTTGGGTCAGAGTAAACCAGCTGCCACTGTCTATACTCTTGAGACACACACACTCAGAGGAAGCAAGGATACTGCTCGCTGGAGAGTTTGGAAGAAAAAAGCACTCACAATACATGCTTATTATTGTATTATTTTGAACCAGAGAATGGCTATGTGTCTTGTGCTATTTTTATTTTCTGTCGCTGTTGTAGATCCATAAGAAAATTTGTATTTTTCTGTTACATTGGAATTATTTTATTAAGTACATCTGTCAATGTCCACTACAATGACAGAGGTAAATGTTTTATCCTCCAAATTTGTAAACAATTAACTGGCTAGCGGCTGATAGTCTTAAATTCAGACTTTTGCTAAAGTCAGTGAACACATATTGTTTATGTAGAAGTAAGACTAATAGTTCTCTTTCTTACACAAAACATATATTTAAATAAAAATATGGGATCAGACATTATAAATTCAAGGTATAAGCTATGTACACAATGAAAAGAATTGCTTAGATGTTAATATACCTAATTCTAACACAAATGATTTTTCTCATTGCAAAAAAAAGTCACACATATTTCACCTTATAATATTTGTATATTTTCATTTTTTCTAATTCTGCATATTTATTTATTTTAATTTGGGGCCAGACCTGGCAGTGCTCCAGGCATACTCCTGCTTCTGTGCTCAGGGATCACTCCTGGAACAGTTCAGGAACCACATATGGTGCTAGAATCAAACCCAGGTCAAATGAGTATAAGGCAAGCATCCTAACTGATGTACATCTATCTCTAAAGTCCTTTTATTTTTTATTACTTTTGGTTTTGGGGTCACATATCTTTATGCTCAGGGCTTACTCTTTGCCCTGTTCTCGGGGATCACTCTTGGTGGCCTCAGATGAGTACATATGGTTGCCAGTATCAAAATCTGGTTGGCTGGCTTGCAAGGCATACACTGTACTAACTCTCAAGCCCCAAATCTTTATTCCATTATTATAATTATTGGAATTTAAATCACATACCTACAATATTTTCAATACTTAAGTCACATACTTACATACTTACAATAATGTTAGTTCCTGTGAGTTTGATACAGTTTTCTCCTCACTATCATTAAATTTCCCAAGATAGTGCCCCAACACCCTCATGCTTCTTCTAGTCCATTCCACACCCCACAACAATAATAATCTCAGTTTGGACACTCAAGGCTCAAAAGAGCCCATCTTTGTATGACTCAATCCATTCTCTTCTTCTTCTTCTATATCATTGTATCACTGTCATCCCATTGCTTCTCAAGCGGAAACCAGTAACGTCTCCATTGTGAGAATTCTTGTAACTGTTTTTGCATATAGAATAGACCGCTTTGCTATGCTGGCAAGATACTCTAGGTAGCTTGCCGAGCTCTCTGAGAGGGATGGAGGAATCGAACCCAGACCAGTTGCGTGCAAGGCAAACACCCTACCCACTGTGCTATCGCTCTAGCCCACATATAAATATGATCATCTAGTATTTGTCATTCTTCTGACTTAATTTGTCTAACATGATACTATCCAGTTCCATTCAAGTTGCAATAAACTGGAAGATCTCATCTTTTCTTATAGCTACATAGTATCCCATTGCACTTCTGTATTGCACTGTCTTTCCCTGTTCATCTTCTGTGGAACATTTGGGTTGTTTCCATATCCTGTATATCATATAAAATCTGCAAAGACTATTGCTGTGCATATATCCTTTTAAATTCATGTTTTTGTGTTTGAGATACAGATACCAAAAAATAAAATCACTGAGTACATAAGAGCTGCCTCCTTATCTTATGGCACTTATATAGCCCTATAACACAATGCATTCTTTATGATCCAACGATATTAACTTTCTTGTGAACTAAATCTATAGTCCTATATATTACCAATTAATAAAATTTATTAAATTTATTAAATGCATAGGATTTGCCGGTTCAACGCCTCCATGATTGTGCAAGAAATGCAGAGAGAGAAAGTCACAAAAGGTCGCGAGCTCATTCACCAATGTGGTCTGGCACGAGCCTCAGGCAATCACAAACTGAAGTCCGAGCTCAAAAAGCTGTGCAGAGAAGCGACAAAGGAAGACCTCAAGGAGAGATGAGCAGCAGTGTTGGCTGATTTGGCAGAAGCTGGGAAAAGTATTTGCAATACCCTCCTGTCCTTCGCCAAATATAAGACCAAGATGACTGCCCTCCAATGTCCTGATGGATCTATCATAGCTTCCAGATGGCAATGGAAAAGGTTATCCACGACTTCTACTCGAATCTCTTTAATAGTCATGTCTACCTGTCCACATACCAAATTCTGCAGAATGGATATGTCATTCCCAGCATTCTCTCTGACATGCCATATCATCGGTAAAGAAGCACCTGGTCCAGACAAGGTCAGATATGACCACCTGAAGAATCTTCCACCAGTACTCGCCAATACACTGGCTCAGCTCTTCACATGCTACCTGTCTGAATTCAAGGTTCCATCCCAGTGGAAAACCAGCAGGACTGTCCTCTTGTACAAGAATGGAGACATCCACGACTTCGGCAACTATTGCCTGATCTGCCTGTTGTCCATCATCTACAAGTTACTCACTCGAGTCATCCTGAATAGAATAGGCAGAAGACTATATGAAGGACAGCCATGCAAGCAAGCTGGGTTCCAAAAAAGATATATCCACATATATATCCTGTGGGTTCTATATTCACACAGTGACCAAGCTCATTGAGGTTCTGCGAGAGTTCAAGATGCCGCTCTCTGTAACATTCATTAATTTAAAGAAGACCTTTGATTCTGTTGAGACTGAAGCTGTCATCGAAACCTAGCTAAACAGGGCATTCAAACTCAATACATCAGGATCCTCTGTGAGTTGTAAACAGATTCACCACCAGTATCTCCATTTTACAAAGAAGTGATTATCAACATAAAGAGAGGGATTCGGAAGGGTGACACCATTTCACCAAAACTCTTCAGTGCCACCCTCGAGAACATCATGACTGGAATGGGAATAAATGGGAGTAAAGATAGACGGTCAGCAACTACAGCACCTCTACTTGGCTGATGACATCATTCTCATAACACCAAATATTAGCCAAGCAGCACAAATGCTGGCTGATTTTTATCGTGAGTGTGAAAATGTCGGACTATAGCTGAATCTCACGAAGACAATGTTCATGAGAAATGGACTAGTTTCTAATGTTCCATTTGCCCTCAACGGAATGAACATCTCCAAATGCAGCAGTCATGTGTGCCTGGGTTGAGAACTCAACATGACAAACGACCTGGCACCTGACCTGCGCAGGAGGAAGAGAACGCCTTCAAGAGCGTCAAATAAATGGTTAAGATGATGAAGAACCTCCAGCTCCAGGCACATCTTTTCAACTCCACTGTTCTTTCTGCACTAACATATGCCTCAGAGAACAGGGCCCTATGAAAACAGGATGAGAATGCTATTCAGGTATCCCAAAAAGGAATTGAAAGAGCTATGCTTGAAATATCACGTTTCACTCATGTGAGAGAAGGAATCTGGAGTTCCGACCTCCATTGATGATCAAGAATAAGGGACTCTGTCTTGATTGTCAAGGAGTCAAAAATCAGATGGGCCGGACAAGTAATGCGATTTAGAGACACCCGCTGAACTAGAGCTCTTACCAGCTGGATTCCATGGGACGTCAATCACTGGATTCCATGTGTGGCCACCCACCTACAAAATGGTCAGATTTCTTCATCAAAACCCTGAACAAACGGTTTGAGGCTGTTCGTGTTCCTAGAGAGAGCAGATGCCACTGGGCTACTCTAGCAAGCAATAGGGACAAATGGAGACGTTACTGGTGCCTGCTCGAGCAAATCAAAGATCAATAGGATGACAAGTGACAAGTGATACAAGTGATTAAATTTACTTAAACAGCACAATTCTTACTTTATTACTGATGTGATGTTTATTTTTAGACTACTTGGATTAGGTAGTTTAATCTTATGATAAGTTAACAGATAATAAAAACAAAAATTAGCATAAGCAATATGTTACTAAATACAGATCTATGCACCAATATGTAATTCTGTTAGGCCTCACTGTGTACAAACAACTTGCATATAATAGTGCATTTTTGAAAGAAAAATAAATACAATTTTGGCAGTTTTTCAGAATTTCGAAGACCTCATATGTAAAATTGTTTTACTACTCATAAAAGAATATACCAATAAACCCTTTAAAATTCCTTCTTGATGTAATATTCAACAGAGTATGGAATGTAAATTTCTCTATATTTTTAGATCAATGATATGCCATACAATACCCATGAGTGTGATAACTTCAAGCTTCATTATTCACCAACGGATTGAAATAAGATTCTTTCTAAAATAAGTTGATTTATGGTTCTGAGATCTAATGGATGGTTCCTAAAAAAGCCACAAATAGAGATGAGAAAATTGCTGAGTTAAGCAAGAGAACAACCAATATTTTTGTTTCAGAGGAATCTGTTTACTAATTATATAGGGTTGCAAATCAATAACCAGTTTTGTGTAATTAGACAAATTTATAGTCATTATAAATTTATATTAATAGGCCTTACAGTTTGTTGACTAGTGTCCTTAAAAATAGAAGAAGATATCTTCCAATGCTGGCAGTTGGAATAATAATGTTTCTAAAATTCTTAAATTTAGAAAATCTAGACTTAATACAGAAGGCTCAACTAGCAACAAATAGCCCAGTAATTCCTCAGACAATTGCCTAAATAAGACCATTGTGAGATATAATAACTTTAACTAAGTTTTTTTGGTTGAACTATTTTTTGATATTTCCATTTCCCATTATATTGTAACACTGCAGCACTGTAGCACTGTAGTCCCTTTGTTCATTGATTTGCTTGAGTGGGTACCAGTAACATCTCCATTGTGAGATTTGTTGTTACTGTTTTTGGCATATCAAATATGCCATGGGTAGCTTGTCAGGCTCTGCCGAGCAGGAGGGATACTCTCGATAGCTTGCCGGGCTCACCGAGAGGGACAGAGGAATCAAACCAAGGTCGGCTGCTTGCAAGGCAAACGCCCTACCCACTGTGCTATCGCTCCAGTACCTGCAAAGGAGGCATGCTTGGTGGGTGGGTGGGAAACAGGACAATCGTAAAGGGAATGTCACACTGGTGGTGAAATTGCTGTTGGAATGTTGAATACCCCAAATAACTGCATTATGAACAACTTTGTAAACCAGTGTTTAACTAAATTTAGGGGAAGAAAAAAATGACTCACTACAAAAAAAATTGGATACTATTTTATTGAGACCTTAGATAACACAAATAAAATATCCTAAGTACACTGCTAACATTATTTCACCAAAAAAAGGTTTTACAAAAATTGAAGTAACCGTTTTGTAAACGTGAAAGTATCGTATTAGGAATCTATGACACCACATTGAAGCTATTTGTACAATCATATAAGAATATGCTGAGTGGAGAAAAATTAATAGTTATGTGACAATTGATAACAAGATTGGTAGTCTTAAAGGGATGATATTTGCAAAGGTTCTGCAAGTATACAAGTAACAGGACAATGTATAACGAGAAGCCCCTGTGGATGGTTGAATCCATTAAAAAAGTAGACCCTAAGATTAATAAGCAAAATGTTTAGCGTTGCTTGCTCAATACCTAAGCAAAGAAGCAAATCAGGGAGAGTGAGAAGTTGATCTCAGGGTAAAACTCCAGTGCCCAGCGATGAATCCTGAAGCTAAGGCTTCTGAAATTTTCAGGACAGAAATGGGCACGGGGATTTGTACACAAAATGGCAGTGACAGATGGCAGATTTCACTTAGTGAAAAACATGCATTTTGATGAAGAATCTCTCTTCGGAAAATTCCTAGAGAAATTGAAGAATAAGAAACATTACATAATATACTTTGAGAAACCGGAATTAATTGGAGGAAGCTTAATCTTCAGCATGAGCCCTCAAATGCAAAGACTGTATTTCCAGAGATTTTTCAGCCCAGAATCGCTGATTTTTCTAGTAGACTGATGAGTGAAGCAGATCCATCTCATGGAAAAAAACATTGTCATCTTTGTTAATTTAACCCATAGATCTAATAATAACTTCTGGTAGATTACTTTATTACACATGTATTTACATTTTAGATTCACTTTATTGTGAATTTTAGTTATCATTCATAAAATAGTAAAATTTAAAAAATGAACTTGCCCTTACAAAATAAATTGAATATTATGTAAAATGAATTATACATTTTCAGCTTCTGTAACTTACAAGGCAAATTGTCAAAATAATTGATCACTAAAAAAGCGTATTAATTTTCTGTTTGTTTCTTCTGGAGTCATCAATAATTAAAATCCCACATTATTGAATTGCACCCATACTTCCATTAATTATACAATTGTATAATTGTTTGATATGATGTAAATAACTTGAGATTTCTGATAAAAAATCTATAAGAACATGAAATAAATCAATAATGATTAACCAATGAAAAGGTGCTTATGGAGAAGTTTCAATTTAAATTCAAGCAGTACATAATACTATGCTAAATTCTTCTATAAAGCACAACAAAATAACATTTTTGAAAAAATTGTGATACAACTATAAATATATGACAAAATTTAAACATTACAATACTTTGAATATTCTGCAAGAAGTATAGGATTATAGCAGCTGACTCACCTGGGCTATAAATTATTATAGAGTTGACTTTGTGGTTTGAAAGAGAAATAATAATTTAAAAGCAGTACATAGTGTTAAATGTATGTTTAAACATTAATATTGTGTGGCTGGAGCAATAGCACAGCAGATAGGGCATTTGCTTCACACATGGCTGACCCAGGTTCAATTCCTCCGCCCCTCTGGGAGAGCCCAGCAAGCTAATGAAAGTATCCTGCTTGCCCAAATGGCAGAGCCTGGCAAGCTACCCTTGGCGTATTCGATATGCCAAAAACAGTAACAAGAAGTGTCACAATAGAGAAATTCCTGGTGCCCACTCAAGCAAATCGATGAGCAACGGGACAATAGTGCCACAGTGCAATAAATGTTATACATACTATGAATTAAAGAGTAGATGCTATTATATGATGAATAAAATATACATGAATTTGTACATCATGTATATATTGTGTGCTTTAAATGTTTTTATTTTTTTAATTTCTCCCAAGTGGCACTCAGCAGACCCACGAGTCCCTCTTTGTAATTCTCAGCCAACCTGGCGAGTGTTCTAATGTCCCGAGGCCGCAGAGGACTTGTTTGAGAGACCACATCCTTCTGGGTACCTAACTGTGCCTTTTATTTATTTTTGCTTTGGGACCACCATAGCATTACAAGGCAAGAATGTGGTTGCCATGGAGATTTCTATATTCAATCCCACACACTCACCTTTCTGGTATGTTTCAGTGAATTGTTATGCTGTGTTTTAGGATTTAATTTGACAAAACCTCTTTGGTATATTTGCACAATGATCCTGAACTACTCTTGGCTGATAGATTTTTCTGCTTATTTATTTTCCCACAAGATTTTCTTTCAGAGTTGGTCGCCATTTATATCAATTAAGGGGAGGCATATTTTAGAAAAACATTCTTATGTAGTTTGTGATTTAATCATATTTTTCTAATATGTATTTGCAAAATTTCACAATTCAAATGTGCTTAAAATATTAGCATTAGTATCTTTTTGAACTGTAATTATGCTGTCTTATTTCTATTACTAATTTTTTGATACCTCTCTTTACAGTGACAACATATTTACAATTTTCATCATATATACAATAATATGTTCATGTTTTAAATTCCAGTGTTTATTAATTAAAATATTAGTGGTTATGATTCTCTATTTGGTTTTTCTTTGATAAATCTCTTTCTCACTCAAAGTTCATTTATTTTGGAAGTTTCTGATGCTCTGATGAATGACAATAATTGTTTTTTAATCAATGTCATCAGTTGCAAAAATGAACATGTCTATTTAATTGAGCCAAGGAGAATAATCTTACAAGTTATATTTTTGAACTATAGACTTCTTTTTAAAACTTGTAGTGGAAGCATTATGTCTGAGAAAAATATAAGCCAAAATTGTTAGAATTTATTTGTGCCATATATAACAAAACACAGCAAAAAGTGACAAAAAAAAAAAAACGTATGAAAGAAGGGCCCTAGGCAGTATTCTGCTGACACTGAGGTTGGTACAGCAGGGAGTCAAACTGAGACCTGGAGCACTCCCGTATTTCACAAGGATTTAATTTAACAAGTTTGTCTCAAAACAGTTCGGGCTGTGTTTTGCTATTTGCAATTTATGTACCCCTAACCAACACAATGCTGGTTTTGTTCAGCTTTTTGTTCATTGCTTTATCTATGTGCAAGGATATAATAACCACGAGGTTAAATCCAAAAAACGCATTACCCAAAAATCTCTATTTTTGTGTGTAGTTTCAGAGACAGTTGGTTAAAATAAATCTAATAAATCTAATGTATGGAATTTGAGAAAAAAAAATCCTGTGTTGACGTGCAGATAACTGTATGTCTGATGAATTACAAGAGAAGTGAATTCACTTTTCTCCACCTCCTGTCCAGCATGATTTTTGCTTTTTGTTTTTCTCGAGACACAGAAAGTCAACAGCAGCTTAAGAATGACCATTGAATCCCTCTGTTGTGTTGGACAGGGCAACATTGCATGCCCCGAGGTCACAGTTTGTAGACTCTCCATGAAGGGCATCTCTGTGGGTCCCTGCTGATGGACGAATGCTCTTGGTCAAGGAGAAGTGATCATCCTTGTAATATGCATATCAGGAAGGAAGCACATTGCTAACCATGGGCTGGAGTGATAGCACAGCAGTAGGACGTTTCCCTTGCACGTGGCCGACCCAGGTTAGATTCCTCTGCCCCTCTCAGAGAGCCTGACAAGCTACCAAGAGTATCCCGTCCTCATGGCAGAGCCTGGCAAGCTACCTCTAGTATATTCGATATGCCAACAACAGTAATAACAAGTCTCACAGTGGAGATGTTACTGGTGCCCGCTCGAGCAAATCGATGAGATGATGACAGTGATACAGTGATACTTCATAGGCCTTTGAGAGACCATTTGCAGAACAAAGCAGAAGCCCAATCCCACCTTCCTGACAAACTTGCTGAAAATCTTTGTAGTTTCAATGAACTAAAATTCCTTATGAGTACCACAGTTTCTTTATCCAGTCATGTATTCTTGAACACTTAATTTGTTTCAAGATTTGAGCTATTTGTGGAGAGAGCTTCAAGGAACATAGGAGTGTAAATATCTTTTATCCAATTTGTTTTGGGGTCCTTAGGGTAGCACTGTAGCACTGTCATCCTGCTGTTCATCGATTTGCTCTAGCGGGCACCAGTAATGTCTCCATACTGAGACTTGTTATTGTTTTTGGCATACTGAATACACCACAGGTAGCTTGCCAGGCTCTGCTGTGTGGGCAGGATACTCTCAGTAGCTTGCCAGGCTCTCTGAGAAGGGCGGAGGAATCAAACCCAGGTCTGCTGCATGCAAGACAAACACCATGCTGGCTGTGCTAAACCATAAGGTACATAGCAAAAAATGTAGGCAGGACTACAAATGTAGGCTATCCTTAGGACATAATCCTATACCTGGGACTGCTGAGTCTAATGGAAGCTCAGTTCCTAGATTTTTAAGGAAGTTTTCAGGAACGTCCATATTGTTTACCTGAAAAGGCTTGACCAGTCAACACTCCACCAACAGTGAATGAGAGTCCTTCTTCCCGGCATCTGTACGAGCACTGGTTGTTTTTGTTCTTTCTGTTGTGAGTCATTCTTTGCAGTGTGAGATGATACCTCATTGCTGTTTGGATTTTCATCTCTCTGATGATTAGTGATGCACGTTTATTCGTGTGCATTTTAGTCATTTGTATTTCTTCTTTGGGGGCTGGAGCGATAGCACAGGAGTTGGCATTCGCCTTTCACAAGGCCGACCCGAGTTCGATTCTTCCGCCCCTCTCGGAGAGCCCGGCAAGCTACCGAGAGTATCAAGCCTGCTCGGCAGAGCTTGGCAAGCTATCCGTGCATATTGGATATGCCAAAAACAGTAACAATAAGTCTCTCAGTGAGAGACGTTACTGGTGCCCGCTCGAACAAATTGATGAACAATGGGATGACAGTAACAGTATTTCTTCTTTGAGCAAGTTTTTGTTCATCTCTTCTCCCCATTTTTAATTGGGTTGAATTTTTTATTGCCTTGTAAATCTTGAACATCAAGGGCTTATTGAATATTGAATAAGTGTTAAGTAAATAGTTTCTCCCATTTTGTCGGCTTTGTATCCTGGATATTGTTTCCTTTGAGGTTTAGAAGCTTCTTAGTTTAATAAGTCCCATTCTTTTATCTTTGTTTCCACTGCTTGGTCAGTGGTTCTTTATTCTAGAAGAAGCCCTTAGCTTCAATGTCATGGAGAGTCCTGATTACAATTTTTGCTATGTACCTTATGGTTTAGCACAGTGGGTAGGGCATTTGCCTTGCACGTGGCTGACCCAGGTTTGATTCCTCCATCCCTCTCGGAGAGCCTGGCAAGCTACTGAGAATATCCCGCCTACATGGCGGAGTCTGGCAAGCTACCTGTGGCATACCCGATATGCCAAAAACAGTAACAAGTCTCACAATGAAGATATTACTGTTGCCCACTTGAGCAAATCAATGAACAAAGGGAGGACAGTGCTACAGTGCTACCTTATGGTTTGGGGACTGATATCAGGGTTAATCTATTTTTAAATCTATTTGATATTATTTGATATTATATTAATTGATTTTTGTGCATGGCATTAGAAAGAGGTCTAAGTTCAGTTTTGGATTTTTTTTTTGCATGTAACTGCTCAGTTTTCCCAGGACCACTTGTTGAAGAGGCTTTCTTTGTCCACTTTATATTTTTTACTCCTGTAATGAAGATTAATTGACATAATGCTAGAGGATATGTCTCTGGATATTCAACTCTATTCCATTTACCTAAGGGTCTATCTTTATTTCAATACCATGCTGTTTTAATTATTACCACTTTGTAGTAAAGTTGGACTTTGGGGAAAGTGATGCCTCCCGTCTTCCTCCCCTACCCTAGGTATTGCTTCAGTTATTTGGGAGGGCTTATTTTTCCATATGAATTTCAGGAGCATTTTTTAATCTATGTCTTTGAAAATTGTCATGGGCATGCTTATAGAGATTGCATTGAAACTGTACAATGCTTTGGGAGATATTATCATCTTGGTGATAATAACCCTCCCAATCAGGAGCAGGGGATGTGATTCCATTTCCTCGTGTCCTCTATTGAGTTCACAACTGAGACTACTTACAATTAGCCACTCAGAATTTCAGGCATACAGAGGATTTATAGGCTTTTTCAGATATTTAAGATGTATTAATGATACTTTTTTTCCAGTTGGCAAGTTTTCAAAAACACTGTTCAAGATCAAACGACCTAAAGGACTGGTTTCTGGGCCCCTGGGGATGGCGAATGACCACAAGATGTGTCCCAGGGTACAGCTCATTACAGCTCTCAAGAGGCCAGCAGTGACCTCTGTTTAACACAGGGACCCTGCAGGTCCTGCGGCAGGGATTCTCTCCAGCTGCTTCGAGCAGTGGTTTATCTCTTTTCCAGGACTGTGTTTTCCTGCAGCTCCTGATCCGCGATTACATGCTTCATACTTTACTTATCCCTGCCTCTGTCGTCTGTCGGTTCTGTCTGATAGTAATGTGGGCATGAAACTGATTGGTCAGGGTTTGTTCTGACCAAAACGGTATATATATATATATATATATATATATATATATATATATATATATATGTATATATATGTGTGTGTGTGTGTGTGTGTCTGTGTCTGTGTCTGTGTGTCTGTGTGTCTGTGTGTGTGTGTGTATGATTCTGATTCTCATATATATGGGAGAGAATCAGAGAGAGAGAAGAGAGGAAAAGAGAGAGGAGGTGTTGTTTGCTTCCTTCACTTCTACTGTAATGTGACAGAGGTGGGATCTGATGGAAAGACAAAGACGGCTGAGAGAATATAAAGCCAGATTGGCGGCCTTTCTTCTTGACAGAATCAAATGTTAATGTTAGCCATTTTGAGCCAAGAACATTGGCACAACCTCCAGTCCACTTGAGGAGGAGTTTTCCTGAACTCTGCATGTCTCAGTGTCCCCAATTTCATTTTAAAATAAAATTGTGGAGGAAGAGATTTGGCACAGTGCACCACCATCGCTGAAGGGAGCATAACTGTCTCTTTATGCCACAGTCACTCAAAAGAGTGCGCTTGTAGGATAACATTGGTTTGTCCTTCCTTCCTTGCCACATGCAGTTTAGGTTTATTGGGTTACACCCATCACAGTGCTCCTGAGGCACTCTCATTTCTCTGGGTTTATCTTTAACTTCTCTGTGCTCTGCTTCCCCTCTCTGTTAATCACCTTCATCTCCAAATCAGACCCTGTGACTTGTAAGGTCAGATCCTTCCAAGGTCTCTAAAATTTTATTTGTAAGTGAGATACTGCTTTTCTCTTTCCCTTATGTCCTTTTCATAGTTTTCTTTAGAGCAATGTCCATTTTGTATAGACACAGGAAGACAGTTGATGCTATGCTTTTGTAACTTGGGAGTTAATTGACTCCAAATAACATTTACTCTGGGGCATCTGTCATATTTGCTTGACTTAAACCTCAGTTGCCCTTATTTCCTAGCACCCCAAAAGCAGGGTACTAATGAAGGGACCTGGATGGATCATCCTGGATTGATCCAGAACAATCTGTAAGCTAGTCTGACATCAAAACAGGACAGGCCAAGTGCCATAAAACTCATAAGAACATGGTCGTGGACCCAAAGAGACATGACTAGGCAAGGACCCCATGAGGATTAGGAAGGACATATTTGGCCTAAGAACTGTAGTCTGGGATCCTTAGCAAGATGTTCCCAGGACAGCCACCCTTTAAGCTTAATATATCTCCTACTGTGTCCATACAAAATGACTAGAACGTTATTAAGAAGTAAATTTAAGATGCCTGTTTAAATACTTAGGGACTAAGGAAAGGAGAAATATGTCCTTCAATGAAATTCTACCCTTGAGCAGATCTCCTAGCAGGATGATATCTTTGTCTTAGAAGAACTTCCCCAGAAGGAAGGGCTTTCATATGTGAAGAGTGCTACCTGACTTGTGTGTAATTGCTACCCCCAACCTCTGAGGTTGGGCTCTCAATTAAGGCTGGGCAAGGTGAGACTAGCAAGGGGGAAAGTAGGAGACACGAATGAGGGGCAGTGTGAGACTGAGATGGGGCACTCAGTGAGATTGGGTAGGCACATGGGGAGAATGATTAAATGCAGAACAGAGACTGGAATAAACAACAATTGATCACCAACCAGCTTGGTGGCCCTGTTCTCTCCCTTATGCATCTGTTGGTGGCGGCAGCAGACCAGGGTGGGGAAGTCTCGACCACCGGAGAGAGAGTCCTTATATGTTTTGTGAACACACATTGTGCTTACATGTGGGACTTTTTGGAGCAATGCTCTCATGTACTTTTGGTGTGGCACCGCCTTGGAAAAAGAAATATGTCCCACAACCTGACGTGGCATTCAACTACACTTACTCTTGCTATTGTCCTTGTCCACTAGGACCACGTCCCCCCCCCCCCAAGAAGGGAATGAAGAGCCAGGGATCAATCTCCTAGATAGAAGAGTCAGGATTTATAAAGTGGAAGACTCCGCTTTGAGGGAGGGCTTACAGCGGTGAGTCTCAGATGAAGAGAAGCAGCCATTCATTACACCCTGAGTTCGTTTATATTACATTTGAGACACAGATGAAGAAAGCTGCCAGCATAATTAAGGACGATTCAGCATGTGGTGCTATTACCCTCAGAGGACATCCTGCAGAAAGCACCTGATGTTTGAAATACATTTAAAAAAATGTTTTGCCCCACTCCATAAGGTACACGGAGGGAGAATTTGGAGGCCAGATGCTGTTTTCAGGAATTTCAAACACTTCCCTAGAGAGAATGTGAAATGGGTGGGAAAATAATTATAACAACATCTGGCCCATAAGTCTTGTTAAGGAGTGGAGAATCTGTTTAGGAACTATTCTAGAATAGTCTTGAGTGAGGGCTAAACAAACTTTCTTGTTCTCTAAGGGAACACAGGGTAAATATTTAGTCTGGTCATCCATGCAGTATCTGATGCAGTTACTAAATATGAGTGGCCATGAACTTTGAGACACAAGTATACATGATGTCCAGTGAACTTCGTCTAAAATTGAGAAAGAAGAAAACTGTGCTATGCTGGTTTCATAGGCTATAGTTTAGCTATTTTCTGGCTTCTGAAATGAAGGCCCGTATCATAGGAGGGCCTCAAAGAACACCAAGGGTTATTTGTGATGTGCATGGCAACAACACTTTGTGAGTGAGGCAGTGGGAGAGGACATTGAATGTGAGAGAGAGAGAAGGTAGCAATTTCAGACAAAGAGATGGGTGGGTAAGGGATGTAGCAGGAGATGCTGGGAATTAATTCCTGCTGAGACACTGACCACCTGTGATGTGTTTGGATATTATGAAGTATCCCTATTGAGATTTTGATGTAGAAGGTCTAGGGGGTCCATGGATTGTTGTTTGTAAAAGCTTTTACAGGTCATCAGGTTAAAATAAGAATTTTAGATGACTGTTGGATATCATTGGTTTGTCCTGCTCCCCTTGCCACAAGGAGCTTAGGTTTATCAGTCACGCCCATCAAAGTGCTCCCGAGTCACTCCCATTCCTTTGTTTATCTGTAACCACTTCTACCAGTTTATCTGCTCTTCCTCTAATCAAACTCCTAATTTGTAAGGTCAGACCTTGCTAGGACAGTGTAAGTTAATATTGTCTTTAAGTTAATATTGTCTTTCTCCTCTCTCATGTCTTTTGAATAGTTTACTTTAAAACAATATCCTTTTTGTATGGACAAAGAAAGACATTTACTAATATGCTTTGGTAACTTGGGATTTAATTGGCTTCAAATATTATTCATTCCTGGGCATCTGCTTTCTGGACTTAAGCCTCATCTGCCCTTACTTCCTAGCACCCTCAAAAGCAGGGTCCCAACGGGGGACGAGATGGACCCAGGGCAAGCGGTGAGTTATGTGCTACCCTGGCATCGAGATGGGCCTGGCCAAAGCGCCTAATGCTTAACTATATGTTAAGAGCTTGGTCATGGGCATGTCATGTCATGATCCAAAAGCAACGTGAGACTAGGACCCTAGACTAATCTGGCCTGAGCACTGTAGTCTGAGATCGAGGTGACCCCCGGAGAGCAATTGTATAAGCTTAATGCGTCTCTTGCTATGTCCATACAAAATGATTTACAATATGAATACTTATACTTAGTCAGACAAAGAGAGGAGAAACACACCCATGGGATTCCGCTCTTGGGCGGATGTCCCACTGAGATTCTGTCCTAGTGAAAGCATTCCCTAAGGGATAGAACTTTACCCCCTATGGATTGTAACCACACCTACACATAAGCCCCGGCCTGTGGCATCCAGAGCGGATGCGGGAGATTTAAGGTAGCTGTGTGAGGGGGCTGGGGCGAGTCGGGTGGAAGGAGAGAGAGAGAATGAAGTAGCATGGGGGAGAAAGAAGCAGGAGGAGAATCAGAGGAGAATGGAGATGAGATTGGAATAAACTGCGAGTGAGACCAACGATCTTGGCTCTGTTCCTTCCTTCGCCTGCCACATCATCGCCATCAACCTCCCCGGGGTGGGGGAAGCGACTGCCCTGTGCCCAGTGCCTGGCGCGGTCCGATGTGGTGTCGCCTTTGCCTTTTCTTTTTATTTTTGTGTTTTACACAAATGAGGGTGACACTATTTGAATAAAAGACTACTTTTCACTCTTAGAGAGAAACCATTTGCCTTTAATTTTCCAGGAAATGGGTGGATTTGTGGCCTGGCTGAATGTCAAAATTGTTACATATTTTATGGCAAGAATGGTCTTAACATTTATTTTATTATAACATCAAACATAGTTTGGGCAGAGTGAATGAAGCTGCTGAAAAAAAAATGGCAACACCCAGCACCAAGCTAGAAAGCCACAGGCCCACTGACTCCTAGCATCCGAGAAGGTTAGACGAAGAATTGCCATCAGTAATTTGCATATTCTGTTGGCCTGCATGCAGAGAATAAAACACAAAAGCCACTGGACAGAAATAGAACAGTCTTAGAAACATGAAGTAAGAACAATCCAAACTAAATAACACACTATTTAGAGAAAATGCCTATGAAAACGTCCAATTCATCCACCATATTTCATAATTTCAAAGCTTTAAAATAAACAAAACCCTTTTTAATATGAAGAAGATCACTGCATCACTGTATCACCATCATCCCCTTGCTCATTAATTTGCTCGAGCGGGCACCAGTTGCGCCTCCGATGTGATCTGAAATTTTTATAACCATTCACTTTACTCCTTAATTCCCATAAAATCACTGTTTTGGATGACCATGAATTCAATATCTATGGGTGTGTTTGAAAATCTACTCAAAGTATTATGACCATATCAGGAACCAGAATAAATTAAATCCTTTACTCTCAGACTTATCCCTAGATAGGGAGATTGGCCATAGGATGAATCAGAGAAATTTTCTTATATGGTTAGTGTTAAAAAATTCCTTCAAGGAAAAATGTGGAAATGAAGCACAATGATAAGAGGGAGTGGCAGAGTTGGACGTTTTCTGTGGGAAGAAGGAGCCTGAAGGAGGTCTCCAGAAGGAGCTGAGATCTTCGTGCAGCGAGGGCATCCTTCTGCGCATGTCTCCAGGGAAGAGCCTAAACAAGACCACGAGGCAGAGATATGCCGGATGAGTCTGAGGTTCATTAATGGAGGCCAGGAGGAAATACATCTCCATGAATTATTTCATAAGTGAAAGTAGTACGAGAAGTGAGGAAGGGTGTCATAAACAGGTAGCATAAAAGAGATTTTAAAGAGGAGAATTTTATAAACAAAGATTTACTGTTGCCAAGCTTGAAGAGATCTCATAAAATTAATAGAAGAAACACATGATGTGGCTCATATATAGTTACTATCCGCTGAACACTTTAGAGTTTGAAGCAACATAGAAAAATTCAAAGGCATTTAAAGAAGATTTCTTTGTAGTTAGCTCTATGGAGCTTAAATTTTTAACTGCAAAGAAAATGAAGACCATAGAATGGATACTAATGAAAAATTAGTAGATGATAAAGAGAACAATAGGTATGAAAATGAAGGAAACATAATAGATATTACATTTAAAGCAAAAATGTATCAATCTATTATAATGATATGATTGGGAAATTAGTGATACAATCACATACAGTATCATAATAATGATTAATTGGTACTGGAGAAAGAAACTATTAAATTAGTATGATATATTTGGTATATATATGAATAGGCTAAATTTTTAAGGCCATTTGTTCATATTGGGTCATTTAACTTACCATTGTCTTCTACTAAGTAAGGGATTTAGTTTCAGTAGTGTACAGGTGAGAAAATAGGTATGCCCAAGATTAGTAATTTGCTAATTTCATAAAAATAGTAACTGATTGTTAATTATAGAAACTTCTCAAAATGTTGTTTTCTATCTTAATATTAATAATGTGGTAAGGATTATTCAAATTTAAAGTAGATTAAAATTTTTATGTGACAAATACATTTTATTTAAAAGGAAGCCTGCTGTAATTTGGGAGAGAACATTCTTTTATTTGATTTCTTTGATGTTTGAGTTTAGAGATAGTAGCACTGTCTCTCATTGAAGCCATCCAAGAACTAGACAAACTCCTAGATAAATTATATTTCACCTGTTTAAATTACAGGAAATAAGTTTCTGTTGATTTGTATGTAATTTTATAAAGGTACCTTGAAACAAACTTGCATATTATTATAGCTGGTAAAATTAGTATATCAGAATTTGGAATCTTTATAAATAAAATACACATAGCACTGTAGCACTGCTGTCCCATTGTTCATCAACATGAGCAGTTAAATATTATGTCATTATTAAAAATAAATGTTTTCTTTGGTAACTTTCCTTGCCATGTTATTGTATATGCAAGAGACTGCAAGGTACCAAAGTGCAGCTTAACCTTGCCCTAGATTCTGTAAGAGAAAAGGGAAAGTGCAGAAATTATTGCACCAGGGTAAATGCAATGAACATGAGGTATATGAGGTATATGAGTAAGGAATGGTGTAGAGGTTTAGTGTATATATATATATATATATATATATATATATATATTTCTTATTTCTTGCCCCTTCCCTGGAGCCCCTTGGAGGGGCTAGGGTCCAGTTTCCCTACTCGCCCCGAGAAGAGCTCCCGAGGCTGAAGACCTCCTGAGCCTAGCCACAGCCATGCTCAAGGCCCCTCTCCACACATTCGGAAGAGCCTCACGTATGAAGGAACCGGCAGAGGAACCCAGGTGTGTGGGACCCGGGGCTGAGACCTCCAAGCCTGCTCAGATCTGGACTGGGCCTCTTCTGCCCAGATTCTCCATTTTTCAGTAGCTAAGCGGTCACTCCCAGGGACTGCCCCCAGTGCTGTGTAATCCCACCAATGGCCAACATCTAGGGACTATAAAACCAAGCTCCCGGAAGGAGATATCTTTTAGCCTAGTTCTCCCTGTTGGAGAACCTGGCAAGCTACTGAGAGTTTCCAGCCCGCATGGGAGAGCCTGGCAAACTCCCCATGCTGTATTCATATGCCAAAACCAGTAACAATGATGGGTCTCATTCCCCTGACCCTGAAAGAGCCTCCAATTCGTCACCATTGGAAAGGACGAGTAAAGAGAGTCTTCTAAAATCTTGGGGCTGGAGCGATAGCACAGCGGGTAGGGCGTTTGCCTTGCACGCGGCCGACCCGGGTTCGAATCCCAGCATCCCATATGGTCCCCTGAGCACCGCCAGGGGTAATTCCTGAGTGAAGAGCCAGGAGTAACCCCTGTGCATCGCCAGGTGTGACCCAAAAACCAAAAAAAAAAAAAAAAAAAAAAAAAAAAAAAAAAAAAGAGAGTCTTCTAAAATCTCAAGGCTAGGATGAGTGGAGACGTTACTGAGACTGCTCGAGAAAATCGATGATCAACGGGATTATGATGACGATGATGATATTGATATATATGTATACATATATATATAGATATATAAACCACAGACTAAAACATGGCAGCCAAATTGCAGTAATTTAGCTTAAAAGAGTCATTGATGAGAGGCAGACAGGCCTGGCAAAGGACACCAGGACACTGGTGGAGAAAAGTTGACATTGTATGTGTGACTGGTGTTGGATTAATGACATCTGAAAATCTAGTATAATCACAATTGTAAATGATAGCTCCAAAATAAAATCTTTATATTAAAAAATAAATAAAAGCTATCACCAAAGAGTTTTTAAAAGGCATGGCTCCAAAAATTCATACCCATAATTTCATTACATTTCTTTTCTGATTTTATTAAACAATCTGAATAACATACTCAATGTGTATACAAATAAACCAATATTCTTCATGGTGTTCTTTCTCTAGAGAAGAAACTATTAAACTAATTAAACTTAGATGAGTTCTATTTCAAAAGTGTGTTCTTAATATCAGAAAACAAAATCTTAATAGGAAATGTCTTTTTAAAGCCTGAAACTAAATTTTTGCAACCCAACCCCTGATAACATTAATGGAAGTTATGTGAAATAAAACTCTGGGGAACAGAACAATTTATACCTAATATAGTGAGGCATCTCTCTGAGTAAAAGGCATGGAAAAAATGTCTACATTTATGGAAAGTACATTTCCTTTTCATAACTGCAATTCAAGTATCATTATATTTTTAAATTAAATCCACTCCCTATGACACATCTTTGTAAATAAAAAGATCAGCATATGTTACTTAAACTTCTCTTAACAGTCTCAAATGAAAGCTCTTTTTCATAAATGTTCGATAATTTATAAAAGAGAACAAATTTGTACTTAAAGTTTTTTCCTTCTTTAGAAATGTATATAAAGAAAGCAGGTAGTTTGCCCCTAATAATTTAAATTTTTAAGTTAGGAATATTTTCCATTTAGTTAATATTTATAATTATTCTTCAAAAAAGTTATGTACTTGAATATAGTATATCAAAAATTACACATTGTTCTTTATTTTATGTATGCATATACTTAAAATATAAGTAATGCAAAAATTACTTTGAAATATGTGGTGGAATCTGGACTGGCAATTTATTTTTAATTTACAAGGCTGATTTAAATTCTGCTAAAGTATTCCCTTAAAATCCCTTACATATTAATCACTTTTAAAATGAACAAATTCTCTTTATTCAGATTATATACTTTCTTATTGCTTGGTTTGCAAAAAAATTGTGTGGGTCAATTTATATATTTCCAGTATTCATTTATTATTTCTATAATCTGTGGTTTTAGACAATTGCATTTTATTTACCATTGTATCTTCTGAAAGTATCTGAACTTTCATATTCAGTTTTCAGTATTAAATACTTTACTTCATACTTTCACATCTTCTGATTTGTCCAAGTGGGAAAGTTACACTTGTTTCTTTTTCTGTTCATCTTTATCAATATCTGTACTGAAAGGCAGGCTGGGTTATGTAAATCTGAGAAGCGGCCCCTTAGTTGGTGTGATTTTCTTCTCATGCAGGTACTTGGATCTGAAAATAGCTTATTTCCTGATCTAACACATCTACTCTCTGATGATCAAAAAAAATTAAGGCAAGAATATCTCCTCAATAGTTCACCACAGTGTGCAAAAAATGTTGCATTAAATTTAAAGTACTTAATTTTTCATTTTATTGTTTCATACCAAATTAACTCATACTATCTTTGAAGGACTGAACGCATACTTTTAAGTCTATTTTCCTCATTTATAATCATTCCTTTAGTAAAGGTAACGTCTACAGGTTTCTCTTTGTTCTAATTAAATTTGTTTTTGAACTTTTGCAGTAATAATATTGCCATTTCATAGTTGCATCATCAGAATTCCAAGATCCTCCCACCAGTATTCATTCCATCCATTCTACCACCCCTCGGAATCCTAAGATCACAGTTCTGTTGAGTTTATCATAGGGTTTGTTTCAACTGGGAATTGTCTAATACCTTGCTTTTTCTGTTTTGTTTTATGTTAGAGCCACACCCAGCTATGCTTAAGGACTTACTCCTGACTCTTCACTCAGGAGTTATCCTGGTGGTGCTCAGGGGACCATATGTGATGCAGGGGATCAAACTCTGGTCAGCAGTATGCAAGGAAAGCACCTACCACCTGTACAATCACTCCGGTCCATGCTTTGTTTTACTCATACTTCATATATGAGGAAAATTATCTGTTCTTTGTCTTTTCTGACTCTTCACTTAATGAAACACAGTGAAAACAAATCATTTATTTTAAACTAAGAATTCTGCTATGAATTAAGACTCATCATTCCTCTCTTGTATAAATATATTTCTCTGGTTTAATTATAAATGGTGAGAGATCTTTTTTCCTAAAATATAAAACTAAAGCTACTACCTCCAATCTTTGTTTATAATTCAAGAATCTGCTGATATAAGAGAAAATATGTTTGCCAAGCTGAATTTTGAGCAAGACTGATATCTTATTCCCCCTTTGAATATCAAACTTTAATTTATGAGTCATCTTTCTCAAAATTCAATGAAAATTTTATCATTACTTTGCCCCTATTTTATGTGGAATAATGTGCCCTTTCTGAATATACGTACATCCACTTTAGTCCCCAGAATTGGTGACTATATCTCTTTTCTTTGGAACAGAGAGAGAACTTTGTAGATGTTCTTAAGAGCTTTGTGAAGTTAGGAAAACCTTTATTACTTAGAAAGCCACAAATAATTACATTGTTCCTTAAAAGTTGAGCATGTTTCATACCTTCTTTGGAGAGGAAAAAAAATATCAGTTAAGCATCACTTGACTTCACTGTGTCTGATGATGGATAAAAGGGCCTCAGAGACAAGAGCAAATGGTAGAATTTGGTTCAATCCTCAGAAAACATCCAGAAATGATGCAACATTGTCATTATAACCTCAGGGAACCAAAACATATCAACAAAGAAAAAGGTAGATTTGTTCTCTCCTTGAGAGGAAGAAAATAAACAGACTATTGAGACCTTGATTTTTATTTCAAGAGACTTTCTATCAGATATGAGTTCTGAAAAATTCTAAGAACAAATTTGCATAGTATAAGGTCATTGAATTTGTGATGATTTATTGTAATAGAAATAAAAAGCAGATACAATTCTCTCAATCTTCCTGTCTTTCCTTATTGTTAAATTGCCTTGGGAGTTAAATGTTCTGACTCAACACAAAGAGAGAATATCATACCCTATATTGTTCACACAAAATGAACATACATACATACATACTCACATATATATATGTATATATATAAATATATATATATAGTGAACTCACACTGGTACATGAAATAAGCAAACCCATTATCTGTTAGTTCTATTTTTGAATCAGCAAGGACTAAGATATGTTAAAATAGTGGTAGTAAGCATACAATGTGGGTGGTCCTATTAATTTTGTGATCTAGACTCTGTAGCACTGTCCTCCTGTTGTTCATCAATTTGCTCAGGCGGGCAGCAGTAACGTCTCCTTTGTGAGACTTGTTGTTAACTGCTTTTGGCATATCGAACACGCCACAAGTAGTAGCATGCCATGCTCTGCCATGCAGGTGGGATTCTCTCGGTAGCTTGCTGGACTCTCCGGGAGGGATGGAGGATCTAGATACAAGATCTATATTTTATTTTTTGTGTGGAGAAATATATTTGTACGATGCAACAATGAGAAATAAATCCTATCTAAATTTTTGTTTTGAAAAATAAATAGTTTTTATTACATTCCTCAGCTACATATATATATATGTACATATATAATGGATAAGTTTGGTATAGATTTGGTTTGGTAAGATTAAAAATGAAATGTTTAGCTTATACTCAATGCAAAACCTTTTTCATAGCATTGCTAAAAAGAAATGAGCTATCAACTCAGGCAAAATATGTATGAATGTCAAATTATGACTACAGGATGAAAGTCAATTTGAAAAGGCTATAGAGACTAAGAATCTATAAATTTGGCTGTCTTCTAAAGGTAAAACTATGATGGTAATAAAAATTTCAGAAAGTGTCTTGAGGTTTAGTTTAAAGGAAGAGGATTAATTAGAGAGACACTGAATAGTATTTTATGTGGTAAGACTATTACAATTCAGTATGACAGAGTTAAATATATATATATATATATATAGAGAGAGAGAGAGAGAGACAGAGACAGAGACAGAGACAGAGAGAAACAGAGAGAGAGACTGAATGTATACCGAAAATGAACCATTATGAACTTAAGGGAAATGGATGGGGACATAATATACTTGGCAGGAAAAAATCAAACAAAGGGTGGGGGTAGATAGAAGAAAAGTAGCTGGAAAGAGATTATACTGTGGGTGGGTAGTGAGAGATAGAATAGTTTGTAGAGTGTTCACCTTGCACGTGGCAGAACCAAATTCCATCATGAGTACTGCTAGGAGTGATCACTGATTACAGAACCATGAGTCAACCCTGAGCAATGGTCCATCCCAACAACGACTATACCTCCCCCAAACTAACTAACAACAACAAAAACAACAACAACAGAGAAAAGATATTGACTGGAAATGAAGAGATGATTGAAAACAGTTTATTCATAGTTGGACTAGAAACTTGCACATAACCAAGGAAAAGAGCACTAGAATAGTCCATTTAGTAAGTGATTCTTTTTGGAGACAGAATAAAATGCAATCTAGCTTGATATTGACACATGCAAATATATAGATGCCATCAAATTATTTTATAGATGCTATCAAAATATTTAAAAAATTCACTTAGGCTCTGCTGACTTATACATATGTGTTAAAACTTTGCCATGCTATAGGTCCTATAAAAAGCAATGCCACATAACAGCAATAAGAACTACGAGTTCATAGACCCCTCGTCCCTGTTTCTAATGCTGATTTTGAACAAAAGTAAGGCAGTGCTAAAAAGTTTCTCCTATTTTCCTTATTGTGTTTTATCTTCTCTCCTCTCTCACCCTCATGTACATCATACATAGATGCACACATATACACAACCACAAATACAAAAAGCAGTATATCATGGACATCAAAAGAAAGTCTTTCTATTGATTGTTGAAATTGGCAAAATTTTAATACAAGTAAGCACGCAATGGATTATGACCTAAAATAACAAATACTTACTATACTCAGAAACATAAATTGTAGAGATGAAATCAATCTTAATTGCAGAATAAGAATTATTTATACATCCCACAGCTACTGTGGAGATAATGTAACATTATCCAAGTCCTTGATTACAGACTGGAAATAGTGACTTACCTTTGAGTTGTAAAAAAGATGAAAGTGGGGGAGGGACCATCATCGTATAGTGACACGTCTACAGTGCGATAGCATGTCCAGACATGATGTAATGACAATAGCACATCTAGTTTGCTTATTAAGCTCTCCAACCCTGTCTAATCATAAGAAGAATATTAATCAAACTCCTCTAAAATGTCATCCTAAAAAAATCCCTGAGTAGCACTCCGTACAAAAAGTCAACAAGTAATAAAACAGTTGGATACCCTTATTGTTTCGAGAAGATTAAGGGGAAATAACGATGCCTGAATGTCTGTGGTTCTAGAGCAGATAAAGGACTTTCAGTACAAACTAATACATGTGACTAGAGCATAAATTTTAGCACAAAATGCAACAATATTTGTCCAAAGTGACACATATTATATACTGATGAAAGGTTACTAGGAAGTATAGCTGGGCACAAGGTATAAAAGAGTATTAGTATTTTTTTTTAATTTTACTTTATTAGTGAATCACTGTGAGGTTTTGTGTAAGGGTATTCTAACCTGGAAATTAAACAACTAAAAATTTAATAATGATTGGGTCAGGGAGAAAATCAAGAAAGAAATCAAAAGGTACCTGGAAACAAATGAGAACGGATACACCAGCTACCAGAACCTGTGGGACACAGCTAAAGCTGTGTTAAGGGGAAAATATATAACTCTGCAAGCATATCTCAGGAAGGAAGGAAGAGCCCACATAAATAATCTGACCGCACAGCTCAAGACCTTAGAAAAGGACCCAATAAAAGGAGCCCAAACTAGGCAGAAGGAAAGAAATAATAAAACTTAGAGCAAAAATCAGTGATATGGAAACCAAAAAACAATTCAAAAGATCAATGAATCTAAGAGCTGGTTCTTTGGGAAAATAAATAGGATTGATAAACCACTAGCAAGAATCATTAAGAAAGAGAGAGAGAGAACTCTAATAAACCGAATCAGAAGTGAAAGGGGGGACATCACAACAGAAACCAAAGAAATTCAAAAGATCATCAGAGACTACTTCGAAGTCTGTACACCACAAAACATGAGAATCTAGACAAAATGGATAAATTCCTGGATTCTTATAGCCTCCCAAGGCTGAACCAAGATGATTTTGAATACCTGAATAGACCCATTACTATCAAGGAAATTGAAACTGTAATCAAAAGTCTCTCCAGAAACAAAAGTCCACGTCCAGATGGATTCACTAGTGAATTCTTCCAAACATTTAAAGAGGACCTATTGCCAATTCAAGCTCTTCCAGGAAATCAAGGAAACAGAAGCACTCCCAGACAGTTTCTATGAGGCACATATCACTCTAATACCAAAACCAAACAGAGACACCTCAAAAAAAGAAAACTACAGACTGATATCTCTGATGAACACAAATGCGAAGATCCTCAACAAAATATTAGCGAATAGAATCAAGCAGCTCATCAAAAAGATCATACACCACGACCAAGTGGGATTCATCCCGGGGATGCAAGGATGGTTCAACATTCTGAAGTCAATCAACATAATCCACCATATCAA
Organism: Sorex araneus; assembly: GCF_027595985.1. Lineage (NCBI taxonomy): Eukaryota > Metazoa > Chordata > Mammalia > Eulipotyphla > Soricidae > Sorex > Sorex araneus. Next base: position 104,662,885 of record NC_073302.1, read on the forward strand.
CAAAAGAAAAGATAGCAGTTTTAATTATTACCTCAAGCTCTACTACCAAGCACTAGTAATTAAAACTGCATGGTACTGGAACAAAGGCAGAGCAGTAGACCAGTGGAACAGTATTAGTATTTTTGTCATTTTTCAAATCTAAAACTGTTTGGGAGGAGAGGGTTGGGCCACATCTGATTGTGACTTACTCCTCTCTGTGCTTCAGGATCAGCCCTGAAGTTTCTAGGGGTCAAAAGGCAACCATCTGCATACAAGGCAAGTGCCTTACCATTTCTACTATCTCTTTGACTCAATGAAAAAAATTGTAATTTATCTTTAGGCCATACTCAACTGTTCTCAGGGCTTATTTATGACTCAGTAGGAAGCAATCATTCATGGCAGGGCCCAGGGGACCATATGTGGTGCTTAGGTCAATCCTGGTTGGTGCTTCAGGGCAAACACCTTTCCCACTGGATATTTTAAAAATAAACTTTATTAAGGAACATTTTCTTAGGCAGAGATTTATTTTTACCAAAGGAATACCTTTATATTCTGGCAGTAGATAAACTTTTCGATTTAAACAATTGTCCATAAGTGAATTCTCTTGTGAATCATTATTATAATCTTGGTAGGATATTTTAAATCAGACTCCAATTTAAATAGATAACTGCACATTTCATTGATATTTCAAATAAACAAATTATTAGTAGCCCAGTATGACCTTAAAATTTTTATTTTGTTTTTCCATGATTCTTAATAATGAAATACTTGTAACATTGAATATAATCTTTTCCTTATATTTTTCTTTACTAATATGAATGCTTATATTATTTTATCTTATTCCTTTTAGTATGTTTTGGAGCCATTAAGTATAAATATTGTATGTACATTATAATTTATGAAAGAATCCAAATATAGATACATATTTCAGAGTTGGATATGTCACAACTGAGTAGAACATAAGACACACAGAAAACAGATGACTAAGTAATAATAGAAAATATTTCAACATCCTACTTTCAAAGTTTTAGGGATATAATGGCTTTTATTAAATAACCGTTTATGGCATTATCCATTCTTCATAGGAATATTCCAATGATTAAAAACTGAGAATTCTTACTAATTTTTGGTTACTACTATACAAATTTGAAGAAATAAAAATGTTTTATATATATATATATACTATATAATTTTAAAATGGACATTTTAAGCTGAAATTTAGAAAAATCTAAGATTGACATGTCTATTCTGTAGTATATTTCTTGAGACTAGTTATTTTTTGATAATTGCATTACAATAACCATCTTCAAGAACTATGCTATATTATCTTCCGTGACAAAATGATAAAAGTTGTCTTCAAAATAATCCTGAAGGCATGGTGCAAAAGGAATTTAATTTTATAATAAAATTAAATAAGCTGCTAATTTGTTATGGCTTTTTAAATGGCTTTCTAGTGTCTACTTATAATTAAAACATTAAGCTACGTAGACCTCTGAGCTAATATCAAATTCTCTTTTTTAAATTTTAAACGAGTCCAAAGAAGATTTATTCCCCACTGTAGTTTTGATGGCAAACACAATTATGATTTCATGGAATCAACTGAAGCATCATCCTATTTCTGCCATCATAATAGGAATTAGTAGAATTTTTTTTATAAGCTTGTGGGGGGTAGTGAATAACTGTTTCATAAGAGAGCTAAATAATATTTGCAATATAGTAATACTTCATAGTTTGAAAGGTCAGAAAATAGGAGACGGGCTATTTTTAAATTGTGCGATTCAGTCTTGTATTTTAAAAGACAAAATAGAAATAGAAAATGTTCACGTCTAAGTCATTTATGCAAGTTTATCTAAGTCAGTGTTTGTTAAAAAACTTTTTTCGTATCATGCCTCTTTCCTAGTTTGTTTTCTTTCTGTGTGCCCACTTCTCCTACAATTGGTTCCTAACAATGGCCTCTCATTGATGTCATTTTCACCTGTGACACCTCTAAAATACACAGGGGCCTCACAGGGGATACAGATTCACCAGTTGAGAAAAACTGGCCAAAAAACTCAGATATGAAAATAGTGGTCAATGGTTTAAAAATAGTTTATTTTGTTTAGATATCTTTAAAAAATATGCATAGTTTCCCATCTAGATTTTCTTCCTACTTCCTGAGAAGTGAGAAAATAATGCTCTATAACTACGAGAAAGACACATGATTTTGTGAAACTGCAATTTTGAATCATGCATGGATTCAGCCAATTAGAGAAGTCACTACCTAGTAGGTCCTCCTTAAAGGTTTGGGAAAATATGGTACATTTACACAAGGAATACTTTACAGCTGTTAGAAAAAATAAAGTCATGAAGTTCACATATAAAAAATAGTCATGGAGAATATCATGCTGAGTTAAATAAATCAGGAGTGGGACAGACATATAAAGGCTGCACTCATTTGTGGAATATAAAAATTAATAGTATGAGACTAACACCCAAGGACAGTAGAGACAAGGGCCAGGAGGAGTGGTCCACAGTTGGAAGCCTGTCTTAGGGGCTGGGGTAGAGGGCAGTTGGATTAGAAAAGGAACAATTATGACAATGTTTGGAAGGAATAGCTCAGAATGGAAGATGTGTTCTCTCCCTCCCTCCCTCTCTTTCTTCCTTCCTCCCTCTCTTCCTTCCTTCCTTCCTTCCTTCCTTCCTTCCTTCCTTCCTTCCTTCCTTCCTTCCTTCCTTCCTTCCTTCCTTCCTTCCTTCCTTCCTTCCTTCCTTCCTTCCTCTTCATTACTTTCTTTCTTACTAAAATGATTTAGATAATATGGTTGTATCTATACATCACTATCTATACATAATATACACACATTATTTATCTTTTGTATTTATTTCTTTTAACATGGTATATCACTGATATGTAGAGAAACAAAACAAGGCAATGGCTACTATCAAATGATGTAAAACATTTAGCCTTGAATAGAAAGGGAGATTTCCAGGCAGTAGAGGAAAGTAATGACAAGGGATGGACTATACATAACAGAAGAAGGTGGTGGAGGATCCTAGACACTTTAGTGGTGGTGAAAAGAGTAACATTGACATCAAAGTCATCATTTTTAACAGTAGTTTATAACCATGTTATCTAAATCATTTTAGTGATAAAGAAAGCAATGAAGAGGGAGGGAGGAAGGAAGGAAGGAAGGAAGGAAGGAAGGAAGGAAGGAAGGAAGGAAGGAAGGAAGGAAGGAAGGAAGGAAGGAAGGAAGGAAGGAAGGAAGGAAGGAAGGAAGGAAGGAAGGAAGGAAGGGAGGAAGGGAGGAAGGGAGGAAAGAAGGGAGGGAGGGAGGGAGGGAGGAAAAAAGGAAGGAAGGAAGGAAGGAAGGAAGGAAGGAAGGAAGGAAGGAAGGAAGGAAGGAAGGAAGGAAGGAAGGGAGGGAGGAAGGAAGGAAGGAAGGAAGGGAGGGAGGGAGGAAGGAAAGAAGGAAAGGAGGGAAGAAGGAAGGAAGCAAGGAGGGAGGATTTTTGTGTCTGTATTATCGGGAATATTGGCCAGTAATTCTCTTTTTTGTGGTGTCTCTGTCTGCTTTTGGTATCAGGGTGATATGTGCCTCATAGAAACTGGAAGTGTTTCTGTTTCTTCATTTTCCTAGAAAAGCTTGAACAGAACGGGAGTAGGACAACACAAAATATCTAAACAAAAATTGTGCTGTAATAAACCCACTAGGTGGAATTAGAATAATTTATTCCTAAAAAAATTCAAGCACAGAAATATCATCATAAAATGAATGATAAATTACTGGATATCTAACTTAATGCAGAGAGTGGACCAGGAGTTAAAATGATAGAGGAATTTGAGATTGAATGTTTCACATTTTGATGGTTCAAACAATAACTAATTTTTAAAAATATTATCAATAGATGCATATAGATTTGTGATATTTCTATATCATATTACAAAAACACCAAATAAAAATAAAGAAATGTATGTTGGTAAATCGTTTTTTGCCATTTCTTCTTATAGAGAGATAAAAGTTGTAACTTTCCTATGCAATTAATCCCATAAAGAATGATTTTTTTTCTATGAATTCGTGGTGATAAAATTTTTCATTTCTCAGCTAGAGTCATCCTTTTATTTATTTCACTTATTCAAAAACTCTATAGAATCTCTTATTTTGGTTTTATTTTAATTTATTTCTTGGGCCACCGCTGGTGGTCCTAACACATAAAGAATCAGTCCTTGAGGTGCTTGGAAGGTCATGCAGTGTCAGGGAAGGAATCTAAGTCTCTCTTACACAAAGAATGCACTCCAGCTGGTTGATATCTCTCCCTGAATTGCATTTTTTTCTAACTCAAAGTTAAAGAAGGGTTATTTTCTTTGTGATGTTAAAGTGGTTCACAAAACTTTAAGACATTGCAGTCTGTATCTGCAGGGATTATTACAGAAGATACACAATCTGGCACCATCGGTTGCAAAAATTATTCTAGTAACAATTACAGTTAAAAACTGGCGAAATGAACTTTTAAAGAACACTCCTAGGCACATATTTGTAGAGGGGATGTATGAAGATGATAAAATAACTAAAATAGTTAAAATATATCTGGAAAACACTAGAAGTACTGCTATCACATGCAACAGAAGTATCAGAAAAGTTCAAGTGGTTCTGGAAAATTTAATTTTTTAGGGAAGCCCACCCAGATATGGTCAGGGGTCACTCCTGCTAGTGCCTGTGAGACCTTGTGTGATGCCAGAGATGGAAATGGATCATGTGTAAAACCCAACTTCACACCCTACTGCCATTAACAGTATTTATGCCTCCAAAAAGCGTTTCCTGTTCTATATAATCTTTTTTTTTAAATTACACACTTAATCTGAAATATCGTGCTTCAAAAATATCATTTCAGGTAGTTTGAAAATTTAAATTTAAAAATATAGAAGCACATTTCCATTGACCAAACTAATATTAATTTTCATACATAACAGAATCAAATATATGTGAATTTCAAACAATGCATTGTGCATGTACTTCAGAGTACACTAGAGTACTTTAATTTTTTAAATTAAAAAAAATTATTAGTGAATCACCGTGGAGTACAGTTACAAATTTACAAACTTTCGTGCTTTCATTTCAGTCATACAATGATCGAGGACCCATCCCTCCACCAGTGCCCATTCTCTACCACCAATGACCCCAGTATCCCTTCCAGCACACCCACTCCCATCTCTGTGGCAGGGAATTCCCTTTTGTTCTCTCTTTCCTTTTGGGTGTTGTAGTTTGCACTAGAGGCATTGAGTGGCCACTGTGTTCCATCTATAGTCTACATTCGGTTCGCATCTCCCAGCCCGAGCTGGTCCTCCAAATACCCACTGGAGCGTTTTTAAGAGTGTAAGATGCCAAACTCTTCTAGTTTTAACCTTCTATTTTCTTTATCTCAATTTTCTGCTCTTCTCAATTATTCTTTTTAATTTGTAATGAAAAATTTAAATTTAAAAATATAGAAGCACATTTCCGTTGACCAAACTAATATTCATTTTCATACATAACTGAATCAAATATATGTGAATTTCAAACAATGCATTGTGCATGTACTTCAGAGTACACTAGAGTACTTTAATTTTTTAAATTAAAAAAAAATTATTAGTGAATCACCGTGGAGTACAGTTACAAATTTACAAACTTTCGTGCTTTCATTTCAGTCATACAATGATCGAGAACCCATCCCTCCACCAGTGCCCATTCTCCACCATCAATGACCCCAATGTCTTTATAGCTAAACGTTTTCACCATTTCAAATATTGTAACATGGTGTACAGTGGGTTAGTTTAACATCAAGTCTGTTGTTTTCTTTTAGGCTTTCCTATACGTTAAATTTCCTCTGCTCTATCATACTTTCCAGTATTGTCTCTTAAAAGCATACACAGGAAAGAGAACAGAGGCAGTTTAAGAACCTTGAGTAGAGAACAGTCAATTCTGGTTCTAAAGAAACTTTGCTCACTCTTTGCCACATCAGCCGGAAGATCACTCTTGCAGGCTGGTCCAGACCCAGCAGGGGTACAGAGCTTCTGTCCTACTGCCATGATTTGCCCTCATTTTGGATAGGGAAAGAGAAGCTAAAAGAACCCTGTGTTGTGCTTCCATATGCCCATACCCCACAGATACAAGAAGGTTATTTTGTCAAAAACTTCTGCACAGAGTGAGAAAAAAAAAGCTTTGCATGCAAAGTATAAGCAATGAGAGGAAAGTCCATTAAATAAAAGACCTGGTGTTAGTTTCTATGAGGACGGAGAGTTCTATGATTACACAGTGCTTCAGAGTTATGATAGTGAGTAGTTTTATTTTGCTCTTCCTGAATGCCAGCCAGAGAGGTGTCACCCATCAGTCATCCCAAACAGTCCAGTGACACATAAATCATACAACATAATTCCATCATGTTCAATCTTAAATAAATACCACCAGTGGGCATCTATTTTAGGTGTATTTAAAAATAAGAGGTAAAGAGCATGTATCACATGCTTGAAAATCACTTGTATCACTTGTCATTATGTTGCTACTTCATTTGCTCGAGTGGGTGCCCAGCGACATCTCCATTCATCCCTGTCATGTGCTAGTGTAGCCCAATGGCATCTGCTCGATCCAGGACAACAAAGAGCATCAAACTGTTCATTCAGGGTCTTGACAAAGAAGTCTGACCATCTCATAGGTGTTCTTTTGACCTCCCGTGGACTCCAGTCCATAACAGCTCTAGTCCAGCAGTCATTTCCAAATTGACCAGCCCATCTGATTTTCAAAACCTTGGCAAACAAAGCAGTATCCCTGATTCTCGATCATCAATGAAGGGCGAAACTCCAATTCCTTCTCTCCCTTGAGTGAAATGTGATACTCCAAACATAGCTCTTTCAATTCCTCTTTGGGAAACCTAAATAGCTTTCTCGTCCTCTTTTCATAGGGCCCAGGTTTCTGAAGCATATGTTAGTGCAGGAAGAATGGTGGAGTTGAAAAGACGTGTGCAGAGCCGGAGGTTCATCTACTTAACAACTACTTTGATGCTCTTTAAGGTGTTCCATGCTGCTATCTTTCTCCTGCGCAGCTCTGGTGCCAAGTCGTTCATCATGTTGAGCTCTCGACCCAGGTACACATAACTGCTGCATTTAGAGATGTTCATTCCATTGAGAGCAAATGAAACATCAGGAACTAGTCCATTTCTCATGAACATTGTCTTCATGAGATTCAGCTGCAGTTCTACCTTACCATACTCACAGCTGAAGTTGGCCAGCATTCATGTCACTTGGCTAATGCTTGGTGTTATTAGAATGATGTCATCAGCCAAGCGGAGGTGGTGTAGTTGCCAACCATCTGTCTGTCTTCACTCCCATTCCTTCCTATTCCAGTCGTCGCATGATGTTCTTGAGGGTGGTACTGAAGAGTTTCTGTGAAATGGTATCATCCTGCCTAACCCCTCTCTTTACGTCGATGATTGCTTCCTGGTAGAATAGTGAGATCCTGGTGGTGAATCCTTAATACAGCTCACAGAGGATCCTGATGTACTGAGTGTGAACACCCTGTTTGGCTAGGGCTTCAATGACAGGTTCCAACTCAACAGAATCAAAGGCCTTCTTTAAATGAATGAATGTTAGAGAGAGCAGCATCTTGAACTCTCACAAAAACTCAATGAGTTTTTGGTCACCATGTGGATATGGTTGATCATGCTGAATCCTTTTCAGAACCCGGCTTGTTCGCATGGTTGTCCTTCGCCTAGTGTTCTGCCAATCCTACTCAGGATGACTTGCGTGAACAACTTGTAGACAACAGACAATAGGCAGATTGAGTGATAGTTGCCGATGCCATGGATGTCTCTCTTCTTATACAACAAAATGGTCCTACCAGTTTTCCATTGAGACAGGTAGTGCGTGAAGGGCCGAGCCAGTGTATTGACGAGTACTTGCGGCAGATTCTTCAGGTGTTCGGGTCTGATCTTGTCTGGACCAGGTGCTGTATGCTTCTTTCCGACGAAATGGAGTGTAGGATTTTGGATGGGAGAATGTTGGGAAGGACATATTCATCCTGTGGAACTATGTATGTGGGCAGGTGGATGTGGCTATCAAAGAGATTCAAGTAGAAGTCTTGGATAACCTTCTCTATTGCCCCTCTGGAAGATGTGATAGATTCATCAGGACATTGGAGGGCAGTCATCTTGGTCTTATAGTTGGCAAAGGACTGGCAGAAGTTACAAATATTTTTACTGGCTTCTGCAGCATCGGCCAACACTGCTGCTCTTCTCTCTGAGGTCTTCCTTTATCGCTTCTTTGCACAGCTTTGCGAGCTTGGATGTTAGCTTGTGATTGCCTGAGGCTCGTGCTAAACTACGTTGGAAAATGAGCTCAAGAGTTTCCAAAGATAGGCAACTTTTTGTGGATTTCTTACTCTCCGCATTCCTCGCGCAGTCGTGGAGGTGCTGAACCAGTAGATCATACTCCTCATCAATGTTGTCAATGACAGCATCTTCTCATATTGCTGCAACAGTGCCAAAGAGCTCCCATTTGATGGTCGTTATGGGAGTTCCCTTCTTAAACTGTGCAGCCCTTTCTCCTCACTCTGCAAAGTAGAATTTCACAAGGAGAAGGTGGTCTGAGTTTGTTTGGAATTTTGGGGCGATATCAACCTATCAACCCAGGCCAGGCAAAACCTTTGATTGAATATGATGTGGTCAATTTCGTTGTGGAAATGTCCACTGTGAGACTCCCATGTCCAACGTTGAGGTTCGGCCTTCTGCAACTGCAAGTTACCATGGGTAGTCTCAATCAACATGATGAATCAGACAGTCTCTCACCCTGTTTGTTCCATTCTAGGCCATGGGTCCCAATATGGAATTCTTCGGGTGACCTTCTTGGTTCTATCTTAGCATTAAAAAATCACCGACAATGGGGGCTGGAGCAATAGCACAGTGGGTAGGGCGTGTGCCTTGCACGCGACCGACCCGGGTTCAATTCCCAACATCATATATGGTCCCCTGAGCACCGCCGGGGGTAATTCCTGAGTGCAGAGCCAGCAGTGACCCCTGTGCATCACCAGGTGTGACCCCAAAAGAAAAAAAAATCACCGACAATGAACTTGTAGAAGGTGTGGTCTTTATAAAACTTCTCCAGCTCCATGTTGAACTTCACAATTTCTTCTTTGTTGTAGTTGGATGTTGGTGTGTAGACGATGGAGATTGAAACTACCAGCAATGAGCCACATCTATTCAAATGTAAGCATTTGATTGGGGTTGTTTAGCATTCAAACGAATCAATGCTCATGGCCAAGTTTGTGTTGACGAATACACTGAAACCACCAGTCCCTCTACTGTCACATGTTCTGAGGAACAGTTTTCCAGTCTCAAAAACGGTATGATGTGATCAATGCCTTCTTGTCTCAATCAATCCAATGACATCATACTTGATCTTCTGCGCTTGCACTATCAGGTCCTCGTTGGATGCTTTCAATGCCAGCATACGTGCATTAAAAGTGCAGAGTTATTTTAGTCCTTCTCATTTTGGCAGCCTAGTTGAGCCCTGAGATTTTATCAGCCTCTCTGTGATCAACCTTCTCAACGCTGCCACTTTGGGGGCTCTTCCAGGGTCAGGGATATGAGGCCCGTTTTTGTTACTGTTTTTGTCATATGGAATGCGCACGAGTAGCTTTCCAGGCTCTGCCGTGCAGGTGGCATGTTGTAATGATCTGCACGCTGACAAACACACCACATACCCTGTGCACGTACAGAAAGTACTGGCCAGATCAACACAGTCGATGCAAGGAGTTCAGCCCTGCACCTGCCTGCATCTCTGGGTAGCATCTGTTAGTTCACTCTTCACTGGTTGGCACATTGCCACCCCCTCGCCACAATGAGGCAGTGAACCAGCAAGGGGGAAATATATACTTGAAAATATATGGATATAATTATGAGTATGAGGAGAGGTGAGCTCTATTCTAGCAGAAAAGAAATAGAATATTGTGCTTCAGAATCCAGGTGGGCCTAGAGAGATAGTCCTGTAGATAAGCTACTTGTCTCACATGTGGCTGGCCTGGGTTCGATCAAAGACACCCCAGATAGACTCACAGTACCAAAGGGACTGATTCCTGAGCTCTGGGAGTAAGACCTCACAGCTGAGTAGGACACAATAAACAAAACACAAAATAAAACAGAACAGAACAAAAACAAAAGCAAGATGCCAACTAATTTCATTTCCTTACTAAAATTATATAGAGGGTCAGAAATAGGTCCTTGATAGGACACGTACTTTGAATATGTGATGAACTGTGTTTTATTTCCCCAACCCTATACACATACACTAAATATATATGATAGATTTAATTATTATTTATTTATGCTTAATTATGCAAAATATCTTTTCTCATCTTTCATTGGACAACTTTTTAATAGACTAACTTTTATACAATAAAATATATAATGCAATTGTAACTTTTAACATGCTTATAATAATGATAACTTTTCTGATTATGATATACAAAATTGCTATATTTTTCACCATTATCAAAGTACTGTGGACTCCACACTGTCTTTATGTTCTTCTAGTCTGCCTCTACCTTTTTATCTCTCTCTCTCCAAACTGCTTGGTAATTGAAGTTTTGTAATCAAAAGTCAAGGAGACATTCTCTTTTGATACCACTTGTTCTTATGTTCTATTTCTCTATAGACCACAGGTGAGTGAAATCATCTGATATGTCATTCTGAAAAATATTAAAAGCAATAATGTTACAAGGGTAAAGCAACTGTGAGCATTTTGAGTTTATATGCTAATCATGATGTTCTCATGACTTTGACAAATCAGTGCACTCAATTTATTTTGAACTCCACCATTTGGAAACATTTTAGTGTCATTCCACTTCACCATCTGTGGAGTACTTTGATCCTGTTGTTGTTGAGGCTCATGCAGTCATGAGAAGAATTTCCCATCAGGGACATCCCAGCCCAGGCTGGTGACAGGTTCTTGTGGTTTGTCTACTTCTAGTGCGTTAGAGTTCATCTTTACTACATTGTTTTAGATTTATAGGAAATGCATATAAAATCAAATGCAATTTATATATGATTTCAATAGTAAATAATTCACTATGAGATTAGTGTAATATGTAGTTCATTAGTGGAATATATAAATAGGTAGTTTGGGATTAATAGAATCTAAAAAATATACGCATAGATGGCATAGTCTGTCGTCACTGTCACTTATCATCCCATTGCTCACTGACTTTTTTCAATCGGGCACCAGTAACGTCTCCATCGTGAGACTTGTTGTTACTGTTTTTGTCATATCAGATATGCTACGGGTAGCTTGTCAGGCTCTTCCATAGGGGCGAAATACTCTCAGTAGCTTGCCGGGCTCTCTGAGAGGGGCAGAGGAATCGAACCCGGGTTGGCCGGGTATAAGGCAAATGCCCTGCCTGCTGTGCTATCACTCCAGCCCTGGCATAGTCTGATTTAACTAAATTATGGATACTGTAAAGCTATTGAAAATATAGAGGGAAAATTAATTGAGCAAAATTTCTAATTAAACTCAAGCTTATTTCTTCATCAGAAGGAGGGGAGGAGTTTAAATTGAATGCTTAAAGATAAAAGATAAATGAAAGAATAATTGGTAATACATTTAGCAGTAATGTATTTTTATGTAACACATACCTGGTTTCACAAACATTTTTATAATGACATTTTAATTAACATACATGCAGTAGGATAGGTAATTACTTTGAAAGAAAATATAATATTTGTACAACTTTAAAAATGTATGTAACTTGGATTGTTTTAGGGAAGTTATACCTTATCTAGCAACACAAAACATCTTACTTATGGCTCCACTGGGATCAAAAAGTGATGTGTGATGAAAATATTGAAGTGAGTTCTAAAAATGTTTATTTCATGTTGTTTTATAGCCAGGGTGTTTCTTAGGCATAAAATAGAGCAAATATAGAAAGCCATAGTTTTCTTTTACACACAAATTATTTTAATAGCAACTAACCAAAAATGTTGTTACAAATAAGCTCTTAGCATTTACCAACTACTAGGTTTTGTATATACAAAGATAAATAAAATTATAACATAAACTTTAGGAATCTAATAATCACTAGATAAAAACAAGGACAAGGACAATTTGAAGAAATAGCATATAATCAATACAGCAAAATCAGTATTTAAAAGCAATATGATAAAAATGCAAAATGGCTTATGGAATACAATATGAGTTTATTTTAAGATTATATACTTCCCACATATTCTAGCAAGCATAAATTTCGCACTTACCTAGGGAAGTTGAAAAGTAGTTCACACAAAAATCGGCATATGGACACTTGTAACAGTTTTATTATTAGGTTTTCATACTTGGGTGGAACTAAAATCTCCTTTTGTTGGTGAATGAATGAATATACCATGGTATATCCTTAAAACAAATGAATATAAATAGGCTACCAAGTCATAACAAACTTGGGGGAGAATATTTAATACATATTACTAAGTAATAGGTAAGTGTTTTATTACTCTGAATTTATAATATCTGAAATTGGCACAACTATGGATACAGGAAAATATTATTTGTTGTCAAAAAAAAGAGTTAGGAAGATTTAGAGACAAATAGAGAATAGAAAAATTGGGGGGTTAGTGAATCTACTCTGCATGATAGTAAACATATATGTATGCATCACAGTATCACTGTCACTTGTTGATCATCAATTTGCTTAAGCGGGCACCAGTAACGTCTCCATTGTGAGACTTGTTACTGTTTTGGCAGATTGAATACAGCACAGGGAGCTTGCCAGGCTCTGCCGTGCGGATGGCATACTCTCGGTAGCTTTCTGGGCTCTCTGAGAAGGGTGGAGGAATCGAACCTGGTTTGGCTATGTGCAAGGCAAATGCCCTACCCTCTGTGCTATCCAGCCCATACGTATACATATGCATATATATCATTACTTTTATTGAAACTTTTTAAAATACACAAGTCTAAGAGTAAACTCTAATGTCTACCACATATGTGTTTGACGAGGACATATTAATACAGGTTTATTTATTGCACTCTGCCATGGAGAGAGATTTCTAATAGTGAGGAGGTCTCTGCAAATAGGGGGGCAGAAAGATATTGAAAATTCACAACCTCATGTTAAATTTTTCTATAAACAAGATTGATATAAAGTTTGCAAAAATAGAAGCCATGTTTGAGTATTTCCTGGTTGTGTTGTCATGAATCTGCCAACATGCTCCCCAAACCCCAGCAACAGGACTGTGGCAGAGAATGAAGGTGCACATGCAAGGCATGTACTGATGCTCAATAGTTGCATTCAGTAGGTAGACACACGTGTCGGAAGGACTCCAACATTGAATAGGTGTAAGAGCAGAGACTGATTTATTGCATGCAGCTAAGCAACAGACACCCGTAAGGTCTAAACTCATGACAATATCCTACCCTAATATTTCCTGTTTCCTTCTGCATCTAGCACTTTCTGCAGCACTGTCTTCCTGTAATTCATCGATTTGCTCGAGTGGGCACCAGTAACATCTCCATTGTAAGACTTGCTGTTACTGTTTTTGGCATAGCGAATATCCCATGGGTAGTTTGCCAGGCTGTGGCATGCGGGCGGGATTCTCTCTACTCTCGGTAGCTTGCCAGGCTCTCTGAGAGGGATGGAAGAATCAAACCCAGGTTAGCTGTGTGAAAGGCAAATACCCTACCCCTTGCGCTATCGCTCTGCCTTCTAAGAAGGTGGCTGGGGCTTCTTGGGCTGGAGCAATAGCACATCGGGTAGGACATTTGCCTTGCATGTGGCCGACCCGGGTTCGATTCTTCCCTCCCTCTCGGAGAGCCCGGCAAACTACCAAGAGTATCCCACCCACATGGCAGAGCCTGGCAAGCTACCTGTGGCATATTCCATATGGCAAAAACAGTAACAAGTCTCACAATGGAGCCCGATCGAGCAAATCAAAAACAATGGGAGGACAGTGCTACAGTGCTACTTCTATATCTAAAGATCCCGAAACTGTTTTATTCACTTCCTTCCAGAGTTCGTGTTTGCCCTACCCCATTCTTTCTTGTTATTCTATTCTTACCTAGATGCACATTTGCAGCACAATATAGTCTAAGATATAAATTATTTTGCTCAGCGGACTCTCCCAAGGTGCATCCCCTAACACGCATTTCTTTTTTTTTTATTTTGTAAATTTTTGTTTATTATTATTAGTAGTATTATTTTATTGAGTCACCATGAGATACATAGTGACAAAGCTGTTCATGATCGAGTTTCAGTCATATAATGATCCGACACCCATCCCTCCACCAGTGTACATTTCTCACCACAAATGATCCCACTTTCCCTCCCGCCACCCCCCTCTCCTGCAGCAAGAGAAAACTTTTTTTTTAAAATTTTTTATTGAGTCACCATGTGGAAAGTTACAAAGTTTTCAGGTTTAAATCTCAGTTATACAATGCTCGAATACCCATCCCTTCACCAGTGCACATATTCCACCACCAAGAATCCCAGTATAGCTCTACCCAGCCCCCCACACCTCTAACCCCCCCACGCCCCTAGTCCCTCACCCTTAACCCCCCCCGCTTGTGTAACTAATAAATTTCACTTTACTTTCACTTTGATTGCATACAATATTTCAACAAAACTCACTATTATTGTTTGGAGAGTCTCTCCCCTAAAGTCAGACCTGCTGAAAGGAAGCATTAGATAATTTGTTTTCCATTGCTGAGGATGAAGAGGTATGAGGTTGAGTGACCACATTTAGCGGCCTCTCGGTTTTGGGTTTCTGTATTTTAGTAACTAAGTCCAGAGAGATATCTGCCAGAAGTTGCATCGTTGCCAACTTGTACTTCTCAGTTACATTATATTCCACATATGAGTGCAATCTTTCTATGTCTGTCTCTTTCTTTCTGACTCATTTCACTCAACATGATACTTTCCATGTTGATCCATTTATATGCAAATGTCATGACTTCATGTTTTCTGACGGCTACATAGTATTCCATTGTGTAGATGTACCAGAGTTTCTTTAACTAGTCATCTGTTTTGGGGCACTCTGTTTTTTTCCAGATTCTGGCTATTGTAAACAGTGCTGCAATGAACATAGAAATACATATGCCATCTCTACTATACCGTTTTGCCTCTCCGGGATATATTCCCAGGAGTGGTATTGCTGGGTCAAATGGAAGCTCAATTTCTAATTTTTTGAGAATCGTCCATATTGTTTTCCAAAAGGGCTGAACCAGTCGGCATTCCCACCAGCAGTGAAGAAGAGTCCCTTTCTCCCCGCATCCACGCCAACACCGGTTGCTTTTGTTTTTGGGGATGTGGGCCAGTCTCTGTGGTGTGAGATGATATCTCATGGTTGTCTTGATCTGCATTTCCCTGATGATTAGTGATGTGGAACATTTTCTCATGTGCCTCTGAGCCATTCGGATTTCTTCTTTAGGAAAGTTTCTGTTCAATTCATCACCCCATTTTTTGATCGGGTTGGCAGTTTTCTTCTTGTGGAGTTCAACCAGTGCATTGTATATCCTTGTTATCAACCTTATCGGATGGGTACTGCATAAATATCCTTTCCCATTCTGTAGATTGTCTTTGTACTTTGGTCACTGTTTCTCTTGAGATGCAGAAGCTTCTTAGTTTGAGATAGTCCCATTTATTTATCTCTGTTTTCACTTGCTTGGCCAGTGGCGCTAACACGCATTTCTTAACTGTAGAAATGCCTTGAAAGCATATGGGTGCTACTTCCTGTAAATGAGAACCCAGGGTATCCTCTGCTTTGAAGGAATATCAGGGCAGAGACCTTAGGGTAAGGACACAGAACGAAAGATGCCCCCTCCATTCCCCTTCTATAACGGTTAGGAGAGCCTGACCAACTGAGACTTGTCCTGTAACAACCTCTTCATATGATATAGATAGTCTGAATAACAGTCTCTCTCCTCTCCCATATTTTGTACTAGGGAATTTTGCAGTGTGATGGAAGAAAAGAGCAGATATTTCTAGTTGTTTTAAAGCATTAAATTGGTATCGTCTTGAACATTGCTTTGAGTTCTAATAGTAATATCTTAGTTGCAGCATGTATTTTTCATACAAATTTTTAATGGAAAGGCCCAATAAAGCAAAGTCTGGGGCAAACAGTATTCTCAGATCATGACTTTGATGGACACAATGGATTGGCAGAATAAACAATATCAAAAATGTGTGAGTCAAATTACTACTCCTTGTTCTTTTATTTATCTTTCTTTGGAAGTATATGTTTGGCTCACACTCAGCTTTGTTAGGGTTTACTCCTGGCTCTGCACTCAGGGACCACTGTTGACACTGCTCAGGAGACCATGAATGACACTGGGCATCAAATCTTGATAGGCCACTTGCAAGGAAAGCACTATACCCTTATACCCTCCAGTCCTTCTACTTTTAATATGCAAATTTTCTTTGAGTGTGAAAGACCCATTTTCATACTAATTTAAGACATTTGAAAAGTCAAACTGTTCCAGTCTCAGGAGCATTGCCTGCGATCTTTGTTCAAACATTTGTGGAGAGTCAATTCTATACTATGTACATAATCTTTTTCAATTCTACTAATATTAATTTACAACAGCTGATAGTGCATTATCTTGCACAAATTCATGCAAATTACTTTCTGAAATGGATCATTAAATATTTGCCTCTATTATAATGCATTTGATTTACCTTTTACAGTATTCAGTTAAAGAAAAATATATAAAAGTGAAGTTCAATTTTGATATTAAAGAGATAATATGAAAACACCCCCTTTGTATATCAAATAATACTACCAAGAATGCAAAAGTTTCTGTGAAAAATGTGTAAATACCATAGTTTCTTTGTTTCTCCAGAGCTTTCTTTATGACTAAAGTGATTGGATTTGGGGCTACATTTAGTGCTGCTCATATCTTACAACTAGTTCCTTGCCCAGGTGAAACTTCTGGCAATACTCAGATCAAACCGGGAACCTGGTTGACGCAGCTGTATGCAAGGCAAGTGCATTACCTCCTGTACTATCCCTCTAACTCATAAAAAAAACCTCTTGAAAGTATATACTGCATTCATTACTATGAGTCAGCATCTTCAAAATATCAAAAGCAGTATAATTTCCCCAAATTATATAAAAATGCAATGATCAAATAGAAACACATAAATTAAGTTTCAGCCATATTACACTGGCATGCAGGATTTTAATATCAACAAGAGCTATAGATAATTTGGTCTCTACCATGCACTTTCTCCACCATCTTGTCTTTTAAGACAGCAGAACATTGAGGGTCACAAATGTTTAGATACTAAAATCAACAATCCAAAAGTCTTTACCCAGGTTACTCTGTGCCTGCTCTTGTCTCCCACATGAGCAGATAATATAGGGCACAACTTTTGTAGAGGACTTGACTGAAGCTTGAATAGAGTAGATATGCTCATCACGATTAAGTACTATGAACCTCAGTGCTTCTAATCCATAATTCCCCAGGTGGTACTAAGGGGTAAGTTCTGTTCTTGACAAGCACTTGTCTTTATGCCAAAAGATAGTAGTGTGTGAATCAGATTCTAGGCACTAGAGGACAAATAGAGGAAACTGGAGAAAGGAAGGCATGGAAAATAATCCAGAGATATAACACAAGGAGCTAACACAGAAAACAATGGTGGATAACATGATTCAAATATTTGTTAAATAAAAGGATCTGTTGATAGACGTATAGTTAACCCATATCTATGTGTATATATACATATACACACAAACATGTATATATGTGCCACTAATGATTTTTCTAATGAATTAAATATAAGGCTAATATAAAATATTTTACAGAAAGCACACAGGTGTTCCTAGAAATTCTTGTATCTCTAGCCTTTGATTTGTTTAAAAGAATACTGTCATAATGTTTTAAGAAATATAAAACAGAATAAAGATTCAGTAACACTCGATAGAGCTGTGGAACATATGCGAAAAACATTGCTTCATTTACTGGGGCAAAACATTCGAATATGATGCAGTTTCTAAAATATTTACATCAAAAAGAAAAACGTTGAATATAAAATTGAGATGAATAACTTGGTTAATTATCATTTTAGATGCTTTTCTATTTACTCCTACAGAACCCGTATCAAGTCTTGCTATTTTACTTTGTGCCATATGCCATTATGGTCTTTTCCTCCTTGATATCTGACTTCAACTTCTTCTAAGTGCTGTTATAATTTATTTGAAATATATTTAATTCATTTTAAATAAGTTTCCCAATGAGGGGGTTGAAAGATAGTACAGCAGATAGGGCATTGCCTTGCATGTATCCAACCCAGGTCAGTCTTATGTTCCCCTGAGGCTGCCAGGAGTAATCCCTGAGCACAGAGTCAGGAGTAAGTTCTGAACAATAGCGGGTATGCTCCAAATACAAAATAAAAAGAGCAAGAATTATTTAATAAATTAAAATATTTGTGAATTATTTTGCTGTCTCAAACTTGGGAATTTTTATCAATATTTTCTTCTTTATTTTATTTAGCAGTGCTTTCCAAATCAGAATTTATAGTGACCACTTGGTTTAATACCCAGGACATGGCAGTTAAAGCAGATTTTATCTTCATCTATTCTGGAACCAGATTATTAACCACCCAAACTCTTCTTAAAGACAGTCCAGTGAATAGCTGTAAATTCCATAGAAGTTAGAAGGTGACTAATAGAGAGAGAGAGAGAAAGAAAGAGAGATACTTAGTCTTAATCTTGTTACTGTCATGATTATATTCTTCTATTTATGGCTAAGGTCAAAATCCGTGAGACAAAAGCATAAATGGTCATAGGACTCACTCTAAGATGTATCTAATATTGAGGATAAAGACGGAATGAATGAGATGATACTTGACTTTCTGTAAAATAAACTCTCTGAAGCAGAAAAACATACTGATGAATAAGACATTTAGTTACCAGAGAGGAGGGTTGCAAAAGAAATTAAAAGAAGAAAGACAAATTCATATGCAGAACAGCTCTTCTTTCCAATGAAAATAAATCTCTGTCCTTCTGCCAAGAGTGGTTCCAGTCTCTTCCCCCTGCCCCTAAGATCCTAGCTCGTTTTCCCTCTCATGATACTTCATTGGAGGTGGGAGATGGGGTGCCCAGCGTCAGTCTGAAGAACTGGAGTGATGTGATATTGTTAACACCATTCATTGTCCTTCTACTACACTCTCCGCCCCTTTTATATGTGCCGAACGGTCCAGAAGTGGAGAGGGTGTGGAAAGAAACTTTAACCTATCAAAATACTACCTGCACATTTTTTGGAAAGTAGCCAATGAAACATGTGTCTAAATAGAATCAACATGGCCAATTTTTCCCTAATTAATTCTAACTTGTTCATCCACAAACATTCTCCTTGGTCTCTCTGTGGTCAATAATTTTATCTTGTCTTTTCTAAACTTCTGATTAACTAGCCAAATTTTTGTGACTGCCAGGAATGAGACTTGGGCATCTTTTCTTCAGAGTGAGTAATCTTCATCATTCATGATTATGCCTCTGAGGCGATTTCCCTATTGTCCTTCAATAAAGCTCTTGTATGAATGATGTTGTAATTTTCCTATTTTCAATGCTATTTGTATATTAAGAATCATTGTTATTCACCAGCCACAGTATATTCTTCTTCAATACAACTTCCACAAAGCCATAACGGAGTTAAGAGGGAAGTATCAGTATGGAAGCTCTTGATGTAATGGGTATTTAATACTTGTTCTTACAATTATAGTTAATAACTATTTGGTCAATAATACTTCACTTTGATTCCCTATGAATTTTCAAGTAGGGAAGCAAAATTTTGATGGAAGAGTAATCATCAACTTCATATTTTTCATTACTGAGGAAGCACAAACTCTCTAATTCTTCTAGAAATGTGCCACTGTTTTTGCTTTACTATTTGGACAAATTAATAGTCTAGTAATTGTACTTTCTACAGTGACAACTATAACTATGTGTGTGAAATAATAAAATATGTGATTTCTACCATAATATTGACTGTGCTTTTTCTAGACATAGATTCAAGAATTGAGAAATAAATTCATATATACATACATATATATATATATATCACTGTCATTGTATCACTCTCATCCCTTTGCTCATCGATTTGCTTGAGCAGGCACCAGTAACATCTCCATTGTGAGATTTGTTGTTACTGTTTTTGGCATATCAAATACGCCACAGGTAGCTTGCCAGGCTCTGCCGTGCGGGCGAGATACTCTTGGTAGCTTCTTGGGCTCTCTGAGAGGGACAGATGCCCTACCTGTTGTGTCCCAAATTAGAGACTATTGGGGAGATTGTTCCCATAAGGCATATATATATATGTATATATATATATACATTTATATATATATCTTTTAGTTTTTGCTTTTTGGGTCACATCTGGCAACGCACAGGAGTTACTCCTGGCTCTGCACTCAGGAATTACTCCTGGCGGTGCTCAGGAGACTATATGGGTTTCTGGGAATCAAATCCAGGTTAGCCGCGTGCAAGTAAAAGGCCCTACTGGCTCTACTATCACTACAACACCAAGAAATGAATATATTTGAACTCAAAGAGTCACTCAGATATCTGTTACTTGGGCTAAAACGCCACTTGTCATTTAAATACCACTCATATTCTGACTCCTTGATTGCAGTTGTGTTGGTCCAGATAAATTACTTGTCACTTGTCATCCCATTGCTCACTGATTTGCTCGAGAGGGCACCAGTAACATATTCATTCATCCCTGTCGAGTGCTAATGTAGCCCAGTGGTGTCTGCTCGCTCCAGGAACACAAAGAGTCTGAAACCATTTGTTCAGGGTCTTGACAAAGAAGTCTGACCATCTTGTAGGTGAGTGGCCAGGAGTAAATACAAAATAATATAGAGGGAAAATCTATTTATATATAAAATATATACATATATATTTATATGTTTTACTATATGTATTCATGCATCTATATATATCTATACCTGCATCTATTTACATATATGTATGTATAATTTACATAGAAATACTATTCAACTGGGGCTGGAGCGATAGCACAGTGGTTGGGCTTTCGCCTTTCACACAGCCGACCTGAGTTCAATTCCTCTGCCCCTCTCGGAGAGCCCAGCAACCAGCAACACGGCAGAGCCTGGCAAGCTACCCGTGTTTATTGTATATGCCAAAAACAGTAACAATAAGTCTCTCAATGAGAGACATTACTGGTGCCCGCTCGAACAAATTGATGAGCAATGGGATGACAGTGACAGTGACAGTGACTACTCAGCTCACAATAGGGTTTTGTGTTTATAAACTTATCCCGATTTGAAATGGTGTCATGAGTAGGCTGAGTAATAGGACAGTGGACATGGTGCTCTCCTTGCCTGCAGCAGAGCATGGTTTGATTCCTGGCACCCTATATGTTTCCCCAAACCTTGCCAAGACTGATCTGATTGTAGGAGTAAACCCTGAGCACTTCCAAATGTGGCCCCAACACCAAAAAATAAAATAGTATGTAATTAAAATACTTAATTGTCTTTGCTTACCAAATAAACTTAACAGCTTAGACTATATCTGAAATGTGCTCGGAATACTTACATTAGCTTGCAATAAAACAGTTGTCAAGAATTTTATTTTAAGAGCGCTTGACTTGTAACAAGAAACAGAAATATAGACATTTGTAGTTACTGTGTGATATAAAAACACACAAAAACAAGATTCAAGGCCCAGGATATATTACAGTGGATAGGGAGTTTGGCTTGCATGCTGCGGCCTCATGTTCAATCCCTGGCAACTATATATATTTCCAAGACTGCATCTGCCCCACCTCATCCCCCTGCTCCAGGAGAGATCTCTGAGTGCACATCCAGGAATAAACACTGAGCACCACCAGGTGTGGTTCCAAGACCAAAGAAAAAACAAACAAACAAACAAAACATCAAATAATGCTGGCTTCACAGTACACTGTACAGAATCATTTGTTCCCCCTCCCTAGCCTATGGATGATTGGGCATTTGCTGTCATTGTCAGCTGTCACATGAAAGTAACTGCACACTGCTAGCATTTTATAAGAGAAAAGTTCAAATGATTCCTACTGAATTCCTGTGATGGCCATACTTATAAGGAAAGAAATGATAATAGATTTCATATAACTTCTCTATTCAGGTGTAGTAGGTGGGATAGTTCTTTGACATGAACCTTAATGAAGACAGTCATTTTCTGTACAACATGATTTTGCAATACCCAAAAAAAGATATCCATCGGCTGTGTAAGAGGATGAAAGATGTCACCTTTATTTCTATCAAACAGCATTTGTCAGCGGTGATTATGAGGGCATTTGTAAAACTGGGAAAGCACATAAGGGCTTCAAGAATATTCCAGACTCCCCATAAAAATAGAGCAACTGGGGACCAGAGGGATATTACAGAGGGTAGGGCTTTTGTCTTACCTGCAGTGACCCAGGTCTTGATATCTATTATGGTCCCCTGAGTGACACCAGACTGCCAGAAGGGATCCCTCCGTGCAGAGCCATGGATAACCCCTGAGCACTGCTGAGTGAGGCCCAGAAACTGGGGGAGGAGATTTAGAGAGAGAGAGATGAATAGATAGAGAGAGAAACAAAGATCTGAGAAATGGCCCTACACCTTGCCTCCGCCCCCCCCCCGCACCCATCAACTACCACATAAAATAGAAGAGAATGATAAATGCAAAGAAGGGAAAGAGAGCAAGTAATTCTCACTGCTTCATCTTCCTCAGTAGTCTAGGTGGATTTTCCATATTGTCAACACTCCTTTACACATACCAGCATCATGCACCACCATGTACCACAAAATTTAAATTACTGAAATTCTTTAACTCCAGAAAAGTCTATGTTTCATTTCAAATTCTGTTGTTAGAAAAAAATTCTGTTTTATGAACCATGTATGTATAATGCCTGGAAATATTATGCAACACAGTATGTGTTGGTTATTGTGGTTAGCTAGTTTCAGAGTGAGTTAATAACTCTAGGAATTTCAAGACTTTAACATTCCATGCATCATGCTAATCCATGGACTTTCTAAATTAGCGCAATTATAAAAATTCAGCTTTGGGACTAGAGAGCTAGTCCAGGCAGGAGAGCCTTTGCCAAATCACAGTTGACCTGGGTTCGATTCCTGGCTTCTCATATGATCCCCTGAGCACAGTCAGGAGTGATTCCTGAGGGCAGAGCCAAGAGTTACCCCAAGCATTATTGGGTGTTACCCCAAAACAAAAACAACAAAAATTCAGCTGATCATATACTCTGCTACTGTTGTCTTCTCCAATATTCATTCAAACATATATATATATATAAGATTACTTTGATATATATATATGTGTTAGTTTTTATTTCATTCTGTTTGTGAAACACAGTTAATATTCTGAGACTAACCTTCCAATTTCACCTTTAATTTTAGAACATTCTTTTGAAAAACGTCTAGTACCCCTTGTCACATATTTTTAAACTTCTTTATTGCTCTGAAATTACAAGTTATTACTGTTTGGATCAACACACATAATCAGAAACTGCATTTCAGATTCTTCTGCCAGAAGGTATTTTATCTTTTTTTTTTTTTTTTTTTTTTTTTTTTTTTTTTTTTTTGCTTTTTGGGTCACACCTGGCGATGCACAGGGGTTACTCCTGGCTCTACACTCAGGAATTACCCCTGGCCATGCTCAGGGGACCATATGGGATGCTGGGATTTGAACCCGGGTCGGCCGCGTGCAAGGCAAACGCCCTACCCGCTGTGCTATCTCTCCAGCCCCAAGGTATTTTATCTTTAAACTATAGCACTGTAAGCATCCGGTCTTGAGTTATTTCCCTGGGTTTATATTATAAAGATTAAAACATGGCATTTTAAATTTAAAAACATTAACATTTGCAAACATTTGCCTTCAATTTATTTTAGCTGTAAATATTGAGAGGCATTGTTGATTGTTTTAGTCAAGATTTAGAGTTCATAGATTTTCTTCATTGACGTAGTATAATTGGACTCAGTAGACAGGAATATAATAGAAAATGGCCAAAATCATTTAATTTTGTCTTTGTTCCTTTCAGTGTTTTGTTTTGTACTGTTACAAGAATCACATAGCAAACACATTTATAACAAACTTCCTTGGTGCAGTCACGACATTGAGAATTTATTTTTCTGTGACACAAAATCACTAAGGAATATTTATGATCCACACTGCTCTAAATATGAAATAGACTTTACACTTATAAAATGCCCATAATAATACCTCTCTAGATTTTTATGTTTTCTAATTTTCATTGATATGCAACACCCTGCTGCAAATATAGGAACTTGTTAAACTAGAAAACATCTTTTTTCCCTTAATAATTATTTTTAAATAAATCGGTCCTTCTAACGGCAGGTACCAGGTACTCTAATAGTAGCAAGCTCTCTAATGGCCGGTACTAGGTATCCTGACTAATGGAACTGTGTTTTGCCATGCAGAATTTAAATTACAATTACCTCATTGACTCTCCACTCATTACTAATCACTTGCATGTATATACCAGCCCATCCTTGTTACTCAAAAGCTGTGTTCTTTTGAGTATCACCCCAAACCTGTGTTAAGGATTGTCCTGCACTCCATTATGAAGACAAAGGATTTTTCAGTCTAAAGTATGAGTAACATGCTCACACAACTAAAAGATTATACCAAATGAATTCCATATTCTCTTCTAGTTTTTAGGTCACTGAAAAAGCTTCCTTCATAGCTTATATGACATAGGATGTAAGGCTTTCTTGGTCCGCTTACATTTTCTTAGTCAAAGTTAGTCTAATATTTTCTTTCTATGGTTCTTGAATCTGGCCACTGCATAAAAACAAATAAATCTAGGTTCTTTGAGAGAGTTCTGCTGCTGGCCCTTCAAAGTCCCAATCCCACTAACTTTAAATGTAAGACATTTTCTGGAGGAAATAATTGTTCCTGTCCAGCAGTATCTGGTTACCTGGGTATTCAGAGTCAATTTTGAAATTCCGATGCAGTTTATGACTGAAGGTCAATAGACACGAACTACAGGCTGATGGCACAGTAGATATTCAGTATCAACAGAGATTGTGTAGGGGTAAACAAAATGCAATACATGGTCAGTTAAAAGGGAGACGAAAGGTTCCATCAAAGATTACATGGGTGGGGCCGGAGCGATAGCACAATGGATAGGGCGTTTGCCTTGCACGCAGCCGACCTGCGTTCGATCCCCGGCATCCCATATGGTCCCCCAAGCACTGCCAGGAGCGATTCCTGAGTGCAAAGCCAGGAATAACCCCTGAGCATCGCTGGGTGTGACCCAAAAAGAAAAAAAAATTACATGGGTAAGACTGGTATAAGCAGAAACAAAACCATTTCCCTGGAATCCAGCACTATTGCCAATCAGTTATTTGCCTGGACTCCATTATTATTTATCAGTTTTTTGGTCTAAATTCCATTATTTCTGATCAGTTACGTCTAGATTCCATTCAGTTATTTGTCCAGATTTCATAGGTGTCCACAACAACACACGTTCCAAACTTGACCACTGGTGATTGCCAATTATTAATCTACCTGGAAAATATCTGCCTCCTGGATCAACTCCGTCAACCCCTATCTGGGTTCTGGGAATGTTCTCATAGTTCAACTGGTTCAGTTAGTTTCAGAGTTTTTCCTGTAGGAAATTCACCAATTTTCACTTGATGTTTACAGATACAGAAAATGGTCTTGGAGTATTCTTTTCCCTTAACAATTTTCTGTTTCTTTCTCATCTATGAATAATTTTCCCATTAGCTATTTTATATTTTATTAAACACTAAATGCAAATATTTATATGAATGTCTTAAAACCGAATTTAGGTGTAATTTTATTACAACATTTAAAACTAAATGACATTTAAGAAGACTCCAACTACATTTTTTTATAAACTTAGCTCTTAGGTTTTGGGCAGTTCAATATCTCCAGAATATTCTTTTTAAATGGACGTCTGTGGAGAGCCGCCTCAGGACCGTGCTTCGTAAACAACACCTGTTTCTTGTTAATTTCACCGTGCTTCGAAAATAACTCCTAATAAGAAAACAGGATGTCCTGTCACGCCCACAAGGTGTAACTAGCCTATCAGCTGCAGACACTTGGGCATAAACAAGCAGGGAGAGGTATATAAGACGGGAAGCTGCCTAGCTAGTGGGTTTCCCCCTGGTTCCTTCTCATTCACCCTTTGTTCCTCCTTTTTTCTGTTTGCATGAGAAGGTCTCTGAATAAATTGCTGCAAGAAGAATCTCCGGGTTGCGTGTTATTTTACAGAAGTCTAAATTTTTTTATTGTCACATTATGTTTATGCAAGACATAGGTTTTTATTTTATATATATATTTTATTTTCATAAAAATAGTTCACAATAGTTCATTACAGATAATATTCAAACACCAATCCCACCACTTGTACCTTCCCACCACAATAAGAGGTAAGTGTGTGAGGGGTGTTGTATTTCATTCTGAAGTCATTTAGGCCTGAATATAAGAGAATACAAGCAAGTACGTTAGAAACCAAACCAATGTGTGATAGTTTTGAGAAGTAAGTGAGGTAGAGTATAAGAGGTCTGGAAATTCTCTGGAAATTCTGCGACGCTCTCTTCCAGGAGCTTTAGTTTATAGTCTCTTCGTCTTGGCCTTTGAGGACATAACATGGTGCCGGACAATTTTAAGTCAAATAAATCTGTTTTAGGTATAGAAGTAGAAGGAGAGAAAGGAAGGTACAGAGATTTTACTTAAACATTTTGAATGAAACATTTTAAATGTTTACTTAAACATTTAAGTGTCACTTTGTGGTCAGTTCTAACTTCAGTTACACAACAGAATAAATCTTTATTGGTGATATTTTACCTCAGGCAATTTTGCATATATGTGATTGAATTTTTCAGTATTAATGAGTATTTAAAATCCTAAACTCTTTAATCACTAGAACATGCAGGAAATCAGAGGACTGGTTCTCAATAACCCACATGGAGTCTACAATTTTTTACTGTCACTTTCATTTTTATCTAATAACTAGAAACTAATAACTAAAAATTAATTTTTTTCTAGTAAATGATTTCTACTTTACTCTTGTATTTTTAATATCATATTTAGTTTTGATTTTCTGATTGGCCCTGCTTTAATAATGTAGTGGTGTCTATTATGCTTTCAGAAACTAAGCCCTTTCTATATCTGAAGGGGTTATTTAGCTGTATTTTGCATGCAACTAGTCAGAACAGCCTTTCTGGGAAGTCCTACCTACTTTCCCATGGCCTGTCCTCTTTCCGTTTCAATTGAGGTAAGAACAAAGGCAAAGATTTCTGAAGTCAATTTCTACTCAGTTGGCATATCTGGGAAGTTGATTTCAATTTCTAGTACAGACAGTACTCTGTAAAATAGATTTCGTGGTATGTGAACACTACTTGAACTGCCTCAAATTACATAAGAGCAACAACAAGTTTCCCATATAAAGCTTAATATTTTTGTGATGTAAGAGCTTTCTTACTTTTTTCTTTTCAAAAAATTTTAAATTATTGGTGTAGTATGATTGATGATAATGTTAATATGTTGGCTGGAGTGATAGCACAGCAGGTAGTGTGTTTGCCTTGCACACAGCCAACCCGGGTTCAATTCCTCAGCCCTCTCAGAGAGCCCAGCAAGCTACTGAGAGTATCTTGCCCGCATGGCAGAGCTTGGCAAGCTCCCTGTGGTGAATTCGATATGCCAAAAACAGTAACAATCTCACAATGGAGACGTTACTGGTGCCCGCTCAAGCAAATTGATGAACAAGGGGACAACAGTGTGACGGTGTGACAGTGATTACTGCTGTAGTCTGTACAATGTTACTGCAGGAAATCATTATCTCAGTCTCAATATTGAGGTCTTTTTTAAAAAGGATTTGAAATTTAAGAGGATTTCCTTCAATAGCTTAAACAAGTTTAAGCATCCTAAATATGTTGTAATTTATTAAAATATCTCAATCCAGAGTGATCCTCTTCTAACATAATAAGCATTCTGGTTTATAATCCGCCCCTCTCGGAGAGCTCAGCAAGCTACCGAGAGTATCTCGCCCACACTGAAGAGCCTGGGAAGCTACCCATGGTGTTTTCAACATGCCAAAACCAGTAACAAATAAGTCTCACAATGGAGACGTTACTGGTGCTCGCTCAAGCAAATCAATGAGCAACGTGATGATGGTGACAGTGACATAATCATTAAAACTGGTGAAAATTAAATTTAATAAAAATACATCTAGATGCAACTACATCATATTCTGTAATTTACATGGCAAGATAAAAATAACAGATGGCATCTGTTTTTCAAGTTATCTTAGATATTACTGTGATTGTTAAGTGCTTTATGTAACATAATTTTCAGGTTACTGTGACACTATGGTTTCAGTTTAGATCATGCGTTATGCCTATAACTATTTTTGTGTTTATCCACCACATCGAATTTCACTCAAGTGAGAGAACGAATCCAGAGTTCTGACCTCCATCAATGATGGAAGATCAGGGACACTGCCTCGTTTTCCAAGGCATCAAAAATCAGATGGGCCGGACCCATAATGCAATTTTGAGATGACCGCTGGACTAGAGCTGTTACCAACTGGATTCCACGGAACGTGAAAAGAATGACTGGCCGCCCACCTAGGAGATGGTCAGACTTCTTAGTGAAGACCCTGAAGGCATAGTTTGAGGCTCTTTGTGTTCCTGGATTGAGCAGAACACATTGGGCTACATTAGCTCATGAGAGGGATGGATGGAGATGTTACTGGCGCCCACTCGAGCAAATTGATAAGCAATGGATGACAAGTGATACAAGTGATCCACCACATACATTGAACAAGACAGTAACATAACTGCAAAATGCATATATCTAGATTTAAAAGTAGTCCATAAAATGGACTCTACTCCGTAAAATAGATTCTAAAAAATTGGACATATATTAATTCCTCTTGAAGTTTATAAAAATGAATAAAATAGAGATGTCAATTAAATTTTAAAGGCTCTGGCTTAAAAACAATACTTACTTGTTAACAAAATTCTTCTTCAGTATTTAAATGGTTTCTTGTGTTTGAGTTACACAGTGTCAATAGTTGTTTATAAGTATCTGACTTCAAGATTTACCTTCAATGAATCTTGTTGATCCTGGAAAATGCAAATGCCTATTGATCCTAAAATATGTAAGTGCATGAGTGTAGATGAATAGGAATGGATTAGATGAGCAATTAGAGAAGAATCCCTTTAGAACTTTGATATAATTCTTCTCTAGTCACCTAAAACAGAGAGGCTTCATTATTTGTGAATTTTTATGCAGTCACTTTCATTTTCATAATTTTCTGAAATTTTATAAAAATTAACTAGTTGCTATCTAAAATAACATCAAGGACGATTATCACCAGGGCCTCTATAGAACATTTAAATCAATTCCCATCGTTCCTAATTATACAGGCTCTGCACCATGCACATACTTTCTGAGTGTTTATTTATTCAATGAGAATTCAATCATTAAACAGGCAACTATGTCTTCACGGATAGAAATCACAACCAGGCTACCAAGCCATAAGTGATATTTAATAAACATAAGTATATTGGTTTCTGCATATCTTTTCAACCTTGCAAACCAATATACTGCCTTTATTCTTGTTTTATTTAGTACTTCTTACATGCACATCAGCAACATGTCTGAATCACAGTTAGTTTCTTTTTTAGAGATGATAGATGTTTTCAATAATTTTAATAGCTCAATAGATGTATTCATCATATTCTTCCAATAAACATTAGAAGAATCCAATGCCAGAAAATATGTTAAAAGAAGCCTGTGTTTATTATGAACTAAAGACACTTATTTACTTGTCTTTTTGTTATGCTAAGAAAAGGAAGAAAGCGTTAAGACAACAAAATGAATAATGTAACATGTTTCTATGACTACTTGAAAAGACATATCTAACTGGTCCTGCTGTTAAGACATTTGGCAAAATTATAGGCAAAGAAGGAAAATTCACATCTTGTTTAAAAAGTTTGCGTGAACTATATAAACAGCACAGAGCACATTCTGTATACTTGTGATTTTAAGTATTTTTAATTGTTTCAGTACTTAGAGTGCGATTATTGTTATAACACATTTTCTTAGGATGAAAAGAATTTAAATATGTTTTTCTTTTTTATGATGAAACTAAAATACTGTATAACATAAGACATATTCTTTTTCTTGATATAACCGTTAATTGTAGTGTAGTGTAGTGAAGGGGAATAGGATTGTGCTTGAATGAAAAGAACGGTCTGGATCCTGACTCACTGCTTTCAACTAGATGCTGTTCCTTATCTGTGAGAAGGTGAAGTAGATGGAAATGACTATTTCTCATCAGACATTGAGCAAATATGTACAGGATGCCATAAACATTTTCTATCTTGCAAGTTGCTGTACCTGCAGATATCATCCAGGAAAGCCAATGCTTTGTTTTCCCCAAGGCTTCCAAGAAGGACCTGGTAAAACTAGTTTCCATGCTCACTCACTGAGTGTCATGCTAGACTAGAGTACAAGGAAGTTGGAGCCTGTGTTCATAGTCATAAGGTGTATCATATAATCTTCATCATTGGCTGGGCTGGGCCCCATAATAATCCCCGAGAGTTGATTTTACAGTTTAATGGTTATGAATTTGCAACTTCATCTTCTGTCCCTAGACGTCAATACTATTAAAAAATTGGCAAATGTTGCTCTTTTGGGGTCCCCAAAGCCTGCTAAAGTGTGATAGTCATGTCTTGGTATTGGAGAATTGGTTAGAACAGCCAATAAATGGCTGAACCAGTTTACTGTACAGTAAGTCAATATTTTTTGGATCTTCATTGTTCTATTAAGTGTAGTCCCCATTTTAAGTTTTATTTTCCTGAATATTTCCTTTAGTGGCATTTTCATAAATTCATACAAAATAGACATTTATTTCAAATCAATTATTTTTATCATTGAAATAATCTCTCTACTATGTCTTGAGTCTCTCAAAAGTATGACAGTTGCTCAGTCAAGAGTAAAGAATCAAATGACTTGACTTCTATTAAAATGCAACAAAGGCCAGTGGACAGTTCTATTTCAAGACTTCTTTAAATAAACAATTTTACCTTATTTCAAATATAAATTTCAGCATTTGATTTTCAATAAATTTTATTTTCCAGTTGAACATAGAAATTTTAAATGGAAGTGTAATACCATAGACATGCAAACCATAAAAATTAGCAATATTTTGCATTTTATGAATTTACTTATTATTCATGAATTTTTATCATATACTTTCCCATTAACCAGTAAAATATTTCATGCATGATAGTATATAAGGACTTTAATAGAATTTTCTTTAAATGAAAAATGACATTGATGTACGGTATCCATATTATAGGCTAATAGTCCTGGCAATTTGTATCTCTTACTTTGTCTATTGATTTACATGTAAATTGCATCGAGTTTAGATGTGTTGACTCCTAAATCATATAATCTCTATGCACCTACGCTAAGCAAATCCCAGCAGCTCTAGGATAATTATACTTTGCAAAAACACCTGCATTTATACACTTGATGGCAGTGAAATGTAGGTGTGTATTGGTCTCTTAAAAATTAGTCAAATCTTTAGCATCTTGAGGATTTGGGCAACAATAAAGGTACAAATTAACAGAAAGAAACTGTAAAAATTACAAAGATGTGTGCACACGGGAAGGGGTGCTGATGATGTGTGTTGTTGTGCTTGAGGGCTCTCGGCCAGCACTCTCCCTCTCTCTCCCCCTCTCTCGCTGCTCACATTTGGTGCTCTCGAGCCACTGTGTATGTACTGGATCAAGATGGCTCCTCCTTGTGCTCTGTGGTAGATGGCTTCGACTATATGGAGGAAATTTCCTTCAACTCCTATCTCATTGAGAGTTTTTATCATAAATGGGTGCTGGATCTTGTCAAATGCTTTCTTCGTATCTATTGATTAATTATATGGTTTTATCTTTTCTTTTATTGATATGGTATATTATGTTGATTGACTTGTGAGTGTTAAACCATACTTGCATCCCTGAGATAAATCTAAATCGTACTTGGTCACGGTGTATGATCCTTTTGATGAGTTGTTGGATTCTATTTGCTAGTATTTTGTTGAGGATTTTTGTGTCTATGTCATCAGGAATATGGGCCAGTCATTCTCTTTTTTTGTGGTGTCTCTGTCTGCTTTTGGTATCAGTGTGATATATGCCATATAGAAACTGTTTGGAAGAGTTTCCGTTTCTTAAATTTCCTAGAAATGCTTGAACAGGTTTGGGAGTAGATCTTCTTTAAAGGTTTGGGGAAGTATGCTACGTCTACACAATGGAATACTAGACAGCTGTGAGAAAAAATGAAGTCATACAATTCACGTATAAATAGATGCTCATGGAGAGTATCATAGGAGGGGACATAGGATGACTGCATTTGTTTGAGGGATATAAAAAATAGTATGAGGGGCTGGAGCGATAGCACAGCGGGTAGGGCATTTGCCTTGCACGCGGCCGACCCGGGTTCGATCCCCAGCATCCCATATGGTCTCCTGAGCACTGCCAGGAGTAACTCCTGAGTGCAAAGCCAGGAGTAACCCCTGTGCATCGCCGGGTGAGACCCAAAAAGAAAAAAAAATAGTATGAGACTAACACCTAAGAGCCAGGAGGAATGGTCCACAGTTGGAAGCCTGCCTCAAGGGCTGGGGCAGAGGGCAGCTGGGATAGAAAAGGAACCATTATGACAAAGTTTGAAAGGAATAGCTCTGGATGGGAGGTGTATTCCCTCCCACTCTCCCTCCCATCTGCTCATCCTCCCTCCCTCCCTCCCTCCCTCCCTCCCTTCCTTCCTTCCTTCCTTCCTTCCTTCCTTCCTTCCTTCCTTCCTTCCTTCCTTCCTTCCTTCCTTCCTTCCTTCTTTCCTTCCTTCCTTCCTTCTTTCCTTCCAATGTCATCAATTCCTCTCCTTGAACAATTTATCAACAATTTCTGCATCAACCACCATTGTGACAGAACATAGTCCTATGTTTGGCTTTGATGGTTCTTCCTTTCCTAACTCTCCCACCAAGATTATCCTACTGCTATAATAATTTAAACATATTTGCTCTTCACAATTCTTTCTGGTCATTATTTTTTCCTGACTTCCAAAAATCATTTCCCTTTATTTAAAAGAAGGGAAAGCGATGCTGAGAGAACTCAGAATCTGGGAGAGTTCTCCTAAGGAAGGATTCCAGGGAAAGACCTTTTCTCTTTCAGAACATTATTAACAGGCAGGCAAGTGAGGTTTCTTTATTATGTGCCAGCGATGTTGACTATTAAAGTAGGAGAGAAGATGCTGAGATGATTCTCCTCTGGTTTCCAGGTCCATCAGGGCCCAGGTTACCAGGCACCATCTCTCACTTCCTGATAATCCACCCTAATGAACCCCTTTCATTAGGACCATTTGCCTGAGTTTATCTTGCCTTTTTCCCCTTTTTCCTTGTCAGCAGAGGGCTCTAGCAGGAGTGGGAGAAAAACAAGTCACCTGGCTGCTTCCTACTTGAAGTGGTCGAAGTGTCAGGTGACAAGTAGAGCCCCCTGAAAAAGAGGGTCTGTGTATGGACCATCTGTGGATGTCGGACAAAGTGTCTGATCTTGGCCTCATCATCATCTATAACTTAACAGTTATTCAATGAGGCAAACTGTTTATTAACGTGTGTTAGCTAGAATTTTCTGAGCCATCTCAAACATATAAACCTCTCCCATGGCGTCCCTGACCTTTACATGTTAATATGTATATGGCCAGAAAATTATTCTCCAAAGATTCTATGACAATACACATATTACTGAGCTATCATAATCCCTCTGAAATTAGTTTCTCTGACTTTCAGTCCATGGCACAAATAATGTCAATTATTTATAAATTGGATTAAGAAGCTTTAAAGTAGTAGCGCATGCGTGCTGGAGCAATAGCACAGTGGTAGGGTGTTTGCCTTGCATGTGGCCGACCCGAGTTTGATTCTTCCGCCCCTCTCAGAGAACCTGGCAAGCTACTGAAAGTATCTTCCCCGCACGGCAGAGCCTGGCAAGCTACCCATTGCATATTCAACATGCCAAAAACAGTAAAAGTCTCAAAATGAAGACTTTACTGGTGCCCGCTCGAGGAAATCAATAAGCAATGGGATGACAGTTACAATGAAAGTAGCACATATTATTTTTCTCCTTCATGTTTATGACATTTTTTTCTTCTGTTGTTCCTCTATTTACCCTGATTATTATTCAGGCCTTTCTAGATCTTTGAACAATTTGAGTTGAATTTGCCAATACCTTTCTTGTACATTTTTTGTTTGTTTTTTTAATTTGGAGGCCACATACTCAGGGCTTATTGCTGGCTCTGCACTCAGGGATCACTTCTGGTGTGCTGGGAAGACTTTATTGAGTGACAGGAATAGAACCAGAACAGCAGCATGCAAGATAAGTGCCCTACTCACTCTACCATGATCTGTCCCCTCCTGCACCCACCATTTCCGTACATGGAAGATGGACAAAGACTAAGAAAACTGTTACTTTGTAGGGTTGGTGGGGATAAAGCAGGGAAACTCTCATATATAACCCCGAGCTGTGGAGGGAAATGGAAATGTTATAACCAGTAGGGAAAGTAATTTACACTGTCTAATAAAGTCACAGATATGAGCCTTAATAATTATTACTCAACACTTGAATCTTTTCATATATATCTAGAAAAAATGCACGTGTACCCACAATAAATAGTCAGTAACATTACAGTGGCTCAACTTTGGAAGCATACTTACTAGATAGTTATACTTCATAGTTATGGCATAAATTATCAATTACTGTCTAGTTGACAGCAAGGTTAATAAAACCATATATTAAAGTTTTTATAATAATAATGAATATGAGTGTTAAACAAAACTATAGAATAGCATAAAGTGGGAAATTCTTTAGATCAAAACTACTCAGTTAGCGACCGGAGTGATAGCACAGCGGGTAGGGCGTTTGCCTTGCACGGCGCTGACCCGGGTTCAATCCCTGGCATCCCATATGGTCCCCCAAGCACGCCAGGAGTAATTCCTGAGTGCAAAACCAGGAGTAACCCCTGAGCTTCGCTGGGTGTGACCCAAAAAGCAAAAAGCAAAACAAAGAAACAAAAAACCTACACAGTGAATTTAGTGTGAATTTTTTCCCTCTGATAAATGCACTACAAAAATAAAGCAAGTTTCAGCCAGGTGGACTAAGCCATAGCCCCACGCTGGCTGAGGAGGGGAAATATCCTTCTTTCTAGTTTGTTTTTCCCTTTTGGGGGAGAAGCAGCGTGACATCTGCCACATTATGAGGACTATTAAGCAGGTTCAAACTTGGTGGCTCAGGAAGGAGAAAAAAAAAAGACTTATGAACTTGAAACAGCGGGACAGCGTGGGCAGTCTCAGGCCGGGGGTGGTACCAGCACACGCTCCGCCGAGATTCGACCCAAGTGGCCACACTTTTGTGCGGCCGCTCTGCTGCTGATCAACCACAATCCAGAGGCCAGCTAGACTACTTTTGTTCCCAGTAACTGCTTGCAGCCATGTCTCTAGATTGTGATTGCCCCATGCTGCCCCAGGAAGGGAAATGATGCAATTCCTAACATAAATCTCCCTGTACTTAATTACTAAAATACAGAAATCCTAAACCACGTGGACGCAATAGCAGCCGCGCAACTTTATATCTCATCATTCTCAACAATGGAAAACTAATTATCAAATGCTTTCTTGTCAGTAGGGCTGTTTTTTGGGGGGAACTCCAACAACAATAGTGAGTTTTGCGTTGAAATATGGAATGTAATCTAGGTAAAGAGAAAAAGAAGTGAAATTTATCAGCTACGCAGGCAGGGGTGGGGGGTAAGGGGGTGGGAGGTATACTGGGATTTTTTGGTGGTAAAATATGGGCACTGGTGAAGGGACGGTGTTCAAGCATTGTATAACTGAGACATAAGCCTGGTAACTTTGTAACTTTCCACAGGGTGATTCAATAAATAAATAATTAAATATATATATATATATTATTGTATTTGTAACTCCCCCACATCGACAAAAGTTGGCACATTTTTAAGTAACTACCAAATTTAAGAAGATGGGTAAACAATCATTGTATTGCTGAAATGCAAACACAAAAGTTTGTAAGTATGTAATTATATCTCACAGTGATTCACTAATAATAAATAAAGAAATAAAATTAAAAAAAATAAAATATAGCAAGTTTTCAAACAGGGACGGTCCTATAGAGAGTACACTGAATAGGGTCCTTGTCTTGTAAGTGGCTAACAGGTGTTCAAATCTCATCACCACCATATGGTGCTCTGAGCATGGACAGGAGTGATTCCTGAGCACAGAGTATATATGTATATACTATACATATAGCATAAACACTATATAATAACTTTTATATGTAGCAATATATTTTAAGCAATGCACTATATCACATATTTTAGGAATATTGCAATTACTAAATTTTAATTAAATTTATTTTCCCAATTATATAACAAAATTCATAAGTCAATTTTGCTATATTTACTAAGACTAACAAAATACTGAAATGGAAACACATTTTGGGACAGAAAGAAAGATTTTTTATATAAAGTTAAACAGCAGATGTATCTGTTTCTGATTGATAAATAATTTTAATTTTGTGTTTGAATGAATCATATTACATCGCTTTTATATTAGCAAAATATAAGTTGTACTGATATAGTGATTTTAGAATCACCTTTATCCTTATATGAAATGGTTATTCAAGATTAGATTTAGGGCAAGAAAATGTGGAATAAAGAAAACATAATTCCTCTTCAGTTATTTTTAAATGTAGCAATTAAAGATTTTTTAATCAATATGCATAAGTATCAGAGAGAAAAAACTCATTAATCGTGTAACAATGGAGCAATAATCATTACCAAAAAGGAAGAAAAGATTTTTCCTCTAGAAAAAAAAATGATACCCTTATTGAACATTTAAAATTCAATTATCTGAAAATGAATTTAGTTCCTTAATATATGATAGTAGCAGTTTGGAAGGATATGCTATGATTTTTAAGCACAGCTTTGGGTGGGTTTTTAAGGTTCATGAGCTCTATCAAAAACTTAACAGTTTAAAATAATAAAGAAAAAGGAAATACAATGGGACATAATAAAATTTCTTTTTGTATCTCAATTTTCATAGGACAACGTGCTTCTAAACAGTCATAATTACAATGATGTTAAAATAATGGTAGCATAGGTGACAGGCAGAACTACTGTTAAATCTCTCAAGCTAAGATAAACTTCAACATTGTAAAAGCAATGTCCTGAAAAGATGAATAACAACATAAAGACACAAAATCTGAAAACCAGTTCATACTGTGTTGTGGTATATAAGACTATAAACATTGTGAAGAGGACATTTACCTCTCAAGTAAAGATTGCCACACAGACATCCCCCATTATCTTTAAGCATATATTTCTAAAATATAGTTTAGATATAATTTAAGGTCTACCTTACTGACCCTGTGTGTTCTTTATATGACTTTTGTGACTTTGTGGACACTTGTATTATGTCTTGGCATGTAGCTCACCCTAATTCATTCCCTGGCACTGCTTATGGTCCCTCAAGCACCATCAGGAATGATCCCAGTACCCAGAGCCAGAAGTAAACCCTCAGCACCACTGTATTTGACTCAAAAAATAAAGAGGAAAACCCAAATTAAATATGTGTTATGAGAATGTTCCTTGTGAAAAAGTATGTGTATTCCACACAGGCCATAGTCTCTTCTAATTTGAATTTGGAAATCTCAGTGTATTTTATCATTTTTAAGCTATTGATAAGGGTATGAATCTATCCATACTGAGGTTAAGATAATCTCATTACAAGGAGTGGCAAATAATGTTTAGGCATGCTTGCAAAACAGAACATAAGACCTTGGAACGGGACAGTTAGTCAAGCTATTGCTCCTTTGAGGCTCTGGTTACAAGAATAGATACCTACTGGTCGAACTCTAAACAATAAGAAAACACAGTAAATCCAGTGATAGATAGGACAAAGTAGCATTGATCCTGTTTTCTAAAAATTTTCCAACATTTTAAATCTTCTACTTTATCTATTATTAAGGATTTTCCTCTGGTTTTGTGCCAAAAGATAGCATACACAAATGGTTTGTCTAATGTGACAAGTGCAATGTACAACCAAATCCTCTGAAAGCTTGAAAGATAAATTTCCTATTTTCCTCCTTATTAACTGAATCTAAAGTAGAAACATGTTGCATCTTCATGATATTCCATATATATTTATTTTTTCTTTCAATGTGACCTAGTATATAAAACATTTCTTCAATATTTATGCAAATATTATAAGGAGAGGTATATTCAAGGCTATATTTTGCAGGAAACATAATTAATTGGAACCAATATGCATTTGAATTTTTAATAGAGATGTATCTATGCTGTAATTTTACTTAAATGTGTTTTTGTTGATATTTCCTTTGGGGTATATTTATTTGAACAATATTACCTACTTAAAATGTCAAAATAAATATTAACCATTATTATTTGATTTAAAGATATCTCTTTCTTCTAACAAATATAGGGCCTTTCAATTAGTTATAACGAAGAAGGATTTAATTGTCTTTTTTTTTAGAATATTAGAAGCTAATGTAGATGGATATATAGTCCAAAGGTTCAGGCATTCATCCTGCCCGCTACTGTTGCTGTAGCAATGGCTTGAACTCCAGCAGAACATTTGGTCCACTAAGCCCCTTCAGGTTCGGCCCCTGAGCACAGGGCCAGATGTGATTCCTGAGCACCAGAGGGTGTGGTCCCAAAAGAACAAGGCAGTGGAGTTAGCAATGCAAGTGAGCGCAAGACCATGCTCAGAGGACGCAAGTCAGCAAGGCATGTGTATAGAACCACTGTAGCACTGTCTTCCGTTGTTCATTGATTTGCTTGAGTGGGTACCAATAACGTCTCCATTGTGAGATTTGCTGTTACTGTTTTTGGCATATCGAATATGCCACGGGTAGCTTGCCAGGTTCTGTCATGAGGGTGAGATACTCTTGCTAGCTTGCTGGGCTCTCCGAGAAGGACGGAGGAATCAAACCTGGGTTGGCCCCATGCAAGGCAAATGCCCTACCCGCTGTGCTATCACTCCACTGTCACTGTCACTGTCATCCCATTGCTCATCGATTTGTTCGAGTGGGCACCAGTAACGTCTCTCATTATGAGACTTATTGTTACTGTTTTTTGCATATTCAATATGCCAGGGGTAACTTGCCAGGATCTGCCATACGGGCTCGATACTCTCGGTACCTTGCCGGGCTCTCCGAGAGGGGCAGAGAAATCGAACACGGGTCAGCTGCGTGAAAGGCAAATGCCCTAGCGCTGTGCTTTCACTCCAGCCCATCACTCCACATGTCCATTTAAAAATAGTTTCAATTTTTAGTTCAGAACTTTTCCACCTTATTTTTTTAATTAAGATTCAAGAATATCTTTTATTTACCACAAGTCTATCTCTAGGGACTTCTTTGTCTTGTATGCTTCAGTTTAAGAACAGAAACTAATCCTCAGACTCAGATCCATCTTCATCTTGACTAATCTGGAAATAGCGGAGTTTGTAAGTCTCCTTGTCAGATGCAACTCCAGGAAGCCAATCACGGAGATTGTTCTTCTTAAGGTATTTCTTGATAAATTGTTGTAAGTATCTTTTAGAGGACTGTTTCTCAGAAACAATGGTGATTTTATTCTACAAGCATTCAATGTGAATAACATTCCTGACATTTCCGGTTTTTCCATTGACTTTAACCTTCTCTCGTAGAAACTGTTCAAATTTGCAGAGTCAAAAATTTCATATTCTACATGATGCGTGAGATCCAAATTAAATAGGCATACTCATAGTAAAGATAGCATTGTAGCACTGTAGCACTTTCACCTGTATTTTCATCGATTTACTTGAGTGGGCACCAGTAACGTCTCCATTGTGAGACTTGTTGTTACTGTTTTTGACCTATCGAATATGCCACAGCTAGCTTGCCAGGCTATGCCATGTGGGTGAGATACTTTTGGTAGCTTGCCGGACTCTACAAGAGGGATGGAAGAATCGAACCCAGGTTGGCTGTGTTCAAGACAAATGCTCTATCCTCTGTGTTAAACTTGAGATTTATAATTTATTGGTAAACCACAGGTCAAGATATCAATATGAAATGCATATCCACCAGAAATTCTAAACTATATAGAAATCCCCAGTTTTTCCCTGGCAAGTGAGCAGATGACAAAATCAGAGCTTTTTACACACCATGACATTTTAAAAAATGTATAGTTTAAACATTCATGCTCAAGTGACTCTGATACTGTGAAAGAGTTGGACTTGAAGTTAGAATGTGAAGTGTTGCTTTTCTTTGTTTTATTTTAGAGCCTTGTTGTTCCCCCTTGCTGTCTGCTGGGTTCTGCAGAGCTGTGACGGAGGCACTCCTGGGATGGGTCACCAGAGGAGATTCATTTAACCTTCCCACAGTTCTTGGTATGTTTATTTTTAATGTTTCCCCCATAAGCACATTATGGGTTAGAATAGATCCCCAGGCCCTAATAACTCAGAAAAGCTTGCAGTTGACTTTCAGCCAAATCTCTTTACAAGCATATGTTTTCCCCAAATGCCAAGTTTG
Source organism: Sorex araneus (assembly GCF_027595985.1). Classification (NCBI taxonomy): domain Eukaryota; kingdom Metazoa; phylum Chordata; class Mammalia; order Eulipotyphla; family Soricidae; genus Sorex; species Sorex araneus. The sequence continues at coordinate 104,703,474 of NC_073302.1, forward strand.
GAATTGTCACTACACAAATTTATTGTGAAACCTCACTTTATTATTCAGAATGGAAAATAAGAATAGACCTATTAATTTATCAAAAAGGCAAGGAGAGTTTTAGTCAGAACGTTTTCCTTTCGTATTGCACATTGCAAATCTCCCCTTAAGATTATTTAAACTCTTCCTTCTGAGGACAAGGACGAAACAAAATGCAGCACTTTGCTTTTAGATAAGTAGCCAGGAAGACATGAAACACTTAGAAATAATATTAAAAGCCAATTAAATGAAATCACTGGATGGACATAAGTTATAGCAAATTGATAATATAACCGTCCTGTTTCTAGCATTTAAGCATGCACTTTATCCTGACATTCGTCCACATACCTAGAAATGCATCAAGTTCATTGGAAAATCCCTTAGAATAGCTTTATTCTTAGCATGTTAAAATCTAGAAAATGGAACTGTTGGGGCTTGCACAATAGTACACCAGGTCTTGGTCACGGCCAACTGGGGTTTGATTCCTGACACCCCAGATGATTCCTGGAGCTCAACAGGAGTGATCCCTGAGCTCAGAGCTAGAAGGAAGGCCTGAACAAATACGGGTGTGCATCCACCACCACCACCATCATCACCAAAAATAAAATAAAATAAAATAAAATAAAATAAAATAAAATAAAATAGAGATGTCATTTCTTGGTCTAACTAGACAAACCTTTTCAATGATGAGCAGTTGTTATTAAGTTGTAGAAATAATGCCCTCATGCATATAATGATAAGAATAAACACCGTCTTTAGTATCATCATACACGGGTTAAAAAATCTCAAATCCTTCATTTTGAAGCATCTTTCTAATCATGAACCATATTTCTTCACACGAATATTTATGTCTTATTTTGGTATCCCATTGAACATCTTATTTCTTACCCAAATGTGTCCAGACCTTTGCCAATTTTTGCCTGTGTACACAACAATTCATTAGTTTGAAGCTAGGGGAAAATTTGTTTGTTTCTGTCTGCTAACACTCAGAAAACTGAGATAATGACTTATCTAAGTTAATAAAGGTAATAACTTCTCTAACTTCAGAGTTGGTCTATTTTTAATGTTACTATCAGAATTTAACATTTCTTTAGAATGAGATATCTCAGGATTTAACAATATAACGTTCTGGTTCATTTAGCTAGCTATTTTTGTAGTCGGCTGAATCAAACCCGGGTCGGTCAAGTGCAAGGCAAACACCCTACCCGCTGTGCTATCGCTCCTTTCCCTAGTTAGTGATAAATTTAAATTATTTTCTTATTTGATTTTCATTTTGGGACCAACACAGAGGTGCCCGAGGTTTACACCTAGTTCTGTGCTAAGGCATCACTCCTCGCAGAGCTCAGGGGAACATATGGAGTGTCAGAGATCAAACACAAGTTGGACATATGCAAGATAAATGTCCAATCCACTGTACGATTACTCAGGCCCCTACATGGGTTATTTAAAGTCAAAGAGATAAAAAAAAGTCAGTGAAAAACAGTGTAAGTCAGTGAAAAAGTGTTACTTAATAATGACAAATACGATTTTTTCAGACTAAGAGAATGTACTGCTAGAGGATATTATAGTGAGAAATATTAAAAATAGTGTAAATATAAAAATACTTTTTTATAAAAGTGAGTCTAGGACCTGTAATAAATATAAAATGAAGAGGATATTTAGAAAGCAACTGAGATTTTTGGTATAGTATTCAAAGATAGAGATTTTCTCATTAAATAATTTAATATTTTAAGAGATAAGTTGCATTATAGTTTATGTTATGAACATTCGGTTCAATAGCTAAAGAAAAGGAATAGAAACAATTATGGGGGTATCATTCAGAGTTGTGCTTTCCTTTGTAAAATGTGAAAAGGCTGGCACAGATGCTAGCTGAGCCATGTGCTGCTTGTGCCCATGTGGCTGAGCACATGTGGTGCCTGCATCTCCCCTCCTGAGCTGCATACTTTCATGCTTCCTTTTTTGATTTTTTTAATTTTTTCTTTTATAAGGTAGTTAACAATATTTGATTACATTTAATATTCAAACACCAATCCCACCACCATTACACCTTCCCACCACCATATTTCAGATGTTTCCATCATGTTTTCCTGAGTAATGCTGGGATGTATGTAGGGGCTCTCTCTGCCCTTGTAGAAGCCTGCATTCTCTCTTGAATGTTTCTCTCTCTCTCCGCTCTCTCTCTCTCTTTCTCTCTCTCTCACTCTGTGTCCCTCCTCTCCACACCTTCAAAATACTCCAAATAAAATCTGTTCTATTTCAAAAGAAAAAGTTGAAATAGCCCTAGTTATCCTCAGAGACTGTGAACTGTAATGCGTATACGTCATATTACATAAACTCATACAAAAATCAGAGCTAAGTTTAGAACTCCTTCATCTAATAATATACCGATTGTTCCAGAAATTAATGCTTATGCCATATGGCAAGCAAGTTATATTGTGTTTATCAAGATGGAAGAAATTTTCAACACAGAAATCTTGGTATGATAGAGATAACTACTTGAATAAAACTTTTTGTTAGAGGTCCCTCTGTTGAGAAAACAACCAGTACCAGGATTTGATTTTGTATGCCCCGATGTGGCTAGCACTCCAGTATGTTCCAAGAAAGGAATCCTAAGTGCCAGAGACATAGACTTCTATGTACACAACACATAGTAGGGCATTTGCACACGGCGGGCTTGAGTTCACTCCCCAGCACCACGTGTTATCCCCCAAATTCGAGGAGTGGTCCCTCGTTTGGAGACATAAGTATGTCCTAATGTTAAATTCTGGACGTGGCATCCAAACAGAAACCAAAATGAACAGAAAAGTGGTTACAGATGAAAGGCTCCACTAGATGGACACATGCGTTTATCACAAATGACAAAGTATTTTTATTAGCAATCTTCTCCCTAATTTTGGTTCCATTTTTCAGAGAAGCCACACCTGACAGTAGTGAAGGGGCTTGGGGATTCTCAGCACAACCATAAAACAAAAATGTCTTTTCTCCAATAAGAAAAACTTTCCCCCAAATGCCCACCAAATATTACTTATATGTAAACATATTTATGCTGTATTTCTATACATAACAAACTGGTGGCACGAAAATGGTTTTGCAGCTAGATCAATCACAATTCATTCTGGAGGATGATTTTTCTTCCTGAGTTTTCTTAAATCTTTCAAAGTCTGCAATTTTTGATACTAATAAATAGTTGACACATTGCTTTATTTCCATGAATAATCAGAACTTAACATCTGAGACATTGCAGATGCTATTTTTAAAATGTATACTAGTCAAAAATTGCTCCAATTCCAAAGTTTAGATAGAATAAGAAACTATTTTCTTCTGCATACATATAAATAGCGTAACAGTGAAAAATCTGGAATATTTTCAGACTTTTATTCACCATTTAAATGGTTTTATTAGCTAAAGATTGTTTTCTTATTAACTCCCTTTTACATAATCTTATAAAGTTAAATTGAAAAAAAATATTTCAAGAGCAAGCATAGAGGATAAATTAAACTATATGTACCATTATGCAACATATTCAAAATGTTGCTAAACATATGTTTAATGATGATTTTTGCATGTGATTTTCAATAAAATCAATATTCCTAAACCATTCAGGGAACATGATTAAGGAATTAGTCTGTAAGATTTGTACTTGTGTATTTTTAAACACCCTCCCCACAAACAGTTGCATTTCTCTCTTATTTATAAGAGTAATGAATTTGGTTTTGACATATTTTCTTTAGAAGAGATATTTTAATGTGAAAAAATGGGAATCAGGTAAATCTTAAGATTTTCGACCACATGTGTGCATGGAAAATATAAAATGTTAAGGAGCAACATGACTTTAACTTGAAAACATGAAATAATGTAGTAGATGTTATCTTGAGGGTCTACTTCAATTTTTTTTTTGTCTCTTGCAAAGTAAAAGTTTATTCAGACCAACATGTTGGGGCTGCACCTCAAGTGGATGCAGCGGTCTGTGCTAGTTAGGGCAGCCTTGTTATAGGGCTTGAGTCCTCTGGGCCAGTCACGTTAGTCATGTAGCCTCCTCCGAAGCCACTATCTCGGGATCCGTGTGTCCGAAGACATTCTTTCATTCTTTTTGCCCCGCGTCAGGGGTTACTATCTGTAGAGCCGTGGGACTGGAGTCGCTATCTGGGCTCTGCGTCAGGGGCCGTGGGACCGGAGTCTCTATCTGTTGGGCCGTGGGACCGGAGTCACTATCTGGGCTTCTTATTCATCTGGGCTCCTTGTTCATCTGGGCTCCTTGTTCTCAGCAACTCCTTCTGTGAGCGGGTCCCTATCTTTTAGGCACGTAAGTGAATCCCAGCCCAACCGACAGGCAGATGTCAGGATGTATGTGACAGGACCCAGGCATAGTACATTATTATATACAGTTCAGGGGCATAAGCATGGTTACAGAAGCAGAACAAAGCGAGGTTACAAAGGTCAAGAGTGGGCTTTAACCCAATATAATTTCTTTTAACTTAACAATAAGGCCACTTGCAGCCACGCGCTTCTGGGAGCTTGCTTTTAAGTCTCTGGATGTTGGCCGTTGATGGGATTACACACACCTGGGTTCCTCTGCTGGTACATTCATGCATGAGGTTTGTCGAACGTGTGGAGAGGGGCCTTGAGCATGGCTGTGGCTAGGTTCCGGTGGTCTTCGGCCACTGAGAGCTCTGCTCGGGACAGGGAGGGAAGCTGGAGCCCATCCCCTCCAAGGGGCCCCAGGGAAGACAGTCAGGCGTGCTGGCAAGAGACTCTCTGCTACTGAGAGCTTCCTGCCCACATGGGACTGCCTTGCAAGCTTCCCATATTGTATCAATATGCCAAAGCCAGTAAGTAACCAGCTGAATCTCATTCCCCTGATCCTGAAAGCACCTTCAATGCGGCATTGTTGGGAAGGCCGAGAAGAGAGAGGCTTCTAAAATTTCAGGGATAGGACAAATGTAGAGGTTACTGAGACCACTCGAGCAACTCGATGATCAATGGGATTTCGGGATTGTGAATGGAAGTTTAATATAGAAAATAATCTGGTTCTAGGAGCCAGAGCAATAGCACAGCAGATAGCAATTGCCTTGCACTTGGCTGACCCAGGTTTGATCCTTGGCTCCCCCCATGGTCCCTTAAATCAGCAAGGAGTGATCCCTGAGTACAGAACCAGGAGTTATCCCTGAGCACTGCCAGGTGTGGCTCCAAAACAAAACAAAATATAAATCCATGGCTTGCAATTACATTACATGATATATGGGCTGGAGTGATAGCACAGCGGGTAGGATGTTTGCCTTATATGTGGCTGACCCGGGCTCTGCCATGGTATAAGCATTATAATCTCCTGAGTTATCTTTTTGGGGATTCTGGGATTGAAGCCTAATTGAAAGTGTGGAAGTAAGGAGGGATGGTAATAGAGCATCTTAAAGAGACTCAGTATTACTTGTAAGATTGTTGACTCAGGAGGGACTCTTGGATCTTTTAACTAAAGGGAAATTAATCACCTCAGGTAGGGAAAGATGGGCTCTATCTGTTGTCAAGGAAAGCTGATGGAGATTCAGAGGTCAAAGGGAGGATTTGTCCAAATCTACAGTATATTTCCCTTTCTGATAGAGTTCATCCTCATTCCCAAGTAAGAGCTCCTGACATATAAAAGACCTGGAGATATCTGTATCACTGTAGCACTGTCGTCTCGTTGTTCATCAGTTGGCTCGAGGGGGCACCAGTAATGTCTCCATTGTGAGACTTGTTATTGTTTTTGGCATTTTGAATATACCATGGGTAGCTTGCCAGGCTCTGCCATGCAGGCGGAATACTCTTGGTAGCTTGCCAGGCTCTCCGAGAGGGATGGAGGGTCTACTTCAATTTTTAAAAACAATATTAACTTCTCATTCAATGACTAATATACATATAAATGAGTTATAAATCAAATTTTTGTGAAAAAATTAATTTTTAAATTCTTTTAAGGAATTGAGAAAATGATGCAGGGTTAAATAATTTAACTTGAACAACATCAACACTGGTAAAAATTACATTTTAAATCTGTTAAATAGATTATAAAAACAATTCTTGTTGCCAAACATTTCTCTTCAAAAATATTTTAAAAGGATTTTAAAAGCATTTTTTGGCCTTTTTGGGGCCACACTGGGCAGTGCTCAGAAGTTATTCCTGACCCTGTTTTCAGGATGAAGGATCACTCCTGCCAATGCGGGGAAACCAGATGGGGTACTGGGGATGGCACCAGGTGAGCCAAATGCAGGGCAAGCACCCTACCCATTATACTATCTCTTTGGCCCCTGACTTTTTAAAAGAATTAGGCACTAAATTTCTTCTGGAATCTAGTTGTGAATGATTTTATTTCACTGTATTCATTGGCTAAAACTCAGAGCAAGTGGAAGCCATTTTTGCTCTTTATACTTTATTATAATTCAAATTCTGGACTGCATGGTGGGAAGGAAAGTAGGGGTGATCTATCCCCAACCCTTGCCCCAGCTGCATTTCTATGCAACGGTTTGATACCAGATCACTGTATCAACAAATTGCTGGTCCAAGTCTCATTAGTTGGTTGCAGAGATTCTGACCGATGCCTAGGTTTGGGGCTGCAGAGCCAGTATGAATCTTTTACTACATCACAAACACAGTTTCTGCCTCTTTCAAACTAGTTAGAAGGAGTAAATGTAAGAAGAAAGGTGTGGATTCAGGGAATTGTGGAGTGAGTCCCCCAGTGCCAACGACTTATTCTGGAGTAACACATTTATATCCAGCACCAGCTCTTTGCCAGAGTTAAAACCGAACCGTTAGAAGTCCTCAAAATACAAGAATTAGAGGCAGTGAGTCACACAATTAAATTACAAGATCACATTTTAGTCAAAAATTTGGAGTCTAATGGCAGGAGGAGTGTAATCACTTTTAATGATCAGGAACTATGTAGGAAAGTTTGAATGGTGTATTCACAGAGAATTCAAGAATGATTTAACAGTCTTGCGTGCTTTTGTCTACTCTCTTCATATGCTAGAGCAGGTTTGCCAAGCTATCATCAAAAATATGTGAATTTTTTTATACTTCTATTTTCTTCAAATATCGTATTAATTACCGCTATTGTCTCCTTTCTTCTTCCTCTTTTTCTAATGACAAAAGCTTTTCAAAGTGTCCTGACATGAGCAGATAAATTTCTGTGGAGTATGGAGGAGAGAAAATGTGTGAACAGAGTCATGTGCTATTTTGAGGACAGAACACTGTAGAGATGGAAAAAAATCTTAATTTGGTTTCTATAGCACAAATATATTCCACATTTAAAGTGTTATACTAGAATATGTGCTATGGATGTTTGAATTTAAAAATTAAGTGATGACAATCAACTGACAATATAATGCCTTCAAGAGACAAATATTAGTACAATCATCTTTCAACTGCTACTTCTCATATAAATGGAAAATGTGGTTTATGTAAATTGTATAAAAGATAAAAATGGTTTAAGTGAGTCAAACACTCTTTGCATTTTGGACAAAAGAAGTATAGATTGCAAATTTGTTAGCTACTAGGGTCAAAACTGCTAGTTTTCATTCTTAAACTTCATAAGATTAAGTTAAAGTTATTAAAACTACATAAAGCAGTCAAATGAAGAATGTATTATCATTTTTCAATGAAGAACAGCTATTTTACAGATTTAAAATGTAGTTTTTACATAAATATTGGTTACTGGCTAATGAGTCCAATCAAATAAGCTAATGAATTCAGTAAATTTAAGATAGATTAATTAGGTTGGTAATTATTCATTATAAATTGAAAAACTAAAAAGTGATAAATTATTTTGGCAGCAGATGATGGCATCTGACAATTTGTTATATTTTTTGAGTGTGTGTTATAGTGGCATTAATCATACATAGCCATTCTGGTCTTAATGCAGCTAGAAGAATAATTCTACAGCGTTTCATTGAAAGAAGGTATTTTCTTTTCAGAGGAGAAGTAAGTATAAATCTACACTATAGAAGACAAAAATGAATAGCTTCTCGTGCTTATAATTTACTGTTCAAGTCAGGTAAATTTCTTGGTGATGCTCTAGAATAATCTTTGAACTAGTATGGTACTAACCTGAGAAATAAAGAACACATGCTTTCTTATTTAATAATGCATGTAAGTTTTATTAGTGTAGAAGGTTTCATTATAAGCTTTGAATCAAAAAAATTTCAGTGTAAGAGAAAAATAAAATTTATGTAATCTACATACTCATGCCATTACATTGTTGTGTCCATTCTGTAGTAGGATACTGAAGTTTCTTTTCTCTATTTAATATTCCTATCTGAGTTCATCACTCCGCTCCAGGCTGTTTTCACTTGGAGTGCCCAGAGAGGGGTGGGTGAGAACATATTATGAGACACTTCCTACCCATTTTCCATAATTACCACACTATATTTGATGGAGTTCAGACAGTAGGCAACAAATCATAATATATATGTATATACACATATATATGTGTATATACATATATATACACACACATATCTCTCAGAGAGTCCAGCAAGCTACTGAGAGCATCCCACCTGCACGGGCAGAGCCTGGCAAGCTACCCGTGGTGTATTTGATATACCAAAAACAGTAACGATTGGTCTCATTCCCCTGACCATGAAAAAGCCTCCAATTGTTAGAAAAGACGAGTAAGGAGAAGCTGCTAAAAATCTCAGGGCTGGGAGGAATAGAGATGTTGCTAAAATCGACGAAAAATGGGATGACAGTGAGACAGTGATACATATATATATAATGTATATATAATGTATATATATAATGTATATATAATGTATATATACATATATACATTAATGTATATATGTATATACATACATTAATATATATGTATATACAAGTGCAAAAAGGTTATAGTGTATGCCCCCTTCACTACTTTCAGCACATATATATATATATATGGGCTGGGGCAATAGCACAGCAGGTAGGGAGTTTGCCTTGCATGTGGTTCAATTCCTCTGTCCCTCTCAGAGAGCCTGGCAAGCTACAGAGAGAATCCCTCTCTCATGGCAGAGCCTGGCAAGCTGCCTGTGGCGTATTCGATATGCCAAAAATAGTAACAAGTCTCACAATGGAGACATTACTGGTGCCCGCTCAAGCAAATCAATGAGCAATGGGACAACAGTGCTACAGTGATATGTAAACAAAGTATGAGGCGTACATCCAAAGACAGAAGAAACAGTAGCCAGGAGGCTTAGTTCATAGTTGGAAACTTGCCAAAAGTATGTGAGGCCCAGGGAGCAGTTAGGACAGAGAAAGGACCACTATGACAATCATTGTTGGAATTTATCAATCTGGACAAGAACTAAGTGCTGAAAGTAGTGAAGGGGACATACACGATAACCTTTTTGCACTTGTATTGAAAAGGAACAATCAAACTGTAAGAGAGAAACATGTCTGAAAGGAAAAGGAGAGAGAGACAGAGAGGAATGGGTGGGAGGAAGGAGAGGGGGAGGGAGACATAGAGGAATGGGTGGGAGGAAGGAGAGGGGGAGGGAGACAGAGACAGAGACAGAAACAGAGAAAAAGGGAGAAAGAGACAGAGAGAGACAGAGAGAGAGAGAGAGAGAGAGAGAGAGAGAGAGAGAGAGAGAGAGAGAGAGAGAGAGAAAAGAAAAGTCCCTTCCGTGGGGAGTGGGGAGCAGGATGGAAACTGGGAATATAGGTGGTGGGAAATGTACACTGGCGAAGGAATGGGTGTTGGAACCCTGGATGACTGAAACCCGGTCATGAAAATTTGGTAACTGAAAAAATATATACAATTGAACTAAAAAAATCCATTTCTTTATAATCTCAGTAAGCTGGATGAATTGTTACATGTGAAATGACTGCTAAGGAGACTGAGGTGATATCTAAATTTGATATTAATTGAAGAATGTTCCCTTATTTTGGAATTTTTTTTGCTCTTTTAAAAGACAGGTAAAACTTGGGAAATGCTCTACTCTAGGTGGCTAACGAAACACTTTATCAAGAGATACAAAGTGGAGGATACATTCTAGTGGTTTACATTTTCACCAAGGAATTTTCTCATTACTACACGTTTCCCACTGGTGGCCATGGGATTGAATAATCAATATTGATATCAGTCCCCCTGCTATGTATTTCTTAATATTTCTAGCTCATAGTTTTATCAGTTTTTCACCTCAGGCTTCTCAGTGAGTATCATTAGTATTTTAATTGAAAAATAATTGACATTTCTAAGCAACCATTTGTTGAGTTTATCTGTCCATTCCACTATTATTATTTTTTGGGGGGTGGTTAGTTTGGGGTCATACTAGTGATTTTTAGGCCTTACTCCTAGCCCTGTGCCTAGGGCTCTGTCCCAGCACTGTTCGGGAGGCCACATTAGTGCAGGTATAGAACCACGTGAGCAAGGGTCTTCACCCCTGGATTAATTCTCCAGCCTCTCAACTGTTTGTGATTAGTTCATTTATTCCTCTATTTGCTTCCTCCATCTTAGTTTCTGTTTCAAAATATCAATCCTGTCTGTTACTGACGCTTCCCACTGCCTCTGTATTACTATTTGCTCCCTAAAGGAGACATACCTATCTTAAATTGAAAAACATAAATTGCCACCTCAGCTATGCCAATCTTAGTTTACTGCTTAAGACGTGGCTAAAAATTATGATAATTCAAAGAAGTCACATGTTAGGGAATGAGAAAAAGTGAAATGATATAAATAAAAAGAAACTAAGATATGGGCACTAGACCTAGTTTAACACCTCCCAGAAGTTCTTGAAGGCCAGTGACTGCTTCTGTCTCTACTCAGCCTGAAGAAATTTATGCAGCTTTTTCTTTATTTCTGCACTATTGAGAAAGTGCTGTGATAAACACAAGAACCCAAAACTCTTTTCAAACTAGCGTTTTAGAACCTATTTAGATAAGTAACTAGAATATTAAGAAACGCATTTTTGTACAATTGTGTTGTTGGGTAAATATACTTTCTTCTAACAAAGACAAACCATTCACTGTGAGTATCAAGGAAGCATGGGGATGCGGGACTCGAGTGCTCCAGTGGCCAAGAACCGTTCCCTAGCCGGCCGCGGTAATGGACCGATGGAGGACCAGAGGAATGGGGAAATGGAGAAACACGGCCCACAATCGTAGTAAATTTACGTCTTACTCACATTTCTTAGTCATTTTATATGAATACAGCTGGAGTGATAGCACAGCAGCTGGAGTGATAGCACAGTAGGTAGGGTGTTTGACTTACACTTGGCTGACCCAGGTTTGATTCCTCCGTCCCTCTTGGAGAGCCCGGCAAGCTACCGAGAGTATCCCGCCCACACGGTAGAGCCTGGCAAGCTCCCCGTGGTGTGTTCAATATGCAAAAAACAGTAACAACAAAGTCTCACAATGGGACATTACTGGTGTCTGCTTGACCAAATCCATGAACAATGGGACGACAGTGCTACAGTGCTACAGTGTATAAATACAGTATCACTTGCATCACTTGTAGTCCCAGTGATCTTCAATTTGCTCAAGCGGGCAACAGTAACGTCTCCATTTGTCCCTGTCTCGAGCTAGTGTAGCCCAATGATACCTGCTCGCTCCCGGAACAGGAAGAGCCTCAAATCGTTCATTCAGAGATTTGACGAAGAAATCTGTCCATCTAGTTGGTGGGCGGCCACAAGGTCTTCTGACGTCCCGTGGAATCCAGTCGGTAACAGCTCTAGTCCAGCAGTTGTCTCTGAATCTCATTACATGACCGGCCCATCTGATTTTTGATGCCTTGGCAAATGAGACAGCATCCCTGATTTTTGACCATCGACGGAGGTCAGAACTCCGGATTCCTTCTCTCACTTGAGTGAGACATGATATTCCCAGCATAGCTCTTTGGATTCCTCATCCAAAGAGGAATTAATACAGTAAGAGGTATAAATAGAGTAAGAGATATATTAAATATAAATACAGTAAGAGATATATTAGGCTTAACGAATGACTTTTCCTGTGAACATCTTGCTATATATCACAGACTATCACAGACTATAGTCTCAAGCCAGGTTAGACTTTACTAACCCAAGCAAGTTCTTTATTCAATTACTTCTTTTAGTGTCATAACAGAGTTTGTTCCATGACTGTGCTCTTAACATTATTCCTCTTGTAGCACTGAATTTGTCCCTTTTCAATGCCAAGGTAGCTTACACTTTGCCCTGGGTCCATCCTTTGTCACTCACTGGAACCCTCCTTTGGGGGGTGTTAGGAAGTAAAGGCAACTGAGGCTTAAGTCAAGTAAATATGACGAATGCCCAAGAGTAAGTATTATTCAGTCAATTAACTCCCATGCTACAAAAGCATAGAATTAACTGTCTTCCTGTTCCTATACTAAAAAGACATTGCTAAGTCATGCAAAAGACATAAAAGAAAGAGAAAAGCAATATAGGATTATTAGTGCCTGATGGAATTAGGCGTGCCTCAGGAGCACTGTTGTGGGAGTAGCTCAATAAGCTAAACTCCCTGCAGGAGGAGCAAGGACAAACCAATGTTATTCAACACTTCATATTCCATTCACAAATTGTAATATTATCTCTGGTCATGCAACAATGAAGACGAGAGTAAGTGAAGCATATATCAATGCCCTATTACGATCTCTACTCTTATGACAAAATATAAAATTTTTCAAAAGTGTGTTATAGCTGTGAGTTTATATTAGTCAAAACCGGTCTTTTGGCAGGTTTGGCAAATCACTTGCGGATATTACTGTAAAATTATTGTGGATTTTAATGTGAGGGCCCTCCAAAGATTTAATATTCTCACTCCTTGAACTTAGAGGAGACTCAATTTAGTAAACTTTATGTGGAAGTTAAATTCTGTTAAGGAATGCCATATTGTTTTCTCTACCTTACTAGACACTGTGATCAATAACTGCTCAGAGATCTGCTTATCTATCTTACATCTGCCAGTCAGATAAGTGGCCTGAACCATAATTAAATTTTATAGTAACAACACAGATTTGTTGGGATCAGCTTAATTCTTCTAATCAAGTCCAGATTTATTTACCTATTAAAAGAAGAAGCTGCGTTTAGAATTTCCTGAAGATATTTATATATGGCTATTATATGAGTATCAATAATGTTTTCTCACCTTGAGATAATGGGAATTTATACGATACCAAATAAAAATGATCAACCTACTAACATTTAGAAAATTTATATGTGAGCATTTTGGCTCTCCGAACACCACTTTCATTGAGGAGTGCAATATTTTGTTAAATAAAGGTGTATTTCTAAAATGAAACATTCTTTCCTCTGGGTTATACAGCCTTGCTATCTGTGGGCTAGAAACAGAGGCACAAGATGCAAAGTATACACTCAAGAGTAAAATGAATTATTACAAAGAAAACTTTGAAGGGAGACAGGCTGGAACAATAGTTCAGTGGGTAGGTTGTTTGCTTTATACCCAGCTGGGTTCAATCCCTGGCACCCCACATGGTCCCCCGAGCACCACCAGGGGTGATTCCTGAGCACAGAGCCACAAGTAATGCAGTGGTCTTCAGTGTGAGACTGGAATTCACATACTGATCCCCCCAAATGCATGACCTCACATTCTTATTATATTTTGTCTGGGGACAATACCCAGCAGTGCACATGGCTTGGTTCTGGCTGTGTGCTCACGGATTACTCCTAGAAAGCTCCAGGGATCACTGCATAATTTTTCTGTTTTGTTTTTGGGTCACATCTGGCTTGCCCAGGGTTACTCTTGACTTTGCATTCAGGGATGAATCCTATTGGGGCTTGAGGGTGGAGGGTGGATACGGGGTAGCATTGTTCATCGATTTGCTCGAGCAGGCACCAGTAACGTCTCCATTGTGAGACTTGTTGTGACTGTTTTTGGCATATCAAATATGCCAATCAGAGCTTGCCAGGCTCTGCCGTGTGGGCGAGATACTCTCAGTAGCTTGCCAGGCTCTCTGAGAGGGCCGGAGGAATCAAACCCGGGTCAGCTGCATGCAAGGAAAATGCCCAAGGCAAACCTAGGACAGCTGCATGAAAAGCAAATGCCCTACCACTATACTATCACTCTGGCCCCTACTTCATTTTTTTTGACCTGAATCTGTTTATACCTTGATCTCTAAGATTCTAGTTGGATAAAATTCTAATCAGGATATACTTCAGATATCAAAAAATCCAGTTTTGGGACTAGAGTAATAGCACAGAGGTAGTGCATTTTCTTTGCATACAGCCGACCTGGGTTCGATTCCCAGTATCCCATATGGTCCCCTGAGCACTGCCAGGAGTAACTCCTGAGTGCAGAGCCAGAAGTAACCCCTGTGCATTGCCGGGTGTAACCCCAAAAGCAAAAGAATAAATAAATAAATTAATTAAAAAGTCTTAAGTAATAGGAAGACTTGAAATTTATTATTTCTAAAATAAAATTTCTTGAGAAATATGTGTATTTCCATTAAATATAATCATATGAATATATGCATTTGAATTGAATTCAATGTGCTATAAATTATTATGATTTATTTTTCAAATTAGCCTCTATATTTACTTATGAAGATTGGGATTGAAATAAAAATTTTCACTAACATTGAAAATTTATGATAAAATAGTAACTTTAGTATTTTATTTTATATTTGCTTTAATTCATAAAATACTGGGCCTGTGTTGATATTTTTATTTGAAATCTGAAAGCAGTAAAATAAATGAATGAGTAAACTAATAAATGGTTTTACCTGACATAACAACATTCAAAGGATTTAGTATGAAACATCATTATAATTATAGCTGTTGAAATCAAACTTTATAGCTTAAAATTGATACATCAATTAAAATTACAAGTTTTGCTCCCAATTTTTCTCCAATAAATAAAAATAATTTAAACTTATTGTTAAATTTGGATGTACATAGATTCTAAGCATTCAGATCATTTAATATTTCTGTAACTTTCAATTTCCTTTCTGTATCAGAATGGACATTTTCTTCAGTTAGAGAAAGCAGATTAAAAACATGTAATTAAAAACCGTTGTTTTATCATTCTTCTTAAACTATGTGACCTTTATGAGAGGTTCTGATCAGAGTATTCACTTGACTACATTTTATGTTACAGGAAAATAAACATCATGTGTTAACAATTATACAGGGTGATAAAAGTAATGTCACTGCCTTGTTCAACTAAGGGGTATCAATTTTAGGTTAAACAATTTCAGGTTAAAATAGAAAAAAGTAACAAATAAGAAAAATCATGTCAGCACAATTCTATAAAATAAATGTTTCTTAGTTATATATTGCATTCACATAGAAAAGCACAAATCATAATTATATCACTGTCATCCCGTTGCTCATTGATTTTTTTCGAGCAGGCACCAGTAACGTCTCTCATTGAGAGACTTATTTTTACTGTTTTTGGCATATCCGGTATGCCATGGGTAGCTTGCCAGGCTCTGCTGTGCGGGCACAATACTCCCAGTAGCTTGCCAGGCTCTGCAAGAGGGGCGGAGGAATCGAACACAGGTCAGCTGCGTGAAAGGCGACCGCCCTACCGCTGTGCTATCACTCCAGCCCATATCATGATTATATAATTTGATTAATTTTCACAGAATATGCTCATCTAAAAATAAAGGATTAGAGATAAATATCCTCACCACTTTAAGTAGTCCCAAAACAAATTTCAACCTTTCATCTCCAAAGATAATTAAACTACACAATTAAACAATTCTTCATCTTTTGGTTTAATTTTTATTCCAGCTTTAAGTTTCTTTTATCCAGGGTTGCTTAGATCTTACTCCTGGCTCTGATCCTTACTAAGGGAACACTCCTGGTAGTGCTTGGGCAATGTATGGGGTTCCAGGGAGAGAAACAGGGTGGTCTAAAACAAGGCAAGCACCCTACCCACTGTACTATCTCTCCAGCCATTTTTCATTTTAGAGAACTATTTTATGTATATAATTTTATATTTACTCCCAGCACTATGTTTAAGACACATGATGCATCGTCTAATGATAGTGGTTGATAGCACTGTGTCACTTTTTAAACAATTGACTATGAACCATTTGTCTGTTAATGATTATTTTAAACTAGATGTTTTAATTTATGATAATACTTTGAATTATTTCTTGTTGAAGTTGATTCATTATTTGTGTTCAAATATATATTTATTTCTGTTATATACATGAATGAGAATTTCCTATTTGTGTCATTATTGTTATCCTTAATGTATGTGCCAAACCACCAATCTTTTGATCTCTTTGCATTAAATTACACTCCAATCAGTAGTGTATAAATTGCCTAGATTTACACATTGCCCTCAATACTAGTTTTTTCAGGGAGTCTCTAAAATAAAACATTTTGTCTACTATTCAAAGATTTGTTTCAAAAATACATGCACAAATAATTTTCATCTTAAGCATCTTATGGAACATTGTATCCCAAATGAAGTTCCCTTATGAGTTTTGTATTAATCAGTGCAAACCACAACCCCAAGTGATCAATAACTTTAATTCTTAATCATTGACTATTCCAGTTTATGAATAAACATAAAAAATACAACTTTTATTTTTCTTCACAAAATGTTTTTAAGTGTACTTTGTGTTGTTATATAAATGTGAGTCACTCAATTTATTCATGAGCAAAATAATATACCATGGTTTGCTTTCTCAACTGACGTCTAAACATAAATGTTTGCTTTTTCAGTTCTATCCTACTCTGAAAGAAATAGTTTCTCTAAACAGTTGAACACAATATGCATATGTGATTTATTTTATTTTGTACATATATTGAATCATAGGATAAGTTTATGCTAAGAAAATGGCAATATGTTTAATGATACAAGAGGTTGGTGTCATTTGCACTTTTACTAAGATGTGTGAATTTCACTTGCAGAAACTCATCAACATGTGACAGAGTCAGACTTTTATCATTTTAGCCTCCATGTGAAAGTGAAATGTTATCTAAGTAAAATTTACTGTGCATGCAACTAGCTAGAAAACATATTTCATATCTATTTTTGTCATACATATCTTCTTTGATTAAAGTTTTGATCAATTTTTATTCCATTTAAAATAGACATAATGTGTATACAAATCTTTTTTAGATATAGCTTTTGAAGTATTTGTTGATCTGGAGTTTTCATTTTCTTTTCTTTTCCTATTTCTCTCTTTAAAAATTATACCTTGATGGGACTGGAGCAATAGCACAGCGGGTAGGGCGTTTGCCTTGCATGTGGCCTACCTGGTTTGATTCCCAGCATCCCATATGGTCCCCTGAGAACCGCCAGGGGTAATTCCTGAGTGAAGAGCCAGGAGTGACCCCTGTGCATCGCTGGGTGTGACCCAAAAAGCAAACAAACAAACAAACAAAAAATTAAAATTATAACTAGAAGTACAAGAAATGGGGGAGAGTTGATTTCTAGAACTGATCTTGCCAGGGAGAGGAGGATGCGGATGGGAGGGATCCTTGGACAATTTTCACAAGTTTTATTTTGTGGAATTATTTTTTAACAATTCCATTAGTCATTTTATCATAACAAGCAATATAAAATAAATTATTTTGTGTCTGCTAAGGGTCAAGCTTTGGAGGTGGTTAGAAAAATGGGGGCGATAGTGGAGCAAAGGTCAAAGAGTGGTGGGACTGTTGGGATGTTGAATAATTAAAACAAGTGCATTATGAACAATTTTATAAACCACAGTGTCTTAATGAAGTACAAAAGAAGCATCAGGACTTCAATTAAATTACAGTTTCTATAACTTCATGATTCCCTATAAACTATATTATTTTTTATAAAATATTTTCATATGTAGAACATGCAAAAAAACATCAATTTATCTACAAAATAGTTCTCTTTTCTAACCCTCCTCCCAACATTCCTTTATTGCAGAAACCCTTTAACTCTTGACCATTAATAACACCTTAAGTTTGTATTGGACTGAGAAAACATCACTGGAATTGTTAGTAGCCATTGTATATAAAATGAAAATATTTGTAAATAAAATTAAAATATTTGTCCTTGATATTATTTTTACTAGGAATAAAGTTTAAGATAAAAGTTAGCTGACAATTGACAGTTTTAAAGTTTCAACTTCAAAACTATCAACTAAGGGAGAAACCATTTCAATCCTAAATTCATAAAGCATGAAAATACTTCTAAAGAAAAATGTTTTGAGTAAAATGAAGGGGCGGACCTTTCCCTAACAGACTAGGTAGGTTAATGAGAGCCAATTAGACAGTTCGTGCGGGATAAAGATCTATCATTTCCAACATTATTTCAAAGGTAGACTAAGAAATAGTGTTCCTATTCATTGACTATGTTCTACTTTTCATTAATCTATGTTGCCTTTGAAGAATTCCCCACATTAAGCAGCTACTGTGGATTTCTGAGGATAAAGGTGACTGTTCTGGGGGTACATCACTATCCTGGCCTTCCCAGAACGTGAGGTGGCTCCATCCTCCTCTGGCTGCCTGACCAGGTGTGCACTCTCGACTTCTCAGCCTTCGTGAAGATGCTTGTTGTTTCCCCTGGTTCTCCAGCCTTCAAGCAATTCAATCCCAGGAACGCGATGCTATAACCCCCGCCCTCACTTTCTGTTCTTGTATAATTCAAGCAGTAGGTATAGTAGGGTACATTATTTCCTGTGATTGTCACAATAAAATGACATAAGTTGGGTAGTTTATAAACACAGAAATTAATTTTCTCATAATCCTGAAAGTCATCATTCTGAATGATGGTTTCAGGAGAACCATGCACCCCCCGAAATAATGCTTAAGCGCATTTCCTGCCTCACTCAACTCCAGTTGTCACCAAGTCTGCCTTGATTCATGGCTGAAATACTAACAGGCACGCGAATGGTAAAGTTGCCTCTTTTGATGCCCACATCTATGTCTGTCCTCTTCCATTCGGTCTCTCTTTCATTCCATTACTTTGCTTTACATTGCCACAGAAACCCCAGGTGTTATCAGTTTTGCTACCTTAGCCATCTTCAATGTACAATAGTGATTATTGACACTGCATTTTAACTGTCTCATTTGCTTTCTTGAAACAGCACAGATCTTATTATCTAGTCTTTACTAGAAAATTTATTAGCATTACTTTACTAATGTCACATAAAATTTAGGAATCCAGATTGTGTCATATATGTACGTAGCACTTGATGTTAAAAAAATGAATTGTGCCTGCAGGAAATTTTTGAAATGGTTGAAAAATTAAGAAATCACTTTTTGCAGACAAAGTATATTCGTGGTTTCTTTAGTCTGCAATAGAAGGTTTATTTCATAAATAAAGCTGAACATTTTATTTAGTACCACTTTATATGATATTTTCATTCTTTTAAGATGTGGGAGCATAATTTGTTTAATGTAAATTCTGGTCTCTACAGCTGATATATGGTATTATTTAAAACCATAATGTAATCTAACATTTCTCCTGTATATCACACACATATATCAGACTGTATCTCTCCGTATGCATACTCATCTTACCTCAGAACACTTTTCTCTGCCTGCCATCCATCAGGCCTACTTCAGCATAGGCCAGTGGGTTCATGTCATATCATGGTCTTACAAAGACATTTACAAACTTGCATTAAAAATGGACTCACCAGCTTTCACCTGTTATGGCAGTTCTGAGAGGGATATTTCCTTTGAATTATGATCTTGTAAAAATGAGACCTGATAATTGAAAAGCTGGTCACTGTGACATGCAATTCCGGAAAGCTATTTAACATTTTTAGACAGTATAATTTGTAAATAAGCAGCATTTATTATTACAGACAGCCCCAGGATACACACTCATTTTCCCCTGACAAGTAGTATAAGACACAAGACTTAATTCATTAGCATTGTTGCCAAAATATTGTTATGTTTTAAAATAGGATAAATATACAAATAGGATAAAGATTGAATTATTTAATTACTTCAATAACTATCTAAGCTAGAAATAGATTCCAGACATAAAATATCTACATGTGTATAGTTCCTATCTATATACAAAAGGTGCACATGTTTTCATCATGTCAAAAAAAGATTATTGATCAGTGTTGATTTAGGTTAATGACTTTACACATTTATAGTTCCATAAATAAGTGTCCAGAACTTACTAAAAATAATGCCTTTTTGACATGAAAAAAACAGCTAAATAGTGTCAAAACTGTGTTGGAGAATTAATGCTTTTTCCTTTTAGTTTATTTCATGTCACATTAATTGACAGTACAAAGGTACATATTGAATTACTTTGGCAGTTTATAAATCATTGCTAATCTCTTAATGTTATTTTCATATATACATTATTTTAAGTGATTTAGAAAGTAAAAATTGGAAAGGATAAATTAAATCAATTATAAATATAAAATATGCCATATAGCAACTATAGCTATCCTTATGCCCTTAATAATGCAATAAACTATATTTTATAATTAAATTAGGTAGAATTATTCTTCAAAGTGCTTAATATATTTCAGAGGATTAGAAAAAATACCTGCCTTAATATAGTTAATAGCAAAGTAAAAGAAGTGATGAGTTCAAAATTAAAAACTAAATATTACTATATATGGTGATGGAAGTAGCATGAAATGAATAAGGACAATTGGGAGGACTAAGTTGAAGAGTATGATTTAAAACTTAAAAGCTTCTTGGTGATTCTGTTCTTCTAATGAGAAGGAACTATGGTATATACCTTCAGTGAAATATTATTATGTCCTCAAATTATGAAATGATTCATCTGGAAATATATTAATGGAATGAAATGGGTATGCTAAGTAAGGTAAAGAAGCCTATTTCTACAAGGTTTCATTTACAAGTAGGATATAAATAACTAAATCAAATTCAGAAAAACTCAGGAAAACTAGACTGTAGACTCAGTGAGCACTTTGGTGGTTAGTGGAGGTAGCGTGGTAATGGAAAATTATGGTGAAAGGTTTTTTGGTTGTGAAATGGCAGTGGAGCTTTGGTAGATGTGATAAATCTCAAACACAGTACGAGATTAATCTATGGGCTTGAAATTCTATACTTTAAAAAAATAATAGTAAAGGGGCCGGAGCGATAGCACAGCGGGTAGGGCGTTTGCCTTGCACGTGGCCGACCCGGGTTCGATCCCCGGCATCCCATATGGTCCCCCAAGCACTGCCAGGAGTAATTCCTGAGTGCAAAGCCAGGAGTAACCCCTGAGCATCGCTGGGTGTGACCCAGAAAGCAAAAAAAAAATAGTAAAGCAATAGAAAAAAAGAAAATGAAATGAAATCAAAATACAAGTTTCATCTGAGCAAATATTTGAAGTAGATAAAATAATCACCTGTGTAGACAAGGATGTTCCAAATTGGAGGCCTGAAGGTACAAAGATGTTGAAGAAAAAGTTAGTAGTCAGAAGAATGAAATGAAATGATGGTAGACAGACATTAATTTAAAAAGTAGGGAAGAGAAAGCCAAGTAAGGGTTAGGGTTATTGCAAGAATGGAGAATCATCTCAACACTGAAAGCCATTGAAATATTTTAAGCTTAAAGGCATAATATGCCTTCTCTTTTATAACCTTATTTTGGTTTGTAGGTGGTTTGTAAGAATCTGGTTTGTAAGAATCCTGGAATGTAGGGGTGGAGTGTCCCGTCCCGCGGGACTTGTTCAACGTGGGTAACTGGGAGAGGGTGCGAGAGTAAAAAGGAGACAGACGCAAAGAGACAGACACAGACAGACACAAGAATGGGAGAAAGCTCCAACTTTATTTCTCTTAAGCTAGTCTTTTATAATTGATTATATGAGGAAGTGGGCAGAATGGGAGAATAGCAAAGAATGCAAATGTTAAACAAAACTGGATGTGGGCCCTGGTGGCAGTTTCCCTGGGCATTGTTCTGCAACCTTTCCCAAGAAGCGGTTGTTCCTTAGTTACAGGTCAGTTTGTACTGACATATTGGTGCCCAGGCATAAGTTTCTGGCCATTCCCAGGCATGGGTTTCTGGCTGTTACCAGGCATTGGTTCCCGGCAGTGGAGAAATCAAGGCACAAAGATAATGGAATAAGTCAATACAAAACCCCAAGTGTTGAATGATTGCAACCATCATTGACAGCACTGACTGGTTATGTAGGGGCAAGATTGAATACACAGAGAAAGTATTTCATTGCTGAGTTTTGCTGCAATACTGAATGAATGTAAGGAACCAGTTAGGTGAGTGAACTCTAGTAGGTATTTTAAAAGCCATTGAAAAATTGTTACTTGCTTTGAATTTTGGAAAGCCTATAAGAGAAAGAGCATTAAGATATAAGTTTATGTGTACAATTTATAAATTAAAGAACACATGTCTATAATGGAAGGATCCATATCCTGATTATATCCATCTTCCATGGTTTTGTATACAGGCGCAAGAAATGTTTGACTTCTATTTGTGGCTATTTACATTTACAAACTTATCACAATGTCTGGAACTAATTAATGACCTACTTTTATTGAATTACTAATGAATGTATACACACCATATGGAATTTTGTTGATATCTCAATTACAGTGCAGCAACATACATTTTTAATTATTTATAAAATTTTATATGCTTCTAAACCATAATTTTAATGGCTGTTAAATTATTCCTGGAAAAATACTTGCTCTTATTAATTACAAAACTCTTCTCAGTAAAAAAGTGGTGTAAACAAATAATATCCTATTGTAGAACGAGCCTCAGTCTCTAACCCAGACACTTAAACGTACCTCATTTATTTTTTATAAATTGTTAAGAAGAATTACAAATCAACTAAATGTATTGAAGTGTGATGGCATATTTGAAGCCATCAAATATGTATGTCAAATTAATCTAGAAATTTAAGGAGAATACCATTTAAATTATTGTAGTCATGAGATAACTCATCCTAAGTACTTCCAACTTGCCTGATCATTAATTGGTCAGGTTGTTTAAATTTTGATTAAAAAATGATGTTGGACTGGAGGAAAATTACAACAGGCAGTATACTTGTCTTGCATGCAGCTGACCTGGGCTCAGTTCACAGCAACATGTTTTTTTACCCTCCCTCAGCAATGTATTTGGTCACCCAAGTCCTGCCAGAACTGCCCGCTGAGTATAGAGAATCCCACTCAAAAGAAAATCTTGCAAAAGATATAATCTAAATCTGAGAAGAATTTATATGTAATTTATAACTCAAAAATCAGTTATATCTGACTTGCTTCAGGGGCCATGCCTGGATGATTCAGCACTCTTAACCAATTTTTATGGTAATCTATGTAAAATTCACGTCTAATGAAAGAAAAATAGCTAAAATATTTGATGCTTTTCTACATGAGCAATGTACAAATGTCATAATATCCCTCTTGTTTTTCTTGTTGTTTTATTTGTTCTTGAGCCACACCTGGTGATATTGAGGGGTTACTCCTGGCTCCCTGCAGTCAAGGATTATTCTTGGTATGGATTTGGAGAATATCTGGGTTGCCGGGCATCAAATATGGGTTGGTCAAGTCCAAGACAAGCTCCCTACAAGCTGTACTATCTCTCCTGTCCCATAAAACTTGACATATTTTTTCTTGAATCCTAATATACCTTACCATTTGTGAATGATATTCTTTTATTAAATATAACCCAAATGCTTATTTTAGTTACTGAAAAATGGATATTGATATATTTTCAAATTAAATAATTGACCTCTTTGAAGATTGATAGTTATGAACACAAGCTTTGCTTTAGACTATAGTTTAAAAATGAAAGGAAAATTCCTACCCCTGTAGCAGAATCTTGAACCCAGTCAGGCTCAATATTACATGCTGTTGACTGTCGTTGATTCAGAGCCTTTAAGCACATCCCTTTCTAGTGTAAAAGGAAAATGAGCAGCTCCTGGATGGTTGCTAGAGGATGCTCTCTCCTAATTAGCAGTAGTCACTTCAGGAATAAATCCTCATGACTCACTACAAAGATACTCTGGAACTTGAGTCAGCTGTTTTTAAAAGATTTTGTTCTGTAAGATGCAAATTTTAATCAGCTCATGTCTTGTTTTTCCAAATCAAACCTGGGAGAGGGAAAATTGCCAACAAAATCCCAAACTCTCAGAAATCATGAAAGTGCTGATTCTGGACTTCCCTGATCAAAGCTATAGGAAAATTTCCATTGACAGGATCATAATATCAAAGTTCCATAAAAATGATCATTATCTGCTTCTTTCAAATCAGGTATAATATTAATTCTGGGTAAATAATAAGATGTGCAAAATATTCATTTCCACAATTAAGATATCCACTTTGTGATCATATTGCCATCTTTGGGGGATGTTTTTGAGCACTACCTAGGAAGAGCCAAAAATAGTTGTAGACAAGTCGGTAGAGATAGCACAGGTGTTAAGGAACATGTCAGACTCATGGCCACTTCTGATTTTAGTATTTGTTACCAGATGATTCCCTATGAACCAATTGGAAGCCTTTCCCACTAAAATAATTGTGAAAGAAATCCTTGGATCTACTAATAAAGCAGGGGAAAGTATCAGATGTTCCTCTTGTATATTATAAATATATATTTTCTCTCTCTAATGTAGTAATATTTAATATATGTCAACTATGTATATTTACTTTTTGACAAGTTCTGTTTGCTTTTAATTGTTGCAGCTGAATGCTCTATGTCCATATTGTAACAAATTGCTTAGTAGAATTCTCAAAGAATGTCTAGAAATGATTAGCAGTGAAGGATAACTCAAGTTTATCAGATGAAAATTAACATAAATGAAGCATCTCATTTGTCAGTGTTATGAGAGTATTAACACACAGGATTCTGGATAATGAAAATATAATGGAAGGAAATACATGATCTAATATTATCATCATTATCATCCCGTTGATTGTCAATTTTCTCAAGCGGTCTCAGTAATGTCTCCATTCATCCTAACCATGAGATTTTAGAAGCCTCTCTTTACTTGTCCTTCCCAATGGTGCCGCATTGGAGGCACATTCAGGGTCAGGGGAATGGGACCCATCATTGTTACTGGTTTTGGTATATGAATTCACCACGGAGAATTTTCCAGGTTCTGTTATGCGGGCAGGAAACTCTTGGTAGCTTGCCAGGTTCTCCGAGTGGAAAAGTAGGCTATAAGTTGTCACTTCCAGGAGCTTGATTTTATAGTCTCTGGATGTTGGCCATTGATGGGATTACACAGCGCCTGGAGCAGTTTCTGGGTATGATCGCCTAGCTACTGGAAAATGGGGTATCTGGGCAGAAGAGGCCTAGTCCCGATATGAGCAGGCTTGGAGATCTCAGCCCCGGGTCCCACATGCCTGAGTTCCTTTGCTGGTTCCCTCCTGCATGAGGCTCGTTGATTGTGTGGAGAGGGGCCTTGAGCATGGCTGTGGCTGAGTCCTGTAGGTCTTCAGCTGCAGGGGTTTTGCTAGGGGCGGGGAGGGAAACTAGATGAATGCAACATGAGTACAAATCTCTCTCTAAATACAAAGACAGATGTAGTGAATTTTCTTTTAAATCACTGTTAGAGTATTGGGTCACACTTTTAGTTTGGACTAAGGATGCCTTTGCTAGAGTGACTTTATCAGCTTTGAAGCCTCCATCATTTCTGTGCAGTGCTGTGTAGAATTTCCAGTCACTTCTCGTAATTTGGTCACAGATGCCAACTCCCACACATTAGGTTTCTTTAAAATAGACCTAGGACCAATATACTGCTTTTTGTTAAGTATTCTGCTTAATTCAACTTCTTTTTAAGTTCAATTTCTTTTATTTCAATTCTCCCCCTGCTTGTTTTAGAAGGGCAGATAATTTATTTCATTTATATTTTTATTGACTCATTGATGAAAACACAATTGTAAAATTATTTATTTGGAAGTCATTTTAAGAGCTGAAGTAATTCTATTTCATTCAGAAGATATTTAGTAAATGCTTAAGACTACTTATGTATAAAGAATGAATTTAAAAGTATTTAACTTTTTGTAATATGGTTGTGTGCAATATAATATCCAATATTGAAAATGTTTGTATATGTACCAGATATATGAAATTACTAACTTATTGTGTGCTTGTAAAATGTGTCCTATCAATGATGGTATCTATACCAAGCACTTTTAATTATTTTTAATTTATTTTTTATTGAATCACCAAGTGGAAAGTTACAAAGCATTCAGGCCTAAGTCTCAGTTATACAATGGTTGAACACCCATCCCTTCACCAGTGCACATATTCTACCACCAAGAAACCCAGTATACCTCCCCCCCCCTGCCTGTGTAGCTGATAATTTTCACTTTAATTTCTCTTTACTTTGATTACATTCAATATTTCCACAAAAAAAAACCCTCACTATTATTGTTTGGAGTTTCCCCCCCCCCCCCCAAATCAGACCTGCTGAAAAGCATTTGATACTTTGTTTTCAATTGCTGAGAATGAAGAAATGTGAGGTCGCAGCCACGTGGTTTTGGATTTCTGTATTTTAGTATTTTAGTAACTAAGTCCAGGGAAATTTCTGCCAGAAATTGCATCATTGCAAGCTCATACCTCTCTTTAGTGGTCCTTATAAGATGGTGGTTGCCACGTCTTTCCCCCCCCCCCCCCACAAAGGAAAAGCCGAGAGAGAAAAACCTTTCCCCTCCTGGGCAGCAAGAGGCTGTGGCTTAGTTCACAGTCTAGGGACATTTCGGCAAGAAGCTGCTGATACCAAAAGCAGTTTAGCTGGCCTCAGGGATCATGGCCATCCAGCAATGGGGAGGCCGCACACGTGAGGCCACTTGGGTCACATCTCAGCAGAGAGCAGCCACACTTTCAAATGATGAAATGTTTTCATGATCCAAACAGTGATAGCTAGATTTGGACGCTGTTAGGGTTAAGAGTGATTAATCTGGCCTGAGTGCTGTGGTCTGAGCCTGTGACAAGATGTTGTCAGGAGAGCTGCCTTGCAAGCCTCAATGTATCCCTTGCTTTGTCCATACAAAAAAAAGAAAACTAGTATTAAGATGTTGATAAGTGTTTGGACTAAGGAAAGGAAAAAAAAAAAAAAACCTGAAGAGCCAGGAAGGGCTTTGGAATGCCCTGCGCTCAGGAAGGGCTTTTTTATGTTGATTTTGCTACCTGGCCTTGTGTAACCTAGGGGCAAGGGCTAGAGAGGAAAAAGGGAGGAGAGAGATGGAGAGAGGTGGCAGTTGATCCAGAGAGAGGATGGAGCTGGGAGTGCGGGAGATGAGAAAGATGGAGGATTGAATAAACGGTAACTAATCAGCCAAAAAAAATTTTAATACATATTGCTATATGTTTTGATACATTCTCAAATATTATACAAATCTATATTTTCCATGTATTTTTAGTTGACATTTACTTTCTTACCAAATAATATTTGATCATTAGTATGAATAATAATAACATTTTATTTTATTGTTTTAAGGATAAAATATGACTCTTCTGATTTCCCATGATACACCTCATTGAATTTAAATATATAACTGGATTTAGTTAAGCCCAGAAAAAGCCATACCTATCAGAGTCCAGGAGAGTTAAACTGGCAGTCAGGAATGCATCAGGCAGAGGACGGGAGCATATATTATTTCCGATGTCTATCTAAGACTTCATTATACCTGACACTTATTTTCATTTATTCTATCTTTGAGAATGCCAATTTCATTTTATCTTATGAATATTATTCAATGTTTTGCATTTACGGAGTAACCCTAAACTTTTTAATTACAAGAAAAATTTTAATTCCAATAAAACAAGCAGCTTTCAGATTCTATTTCCTTTGGAAGAGAGAAGGAGAGAAGATATATGGGGAAGAATGATCTCATATGCATTTACTATTATGAGTACCATTTTGGTGGGGACATCCAGTGGTGCTCAGGGATCACTCCTGATGGGATTGGGGTACCTAATGGGGTGCCAGGGATGAACCCAGTCGGTTGTGTGCAAAGCAAATACCCTATCCACTGTATTGCTACACTGGCCCCAAGGGTACATGTTTTAGTCTGCAATGACTGATAGCTGAACCAGATCTTTCAATTAAGTTTCATAAGTATGCATACTGATGTGTTATTTTAACTAGTTGTCAGTGAAAGTACACTGTAATAGAGATTCAGTCTCCGAGCATATTACCTGTGTGTATCTACATATTTTTCAGTTTAAAGTCTTGTACTCAAGTCTTTAATTCACTTTAATTTCCTGCCTTCTTAAAATAGTGTCTGACTTTTGCTTTTGCTTGTAAGTTGCGTGGGTTCCCAATTATCATTTATTGAGACCTCTTCTGTTGTTTACTCCTGTCTGTTTTATTATGTATGAAAATATTCATGACCTTCTTTTTTTGTCATTTTTAAAATAAATTGGATCCTATCAGGGGATGGGGATAATGTATCCTTTAGATCTTGTGTCTCTGAACTAATAGGTACATGAGTATATAGAGAAGAAATATATGATGAGGATTTTATTCTTTCTCTGTGATCTGTGATGTGATATGATGTGATGTGACATGAGTTGTCATTATGATGTTTTATTTTGCAAAATGAATAAAACAATTTTGAGCAAGTAAGTAATTTGCCTTTGGGGATTAATTATATGTCCATTGTGACTTTATATCTAACAAAACTGTTAAAGCATTGGTATTTCCTCTTTCAAATATGGATTTGATCTTTAGGTAAGTTTTGGTCAAGAACTATAGAAGAAAGTAATTTCTACAACATGGTTTAATCCTAAAGAAATGGTAGCTATGTACATTTACTTATATTATATAATATTTCTTGAGTCTGTATAACATACTATAGGAAAATAAGGCATATTAAATAGAAAGTGCATTTATTTCCTCAAATAGCTTATGCATATGATTAATTATAAAAGTTTACAACTTCAAAGATAACAATTTTATGTTGTAGAACATAATTTTATAGTAATATGGTTATTATAATATACATATATGTTGATTCAAAATAATTTATACCTGAAATTTACATGATGCAAAATTACTCAAGTAGAAATCACCAAAATGAATGAGGAAAAATGTTGGTCATAGACTATTTGAACCTCAACTTTCACATTTGAAGGTGCTTTGAGAGCAAAACAAGTAGAATTAGGGGAAGATCATGTAAATCCATTTGGGATATACTGAGTACTTTAGATATTCCCCTGAAATAATAAAAACTATGCTAAACATTACCAAATATAGCCTCTAATTTTCTAGGCAAAACTTTCTTTGACATTGAAGCTGAAGGCATCTTCAAGGATGAAACACTATTGACCACGCAGTGGAAGCAGAGATAAACAGATGTGACTACATTAAATTAAGAAACCTCTGCACATCAGAGGAAATGGTGACCAGGATACAGAGACAGCCCACAGAATGGAAGACATTATTGACCCAACACTCATCTGATGAGCAGTTAATATCAAAGGCATTGGTAAAATGTACAAGAAAATAACATTCAGTCCCCATCAAACATGGGGACAAAATATGAACAGAAATTTCTTCAAAAAAAATACAAAGTGTCAAAAGGCACAGAAAAATGCTCTACATCACTTGTCATTAGGGAAATCCAAATGAGAACAGCAATGAGATATTATTTCACATCACAGAGACTAGAAGGCATCTAAAAGAACAACCAGTGCTGGCATAAATACTGGGAAAAGGGGACTCTCATTCACTACCGTGGGAATGTCGATTGGTCCAGCCCTTTTGGAAAACAATATGCGAATTCCTAAAAATATAAGGAATTGAGCTTCCATTAGACTCCAGTGCTCCACTTCTTGGAAAATTCCCGACGGGTCCAAAACCAGAGTAGAGTAGAAAAAAGACATTGATACCTCTGTGTTCCTTGAAGCACTATCCACAGCAGCCAGCAACCAAAGTGTTCAAGAACAGATGACTGGATAAAGATACTATGGAACAAATATAAGTGGAATATTACTCAGCCATAAGAAAAGACAAAATGATACGAATAACTGCTACATGGAGGAACCTGGAAAGAATCACACTGAGTGAAGTTAGTCAGAGGGATACAGAATGATCTCTCTCATATGTGGGATACAAAGAAACATAATGGCGAAATAATAAATACATAAAGACAATTGAAACACAACATGACGAATGGTATTCAATAGGAAACATGCTATTTGAGAAGGATCGGGGCTAGGACAAGTAGCGGGCTTGTCTATGGTAGAGGTAAGTATTCAGCTAGGAAGATGGAAAATAGTAAATGTTATGTATGAAACTACTAGCACCGCACCAGTACTGTGAACCATATGGCAAAAGCTTATACTAAAAAAAAAAATGTGCCTCTCAGAGAGGCTGGTTGGTGGGAGGCAAAGGGAAATGGGGTGACTGGTGGAGAAAAGCAGACACTGGTGACAAGACTTGTGTCATGAAGACAAAATAAAACCCATAAATACAATTTTTAGATATTCAAGAAGGTGAGATGTCAAAGCAGAAATTCTAGGAAAAGATAATAGTGACAATTAACACTTATAGAGAAGGAGAAATGAGAGAGAAAATGTTCTCAGCATATGGTAGATTAGAACTTCTGTTTTGATCAGTGCAAGATGCTTATAGATAAAAAATGGGGATTTAAAGCAACTAGACGATGGATAAATACATCTGGAATTCAGAGTTTAGTCTAGAGATATGCATTTGGAATTTGTTGTGGAATATATAAATGTACATATACAGTATTTAAAACTTTAAGATTAGATTAAACACTGTAGCACTGTCGTCCTGTTGTTTAGCAATTTGCTCCAGTAAAATCTCCATTTGAGACTTGTTGTTACTGCTTTTGGCATACCAAATACACCATGGGGAGCTTGCCAGCCTCTGCCATGTGAATGGGATACTCTTGGTAGATTGCCAGGCTCTCCGAGAGGGATGGAGGAATTGAACCCAGGTCGGCCGTGTGCAAGGCAAACATCCTACCCATTGTGCTATCATTCCAGTCCAAGATTAGATTAAGAGTGATCCATTATACAATGTACATAACAAGAGTAAGAAATTGACCTTGAATCTTTGAAGCTTTTGGTCATGGCATAGAGAAATGACAAAATAAAGGAGGACAACAAGAAATGTGTAGGACATCTGTAGTTAACCATTACGTGCTCGTGAGCATGGTCAGAGAAGAAGGTATTTTGATTGAAAGGGAGAATTTACTGTTTTAAACATGTCAGTATTTAAATTCAACTGGAAATTAAAGAATTAACAATAATTTTCAACCATCAGGCCACTGGAGTCCCCTATAGGGTTAATTTTGACTATATTGCAGTGTGAAGTTTCCAGGCAACAGTGAGTATGAATAAGTGTACAATGAAGAGTATATTAATGTTACATAAATTATTTTCATAAAATCACCATCATCATCATCATCATTATCCCATTGATTGTCAAATTTCTCATGCAGTCTCAAGTAAAGTCTCCATTCGGCCCACCCCTGAGATTTTAGCAGCCTCTCTTTACTCATCCTTTCCAATGATGCCCCATTTGGAGGCTCTTTCAGTGTCAGGAGAATGAGACCCATCATTGTTACTGGTTTTGGCATATGAATACACCACGGGGAGTTTGTGAGGCTCTCCCATGTGATTAGGAAACTCTCGGTAGCTTGTCAGTCTCTCCCAAAGGGAGAACTAGGCCAAGATGTCGTGCGGCTGCAAAGTGGCCACGCGCTTTTAGGAGCTTGGTTTTAAAATAATACAATATTTTATATAAGGGCTGAAGAATAGTACAATAAGTTGGGGCACTTTCTCCAAATCAGCCAACCAGATTTGATTCCTTGTGCCCCTTATTATCCCCGGAGTTGCCTGGAGTGAGTCCTGAGAGCAATCCAAGAGTATACACAATGACGTGTTGTCCAAGGTCCTTCACTAAAGATATTTATATAAAGGAGAAAAAGAAAAATGCAACAAGTGAAAAGGGAATTTAAGTTGAGGAGTACAATTTCTTTTCAAAAATGATGGGAGCTAGATGCTTGTATATTTATGAAGAAAATGAAATATGCAAAAGACAGAATGCAATTTCTGAGTAGGATTTTGTGAATAACCACATAACCTATCCCTGGTGTCCCTGTTGCCTTCCCAAGCATTTTAAAATGCTTGACCAATATAGTTTTATCTACTTTTATCTGGGTGCTTCCTAAATTTAAAACTCACTTTTTTGGGTTAGAGACAACTGAGAAAGATGAACACATTATTTAAGAAGATGCTTCTACAAATATATCTGCCACTGGGATTTCTCACCATAGGCTCTTACTGATTTATGTGTGATATTAATCATCCATTTGGCTTGCTCATGAGTACCTTATTTCAGTTTTCTGTGAAAACTGTCCTTGATTTTTTAGAATTTCTCTGAGCAATTTTAATGCAGCAGCACAGTATTCACAGTATTAGAAGATTTGCTATCATCCAGCATCCAATGGTTTAAATAAATTAAAAGAGGATTTGAAATGAGCCTTCTAATGCATTTCATTAATATAATACATTTTTGTATATTGTGTAAACCAAATTAGAGTTTGTGTAAGTATAAATTATTCAGTGTAAAGCCCTAGTGTATACTTATCCAACTATTTTACCCGGAAATAAGACATTTTTATAAAACATACTAAATAATTATAAGATTGAAAGTTTAACTGATTTATACATTATTAAATAATTTTGTATTGTTCTGTGTTTTGGCTGTGTTTATGGGTACACTGAGCTGTTCTTGCCATGATATTAAGTGAATTCATTGATAAAAACACTTCCCTTGAGAAAGAGTGGATTATGAGACTTTTAAATCCAAACTTTCACTCGCATAATGTCAATTTTTAGAATTTTAATAAAATTTAATGGAATTATTTGTTTATATCATCAGGGATACAATTATGGTATAACTATATCTAACTGACTGGTAAACTTCATTTATACTTATGAGCAGTGTCTACTAATAAATTCAATACTTTAATTTTCACACAGCAGTACTACTCACATAGCATATATTTAGTTACTTACTGAATTATTTCTTTCTTTCAACAAGGTTACATGTATGAGCTATTAGTTCATATCATAGCTAAATCACATAGGCAATATGTTGTCAAGTTATTTAAAATATGATAAGAATCGTTTTTGTAATAGAAAAGTTTTAATCCTTTTCTATTCCAATCCTTCGGAATTCCATTCTAATCCTTGAGAATTTGTCCCTCATCTTTCATCATGGTTTTCTTCATTGTTCTTTGCTCTATTTTCTTAAGAGTTTTAACAACTGTGTGACCTGTGCTTGTTTATGAACAGCTGCTTATGACTACAAATGAGTCTTTTGTTTCTATTGGTATGATGTAGACTGTCTCAGGAGCCTTTTTTAAAATTTAAGCTACAACAACCACTTTCAGTGTAAGTCAAAATTGTTTGTACCCATAGGCTACTCTAAATAATTAAAAGTTGTATGGATTAGGTTGTGTGAAATGCACTTTGTATACTAAAACCACACTAACATCTCTGGAAAGCTGGTTACCATATTTTCTCATGGAAACATACCAACATTTTCATAACTTTAGCTTTGCTCAGAAGTCTGTTTCACCAAAATCTTTTGTTGGTTTAGAAAATAGATATTTAAAACATTTTGTTACTCAACTAAACAAGCCCCAAAATTTCGTCTTTTTCCTAAAAATCCACGGTTAATTTAACTCAGTTTTTCCTTTAATAATCTTCCCATAAAACCAAGGTCCTGGAAGGAGACATCTTATAGCCTAGTTCTCCCTCTCAGAGAACCTGGCAAGCTACCCAGAGTTTCCTGCCCACATGGAAGAGTCTCGAAAACTCCCCATAGTGAATTCATATGCCAAAACCAGTAACAATGATGAGTCTCATTCCCCTGACCCTGAAAAAGCCTCCAACGGGGCACCATTGGAAAGGATGAGTAAAGAGAGGCTTCTAAAATCTCAGGGCTAGGACGAATGGAGACGTTACTGAGACTGCTCGAGAAAATCGATGATCAACGGGATGAAGATGATGATGATGATGATGATGATGATGATGATGATGATGAATCTTCTCAGGCTCTGCTAGATGCAATGACATCAGCTTTTCATGTCAATTTTATGCTTAGAGCTATCCTTACTTCCACTTAAATTTTCTTACTGAATTTAAAATATTAATTATTTTTGTAGCTATCTAGTTTAGAGAATTATTTCTGTAATGAATTTACTATTATTGATGCCATTTCCAGACTCCAACTGCATTTCAGTAGTTGTGCCGTTTTAACTAATAAATGCAGAATTAATTATTCTATGTCCACATGCCATTTGTTGATAACAACCTTACAATTTTGGGATCTTATTATATCTAGTGCTCAGATTCTAACATGAACGAACTGACACTATGAAAAATAATATAGAGTATTATCAAAGTATAATATCAAAATAACAGGTATTTACCAACTACTCACTGATTATTTCAGTATCAGGGATAATCATTAGTTTGCACCTGTAATTTTGGATCAAAAACTTTTGGTCATGCAGTAAAACTCTAATATAATACTTATATAGTGTTCCAAACATGATTAATTTTGAAAGATGTAAAGCAGGAAAACACATGGATAAATGAAACTCAGTGACAACATGTGATTAAAAATTTAACATAGGAGACAGTAGCACTGTTGCTCTGTAGCCCTGTTGTTCATCGATTTGCTTGAGCGGGCACCAGTAATATCTCCATTGTGATACTTGTTGTTACTGTGTTTGGCATATCGAATATGCCACGGGTAGCTTGCCAGGCTCTGTTGTGCGGGCGGGATACTCTCGATAGCTTGCTAGGATCTCCGAGAGGGACGGAGGATTCGAACCCAGGTCAGCTATGTGCAAGGCAAATGCCCTACCCACTGTGCTATTTCTCCAGATAGTATATTATTAATAAATAAATAAACAAATAAATAAAAACACAGGGCTATGCTTCAAATTCTTTTATGGGGGAAAATTTTTTTAGGTATGCAACATCCACTGACTTAATAAATATTAAATAATTGTATAGGGCATGCCTGATTTGTTATTGACGTTGTTTTTGCTCAGAGCTTACACCGGTCTCTGTGCTCAGGCATCATTCCTGGTGGGACTTGGGCGACAAAATGCAGTGCCAGAAATTGAGCCCAGATCATATATTCTTCTTTAATTATTGGAATATATTTGACAAAATGGTTTATATGTATTTCTGAGTTTTAAAAATAACTCTATTTATTATCTAACCTCCTGAATTTAAAAAGCACCACTTACTTGTAAAAATTAATACTTGTTTAGACACCAAATTGTGTCTGATGTTCCATGCCTCTTTGATGTAGATGGAATAAAAGAATAAAAGGAATATTCTTAAGAGGTGGACTAGATGTTCATACATGTTCTCTTACATAATACTGTTCCTGTTGACGATATCAAACAAGTAATAGATTTTTGGTAATTAATTTCACTTGTATCACTTGTCTTCCCATTGCTCATCAATTTGCTCAAGCGGGCGCCAGAAAATCTCCATTCATCCCTGTCACATGCTAGTGTAGCCCAATGGCGTCTGCTCGCTCCAAGAACACAAAGAGCCTCAAACTGTTTGTGCAGGGTCTTCACGAAGAAGTCTGACCACCTCGTAGGGGGGCGGCCCCGTGGAATCCAGTCTGTAACAGCTCTAGTCCAGCGGTAGTGTCCAAGTTGCATTACCTGCCCGGCCCATTGATTTTAGACACCTTTGCAAATGAGGCAGTGTCCCTTATCCTGGAGAGTCCACGGAGGTCGGAATTCCTTGGTAAACAGTTTAAATACACAAATAAGCATAAACATAAATAAAAAACTTACTTTTTTAACAGTAATTTTATTTCAATAACATTTGGAATAAATGTCTTAAGCAGTTGAAGGATATTCTAAATCGCAGTTACCTAAGTGACTCCCAAGGATAGATACGCTGCATGATGGATGTTATGAGAAAATAATTTTCATTTCTGACTCCTTATAAATTATCCTATTCTTAGTTTAATCAGCATTTATTTTAGTGGAAATGTGGTGTGTTTCTATGGCAAAAATAGAATAAAATTCAATTCTACGTGAATTCCAAATCTTTCTGAATATGAGAAAATAGAAGACTTGAATTTATTATAATAATGTATGATTGGAAGTCTGCAAATATTTATGCATTAAGATATTTTTAATGTATGAATAAGTTATTTGTCTTGGAAATTAGGTTATATTTTTATGTGTCAATATAAAACAAAATTTACAACCACAAAACAAAATATATTATAGGGAAGAAGTGTGCTTTCATAAACTCCCTACTGGTTTCTATGTTCTTTTCTGTATTTTTATATAATCCACTCATGTAAGTGTGAACAAGATAAATGGATTGCTTAGTTAAAAATTGAAATTTAATTCACCTGAGATTTATAATATGTGTTGCAGTGACTTTGAACAAATAATATTTACAATACATTTATGTTCAGGAAAACAGGTAATAAATGTTCCAGTATGCCAAACTTTATCAAAGAAAACTATTCAACAAAAAAAGAAAAGACTGAAATTTTAAGGTTTTTACATGCAATTAAAGGAGCTAAAACCACAGAATTTCTGGCCAGCGCAATAGTACAGCTGGTAGGTTGCCTGTGGCAAGTCGGGAGAGAGTAGAACGGGGAGCATGCTGACCTTGCATCCAGCCCCCCCAGGTTCTGTAGCTGGCTCCCCCATACAGTCTCTGAATCCCACCAGGACGATTCTTTAGTACAGAGTCGAGAGTAAGTCCTGAGAATGGCTGGATGTGGCTCCAAAATAACAGAACAAAAGAACCCCAAAGAACTTCTAAGATTTCTCAGGAAAACTAAACTTGTGACATAATGTAATTAAACACGATGATGAATTGTAATAGTCACAATAAACATTGCTCAGTTAAAGTATTCTGATAAGTTAATATAAAGATAGCTTGCATAATATGCATAAAAATCAATACCTACACCATGTAAAATGTGTAAAATAAAATAACTTTTAATTTCTGGCTTTATTGAATAGATGCATTTAGCTGTGAAAAGTACACAATCTGAATCTCTATTATCTTCCGCCTATTTATCTGTATTACTTCCTTTTTAATTCTTTTGGTTTTGAGCCCACGAAGAGGTCCTTGGAGTTCCCGAATGCTCTTTGAGGGTTCAGGTATTGAACTTCCGACAGCTGCATGCACGGTAAATGCCTTATCCATTGCGTTACCTTTCTAGGCCTCTTTTCTCATCATTTTTACAGTTACCTTCTTAGTGGAAGTAGGTTTATAATAGACTTCCAAGTTTCTTATCTCATTAAATGCATCTATGTTGGAGAGACATGAAACAAATATGCAGGAAAATATCAGATACTCAGCTACATTATATTTACCTTTCAAGGTTATGTAATTAATTATTTTGAGCGGAAAAAGGCAAAATAATTTAGCTTCTTCAATCTGAAACGAATTCTCTCCTCTCCCCACCTCTGTACCTCATTATGGTTCACACTCAGGGGATACTTCCACTTCAGTGTTCTGAGGATCATTTTCAGAGATGCTTAGGGTACCACATAGCGCTGGGATTAAAACCTGGAATTCTTTCAAGCAAAATGCACTCTAGTCCTCCTAATCTAATTTTTCTAGACAAAAATTGTGTAATTGCTGGATTGTTTTCCTAAATGTTTTTCCTGTGTTGTTATTTGAAAATCTGTCTGTATATCCATAAATAAGAAATTTAAATTATATATTTTTAAATGTTTTAAGGGGAGAATAACAGTACAGCTGGTAGGTCAGTAGACCTTGTCTTAGATGTGGCTCACTCAAGTTCTATCCCCAATACCACATATGGTCCCCTGGGCACTGACAAATGTGACTCCTGCGTACAGAGCAAGGAACACACCATGAGCACTTGTGGGAGTGGTCCAAATCAAAAAGATAAAAATATAAAATGGTCATTGTAGCAGTGTAGCAGGGTACGAGTGTCATCCCGTTGTTCATGATTTGCTCTAGTGGGCACCAGTAACGTCTCAATTCTGAGACTTGATGTTACTGGTTTTGGCATATTGAATACACCACAGGTAGCTTGCCAGGCTCTGCCATGCAGGTGGATACTCTTGGTAGCTTGCCGGGCTCTCTGAGAGAAACGGAGGAATCAAACCAGGGCCAGCTGCATGCAAGGTAAACACCCTACCCGCTGTGCTATCGCTCTGAAAGACTTACAGACTACAAAAAATTAATTTGCCGAACTTGTCAAATACTAAGGGTGTTCTCAAAAACTGAAAAAAAAAAGCCAAAAAGAGCCTCAAGCCATGCTGAGGGAACATTTTATGTAATTTTATTTAGGAATCTGGAATAGAGAAAAATCAATAGGTAAAATATCAGGCAATTAAAAGAAAATAGACTTAATTAATACTATTGCAGCTTGCTTTTTATTAATTTGAACAAATGTCTTACAGTAGAATAAGAAGCCAGAAACTGAGTGTGTATAAAAAGATAGACTCTGTCATTAACTTTATGAGTTTTTTATAAGTGCATATTTTTCAAAAAACAAAGTTTAATTGTTACAAAGATGCTTGTCAGATATGAAGAACACTTGCATAATTTTAGTGCATGCATTATTATTAAGATTACTGTTACTATTTAATAATTTCATATGCTGAACGCTGTGATGCTCCCCAAACCAAGATATTGTATATTTAAAGATTTTCCATAAATCTATTTTACATAAAGAATTAATTTTTGCTGTTAATCATGACAGCAATGCAAAGTAGCTAGAAATCACATCATTTTTTTTAGAAACCACATCTTTATCTAAAAATAGGTGCATATTTTATTTATTTATTTATTTGTTTGTTTTTGCTCTTTGGGTCACACCCGGTGATGCACAGGGGTTACTCCTGCTTTGCACTCAGGAATTACTCCCGGCAGTGCTCAGGGGACCATATGGGATGCTGGGAATTGAACCCGGGTTGGCTGTGTACAAGACAAATGCCCTACCCACTATGCTTTCATTCCAGCCCCACATTTATTTCTTTTAAGTTGGTGAACATATTTGTCATAATAAGTCACTCACATAGACATATTTGTTATCAAATTATAAATATGATATTTATTGCCACTGTAACAATTAGATTTTATTGCCAAATGCTAAGCTCAATAATGCAAAGAAAATGTGTTCATTCAATTGCTCTTCAGAAGGTGCACTTAAGTCTACATCTGTAGTTAAAGGTACAATTCCTTTATTTTTCTTTTTGCTTTTGTTTTTAATGAAAACATTTTTAGTCTAACACTGTAATTTACGAAGCTGCTCATGATACAGTTGTGTCAGTCATTGAATGTTCCAACACCAATTCCACCTTGCCTCCACTAACGTCCTCAGTTTCCCACCCACCACCCCAGCCTGTACCCTATACGAGCAAATTTACTTTGCATTGCTTGTTACAACACAGAGGCACATGGAATTATCAACATGGAGATCAAAATAAGTCAATTGGTGCAATTCCTTTAAACGACACTTTTACTGTAAGAAAAACGAAGCAAATCCCTCCTCTGGTAACCCGTAAGCGAAGGCACATTGATATCTATTATTCTTACATGTCAATTTTTCACAATGAAACTTTTTTTTTCCCAGTGAACCAACCATATTTGACATCTCTGCTGTATTCCCACAAGCCCTCTTCACACTCAAGTCAGCTCTTTGACTCCATTTATGTACTCCAGATCATTTACACATATTCACTGACTAAAACTCAGGTGACTATGATTTTTGCCTTCCTGCTTGATTGACTCTGAACCAATCTTGACTTTTAATTTTGAGCCCAACTCAGTGGAAGCAAAAATTTAGTTGGAAACATGCAATTTGAAATTAAATAATGTGCTAGTCATATGATAAAGGGTGTGGAATTACTTTTTTTCTGAAGAGCAAATTTGTAGCACACGACTGTTTATGTGTATATGCATGTGTGTGTACACACGTGTGTGTATGAGTTTCTGGGACTCAAATCCAGGGACTCACATATGCAAAGCATGTATTCTATTACTGAGCTACATTCTTAAAAACAATCGTTTACTACAAAACAGAAGGAAAATTTGAATTTTTGATAATCAATTTGAAATCCGAGCCATGCTGCTTTTAGTGCTGCCTAATTTCTTTCTTTTCCACTTACTACTGTATTTTAAATCCAACTCTTGCATTGATTACATTAATTAATGTTAATGTTAAACATGAACATATTCCTGGATGCATCATCATCACTGTCCCTGTCATCTCGTTGCTCATCGATTTGCTCAAGTGGGTAACAGTAGCGTCTCCATTTTGAGACTTTTTACTGTTTTTGACATATCGAATACTCAACGGGTAGCTTGCCAGGCTCTGCCATGCGGGCGGGATACTCTTGGTAGCTTGATGGGCTCCCCGAGAGGGGTGGAGGAATTGAACCCAGGTCAGCTGCATGCAAGGCAAATGCCCTACTCGCTGTGCTATCACTCCAGCCTAAATATAAAGTAAATAATCATCAAAATATCCAACTATTTTAACAGAATGCTTTTAATATTTTAAAATATTATTTTAAATATTATGCACATTATAGAATATCTTAAATGTTTTTCAATTAATCATAATACAAGGAACTTTTTGTATAGTTCAAAAGCTACTTTATATAAAATCAGATATATTAGCAATATATATATATATGTCATAAAAGTTTTATTTCATCCAACCCCATCAGAAAATGGGGTTGTGGATATGAACAGAAACTTTCTCAAAGAAGATATTCAAATGGCTAAAAGACACATAAGAAAATGCTCTACATCACTAATCATTAGGGA
The DNA here is from genome assembly GCF_027595985.1 of Sorex araneus. NCBI lineage: Eukaryota > Metazoa > Chordata > Mammalia > Eulipotyphla > Soricidae > Sorex > Sorex araneus. The sequence continues at coordinate 104,744,135 of NC_073302.1, forward strand.
GATACAGATTAAAACAACAATGAGATATCATTTCACACCACAGAGACTGGCCCACTTCCAAAAGAACAAAAGCAACCGGTGTTGGCACGAATGTGGGGAGAAAGGGACTCTCCTTCACTGCTGGTGGGAATGCCAACTGGTTCAGCCCTTTTGGAAAACAATATGAACAATACTCAAAAGATTAAAAATTGAGCTCCCATTTGACCCATCAATATCCCTCCCGAGAATATATCCTGGAGAGGCCAAAAGGTATAGTAGAAATGACATCTGCATTTGTATGTTTATTGCAGCACTGTTTACAATAGCCAAAATCTGGAAAAAAACAGAATGCCCCAAAACAGATGACTCGTTAAAGAAACTTTGGTACATCTACACAATGGAATACTACACAGTTGGTAGAAAAGATGAAGTCATGAAATTTGCATATAAGTGGATCAACATGGAAAGTATTATGTTAAGTGAAATAAGTCAGGAAGAGAGAGACAGACATAGAAAGATCACACTCATCTTCGGATTATAAAGTAACAGTGTGAGAGACTAACACCCAAAAATAGTATAGGTAAGGACCAGAAGGTCTGACCCACAGCTTGGAAACTGGCCTCACATACTGGAGGAAAAGGCAGGTAAGATAGAGAAGGGAACACCAAGTAGAGGATGTTGGGAGGACCCATTGGGGTTGAAAGATGCGTGCCGAAAGTAGACCATAGACCGAACATGATGGCAACTCAATACCTCTATTGCAAACTACAACATCCAACAGGAGAGAGAACAAAAGGGAATGCCCTGCCATAGGTAGGCAGGGTGCTGGGGTGGGGGTGGTGAGAGGGACACTGGGAACATTGGTGGAGGAGAATGGGCACTGGTGGAAGGATGGGTAAATGATCACTGTATGACTGAAATGCAAACACGAAAGTTCTTAAGTTTGTAACTGTACCTCATAGTGATTCACTAATGAAAAATTTTTTTTTTTAAGTTTCAGTTTACAGAATGAAAGAACTATGAACTGTGAATAGGGTGAGGGGTCATGGGAGGGAAACTGGGGACACTGGTGCTGGGAAATGTACACTGGTGGTGGGATTGGTGTTGAGACACTGTATGACTGAAACCTAATCATGAACAGTTTTGTAAGAGTCTATCTCATAGTGAGTCAATAAAAAAATTTCTTTAAGAAAAAATTTTTATGGACATATAAAGGTGTTCACAATATAGTTACTGGGGAGAAAGTAAGTAACAAAACAGCATTTATATTTTGATCATGTTTCAATTTAACTCTTCATGTATCTCAAAGCATATAACCCTTCATTTCCATACATTTAAATATACTCTCTTAACAAAAGGAAATACCCTGCCACAGAGGTGGGGTGGGATGGGGTGGGGGGATGGGGTGGGGGATAGGAGGGATACTGGGATCATCGGTGGTGGAGAATGTGAACTGGTGGAAGGATGGGTATTTGAGCATTGCATGACTGAAACACAAGCACGAAAGTTTGTAAGTCTGTAACTGTACCTCATGGTCATTCACTAATAAAAAAATTTAAAAAATAAATAAATAAATAAAAATAAGAACATGCTCTTTATCTCAAATGTTCTAATTATCAACAAAAGATCACAGTCATCGCTTCAAAATCCTGGGAATGTTTTCTAGTCTTCTGAGCACTATCATGTAAATAGAAGCAGTTTCTTTTCTAGATTTCCTGCATTGGGCTGATGAAACTGGCTATGTAATTTCTCCAATTACTTTATTTTGCATGCTTTAAGCAGGTACAAAGGCAGAAAACTGATTTGCATATTAGTAAGAAGGTAGGGCCCACTGGCCTTTCATATGATTCAGAATACACCGAAAATGGTTTATATATAGTACCATTTTGCAAGTAAAAAGCAGTTATCTTTTAAAATATAGCATACAAAATAATATATAGTATGATATCAGTTCCTTGGGAATAAAAGTACACACTGACAAAAAGATAGAAAGGATATCTAGCTAACTTTCACTTGTTGATGCATCTATTGTATCTATTTAATAGTATGAACTACGTGATGTTTCCTAGGTAATGCCAGATCAAATCCATACACTACTCATCCCAGACTCTTCTATTCTCCCTATCCAGATATCTCCAAATGTCTAATTGATATGTGCAACTGACTGGAGAAAGAAAGTTAAGAAATGCAAGACCTTGTAGTGGCCTCACAGCAAAACTGAATTGTTGAAATTATTCTATAGGCCTTGAGAGTCACTACCTAAAAGAAGTGAAAAAGAACTGTAAGGAACACTTAATGAGAATACATTTTGGCATCAGACAAAATAGCTATTCCACCTATCTGCTTATTTTAGATAAAATCACCTTATTTTTCAGCTTCATAATACTATCAATAGAATATAAAATTTAATTGCTTTCAACACAAATAGGCAACAACTAAAACTGAAATTGATCTCTAATCACCTTAAAGAACTTTGAGAAAAAATAATGGACAAAAGTTGTTAGGAATTTTGAACAGTCTAACAATACTTTCAAAACAGGTATTTTCAATTCTAGCTAAAGAATTAATTAAAAGTATTCTTATTTGAGTAATGGAGTTGAGGGCTTACTCAAGGCTTTTTTGCTCAGGGATCACTCCTAGTGGCAAATGTTGGTTGGCAGCATACAAAATAATCTTGGTTCAAGTCAACATTTAGTTTCTTCAGTGCCAATGAAATATGTGAATAACCTTTACAACTAGTACTCCTGGCCTAACTTTCGTATGTTTATATTTGTATCACTTTCAAGATACATTTTTGTCCAGGACTAGCTTCACAGCTCATTAGCTTGCCGTACGGTATAATTGGTTTTCTCCTTCATGTGAACAAATATATGATTTTATGTTACAATTTTAACAAAGGAACATGTATCTCTATCTTTCCAATAAACCATAGTTATTACAGAAATGTCAGAATTTTTTAGATCTAGTAGAGGAAAACTTATCTTTTGTTTCCATTAAATTTATTTTGCATATTGAGGAACATCTTATCTGGATAAAACAAAACTATTTTCCACATAATTTTCTTGTTCCTGCTTTATAAATTATCTCGTTTACTTTTCGGAAGAATAGAAATTCTATCGATATGGTTTTGAATGCTCTGAGTCAGAATATGATTAAAAATGCATTTTTAACTATAGCTCCTTGCTTATTTTGTTTCACTACCAATTTTCTATCAAAATTAGTATAAAACAAATATTTAAGCTTATCTATGCCCACTCTATAAACTCATAAAATGGAGAGCGATAATTTGCTAACATTAGCTCCTTGTCATTCTTACTCCTTGTAGCATTTAATACCTAGAACCACACATTTTAACACTGAAATATACTTCAAGGATTTTTTTTTAAATCTATAGACTTTTTTATAATGACTAATTTATCTCAAATTAAAATTTAAATATCAATATCTGGTAGCTTAATTTGGAGGTTGAATTCTGATTCTCCCCATAGGTGCATAGGGGAGTATCAGAGATCAACCTCAAGTACTCAAAACAGTATAGTAGGTACTTGATCACTGGCCCAGGTCCCTGGACATTTTAGTGGTAGGTGTGATTTGGAAGCATTAAACCCATAAATCACATAAACATCTTTAGTCCTGTAAACCAATGGAACCACAATAAAAATATCATAATGGAATGTATTTCTATGTTCCTTTTTTTTTCTTTTTGCTTTTTGTGTCATACTCGTCATTGCACAGGGGTCACTCCTGGCTGATGAACTCAGGAATTACTTCTGGCAGTTCAGGGGGTGGGGAGTGGGGCATATGTGATGCTGGGAATCAAACGCCCTACTCACTGTGCTATTCCTCCAGCCCCTATGTTCCCTATTTTATTCCCCTTTTTAGTCATACACATCTAAGTTTCAATTCTTTCTTGTGATTGATTGTGTAACTCAAAAATGTACCTATATCCCTGATTTCTGCTATTCATTTTTTTTAACAACCTCTAGGAAATTTCACATTAGATCCCTTCATCTCTAAGCCATTGTAAGGAAAAAAGGAATCCGTGCTCATATTTATCTTCGTGAGTTTCCTACTAATATAAATACCATAGAAAGTCTCACTTGTCCACTGCTCACCACTCACGGCAGATGAAAGCATGTAAGCCTACATGTGGACACCCCCATTGTAGTTATCTCGTTACTATGAGGACAGTGGGAATGAGGAGACGATCAGTAAGTCTAGGGCAATGAATGCTCAAAGATTTTTCACATACACCCATGGCTGAGACAAAACCACTCACAATGGCTATAGACTCAGGCATAGGGCAAAGTTTATTAGGAACAGCAGTGGTTAAGCAGAGACTGAGAGAGAAAGCCTGTATGCACTCACGAGCAGGGGCAGAGGGAGGCGGGGTTTTGTTGTGACCAGGAAGAAGCTGCTGATGTACTATCCTTGATTCTCTATGGCAGAACCAAGGTTGGAGTACTGAAGATGCCCAAACATGTCTGTTTCCCAAGACTCAGGTCATCGGCCACCGGCAAATCAAGGCCACTCAATCTATGGTGACTTTAGAAGTATCAGGTTCTTCTGGCAACAGCCCAGTTTCCAGAGAGGTTGGGTCCCCAGAACCTTTCTCAAGGTTCAATGACCTTTAGCGGTCAACAGGTTGTGCCAGGAAGAACTCCAACACCCATCCACACCCATTTTACATTTTCAACACCGATTAATGTTTATTCACCTAGCCACTCATTACTTCATCCTAGTAGGTATTTATTAAGAACCAGCCCTGAGAAAGAATTTCCTAAGATCTGTGAAATAATGGTAAGACTCACTTGTGAGCTTCAAAAAGACCCCCTCTCTAGTACCAAAATGCAATTTTTCATATAACATTAGAGCACTTCATGCAGTTATTTAAATTAATGTTGAAACAATAAAACAAAATATATAACACATTTTCTTAGAACCATATATTCAGAGATGGTTCATGAGAGTTGTTGATTGGAAAATGTTATCAAAAATTTGAAAACTACCATCACACACATTTATATATGCTATATGCAATAGAAAAACACTTAGATTCTGACTAGGTAAACAGTTTTTACCTAAATTGAGTGTTAATTCAATAAAAGACAAAAATGCAAAATAATTTATATGGGGATACAGAGAATAAGAAACTTATAATTGATGTTAGAATTCTAATGATGATGTTACAATTAATATGTCAGTACATGTTGTTATAATAGATATATATGGAGATTCTAGATATCATGTGAACACTTTAAATGCACAAGTTGCTAGAATAAACACTGTTATGCAAGTAATTCACTGTCAACACATTTGTAAAACATTCATCTTATTTCCACAGTCTTATGCAAGCTATCACAATGATAGAGAATTTGGGAAGCAGAAATGCAATCTACCAAACTACAGAAAACAAACTGCAACTGGTAATTAGTAAAGATGGTAATTTAAACATAATTTTTAATTAATGATCTGTAATTGAACCCTTTTCTTTTCCATATAAAGTAAAATGTTAATTGACTAAATGGTAACTTTTAACATAATGCTGATTAATTCATAAAAATGAAGACTGAAGATTATATTTTAGAAATATATTTCAGACATTGTGACAAAATCCTGCAGTGTTTCATGTATTTCCTTGAGGGTTTAAGGGCTTAGCTGCTGCTGAAAGCACTTCATAAAGATAAGCTTATAGAATCACACTTAGGAGACTGTTTCAGGAAGAAATATATAATTAAAGGTATAAATCAAGACTTAAGACCAGCAAAAAAAATTCTATTCAAATCACAATTAATTTCTGCAATAATCACTAGATTTTAACACTTGTGGGGGGATAATAGGCTATTTTAAAGCTCAAATTGTAATCACAAGGAAAGAATATTTACTTAGGATTATTGTGTATTTCCCTGTGCACTTTGGCATTAGATTAATCATACAAAAAAACTCAAAAATAATAAAATATTACTAAACTTAGTTTCTAAAAAAGAAAGCTTCTGCCCTCCCCGCCCCCTGCCCGCCGCGGCTCGGGGCTTCTCCTGAAGCCCCTGCCTGGCACCTTTCCGCCGCCGCCGTCGGATCCTGACCAATCCCCACTCTGCTGCTTAGGGACGTGTCCTCATCTCAGGGGGCGTGGCCTAAAAAGTGGGCGTGGCCTCTTTCCGGAGCACAGGCCGCTAACGCGGCCGCAGTTATTTTTTTTTACCATTCCATGCCTTCTCCTTTGGCCACAATTGATAGAATTCATTCCTTCAAAGAACTCCCTGAGGCCCTCCCTTTCCCCCACTTCCCGCTGCCGTCTGCGTCTCCCGAGTTTCTGAAGTCACTCCCTGCTCGCCCGGCGCACCCTGTCTCCCGAACCGGCTTGTAACTGCGCACGTCCCCCCCATCAACAGGAAGACACTGGGGGCGTAGCCTGTGTCTTAATGGGCATGATCTAAAGTGGGCGTGGCCTCCTCTCAGAGCGGCCAACGCTAACGCGGCCGCAGTTATTCTTTGCTACCTCAGCTCAAACCGTACTGTGTATTCCTTTGAAAACTCACTTTTGCGATCTCAATCATTTACGCAAAATAGCCATTAGCTTAGGCTGACACTATAAAAGCTATCAGTGAATAAGGGAAGTCTAGCACAATCGGAGCCCCTTCTTCCCACAAAAAGGAAGAGGAATAAATAACTCTAAGGTTCCAACTCTGCACTTCCGTGACAATATGAAGAAACAGCGAAAATCCCCTCCACGAAGAGAGGGAGAAGAAAAGATACTAGAAACCTCAAAAGAGTCTCCCAACATCTACGACCTCTCAGATAAACAATTCAGAGAGGAAATATGGAGGAGAGTCGACCTACTCCAAGCAACTATGGAACAGACATCCAATAAATTAAGGGAGGAGATGAATCAAGCGCTGGAACGGTCTACCAAGAAAATACAGGAAGAAATGAGAGCAGAAATGAGAGCAGAAATTTCAAACCTTCGAACGGAAGTCTCACAAATAAAGCAATCGGTAGATGAAATAAAAATCTCACTAGATGCCCTCAACAGCAGAATGACTACAGCCGAAGACAGAATCAGCGAGCTTGAGGATGAGCTGCAGAAAGCTTACAGACAGCAACAAATAATGGCCAAAGACCTCAAAATGGCTATAGAGCGAATCAGAGCCCTGGGGGATGACTTCAAGAGGAACAACATAAGAATCATTGGAGTACCAGAACCACAGGGAAGTAACCCCAATGAAAAAAACATAGTCAAAGACATCATCACTAAGAAATTCCCAGAGCTGGAGAAGGCAGGCGTCCAGATACAAGAAGTCCGAAGAGTGCCAGCAAAAAGAGACCCAAATAAAAAGACTCCAAGGCATATCATAGTCAGAATGGCGGATGCTGTAGATAGAGACACAATTCTACAAGTAGCAAGGTCAAAGAGGGAAATCACATACAAAGGAGCACCCCTCAGATTTACGGCCGATCTGTCAGAAGAAACCCTCCGAGCCCGAAGACAATGGTGGGACATAGTGAAAAAACTCAACGAAATGAATGCCTCACCAAGAATACTTTATCCAGCTAAACTCTCACTCAAACTCGAAGGAACCATACACTATTTCTCGGATAAACAACAGCTCAGGTCCTTCATAGACTCAAAACCAATCTTGAAAGAAGGTCTAAAGGGGCTACTGTAAGACAAGGAGGAGCCCCATCAGAACAACAAATCCCACAGAAAGATGACACAAAACCACATCACAATAATCTCTCTCAATGTCAATGGCCTAAATGCACCTATCAAAAGACACAGAGTGGCTAAATGGATCCGGAAATTAAACCCAACATTCTGTTGCCTGCAAGAAACACACCTGAACAAACAGAGTAAACATAGACTCAAAGTCAAAGGATGGAAAACAATCCTGCAAGCAAACAACCCCCTTAAAAAAGCTGGAGTGGCCATCCTGGTATCCGACAACATAGATTTCAGGATGAAAAAGATCAAAAGGGACAGCGAAGGTCATTTTCTGTTTATCAAGGGATATGTACAACAGGAAGAAATCACACTCTTAAACGTATATGCTCCTAACGAACGACCGGCTAAATATTTAAAACAACTCCTAACAGACTTCAAAGAGGACATCACTAACAGCACAATTGTAGTCGGAGACTTCAATACGGCCTTATCGCCTCTAGATAGATCCACAAGAACAAAACTCAACAAGGAAACACTGACTCTGAAAGAAGAAATTGAAGAGAGAGGCCTAATAGACCTATACAGGGCCTTACACCCCAAAAAGAAAGAATACACATTCTTTTCCAGTGCACATGGAACATTTTCAAAAATAGACCATGTACTGGGCCCCAGAACATACCTCAATAGAATCGGAAAAATAGAAATTGTATCAACCATCTTTTCAGACCACGATGTGCTGAAGATAGAAGCTAACCACCCACAAATACGGAAAATCAAATCAAACACCTGGAAATTAAACAATTCCATGTTGAACAATGAGTGGGTCAAGAAGGAAATCAAGGAAGAAATCAAAAGATACTTAGAAACAAATGAGAATGAAGACACGAGCTACCAAAACCTATGGGACGCAGCTAAAGCCGTGTTAAGGGGAAAATTTATAGCTCTCCAAGCATTCCTCAGGAAGGAAGAAAGGACCCACATAGATAGCTTGACTTCACGACTCAAGACCCTAGAAAAGGACCAGAGAAAGGACCCCAAACCAGACCGAAGGAAAGAAATAATAAAAATTAGAGCAGAAATTAATGACATCGAAACCAAAAAAACAATCCGAAAGATCAATGAAACAAAGAGTTGGTTCTTTGAGAAAATAAATAAGATTGATAAACCGCTAGCAAGTCTCACAAAGAAAGAAAGAGAGAAAACTCTAATAAATCGAATCAGAAATGAAAAGGGGGACATCATAACAGAAACCAGTGAGATTCAAAAGATCATTAGAGACTACTTTGAAGTCTTTATGCCACAAAAAAGGAGAACCTAAAAGAAATGGATGGATTCCTCGATTCCTATAATCTCCCACCACTGAAAAAAGAAGACCTGGAATACCTGAATAGACCCATCAATGTTAAGGAAATTGAAACGGTAATCAAAAACCTCCCCAAAAACAAAAGCCCAGGCCCAGATGGTTTCACTGGCGAATTCTTCCAAACATTTAAAGAAGACCTATTGCCTGTTTTCCTCAAACTTTTCCAGGAAATTGAAAAAACAGGAACTCTCCCAAACAGTTTCTATGAAGCACATATCTCCCTAATACCAAAAGCAAACAAAGACACCACTAAGAAAGAAAATTACAGACCAATTTCCCTGATGAACACCGATGCGAAGATCCTCAACAAAATACTAGCAAATAGGATCCAACAACTCATCTAAAAGATCATACATCACGACCAAGTGGGATTCATCCCAGGGATTCAAGGATGGTTTAACATTCAGAAATCAATCAACATAATCCAGCATATCAACAAAAGTAAAGATAAAAACCATATGATCATATCAATAGATGCAGAGAAAGCATTTGACAAGATCCAACATCCTTTCATGATGAAAACCCTCGCCAAAATGGGGTATGGAGGAACTTTCCTCAAGATAGTCGAAGCCATCTATCACAAGCCTACGGCAAGCATTATCCTCAACAGGGAAAAACTAAGGGCCTTTCCTCTGAGATCAGGCACAAGACAAGGATGCCCACTCTCACCACTCCTCTTCAATATAGTACTGGAAGTACTTGCGATAGCTATTAGACAAGAAAAAGAGATTAAGGGCATCCAGATAGGAAGGGAAGAAATCAAACTCTCACTATTTGCAGACGACATGATACTATATCTAGAGAAGCCTAAAACCTCTACTAAGAAACTCTTAGAAACAATAGACTTATACAGTAAAGTTGCAGGCTACAAAATCAATACCCAAAAATCCATGGCCTTCATATATGCAAACAATGAGGCAGAGGAAAGGGACATGAAAAAAGCAATCCCATTCACAATCGTGCCCCAGAAAATCAGGTACCTCGGAATCAGCTTAACCAAGGAAGTAAAAGACCTCTACAAAGAAAACTACAAAACGCTACTCCATGAAATCAAAGAGGACATGAGGAAATGGAAACATATACCCTGCTCGTGGATAGGGAGAATCAATGTTGTCAAAATGGCAATACTCCCTAAAGCATTATACAGATTCAATGCGATCCCTATAAGTATACCCATGACATTCTTCAAAGAAATGGATCAAGCAATCCTAAAATTCATATGGAATAACAAACGTCCAAGGATAGCTAAAACAATTCTTGGGAAAAAGATGATGGGAGGCATCACCATCCCCAACCTCAAACTTTACTACAAAGCAGTAACAATTAAAACAGCATGGTACTGGAACAAAGGCAGAGCCGTAGACCAATGGAACAGGGTGGAATATCCCTACACACAACCCCAAATGTATGACCATCTAATCTTTGATAAGGGAGCAAGAGATGTGAAGTGGAGCAAGGAAAGCCTCTTTAACAAATGGTGCTGGCACAACTGGACAACCACATGCAAAAAAATGGGTTTAGACCTTGACCTGACACCATGCACAAAAGTCAGATCAAAATGGATTAAAGACCTCAACATTAGACCACAAACCATAAGGTACATTGAAGACAAGGTCGGCGAAACCCTCCACGATATTGAAGATAAAGGTATCTTCAAAGGTGACACGGAACTAAGCAATCTAGTAAAAACAGAGATCAACAAATGGGACTACATTAAACTAAAAAGCTTCTGCACCGCAAGAGATACAGTGACCAGAATACAAAGACTATCCACAGAATGGGAAAGGATATTTACACAATACCCATCAGATAAGGGGTTGATATCAATGGTATATAAAGCACTGGCTGAACTCTACAAGAAGAAAACATCCAACCCCATCAAAAAATGGGGCGAAGAAATGAACAGAAACTTTACCAAGGAAGAAATACGAATGGCCAAAAGGCACATGAAAAAGTGCTCTGCATCACTAATCATCAGAGAGATGCAGATCAAAACAACTTTGAGATACCACCTCACACCACAGAGACTAGCACACATCCAAAAGAACAAAAGCAACCGCTGTTGGAGAGGATGTGGGGAGAAAGGGACCCTTCTTCACTGCTGGTGGGAATGCCGACTGGTTCAGCCCTTCTGGAAAACAATTTGGACGACTCTCAAAAAATTAGATATTGAATTCCCATTTGACCCAGCAATACCACTGCTGGGAATATATCCCAGAGAGGCAAAAAAGTACAATCGAAACAACATCTGCACATGTATGTTCATCGCAGCACTGTTTACAATAGCCAGAATCTGGAAAAAACCCGAATGCCCCAAAACGGATGACTGGTTGAGGAAACTTTGGTACATCTATACAATGGAATACTATGCAGCTGTTAGAAAAAAGGAGGTCAAGAATTTTGTAGTCAAGTGGATGGGCATGAAAAGTTTCATGCTGAGTGAAATGAGTCAGAAAGAGAGAGACAGACATAGAAAGATTGCACTCAGAATAACAGAGTGGGAGACTAACACCCAAGAACTGTAGAAATAAGTACCAGGAGGTTGACTCCATGGCTTCGAGGCTGGCCTCACGTTCCGGGGAAAGGTCAACTCAGAGAAGCGATCACCAACTACATTGTAGTCGAAGGCCATGTGGGGGAAGGGAGTTGCGGGCTGAATGAGGGCTAGAGACTGAGCACAGCGGCCACTCAACACCTTTATTGCAAACCACAACAGCTAATTAGAGAGAGAAAACAGAAGGGAATGCCTTGCCACAGTGGCAGGGTGGGGTGGGGGGGAGATGGGATTGGGGAGGGTGGGAGGGACACTGGGTTTACGGGTGGTGGAGAATGGGCACTGGTGAAGGGATGGGTTCCCAAACTTTGTATGAGGGAAGTATAAGCACAAAAGTGTATAAATCTGTAACTGTACCCTCACGGTGATTCTCTAATTAAAAATAAATAAATTTAAAAAAAAAAAAGAAAGCTTCTGTTTAAGATACGGGCATGTTTTTTCTGCTAGTAATTTGCAGATAAGTTCCTACCACACCTAAAGTGCAGGGGTTACAGTCACACACCAGTTGTCACTCTCTCTGGTCAGTCTACATGATGAAATAGATTGCAGTTTAGAAAGGAAAAAGACTAATATTTTTGTATTTGCCTAATTTTTGTATTCTCTTTATGATTTTTTCTTAGTACTCATAAAAAGTATCATATGCTTCTTAAATATTATTATTATAAAATCAAGATTAATTAGGAAAAACAAATAATTGTATAGTAAGAATAAAACTATCCATAATAAAGCTTTTAATATTGGTAGCTTTTCTTTCTATCACTTTTAAAGTTTGTGTTGGCCTGGACTTATAAATTCACATTATCATAATTACAATTGAATTGGAGAGCAAATATGTTCATTTTCTTTAAGCTGAAATAGTACTTTTACATTTAGCTACTACTCTAAAATTAGTGAGATACTAATTAGATTCCATTGTCCTTTAAAATACCAAGGACAAAGAAACTACAGGTTTAATGCTTGAACCTGAACATTGTACTATGAGAATTGGCACTAAATTCTATACTCAAATAGAAATAATATCAAAAGTTACAGTTACTAAAAATCTTTCAAGATTATGTATTTTAAGGAGCAATAATGCTGTTACTATTGGAAAGCAAGTCACAGGATAACTGACATATTAATTAACTATTTGGCAAACAATACAAATCAACTGAGGGAGAGAAAAATATTCGAGGAATGAAGTGATACTACAGTAGTGTGGCACTTGCCGGCATGCAGCCGACTGGGATTCAGTCCATGGCTGGGAAAGATCACTGAGTGCAGAGCCAGGAGTAAATCTGAGCATCACTGGGTTTAGCTCAAAAACAAAAGTGGATGCTTTTTCAAAAAGAATATGCAAAAAATCGTGACTCAGAAATTTAACAAAGATTTTTGCTGTCAGTTGAAATCTACATACATCAAATAATGACTATTTCAAAGATGATACAGTAATTGTGAATACATGTTTTCAATGCCTACTAATCTTACATTAATTTCATAAAACAATGAAATAAGTCATATTAGGTCATTTTGTTAATGTTACAAGACAACCATGTCAGAAGGAAACGTGTTCATCACATTACCCAAAGGCAGATCCAAGGGATGATATTTTACTTCTTGTGGTAATTTTTTTCCAAACATGTAATTGCATAAAATGTCAAGAAAGAAAATGCCTCTAAGTAAAATACAATACATATCAACTCAAAGAATTACATAAAAAAAATGCTAACTTGCCATTTTCTCAATGTGGATAATTGCATTGCTTAAGGGAACTGGAAGCTGAAATGGTATTACATATTGTCAAAGACAAGGACAAAGATTGTTGAAATAGGCCCCACAGAAAAGAAACAAAAATATTCTACTTAACTGACCTGGTGTCCATTCCAGAACTCCAAGTGGCCCCCAGAGCATTGCCAGAAATGTCCCCTAAGCACAGAGTCAAGAATCGACCTGAGCTATGGGTGTTTTCCAAAGAAAAGAAGAAGCAAAGAAGCAAATGTTCTATGAAAATAGCTATCATGAGGGCAAACAGAAGTTTGAAAAATAAAATATTTCATCATCTTTTTTCTGCTTTTATTTTGGGTCTATATCAGTGGCTCTGTATTCAGGAGTTACTCCTGGTCATTCTTCGGGTACCATATATGGTACCAGAAATCCAATCAGTGTTGACTGGTTGCAAGGCAAGACCCTAAATTCTTGTTCTGTATCACCAGTCCAGCATCAATCTGTTTCCATTTGTTTGGTTGGTTTTAATTTGCGTGCACACCCAGTGGTGCCCAGGGTTTACTCTGGCTCTATGTTTAGGGATAATTCCTGGAAGTGCTTGGGGGACATATGTGATACCAGGATTGAATCTGGGTCTGCTACATACAAGGAAGGCACCTTACCTAGTGTATAATTTTTCCTTTGTCCCAGCATTATTTCTTTGAGCTTTGTAATTCTAATATCAGAAGCCACAGAAGTTGAAGTTTCAGGCTACATAGAATATTATCTAACTTTACATTTAGTTTGCCATCACTGTCACTGTCACTGCCATCCCGTTGCTCATTGATTTGTTTGAGTGGGCACCAGCAATGTCTCTCATTGAGAAACTTATTGTTACTGTTTTTGGCATATCCAATACGCACGGGTAGCTTGCCAGGCTCTGCCGAGAGGGCTTGATACTCTCTGTGGCTTGCCGGGCTCTCCAAGAGGGGTTGAGGAATCGAACTCGGGTAAAAAAGCGAACGCCCAACCATTGTGCTATAGCTCCAGCTCCCATTAATTTGCCATAACACTAATAAATAATCAATGTCCTAAATTCTTGCAATGGAAAAAACTAGACATATTTTGTATTGTGCATCTTCAAGGAGTTAATTAACATATGAGAGAAATATGATTTTAAAAACTAGTTAAATTAACTGTTGATAACAAGGAGGTTTTGGAAATCTAGTACTGCTTAGGCTCTTTTATTCTTGAATATTATGTTAAATAACCTTGCTCTTCTTAAAGGTAAACAAAAGGATTTGCTATATAAGAAATATAAATCCAGTTGTTTACAGAAAATACATGAAGAAATGATGTAGATTATGTGAATGTGCAGGTGTGAGGCCTTGGAGAACAGGGGGCAATGAATCATTTCAGTTATTTCAGTAAAGAGAGTTGGAAGGATCAATTCAAAGAAGAAACCTTTTGTGTTCATGGCTTGGTTTCGGGGGCACAGCTGACTGTGCTCAGGGCTTTCCCCTGACTATAGGCTCTGGGATATTCGTGGGGGGTTTCAGGGGCCACATGGGCTGCCAGGGACTGAACCTGTGTCCGCTGCAGGCAGAGGAAAGGCCCTACCCACTGATCTCTCAGGTCCCAAGAACACTTTTAAAGGCGCACTGATACTGAAATAGCAGTTGCAATGAAAGATTTCATAATTTCCTTCCTCACATTGCAGGTGATGTACCTGTAAAAATGGTCTTTTGACAGAGCACCAGAAAATGAAAGTGAAATCCCAGGGAGTGGTTATTAAAATGAAAGTTAAAATTAGCCAGAGGGAGAAAGACAAACACTGGCAATCTCACTCATCTCTGAAGTTTAGGGAAACAAAACAAGGACTTGGGTAATCCAATTGATGACCAAGGTTGTGGTACTGGAATACCAATGGAGAATGGCAGGTTAGGGGGGAGAAGACGGACAGGGGTCACACAGGGGCATGGTGGGGGTCTGGGGCACTTTGGTGGGGATGAGATGAGGCCAATGTTTACTTTATCTGTCCACACGATTGTAAACACATGACCTGAGCAATAATAATTTTTTAAACATAAGATACCTGGGTAAGGAAACCAAATATATAACATATATTTTAGAATAAAAGTTAGAACAACTGTATTAGTGAGAATGAAGAATGTTATCAACAGAAGCAAAGAATTAATAAGTCTGCTCCATGAGAGATATTGTCCAATTACATAATTCTTGTTGCATGGGCTAGAGTGTTAGCACAGCGGGTAGGGCGTTTGCCTTACACGCAGTCGACCTGGGTTTGATTCCTCCGCCCCTCTCGAAGACCCCTGCAAGCTACTGAGAGTATCTCATCCACACAGCAGAGCCTGGCAAGCTACCCGTGGCGTATTCAATATGCCCAAAACAGTAAAAACAAGTCTCACAATGGAGATGCTACTATGCCTGCTCGAGCAAATCGATAAGCAACGGGAGGACAGTGACAGTGACAGTGACATAATTCTTGTTGCATATGATTTAAGAAAAGAAATAGTGAGGTTTCAATCTAATGGCATATGAGACGTTGGATTCCATGTGCCTTCATAAAAATACCCCAGACTAGACCTACTATGCTCAGGGTTCCCTCCTGGCTGTCCTCGGAATCAATGCTAAGGATCACAGCCAAGTTGGATGTGTGAAAAGCAAGAGGCCTACCAGCTTCCTTGGCTACAGCAGAGAAGGCATTTTCCTTGCACACAGACAATCCACCCCAGCACCAACATGGTCCCCTGGGCACTGCCATCTGTAATCTCTGAGCACAGATCCAGGTAAAAGTCCTGAGCACAGCTGCTGTGGCCCCATACTGATAATAATAAATTTAAAATGTGATTCTGAAAACCAGACCATATATCCTTACATTTTCTGGTAGTATGCACATTGCATTTTATCATGCATGTATAGCATCAGTTTTTGAATGTATTAATTGACAAAAATACCAATTATTTTTACTGACCTATTCTCTTTTCCATTTCTATTTTATATATGTAGAGAGAATACTAATTTTGATGAAATAACTTATGAAAACTTTCTTCCAAAGAGGTGATCAAAGTACGTTTTAATTTTCTGAGATTTTTTTAAACTTTTTATGTATCTTGATGATTGAATTTTAATTCTTCTATTTACTATTAATAATAAATATATTTTCATAATGGATATTTGCTTTAAATTTATCCCAAGGTAGCTGTAATACATATGAGATGCTTGAAAATGTTGATGGTTGCATAATAGTAACTGCCACAGAAGAAGACAATGATTTTTTTGCAAATATATTTAAACAATAATACTATTGCTGGAGTGCATACAGTATCAGGACAATATTAAATGGTAATTTAATACATGGACTGATAATACTACCAACCCAGCACTATCCAATAATATTATAATCTCTAAGATTCTATATATTATGAGACATAATATTCCAGATTATGTTGCTTTTACCTGATGCAATTACACTAACTTGATCTTAAATTAGTAACAAAGGGTTGGTTATATGGATTCTGGATTATATAGAGGTTATTAATATAATTATATGAATTCTTTAAAAAACACACAACTATCTGCCACACGATGAAATTGAGAGACTTGAAATTTGAGAAATTAAATGTGATACTATGATCGTGGCTGCATGACCTTTTATAGCCTAGTTCTCCCTCTCAAGAACCTGGCAAGGTACCGAGAGCATCCTGCCCACACGACAGAGCCTTGCAAGCTCTCTGTGGCATATTTGATATGCCAGATACAGTAACAGTGATGGGTCTCATTCCCTTTACCTTAAAAGAGCCTCCAATGTGGCACTGCTGGGAAGAACAAGTAAAGAGAGCCTGCTAAAATCTCTGGGCTAGGACAAATGGAGACATTACTGGTGCCCACTTGAGCAAATCGATGATCAATGGGATGACAGTGATACAGTGATACCGTGGTTGAAAATGGAAGAGGGTTTGGGATAAAAGAGTACCTAGGCTTTCTAGAAACCAAGAGTAGTTCTGACTGGCAGTGAGCAGGATGAGAGACCTAATTTACAACCATATAGACCTGAATTTGGACAATGACCTGAATGCACTTGGAGACAATTACCCTCAGTTTCACTTGTGGGAGATTCCAGGTTTGTTCCTGTCTTGGCTTACACAGAACCGTGTGGTAATTGGCGGGTGTTGCTTTAAGCTGCCAAGTATGATCATTTGTCATGAAATGATTAGAAACCTCAAAGGGATCTAAAAATCAATAAAAATGGGAGTGATCATATTTCTTTCTGAACTAGCTACAACTTCACCGAGGAGGGAGCAGGTCAGCTGTGACTCAGAGATGAGCACTAGCTCAGTCAGAGAATTCCATGGTGGTCAGACAGTGAGCATGGTCCAGTGAGGAAGAAAATGACCACGGTGCTTTGCACAGTCATTTACTTGGTTCTAGGACTGGGCTGAGTCAGGTAGTGGCAGGAGGGAATCCTTATGGTTGGTTCAGAAAATATTGAGAAGAGTTTCAGAACAGTGTGCTTCGACTGCTTAGCAATAGAACTCACGGAAGGACGTAACCTATTGGATATCAGCCCTAAGTGTTTTACGCTGCATCAGTGAATTGCCCCCTTTCCTCCCCTCCCCTCACTATAGAGTAGCCTACAGAGCTCTTACAAGCACCCCTAAACCCCCAAGTTTATCTTTAACGTTTCCTTTGTGTTTGTTACAAAGTCAAACCAGGTGACTCTGGACTGAACTTTGCATTTGAAGTGAATTACTTGCTTTTTTATTTCCCCTGTAGCCTTTTCATATTTTATTATATAGCAATGTTCTTTGCTTAAACACAGAAAGACCATTAATGCTATGTTCCTAATATTTGGGAGCTAATTGACTGAAATATATCTACTTCTCGGCATCCATCCTAATTACTAGAGTCAAACTTTGGTTTTTGTAGTCCCTAACACCCCAAAAAGAAGGGTCTCACTGTTGGAAATGGATGGACCCACCACGAGTAGCAAAGCTACCCTGGCATTGAAATGGAATAGTTAAAAGCATAAAAGCTCTCTCCAGCCGTTATGATTTAAGAGACAGGAAGGACATGGGGAAGGACAAACTGACCAGCCTGAAAAACTAACCTGGAATTTATGGTAAATCCTAGCAGGGTTGCCTTCAGAGCCCAGAGAACTAAATTTTGGAATCTATATCTCTTACCGTATTTATCTAAAACCTTCAGGTAAGTTAATAATAAGTAAACTTAATTGTTTGGGCTGGAGCGATAGCACAGCGGTTGGGCTTTCGCCTTTCACACAGCCAACCTGTGTTTGATTCCTCCGCCCCTCTCGGAGAGCCCAGCAAGCTACTGAGAGTATCTTCCGCATGACAGAGCCTGGCAAGCTACCCGTCCATATTGGATATGCCAAAAACAGTAACAGTAAGTCTCTCAATGAGAGACGTTACTGGTGCCCACTTGAACAAAACTTAATTGTTTAATATGTACAACTAAAGGGAAAGAGAAAAGCAATATAGATGTCCCTGGGAAACAGAGTGTCTCCTTGAATTAATTCCCCCCAAGAGAATATGCCTCCACCAAAAAGCTTTAGCTCTGTAACTGATCACTCACACCTACATGCTGTCCCAGACCTCGAGTCCCCTCAGATGCTGTCTAAGTATGCCAACAGCTCTGCATTAGACAGGCTGCTTTGACCATAAGTCTGCGGTTCCTGGGCTCTTTGTTCCTCTGCTGGTGAGGCCACGGAGCCAGTTCTCGGCCACCAATTGCACATGCTAGGCATACACTTAAGAACTTGCAGTAACCTGCTTCATAGAAAAATGTTCTAATAATGTTTGAGGAAATCAAAACAAGCAAAAAATAAATGAATAAAAGGGGGGAAAATAAATGAATGCTGTTTATTTAAGCCAAGTAATGTCTTCAAAAATGCCAGGTACACATAGGGCTATGCAGTTGCAGTGCCTAAAGCTATGTGCAGCTGTCATCCATTTGATCTTATTTACACGGACTCCTATCTTTGCAGTGAGCGCATGGTTTAAAGAGAATTGAAATGAAAGTAAGCTTAAACTATACATTTTACTTTAGTATAATAATACTGCTTAATATTATAGTATTATTAGTATGACAGTAAATCTTTAAAAGTGTAAATCTTAGGTTAGCTAGATTATTTAGAAAACTTAAGATTACTACCAGAAATTGGCTAACTGAGATTCAATGGCATTAACCAGAGGCGCTCATCAAGTCCACTGGTCTATGCATCAACTGGACAGGTATGAGTCTAGCCAGGCTCTCTGCAGATATCTGCATGCCGCTGAGGATTGTGGGTGAGCTTCTAAGCTGATTATGGTGGGGTATCTCTCATGTCAGCCCATAGGCAATTAGGCAGACTCAGCTAGGAAAAATGAAGTCTCCTTCAAGTGGTTTCTTATTCTTCAACAATGTCTGCCTGCCTCATTATGAAGATTTTCCTTCTGAGTGACAGAATTCCACTTTGTCTATGTCTTATTAGCAGAAATAAACCACAAGATTAGCCCATAGTAAAATTCATTTGGAAAATTATTTTACTGTTTCACACCAGGTGAGAAAAGTTGTATTGCAAATATGTAGATACAGGAAGTTACAGGAAGTTGGGTCAGAGCTAACTGTTGAGATAAGCTTCACTTTCCCCAATATACCTTTACCCAGTGATAATAAAATCATAAAAGCATGTTCATACTTTAAATAAATGAATACAAAAGGGCCTGAATAAAAGGCATACATGTTATGTGCTTTTATTGACTAAACTGGCAAGAAGTTGTTCATACATAAGCATTTTAACAAGATTTTGAAAAGAATATCATAATTAAACAAATACCATTGAAGTAAATGTTTAGCATTGAAAGGAATATCTATATTAAAGAAAATCAAATATTATTATAGAAAATTTATTTGAATAAAGATTAAATAAGTATCCTTAGTTTAGTATATAAGCACTGTATATTATAAAATGGAATAACTTATTTTCTGGTAGTTTAAACTCTTTATCATTCTCCCAATTACCTTGAAATTGATTAGTTTTCCTTACACATTTCCCCCCCAAAAAATTGAAGTGTTGATATTTATTTCTTTGCTTTTGTGGTATAATTTTTAAAAAATGTTTAATTAGTGAATTACTATGAGGAACAGTTGTAGACTTACAAACTTTTGTGCTTGCATTTTAGTTATACAATGATCAAGTACCCATCCCTCCACCAGTGTCCATTCTCCACCAACAATGATCTCAGTATTCCTCCCACCACCCCCACCCCATCTCTCTCACCCCACCTCACCTCTGTGGCAGGGCATTCCCTTTTGTTCTCTATCTCCTTTGGGTGTTGTGGTTTACAGTAGAGGTATTGAGTGACCATCATGTTTGGTCTATAGTCTACTTTCAGCACTCATCTCCCATCCCGAGCAGGTCCTCCAAACACCCGTTAGTTGGTGTTCCCTTCTCTATCTGAGCTGCCTTTTCCCCCAGCTTGTGCAGTGAGCTTCCAAGCCGTGGAGCAAACCTTCTGGTACTTATCTCAAATCTTCTTGGGTGTTAGTCTCCCATTCTGTTGCTTTATATTCCACAGATGAGTGCAATCTTTCTATGTCTGCTTCTCTCTGACTCAGTTCACTTAGCATGATACTTTCCGTGTTGATCCACTTATATGCAAAGTTCATGACTTCATCTTTTCTAACAGCTGCATAGTATTCTATTGTGTAGATGCACCAATGTTTCTTTAACCAGTCATCTGTTCTTGGGCACTCAGGTTTTTTTCCAGATTCTGGCTATTGTAAACAGTGGTGCAATGAACATAAAAGTGCAGATGTCACTTTGACTATACTTTTTTGCATCTCTAGGATATAATCCCAAAAGAGGTATTGCAGGGTCAAATGGGAGCTCAATTTCTAACTTTTTGAGAAGCATCCATACTATTTTTCTCAAAGGGCTGAACCAGTCAGCATTCCCACCAGAAGAGAAGGAGAGTCCCTTTTTCCCCATGTCCATGCCAACACTGGCTGCTTTTGTTCTTTTGGATATGTGCCTGTCTCTGTGGTGTGAGGTGATATCTCATAGTTGTTTTCATCTGTATCTCCCTGATGATTAGTGATGAAGAGAAATTTTTCATGTGCTATTTTGCCATTCGTATTTCTTCCTTGAGAACGTATCTGTTCATTTCTTTGCCCCATTTTCTGATGGGGTCGGATGTTTTCTTCTTGTAGAGTTCAACCAGTGCCTTATATATCCTTGATATCAACCCCTTATCAGATGGGTATTGGGTGAATATCCTTTCCCATTTTGTAGATTGTCTTTGTATTGTGGTCCTGTATCTTTTGAGGTGCAGAAGCTTCTTAGTTTAATATAGTCCCATTTATTTATCTCTATTTCCACTTGGTTGGTCAGTGGTGTGTCATCTTTGAAGATACCTTTAGCTTCAACATTGTGGAGAGTTTTGCTGACCTTGTCTTCAGTGTGCCTTATGGATTCTGGCCTGATTTTGAGGTTTTTAATCCATTTTGATCTGACTTTTGTGCATGGTGTAAGGTCGAGGTTTAAACCCATTTTTTTTTCAATGTGGTTGTCCAGTTATGCCAGCATTTTGAGGTATAATTTTAACTTGATATCTGTATTCAACTATTTTGAAATGTTTATCATTCCTTCAATTTTTCTTCCTAATGGGAGAGTTCTTTTGCTGCTTCTCTTAACTGTTTTAATCAGAAATGAGAAATAGAATGTTAAGAACATTTATTTATTTATCTATTTATTTGATGCTTTTTGGGTCACACCCAGCAATGCTCGGGGGTTACTTTTGGATTTTCACTCAAGAATTACTCCTGGTGGTGGTCAGGGGGCCATATGGGATGCTGGGAATCGAACCCGGGTTGGCCACATGCAAGGTAAACACCCTACCTGTTGTGCTATGGCTCCAGTCCCTGTTAAAAACATTTAAATGTATTTTTTTAACATTGAACATTAATTGAATAATTCCACACAACTTCATAGTTTATAAATCCATAAATATGCTTTTTGAGGGTCAGAGTGATAGTATGGTGAGTAAGGTATTTACTTGCATGCAGTGACCCAGATTCAATCCCAGGCAACCCCATATGGTCCCCCATACCCACAAGGAGTGATTCTGAGGACAGGGCCAAGAGTGCTCCCTGAGCACCACTGGGGTTGGCCCTGAACAACAAAAAAAAATGTGCTTTGGCATCAATTATATATTCTGGATAGTTTCTTTATTAATATAAACACCAGACAAAACAAAATTATTATAATTTTTTGGTATATAAATTTTATGTAACCTAAGATAACAACTCCTAAACAATTCTATATAAGGTGATGTGTATTATAATTACATAGAATATTCTCTGTGTTAGCTCTATATTTGTATGCTTCAAGGTGATTTGGTTTAGTTAAATCTGTAAGAGCTCTATGCCTTTGAGAACTTTGAAATGAAAACTGAATAGTAGCACTGATGGGGAATTACAGGGAGAATCAAAAGAGAGCACTTGATCATGATACTTGCATATCTCTTGTTTATTAATCAAACCTTCCTCCCTACTGAGAAAACTGCTCTATTGCTCTATTTATCGGTATATTTTTGGTTTGTGGTCACACCCAGTTCCTCTCAGGGCTTACCCCTCCTGTGACAGGCTCTGGGTACCATATGGCATGCTGGGGATTGAACCCAGGTCAGACATGTGGAATGCAAGCACCTGTACCATCTCTGTACCATCTATCTGTCCCCTACTGAGCAAAGTTAAACATAATATGCATTTTATCAAGAAAGACAGAATTGAGTTTACAATATATATATACAGTATGTGTATATGGACCACATACACTTGCTGGTTTTCAATGTGCACACCCAAAATGTAAAGAAATATTATCATTCAATGTCACTTCAATTGATAGAAATAAATCAAATGTTAACAAATAGTGTTGCAATTATGAGCCTCAACTATTGCAAAGTCTCAGACATTATTTTAAGAATGGGAACTTTGTAAAAAAGGTACAAAGTTCTATATATTCAAATTTGAAGTTCTTGACTTTGCATCCCATTATTTCACTTAATGTATTGTATAATATTTTAAATATATTTTCTATAAAATTTATAATACTCTGACTATAAAATGACAGAGCATAGTTATCTAATCCGTTAAAATGATAAACATTACCATTATTTTCACATTCCAGGATCTAAGTTTGTTTTGAGAAACTAAAAACAAGAATTAATTTAATATAGTTTTCTCCTTGTAATATTAGACACTAAGGGAAAACAAATGTTTCATCTCAAATACATCCATTTAGAAAGTGTATTATATTTATCTGAAAACATTTGAGTACAATAGTCTCAGGAAAACTTTTATTCTCACTCTTTACCTGCCTCAAAGAGTTTATAAAGAAATGAGATAATCTGCCACTTTCCCTACCTCTGACTTATTTTGTTTTATATTATACCCACTAATTTTGTCCAAGTTGTAACAAGATAAGATTTCCTCTTTTCCTACTATTGAGCTTCAATTTTCTATCATGTGTATATACAATTTCTTTAGTCTATCACTACAAAACCAGGGTTTGATTCCCTAAAGGGGACACAACTTACTCTTTAACTATCAGTGTTAGTAAGAAAGCCATCTGAAACAGCCTTTCTAAAAACAGTGTGCAGACATCTAAAAAAATTAAAAAAGAACTTTCGTAGCTATGAAAGTTTATATCGGGGTATTGTAATGATAATGAAAGGTAAAACACCAGACCTTGCCCTTTATTAACAGCTACAGATTGTTGTCCTTGTTATATTAATTATGCATAAGATTTTATAGAATTAAAAAGTCAGAAAGAGAAAGAGGTCTATGAGAGATCAACTATACCAATATAGCAGTGTTATAGAAAATGAGAATTAGAAATGAGATAGGATTAGCTAAAGGGGACATAAGTATCAGCCTTGTATAGAAGTGCAAACATCTATGCTTGCAGGATTACGTACTAATCCTGTTGCTTCTAAATGATCGGTTCCTGGAATGGAGGGAAAGTTTAGGAGCCGAGGAGCTTACCTTGCATACATCATCCCTGGTGCAAACCCTGGCACCATAGGATTGAGCCCTCAGCACAAAGTTGGGAATAGCCTTTAATCACCCCCAAATCCAACAAATAGATGGGTGACTAAATAAATACTCAATCTCACTTTTTGTCTGTCAATCAAGAGCCAAGCTTGATTGATAAGAATTTGGAACTTTCAACTGCATTTATATTATGCTTTCTGTAAAATAAGAGCTTGATAATGCTACTAATACTTCATAGTATAAACTAAATTCATACTAGTTTAGGGGCTAGAGTGATGGCACAGATGGTATTGTGTTTACTACGCATGTGGACAAACACTTACAGCCCTCTGATCCAACTAAGAGTGACACCTGAGCATAGCCAAGTTTGGCTGCAAAACAGAGCAAGAAAGACAACTACCTAATTATATATATATATATATATATATATGTATATATATGTATATATGTATACATATATATCTACATTTTAAGATGTTTTTTCTTGTTTAGGTATCCAGATAGAAATACTGATTGCCAGCAGGTATGCAAACTGCTGCTGACACATAAATTTTCTCCCAAGTAAATATGTGACAGACTGATTCTCAGTGTCAATTACTCAACAGTTCCATAGCATAGCAATTGTACATCACAGGTATTTGTGAAGGATGATAGAATTTTAAATATATCCTACATATTTTTGTAAACCATGAAATTTATTTGATTTAACATTTTGCATGTAGAAAAATTATTAAAAACTTTATATTATCATTCCTTTGTGATGCCCAGTTTTTAGATGTTCAATTTAATATATTGGAGACAATGCATATTCCAAAAGCACATTTGATATATGTGGACTTGTGTTCATGACAACAAGAAAACATTTATTTTTAATGTGAAACAAAAAATTGAAAATGTTTTTTTCAAACTACATTTCTCACTTGCTAAGTTGATTCTTCAATTACTATTTTGGCCCCTATTGATAATGCTGTCACGTTAAAATATTTAAGTGATTCATAGAGCAGCTTTTGTTTCAGAATAGTTTCTTCTTTTACAAATTTTTTATTCTTAGTGTATTGCCTAAGGAAAGCATATATTTCACCAGCGTGTTATGATAAGAACCCATACCATATAAACAACATGCACAGCAAGAGATAATTGGATCCATTATTCTTATTTTCAGTTCTATAACATCTACCATTTACTACAAGAGTAACCAGGTGACTGTTTTATACATTGGCAATAATGTTTCTAAGAAGAAGCCCAAATATTTTTTGACCAACACTAAGCAATCACAAATGCATTAAAACAATTTCATGAATCACCATAATGTCTTCTCTATAGTTCACCAAAGAATTCAACACCCTGTTAATAAAATATTAAGACTTGGAAGAAGGGCCATGGCACAGTGAATAAGGAATTTGTTTTGGGTGTCGCCTGGTTAGATCGCCAGATCGCAGAGCCAGGAGTAAATCCTGGACACAGCTGGGTATGGCCCCCAAACAAGAAAAAGTCCCCTGGAGAACAACCTATTTTCATCATCATCATCATCATCATCATCATCATCATCATCATCATCATCATCATCATTATCATCATCACCATCATCACCATCATCATCATCCCGTTGATTGTTGAATTTCTTGAGCGGTCTCAGTAACATCTCCATTCGTCCTAGCTCTGAGATTTTAGAAGCCTCTCTTTACTCATCCTTTCCAACTGTGCCGCATTGGAGGCTCTTTCAGGGTCAGGGGAATGAGAGCCATCATTGTTACTGGTTTGGGCATATAAATACACCATGGGGAGTTTGCAAAGCTCTCCCATGGGGACAGGAAACTCTCAGTAGCTTGCCAGGTTATCCCAGAGGGAGTACAAGGTTATAAGATATGGCCACGTGCTTCCAGAACCTTGGTTTCATAGTCTCTGGATGTTGGCCGTTGGTGGGATTACACGGTGCCGGGAGCAGTCCCTGGGTGTGACCACCTAGCTGCTGGAAAATGGGGAATCTGAGCAGAAGAGGCTCAGTCTCGATCTGAGCAGGCTTGCAGGTTTTAACCTATTTCATCTGAGAGAAAAAAAAAAAAAAGGTATGGTAAGAGTTCCACCTGTCCTTACCTGAGACTTTGGAACGTAAACACAAGCTAAGGACAACTATTCCAGCTCAAAACAACAATCATTTGGGCCAGTTTAATTATCAGATTGAAGGAAACATATGCCTTAAAAAACAGTCCAGGGGCCTAAGAGATAGAGCAGGTGCTTCCACTGTTCATGGTGCACACAGCAGGCCCTGGTCAACACTCACACCACACAGTCCCCTCAGCCTCTAGGAGTGAGCCCTCAGCAGACACTCAGGAGTGAGCTGGGAGTGACTCCCAAAACAAAGCAAATTGCAAATTGTTTTTGTCTTAGTTTAGAAAAAGAATAATGTATTGTATAAAAAATCAGTTGTATTGTTACTTTTTTTTTCTCTCAATATAACAAACATACGTAGGTCAAGAACTCAACATGATGAACCACTTGGTGCCAGAACTTCGGCAAAAGAAAGAGAATAGAGTGGAACGCCTTCAAGAGCATCGAAGAAATTGTTAAGAAGACGAAGAACCTCTGGCTCCAGGCACATCTTTTTGAATGCACCATTCTTCCTGCAGTAACATGCGCCTCAGAGACCTGGGCCCTATGAAAACAGGATGAGAATGCTATTCAGGCATCCCAAAGAGGAATCGAGAGAAAAAGTCTTCTGTCTTCTTTTTGGTGAAGAAGGATAGCTTTTTTGAATGAAACTTCTAATTAGAAAGAGGTGAGGTTGTGGGAGAGGGGTGGAGGGTGTGACAAGAATAAGAATTCAAGGGAGAGCTTGAAAGAATAAGCAATGAGACCTAGAGATAAGCAAATACAGTTCAATGAGGAACATGGGATTGAAAGGAAGCCTTCTCTGGTTATTTTAAGAGACCACAAACTAAGGCTCAGATTTAAAACAAAGAGTGATGCGAAGAAAACAAGAGTATAAGTGACTTGTTCTGAGATTTATTTAGGAACCAGCTCTTCCTTGCTTATTAGTCCTGAAACAGGACAATTCTAACTCTAAATTGAATGACCTACATTTTGGGTGTTGCACTTGGTTTAATCAGGCCAAATTGCTGTGTCTCATAAAAATAAAATGTTCCCTGATTTTACTATTAGCATGAACCCCATACCAATAAACTAGGTCAATAGTCAAAGCCAGCAATAATTCCCCAAATAAAAGTGTGATGGGTTTCCACCTCACAGTCTAGCTAAAAAATAATTACATTACTCACAACTCAAAAACAAGTCTAGGCTGCCCATTTTCCCATTTGAGGCACATTGTACTGGAGAGAGCAGCAGTTTTAACACAGAAAGAGAAAAACTGAAGGACAAGACAAGAAACTTGAAAACAGAACTGTCTCTTCTTACAGACAGCATATAAGAATCCTGGAGAATATACTATCGAATGAATTGGGCAAAGAAAAAAATCAACAAAACAAACAGATAATATATAAAATCCACTTTTATAGGTACATATTAGGAGAGAGGCATTGTTGCATAATTAAATTGAAATGGAAAAATTGGCCAAATTATTCCATTTTTGTTCCTTCAGTTGGCAATGACTTTATATTGTCAGAATTTCTTCTATATGATGAAATGCTAAGAAGATAGCCCTGGATCTTGTAATTGAATCAAAATGGGAAAAATCACGCCAAAAGGAGAGGATGTAAGTGGACTCATCTGTAGCACTGTAGCACTGTTGTCCCGTTGTTCATTGATTTGCTCCAGATGCACCAGTAACGTCTCAATTGTGAGATTTGTTGTTACTGTTTTTGGCATATCGAATATGCTACAGTAGCTTGCCAGGCTCTGCCATGTGGGAGGGATACTCTCGGTAGCTTGCCAGGCTCTTCAAGAGGGACGGAGGAATCAAACCCAGGTCAGCCACGTGCAAGGCAAATGCCCTACCCGCTGTGCTATTGCTCCAGTCTGGACTCATCTGTAGGCATGGTAAATCTCTCCTCATTCTGGTACAATTTGAGGATAGAAATAGGACTTAAACTTCTGTTTCACAAGGTTTTGTTCATTCAAGGTGGAATGTAGATATTTGTGGTTAAAACAAAATGAAGACATGGTGTTGAAGGATATGATTTAATAAATGTTTATTTAATCAGGATAGACAATTTTAATATTTGGGATGGACACTGATGTGATCATTACTTTCGCATCATTTGAATATTTTAAAGGGCTTCAGATATCTATGAACTTTATGTGATTATGTTTATAAACATAAGTCAGTCTCTAGATGAGACTGACTTAGAAAATACCAGAGTGAGTAAAGACTTAGATCTGGAACACGAATCTTCTGCTTTTTGAGAATCCAGAATAATAACCATAATAAATTATGATTAAGATTTTCAATATGTAAGGCACAAACATAATACCAAAGGACTTTTGTTGCTCTTTGGGATCACAGCCTCAGTGTGTGTCAACTCTGTTTCTCTCATACCTAGAGCCAAGTTCCCTCTCTGATTTTTACCTTGAGCTCAGTTACCTTGAGCCTTCAAGCCCTGTACATCTTTCCAGTAATGAAACATCCCTTTGAAAAACAGTATGTTTCAAACAAGTGTCCTGAGTGAGACCCTAGAGTCCATCCCGTGCCTTCTACTAATAAATTCCCTTCCTTCAGAGGATACATCTAACGTTTGTTCTGTAAAGTCTCTTCTGCCTTAACGGTGAGGCCAGATGAATGCAGATGTTGATGGAGTTTGTCCCCCTGTCAGTCCTCATCCTTTGAGACTAAACCACATATTAAGATATTTCTGCATAGTAGTGCTCCTCTCAAGACTTCGCCTTCCTCATTTAATAAAATCCATTATTTAGAGACCAAGTAATAAAAAAAAAACCTGCAGCTGGGGCCAGAGTAATAGTTCAGTGGGTAGGGCATTTCCGTTGCATGTGGCTAACCCAGGTTCGATCCCGGGCATCCCATATGGTACCTCAATCACCACCAGGAGTAGTTCCTGAGTACAGAGACAGGAGTAATCCATCAGTATCACTGGGCGTGACCCAAAAAGACCAAGAAAATAAAAAAGAAAGAAGGAAATAGAGGGGGCTGGAGAGACAGCGCGGTAGGTAGGATGCTTGCCTTGCACCTGGCGGACCTGGGTTCCATCAATACCAATAGCATTTCGAATTGGTCCTTGAGAACCACTAGCAGTCATTCCTGAATACAGAGCCAGGAGTAACACTTAAGCACTGCTGGATGTGGCCCCAAAACAAAATACAAAATAATTTTAAAAGGAAAAATGAAAATCTGAGCAAAAATGAGTCATGGTTCCCTGACTCTTCTCTTTTCTCTCCGTATTTTACACAATTATCTGTAGGTACTCGTAGGTGATGACTTCTGTTTCCTTCTCTTTTGATACATATGAGCAAACCTCTAAGCTCCAAAGACCAGAGAGAGAAGGTATATTATTGTAGGATGCAGAAACTCTTTGGAACACATTTCTGTGTTAAGTCTTTGGTATAGTAAATGAATGAAATGATTCTGAACATATTTTCTCAAAACAAATAAAGGTTCTTAAAAATCTTTCTATTTTTATCTGAAAAGTCATAATGTTATTTCTGCATCATTTCTAAACTCCAACCTTATATTTTTATCTTTATATGAATTCAGTAATTTTCTAACATTCAATTTCTTCCCATCTGCTCAATCCAAGAGAGTAATAAAACAAAAAACAAAAGCAAAAACAAAATGTCATCAAGGGATCACCTTCATTAAAGTTTTGTTTTCAGAAGGGGAAATAAGAAAAGAATTTTAATATGTTTATGAACAATTTGTCTTATGAAAATCCATATTGTGTGATATTTATTTATGGAGTAATTTACTTACATGTGAAAAGAAAATAAATAAAATGATTATTAAAGAAAAGGTCAGAAATAATTCTTTGAATTTTCTTAAAGGATTTTTTTTAAATCAAATAAGTTATTTATATTTGTGACAGTATTCACAAAATCACTTAGAAAATAATATACAGAGGGGTGGAAAAATCTCAAAAACAGGATTATACTATGCTTCTTTTATTTCTTTTTCATGGCACTGTGTAGATGTATTTGATGAACAAGGAAAAAGTGATCTATAGAACTCACTTTAGCTGGCATTAGGGGGCAATATGGGAGGATAAAGGGGTCATTTAGACATTGGTGGAAGACAGTGGGTGTGATTATGCATGCAACTATCATTAACTGCCACTGTCACTGTCATCCTCTTGCTCATCAATTTGTTCCAGCAGGCACTAGTAACGTCTCTCATTGAAAGACTTATTGTTACTGTTTCTGGCAATTCCAATACGCAAGGATAGCTTGCCAGGCTCTGCCGTGCGCCCTGAATACTCTCGATAGCTTGCCGGGCTCTCTGAGAGGGGCGGAGGAATCGAACCCTGGTCAGCTGAGTGAAAGGCGAACGCCCAACCGCTGTGCTATCGCTCCAGCCCATCATTAACGGTATAGTAATTAATGGTACAACAGTGAGAATTGGAGGAAAATCAAAGAATGACCCTTTTGATGAAAAAAATGATTTGTCAGCAATAAAACTGATATTAGAAAAAAATATACAATGAATTCATCAAAGGAAAACAATCCCAGAGAACCTGCCACTTGGACAGGGATATGAAAATGAATCCTCAGTTCAGGAAAAGGATATAGACAATCTACTGGAGTAAGAAATTTAATTCTGCACACAAAGTATAAAGGATGTTGATTCATTTTTCTAATGCCTGCTGAGGTGCAAATATTTAGTGGAAAAAGGCTTACCCTTCACCTATTATATTTATCCTAAACCTAAAACATTTAGCACAGCAGGGAAATAAAATATCATGCTTCATGAGAACAGTGTCTGTTCATAATTGAGTAAATGTTAGAACTAAATAAAATCCCCACCCAAGGAAAAAAAATATTGTAACACAGACATAAATGGAGTCATTAAAAAAAAAAACTTGTTTGTTGTGGTGAGAAACTAGTCAGAGACATCTGGATTGGGCCAAGCTCAATTATTTTGTGAACTGTTGCTCGGAATCATTGCTCTTTCCAGCAGAAGAACAGGCACCGGACCCCAAGGACAGAGGCTTATAGACTTTTGCCAGAGGATGAAATCAATAACAAATTGTGTATGACCAAGAATAGCTTAAGCTTGTTAACACTTATTGAGTCCTCTTTAACCACTTACCTCATCTTCCTCTTTCATTATCCTTCAAAGAAAACCTCTTTGCCTCTTTTCCTTGCACATTCTGAGTTTCCACCAGAAACAATGCACTCTGAGCTGTAAATACTTAATTGCCCATAAACACAATTGCCTCCCATTGTTTTCTTTTCTTTTCTTTTTTGGTTAGCATTTCAAGTCATTATTTCTATACCTACTTCCTCACATTACTGTAATAGGAATTTGTATTTACTATCCTGAGAGTTCTATAGGTCACAATATAATAAAGATTTCATAAATATACAGGCAAGGTGTCATCACTGCAGTGCTCCTTTTTGATATTTCCAGGATATGTTGACTTCCATACTTATACCAATTATTGGCAGACTTTAGTTGCGTGTGTTTATAGCATTCATCTTTCTTTTTTTCTACAATCAAGATTATTATTGTTATTCACGTTTGGCAATGTGATTGGCAATATTCTCAATGAGTGTTTTATGCCT
This sequence comes from Sorex araneus, assembly GCF_027595985.1. Classification (NCBI taxonomy): domain Eukaryota; kingdom Metazoa; phylum Chordata; class Mammalia; order Eulipotyphla; family Soricidae; genus Sorex; species Sorex araneus. The sequence continues at coordinate 104,776,142 of NC_073302.1, forward strand.
AAAATGATTCAATTCCACATCCTTTACCAACTACCCTTTCTCCTATCCCATTTCTCATCATGGAAAGTTAAGTTCTGTAGACCAATTTTTAGGTTATATTGCCTTTGGCCATTTGTAGTCTTTCTATTTCTTTGCTCTTCATCATCATAATTTACAAATTCCGGAAGGCACTGCACTCCCATTTGCTTTTATATTCATCTTTCATAATAATTTAAAGTCAAATTTCTTTATGCTTAGGATCCTTCTTCCTGTCTCCTGTACCATCTCAACTTTCCACATCCCACATGAACCTTTGCTTTCTCCTGCTGCTCTATGAGCTCTTGTGATTGCTTTTATTCTTTCTAGATAAAACATATGATATTCTTATCTTTTTTTAAAAAAGCCTGATAAGAAAAAAAATAGTACCATTATTGAAGTGGCACGTAGTTCTAAGAGTAGATGAAAGAATAACTGAAAGTTCAGGAAGAAGCAGGCAAATAATTATGACTTATGAAAAATAATTGAGGGCCAGAGCAGTCATACAGGGATAGAGTACATGCCTTGAACAGGAGTTCAATCACCAGGACCACAAATTGTCCCTCAAACCTACCAGGAGTAATCCCTGAGCACAAATTCAAAAGTAAAAGTAATTCCTATAGACAACCAGGTGTGCTCCCCCCCCAAAAAAAAAGAGCATTTGATATTTAAAATACTCTAAGATATAGTGTGACCAAAGAGAGGCTAGTATTTAGGAAGAGAAAGAATGATAAACTAAGAAGAATTGTCAATTTACTTGAGTACAATTGCAATATATCACCTAAATACATTGGAGGTAAAAATAAATAGAAGCAGGTAAGTGAGTATGTGTGTGTGTGCATATGCATGTGTGTGTGTGTGTGTGTGTGTGTTTGAGTGTGCATTTAAAATAGCTGTGACATGGGGCTGGAGAGATAGTCATCCCATTGTTCATTGATTTGCTGGAGCAGGCACCAGTAACGACTCCATTGTGAGAAATCGTAGAGCAGGTAAATCACTTATCTTGCATATAGTTAGTTGACCTGGATTCAATCCCTGGCAGCACACACGTGCCCCTCAACACCACCAGGAGTGACCCCTAAGTACAGAAAGAGTTTGTCACCAGTAGTTAGGTGTGGCCCAATATACAGTTACATCTTGGTTGTTCTCCTTGTTGGTAAATTGCGTGCTACCTCACTTGTGACCAGTGAGAGACCAGGAGACCTTACTTGCAAAATGCTCTTTTTGTATACTGACTTCAGTGAACATAATTTACTTTTAAACTAGGTAGCATTTATTATTACATTTGTATAAGTTTTAGGACTACATATTTAGTATCTTCAAATTCATATAAAATAAAGTCAGCAGATCTATTTTAATTTCTTACATGAACCATAAACATAGTTGTAGGGTCTTAAACCATGATTTTGTGGCAAAATAATAACAGTATTAAACGTACTAGGAAAGTACAATGAGATATTGATACGTATGTATCCATATATATGAGTGTGTATACGTATGTGTATATATAGTACTGGAGCACTGTTGTCCCATTGTTCATCGATTTGCTTGAATGGGCACCAGTAACATCTCCATTGGGAGACTTGTTGTTACTGTTTTTGGCATATCAAATACATCATGGGTAGCTTGCCAGGCTCTGCTGTGCAGGCGGGATACTATCAGTAGCTTTCCAGACTCTCTGAGAGTCTCTCTCTCTCTCTCTCTATATATATATATATATACATATATATATGATATATATATTAGATAATGTCATTTTGTTTGCAAAAGAGAGAGCAACTTTTGTAAACAAAATGACATTTTCTAAATGTATCAGGAGTATTGTTATTTTACTCATTCAACAAGCAAGTCTTAAGTAAAAATCGTCCAGGCTTGCTGATTTAGCATTATCCAAAACTTTGTATGCATAGGCAGTGGGCCATGCAATCAAGACATAGTCTTAATGAAAACATACAGTCCATCTGATGGTATAAACTACAATCTGTGGCATGAATTTTTTGTGTTGGATGTTTGTCATGGTGGTTTGCATTTACAAATAGGGAAAGTTCTGCTGAGATCTTGAGCTCTAGGTTAGATACCAGGATGACAAACCTGAGAGTGTCTGCGTTACAGAAAAAGAAAATGCAGACTCCAGCTGGAGAGACTCCGGATTAAACAGAAAGGAAAAATAAAAATAAAAGGACCAAACCAGTTTGGTCTGAGCAGATTCAGTGAAGCAATGAGGTGCTGGTAAACCAGTTTACAAAGCAAATTAGAGCCCCAGAATCTGAAGAGTTTCCCTTGGCCTGATGTCTAAACATCCACACTGCAACTCATTTGAAGTTTCCTTCATGTTCTGGAATGTAGGCATAGGACTGAAATACACAAAAAGGGCTTACAAGAGCTTCCCTATAGCACTCAAAGAGAGTATTGACAGGAATTCAGGGTATAAGGGAAATGTTGAGAAAATAGAGGATTTTTCAGAAATTAATGGCCCCGAGTTTTTTTCTCTAAGTTTTAAAATCACTGAATGCCTTATCATCTGCTTAATTTGCAAGCAATACAAATTCAAAGAATCAGGATCATAAATCTCCATTAAAGTTTGAGAAATAGTTTGTCATAATGAAAAGTGAAAATATTTGTGAAAATCAAGCAAATTCCAAATTTTATCACACGCAGAGTTAGATTCAAGAAAGAATCATTTTGGAGACAATTTATAGGTGGGACAGCAGGTGAGTTGTATAACTGGGTTTTGAATTGATTGAATATAAAATAAACACTTGTTTTCCTCTCTCTTGTCATCACAAATATCTACTGAACTAATATATAAATTATATATATAGACATAAAGAGAGCCAGTTAACTTTCTAGATTACTCTCCCTGTTCAGGTAGTGGTTTATGCTGCTATGAAATACATATTATTCTAACACTATCTTCATTTCCAGTGATATCTAACAGAATCTTTGGCATTTCTTCCAGCCCATTCAGTTCTGTACTCCAAATATCCCTCACTATTTTTCAGAGATAGTAAAATTACCATATAAGATCAATGATTTCTAGTATGAGACCAATACCCAAGGACTGTAGGAACATGGGCCAAGAGGACTGGTCCAGGGTTGGAAGCCTGCCTCAGGTTCTAGGGGAGAAGACAGTTGGGATAGAGTCAGAACTACTATGGCAATGATAATTGGAAATGCTCACTCTGAATAAGAAGTGCTTGCTGAAAGTAGATAAAGGAACAAACATGATAACCTCTCAGTATCTGTATTGCAAACCATAATGTGAAAGGAGAAAGAGATAGAGAGAAAGACAGAGATAGACAAAGACAGAGACAGAGACAAAGAGACACAGAGAGAGAGAGAGAGAGAAGTCACTGCTATTGTGGTAGGCTGGGGGTGAGGGGGGTGGAGGGAGAGAAACTGGGGACATTGGTGGTGGGAAATGTACATTGGGGAAGGGATGGGTGTTGAATCATTTTATTACTGAAACCCAATCATGAACAGTTTTGTAACAATGTATCTAATGGTGATTTAATTTTTTTAAAAGTCAAAACAAATAAACAACAACAAGAATGACTTCACCTTCTCTAACCCCTCCCATAAAAGATGTCCACCATGATAAATCAGTCAGTTTTTCTGACTTCAAGGGTAAATGGCGCTCTCCGCAGCTGCATGAGAGTGACTCCAAATGCCAGCTAAAGTTTTCGGCATGGGCAGCTCCTCGCAGAATGTCTCCAGACTGAGAACTAAGCCGCGGCCCCATGCCCACCCAGGAGGGGAAAGGTATTTCTCTCTCTCACCTCTTCCTTGCCGGGGGTGAAGCGCATGGTGACTGCCATATTATGACGACCACAGATGGGGTTTACAAGCTTGCAATGATCCAATACCTGGAAGAAATCTCCCTGGACTTAGTTGCTAAAGAACAGAAATCCAAAACCGCATGGCCGCTATGGGGGCCGCGCAACCTCATATCTCTTCACAACAGGTCTGACTCTAATGGGGTACTCCTAACAATAATAGTAAGGTTTGTGCTGAAATATTGAATGTAACCAAAGTAAATTGAAAGCAAAGTGAAATTTATCAGTTACAAGTGGGGGGGGGGGCGGGATGGGAGGTGTACTGTGCTGGTTTTTTTTTGTTTGTTTTTGTTTTTTTTGTTGGTGGGATATGGGCACTGGTGAAAGGATGGTTGTTTCAGCATTTTATAACTGAGACTTACACCTGAAAGCATTGTAATTTTCCACATGGTGATTCAACAAAAATATAAAATTTTTTTAAAAAAGGGTAAATGGCCACTTTTTCCCAATCCAGAATCTCTGTGTATGCTCTACATTCCTGCCCTTGTTATATCAAGGGACGATCACCTACTTCAGATTTCATCCTTCAAACAGTCAAATGTAAAAAGACCGGTGAACGCCACATTAAACACTTCTTCCAGCTTCTTCAGAACTAAAGCCGTCTCCTTATGCCAAACCTAACTCTGAACCAGAGCTCTTAGGTTTCCTTGCTCCTCAGTTGTCACTCATCACCCACTGTCTCTTGGTCCATTTTCACATTGCATCATCATGACTGAATCATCAACGGTAGAGATGATAGATCCACTGGAAAATTTTCAGTCCATATCTTTTCTGACTACTTTATGATATTTAATTAATTTGATTGCCAATTCAGAGGTTCCAAATCTTATGTGAACTACCCCATACACTTTTCATAATCATAATTGTTCAACATACCTAAATAATCTATCTCCTTTAAAAGATCAAACATAGTGGTCCCCCAATCACACCTGAGCTAATTCCATCCCCCATCATTCGGTACTGAAGTTAATATTTGGGTTCTAAACCATTCTAGAAAATGTTCTAATCATTTCCTTGGCCACTGTTAATAACTTTTTACTATTTTATTTCTGGTCCTTTCTTTACACTTTTCAGTGCCTTCTTTCTCCCTTTTCTTAAACAGAAACTTGTCAAACATTGCATTCTCTGTCATATCTTTCCATATTACATACAAACATTTCATGTATTTGAAATGCATTTCTTTCTGTCACCAAAAATTGCTATTTTCTCATAAGTAACAGATCTTTACCTGTAGCAGCTTATGATTATGCCCATTTAATGTGGCCAACAGGCATCAGGGAAATGGAAATCAGTATCACAATGAGATACTCACCCTCTCATCAGAAAAGATAAAAGGCAGGTGGTAGGGGGAATAAAAGAAAGATTATCTATGTACACTGTTGGGGTATTAGAGATCATTATACCCACAATTCTTAATAGAAAGGGAGTTTCCTAAAAAATTAAAAATAAAGTTACCATTGATTAAGCAAGATACTTCTTGGATTATATTCAAAGGAAATGAATTCAGTACCTCTAAGAAATATCTGCTTTCCATATTCAATGCAGAACTATTTATAACAAAGATATGGAATCAAGTGTCTAGCAATGAATAAATAAGGGAATATTTTATACAAATATATATGTATTTATTCAAATCATACCATTTCATCTTGAACAATTCTGATACTGGGGCCAAAGAGATGGTATGGCAAGAAGACGCTTTCCTTGCACATAGTCTACCCAGTTTTGATCCTGGCATCCCTAGGGTCTCCTAAGACCCACCAGGAGTAAACCCTGAGCACCACCAGGTTCAACCCCCAAAAAATAAACAAAAATTATTCTGAATTGTACAACAAAATGTATAAAACTGAAGAATTATATTTACTAAAATATACAATGCAAATTAAAATACTCATAGTTATAAAAACGATTAATACATAGCAGTCTATGATGGCAGACAGAGGACAAAATGATCAGATGTTGATAATAGGAGGCAAAATTGTAATTATACAGGATGGAGTGTTCTAGAGCTAAAATATAGAATGATGAGTACAGTTTATTTGATACTTTATTATATACAAAAAATTGTTGAAAGAATAGATTTTATATATATCTCATAGCATACCTACATATGCAAACTTATATAACCTCTCTCCTATTTCTCTGGACTGCAAGCGAGAATTTATACACACACAAAACACACACACACACACATGCATTCACACACACATACACACATACACAAGCTCAAGTTACCTATTTTTCAATAACTTGATAGGAATCATTATTTGAAATGAAGTTGCTACACATATAAAGGTGGTTAAGAGTAGCAAGAAATGTGTCACATATTTGAAAAAAAGTAATTTGTAATTACTATAAGAAACTGATAATGTCCCACTAAATATGTATATACCCAGATTCTAATCTATGAAAATGTTACCTTTCAGAACACAAGGACTCTGAAAAGGTGCCTGAACATTGATACTACAAGGTTGGTTATTACTTTCATCATCATCAACATAATTATTATTGTTATTATTATTATTTCCCAGGTGGGTACAAAGGAAATAATAGTTTTCCTCATAAAGATGAAGGAATATCTCAGTAAAGCAAAGAGCAGAGAATGAGGACAAGTTAGAAAATAGAGAAAACGTCACATTATTGGCTTTAACATGGACAAAACGGTCATAAGCTGAAGAAGGTAGTGGCTTCCCAGAAAGAGAAAAGACAAGAGCATGAGATGCATCCCAGCGCAGATAGAACTAATGAAACTTGCCAAAAACTCATTCAAGAGAATCCTACAAAAGATGATTTGGAATTCACTCTAAAAGCTGTGTTTTGTTTGCTTGTTTTTATTTTTATTTTATTTAATCAGCATGAGATATAGTTATAAGCTTTCATGTTTGAGTTATAATCACACAATGATCAAACACCCATCCCTCCACCAGTGCACATTTCCCATCACCAATATTCCCAGTATCCCCCCCTTCCCCACCCTCCCCCTACCTCCATGGCAGGCAATATTCCCCATACTCTCTCTCTATTTTGGGGCATTATGGTTTGCAATGCAGCCACTAAGAGGTTATCATGTTTGGTCCTTTATTTACTTTCAATACACATCTCCCATCCCGACCAATTCCTCCAACCATCATTGTCTTAGTGTTCCCTTCTCTATTCCAGCTGCCTTCTCACCCTCCCTCAATAAGGCAGGCTTCCAACTATGGAGCAATCTTCCTGGCCCTTGTATCTAGTTTCCTTGGGTGTCAGTCTCATGTTATATTATTTTATACTCCGCAAATGAGTGCAGTCCTTCTATACCTGTTCCCCCTTTTTCTGACTCATTCCACGTGATATTCCCCATGTATATCCACTTATAAGCAAATTTCATGACTTCATCTCTCCTAACAGCTGCATAGTATTTCATAGTGTGGACATACCAAAGCAAGAAATGTGAAGTGGAACAAAGAATACTTCTTCAACAAGTGGTGCTGGGAAAACTGGATAGCCACCTGCAAAAAAAAAAAATGAACTCTGACCTCTGTCTAATGCCAGGCACAAGAGTCAAATCAAAATGGATTAAATACTTCAACATCAGACCTGAATCCCTAAGGTACATAGAGGAAAATGTAGGCAGAACCCTCCATGACATTGAAGATAAAAGCATCTTTAAGGATGAAACAGCACTGACCAAGAAAGTGGAAAAAAACATTAAAAAATGGGACTACATCAAACTAAGAAGCTTCTGCACATCAAAAGAAACAGTGACCAAAATACAGAGAAAGCACACAGAATGGGAAAGAATATTTACCCAATACCCATCTTATATGGGATTAATATCCAGGATATACAAGACACTAGTAGAATTATACAAGAAAAAACCTCCAACCTCATCAAGAAATGGGGAGAAGAAATGAACAGAAGTTTCCTCAAAAAAGAAATACAAATGGCCAAAAGGCACATGAAAAAATGATCCACATCACAAGTCATGAGGGACATGAAAATCAAAACAACAATGAGATATCATCTCACACCAGAGACTGGCACACATTCGAAAGAACAAAAACAACCAATGCTGGCATGGATGTAAGGAGAAAGGGACGCTCTTTCACTGCTGGTGGGAATGCCGACTGGTCCAGCCTTTTTGGAAAACAATATGGACAGTCCTTCAAAAACGAAAAACTGAGCTTCCAGATGACTCCACAATGCCACTTCTGGGAATATATCCCGAGGGTGCAAAAAAGCACAGTAGAAATGACATCTGTACCTATATATTCATTGTAGTACTGTTCACAATAGCCAAAACCTGGAAACAACCCAAGTGGCCGAGAACAGACGACTGGTTAAAGAAACATGTTTGTTTTTAAAAACCACTGAAATATGATTTGTTTGGAGTTCCAAACTCCAAACAAATTAAACAGATTAGTTATGTTTGGAAATAATACAATGATATAAATGTGAAAGCAGAGATCTAGATTTAAAATTCTCTGATTTTTGAGAACAGATTTTGAGGATAATTATTGGTTTACATGGTTGAGATTTCCAACTATTTTCTTGGCCTTCTGCTCTCAGCTCTGCTATGAAGAAAGCCTACAAGTTACCACTTCCAGGCTAACAAGAGAAAAAAGATGAATAGTCTGAGGATCAACAAACCTTCTTAGATTTATCACATAGCTGACATTACAAGGCAAGCTGCCACCTTTAATTTGGAAGGTGGGTAAATATCCAAATCACAGCCTAGGTCAGCTTTCAGGAGCAGAAATGGCAAGATTCAGACCAAGAAATTGGGAGGTTGACATTCCTGGAGTTTACATCCTAGTACTCACCTGGGACCAGGAGTTTTATTGACAGGTGGCCCCTGAGTTCCCAACGAACATTGGAGATAAATCTACCTAACTTTCAAGGAGAGGGGGAATATTCATTTTTAACTAAACCTAGATCATTGTTCATACTGATGGTTTGGACTTCGAGGGAGAAAATTTATAAGACTCTTATTAGATTAAGAGGAGGCATGCTCAAGATATAAAAGCCGGTGTGATGAGCCTTTTCCAAATTGGTTGGAAACTTGTTTTCCCATCTCTTGTCTAGCAATTTTTTTAAAGTCCTATTTATTAAGCCTGGAGCGACAGCAAATGACTGGAGCAATAGCACAGCGAGCTGGACACTTGCCTTGCATGTAGCCAACCTGAGTTCGTTTCCTCCATCCCTCTTGGAGAGCCCGGCAAGCTACCGAGAGTATCCTGGAAGCATGGCAGAGCCTGGCAAGCTACCCGTGGTGTATTCAATATGCCAAAAACAGTAACAACGAGTCTCACAATGGAGATGTTACTGATGCCTGCTTGAGCAAATCAATAAACAATGGGACTACTGTGCTACAGTGCAGTGCAGTGCTTATTAGACTAAGGCAAAGATCAATTTAAAAACTCCTTTCTATTTCTAGATTTCCTACATCTTTTTGGGTAGATTAAATCAGGTAAATATGATAATAAATACCCCAGGACTCAGGACCATTAAAATAATACCTAAATATGAATGTTATTAACTTCAGTAAAGTACAGAATGAAGACCACTTTAAAAATAAAGCAACCAGAAGAAATAACAAAATTCAATATAAGTGACTATCAATATAATTGAAAACAAGTAAATGAATGAGAGAAATCAAAACCAAGTCTTTGAAAAGATCAATAGCTTTTAAAAACTCTAAGCAGTATAATCAAGAACAAAAAAATATGCAAATGATGCCAGAAGTGAAAGAGGCTATTATTATAATCCTTAATTAAGATAAAATAAGGGACTCTTACAAACAGCTTTAATACAGACTTTTTTTTTTTAACTTAAGTCATCAAGAATCACCTGCCCTGAACCAGGCTGTCTTCACCTGGGCCCCCTCAGTAGGGGGCTGGTTGAGTTTCTCTCCCCACCCCAAGCAGAGCCCCGGCAGCCAAAAACCTCCAGAAAACCCAGCTATAGCCATGCTCAAGGCCACTCTCCACATGCTCAGATGAGCCTCACGCATGAAGGAACTGACAGAGGAACCCAGGTATGTGGGACCCGTGGCTGAGATCTCCCAGCCTGCTTGGATTGGACTGGGCCTCCTCCACCCAGATCCCCAGTTTTCTAGTAGCTTGACAGTCACACCCACAAACTGCCGCCGGTGTCATATAATGTCATCAACGGCCAAGATCCTGAGACTATAAAACAAAGCTCCGGAAGAGAGCAACACAATTTTTCCTGGAGTGTGTGGCTGCATTCATGGCTGCGTGACCTCTTTTATTTTATTTTATTTTATTTTATTTTATTTTATTTTATTTTATTTTATTTTATTTTATTTCTTTCCCGAATGATAGAGCCTGGCAAGCTACCCGTGACATATTTGGTATGCCACAAACAGTAACAACTTGCTCTTCGTGTTCCTGGTGCGAGCAGATGCCATTGGGCTACACTAGCCTGTGACAGAGACAAATGAAGACGTTATTAGTCCCCACTTGAGAAAACCAGTGAACAACTGGATGACAGTGACAGTGATACAGTGATAAATCATCAAATTTTTAAAGCAGTTTTATAAAAGACAATGCCGCAACTTAAGAATTAAAAGACATAAAAAGACATAAACATATTCTGCATGACACTCCAATGATAGATGTGTAATGTCCAATATTTGTCCTATATTTTTTAGGAAGTAGGCTTTATGAAACCTAAAATATTAGTTAATAATAATTAATCAATATCAATTAATTAACAATTACACATTCACTGTAGTAATACATGATGCCAATAATAGATTAACTCATGTGCCAAATGTTATATAAGAAGCATCTGCTTAAATTTTCTCTAACTCAGAAGTGCTTTGAACATAGACTCTCTCCCAATAGAAAAAAATGTAATTTAAAGATCTCCATACATCAACCTTTTATTGTCAACAGCGTTTTCTACTAATCAATTATTTGGTGGTTTCATTTGGCAGAATTTTTGTGGCAGATGTACTCATAAACCTCATTCTGTTTAGATTGCTTTTACTGTTATTAGTTATTACACTTTTGGATTACTTTTGACTCTCTTTATTGCCTGCTATTCAATTTTTATCCAAGAAGAGTAAAATCTTAGTATTTGCATCAGTAACACTTTTGTTCAGTGGATTGCACTAATGTAATTCAGCCTTCTACTTACTGGGAAATATTAGAGGAAGTGAGCCTAAGAACTAATTCAAGAAATGCATTTGGCTAGTTTGATTGATGGCAACGCGTACCTTCCTTAATCTCACTAAACTTAATGTAGACTCGGCCTACAGACAGCAATTTTCTAATCATATGAGCTAAGCTGAGGGATCAGAATGCACTTCTAAACAAGGCATTGTCTTCTCCAGAGCTGACTGTCTTCTTGGTCCTGCAGAGAATTATCTTTCGAAGTGGCTGTGGCAGCCACAGTGAGGTAAATAGTATAATGGGGGAAGTGAAGCCAAGTTAGGAAAGTGGAAAAAAGAAAATCTCTGGACAAGGACAAGAGAGTATAACATAGTTTGAATTAAATGAATAATTGAAGTGTGAGATTTCACCAGGGCTTTTTTTTTCTTTCTTTTGAACAAGGATGAAGGGGCTGGAGCAAAAGTAAAGTGGTAGAGCACTTGCCTTGTACATCACAGACTTGAATTTGGCCTCTGGAATCCATGTGTTTCCTAGCTGATCCCTAAGGATTGATCCTTAAGCACAGATATAGGAGTAAGCCCTGAGCACCATAAAGTGTGGCCCCCCAAAGTAATAATATTGATGATGATAGCAATAATAAAATAGAAAGTTATAAATGAAGATAGCAATAGAAAAAAATCAACTTTAGTTGAAAATGCATGCCTGTAGTCAAATATTATTATAGCACTACTCCAGATGTGGAAATCTAAGTGTTGTTTAAAAGTGCTATAGCAAGACTCTAATTGCAAATGAACATAAAAAAAGGCAAAAGAATATTTCAGGTAGTAGTGCAATGTCAGCTGAAAGTTCTCCTAAGGCATGTTAGACATCAGAATACCCAAGGGTAATGAGCTATAAATATGTAGACATAATTTACATTCAATGTAAATATAATCTTAAATTTTTAACAACAACACCATGCCATTTATTTTTGTTTGATTAAAAACATTCCATCTGGGAATCCTCCAAACAAACAACATACACACAATACAGCTGCTGTTTCCTCTCTTTTATACAAAGAGAAGAAAGTCAAAGCGTGCTTATAGACTACCATGATGAGAATGCAAATGACAATGCAAGAACAGAATCTTGGACATGTGATTCTTTAATTGAATGACTGAAAGTAATGATTTCTAGTTAGACAATCTCCAGAAGTTAGAGGTCAGATTTATAGTGGACAGGATGGGGATGAAAGTCAAAAATCACATGCAATGCATTTTTTTATCAGTGACACACAAATTAAGAATCAGTTGAAAGCATTCTTAAGTTTTTGAGATAAAATTACCTGGAAGGGAAGTGATGGAGAAATAGATATGAAGTTTACAGTCTAGAAGTAATAAATATGGTAGTTATTAAGCCAAAAGTATAAATAATCTCTTTATAGCTGAATTTATCCGAGGGAAAAAAATGAAAAGAAAGATTGTCAGAATGCAGTAACAACAAAAACAGAACACACAATTCCCTGTGGCTTACCAGAAACTCAGTTATCATAGAGTAACGGGAACTGAGTGGGACTGCGAGTGGGCTGGGGATGGTTAGAGCACTTGCCTTCAACTACTTCCGGGTCTTCCAAGCACCCCCAACAGTGGTCTTGGCCCATGAGCACTTGCCAGTAATCATCATCATCATCATCATCATCATCATCATCATCATCATCATCATCATCATCATCATCATTATCATCATCATCATCATCATCATCGTGACCCCACAGTAATACCAATAAAAAACAACAACAAAAAGAATTGCAAGGTAATTTGATGGAGAAAAGCATGCCATACTCACACGCATAGCACATAGCAACATTTGTTACATGAACTTTGGACAGAGCAAACTCAGATTGAAGAAAATTAGGGGAGAAAATATCAGAAAAAAATATCATAAAATTAAAACTTGCTAATTAGACAGCCTCAGTATATGTTCCTTTATCTATAAGACTTAATATTATTTAAATCTCTGCTAAAATAAAGGTAGATTTGCTCTTTTGATGATGTTTTATGAAAAATAACTTGTTAATGCTGTATTGTATTCTGTGTTTGTTCTGAGAATAAAGAAAGCCCATGGGACTTAAAGATGCAGTGACATCAATACTGTTTGTGGATCCTTTTCCATATGCTTTCACATAACAATCCACATACTTATTTTTTATTTTTTTTTATTTTATGACTTAGTTCACAATATTTGACTAAATTTAATATTCAAACACCAATCCCACCACCACTACACCTACCCACCACCAAATTCGGGGAGTTTCCATCCTAAGCCCCAATCTCTGTCCCAAAACACTGTCACTGTCACTTTGATTGTCATCCCATTGCTCATCGATTTGCTCAAGGGGACACCAGTAACGTCTCCATTGTGAGAGTTGTTCTTACTGTTTTTGGCATATCGAATATGCCAGGGGTAGCTTGCCAGGCTCTGCCGTGGTTCCAAAACACAACCGAAATAATATATTTTGTATTGTCTATTATGAAGAACTGCTGAACATGCTTACAAAAAGTGTTCATATAGGAAACAGTGTGAAGATTGTTCTATTTGGCAGGAGTCATTAAGACATTTTATAGGATATCACTAACATGTTGTTAAAGTTTGGGTGATGTGAGCTTTGGTATATATATTTAAATATATATATATATATATATATATATATATATACATATATATATTTCCCTCTATGATTTGTTGCCTACTGTCTGAACCTGGTCAAATATGGTGTAGTAATTATGGTGAATGGGTAAGGAGTGTCTTATGATGTGTCCAGGAATACCACATACTTATTAGATGCCTCAAAATCAAAGTCTCACAAACATATCTTGAGAGTAGTTAGAGAATAAAGAGACACTGAAGGCACAATGAGGAGACTTTGAAAAGACCTTCAGACAGAAGGAAATCCAGAAGGCAAGGCTTAGATCTTCAGATCACTGAAAGATAAGCAACGCCGTAATGCCCGTCTATAGTTCTGGGTGCAACAAAACTTTCAAAATCAAAGGAAATCTAATGTATATATATTTTTAAATAAAATCAGAACATTCATTGTATCAGGACTGCCCAAGGAGAAATTTTAAAATATGCATTTCAAAAGCAAGGACACATGAGAATATATTATTCAAGAGTGGGATATAAAATAGAATTTAATTTAACATTAAAGTAAACATGAGTAATTTTATTTAATCAATCAATTATTTAATTTGTTGACTTTGGCTTATTGTGGGAGAGGGGGTGACATCTGATTGTCCTCAAGGACTTCTGGCTCTGTGCTCAGGGATAATTTCTTAATATGGTATGGGGACCATATTAACTGCCATGGATCCGTGGGGTTGGTAGCTTGTAAAACAAGTCTCTTACCCTTGAACTAACCCTCTGGCACTGACATAAATGCTCCATTATTCACAGTCTTAATTTTCTAAAGTACACTACCTGTTCAATATAAAACTGAATGTAAAGCAGGACTTTCAGTTGATAAGGATGTGGACTGAATATATTATCCCCCAACTGAGTGATACTTGAACTCAGAGCCAGGAGTAACCCTGAGCACTTCTGGGTGTGGCTTCCAAAAGACAGCAAGTGAAAGAGAGAGATTGAGTGAGAGAGAGAGAGATTCCTGAGAATTTACATTCTTTTCTTTCTTTCTGCCAAATAAGCTTTCATAAACACAGAATCCTTCGGCATCTTGATCTTGGACTTCCAGCCTCCAGAACAATGAGAAACAAATGTTTGTTGTTTAAACCATCTGGTTTTTGAAAATTTGTCACAGCAGTCTGAATGGACTAAGGCATATGGCATATATAACAATGAATTTTAGTCATGTTGGAAAGGTAGAGTGATAAATATGTGTGAAGTTGTAATTGTTTTCAGCAATACTTAGCACTATCTTAGCACTATTGTCCCATTGCTCATAGATTTACTTGAGTGGGCACCAGTAACATCTCCATTGTGAGACTTGTTGTTACTGTTTTTGGCATATCAAATACCCGTGGTAATACGCCACGGGTAGCTTTTCTTTTTTAAAAAAAAAACAATTTATTGAATCACCATTATAAGCTTTCATGTTTGGGTTACAATCTCACAATGATCAAACACCTATCCCTCCACCAGTGCACATTCCCCACCACCAATATCCCGGGTATACCCCCCCTTTCCCACCCTCCCCCTGCCTCCATGGCAGACAATACTCCCCATACTCTCTCTCTACTTTTGGGCCTTAGGGTTTGCAACACAAACACTGAGAGGTCATCATATTTGGTCCATTATCTACTTTCGGCACACATCTTCCATCCCGACTGGTTCCTCCAGCCATCATTTTCTAAGTTGGGTAGCTTTTCAGGCTCTGCAGTGTGGGCAGGATACTCTCAATAGCCTGCTGGGCTCTCTGAGAGGGTCAGAGGAATTGAAGCTGGGTCGGCCACGTGCAAGGCAAATGCTGTGCTATCTATTGCTTCAGTCCCAAGCAATACATAGAGTAATATAATGTTATTTAAGGTTATTCTGTGGTTTACTAAATTTACTCTGTTGTAAATCCTAAAGCTACCGTGAAAAATATAGAAGAAGCAGCACAAATCATGAACGAAGCTGGAGGGAAATGATATAAGAATGCATAATTAACGATAAGGTAGAGATAATTTATGGATTAAAAATGGGCACGCCCTCGGCCCAGATAAATCCGGAGCAGCCGAGCGCGAATCGGACCCTCTGCGCCTAAAGACTTTGATTCCAGAGATGTAACACATTCGGGCATTCAGCGCAGCATCCGATAGCAATACACTGGGACACCGAACTGGGCTACAACTCTGTGCTGCCGGGGGTGGATTTTTTTCCTCCCCACCTGTCTTCCTGCACGGAAAGCAGCGGGCTGGCGGCACCCACATGGCAGGTGCCATCTTCTGTGACTCCAAACCCAGAGGTATTCGGTTTTTACTTTTGGGGCTCCCAGGAACTCATGGGAAGGGGGCGTAACCGGCACGCCCTCGGCCCAGATAAATCCGGAGCCGCCGAGTGCAAATCGGACCCTCTGCGCCTAAAGACTTTGAATTCAGAGACTTCTTACAGCAATGCACTGGGACTGTGAGCTGGGCTATGTAATTTCTGGCAGAATTTTCCCTGGACTTTATACAGAAATCCAAAACTGCGCAGACGCTGCTGCATCCATGTGACTTAACATTTATAATTGTCAGCAATGTGAAACGGTTCCTTTTGAACAGGTCTGACTTGGGGGGGAAAACTCCAAATAATAACAGTAAGTTTTTGTTGAAATTTTGAAGGTTTTTAATGTAGCAGCCACCTCTCTGGACTGTGAACTAAGCAAAAGCCCCATGCTGGCCGACGCGGCGTGGCGTACACCATACTATGAGGCGCGGGAAGGGGGATGAGGGGGAAAAAGAAAAAAAAAAAGGGAAAAGGAAAAAGGAAAAAAAAAGAGAGAGAGAGAGAGAGAGTTATGTACTTGTAGCAGTGGGGCTACATATCTCTTCATTCCCAGCAATGAAAAACTAATTATCAAATGTAGTAGGTCTGTCTCTCTTGGTTGGAAACTCCAACAACTATAGTGAGTTTTGTGTTGAATTATGGAATGTAATCAAGGTAAAGAAAAAATGAAGTGAAATTCATTAGTTATACAGTAGGGGGTAGGGGGTGGGGGCGGGGGGTATACTGGGGTTTCTGGTGGTGGAATATGGGCACTGGTGAAGGGATGGGTGTTTGAATATTGTATAACTGACATATAAACCTGAGAACTTTGTAACTTTCCACATGGTGATTTAATAAAAAGTTTAAAAAATAAATAAATAAATAAAAATGGGGCCAGGGAGGTAATTCAGAATTTCAGGCATTTGCCTCGCCTGTAGCTGCTCCCAGTTTGATTGCTGGTACTGCATATGGTCCCCAATGCCAGCAGGAGTGTTCCGGAAACACAGAGCCTGCAGTGGCTCCTGTGGTTATGGCACAAGCCCCTTTCCTACCCCTCATAGGAATAAAATGTGTATCACTAAAAACAGATGGAACAAAGTGAAAAAAACATATATAATCAAGATGGAAAATTTGTGCCCAAACCTTTTTGTGATTATATTCTATGAGAGTGATCGGAACAAATCATTTAAAAGAGAGACTAACAGATTTAGTAAAAAATACTTAATTAGAAGTTGCATAAAAGACACTCAAGTTTAAAGAAATAGAAAGCTTAACATTAAGAGCTGGCAAGCAATATACCATGTAACGACTCATAAAAAATAGCTGTGTTGATTGTAACATTAGTATATCACTACTAAAAATTTCAGCCTTATCACTAGGAGACATTCCTGAGTACATAGCCAGGAGTAACCCCTGAGTGGGTGAGGAAAAGTGGCATATAGTTACATAATCATTAGGAGAACTCTTCATCAAAATACAAATATCACCAGTGTATATGCCAAAACAGCTTCAACTATCTCAAGTGTACTAATAAAATAGGAGAAATAATAGATAAACTTCTGTAAGTTGAAAATATTTTTAATCATTTATAGCTTATATTTTAGTTTATCATGTTAGTTTACAACTTTATAAACATTAGAATTGTAAATTTCAAAACTACTATGAAACCAAATACTACTATGTAATGTTATATCTAATAATTAAGTGGAATTCAAGGACCAAGATTCGATAATAGTATCAGTGAATGTATTTCCATAAGGACACCAGTAAGAAGATGAGAAATATTGGAATACATATTGGAACTGAAATAAATGTCCAAAATTATCAAATTATTTTTGTTTGTTCTAAATTTCTTAGAAATATTGTTTATACATATGTGGGATAACAAATAAATAAAAAGGTAAATGCAGCAAACAGTATAACATTTAATCTTTTTGTTAAAATTTTTACTAATAAAATCTGATCAAATTATTGGTTAAAAATCAACCTTGAAAACCAAATATTTTCTAATACTATGTGTCTATATTCCATACAATGCAGCATATAATTTATGGATCTATATGCAATAAAAAGGCTCTAATAGGATTTGAAAATCAGTTTATGATTATACTAAAAGAAGAGCATTGAAGAGCTGGGTTTATCTATTTCAGAAATTTTTTTGTTTGATGCTGTAATCTGTAGTATTTGTCTCTCCTTAATTCTGTTCCCTAAACCAATTTGAAGAGCAAGAAAAATGAAGCAAATGAGGAAAACAAATGAAAATTACAGTATTTAATGACTTTGAAAATCCCTTGATTCCCAAAATACAATGTAAATTTAAGATATGCTGCCAAATTTAATGAATGTTATATCAGACTAAGAACGAAGGCAACAATGGAATCCTTATCTTAGATGAGGCTTGTATAGCACAGAATTTTCAAAATTAGGATGTACTCCTGAGAGAAGAAATTCATACTTGAAACCTGGTTTACTAATTTAAGAAACTTCCCCAAATTATATATGAAATTGCATGAGATGGATCACTCCTGCATGAGACCAATAGGCCTGTTTTGTAAGCTTCAGTCTAAGGACACAAAATTTGAAAGGAGCTTTTAGGAATTGCTATAGGAAGCCCATACAAATATATGTGTTCAAATATTCCGGGGGGGTGGGGTTGTCAGTTTCAGAATAACTTGTTTGTATAATGTCTTAATAATAATATATCTCCTTAACACTTTTCTAAATTGCTTTGTTGACAATAACTATGTCAGTAATATATACATATATATTGCTTTTTCGGTCACACCCAGCGATGCTCTGGGGTTACTTCTGGCTTTGCACTCAGGAATTACTCCTGGCGGTGCTTGGGGGACCATATGGGATGCCAGGGATCGAACCCGGGTTGGCCGCGTGCAAGGCAAACGCCTTACCCACTGTGCTATCGCTCCGGCCCAATGTCAGTAAAATATGTAGCCATTCAGAGATGAGCACAAAAGAATCAGCATCAAAATGTTAAAAAAATATAATGATAAGGAATTTTTAAAGCAAACCTCATATAGCATACTTTATCTACAAGTAGAAAACACTGTGGTGAAAAGGTAGTATAAAGCATGCATTAAAAAATTGTCAGAGGCTCTTCGCCAAGATGTGACCCCAGCGGACTCACGTGTGTGGCCTCACCGCAGCTGCACGAGAGTGATCCCAGAGTCCAGCTAAACTACTTTTGGTACCGGCAGCTCCTTGCAGAATGTCTCCAGATTGAGAACTAAGCCATGGCCCCATGCCTGCCCAGGAGGGGAAAGGTTTTTGTCTCTCTCCTTTTCCTTGCCGGTGGGGAAGGGCGTGGCGACTGCCATATTATGAGGACCACTAATGAGAGATACAAGCTTGCAATAATCAAATTTCTGAAAGAAATTTCCCTGGACTTAGTTGCTAAAATACAAAAATCCAAAAGCAAGTGGCCGCTCTTGCAGCCGCGCGACCTCATATCTCTTCACAGCAGGTCTGACTTTATTGGGGAACTCCTAATTATAATAGTGAGGGGTTTTTTTGAAATATTGAATGTAACCAAAGTAAAGAGAAAGTAAAGTGAAATGTATCCGTTACACATGCGGTGGTGAGTGGGGGGATGGGAGGTATACTGGGGTTTTTTTGGTGGTGGAGTATGTGCACTGGTGAAGGGATGGTTGTTTCAGCATTGTATAACTGAGACTTAAGCCTGAAAGCATTGTAATTTTCCACGTGGTGATTCAATAAAAAAAAAATTGTCAGAGTCTGCTTTACATGTGTAGAAAATAAACCTCACTTCTGAAGATAGATGAATATACATCCCCAAAAAAGTAAAAAATAAATAGGCTGATCTGAAGATGTAAGAGGAAGTAAACTAATGCCATATTGGAAAAGAAAATTTATAATATTAAAACACAGCTAATCATAATAGTGATAGCATTGGAACACTTCAAAAAAGGTAAGATTTCAATATATTCCAATATAAACTGCTGTAATATGAAAATTAAGGGGAAAATTACAGACTTATAAAATAATTACCTGTGGAAATTAAAATAACAATTGAAGTATAATATTCAATAATAAAATTGCAGATAATTAAACATAAAGTAGTTTAAAAATTAATTTGAACAAAGTTTGCATTTCACATACTAACTCTAGATATATCTATTATTGGTAAGCAGTCTAAAAAATGTTGTAGCTTATGGTAAACCTCAAATATATTCAAGAATTCAAAGGTCACATCTGAAGCAAATAAATGTTGATATTTTTGAAAGTGAAATGAATTTTTATATAATATCAGGTAAATTCAATAATAAAAGTTTAAAAATATCATATTTTAGTAATAATAACTTTAAACTCAGTACAAAGTCATTCAATGTGAAATGAAAGAGCCTCTACTTATTAAAAACACTATGATTAGTATTAATCATGAATATGCATGTTTAAAATATCATAACATCAAAATTTATGAAGCAAAACAATAGCAGCATCAGGAAAATTGTCCTTCAAAACTTTCAACTCAAGAAGGATAATAGAGGGTAAATATGAAAAATTGATATAGTCCATACTATAATTTATCAACCAGCGGACATGTGGATATTCCAAAGTGATTACAAGTAAAACTCATGCAAACTTTGAAATACAACATGAGACTTAGGAAATTACTCTATACTCAGCAGTGATATGTAATTACTATATATCAAAGCAATTATATGGGTTTTTTAAAAACACATTCTCCTGAAAAAATCATAAAACATAGAATTACATATACTAGAAATTCACTTGTATCACTTGTCACTTGTCATCCCATTGGTCTTTGATTTGTTTGAGCGGGCGCCTGTAATGTCTCCATTCAGCCCTGTCGCATGCTAGTGTAGCCCAATGATATCTGCTCGTTCCAGGAACGGGAAGAGCCTCAAACCATTCATTCCAGGTTTTGAAGAAGAAGTCTGACCATCTAGTTGGTGGGCAGCCATGAGTACTTCTGACGTGCCGTGGAATCCAGTCAGTAACAGCTCTAGTCCAGCGGTCATCTCTGAATCACATTACATGACCGGCCCATCTGATTTTTGATGCCTTGGCAAACAAGACAATGTTCCTGATTCTTGACCTTCCACGGAGGTCAGAACTCCGGATTCCTTCTCTCGATTGAGTGAGATATGATACTCCAAGCATAGCTCTTTCAATTCCTCTTTGGGATAGCATTCTCATCCTGTTTGCATAGGGCCCAGGTCTCTGAGGCATATGTTAATGCAGGAAGAACGGTGGAGTCAAAAAGATGTGCCCAGAGCCGGAAGTTCTTTGTCCTCTTAACCACGTCTTCAATGCTCCTGAAGGCGTTTCACGCTGCTCTCTTCCTCCTGTAAAGTTCTGGCGCCAAGTCGTTCCTCATGTTGAGTTCTCGACCCAGGTACACATAGCTGCTGCATTCGGAGATGTTCATTTCGTTGAGAGCAAATGGAACATCAGGGACTAGTTCATTTTTCATGAACATTGTTTTGCTGAGATTCAGCTGCAGTCTGACCTTTCCACACTCGCGATCGAAGTTAGCCAGTATTTGTGCCACTTGGCTAATGTTTGGTGTTATTAGAACAATGTCATCAGCAAAGTATAATTTCATCATACTAGAAATTATGATGTAAAATAATATACTGAGTAACCATAAACTGGTAAAGCTGTAATTAATGACACCTTAAAAATACTAATTTACGAACATATAGACACAAATGACAGAAATTCAAAGCTAAAACTTCAAATTCATTGGGGGACAGAGACATAGTACAGAGAATAGGGCACTTGCCTTGCTGCATACACATATGGTTTCCTGAGCCCCTCTAGAAATGATACCCCAAACTTGCCCATTTGATCTCCTGATCGCCTCCAGGAGAGACCTGTGACCAGAGACCCAGGAGTAAGCCCTGAGCACAATGATGTGGCACCAACCTTGCCCCCTGCCGCCTCCTCTATGCCCTGCCCACGCCCCTCCAACGCCATAAGCAACAGATTAACAGATGTCTACTTAGAAAACAGAAACATGATCATTTGGGGGCAGGTATTATTGAAAATTTTTCTTCAACAATTTTTCTGGAAAATAAGAATGCTTATTTCAGCAGTGTGAGGCTTCTGAAAAAGTAATTTTTAAAATAAATTATAAACTTTTGGTCGTATGTTATCTCCCGTCAGTTCACAAACACAATCTGGATTATTGCCCCAGTGTTTGAGTGAGTGACAATGATGGATACATTCAATAACACACACCAATTACAGATTGGTGATAATTTGTTTGCAAGCAGTAATCACTCCAATCTGCTGTACTTGAGGATTGCCATGACTCTCCACATCAATTTGAGACGACTGGACATCTTAATAACACTGGGGTTTCCTGATTTATGAATGATATTTTGATCCATTTATATTATGTTGCTTTTTCCCCGGGGTTGACTGCCACAAAAGGAATTACTCATTTAAAGAAATTGCAAGGCTTATTCAGAAACAAAACAAATAGAAGCACACAGGTGCCTGGATGGAGAGAGCCTTATCTTATTTCCCTTCCTTCAGACTGGCAAGTCCCCTCGAAGATCTGAAGGATCACGCGTTCCATTTTTTTCACAGGAGGTTCTAACAGTTCAAGATGCAAGACATGTTAGGATTTACATGTATCTGTTTTTGAGCACTATCTTCTCAGATTTCCTATTCTCATTTATATGATGCTCTGAATCTTAATATTTTGAATATTTACATACGTTGGTTCACAGATTTTTCATGTGTTATTAAATGCATCCCATTTTGTGTTTGAGTTTGGGCACTCCTAGAATTGCTCAGGGTTTACCTCTGGTTCTGCATGCAGGGAACGCTTCTGGCAGTGCTCAGGGACCCTTCTGCAGTGCCAGAAATCAAACCCAAGTTGGCCTCATGCAAGGCAAGCATCTTACCCACTGTAATACTTGTCAGGACCCTATCAATAAGTCCAGTCCTCCAGGAGACTGGAGCGATAGCACAGCAGGTAGGGCATTTGCCTCGCACGCGGCCGACCCGGGGTTGATTACTCCGTCCCTCTTGGAGAGCCTGGTAAGCTATCAGAGTATCCAGCCTGCACGACAGAGCCTGCTAAGCTACCCGTGGTGTATTCGATATGCCAAAAACAGTAATAAGTCTCACAATGGAGACATTACTGGTAGCGGCTCGAGCAAATCGATGAACAATGGGACGACAGTGCTACAGACAGTGCTACAGTGCTAGCAATAAGTATTGTAAGGTATCTTGCTTTTATAAAAATATTATCTTAAATATTTTTTTTAGATTTATATTAGTATAAATATGCATCTGATTTTTTATATGGCATATGTGCCCGATACTTGCAAGGATCCTTAGTAAGATACTGAATAGAAGATATAAAATCAGATATATATTTCTTTCCAAGAGGCTATAAATAAACCAGTCTTACATCACTAATTACTTGGTAAAGTGTAAATTTTGTTGGGAAGTATGTCATAGACCCTTGCAATTTTAACTATTATATGCAGGTTCTATTCATAATTTTCTTACATTTATATTTATAAATTTACATTAGATTAAGTGAAAAAGTTCATTTTATAATTCAATAAAAATAATCACCTACTCTTGTTTTAACATGCATTATAATGTCAATATACATTTTATTGTGAATATTTACAAAGTATTTTTATGTACACTTTTTCAGTGAAGTAAAGTAGTTTAATTAAAATAAATTTACCTAAGTAAATAAATGCAAGGGCAGAGAAAGAGAGAGGTACATGTTCATGAAAGAGCACAGGCTTCTGCAGAGGAGGAAAAGGGTATACACTTCTTTATTCTGTTTATAATGTGAGTTTTGGTGATCAGATATTAATAATCATTGCATTTATCCAACAAATCTTTTCTAAGATTTTTAAAAATTTCCTTCTTAGTGAACAAACTAATCATATGAATTGGTGCTTTGGGCTTACTCCTATTGTGCATTCAGGGATCACTTTTGAGGTGCTCAAGGCACTATAAAGGGCTCAAGGGGCCAAACCCAGATTGATAGCATGCGAGGCAAGCCTTTACCCTATGTATTATCTCTTAAATCTATAACTTTAGCAATACATAACAAATATAAGAAATGACAAGAAAACTAAATATATATTTGAAATGAGAGACACAGGCCAATGACAAGAGAAGCTTACAAGTTTAAATGAAACTAATGTCCAAAAAAATGAAATATTTAAGTACTTTTGGCATAGGTCATAAGTTTAAACTAGCTGAACCCTGAGAGCTAGGGTAACGAAGGGAAAGAGACACACAAAATACATACACTTCCTCATACTACATGTCAAATTGTGCTCCCCAAACCAAGACAATGGAATGTGCTCTTATTTCCCAAGACAATTGTTAGTTGCAGTTATCAAACAAAGATGAAGTCATCAAAGTTAGACTGTACCTAACCCAAAATGACTTTCATGTTTCTAATAGGACATTTGAGCAGAGACAAACATGGTAGAAGATGTGTAGAATAATCCTATCAACCTAGAATTGCCCGAGGTTCCAGAAACTAAAAAAAAAAAAAAAAAAAAAAGAAGGAAAAAAAGATATGAAACAAAGGTTTCATCAGAGTTACTTAGAGAAAGTAATTCCGTTGACACAAATTCCAGACTTCCAGTCTCAAGAACAGTGAGGCAATGCATTTTTGTTTTGTTTTGTTTTAAATCACCCAATCTGTGGTCCTTTGTTACATCAGCCTCAAAAAACTAATAAAGCTGAGTGGAAATATGGGAAGCAGACATTAAAAAAAAATTCCTGACTGCAAATAAAAGAATATTCAAATGCTAGTATTTGGAAGACATTACCAAGTGACTGTTATGCCATAACTCGTTGAAGGATTCCCGGGCAAGGCTCTCCTGTCTGATTCTACCCACTGCAGTGCTCCTGACTCTACCCACTGCAGTGCTCCTAGGGACATGAGACACTGCAAATCTCTCCAGCGGGGAAGGTGGAGGGAGGGGACATTGACCCAGCCTTCACGCATCTCTTTCTTCTTGGAATTCAATGTTTATTCAGAAACTTTCCATACAATATAAATTATGGGTCATTGCCTATCACTCTTTCCTTCACTAACCCTATAAACCAAGAATGAAGAATGAACGATTTAGTGTATTTTAGTTGCAAAGGTGAGGTAGCCTCAAGAAAAATAACTTGGGAATAAATTGGAACCCACAACCATGATAGCTGTCTAATGTACTTGTATGGGGTTAGATCATATTGAACGACAGACTCAATCAATAAATATCCGGTGATCAAGATACTGTCACACAGCGACATCCGGAATCCGGCCTGAAGGGAAAATCCGTTGAGGTTTGGTTCGGATCCTCAAAGTGGGCTGATGAAACAAATCATATAAAAGAACCATGGAATACCTGAAAATTTTAAATTATTCCTTAAAACATCTGTGCATTTCTGAAAAACTTGTCCTAGATGGTTATTTATACATGAAATAGGAAGTACAACTCATAAATTGGTATAAATGTTTCATGTACCTTTTGGGGGGTAACCAATGCTGGACATATTTTTTTGCAAGATGAGGAAGAGCCATGATTTATTAATATTTTCTAAGCAGTAGAAATAAAAACATGACCCATGAAGATGACAATATGAAATAAAACATGGTAAAGCCATACTCAATTAATACTATATTGAAATATTGTCACTTTCATATTATTCCTTAAATGTTCTTAGGAAGTATACTCCATGAGAAATATTTAGTTACATATATTTGTTTCCAATAGCTATATGTTTTCCTTGATAATGATGAAATTATTCCTCTGCTTGTATATTAAAACTTTCACCTTTTAAAGTATGGTTTTATGAATCTCTATGAAAATATTTTAAAATATGATTTATCATCATGGCATGCTGTATATATACATATATAAACCAATGTATGTACATACATATATAAGCATATATAATAGAATATATGTATAAGATATGACAATAGAACTTTTATTTTAGTGATGTTTTGCAAATAAGTGGTGACAATATACTAAAATAGAGACTCCATGAAACAAATAAAATACAATGCTCTTTTCGTTTCTAAAATTTTTAAATATATTGTGTGAACAAAAATCCACGTATTGAAAAGAATTTCATTATTAAAGATGGGGCATATAGTGTTTTCAGTGACAATCACATGAGTCCGGTGACTACAACCTGTAGTTACGGACATTGAGTCTATAAGCACAAATACTCAACAGGGCTCCTTTTGCCTATCCTCACTGATGCTAACTACAATCCTATATGATCACATTTCTTCGGAATTTAACTGCTAGAGAAATGAACAGAAGACCCAAGTTAAGCACGGAAGGTGTTTTTTTTTTTTTTTTTGTCTTTTTCCATTTAAAATCAGGCTGTTTTAGCGATTTCCTAGTTACTAAGGTGGTTCTATGTTCCTCCATCATCATTGTCTCTGTGCTAGGGGTGGGGGAAGGGCACACACACACCAGCTCCTCTGCTCTTACACTGTCAGCAGCAAGAAGGAAACTGAGTGAAAACAAACCCTGTAGCACAGTAGCACTGTCCTCCTGTTGCTCATTGATTTGCTCCAGTGGGCACTAGTAACATCTCCATTGTGAGACTTGTTGTTACTATCTTTGGCATATCAAATACTCCACAGGGAGCTTGCCAGGCTATGCTGTGTGGGTGGGATATTCTCGGTAGCTTGCCAGGCTCTCTGAGCGGGACAGAGGAATAAAACCTCCATCGGCCATGCACAAGGCAGACGCCCTACCAACTGTGCTATTGCTCCAGAAAACAAACAACCAAAAAACAATAAAAAATAAAACCCCACTCCATCTGCCCACTGACTCAGTCTCTCAAAAGAAAATCCCAGGCAATGAGTTCCATGCACAATGCACTGGGTGCTGCTAATTGAAGATAAATTATTTGCGCTGGAGCGAAAGCAGAGGGGTTGGGCGTTCGCCTTTCACACGGCCGACCCGGGTTCCTCCGTCCCTCTCTGAGACCCTGGCAAGCTACCGAGAGTATCGCGCCCACATGGCAGAGGCTGGCAAGCTATCCGTACATATTGGATATGCCAAAAAAACAGTAACAAGCCTCTCAATGAGAGACGTTACTGGTGACCGCTCCAACAAATAATTTAATAGCCCTTAAATTGTGACCAGTTCTCTTCTTAAGATGGGCTCTACTACTAGAAAAAAAGGAAAAAATGGGTACTAAAACCACCTAGTTAGTAAAGGCAAGCAAGATAGTGAGAAGCCATCATCTGTGTGAGCATAGTTCAGTGGAAACATTGTGGTATTTACTATAGAAATTACATGGGCTGATAGAGACTTGGAGGTGTAGTATGTAGAATCATCAAATTATTTGAATGATACATGAGATTAACAAAATTGTCTCCAATTCACAATACAAATCTTGGTATTAAAGACGCTGGAAAATAAGGAAGAACAGTGAAAATATACTAGACATGTTTATGTATACAATTGTGAAGTAGACAAATAGAAATATCTTTTTATCATATACTCAATTTATTGCACATTATAAAATTGAAATATTATTCTTGGTCTAATATTACCGTGCATCTGATTTTAAAATGTTTTTTTTTTTTTTTTTTTTTTTTTTTTTTTTTTTTTTTTTGCTTTTTGGGTCACACCCGGCGATGCACAGGGGTTGCTCCTGGCTCTGCACTCAGGAATTACTCCTGGCGTTGCTCAGGGGACCATATGGGATGCCGGGAATCGAACCGGGGGGGTCGGCCGCGTGCAAGGCAAACGCCCTACCCGCTGTGCTATTGCTCCAGCCCCTAAAATGTTTATTTTTATATGTATATAAAATATCAAAACATATATACATGTATATCAGTGTGATTGGTACTGAGTTACAACAAACTGCTCTCAATGGTGTAAGATTTCATAGAAAACTTCAATTTTTAAGGAATATAAATATCATAGTGGATACTATATTTATAATAAAATGGAAAGACATTTCTCTTACTTTTATTTATATATAACTATAAAACTTTCATTTTAATTTAAATATTTATATTAAAGTACCATATTTATGGAAATTTTCTATTAGTCCATCATATATGTGACTTTTGTTTATACTTCAGCATTAATTTTTCAATTATGCTTTATGAAAATATTTTATAATTTATAGAGACTGAATTCTGCCAATAGTATATTTTGTACATCAAGTTTTTCAAAGAAGTACATTAGTATTTTATAATCTTTAATTGAATATTGCTGATTACTCTAAAACTGTATTTATCTCTTCACAGCACATTACTAAAATTCTTAGTATACTCTCTAAAACAAATAAAAACATTTAATAATTTCAGATTAAACAATTATTTTAGGAAGTGGGATTGTATATTAGTATGAATTTTTTTGGGGGGGGTTTGGGTCACACCCAGCGATGCACAGGGGTTACTCCTGGCTCATGCACTCAGGAATTACTCCTGGCGGTGCTCAGGGGACCATATGGGATGCTGGGAATCGAACCCGGGTGGGCCGAGTGCAAGGCAAACGTCCTACCCGCTGTGCTATTGCTCCAGCCACATGTATGAATATTTTAAACAACCTTTATCAGTATAACTTTGATACAAAAAATCATCTTTAAAAACATAAATAGGAAAAATGAAATCCAGATATCATTGCTTATATGTGGAATCTAAAAAAGCTGATGTCATTAAACAAAAAATGTGGACTAATAATTACCATGGGCAAGGTTGGGGAAGAGGAAAGAAAGGAGAGATCTTGTTTGGTAAAAGCACACAAACTAGCTAAAAGAACAAAATTTGTTAAGGTACAGAGACTGTTTAATCTACATTACACAGCGGAGTGTTGATAAAACCACCTATCTTGAAAGTACCTATTCTCACCTCAAAAACTGGACATCACTTTATGTCATGAAAATTTTATCTAATGTTATGGTAATAATTATTTTTCAATAAATATTTTATAAAAGAATCTATGGTACACTTTAATATTAAACTGTAACACACCTGAACATGATTTGATTGCAGACACTCCCGAACACTGCCAATACAAGTACTGAGTAGACCATGATGTATCCCCACAAAATTAAATAAGCTACGTTACAATTAATTATAGCTAATATAGGAACAAGCAAAATAATATCAAACCAATATATTTACATAATTTGGAAACATGTAAAAAATTTAGTTTCAAAACTGTGTGTGTCAAAAAGTGACTCTGGTTCCAGAGTATTTATATCAGCACTATTTGTGGTTGCAAGCTGTTTTTCATGTCTTCCTGGATACACTTTTACTTCCCCTTTGAAATTCAAGTGAAAATAAAATTTCAGCAATGCTTTCTTTTCCTTACAACTGAAATCATTTTCCTATTCATCTATCCAGCAGTTTCTTTTTTTACAACCAGCCTCTAATGAACTACATTTCATGCTTATTCATTTTTACTTCTACATTTCATGTTTATTCAATTTTACTTCTACTTGCTTCTTCCTTTCGATATGTATTGTTTTTTAACCTATGGACTATAAACATAAATAAATACACATAAAGAGAGGAGCATTTTATAGAATTTATGTTCAGAGGGACTATGAGACACTAGAAATTCTAATTTTTGGAATATGTAAAGCACAATGCTTTTACTTAAGAAAGAATGAAATCCAACTCAATATACATTTTCATACTAAATGCAAGCTTAAGAAAATTTTGCTTGTGGGCTTTCAAAAACAAAGCACGTGAGTACATATGAGGTATAAAATCTCAGAGAAAAAATATTGGTCCCAAGTCAAAATCAAGTCAACAATATAGCACATACAGCTACTTCCGAATGAAATTCACAATAAGATAACTTTAAAATATTTCTCTCTCCAGGATTTTGTCTAATCATGTACCCTGTGGATGCAGTAACATACAATGTGATTTACTCTCCATAGCATGAAATGAGTACACAGTCTTATTTGTATTTCCTGTCATAAATATCAAAGTGGAATATTACTTGTGGTTCTAACACATCAGCCATTTATTTGAAAATATAAGATTAAACCTGTACAACACATCCCTGAATTTTTCTTTTTTCTAAGAATGAACAGATTCTGTTTTTACATGCCTTAAATAATGTTTCATTGAATTGAGTTTTATTTAGTACATATTATAGAAAACATATTATAATGATGCTTTATGATATTACAATAAAGCACTTTGCTACTTGGAAAGCTAAAGGTTTTCTCTGAATTCAAAGTAAACTCTGAGACATTGAAAGCTCACTCCTAAAACACATGTACATTTCAATAGGGACCTCCACCAGATAAGGCATTATTAATGCATGAAAAATCCTGTAAATAGTTCAGGTCAGAACTTTGAGATTCATTCTGTGATATTCAGTTTTAATCAGCTACAACTTCAGAAACATGTGATAAAACAACATTTAATCCCCAAATTGTGAATGTGATAAACACACAGTGAGCATTTCCAAAGAAGTTATTACATTCCCATTTTATTATTCTTACATGTAACATAAACAATTATTCTATCATTCCAAATGGACAGATTCACAAAAAAGATGAAATAAAAAAAGAAACTTTACTCCAGACTCAATAGTAATGGCAGAGATATTTCAAATTTCAGGTGGAATAACCTTATCACTCCATCAATGAAAATGATAAAAGACAGAGACATTCATTTCAGAACAAGTGTTGAAGAGATTCATATCAATCATTTCAACAAGCAGTTTGTTTTCATTTTATTCTATGTTTGTGTGTCAATTTTTTCTTCCAAGTGCAAGGATGAATCACAACTGTTGTTTCACAATTTAGAGCTCACTTCCTACTTTATTTATCACTGATAAAAAATCAATCAGAATGGGCAATGAAAGTTCATAGTGATTTAGAATATAAGATTTGCAAGAACTAACATAATGTAGATTTCACTCGGGTTCTCTTTTTTAATGTGAATTTTACCACCTTCTCTAGCTCTGTAGAATTGTCCCTTGTTTCCAATTTTATAAACATCTTCATATAGGCTGTGAACGTATCTCCTTAATCCCCATCTCCCACCAAATCTATATGATATATGAACAAATACCTTACCAATACTTTAGAATGTGGTTCTATTTGGAGTTAAGATTTTTTAAAAATTAATAAAAGTTAGCAGAAAAATTAAAGGGGGTTCTAATCCTATATGCTAGATATCACAATAGAAAGGAAGATTGACACATACAGGCACACAGAAAGTGTGACAGGAAAATATTTCTACATTCTGTTCAGTCATTGGGCATCAAGGAAAGTAGCGTCAGAAGAAACACACTACGAACACATTCATGAGAGACTCTCATTCTGGAACTATGGCCATGTACACTTATGTGTCTAATCTACCTGACTACTGGCATTCTGTTCTAGTGACCCTCGTAAATTAATGCAATGTTGCTTTATAGTGTCAATCACGGTCGCTGTCACTGTCATCCCGTTGCTCATTGATTTGCTCGAGCGGCCACAAGTAACGTCTCCATCATGAGACTTGCTGTTACTGTTCTTGGCATATTGGATACACCACGGGTAGCTTACCAGGCTCTGCAGTGTGGGTGAGATACTCTCAGTAGCTTGCCGGACTCTCTGAGAGGGGCAGAGTAATTGAACCCGGGTCGGTCATGTGCAAGGCAAATGCCCTGCCCACTATGCTATTGCTCCAGCCCATACTATCAATATAAGCTAAAAATTAGTTCATAAAGACACAATCCTTTTTGTTCAATGGTATACTAATCCATTTGATATAAAGTATACTGTTATATAGTACATTATATTAAAATACCATTTTTCATATCATATGTTAATATATATAATTTTATAATATTAATCTCCATTAATTATATCTTAAAAATTTATCTCAACTGTATTATGGAATTAGTTTGTGTTCTGATCAGGGATTAATGCCTGCTTAGTGTTACCAAGAGTAATCTCGCCTGCATGGCAAGCTCCCTGTGTGTGGCGTATTAGATATGCCAAAAACAGTAAGAACAAATCTCACAATGGAGACGTTACCGGTGCCTGCACAAGCAAATCAATGAACAACGGGATGACAGTGCTACCGTGCTAGAGTATTTTCATACCATATTATATTATGTCATTTTAGTGTAATTTTAATGTAAACTTTGCATTGAACTGCAGAAACTTAACAACAACTTATTGTGTTTGATAAGGATATTGGCTTTCTTCCCCATAGTAGATGCATTTCAAAAATTAAGATTATGAATAGATTACATATATACATATATGTATTCATATATGTATATGTATATATACACATATATATGCATGTGTGTGTATATATATATATACTGTCACTGTCATCCCGTTGCTCATCAATTTGCTCGAGCAGACACCAGTAATGTCTCTAGTGTAAGACTTGTTGTTACTGTTTTTGACATATCAAATATGCCACAGGTAGTAACTTGCCAGGCTTTGCCCTGCAGGCAAAATACTCTCGGTAGCTTGCCAGGCACTCCAAGAGGGGCGGGGGAATCAAACCCGGGTTGGCCGTGTGGAAGGCAAATGTCCTACCCCCTGTGCTACCGCTCATATACAATACCTAATTCTGTTTAGCGCCACACCCAGCTGTCCTCCAGGCTTACTTCTGGCTCTGCACTCAGGGGTCACTCTTGGTGATGGCCAGGTGGCCATATCAAGCGGTGGGACTGAGCCCAGGTTGATTGCATGCAAGGCCCACACGCCACCCACTTTACTGTCACTCTGGCCCCTGCCCTGGTGAACTTCGTGGAGACCCCTCCAATTAGTCACCTCCATATTTCTACCTAGAATATATGACTATGCTAGCTGAATGTGAGCGATGCATTAATTCTCATCAATATGACTGTTCAGTGAAGCAAAGTTACATAAACTCTTGCCTTTTTGGTAGTTTTGAGGTGCTGACCTCTCAGCTTGCTACCCTGAAAATAGGCGAAAACAACGTGTGACTGTGGTGTTGGTCTCTTCCTGATGAGGATAGTATGGGCTTGCTCCATTCTTCCTTGTCATAACACCCTCTGCTCTGGCTTGATCTCTAGGGCCCACCTCAAGTCCCGACATCAGTTCTCACTCTTCTTGAAGGAAAATTTTGGCCAATCTTTGTGGGATCAAAATGAAGTATCAATTTAGCACAGCCCTACATGTTTAGTTTCTAAAGTATTGATGCTTGTAAGAACTATATATTTGGGGGCCGGAGCGGTAGCACAGTGGGCAGGGCGTTTGCCTTGCACACGGCCACCCCGAGTTCAATCCCCTGTTTCCCATATGGTCCCCAAACACCGCCAGGAGTAATTCCTGAGTGCAGAGACAGGAGTAACCCCTGAGCATAGCTGAGTGTGACCCAAAATAGAAAAAAAGAAAAAATAATAATTTTTTAAATTTTTATCTTTTTTTTAATCTTTAGCCCACATATATTTGTGTGTTAAAGACATAGCACTGTGGGTGCTTGCCTTTCATACAACCCACCGAGTCCCTCAGGCCCCCCTGGAAGCCTATATGTTCCCGCCAAGCTTCCAGAAGTGATCCCTGAGCACACTGCCAGTAGTGGGGGTTGACCTTGGCGTGTGTGGCACAATAAAATAATCATGTATTTATAAACCAAGAATGTGTTCGCCACATTTGTTTAGGAGATGAAATATGTCACGCAAGACATGACTACGGCCAGGCAAAGTTGGAGTTACAGCGAAGTCCTCATGTTATTATGCAGAATTTCTGAGTGTTTGTACTAGCAGTCGCTTGCTTCATTAATGTTCTAAAAAGAACATAACCAGCTAGATTCATAAAATTAGCAATCATTAAAAATGTTCCCCAGTGTTCAGTCCACATGTTCTTTGACAAATTGTTGCAAATGACAAAATTCAGGAAGTGGCATCCTTGCTTTATTTTTCCCTCTAAGCTTCCTTGTGCACTTACAGAATACTCCAATTCAGCAATGTTTCTCTCTCGTCAAAGCATATTCTGGGCAAAGGGAGGTAACAGAACGGCAGGAAGGGAGCCACTGCTCTGTGGTTAGTAACCTCATTGGTGAGAAAACCCTAAGTGTGTCTTTTCTCAAAATATTTTTACTCATGCCTCACAAAACAGGATGAAAAATATTTATCTGCGTCAGGATGTAGCAGCCAGTGTTTCTGGCTATGGATGCCATGGTATTGTCTGTGTGGGCTCTTCCTATCAGACTGAAGTTGTTGAACCCCACAGGTGGCTTATGTGAGACTGAGGAGAAAGACTTTCTTCCAACCCCCTCTGCCTCCCTGGGCCCGATAGGGAGGTGAGGGCTGATAAAGACTGGAAAGTGAGTCAAAGCCTTATTACACAGGGCTGAAAGGTTCTTTCTTTGTCTTCCTCACAGAAAGGAATTTCAGGAGTAGACAAGCAGTGAAGTAGAACAGATTTTATTTAAGAGTCTTTTAGGAAGGGGAAAGGAGAGAGGAAAAGAGAGTGAGAGAGAGAGAGAGAGAGAGAGAGAGAGAAAGGAGCTCAAGAGAGAAAGCAGTCTTCTCCAAAGACAGAGAGCTGAGAGAGAGAGAGAGAGAGAGAGAGAGAGAGAGAGAGAGAGAGAGAATGCAGGCTTCTCCAAAGGCAGAGAGCTGAGAGAAAGAGAGAGAGAGAGAGAGGGAGAGAGACAGAGAGAGACAGAGAGAGAGAATACAGGCTTCTCCAAAGGCGGAGAGAGCCCCCCCCCCCCACAGCCCAGCATTGGGTAAGAAAGCATGAATTACACAACTCAAGAGGAGAGATGTGGGCACCACATGTGTTCTGCCACGCGGGCACAAGCAGCACATGTGGGCTGGCAGCATACGTGTGCGCTTCCCTTATTCCAGTTGGCCTTTACAGAGTTTTCCCAAGCAGCTCCTAAGTGAGGCTTCTACCTATGTAAGAATCCATTGCCAGGGAGGTTCAAGCAGGCAGAGATGGGAGTGGTCCATGGTCCCCTTTGAAGTTCTTTTTCTGGCCTTTTGTTCCTGCTGGAGCTTCTCTGGGGGCTGGGGGAGGGGAGCATTCAGCCTTCTCTGGGTCTGTTACTGGCACCAGGAAGATCTTATCAGGCCTAGACCTTAAATCTTGCAGCTTCAGGGCTCTTGGATTTATTCCTTCTCACAAATTCAATTGCCTGGGCACCCTCCCCTGAATACTTGCCTACATTAATACTTTATTCGTCTTAAACTCAAACAAACAAATTTTGGTGTTATTTTTGAGCAGATGTTGGAAAACTCCACAGGAAAATAAACTCTTATAAGTAATTTATTGTAAGGTGAATTTTGGTTTATGACTTGTAAAATGGGAATAAAAAATAATTTGATCTTTTGAATTATTTAATTGAGAAAGTCACATTTTGTGATTTTTTTTGTACTACTAAAAGAATAAGCATGAAACATTCCATTGTAATTTCAGTGTAAAAGCAAAAAAGTGGAGCTATTTGAGCTATTTATGGTGAGTTCAGAAAGAATCAGCAGAGGAGAAGCAGATTGCCAGTAGTCACCAGGCTGAGTGGGTAAAACAGCGGTATTTATCCATTGCATTCCTAGATGTCCTTCAGCTTCATTATAGTCACCCAGAGTGCTAAATGTACATATGATTAAAAAAATAGCCATTTTAATACCATAATTAACATTGTATAGTTAATTGTTTTTAGGTTTGATTGGGGGGGGTGGTTTTTGGGTTATATCAAGAAATTCTCAGTACATAACTCCTGTCTCTGAGGTCAGAGATCACTCCTAGCAGGGCTGGGATCCACATGGGATGCTGGGGATTAAACTCTTGCTGTTAGGACCCACTTAGCCGGAGAACTACCATGACAGGCTTTGTGGCCCTCTCAGTGACTTAGGCCTCTTCCAGAAACAAGAAAAGCAGAAAAACCAAATGCTTTTTGACAAAGATTACATCCATAGAGGTAGGGTGTTTTCTTTGCACATGGCCGACCTGGGTTCGATTCCTCCGCCCCTCTCGGAATAGCCCAGCATGCTACCGAGAGTACTGCACCCACATGGCAGAGCCTGGCAAGCTCCCCGTGGCATATTGTATATGCCAAAAACAGTAACAATAAGTCTCACAGTGAGAGACGTTACTGGTGCCCGCTCAAACAAATCGATGAGCAACGGGATGACAGTGACAGTGACAGTGATTGCAATTTCTCCCTCTGACTCATTTCACTCAGCATGATACTCTCAATGGCCAACCATTTTATAAGCAAATTATTAAAAAAAATAAAATACAGTATGAAACTAATACCCAAGGGCAGTAGAAGTGCAGGTGGAGGGCTGATCAAATGCCACAGGTGTTTATGGGGCCTGGGGCAGAGGCCACGAGGACAGAGAAGGAACTACTATGATAGTGACGGTTGAAAACTATCACTCTGGAGAACTGAGTATTGAAGGGAGATAAAGGGATCCATGATAACCTTTTAGTATCGGTATTATAAGCCATAATGTCTATGGGGGAAGGAGAGAGAAAGAGAGAGAGAGAGAGAGTACTATGTACTATGCAGCTGTTAGGAGAGATGAAGTCATGAAATTTGCTTATAAATAGATAGACATAGAGAGTATCATGCTAAGTGAAATGAGTCAGAAAGAGAGGGACAGACATAGAAGGACTGCACTCATTTGTGGAGTATAGAATAACATCACATGAGGCTAACACCCAAGGACAGTAGATACAAAGGCCTAGAGGATTGCCCCATAGCTGGAATCCTGCTTCATGAGTGGAGGGGAGAAGGCAGATGGAATAGAGAAGGGATCACTAAGAAAATGATGGCTGGAGGAACCAGTTGGGATGGGAGATGTGTGCCGAAAGTAGATAATGGACCAAACATGATGACCTCTCAGTGTCTGTGTTGCAAGCTATAATGCCCAAAAGTAGAGAGAGAGTATGGGGAATATTGTCTGCCATAGAGGCAGGGGGAGGGTGGGAAAGGGAGGGGTACACCCGGGATATTGGTGGTGGGGAATGTGCACTGGTGGAGGGATGGGTGTTTGATCATTGTGAGATTGTAACCCAAACGTGAAAGCTTGTAACTATCTCACGGTGATTCAATTAAATAAAAGAGAGAGAAAGAGAGAGAGAGAGAGGAGAATATAACATGCTCAAAAGAAAATGCAGGGTTCTCCAGTTCATAATCCAGTGTTTAAGCATGAAAAAATGAAAGGGAGACTTCAAGAGAGTGAGAGAGAGAGAGAGAGAGAGAGAGAGAGAGAGAGAGAGAGAGAAGTGTCGGCTGCGGGGATGGGGGGCAGCAGGAGGAAACTGGGGCCTGGGGACACTGGTGGTAGGAATTATACAGTGCACAGGAGTGGGGGTTGGAGCACTGGATAACTAAAACTCATCATGAACAGCTTTATAACTGTGTATCTTATGGTAATTCAACAAAAAATAATAAAAGTTTTAATGGGGAAAAGAAATAAAAATAAACAAAAAATAATTAAATGAGTTCTTATATAAATAAATTTCTTATTGGGGAAGCAGCTAACATAGTGAAACTGGACCAAAGATATAGCCCAGCAGTCAGAAACTCGCCTTACGTTCCTACGAGCATGTTTGACGCTGGCATCCTGCATGGTACCAGCTCCCCGCAGGGACTGATGCCTGGAGCAGAATCAGAAGGCCCTGAGCAGAGTCAGCTGTGACCAAATGAGTCAAGCAAAGAGCAGTAAAGCCAATATCTTAATCTTTGCCAGACAGTTGTTATGTTTTCCAATGGGGATAATATTTGCATTTAATTTCATAAATAATGTAAGTGAAGAGAATCTACAAACTGAAGTGAAAATTTGAAAATCAGTGAAGGTGAGCAAATCAAAGTGAGTGAGCATACAGAAAATCAGATTAAAAATTTTAAATATGCACAAATGATATGCAATTCATCTATAATACAATCAATCAAAGTTTTGATAAAGAATCTATGGAACTTCTACTTAATGGGATGCTACTCTGTAGTTTACAAAGACAGGCCATTTGGAGCACAGTGGATGGAGCTTGATGTGACTGTACCATGTAAAATAAAGAAGTCTAAGACAAACGCTGGAATGTGTTACTTATTTGATATAGAAGAAACAAATATAAGACAAACAAAAAAAACTGACAAAAATCTAACAAATATAACTCTTGAGATCTTTACTGGAAGGGAAATTGGGTGGATATGAGAAATGAGTGAACAGTTGATTTTGTGATGATTTTGTGATGGGATGTCATTGAAGTTTTGTAGTGAATTTGGTGTTAAACTATCCCCTAAACCTCTATTATATTATAAACTAAAGGTGAGCCCAGTAAAGGGGAAACATAAATAAAATGTTTTACTCTTTTTTTTTAATTGTGTAGGAATTCAGAGAGTTGCACAGGAATAAGGAACAAGACTTGAATGCACCTAATCACAGTTTGGTCCCCAGCACCACCTTGTTCCCCCAAATTTTCAACCTACAACCTCAGCACCCCACTCCTACCATCGAAGACCCTCAGAAGCATGAAATGGTCTTCAGGTCATTCCACTCACCCCGTTGTTTTGCAGACTGAGATTTGTCAGGTGAGATCCTTAGGCCACTGAGGAGACTCCCAATTTTAAATAAATAAATAAATAAATACATATTTTAACTAAGATAATTCAGAAACTTATGTTAATAAGCACTCTGTTAACTTATAAAATTTCCAGTGATCTGTTGGTCATATCAAAGTCTGCATAATCTGCCCTGGTACAAGGAAATTTCTAAAGCAAAAGTTGGCCAATTTCATTGTCAAGAGTCAGAGTAAATATTTTAGGATTCTCTGGCTTAGCAATCTATGCTACAGGTACACCACTGTGCTGTTTTTCTGTGAATATATAGATATTGCAAAAATAGATATGAATGGAAGTTTTTTAATAGATCTTGACTCAAAAAATTCTAGATACCTGGTGGCAATCAAGCCAGAGGCTGTTGATCTCTGATGATTTTGCATTAACTAGGGCCTCTTTCTAAGTCACATGCTGAGTCTATCAAACTGTTTTATATAATAGGCTTATATATTCACAACAGCATAATTTGCTGAATTGTAACCAGGGATCTATGTAACTCTCCTTAAAACACTGAAAATAGCAAACATCTCAGTCACATATTCACAATTATATTATCCCCAGCAATACCTTATGAGAAAATTGGTTTCATTCAATTTCAAATAAATTAGATAATGAATATGTCGATATTTATTTACTGATTCACTTGTCTAGCTAGATAGTTACATATTTATAATTATTTCTCAATCGTTTTTAAAACTTCTCAATGTATACTTCAACTCTCCAACCTCATTTTAATTATGGATAAATTTATTTGTTATTAAAAAAAGTTTTATTTGTCCTTTACCCGATAGT
Source organism: Sorex araneus (assembly GCF_027595985.1). Taxonomy (NCBI): domain Eukaryota; kingdom Metazoa; phylum Chordata; class Mammalia; order Eulipotyphla; family Soricidae; genus Sorex; species Sorex araneus. Next base: position 104,815,390 of record NC_073302.1, read on the forward strand.
AAACAAGCAAGCCTTCATTTAACTAGGTTTTTTTTTTTTTTTTGAGGAAAAGAGTAATCTCCTCAGCTGTTTGTGGACCCAGGGGACAGATGTGCAATACAGACAAGTGACAGAAGTCCAGTGGTTCAATGCTCAGCCAGGAGGTGCTTGGGTACCATGATGCACTATGGATTTAAAAAGTAGGGCATGTTTTCTACCCCATTGGGATTATTTCTTATCCCTGACTCTTTAGTGTATATGGAAATGTAGCTCAATATAGATTAAAATCTTATGTAAATTCAGCTCAATATCGATTAAAGTCTAATTTTCAGAGCAAATTTCTGAGATATTTGATATCCGCTACAAAACTTTTGAGAGAATTTTGGTGGGAATTCATTGACACTACGAGAATGAATTAAAGAGTGATGCCACTGAATAACTCTTTTATTTTAATGGAAACTGTTGTCAGAAAATCCACTGAGGTAAATTGACAACATAAATCGGATACTCAGTATATTTAATCAAGATTCACTCCGGACTATGTGGTTTATTGCATTTATATTCATATTTGAAACCCTTTGGAATTTTAAAATTGTATGATATACATATTTTATATCTATTGTTCCCATAATAATCTAAAGTAACCAAAGCATTTTTATAATCCAACTTTTTATCAACTCTAATTAGTTTTTGTGGATTTGAAAATTTTAAGTCTAGAAATTAGAGAACCAATTACTCGCATATTCTAAAATTCATCACTGCTGAATTTAAGTCTGATTTAATTCCACCACAATCTTAATCTGCTTCTGTGCTTACCTGAAGAAAATTTGTAAGATTATTAAAATGATACAACTGACATTGCAGAGTTATTTCAATTGCATCCATTTCAAACTTCATCTGTCTTTTATCTTCGAAGGCAATGCTACATAGTTGGAAGAGAGATTGTTAAAGGTGTCACCTAAAATATACCATTAATTAAAATAAAATAGTTGATGTGGCTCATTTATAAGATATAATGCATGTTACACTACATAAGGTACTGTATCCTTCATTACTAGTCATACCAGTAGTATTATATGTTTGGGGACTTATCTGGCAGTGTTCAGGACTTAGTCCTGGCTCTATAATCAGGATCACTCTTAGCAACAATCAGGGACCCCACAAGCTGCTGGAGACTCTAAACCAGGTCAGTTGAGTATAAGTCAAACACACCCAAGACAAGTCAAACTCTAGCCTTGCTTGATTCTTACTGCCCACAATATACTCTGTCCCACATTCAACAAGGATTTCTTTCAAGACTTGAAATATAACTGTGATAAACAGTAAAGTGAAAAGTCAGAAGTAAAATGAGTAATTCGCCCTCCCCATTGTAATTCAAGTAATTCAAGTAATTCAAGCATTGACATAAAAGTTATCTCATACAACTTTAAAAATCACAGAAGCTGTATGCCATGCATATCATAAATTTAAAACATTGATAAAAGAGCTAAGATTCATTTTTGCTCCAGATATTTTATAGCAGACATATGCATTGGAATTATAGATACATACTGATAAATTAATACTTAACTACAAATTGTTTATTTAGTGTTGAACATCAGTGCAAAATTTTGAATGTGACTTTAAGTTTGAAAACAAACAATTTTACTTAGTGATCTGAAATAGTAAGAAGAAAGAAAGAGAAGTATAAAGGAAATAAAAATTCCATAGAAAAATAGCTACAGGAAATGCAACAAAATGTTAAAAAGAACCCCCTGAAAACATGATATAGTGGCAGTTAACAGTAGCATCTTTTGTAATTTTTTATGCATTTCTTAAAACTGTTTTACTTAAAATGTAAAAAATACATATTTCAACTCTCAATATTACTAATATTCTCATTCAAAGTAAGCTCAGGGGGCTGGAGCGATAGTACAGTGGGTAGGGCGTTTGCCTTCTATGCGGTTGACTGGGTTCGATTCCCAGCATCCCATATGGTCCCCTGAGCACCACCAGGAGTAATTCCTGAGTGCAGAGCCAAGAGTAACCCCTGTGCATTGCCGGGTGTGATCCAAAAAGAAAAAAAAAAGTAAGCTCAGGAGCTATATCCATGGGACAGAACCCATGTATGTTCCGTGTTGAAGTTCTAGTTTGGATCTCCTGGGCTCCTGAGCACTTCCAGGGTAAGCCCACAAACTCTGAACTACATGTATCCCCTAAGCACTAAGATTTAGGATTTTGTATAATCTATCCATTACTTCCTACAGACCGTGAGTCTGAGGAGTCTGCTTCAAATGCCTTCCTTCCCTTTAAAAGTGTGAGATCAGAGGCCAGGTGTCTGTGTACCAACAGTTCCCTAGAACAAATTAATAATCTTATTTTCTTAGGAGAAAAGTCATAGTTGCCAAAAATGAGTAATATTTTTGTCACTAAATTTCCTTGTCAGAGGCAGATAGAAGCAGTCCTTACTTTCCTTATAGAAACTAAATACGTTTGGTTTGTTTCCTTTCGTTTTGTTTTGTATTCTTCTGGTTGTTTGCCATAAATTTAAAGGAAAATAATGACTGCTTGCTTGTTGTATTGATTTTATGACCTTGAAGGTATTTTTAATCTTGGGAAAAAGTAAACCTTTATTACCAAGTTGTCACCTTCATAGCAAATAATTCTAAGTTATGGGATTTCATTAGGAAAGGACACCATCCCCTTCCAATAATATGGCGTTGTTAAATGCACGTAATCTGCTGATCTCTAATTCCCTGAAAGGAGCGCACTTAGGGACTCTATTTATATTAAATCATATTTGGGGGTTATTTATTTCAAATTAATATTGACTTATAGGCATGCATTGAAGAAAAAAATGACCTAATGATGATTCGCATCTTAACATAGACAAAGAACAGAGACAGTGGGAACAAAAGGAAAGCACAAAGTTATATAAGGAAGGTGTTAAAGGATAGTGTCAAATAGCTGAGCCAAGGAATACTTTCTGATTTACATGTTATAAAACATCAGCAACAATAGGCCTCATTCCCCTGACCCTGAAAAATCCTCCAATCGTTGGGAAAGACGAGTAAATCTCAAGGCTGAGTGTAATAGAGACTTTACTGGTGCCCGCTCAAGTAAATCGATGAACAACGGGATGACAGTGATACAGTGATAAAACACCAGTGCTCTGGAAAAGCTGCTCATAATTTCATCTTAGGCTGTCTTTGACGTAAACAAGAAGTCTTGTTCAAGATTGAACAGTACTCCGTTTGAGCAATTATGTCTTGGATTCCGGGTGACATAAGCCCTAGATGCTTTTTATCCATGTCTGAAAAACTGTGAGTAGAAGAAAAGTTCTAACTCAACTATGTCACGGTGGCATGAATCTCTCAATACTTTCTTCACTGTAAAAGGTTCCGAGTCAAATGTGTGTGTTTGTGTGTGTGTTTGTGTGTGTGTGTGTGTGCCCCTATAAAGGAGAGTCTCCCTCTCTCCAAATAGACCCTCACCAGCTAATTTTCTGGAGCACGAAAGTGAGCTCAGTTCTGGCAGTGAGCCTGGAGAGAGCATTAGATCTCACAGTTCATGGTGTCAGACCCACAACACTCCCCCAACCTCCACACATGATTCAGGCACCAGTAGCAAATCCAGGTGTCCTCCTGTCCTTCTTCTTCTTCTCCTTTTTCTTTTTTTTGCTTTTTGGGTCACACCTGGCGATGCGCGGGGGTTACTGCTGCTTTTGTACTCAGGAATTACTCCTGGTGGTGCTCAGGGGACCTATGGGATGCTGGGAATCGAACTTCGGTCAGCCGCGTGCAAGGCAAACGCCCTACCTGCTGTGCTATCACTCCAGCCCTCTCCTGTCTTTCTGACTGACCGACTGGACTGGGGATTTGAGTGTAAAATTATCCCTTCCTTGGGTTTAATTTTCTAGAGTGTCTTGAAAATCTAAGAGAACTCTTATTTAACGTATTATTAATATAAGGTTAAAGGAGAACATCTGGAAGGAAGAACTAAGAGGAAGCATTTAAAAAGACATGAGCTGCCACCGCTCCCAGTGTGCCCTACCTATGTACAACCACTTACACCCCCACAAACTAACCTGGATGCTTTCTAGACCTCATTAAGCTGGAATTTAAAAGAAAACACTCCATTTTCACTATTTTTCTCTGTCCCTTCACTTTGTTGATTTTGCTGCAATGTGGCTAAGAATCACACACCTGGTTGAGGTGAGTCAGAAGTTGTACACGTGGCGAGACTCTGAGGTTCATGCGTGCAGGGATCCCACTCAAAGTGTCCTGGGAAGGTATTTACAGTTCATGCATGCAGGCCAGTACTCCGCCTCTGAGCCACAGCCCTAGGCCCCATTACTGAGTTTCTAGAAGTTTTATTATATAGATAGGCACGTAGAGTCATGAACTTCTTTTCACGATATTGTGTAGGGTATTGTGGATGGTCAGTCTTAATCCAGCACCACCCTGAGTTATCTCATTTGAACACTAGACAATTCTGTCAGGATATGTCAAGAGAGCTTTGTGCCAGGGATCAAGAGAAAAATTATATATATGTTTTTGTTATCTTCCATTTTCCCTCATAGAAAATGACTACATCGGGGCTGGAGTGATAGCACAGTGGGTAGAGCATTTGCCTTGCATGTGGCCAACCCGGGTTCGAATCCCAGCATCCCATATGGTCCCCTGAGCACCGCCAGGAGTAATTCCTGAGTGCATGAGCCAGGAGTAACTCCTGTGCATCGCTGGGTGTGACCCAAAAAGCAAAAAAAAAAAAGAAAGAAAGAAAGAAAATTACTACATCTTAGAAAGGCTGGAATTCTTTCCTCTCATCATGCAAAATTTAGAATTGTATATTGCTTTTTTCCTCTCTTTATCTGAGTTTGGAGAATAATGTCATAGTTATAGACCATGATGCCAAACAATATACTTCCAGATGACTCAATTAAGTCTCAATTAATGGCTAATCATTGTCACTTGTCACTTGTCATCTCGTTGATCTTCAATTTGCTCGAGCGGGCGCCAGTAAAAACTGATCATTGGAAGAGTAAATTTCAGCCTCTACTTACCCAAATCGGCTATAGTCAAATGGTCAGACATCGGGTCTAATTTGTGAGAATCAATACTTGATTAGAAGCTCCAATAAGTGTTCCTACATTTCAGGTGGATAGAAATACATTTAGGAGCTGCCATCCTCGAACACCCAAACATTGTGGAGGGGATTTACAGATGAACTTAACAGGGACATCATTGTGGCTATATTTGAGGCTATTATAGTTAGTGCATCTCAGTGGACTGGCCTCTATCCTCTTATCACTCACAGGGAAGGCTTGGAAATAGGAATAGAATACAGATAACAAATCACAGAGCTTTTCAATAATATGTCATATAAATGAAGAGTGTCTATTGTTATATCGCCAGACTGAAGTGATAGCACAGCAGGTGGGGTGTTTACCTTGCACGCAGCCGATGCGGGTTTGATTCTTCTGTCCCTCTTGGAGAACCCAGCAAGCTACCAAGAGTATCCTGCCCACACAGCAGAGCCTGGCAAGCAACCCATGGTGTATTCGATATGCCAAAAACAGTAACAACAAGTCTCACAATGGAGACATTACTGGTCCTCGTTTAAGCAAATTGATGAACAATGGGACGACAGTGCTACAGCTCAATTATTATGTCACATGTGTCCTTTGAAGCAATACTGATTTATTAGTTTCCAGGCAACAAAATCACAAATTTTAGTTAGACAAACTGCATGCCACTAAAGAATATAATAGAATTGTTAAAGATGAGAAAGTCAAATTTTAATTGTTAAAACAAAAACAAAGTGTGAACAAGAGCTTTAATACCTAACATCAAATGCAGTAGAGTTGCAAACCTGTACTGAAATGTAGCTCAAATAACATAATTCTACTAACATTTTCCTAACAGAAAAAGGGTTGGGGTGGGTGTTGACATATTTTAAACTAATTCTACACAAAATGGCTTCTAATTGTGCATTAATGTTTGGGGGAAGTACTTTCTATTAACCAATTTCTGGAAAAACATAATTGAATAATTATTTTGTGAAGAAGAAGACAGGGCTATTTGTGTATAAAACAAAAAAAGAACCAACAGGGTTCTTGGTCTTGGTTCTGCTATAAGGATAAAATTGTACATTCATGTGTAAGTTTATTTATTGTATATTCATGTGTAAATTTAATCTCATACCCATTGTTGATATACAGGAAAATATTTTGAGGCATTTATATTCCTGGAAGACTCAATAAGTTTTAAAAGTAATTGTGACTATATTAGGATATTATAATCTGTATACTAGGCAAATGTGCTATCTTTCATGAAAACACTCTGATTAAACAAATTAACCAAATTATCCTATTCTGTCCTAGAAGTTTTACATATAAATTTTATTCTGCTTGTGAATTCAATATAACTGGACTATATTTACAGCATCACTGTATCACTGTATCACTGTCATCCCATTGATCATCGATTTGCTCAAGAGGGCACCAGTAACTTCTCCATTCATCCTAGCCCTGAGATTTTAGCAGCTTCTCTTTACTCGTTCTTCCTAGCAGTGCTGTATTATTTGATATGCCAAATATAGTAACAATGATGGGTCTAATTCCCCTTACCCTGAAAGAGCCTTCAATGTGGCAATATTTACAGCATCAATTATAATGGTGGACATGGAGCTATGTACAGTATGGTGTGTTCATGGTATGTGTAGACAGTACACATGTGCAAATATGCAGAATTTGTGTGTATGAATGCCACAGATTTGAAATTAATAAATAACATGAGGTGGAAAATGCTATTCAATTTCTTCATTCTATATATCCTAAACCTTTATCTGATACATACATATTTAATGTATAAGTTAACAATGTATTTGAGCATTTGCATATTAGTAAAAGATAGGAAATTGTGCCATTATTTAAGTTCTATTTGTAAAGAAATACTATGAGTGTAATTTAACAAAGTGCAGCATTTTTAATTAATCATGAACACTTGCAATTAAACATGCATGTAAAGACACAATGATTTAAAGCAAAAGATAAAATGCAGCTGGGGATATTATCTCTTCTCTCTGATACTTAATATTTTGTTGATGTGTTTTGTTTTGGTGCCATACGTGGCATCCTCAGGCTCTCTTGTGGCTCACTTTATAGGGATCTCTCATGGAGTGTTCGGAGCATGGCCATGTGTAAGGAAAGTGCCTTCTTACCTCTTCTATCTCTCTGGACCCTCTGACATGTGATATTTTTGCCCAGATTTGCCATATCTCTTTACTTCAATATTTTTTATGAAAATTGGAAGAGATCCAGGAAACACTACAAATAAAGATTGAATGGACAAAGATGAAAGACAGATGAAAGACCCCTTTGTTGGGTTGGAGCGATAGCATAGCAGGTAGGGCGTTTGCCTTGCATGTAGCAGGACACAGGTTCGATTCCAGCATCCCATATGGTTCCTCAAGCATCACCAGGAGTAATTGCTGAGTGCAGAGCCAGGAGTAACCCCTGAGTATGGCTTATGTAACTAAAAAAAGGAAAACAAATAGTACCCTTTTGTTGTTCTGATGTTTTATAACAGTTTTCTCTAACTCATATCAAAATAGATAATTTTATATTATAATTATAATTCACAGAGGAGTGATAGCACTGTGGGTAGGGCATTTGCCTTGATGTGGCCATCTCAGGTTTCATTTCTTCCATGGAGAGTCTGGCAAGCTACTGAGAGTATCTCGCCCACACGGCAGAGCCTGGCAAGCTACCCATGGCTTATTCGATATGACAAAAACAGTCACAACAAGTCTCTCAATGGAGATGTTATTAGTGCCCGCTCAAGCAAATTGATGAACAATGGGACAACAGTGATACAGAGATATAGAATTATAATTTAAAACTACTGGAAAGGAATATAAATAAACATATTTTTTTCCAAATTTCATGTTGTATATTTTGCTTTGATGCATATTTTATAAGTTTAGGAAGCTGTAATGGTTTATTGTAAAAAACAAAAGCACGCCGAGGGGCGTGTGCACTCGTGGGCTCTCCGGGCAGCTCTGTCTCACCACCCAAGTTCAGTGCTCTGGAACTGCTGTGTATCGGCTGGATCAGGATGGCCGTTGGCCAAGGACAGGCGAAGGAAGAACGAGGACCAAGCTGGTTGCTGATTAGTTACCATTTATTCAATCTTCCATCTTTCTCATCTCCCACACTCCCAACTCCAGCCTCTCTCTGGATCTACCGCTGCGCCTACTCTAGTCGCTCCTCCTACTTGTCTCTCCCACCTTGCCCTCTAGGCTACACCCAGCCAGGTAGCAAAATCAACATAAGAAAGCCCTTCCTAAGCAGGGCATTCCAAAGCCCTTCCTGACTCTTAAGGGTTTTTTTTTCCTTTCCTTAGTCCAAACACTTATTAACATCTTAATACTAGTTATTTTTGTCTGGGCATAGCAAGAGATACATTGAGGCTTGCAAGGCAGCTCTCCTGGCAACATCTTGCCACAGACTCAGACCACAGCACTCAGGCCAGATTAATCACTCCTAACCCTAGCAGGGTCCAAATCCAGTTATCACTGTTTGGATCATGACAACATTTGTCCATGATCAAGCTCTTAACTTATAGTTAAGCATTAGGCACTTTGGCCAGGCCCATCTCGATGCCAGGGTAGCACACAACTCACCACTTGCCCTGGGTCCGTCTCGTCCCTCGTCGGGACCCTGCTTTTGGGGGTGCTAGGAAGTAAGGGCAGCTGAGGCTTAGGTTGAGAGAACAGATGCCCAGGAGGAAAATATCATGTAGAGTCAAATGACTCCCAGGTTACAAAAGCATAGCATTTGCTAAGTCTTCCTGTGTCCATACAAAAAGGAGATGGCTCTGAATAAACTATGCAAAGGACTCAAGGAGAAGAGAAAAACAATGTTTACAAGTCAACAGAACACTAAGAAAGAAGCTACAAATAAACACAGAGGAATGGGAGCACTGTGATGGAAGTAACCCAATAAACCTAAACTACCTGAGGCTATGTTATCCTACAGTTTATAATTTTATTTATCATTAATCTCAACCTTAGAAAAGAGTAGTGATTATTGTTTCATTTTTGCATCAGAATGCTCTTGAAGTTCTTTAAAGAATGAAGAATGAAGATGCATGCAGTCAAATCTTAACTAATATAGTGATTCAGATGGTCTTGGATTGTCCTGGGAACATATATATCAGAGAAGATTATAAGAAATACATTTAGGTAATGAGCATCCTCTCTAAGACACACATCTCTTGCTAGCAGTGCCTGCATTTCTATTTCTTCCATTTCAGTGCTAACTGGGAGATGTAAATATACTTATGATGCTAGCACAACTCTGAAAGTGGTGTGCTGAGAAATCCTTGGTGTTCTGGGAATTGCAACAAGAACTATCAGACAGGAAAAGCAGATCTTCTGGGTCCTTCACATATGTGATGGCACTAGGGATTGAATTTAGGCTCTCAGAGAAGAAGCTTATCAGAATCCTTCAAATAGCAGTATGTCTCAATATTCCTTTGTAGTGCTGATGCTATTCTAGTGTGTGAAATACCTCATTTTATCTATTCACTGGTTTATGGACCTATGACCAGTTTCTACTTTTTGACTAACATAAATTATGTTATTACCAATACTTGAAGTTTTGTGATGAAATATTTTTATTCCCCTTCATTTATTTTTCACCTTCTGATATTTCTAAACAGTTTTCTAAAGTGTTCCTATCACTTTCTATTCCCACCATCAAAAGTACATCTTTTAATTTCTCCACATTCTTACAAAAATGTAGTATTTGCTTCTTTTTTTAAATCATCATGAGATACACAGTTACAAACTTGCTCATGATTAATTTTCAGTTATAAAATGTTCCAACACCCATACCTTTACCAGGTCGTATTTCCCACCACCGGTATCCCAATTTTCCCCCTGCCCCTACAGCCTAAGCTGAAAAGTCCCACAATCTACTGTCTGCAAGTCTGAGAGAAAAGCAGGTGGAGCACTTCAAAGAGTTAAGGACATAGAGGGTATAGATTCAAGTGCATGTATGAAGGCCGTGGAGCCAGGAGTGTATAGAGGGGGAAAGGTTAATGTGCCATTGAAGGCAGTCATGGAGAGAAAGGGATCAACATTTCCCCCACTTTTTTTTGCTCTGTTCTTATCCTTGATAGATTGAATTATGTCCATCTAAATGTGAGAGGACCATCTGCATTACTTAGCCTTCCACTATAAATGTGGATCTCCTCAGAAACACATCTCATGATCTGATCAAGCTGAAACATAAAACTATCAGAGATCTTTTTCTATAAAATTGTTGGCATTGGGGTCATTGGGAGAGGACGGTGGGTACACTGGTGATAGATGTGACATAGGATTTATGTGTAGGGAAAACCACAATGAAGAACACTGTAAATTACAGGAACTCAACTAATAAAAACTGGTTAGAAATTATTGGTGCTATGGACAACAGGTTAATAATATCACATCTTCAAAATATGTGTTTTTCAGTATGGAAAACAAGTAACACAAATGAGTCCATGTTTTAAATAAAATCCCCTTATTCCTGAATTATCTATTATTTGTGTTATTAGGCTCCACCTTTAAGGGGAATGATGTATGAAAACTCTTTCAATCAATTCACCAAGGGACAAAAATAATCTTTCTTGGCCTTCTTGTGTAAACACAGACCCTATAAGTGTCAGTCATAAGAAACTCAGGGTGACAATGTTGTAGTCTGAATTACTGAAGAACATTTACTGTACCCTAGTAAAAGTCCTATTGCTTAATTTATGGAGATCATTCTTAGCAAAATACTGACATATTTCTTAATAATAAACTTTCAATAAAGGGGACCAGAAGTACAGATTACGTGAATTAGTGAAAGATAGAAAGTAGGCTCCACTCTTATTTCACACTTGGACCAAGAGCTACATTTACCATTTGGGGTATCGGGCAGTTTTTCTTTGTTTGTGGTCATTTCCCTACAGTTCTGAGGTTTTGATCCTGATGCTGTGCTCAGGGACCCTCCTGGTGGTGGTCAGGGTACCATATGTAATGCTTGGGATCCAACCCTGGTGGACGGCATACAAGTAAAACACCTTGGCCACCTTGGTGCCCCTCTGGCCACTACTACAAGTAAAACACCTTACCCACTGTGGTGCCCCTCTGGCCACTACTACATTTAACAACTCAAAATAACTTTGCATTTAAACCCCAGAACTCCAGAAGGTAAAGTCGTTGTACAGTGTTGCTCGGAAGCTGTCATCTTTAGGGAGTTATACATTCATTTTTTCTTCATTCTATTAGCTAACTTCCTTCCACTGGGCACTCCTTTACTTAAACCTGCATATAAGTGATTCTGAGCTTGCACTGACAGTTAAAAGTTCCAGTATGTCTCACGTGTGCATGTGGGTGCTTGGATGGCTGGTTACCTGGCATCTCAATTTGACCTTAGGGCAGCAGAAGTGACTATACTCAAGATGGGAAATTAGAAAAGAAAACAAATTGTCCTACAGAGATGTCCTGGAAAAAAAATAATAAAAAATAAGGGCCAGGGGCACTTGTTGGGGGAGGGTGTGAAATGCTTTTATAATGTAGATTCAATTAATCCCCCATTTCAGAGATTATTGTTGCAATGTTCAGTATTAATTAGACCTTACAAGTAAGATAAGACTTGGAAGATGTTAAATCCTTAAGTTGTATTGAATGCATAGTAATGTAAGTTTTCTACACTTTTGAGGAAGTATATGATTCCCTTGGCAGATTTTATGCAAAACAACATTATTAAGATTATTTAAAGATTGAGTTTAATCAGCCTTAAGGTAAATAGTAATAAGTTATGAAACAGATTTTTTAATGCTGGGATGATATTCATTAGTTTATGACAAACAAAACTTGTTTATCATGTCTTTATATAATAAAGGAGAGACATGGTGTCTGATGCAATGGAAATTTATTAGTAGCTTGAACTTAAAAGAAATGGCTCAGGATGTTTTCCTTTCCATATATAGTATTTCATGCTGCTAATTTATAAGCAAATTACTTAGTATTATATAACTACAAAATGGTACCTTGAATGAACAATAAAGTTTAAATGTTTCTTATATTATCAATCATGGGTACCTTGGAATCAATATTCAATTCTATCTCTATGCATGTATTATATTATGCCTGTTTGAAGGATTATAGATAATTCTACTCTGAAAGTCTTGGTATGTCATTATGTAAGCTCTGTTTTAATCTCCAAATCACAGTAATCAAACTATTATCTAGACAAGTGTTTAGATAGTCAAATGCATAGCATTATTAATACAAATTATCCTCATTTCACTAACTATTGTATTTAAACGCATACTGAATTATTTTCTAAATGCTGGATGGATGTTTTCTCTTGTAACCACTCTGATAACACGTCACATTTCCATTTCAGTATGGATAGTATTTTCAGTGTCACAAAAAGTCCCTAATTCATTCATCTTTAATTCAAGAATAGAAAAATCAGCCCCAGTATGAGGCAACTGGAATTTATGATGTGAAGATAGACGAATTGCATCTCATCTTAAAATGGCATTGAACTCTATTCACCCTTACAAGTATCTCTACTAGCTCACAAACATAAGCCAATCCCATAATTCTTCCTTGACATCCAGGGGAATGAAATACAGCAATAACTATACAAAGGAGACAGCATCTGTTGCCTCTGTGCCAAGAAGCACATATTTAAAGCAACTCTCGTAGACTCCTCATCATGCCTCACAGGACTCTGGAATTTCAGGGCTGAGGATCTCCAGATACACTTTCCACCTTTCTCACCTTGTACTCCTGGTTACTTGTTCTTAAAACTTATGATTCTCCTCTGATTACTGCTTGCCTGGTAATTAACATCAATGATTTCCAATACTGCTGAATTTTGTACATGCATGCGTATAGAGAAATGGATTTCCAGATTAGAAATTCTGGTCAAAATGTCTATACACTTATAATTTTATTTTACTTTTGGTTCTGCGGCTACACCCTGTGGTGCTCAAGGTGTACCCCAATCTCTACTCTCAGGCGTCACACCTGTTAGGGTTTGTTGGACCATATAGCGTGATAGGGATTGAATCTTGGTGGGTCACTGTTAAAAATCACAAAGGGCGGTGCACACGTGGGAGGGGGGCACGCCATGTTATGTCCTGTTGTTCTGTTGTCCACTTGGGGCAGCTCTCTCTCGCCACGCACCGCTCACGTCCGTCCGGTGCTCCCAAGCCACTGTGTATGGACCGATGGGGACGGCTCCTCCTTGTGCCCTGCTTCTGTGTGTGCTGCTGTGCTCTCTTCTGTCTGTCTCTATCTCTGTCTCTGTAGTCTCTCCTCTGGTCTCTTCTGACCTCTCTCTGTCTCTGCTTCTGTGTCTTCTCTGTTCTTTTCCTGTGTCCTCTCATGTGTCTCCTTCTCTGTCTCTTCTGTCTTCTTCTTCTGTCTTCTTCTTCTGTCTCCCCTGTCTTCTGTCTTCTTCATCTGTCTTCTTCTTCTGTCTCCCCTCAGAGCCCCCCAGTCTTAGTTTACATAGCAAATTACATAGGGTGGTGACACAAAGGTGGGTTTAACATTAACAAATCAGCAAAGAAGGGTAAGACCATTTCTCGAGGAGATTAACAAAATCTCATCTAAGGATTTTGATGAGATTACTTAAGGATTTTGAGGAGATCCTCTCAAGGATAGGATTCAAACAAGGGTGTGTCAGGGTGTGTCTCTTTCTTCCTTCCTCACCTAGTAATCCGCTTAAATAGTTATAGCAAATTTACTTCTAATATTTCTAGCAATGTCATTCTGTATGAGCACAGTAAGAGATATAAACTTAAAGTTTGGTTCTTCCTGAGGACATTCACTATATATTTCAGACCACAGTCCTCTGGCCAGGTTATTCTTCCTAACCCCAGCAGGGTCCTAATCTCATCGTTACTTTTGGATCATGACAGCATTTGTCTATGACCATGCTCTCAACTCATAGTTGAGTATTGTGGCGCTTTGGCTTGGCCCATTTCGATGCCAGGGTAGCTCACAGTTTGCCCTGGGTCCATTCTATCCCTCACTGGGACCCTGCTTTTGGAGTGCTAGGAACTAAGGGCAACTGAGTTGAGAGAGCAGATGCCCAGGAGTAAATATTCTTGGAGTCAATCAGCTCCCAAGTTACAAAGCATAATATTAACTGTCTTCCTATGTCCATACAGAAAGGCCATTGCTCTAAGGTGAACTAAGTTCCCTGCAGCAAGGCTAAAAGGACAAACCCCATGTTATCCTACAGGTCATGTGCAAGGGAAATGCTCCACCTGCTGTACTATCTCTCCAGCTTCAACCTTCATAGTTTTATTACAAAATTCAAATTGTCTTGGGAAAAAATTATTCATCCACATGTTGAGATCCATAATACCATAGAATATTTCTTTCTTTCCCTGAAACCTGGCCAAGATGGTACTTTATTGAGCTCATCTTTGCAATATGATAGGTTATAATATGCATAATTTTATTAATTGAAGTAATTAATAAGGATCATTAGTATATTCTCACATTGGCGGTCATTTTGTCTGTTCGGTAAAAATTTATTTCTGTTACAGCATTTTTCCATGTTGAAGATAAAAATACCTTCAATCAGAAGTGATAATCCATCTGTTTTGGAATACAGTGTCCTATTCTCCCTCAGGAACCCCTGTTCATTTATTCCCCACTTACACATTTATTGCACCACAGTTAAGTCCAATAAAAAAAATTGGAACACTATCATAGTTAAAATTAAAGACATACCTTCATTTTAGTGTCTCTTTCTTTGCTGAGTCTTGCATAGTTCAAATTCTTATCATTGCCTGTGTTTTTATAACTGTGCTGTGCCTCTCTCTGGGGTCCTGAACAGTCTCAAAATCAGAAATGATGCAAGACAGCAATATGATGATGATACTAGAGATAATATTTTTAAAAAATTAATTTAAATGCCCCTACTCCTCTTGATTTCCAGTGGTATCATTTTTCATACTCAGAAGGCTATATTAGCTAACTATATAGGGAGGGTTGTATTGAGAGAGTAGTCAAACATTATTTTTTAAATGAAATTTCAAAATTACCTGAATAGCTTGAAAGAACATTTAGATCAATGCCTTTAGTTGTAGTAAGGTAGAGTAGAAAAATCTAGTATAAAAACAGGTGTAGTAGATTTCTTGTGTTGCAACTAGCTCCTGCTTTTAATATGGGTATGCAAAGAATCTCAGCATCAATCAAGACAATAACTTTTAATTAATTCCCATATCAAACCATAAACTGATTTCAGGTAAAACTTGGAGCAGGCTCTAACATGGAAATAAAAACTTCCCAAGAAAATGGAGGAATTTTTTTATACCTAATGTTGCAGGATATTTATCAGGGTAAAACACATGAGAAAATCATCTATTTCTAGGGAAAGTCAAAGGCAAGTAAAACAGAATTATCTGAATTATTTGAATATTGTTCAATTTGCTACATGGGGGTGTTGTATGATTGCCTACTGAATCTACCTCCATTGAAGCTTGTAGGAGAATGCAAATTATTGACTAATTAATTATTAGCAGGAGAAATCTGCATTACTTCTGGCAGACACCTTCACAGTCACTTACCACAATTAGTAACAGGAAACATGATGAGCTGATATCTTTATCAAGCTAGATTCTGGACAGGCAGCCTATTGGTAGGGTGGTCATGGAATGGACCTCATCCTCAAACACTGATAGTGAAGGCATTCTATTTGAAAAAAACATTTCCTTATAAAATATTATTATAGGGTAGCACTGTAGCACTGTCATCCCATTGTTCATCGATTTGCTTGAGTAGGCACCAGTAACGTCTCCATTGTGCGACTTGTTGTTACTGTTTTTGGCATATTGAATACGCCAGGGGTAGCTTGCCAGGCTCTGCCATGCGGGCGAGATACTCTTGGTAGCTTGCCAGGCTCTCCAAGTATACCCTATATTATGGCAGACCTTCAAACATCTGCCATTCGAACATCTGCCCTCTTATAGGGTATACTTTATATATTATATATATCATTTTATATATTACATATACTGTATATAGTAATTATATATGTGTTTTAGTTATATATGTGTGTTATATGTGTAGGAATCATATTTATGTATATATATGTTTATACATATGGAATTTCCATACCTGGCTATGTTCAGGAATTACTCCTAGTCCTATGCTTGAGTCAATCCTGGAGGTGCTCCAGAGACTCTACAAGATACAGGGGATCAAAGTGATATTGGCCACAGGCAAGGCGAATTCCTTAATCTCCTATGCTGCATGTCTGTCTCCAAACTGCATATTTAAATGAGGATTATGCACCCCCAAAACATAAGAGGTGTAGTATAACAGCATCAATAAAATAAAAAGAACTAATTCTGTCTTTAAAAGGATTTTAGAGCATCTATGTCACAGCTGAAGATAATTATTTTTATTTTCTACACCCTCCAAGAATGATAACAGAATTCCCTGATGTGGTCTTTTTTAAATGGTCCATATTGTAAAGAAAGGGGTAATATGAGGCACAAGACAGGAAGGAGTATTAGACTCACTAGTCTTGGCAACCGGAAGTCTGTACACCACATAATGCTAAGAGGAAAGTGCCAGGGAACTAGGAGACATGACTTATGGGAAGGTTTAGACTTGCCAGGCCAAGGCAGGAGAGAGCAGGGTGATGGGTTTAGGAATGGGTGGATTGAATCATTTTTATAATATCTAGCCTGTATGGTGGTCCCTGTTTGCTTGACACCTACCTCTTGGATGATCTATGTCTTTGGGAACTATAGAAAATGAATGAGGTGGGACTCTGATTTGGTTGGTTTTCATATCAAAATTATAATTGAGGCTGTCTCTGGGTGTTGTAGAAATTGGTTATCTATGGTGTCAGCCTCTCTCCAGCATAAAGGGGTTTTTGTTTTGTTTTGTTTTGTTTTGTCTTGTTTGGCTTTTTGGGTCACTCCTGGTGATGCTCAAGGGTCACTCATTGATCTGCATTCAGGAATTACTCCTGGTGGTGCTCAGGGGACTGTATGGTGATTCTGGGATTGAACCTGGGTCTGCCACATGCAAGATAAATGCCCTACCCGCTGTACTGTCACTCCTGCCCAAGGGTTTTTATTATTTTTTTATCCAAAACAGTTTAATACGTGAGAATACACACACATCGATGCTCACACACAATGCCTTCACGACCAGTGGCTCTTAGGAGATAGTACAGGACGCTTGGAGCTGGCCTTGCATGAGGTATATTATTGAAACAGCATTATGAATATTTCAGAAGCACTATGCTACTGGAAAGATGTTAAATATATAAAACCATTGTGCTAAATAAATTTATCTGTATGGCATATTTTAAGGAGTAGGTAATAGGAACAGAAAAAGAAATGTGTTTTTCAGATGCTTTGTGAAAAGTTCATTCCCAAGGGAGTTCAAAGGAACACACTGGGCTTATTAAACTAACTTGATCATGACTACAGCTATAAAACTACAATTATGTGAAAATTCATGATGCATATATATCAAAAACTGATGCTTAATATGATAAATTGTCTCAATAAACTTGACTATTAAAAAAGTCACAAATTTTTTATATAATCACTTAATTAGAATAGAATAAGTACTTAATCTAAAAAAATTACATATTTTAGGGGGATTGGTTAAGATGTGCTCAGGGTTTACTCTTCATTATGTGCTCAGAGACTGTTTCTACCTCTGAACTCAGAGTATGAAGTGCCTAGGGTGGCTTAGGTGAACATATATGGTTTTTTGGATCAAACCCATTTATCCATATACAAAGAGAGCACTGTACTCATTATAAGATCTCTCCAGCACCACACATAATTATTTCTAAGAACATAAAAAAGACATAGGAAAAAAGGTGTCTGTTGTATGAACTATTAAATTTTTATAATAAATAATATAAAATAATATTTACATTATTAATAAATAATACAAAAACAGGCTGGAGCGATAGCACAGCGGGTAGGGCATTTGCCTTGCCGGGTTCAATTTCACTGTCCCTCTCAGAGAGCCTGGCAAGCTACCAAAAGTATCCCTCCTGAAGGGCAGAGCCTGGCAAGCTCCCCATGGCATATTTGATATGCCAAAAGCAGTCACAACAAGTCTCACAGTGGAGACATTACTGGTGCCCACTTGAGCAAATCAATGTACAACAGGATGACAGTGATACAGTGAATATCAAAACATAAAGAACAAAGAAAAACATTTCTTTCAAAACAAGACAAAAGAAAAAATCAGTAGCCTTCTTCTGACTAAGCGGCATGGCAGAGGAAGACAGTTGGTCTTGCTCTCTACTGTCATCCAGTAAATGCCATCTATCATAGGCTTCACCAGCTATCTAGGAAGTATATGCTCAGCATTATTATTATTATTAAATAAATATCACTATTATTAAATAATTAAATGTTAATTATTTTATTGTTTTAAATAAGTTTTAAATGAGATGTTTTAAATAATAATGAGGAATTAAAATATCTCATTATTATTAAATAAATGAGAAAGTTGACCAAGTTGACAATGCATTTTAAAATATGATTTAACTCGGTGCTGGAGCAATAGCACAGCGGGTAGGGCGTTTGCCTTGCACGTGGCCGACCCGGGTTCGGTTCCCAGCATCCCATATGGTCCCCTGAGCACCACCAGGGGTAATTCCTGAGTGCAGAGCCAGGAGTGACCCCTGTGTATCGCCGGGTGTGACCCAAAAAGCAAAATACATAGATAAATAAATAAATAAATATGATTTAACTAAGTAACTAACACAGCAACATAAATACCTTAAGATTCCAAAACCACCATGCATGAAAAATGTATCTGAAACAATCATTAGAAATAACATTCCCAGGGAGCAGGAGCAAGTCTGGTCATAGAGTGCATGCATACTTTGCAAACATCCACTCGGATTCCATTCCTGACTCCACTTGGTCCCCTGAGCACCCCTGGGTGTAGCCCTGCAGCCCCCAGGACCACAGCGAGAGCAGTACAATGTCTACAGGCTGTTGCTTTGAACTGTAGGCCAGGTTGGCTGAGAATTGTTAATGGGGCCCCCAGCCCCATTAACACCACTTTGGAGGAGACCCCCCAAATACCACACCAATATTGCGTAGGATTTATTTAGAGAATTAATTAACTTTTTCAGAATTAATTATGCCAAGAACAGATATTATCATTCTTATTTTATTAAGTTCATTAATAGCCTTTAAACATGTTTGCTTCTTAAATCCATTTGCTTTTATGTACAACAGAGATACTTTCTCAACATAAAAAGAAATGTTGATAGAGTTTTTAACAGGGAGATTTCTGATTTTAATTAGCGTATAATTAAAAAATAAAGGGAGAAAGTCAACTTTCAAAATTAAATATATGCATACATGCATGGGTCAGAGCAATTGCACAGTGGGTAGGGCATTTGCCTTGCACGTGGCCGACCAGGGTTCGATTCCCCCGCCCCTCTTGGAGAGCCCGGCAAGCTACCGAGAGTATCTCTTCGTCTGTTCCCTGTAGGTTTTGTGCATCTCATCCTCAATCCCACTGATTCTATCTTCAGCTGTTGTTACTCTAATGATGAACATACCCATTGAGGTTTTCATGTTATCTATCAAAGTTTTAGTTAATGCCATTTATGTTTGTAGTTTTCTTATCTTTGCTCTCATTCCCTCCTGTATTTTATTGACAGTTCATTTTAATGTTTCTTTCATATTATCCTATATTTTGCACTTCCCAAGTAACAATAACAGCCAGTGTTGGAGTAAATATGGGGAGAAACAGACTCTCATTCATTTTTGGTGGGGATGTAGACAGGTCCAGCTTTTTTTTTGAAAACAGTATGAACATTCCTCAAAAAACTAGAAATTGAGCTTCCATTTGACTCAGAAATACCACTTCTGGGAATATGCCCTGGGAGCCAAAAATCCAATCTCCTTTTGTATGTTCATTGCAGTTTTATTTACAATAGCCAGAATATGGAAACAACAAGAGAGCCTGAGAAAAGATGACTGGACATAGAAACAACGGCACAAACACACAATGGAATACTATGCAGCTGTTATGGAAGAAATAAAGTCATAAAATTTGCTTATAAATTGAAGGATATGAAGAGTATCATTTTGAGTTAAATGAGTCAGAAGGAGAGGGACAGCTATAGAATAACTTCATTCATTTGTGGGATATAAAATACAGTATGAGACTAATATCCAAAGCCAGGAAAAGCAGGGGCCAGGAGGACTGGTCAATGGTTAGAAGCTTGCTATAAGGGTTTTTGACAAAGGGCAGTAAAGATAAAGAAGGGACGAGTATGATAATGATAGTTAGAAATGATTACTATGGACAAGAAATGAATATTGAAAATAGGGAGAGGGATATAGTATAAACTACTATATGTGGTGGGAAATGTACACTGGTGAAGGGACTGGTATTGAAACATTTTATAACGTAAACCCAATTATGAACAATCTTCTAACTGTTTATCTCATGGTGATTCTATTTAAGAAATTTAAAAAAGCATTGGAATTTGACTTTTAATTTATTTTTGCAGCAGCAGTCTTGCATTTCAAAAATAAATCAACCTATATGCACCAAAACATGTACTGATGGCATTAGAACATTATGAAAAGTTTCGGAATGTTTGCTGTGTTTACTGCTTCTTACTTAAAATAATTTTTCAAGCTGACATTTTATACCCATGTCATAACAACTTTTGGACCAGAAGGCATGAATTCCTCACAGAATTCTAAATAAATTTCATAAGCATAAATATCAGACAGCAAAACTAAATTAGTCCTTAGTTCATAAATTAATTTTGATGTTACAATAAATATGTGCTTCTCATTGAAAAAATAGGAAAATTTGTTTTGAAATCAATTTACCTCCATAATTGAACATGAGAAAAAAATTTCAATTACATTATATTTTAAACAATAGATCTCATATCTATTCACAGGCATCAATTACTTATGCTCTTCCACATTCCTACAATTAACTCATAGCCACAGAGAAGAATCAAGCTTGAAGCAATTACATATAAAACATGCAGAAAAAAACCAAAACAGACATATCTAATTTGTTCAGAAATATAAACCCATTTACATAAGAAAATTTGTTGGACAATTTTTCCAAAATGGGATGATTCTAAAACGTGGAAATTAATTTCACCTACTAAATTATCTGCTTTAAAGAAAACTTTATTTGACTTAGTAGTTGGTAATGAAAAGTTGTTGCATTGATTTGGAGTCTAAAGGTCCAGAGTAATTTTACAAGCCCTTAGAGAATTTTCCCAAATTCCCAAAGACCGCCCTGGACATCTGCTGTTTCAGCCAACATTCCTAACTCTGTAAAATTGTGGATGCCTTAATTAGACCCAAGTTTCCTCAAGTGCACTAAGATGTATAATATTATACTCCCTGCAACTCTCAAATTCATCCCTGAGTGACTAAACTTTCAACATAATCCTATAGAATTGATTGTTTGTTTTCTTAATTTGCTCATTATGAAGTCTGTATTTCCAGACTCAGGCAATCATAGCTATGAAAATTAAAAACCAAATTATATAAATCATATCATATCAACAGATCCCTCTGTAGATAAATTCTGGCGAAATTGCTCTCCATTTTACTTTCAAGCAGTTGTTAAAGAAGCCATACAAAATCGCCATATCTTGCATATTCCCGGCATATAAACTCCTAAATAGAGAGGGGGGAGGGAAAGACTGAAAATAGTTATGTTAAATGTAGCTTTAAAATGCTTAATTATCCTCATGGAGTAACTAGGCAAACTGAATAAAAATAACTCGTTGTATATTTGAATTGTTATTTTTTTTTTTTTGGAGAACCAGATGGTAAGACTAACCATTATGGAATAATATACTCAGGACCTAATTAATTGTTTAACTAGAACTCTTGGCAATTTGCATTGTTTAACCATAGGATATCACTGTGGTACTGATCCCTACATTATGTGTAATTCTTTTTTAATTCACTGGGAAGTACACGAGAAGAAATATTAATAGAGTACTTATGACAGCAGCTGGAGAAACTGTCGTGTTTATAAAAAATCTTGAAAGCAATTCATGCAAATTGCAATGCAACTTGTCATTTCTGGATCTTGTATGCTGTGGGCAAAGATTCTCTAACAATGGTTCTGACAGGCTACAGTAAACAAAAACAAAGAACTGTGTAACAAGGGATATTGGGGAGAAGAAAGAGATTTCAGACAATGAAAAGAGTAAATACTTATGAAGCTTGACAAACATGACTTTCTAAAAATGATTACAGTCCTTCAAGAGATGGGGAAAATAGAGATGTGTCACAATGCTGGGAAGAGTAGCAAACTTACCGAGGGGGAATAATGCTTACCCAAGGAGCAAACAAAAAGCAAAAGAACTGACAGTTGGTGGAAAGAGAAGAAATAATCTGCATCTTGCAAACCTAATGATTGAGAATATTTATTCATAAGTGGGCTAAGTAAATTAAGCCATGATCTGCATATACGTAGATAAGTTGTGAACTTAATTGATTATGAAGCTTGTTATAGTTTGGGGAACAGATCAATTTCTTCTTAGCTTTTGTTCTAGAAAGGTGGTCATTAGATTGCAGAGAGCTTCATTTCCTAGAAAATTAAAACATTCTGTCCCTGAAGGATGCCAAATGAGATTTCTGTGAATGCTGAGTTGTCTGAGTGGTAGTTTCCTGGGGTGGGGGTTAAGACACTACTTTTCCTTATTCTCAATAGTACGCAGGAAATTTCTAGAGTTGTCGATAGAAGAGGCAATCTCACACGGCTAAGTCCAAACTCCAAATGAAAGCTGTGCAAAGATACACTCTGAGAATAAAGCTTTGGCCAGAATTTCAAAATTTTCACTAATACCATATAAATAGTACTAAGACAGGAGGTTCAATCAAGAAAACTGGAGAAGGGGTAGAAAGATAATTATAATATGACCAGAAAAATGATGGATCCCAAGATCTAAGAAATTCCTCATGTCTTCCTATCTTTATTTCATTTGATTTCTAAAATACTAAAATAAAAACTTGATGCAATTTTCTTAATATTTTGTGGAACACAGTAATATGTCTGCTGAAAATTAAAATCTACATGTGTTATGCAACATTATAATATTAAAAGTTGCATAATCCTGCTATTTATTTAAACTCTTGACTTCTTTATAGCAAAATCCAGTAAAGAGGAATTTACTTACTTTTTTATAATGACATACTTGCACATCTCTTGCAATATTTTATCAAAGAAAATATGTAGCCTGGTTCATATTGCTTATCTTTCATTTACAAAGAGAAAATAAACAGTCTTTTAAGCTACAAATAAATGTGTACTTTCACCAAAAGTCCTGAATGTTTGGGCTACTATGGGAAGATAAGAAACATTGTAACCTTTAAATATTCTTATTTCTGTGACTGCTTTGGTTGCTGATGGCACTAATGTTAAGATCTCCCAATGAAACTCAGGTTTTTCTCCTCCTTCTGACTTATGATACTTCTCAAGCAATATGCCCATAGAAAGGCAGTGAAAAAAATAATTTGCACACTATTCTTTTGTTTAAGAGTTCACACCCTGGATGATAATTCTTGATTTACAGCCAAGGGACAAGAGGATGGACCTGAATTCTATTCCTCTCTCTCTCACAGAACAGCAATGCCTTGTTGCTAGGTTTGCCAGCTGCTCTTATATTTTGTGTAGATTGTTGGTAGGCTATCAGTTATTTACTTCTTTACTGAAGAATTATTGACAAACTACTAATACTTTGAAATAGATTGACAAAACAGACACAGTTCCAAGATCAGTAGCAGGTAAATCACGGCAGTTTCCCTTTGCAGAGAGCATCCCTGAGGCAGCCATGCTGTGTGACAGATGTCACTGGACATGTATCATGGAATAGAGACAGCACACAGGATGGCCATTTTGAGGAAGATAACCAGCTATAAACATCTGCCTGGCCTGCGTAGAGTAGTGATGTGATCTGGTCTTTCAGTGGACTGATGTCTTAGAGATGTGACTTCCTTTATGTTCATCCTTAGCATAAAGTCGCTTTTTGGCTTTATTCTCCATGATCCTTTGCCTCTGGTGCAAGTTCATTTCTAATCGCTCTCTCCCGTCTCTCTCTTTTGCTCTCTCCTCTCTCTCTCTCTCTCTCTCTCTCTCTCTCTCTCTCTCTCTCTCTCTCTCTCTCTCCTTTACATCTGACAACTGTTAATTTACTTAAACTCATTTTCTTATTTCAGGTGTTTTGTTGGTTGGTTGGTTGGTTGGTTGATCAGTTTAGTTTTTACTTATTCTCTCTTAACAGATTCAGAGCTAGGAGGTGGGGCTGAAATGAAAGGGCTTCCCTTTCCATAGTCAATTCAGCCTTGTCCAACGTTTCCCTTTGAGGTACAGATCTTGTTAGCAAGAATTCCAAATAAGTATTTAGGAATTTTTTTTTTAGTTTAGTACTGTCAGATGGGCTGGAGTGATAGCACAGCAGTTGGGCGTTCGCCTTTCATGTGGCCGACCCATGTTCGATTCCTCTGCCCCTCTTGGAGAGCCCAGAAAGCTACCCAGAGTATGGAGCCCACATGGCAGAGCCTGGCAAGCTACCCGTGCGTATTGGATATGCCAAAAATAGTAACAATAATGAGAGATGTTAACGGTGCCCGCTCAAACAAATCGATGAGCAACGGGGTGACAGAGACTGTCAGATACACGAAGGGATCTGCCTTGGTTATCCATCCAGAGAAATTAACTCCTGCAGGCCAAAGTTCACACACTGTGACTCCCACCCCATTCAAAAAGACTAAACTCCAGGGAATATCACACATTCGCATTACTCTGAATGGCAGTGCCTTAAGAAGTGTGTTAGAATGACCACTTCATGGTTCTCTAGCTTCTGGATTCAGCAATTTCTCCTCCAGGCCAGCAGGTGTATCCTTAGACAAATGAGTCTCTCCAGGTCTGATGAGAATCTGATGAGGTTCCCAGACCTGCGTTTCACTCACGGCATTTCCATTAGCTCATCCTTTGCTATGGGAGTGCAAACTCTTTACAATTTGAGGTAATGTTGGAAATCCAAAGACTTACATGAGTAACCTGGATATTCCAGTGCTATGGTTGACTTCAAGTACAATGATCCTGGATTAGGGCACACGCATATTTAGCCACAACAATAGAATCAGAACTGGGATATCAAGCCTGTCTTTAGGTTAGAAAATAGAAAAAGATGTAAAGTTTCTGGATCCTGACACTAATAGATGTAATCTAGACAAGAAGCACAAATCAAGTATGATATCAAACAGCCCAGAAAACCAAATAAAATGACAGTTAAAATGTGTTGTCCAAGAATAATAGTTGAGACATCAACAATTTGAAGTTTAGATATTGAAAGACTTCTTTCTATAAATTTTCACTGGCATTGAATCTGCATGGACATTGTCAGAGACACAGAAAAGATGGCATTTTTGGAGTAAACTTTTGTGCATTACTTGTGAATCTGATTCATATTTCCCCTTCGCTCCTACTCTTGATTGAGAAAAAAATCATAAGTTTGCATGTAGAATTAAATGAATATTAATTATTTAGTTATATATATTTATTGTAAGCCACCATGCTTCAGGCCACTTTCCTGGAAATTTCTTCCCATTTTCATAATTACCACACCATATTTGATGGAGTTCAGACAGTACGAAACAAATCATAGAGTTTTATATATATATATATATATATATATATATATATACATATATAACACATACACACACACACACACACATATACCTCTCAGAGATCCCAGCAGGCTACCAAGAGTATCTATCTCGCCCACATGCGCAGAGCCTGGCAAGCTATCCGAAGCATATTCAAAATGCCAAAAACAGTAACGCTAGGTCTCATTCCCCTGACCCTGAAAGAGCCTCCAATCATTGGGAAAGATGAGTTAGAAGGGGCTACTAAAATCTCAGATCTGGAAGGAATAGGGACGTTACTGGTGCCCGCTCGAGTAAATCAATGAACAATGGGATGACAGTGATACAGTGACAATGATATTTATTGACTTGGTGGCCCCAGTTGCTGTGTTTAGGTCTTTCTTCTGGCTCTGGGATCACTCAGTGGTACTTGATAAACCATATGTGGTGTCAAGGATAAAGCCCAGGATGACCAAATGCAGAATAATTACCTCACCCGCCGCATTGTCTCTCTGATCCACATTAGTTATTTTTAAATGAACTCCATGT
Source organism: Sorex araneus (assembly GCF_027595985.1). Lineage (NCBI taxonomy): Eukaryota > Metazoa > Chordata > Mammalia > Eulipotyphla > Soricidae > Sorex > Sorex araneus. The sequence continues at coordinate 104,841,624 of NC_073302.1, forward strand.
ATCTGATGCCAAGAGTCAGACGCAATGTTGTGGAAGTAAAAAACAAAACAAAACAAAAAAGTTTTACACTATTCTTGTGATGATCTTTCACTCTATTGTCATATACTATGTATCAATGCATAAATGATATGCTGTGTTTGATGCTTATGCAAATTATATTTTCCCAATTAATATATTTTCTCAATTATTGCTGAGTTTGCTGACATTATAACTTACACTGATCATTTTGCTTTGGAGCTCTAGTTCATTTTCATTTCTGTATAGTATCCCATATATAAGCACACCATAATTTGCTTTTAGTTTACTACTGAGAGATATTTGTTTGATATATAGATTTGAACATTTGTAATCAATGCTTCTCTAAACACTAGTACACATCTTGACTAGGAACTTAATGAAACAGAGCATCACTAAATGGGCAATAAACATACACAGTGTACAATACCTCTTTAGTAGTCAATGAAAACAGAACTTAGGACAAAGACAAGATGACCAAGAGAAAAAATTGTGTTAATCTCATGTGATCAAGGCAAAGTATAAGCATCAAGAAAATAAAATTTAAAAACTGCAGTGTCATATCCTTACAATTTCACCATATTTGCAAGAATTGAGATTTCTAAAATATGTGCGAGGGCTCAATTTTGTCCTCTCCAAATTGCACTGCATTTGGAACACAACCCAAACACCCAGTATCAGAGTGACTGATGTGAAGATAAAATTTCTACAAAGACAATAGGAATTTAAAAAGGGTGGACAGGGATACAAGGCATCAGGGTGAACTGGGATCCTGTATGATCCGGATTCTTTATAACCACCTCCGCCCTCCACTGGCCCCTTGCTGCCATCTTCAGGGCGCACCAGCCCCTTGATCGAACCTGTGAGCAGCCCTTGTTCTGGTTTGGTGATGGGGAAGTGGGTCACCCTCTGTGGCTCAGCCCTTTACGCTCGGTTCCTCCCCCGCGCTCCAACCTTGCTGTAGGGGTTGGGGCCTGGCACAAAGGATCCTGGGTATCTGGGATTTCGTGGGGGGCGGGGGAGCGGGCAGCGGGGGGGGGTTCCTCTGTGCTGTCTGGAATTCGGTTTGTGCCCACAGAGGCACCTTCAGTTTCCCACAATCTAAGCAGGACTGGGAGCCGCACTGATTCTTCCTTCACTCCCCTCATTCGGCTCCGATCCCAGCTCCACGTGGGTACTCGGTGAGCCTGAGTCTGGGGCCCCCTGCCCTACCCAGCCTCCCTCTGCCATCCCTGTGGCACAACCGGGCTGCCCTTGGCCTTCTTTGTTGGGTCCCAGATGATTGGACTTGGCATCTTCCTGCTCGCCTCAGGCTGCTAACCTGCCTGATCAGGGCCTCCCTCTGCCTCCGGCTGCTTACCTGTCCCGTTAGATCCGACAGCTCGCCTGCCTTTGCCATGCTCCAAGCTCCTGGAGCAAGATGGGCCTCATAAACAGGCTCGTGTGTTTGTGTGTGGGGGGGGGGAGGGGCAAAGGGCAGTTAGGATAGAGAAGGGACCAGGATGACAATGATAGTTGGAAATGAATGATCCTTTTGGACAGGAACTGAGTGTTGATAGTAGATCAAGGTATAGACCTGATAACCTTTCAGTATCGGTATAGAAAACCACAGGCCCAAAAGGAGAGAGAGAGAAAGACAGAGTGAAAGAGAGGGGAGGAAAGAGAGAAAGAAATAGAGAGGGGGTAGAGAGAGAGAAGTGCTTGCCATAGAGGGGGAGGCAGGAGGTGGGAGGGATTCTGGAGGCACTGTGTTGGAAAGTGTACACTCTGAAGGGAAGGGTGTTGGGACATTATCTGACTGAAATAAAATCCCGAATAACTTTGTAAACATAAAAGATGGGCCTCCTGCTGGCTCTCCATGCTGAGAGAGGGGCTGGTCAGGCTTGACCCCTGCCTCCAAACATAGGCCTGGAATTTTTCTAGAAAAGGGAAATTTGGACACAGAGGCACATAGGGAGGAGTAGAGATATAATCTCAGGAGAGATAGGTCTACAAGTCAAAGATAATCCAAGATAGCTCTTTTCCTTGTAAGGATATCTACTGAGACCTTGGCATTAAACTCCACGCCTCCAGAATTGCAAGGCAATCATTTCTGTGGCTTAATCCACTTACTGTGTGAAATTTTATTATGGCACTGCTGGCAAACTAATACAATCTCTAAATCAAATGTTGTTTAGGGATATGGAAGTATTAGAAGCAGGTGCTTTATGCATACAAGTAAGAGGAATATCACTTCAAAAAGCAGTTTGGTGTAACTATTAAGACTGAACATATGGTTATTCAAAGGTCTAACAATATTACTCTTGGGTACATTTCCTTCATTTGTCTAATACAAGTTTCTTTAATAATGACAAAGTTCAATAATTGTTATTTTCCAATATACAAGAGCTATTAGATAACTGAAACTTGCGTTGTGGCTAACACATACAGGAATTGAATTTTTCATTGTACTTAGTCCTAAATAATTTCAATTTAACAGCCACTCTCTAGGACTTTTCCTTGCTAATTATGGAAGCTGATAGCAACTCAAACAGACAACAGGACAGTTTTATTTTTGAGGATATTTCCAAGGACGTAAGTAAAGTTAGTAGTAATCCAAAGTGGCTTAATAGACTTGCTAGCTTATTAATAAATTCCCATCTGATCCAAAGATCTAGGGTTTCAGATACAAAAGAGTAGAAAACATTCTTTATCTACTTAACTCAGAATTTCTAAAAGTTGTCATATGTAAATCATATGCCATTTTAGAAAGCAAAGCTTAATACGTTGTCAGATTTAAATTTGTTGGAGGGATAAGCCCCTTGTCTGGGGCTTTTAACTTAGACAGCTTTTGAGAAATTAGTGTCACCTGGAAGTATTTTATTGACAATTTAATAGGTGACTTTTATTCCACTAAAGGACAGGAATTTAAGGTGAAAGCAAAGTCATTAATGTTAAAAACAACTTGATCATCCTACAGAGTAAGTTATTTCAAGCCGAAATCTCTTTGTCAGTGTTTTACTGAATCATTCTGATTCTGAAGCGTGTTTGTTTTCTGCTATATTTTCCTAAAGTGTGCCATAGTTTTCTAAAATGTTACTGAAATTATATTGCATGCTTGTGATTTCACAAGAAATTGTGATCCCAAATGCCCTTCTAGATTGTTCTATCACTAAGTCATAGTTGTGTTCCATTTTGTGTGTATATGTGTGTGTGGGAGGCAGTATTTCTACTGAAAATCTCTACAGTAGAGCAGCAATATGAATTAAATTCAACATTTTACAGCAACTGGAAATGATAACATAATATGTAAATTTACCTATAATAACTTGACATCTATAATTATATTAAATCCAAAAGGTTGGCTGCAGAGAAAGCTCAGGGGGCCGGAGAATAGTCTTCGCGTGCAGAAGACCCAAGTTCAGTCCACTCACACAGGTATTCCCTGAGCACACAATTGGGAGTAACTGTAAAGTAACTCCAGGTATGTCAGAAACCAAAGAATTAAACCTTTTCATAAGTTGACATATACATGTATATGATGTACATGTATTTATATGCACATTAATATATATGTTTGTGTATACATATATAGTTGAAAGACATTAAGTACAATATGAATCCGTTTCCGAGAGGATGTCTTTCCTGGGGGAAAGAAGGCACCAAAGTGCTCACAGATTCCTGCTGACTTTGTGCTCAGGGTTCACTCCATGAAGAGCACTGAGTACCATATACAGTGCCAGAAATTGATTTAATATAGACCATACACAAGGCAAATGTATTAACCCCTATATTATCTTTCAAGCTCCTGAAGAAATATTTTACTATTAAAAATCCATTCTAAACTCCAAAAGATATGAATTAATGCATTATAAACTAGTCAAATGTATGGATCAAAACTCATTACTAGAAAGAAAATTAGTGCAATTTTTTTAATTTAAAAAAATTATATAATTTTTAATTAAAATTTTTTTAAATGAAAAACTAATTTAACAAATATTTAAAATTTTTAAGAAATTAACCTCATTTATTATGGAAAACAATAATTATCAAACATTAATGTACAATATACACACTTACAGGTGGCTAGCAGACACCTTGGAGTGAATTATATACCAAATTATAAACATTACTTAAAATACAAACAAAAATTTCAATCATTAACTAGAAATTTTAAACAATAACTTATGAAAGTCAAAGGGAAATATTTGTATAAGGAAAGATTTTTAGAACATTTTCTAGATAGTCTAAAATGAGTTTTAGACAATCACAAACTATTATTTAATATATACATTTATTCCTTTTGCCCATTTCCTTTTCCTTGAGAAAATTTCTATTGATCTCTTCCCCCAATTTTTAGTGTATCTTTTAAGTTCTACCAGTGACTGATATACCAGTGATTGATAATTTTTTTACCAAATGAGTGTTGGGAAAATGTTTTATCCCAGTCGTTGGGGTTACTTTTTATCCTGGTCATTATTTCATGGGAAAAGGGGACACTAATTTCCTGGTAGTGGGAATGTTGACTGATTGAGCTGGAAAGAAATATGGACAGCTCAGAAAACTAGGGCTAAAACCCAGCAGTTGCCCTTCTTTGCATATACCCTCCAAACCCAAAATCTCTGTTTAGAAAAGACATCTGCACTATTATTTTCATCAGAACACTGTTCATAACAGACAATATCGGGGAATAACTCCATTGTCTAAGAACAAATGACTAGATAAAGAAACTCTAATACATATACATGATGGAATACTACTCGGCTATAGTAAAAGAACTCTCACATTTTGCTTCAATGTTGGTGGATCTGGAGAATATTAAGCTAGTTAGAAGAGGATCATATGTAGAATGATCTCTCTCACACGGGAGTTTTAAATATAATAGGGGAATAGCGAATGTTCTAAGGCAACAGAAACAGAGAACTGGTCTTGAGTAGGAAGAATAATACCACTGGGGAGGGCCAGAGAGGGATTCCAATGGGGGCAAGGACACGAGGGCAACCAGGAGAGAAGTGAACATCGGTGTTGGAGGGTGTGTGCTGAAACGAGTTATGCGTGAAACCCTGTCATCAACCATACGTAACCATGGTGCATAAAATAAAATTTAAATAGGCAAATATTCATCAATATTTACATGTGCTATTCAAAATTAAATTCACATTATTAAAAACTGATAGCATATGTAGAACAATATTGTAGAAACATAATAAAACTCTTAAAACTAATAATTATGAAAACAATCCAGTATAAATAGGCACAAATCAATCTGAACACAAGAGGTAGGGATTAAGTACATTAAATTATATACGTTAGAAAGTTCTATGTTCTTGGGGTAAAAGAAAATTTAAACCAAAGTATTTCAAATCCATTAAAATGGGTTTAATCAAATCAAATGCATTATTAAAGTCAAAATTATAATGTTGACAACGGTAGATCTGGACAACCAAGTTGGGCTACTGGAAGTCCAGTACTCTGATAGTGAAAATGTAACATCTCATACATAATTTGAACACCAATTTGCAGTTCAACACTTTAAATATACCTTATCTTTAAGGTGCATCAAGTCAATTTCAAGGAATGTGCATAAGAGAAATTATATAGCCATATGACTATTTTATGCATTTTTTAATTGAATCACCATGAAAAAAGTTACAAAGCTTTCAGGTTTAAGTCTCAGTCATACAATGATCAATCTCCCATCCCTTCACCAGTGCACATGTTCCACCACCAAGAACCCCAGTGTACCCCCCATCCCACCCCCCACCTATGCCTGTGTAGCTGATGATTTCCACTTTACTTTCTCTTTACTTTGATTACAGTCAATATTTCAACAGAAAAATCACTATTATTATTTGGAATTTTCCCCCATCAATCAAACCTGCTAAAAAGGCATCATTTGAAAATTTGTTTTCCCTTGCTGAGAATGAAGAGTATATGAGGTCTGGTATTTTGGATTTCTGGAATTTTAATAGTTAAGTCCAGAGAAATTTCTGCCAGAAGTCGTGTCACTGCAAGCTCGTACCTCCGGTTAGTGGGCTCTATAAGATGGTGGTCACCACGCGGCCACCGTCGCTGCTACCGGGGAAAGGAAAGGCCAAGAGAGAAAAACCTTTCCCCTCCCTCTTTAGGGGCGGCATGGGGTCACAGCTCAGTTCACAGTCTTGAGGCTTTTCTGCAAGAAGCCACTGGGTGCCGAAAGTAGTTAGTAGGCCTCTGGGATCATGGTTTTTTTAGGAGCAGAGGAGCCATTCCTGTGAAGCCGCTCCAGGTCTCCATGCATATTTTATAAAAATGTATTCCTTTGTGTTTTTTGTCTTTTTGCATCACACCTGGCGATGCTCAGGATTTACTCCTGGCTCTGCACTCAGCGATTACTTCTGGTGGTGCTTAGGGGACCATATGGAATAATGGTCATGAAACCTGGCTTGGCCATCTGCAAAGCAAGCACCCTTTGCACTGTACTATTGCTCTGTGCTATTGCTCCTTTAGATATACTAAACGTATTTCGACTAAAAATAAATAGTATCCAAATGATTATGAAAAGGTTGACAGTTAATAAACAACTTCTCTTTCCATGCAATGGAATACTGCTCAGCTAGTGACTGAGCATAGATGATCCAGAGAGATCTCCAATGAGCTGAGTGAAGGAAACCATCTCAGATTCACTGTATTTGAGAAAAATAATTTTAGAAAAAAAATTTTTTTAATTTTATTTTATTGAATCACCATGTGGAAAATTACAATGCTTTTAGGCTTAAGTCTTAGTCATACAATGCTGAAACAACCATTCCTTCACCAGTGCCCATATCCCACCACCGAAAAAAAAAAAACAAACCACAGTATGCCTCCCATCCCGCCCACCCCCAAATCCCCCCTTGTAACTGATAAATTTCACTTTACTTTCTATTTATTTTGGTTACATTCAATATTTCAACACAATCCTCACCATTATTGTTAGGAGCATCCCACTAGAGTCAGACCTGTTGTGATGAGAAATGAGGTCGCGCGGCCACAGTAGCGGCCGCACAGTTTTGGATTTCTGTACTTTAACAACTAAGTCCAGGGAGATTTCTTCCGGATATTGGATCATTGCAAGCTTGTAAACCCCACTTGTGGTCGTCATGATATGGCAGTCCCCACGCCCTTCATCCCCAGGAAGGGACAAGCGAGAGAGAGAAATACCTTTCTCCTCCTGGGCGGGCATGGGGCCGCAGCTTAGTTCTCAGGCTGGAGACATTCTGCAAGTAGCTGCCCATGTTGAATTTTGTTCAGCTGGGTCTGGATTCACGCTCATGCAGCTGTGGAGGAGCCGCACACGCGTGTGGCCCCTGGGGTCACATCTCAGCAGAGGGAGGGGCCGGTGCCTCCCTCCTTCCCAAGAGCACCCTCGTGTCTTTTGCTGCAGTTTTTGTCGTATAATCCCATCTGTGGTCGTCATAATATGGCGGTCCCCACGCCCTTCATCCCCGGGAAGGGACAGGGGAGAGAGAGAAATACCTTTCCCCTCCTGGGCAGGCATGGGGTCGCGGCTTGGTTCTCAGGCTGGAGACATTCTGCAAGTAGCTGCCCATGTTGAATTTGGTTCAGCTGGATCTGGATTCACGCTCGTGCAGCTGCAGAGGAGCCGCACGTGCTTGCGGTCCCCAGGGTCACATCTCAGCAGCGGCCTTAGAAAAACTTTTTAAAGAAAAATATTATCTATATTTATAGACAACTTATTAGCAATTTCCTAAAGAGGGAGGAAAGACAAATTACAAGAAGGCACATGAAACCAGCTGGTGAGGAAAAAGTGCCTTCTTCTGTTCATGCTCACGATTCCACAACCAAATCCAACTGCTAAATCTCAACAAATGCTATATTTTAAATAAATTCGTTTGTTATAACAACCGTCTTTGTATAGAGTTGAATCAACATATTCCCAATGATTTTATTGGCTTCAATATTAATCTTCAAACACCCCGCGGTATTTCATTACAATACAGTGAGGAAACAGAACTTTAAAAGTGAACGTAACACAATACAAGACTCCATGTTCTTTTCCCATGAAAGGTTAGTATAGGACCCAGAGATAGCTCTGTGGCACAATTCCTGCCTTGCGGGCAGGTGTCCCTAATTTCCGCCCCTAACACAGTCCTGTTTGCCAAGTGCAGACCCCGGAACACGGCTGTTTGAATTCCTGAGTCACCACAGTGCAGTGTGAGATTTCTGGCACTGTACAACCAAAACCACTCCCAGCAAAAGTGAAGTGTACACACACCAAAATCAAGTGTGCAGTCGGTGGCAGGCGCCATAATGAGTGTTTGTGAACATTGAAAGAGAGGGTGTGATGCCCAGCAAACCCACAACCTCTGTATGCAACTACAACAACCAAATATTGCAAGCCTGTGGGCAATTTTGTCATACAACACCAACAGTAACAACAACAAAGGGAAAGAATGGGGAAACAGTTTTAAAGCACCATTAAATTTTCTATTTCTATTATTACTGCAAAATAGTTTAAAGCAGAAAGCGGTGAGTGACACAAGAATAAATGTGTTAAAAATACATGACCTGAGTAAAATCTAAGTAGCATTTCAACAGTGAAATATCTTGTATGGTAGCTGAGAGAAAATTAGAGAATTTTTATAAGAGAGATACTAGAAATCTAATTTTTTTTCTTTTCCCATTTCTTTATCTTGCTCTCTCTTGTCTTGTCTCTCTCTTTTATACCTCTGATGTTCTTTTCTACCCAGTTTTCATTTTTTAAAAATTAGAGAAACACCATGATTTACAATATTGTCTATGATAGGTATTATGCTAGTGACCAATTTATATAAAATTCATTTGTTGTGGACAGAAAGATAGTATAATGGTTAAGGTGACTGCTTTGCACGTTAATGACTCTGACTTGATCCCCAATACACCATAGGGCCCCAGCACTGTCAGGAGTTATCCCAGAGCACAATGGCAGAAATAAGCCTTGAGCTCCCAAAACCTCCCCAAAGGAAAATCTGTCTTCAATGCATATATTTTACTAATTTGTCCACTGTCTATCATTTGAATCTTAAAATTAACACAATAACACAAACTTTGTTATTATTCTAATGACAACAAAAATTCTATAATGATTAATCAAATATAATTATCTTTTATAATGTTAGTTTATCTTAATTGTATTATTATGTCACATAACAATTTGATTCTAAATGCTATAAAGATATAAATAATAATTGAAACCTAAATTAGCCTGCTTCTAAGTCCTGCCAGAGTGATTAAATTACACATAATAAATTTGTCAAAGATAAGAGACCCTAAAGATATATGTTAATTGCAATAATAGTTATAGGCTTCAATAATGATCACTTTAGCATCTGAAACCCTAATCATGATTCTGAAACTGCATTGGTCTTAAAACGTAATTAAATTAGTGTTCAAACAGGACCTTTAAGTTTCCTTCTAAATATTTATATCCTACTATCTTGACCAAAGTCCATCACAATTTGAATGCAAACTTTAAAATTAGGGGTTGGATCTATAGTGCAGTGGGTAAGGCATTTGCCTTCCAATCCCCTGACTCAGGATCAATACCCAGGGTTTGTGCTCCTGCTGGCTAAGCTCTGAAACCTTCTAAACCAGCTGAACTGGAGAACACTCCACAGACCCAGAGAGGAGGTGATGGAATATAGCAGACTATTCCCAGAGATCAGTACAGATTAATGATTGGCAATTACTGGTGGCCATGTTTGGAATATGAGATGTTGACACCTATGAAATCTAGACAAAGAACTGATTGGGAATAGTGGAACTCCAATGGAAGCTAGGCATATAACGTATTTTCTGCTTACCCCAATCTTCTTCAGGTAACCAATAATCTAACCTTATGCCTCCCACTTACCACCTGCCCTCATCCTGTATGTACTGAATTCTGTTTGACCCTATAGAATCACTGTTCATCCTGAAAAAAAAATTGGCTATAGTGTCATCAGCCTGAAGTCTATGTCTCTGGCCCAATAATAGACTGTATAGGAATCGGCTCCATGTACTCAGGGTCACTGGATACTGTAGGACGGTATCCACCAGCACTCCACATTGTCTCCTGAACATGTCCAGAAGTGATTCCGAAGTGCAGAGCCAAGAGTAACCTCTAAACATCAATGGGTGGGTGATCCGAAAATAAAATGAAACCAAAAAACTAAACTTTTTTTCACTAATTCACCGATTTCAATTCATTCAGAGAAAAGATGGCAGTATATTCTTGTTCAGTTTTATTTTTCTGGGTACTTTCAGCATGGTTTGTATTCACTTTGTGTAGATGTTATTTGCAGCTTAGTGTTATTCTTTCTTTCTTTTCTGTCTGCATCATTCATGTCCTACAACCTCTTCTTTGATTGCTACTCTCTGTGAACTCCGTAGCACTTCAGTCATTTGGCACAGGAATAAGAGCAGTGAAAACATTTGCTTTAAGTGACCTTTGTAAATATTCTGCATGAAAACACAAAATGCACTTTATAAGGTAAGAGTAGGCTAACCCTCTTCCCTCGGTTGAATAAGAATGAAATCTGAACTCCAAAATGAAAGAGAGTGGAAAAACCCAGAAAAATATTAGGTTGTCATCCATTGTTATACAGCAAGAGATGACAAGATAATGCTGAGCTGAGTGGAGTTCAGTTAAATCCCCATTCCCTGTATTGCTGTGACACTGGGCACTCTCATGAGAAAGGTTGCTTCAGTCAAGCTGGAGGTTGGTAACATCTGAACTGGGTCATTTCTTTGTAGTTCAATGGTTGAATGTAGACACTTGAGGAAAACTCATCTATCTTTTCTCATATTAAAAAGTAAATTTCAATCTTTACATTGTAACCGTTTAGAGAATCAGTTCAACTAAAGAACTGAAGTCTACAGCTCAACCAGTGAAACAGGAAAATTTATGACAAAACAGAATGTTTTTTTGGTGCTGAATTCTGTGGCAAAAAAAAGGAATCTGTGTGTATGTTTCTAGATTTATTCTGGCATGGCTTAGTTCTATGCAGAATCTGTGCTTGGTTTCTAAGATGAAAACAATTGATCAAATATTATTTAAAAATTTAAATTGTCGTGGTATATTATCAGTCCATCTGGAGCTATTGAATTGAGGGATATTGTTTTATCAAAGGGGTTTATTCTTCTTAGTGATTAGTAAGTTGGGACATACACACTGCCTTAGTCAAGGTCCCAGGTGGGATTCTTTGCAAGTACAAAACTTAAGCCAGGGAGGTTGAGAAAGCCCCAAATCCCTGTCCCAGGTGAGATAGCACAGCAGTTAGACTGATCTCTAGCCCCACATGTCCTTATGGGCCAGCCCTAGAGGTACCTGGAGTCTCTGGGTGTGACTCTGGAGACCATGTGCACTGCATAGAGAACGCATCACCCATCATCGAGCCTTTGAGTTGATCTGTAGGCCTACCTGGAGGTTTATTGGAGAATTTCGATTCCCCATCATATGACCCTATTATTTGACCCTTGCACTTCCCATCCCACAAAAGAAGAATTCCTTACCTTACTAGACAGTTAAGATCTGTATACCATACCACTCCTTGTCTTGGAGGGGAACTGAGCACTTAAGAAGATTGGATAAAGGATGTTTTTAATTACAAACATAAGTAAACTTTTTTTTTAATTTATTTTTTTTTATAAGTCACAGTGAGGGTACAGTTACAGATTCACATCTTTTCGTGCTTGTTTTTCCCTCATGCAATGTTTGAGAGCACATCCCTCCACCAGTGTCCATTCTCCACCACCAATGAAGCCAGTATCCCATCCAACCCGCCCCATCCCATCCCCCCACCCCACCCCGCCTCTGTCGCAGGGCATTCCAATTTGTTCTCTCTCTCTCTCTCCTTTTGGGTCAAACGTAAGTAAATTTAAGCAGGAACAATCTTTTCTCATCTGTAGAAACAAGACTCAGGGAAAGAGTCCCACATTCTCTCTCTTCTTTTTTTAATTGAATCACCATGAGATACAGTTAGAAAGCTTTTATATATATAAAAGCTTTTTATATATCCCGGAGAGGCAAAAAGGTATAGTAGAGATGACATCTGCATTTCCATGTTCATTGCCGCTCTGTTCACAATAACCACAATATGGAAAAAACCAGAGTGCCCGAAAACAGATGATTGGCTAAAGAAACTCTGGTATATTTACACAATGGAATACTATGTAGCTGTCAGAAAACATGAAGTCATGAAATTTGCATATAAGTGGATCAACATGGAAAGTATCATGCTGAGTGAAATGAGTCAGAAAGAAAGAGAAAGACATAGAAAGATCGCACTCATATGTGGAATATAAAGTAGCTGAAAGGTACAAGCTTACAATGTTGTGATTCCTGGCAGACATTTCACTAGATTTAGGTACTAAAATACAGAAATCCAAAACTATGCTGCTGCTAGTGCGGCCTCTTGACCTCATATCTCTTCATTCTCAGCAATGGAAAACAAATTACCAAATGCTTTCTTTTCAGCAGATCGACTTTAGGGGGGAGAAACTCCAAATCAATAATAGTGAATTTTTTATTGAAATATTGAATGTAATCAAAGTAGAGTGAAAGTAAAGTGAAATTTACCAGTTACACATGTGGGGTGGGGGGCTGGGGAGGTGGGGGGAAGGGGGGAGGTATATTATGATTCTTGGTGGTGGAATATGTGCACTGGTGAAGGGACGGGTGTTTGAGCATTGTATAACTGAGACTTAAACCTGAAAGCTTTGTAACTTTCCACATGGTGAATTAATAAAAGAAATAAAAAAAGCTTTTATATTTGAGTTTTAGTCATACAATGATTGAACACCCATCTCTCCAACAGTGCACATTCTCCATCACCAATTTTCCCAGTTTACCCACACCCTTTCCCACCCTCCTCCTCCTGCATCTATGGAAATTTTCCCCATACTCTCTACTTTTAGGCATTATGGTTTGCAATACAGATACTGATCTTTGGTCTCTGATCTACTTTCAGCACACATGCCCCATCCCAAATGATCCTTCCAATCATCATTGACTTACTGATCCCTTCTCTATCCTAACTACCTTCTCTCCCAGCTCACGAGGCACGCTTATAACTGTGGAGTAATATTTCTGGCCCTCATGTCTACCATCCTTGGGTGTCATTCTCATATTATGTTATGTTATATTCCACAAATGAGTGCTCTTAATGAGCCCAAAACGCCAAGTAGTAAAACACCTCAGGTGATGGACCACAGAGCCACCTGGAGGGTTTTTCCCTCATGCTTTATCCCAAATGGTACATTGTGGCTCGTTTGTTGCTAGCTTCTTGGGTTTTAAGCCCTGGCAGTTGGTCATAGACCCTTTTTATAAATGAATGGATCATTCATTTCATGAACCTCCTTATCCATGCTCTCACTTCCAGCATCACGTGTTTCTATTCTTCAGTGATGATCTGATGATAACTGTGTACAAATGTGGGTCATGGATAATTATGGGTCACATCTTCAATATTTCTACTTTAATTCACCCATGCAATTATGGAATAAAGTAGTTTATTTCCTTCAAAGCCAATTGAATGTGACAAATTATAAGTAAGGAACTTAAACTTAGAGGAAGAGCTTGGTGATACATAGCCCAGGACTGAATTTTTATAATGGAAAATGTCATAGGCTGTTAGAAGCATCTTTGTTACTTCAAAGGATTTTAAACATCAAAAAAATTTTTAAATGTCATTTTTATAGGTCTCAGAAGATGGTTCAAATTGATTATAGCTATAAGCTATGTTTAAAGATTATAGAAAAGGTGTCAGGATTTATTTGCTAATTTCTGTTATTTAGATTTGACTTTTTTTACATTTTTGTCAGATTTTTGAAGATTTATAAACAGACTTTAATCAGGTTGATGAAGCAACTCAGTAAATCAACAGATGTTCACATGAAAGCAAGTGAAAGCAAGAATTTCTTCTAAATGGAGTTTGTAGAGGCTGATACAGCACACACTAACACCCTGGCCTCGTCTTCAGAATCAGAAGTGTCAAATATTTGTATTCTAGTCTGGGATGTTTTAGCCCAATTTTCACTGTGGTACAATGTAAACTGTGCCCTAAGTAAATGTGGGCTTGACATCTTCTTCTATACTATCATGCACTTTTAAATGAAAAATTTCACTATTCCTGAATAAAAGCTAACTTTCTTTGTTTATTGTATCCTTTAATAATTTATCCCCAAAGAAACAAAACTGTCAAAAGAATCAGTGAGCCAGAACTGGCAGCTTGTCAGTTCTGACTGTGCAGTAAAAAAAGAGAAAACAGACATAATTCATCAGAGACCACACAGTTCTTGTTATTAATTATCATAATGCTTCATTTCAAAATATTTTCTGGATTCATCCCTAATGCACTTATCTACCTATATCTACTCATTTATTGTATGGGCTGTCATCTTAATGTCTAAAAGGGAATAGAATAGAGAATTTTAAAAACATGATTACTAATGCTTTAAGTAGAAAAAACTGTTTATCATGGTTGAACTGAAAGATTTCCTCTGTAACATGAAAGAAAATTTACCTCATATGCCATGACTATATTCTGGTATCTTAAATTTTCATTACTAAACTCAAATAGAGTCTGTAAAGTTCTGACAACACTTGTGAAAAATTATTCCACTTCAATAACAGCAAGTCTTTAATTTGTAAACATTGGTAACCAAGTCCATAAATTATTTCCATATAAAGAGGAAGGAAATATTTCTCTGCAATCATAGATCACCCATTCATTACTATTTTTACATGAGAATCATTAGCAGTGGTTTTCAGGTATGAACATATACAAAGTGAGTCAGTTTTGACAATTTGTATAGAAAGTTTTATTTATATTCATCCAAATAATTATTATTCCAGAAAACTATTAAAAATCAGTGCATTCTTCTTCCTCCTCCTCCTCCCCCTCCCCTTCCTCTTCCCCTTCCTCTTTCTCTTCTTCCTTCTTCTTCCTCTTCTTCTTCTTCTTCTTCCTTCTTCTTCTTCTCCTTCTCTTTCTCCTTCTCCTTCTCCTTCTCCTTCTCCTTCTCCTTCTCCTTCTCCTTCTCCTTCTCTCTTCTTCTTCTTCTTCTTCTTCTTCTTCTTCTTCTTCTTCTTCTTCTTCTTCTTCTTCTTCTTCTTCTTCTTCTCCTTCTCCTTCTCCTTCCCCTCCTCCTCCTCCTCCTCCTCCTCCTCCTCCTCCTCCTTCTTCTTCTTCTTCTTCTTCTTCTTCTTCTTCTTCTTCTTCTTCTTCTTCTTCTTCTTCTTCTTCTTCTTCTTCTTCTTCTTCTTCCTTCTCCTTCTCCTCCTCCTTCTCCTTTCCCTCCTCCTCCTCCTCCTCCTCCTCCTCCTCCTCCTCCTCCTCCCTCCTCCTCCTTCTTCTTCTTCTTCTTCTTCTTCTTCTTCTTCTTCTTCTTCTTCTTCTTCTTCTTCTTCTTCTTCTTCTTCTTCTTCTTCTTCTTCTTCTTCTTCTTCTTCTTCTCCTTCTCCTTCTCCTCCTCCTTCTCCTTTCCCTCCTCCTCCTCCTCCTCCTCCTCCTCTTCCTTCTTCTTCTTCTTCTTCTTCTTCTTCTTCTTCTTCTTCTTCTTCTTCTTCTTCTTCTTCTTCTTCTTCTTCTTCTTCTTCTTCTTCTTCTTTTTCTTCCTTCCTCCTTCTCCTTCTCCTCTTCTCCTTCTTTTTTCCATACTTCTTGGTGGTGTTGAGGGCTTAATCCTGTCTCTGCACTCAGGTATCATGCCTGGTGGAACTTGAAGGAGCATATGTGATTTTGGGAATTGAACCCCAATCATGAGGTAAATGTCTTAACCCCTGTGCTATCTCTCTTTGGCTCTATCAGTCCATTCTGGATAGATGTGTATTACTTAATTTATGGTACTTAGCATATAATTTTACAAAATTAAACAATTCTTCGTTTTTACTCACAATTCAACATGTCATAGTTTCCCAATCATTCTATAGTAACCAATCTGAGAGATTAATATTTTCATGTGTAAAGATGATTTTCAGTGACTTCAAGTCCATTTTCAAGAAAAGTACAATTAAAACAAAAAATAACAGAGAATAAATAATCCCTCAAATATGCCTGTTTTACACTTATATAAACAACTACTGTACAGTCGTATATTGAAAATTCAGTTAGTTTATATTTATCAATAATTGTGCAATAATAAATTGCTCTGACTACAATAGTGCCAAGATGTCACTGTCACTGTCATCCCATTGCTCATTGATTTGCTCGAGTGGGCACCAGTAACGTCTCCATTGTGAGACTTGTTGTTACTGTTTTTGGCATATTGAATATGCCATGTGTAGCTTGCCAGGTTCTGCTGTGCAAGCAGGATACTCTCGGTAGCTTGCCGGGCTCTCTGACAAAGGTGGAGGAAATGAACCCGAGTTAGCTATGTGCAAGGCAAGCACCCTACTCCCTGTGCCATTGCTCCAGCCCAGATGCAAAGCTGAAAATCCAGTTAGTATAATAATATAAATGTCTAGTAAAATGTATCAAACAAATGGCCAGTTATGTGAAAAAGCTGTGCAGACTCAACTGTTTATTTCTTTAGTCAAGGAAATTTACTCCAAGAAAAATATTTCCATGCAACTTTTATGCGTGCTATTTTTTCAAACTTTATAAATATTTGGACTATGAGTGATAAATCTCCAGCAAATAACTGAGTGATATGTACAAGATCATAATAATTATTAAAACATTTTCACAAGGCAAAAGTTTAGTTCAACCCCAAGGTGGTATGTCAAGGGCAGAAGCACACACTCTGCATGTAACGTACTGTGTTTCCTCCCATGCCCCCACGTGATCTCTGAACAGCTGGGAGTTATCCTCGAGCACCAAGCTGGGAGCAAGTTATGAACACCTTACATCTGCTCCCCAAACAAACAAACTAAACACCAAACAGAAACGTTTAGTCCATTTCTTGAATATTCCCCATGGATTATTGCATATTTAGCACCATTTTACCATGTGAAGATATACTATGGTAAATATTGAGTATCTATGTTAAATTACATATTTTACAAGAGTTATTTTCATTTTATGGAAGCAATATACAGCAGTGCTCAGGGACCCCAGGACCACCGCATGGTGTTGAGGCAGGGGTAAAAGGTCTACAGTGCCTGAGCCTGAGCTTGGGGTCTTTTGCATCAGGCAAATATTTGCTCTACCACCTGAGCTCCATCCCTAGATTCCTTATATAAATTGTGTGTATTTATATACAAATACATATACATAAATATGCTACATATGTTCACATGTGTATATAAATATCAATGTTTCAAAACCATTACCACTTACACCAAATACTTATAAGAATATGGATCTGATAGAATGCTAAATAATACTGCCACCCTGGAGAAAAAAATATTTAGCAGACTTTACAAAACTAAACATTCTTATCATATCTAGCATTGTGTTATTTACTAAAGAAGTTGAAAACTCTGTCTCTAGCCCAACCCCCCCAAAAATAGGTACATAGATGGTAAATTTTAGTATAGCTTCTAATTGAAAACCTCAGTGCGATTCAAATATCTTCAGTAGATATCTAAATGGAGAAACTTTACTATTGTTTAATCCAGGCAAGGAATAGTTTTAAGCACTAAAAATAAATTTGTTATTAAACCATGAAAATATATGAAGGAGACAAATTCACATCACTCACTAAATGAAAAAAAAATCTAATGGGGATACTGTATGATTCCAACCAAACAACTTTCTGGAAAGGTCGATAATACTTCTCTAGTTTGAGGTGAGAAAAGGGCATGAATAGGTGGATCTACACAGGAACTTTAGGATAGCAAGTCTTCCTATTATGGCAGATATGTGCCATTTTGATTTTGTTCAAGTTCACCACATGCACAGTGCCGGCAGTGAATCCTTTGGTAAACTTCTGTTTTGAGTTATAATATTGTGTCAATGTAGATCCATCATTAATAATAAACGAGCCTCCCAGGGAGAGTATTGAGAGGATATGACTAAGTTGTGTGGAAGTATAGATAACTGGGACATCTATCTCTTCTGCTTCATTTTTTATGAATATAAAACTTTTCCAAAAGTATGCTCAATTTTGAAATGTTCAATATTACTATATATGTATATATGGTAATATATGTTATATGTGTATATTATACATACAAAGTTTAGTTTATACTCTTAATTTCACGAGGAATATTAATGAGTTAAATGTCATTATCTCTTCTTTTGCTTTTTGGCATTTTGAATCACACCCAGTGATGCTCAGGGGCTTCTCCTGGTTCTGCACTCAGGAATTACTCCTGGTGGGGTTTTGGGGACCATACGGGATGCAAGGGATCAAACCTGGGTAGGCCACATGCAAGGTAAATGCCCTACCTACTGAACTACCACTCTGGCCCCACATTATCTCTTCTATGGAGAAATATATATGGTATTTTTCTACTTTGAAAAGTCAATTATGAACTTTAAACTCTATATTTACTTATAGCTATGAATTCCGTAGCTGTAATTATTTCCTGTTCAAACTTAACTCTATTTTTACTTGTTTTATTTTCATTTCCTTTTATCTTTGGTATTGGAAATCTGTCCCAGAGCCTCAAACTGGCAAAGAACTTAACATAGTCTTTTAGCATCTTCCATCCTCATCACAGAAATATCATCATAGAAGTTATCCCAAGAGTCTTTAAATTTCCTTGTGAAGGAAAGTGTTTTCCTACTCCACCAACAGATCCTCTCTTCTCAGTTCCCCAAGGATTATGGTTTGCAATTAACTATGTCGTCATACAGATATTCATAGTGAAATCATCTTATATTCCTTCTCCTTTTTATGCCCCAAATCCTTTATCAACTTATCAAAAGTTCTTTATTCCTTCATGTCCTTTAGTCTCTATACCAAGGATTTTTGAAAGACACATTTTTGTTTATAACCAAGGTAAACAAGTATAAATAGTCACTGGAAACTGTAAAAATGGGAGTAGATTATTCTGTTGGGGGAATTATCATTAGAGTTGGTAGAATTTTGATAAAAATATAAAGTCCAACATAAGCTAAGATTTATTTAAATCTAGTTAAATCTATTTCTTCATTCTATTAGACACCACATAGATAGCCATAAACACTCATTCAGAAAATAATGCCTCAGAGAAAAATTAGCATAAACGTTTTGAATTGGAGACCTATTATGCTTTACCTGTGATATTGCTCTGTCATTCTTGGTCTTAATGTATTTTTCTACATTGTTTATGGAGAATGTGTGGGCTATAGCTAGCACTCAGGAAAATAGATACAATGTCAATACTCTATATCTGCAATAGGTCACATCACCACATACCTTTAGACTTCATGGGATACATTTGATTCTTGAAAAACATGAGTGAAAATGGAGTGAAGCATCTAGAA
Source organism: Sorex araneus (assembly GCF_027595985.1). Taxonomy (NCBI): domain Eukaryota; kingdom Metazoa; phylum Chordata; class Mammalia; order Eulipotyphla; family Soricidae; genus Sorex; species Sorex araneus. The sequence continues at coordinate 104,860,976 of NC_073302.1, forward strand.
AATGAAAAATTTCATGTTTTCTTTCAGAGCAAATAGGTGTAACGATATTCCAAAGTTTTAATAATCATGGAAAGTGCTTTATAGTTCCAACATGTTTCCAAAATTCTTAGACAGTAGTAAGGTGAAAACCTTTATTCTAAAAATAAATCTTAGCTGGAAACTGTTTTTAAAAAATGTTCTCTTCAGTAAATCATATACATGGCTTTTACTCGCTGGAGAAATAGAAACAAATCAGCTATCCTTAAAATCAAGTCTGCCATACAAATACCTTTTATGAAGTCGTGAATTAAGTACTTTATCAATCAAAGAAAAAGTCAATAGTTTATTGTTTACTTTACATTTAAATGGATTATCATAAAATACCTCATATATTCAAATGGAATTATGTCTCTTACAATCAGAATGAAGATCTAAATGAGGAAAATATCAAGCAAACTTTGCATTATGGAAAAAGCTTTCTGTCTTGGCAAAATAATACTAGATTTTAAATTATTTTCAATTTATTACTTTTCAACCTTTGTCAATTTAGCTAATCCATCTATATAACTATTGTCGTAAGTATGTTGAAGGTAAAATCTTCACCCCTGAAGTTTTACTTTTGGAGGCTATTCTATTGGAGAATGAAGAGATTATGTATGGAGGGAGGGTAAAACAGCTATCCAAACAGTAATATGCTTATAAAAAAATCTAGTTATATGAAGTCTGTATTCATCTCTAAGTATTATATTGCTCTGTTCTGTTACAATAGCACTGTCGTACCATTGTTCATCGATTTGCTCAAGCGGGCACCAGTAATGTCTCCATTGTGAGACTTGTGACTGTTTTTGACATATCGAATATGCCACAGGAAGCTTGCCAGGTTCTGCTGTGTGGGCAGGATACTCCCGGTAGCTTGCCGAGCTCTCTGAGAGGACGGAGGAATTGAACCTGGGTTGGCTGCATGTAAGGCAAATGTTCTACCCGCTGTGCTATCGCTCCAATTTTCATAAAATTAATTACACCAAAAGTATAATTTAGTTGGATATTTTAAATAATAATGGCACATTTGAAAAGACAAAAGACTAAGATATATATATATGTGTGTGTGTATATATATATATGTATATATATATATATATATATTCTCATTTTGCCGTTTCTGGTAACTTCTCATGCCCTAGAAAGTCCAAAAATAGAACCAGTTCACCATTATCATTAAGTATGAATTTTCTATCCCTATACGATCTAATGTAAATGTCTATTTAAATAGATCTCTCAGTCTTCTTCATTAGAAAGTACAGGAACTAAAAGTGACGAGCTTGTACCTTCTTACAATATAAAAGTATATTCCAAAAGAGATTTCCAGTAGGAAAATCAAAAACATGTGAGCAATTTTCAAGGATGGTGTATTTTCATGATTGTAAATGTCACTTTGCATAATCCATGAGTCAACATTGCAGGTAATTCCCACAGATATGATTCCTGGATGTAAGTCATGGAGACAAACCAGGCAACGATCTGCTTGGAGATATAAAAGTAGGTAGATTAGCAGTACTACGTCTACACAGTGTTACTCAAGATCAACCTAGAATTCAGTAGCAATATTTATTACCTAGGTGCAAAGAAAAAGGGAATTCTCTACTCTGATAAAAAAGGACAAAAAACAAAAGAAATATGACATTAAATATGAATAATATAACAAAACTGAAAAATTGCTTTGTGATCCTAAAATCACTGAAGTAGAGCTTTTAAAGTTTTTACAAGTATTCTCCATAGAGAGGTAGATGTAAACAGAGATGTGGAGAACAGAAAAGAAAAAAGATTTAATGATTTAATTATGCTACTCAGTAGAGCATAAAGAACAGCGACTAACAGTTGAAATAAAAGGCTCAAATTTTCTGCAGCTAGAAATATAGTCAGTAAGATGAAGTTTGGAGTGTAAAGTATAAAAATAATATCTTAATTCTATATTTTTCTGCTTACATCGAATATAGCACGAATTACAATCCAATCTTAAACATCAGAGCTTTTTATACTTGGTAAAGATACATTGACAAATAAATATTTTAAAGCTGAGTCAGACGGAAGAGAACTGAATTCTTTCTAAAGGCAAAGAAGAACCCCTAGCAAGTCAATTTCCAGGAAGCGGATTTACTAAGAAATAAGAGAGAAAGAGAAGAACATTTGGATCCAGCACATTTAACACAACTAATCAAACCAAGGTCAGCAGCTGCTATAAGCACGGAAGTGAAGAGATAAACTTTAGTGACAGGCTTTGAAAATGTAGTGCACAGACTCATCAAAATGACTGTGCTCAGTTTAGGTAGGGCGACAGGGCAATTCAGTAGTTTTCACAACCATGGACAGCTAAACTGTCTTAATGAGCAGCTTCAGAAATGAAATAGAATAGATAGAAAAGATATATTGTCTCACCAATAGGTATGGCTTAAACCAAATGTCTGGCTGACTACTGGCTCTGGTATTTTCTTGCTCTTTCCTTGGATGGATTTATTGAAACATTTGGTCCCATTTATGCCAAGGACTACATAGGTTATTTTATATCACATTCTGGGAGAATACTGTGTTACCTCAAATCTGACAACTCATTTTATCAGCTCACTTTATCTTTTTTTTTTACTATTAGACTAGAAGATTTTATTCACCCGTGACACAAAAGAACCTTCAGGTTCTAATATTTTTATTTCCTGGTATTGATCAGAAACTGTATAAGCCATAAATTTATGTAAGTGTATATATACATACATACATTTATATGTATATATATATATGATGCTGTCATCATCAAATCATAGGATTAAGGAAACCGACACAAATATAAACAACAAAATATTCTATCATAGGCTACCTGTGATATTAAAAGAACATTCAGAGCCAGAGAGATAGTATGGTACAAATTGCTGACTTTGCATGCATGCAGCTGAGGCCATTTCTATCCCCATCACAACATACGCTCCCTGGAATAAGACCAGTAGTGATCCCTGAGCACAGAGCCAGGCATAGACGCTGTACACTATGGGTGTGCCCCCAAAATACACCCCCATTAAATAAAATAAAGTGCATTCAGAGTACATTCATAAGGAATCAAGCAGAATTAGATGTTTTCTAGGTATAAACGTTTGAAAATGTTTCATAAAAGAAGTAGAGGCTGGAGAGATGGGATAGAAGGTAAGACACCTGCTTTGCAGGTGACAGATCTGGGTTTAATTTTCCAGCATCACATCTGGTTTCCTGAACACTGCCGGGAGTGTTACCTGAGCATAGGAGCCAGGAGTAAATGCTGAGCATCCCCCGAAAACAAACAAAAATTAAGAAACAGAAACGGGATGAATGAAGAATAGCAGGCAGGTAACTAAAGTTCACACAGGTGTGGAGGTGGGGATCAGGTGTTGATTTGAAATCATCTGATTTGGCACAATTTGTAAAATTCTATACAGAATTTCTGAAATGTGTAAATATTCATCCCAGATCTGCACATATTCCTTTATTTACGTCTCTTGCTTCTTTGTTGTGCCTGCCTTCAGCTTATATTTCTGAGAAAACTCTCTAGTGACACTCCATACAGTCTGAGAAAGGATGTCTTAACTGAACAGTGCCTTTTACTGTCTACTTCCAACTTCTTACACTTGTTCTTCTCAAAAATATTCCTTATTAAAAAAATAAGCAAAATAAATTATTCACCTTTTAATCTGTTACATTTACAAGGTCATTAATCAATATAAACCAAACCTTTCTGGCTACATAACCTCATCAAAGAATAATTGGCTTTCATATGCTAATAAATGGCTAATGTACTCCTAATTAAAGAGTCTTTGGCTATTTAAATCATTATAGAAAAAGGACATGCAAATGACTTTTTAATTGTCTACTCACTGATTGATAAGAGTACAATCTTTATATTTTTGAGGTACAATTTACACAGCACATCCACCAGCAGAGTACCCCTGTCCACACACCATAGAACAGGGAACCCCTTGTCCCCTCACCTCTTTCTAACAACAGTTCTGTCACCAGGATCTTAAACGTTGACTTTTAGTAACTGTCTATATCCTTACTTACTTTATTTCAGAATCACCTTAGCAAGATCACCTAATATTGTCTTTTTTCTTTCTAACTTATTTTGCTTAGCATGCTGTCTCTTGTTCCATCCATATCGTAACAAAAATCAAGATCTCATCTTCCACTATATATGCACCACAGCTTCTGTGCTGTGGTCTTGGGATAGATACCTAGGAGTGGAATTGCTGGAAAGATATAAATAGAATGAGGCCAATGGAACCCAGTCACTACAAGGCCAGCAGATATCAAAGTAGCAGGGAACAAAGACTGGAGCGATAGGACAGCAGGTAGGATGTTTGCCTTGCATGTAGTCTACCAGGTCTGATGCCAGAACCCCAAATGGCCCCCGAGACCACCAGGAGTAGCTGAGCACAGGGCCAGGAAGAAGCCCTGAGCACAGCAGGGTGTAATTCCAAAACCATCAATCAATCAATCAATCATAAATACATCAATGACAAAGTACAAGGTAATAAAAGAAGAGAGAACAAATTGCAGAACCATCCAAAATTCATATGGAATAATTGCAATAAATTTTTCATAATTTTTTCTGTATATGTTAATGAATTAAAGTCACCAATCTGGAAGCAAAATCCAACATTAACACCATAATGTCCCCACAGGATAGACCAACCAGACAGAAAATCAGGGATGTAGGAACCTTAAATGAGGAACTGGAAGAACTTTTTTATAAAAAAATTCTAAATTTTCATAAAAATTTAGAGGGTTCTCCACTGCCCCAAGAGACTAAATGCACATTTTTCTCATGGGTACATGGGATAACCTTCAGGGTTAGTATAATGCTGGAAATAATGTCAAACTTAAAATTATATGAGGTATGTTTTAGATTATAATAGCACTGTTGTCCTGTTGGTCATCGATTTGCTCTAGAGGACACCAATAACATCTCCACTGGGACACTGTACAGCAGATAGGAATATTTTCCCCTTTTCAGCTGCCTTCTGGAAATAATTTCAGAGGCAGTTTTGACATGCAGATCTTAGGTGCTAGCCAGACCTGACTTGACATTGTAGATTCCAGTCTCTGGCCTAGCCTAGTCTTTGGGATGCAGATTTCAGGTGCTACCTAGCTTGTAATTGACATGTAGATTTCCTGTGGCAGCCCAGCCTGGTCTTTGGGATGTAAATACGAGTGCTTTCAGCCCAAGGAAGGTTTCTGTTTTGGTTTTGTATCTTCCTTCCAGAGGCCTAGATTACTGGCCTGCAGATACAGGAGAATAATGTTGCCTCAATGTTCTTCCTGTAACATCTTTTGGTGCCATTTGGTGACGTCATTGTATTGCACCCTTTGGAGGTGCCATGATCAATAAAAGGAGATCCCTGAGGCCCTCTGCCTTTGCTAAGAGCCAGAGCGAGCCTTAGTCCTCCAATCAATGCATTTCTTCCGCATTCCTATCTCAGCGCCTCCGATTGCAGGAACTTTGACGCAATAGTTACTGTTTTTGGCATATCAAATATGCCACTGGTAGCTTGCCAGGCTCTGCTGAGTGGGCGGGATATTCTCGGTAGTTTGCCAGCTCTCTGAGAGGGATGGAGGAATCAAACCTGGATCGGCCGTGTGCAAGGCAAATGCCCTACCCACTGTGCTATCGCTCCAGTCCTATACCAAGCAAGAATATGATGCTACGTATTTCTAACCCTGGGATCTGCACAGACAAGTTTCACTTAATCCTCAGCCTCATTCATATGAAACACCAAAACAATAAATATATGCAAAGTGTGATTCAGTGGTTTTTTTTGACATTGAGGAAAGACTTTAATAATCAGATTCATTTGATATTTTATTACTCATAATGTTATAATGTAAAAACTTTATATTTGTATAATATATTTGTTCTTCTGAATTTCTTAAGGCAATTTTCTGAAAACTAGGAATTTATCAGTTTGGCATGCAGACAGCCAAACTCCAAATCTGTTGTTTATACATAATTTTATTTCTTATTTTCAGACAATATTTTTATCAACTATTAGATATTATTTTTATTTGAAGTTTAAAAATTGATTCCTTTTTACACATTACAGTTGAACTAATGATCATAATCACACTTACATATTCATCACCATAAAGAGCATAAGCTGATCGCTCTCTCATGCTCTAGATGTCCAGAACTGGTTCACTTGTTAGGGCGCGGATCAAAATGTCCCTTACCGACAAAGAGTCCAGAGACTGCAAACAGCAAGCAGGGTTTATTGTGAGACTGGCTAGCCAGGGTCCAGCCGCCTACACGGACACGCAGGTCCAGCAGGTTGGGCAAGACCCTGAGCTTCTCCAAAGGAGATCTTATACAGGCCTTCCCCGGCCATTACAGCAGAGCCCGTGCATTTCATAGCCAATAGATTTGTAATATTGCAAACTTTCTTAACCAATCTATTTAAAATGACATCACCCCTTAGCCTATGGTTTTAGAGAACAGTATTCGCGCCAATACTCAGGAATGTCCCGGTTCTGGGGCAGTCCTGGGTCTTGTGACATGGGTCTTGTGATATGGGCCTTATGACATGCATCCGGTTATCTGGTCTGACCACCACTCTTTTTGCGACCCAGGGCACCTGGTTCCAAATTCCTTGCTCAGGGACAGATAGACAAGTTATTTCACAATGCAGGTTCCTGTAAAAAGAATCTTAAGACAGTTAAATAGATTCCTATGGCCTGTCCTGGAATTCCTGGGCCAGTCCTTCACACACTTGGCATAAGTAGAGCCTTTGAGCCTTTGACCTACATCACCTTATTTTCCTCTTACTTCAGCCACTGTTCATACCACTCTGCTCTGTTTCTATGAGTTAGACTAGTTATATTAGTTCCTTATTTTCTTAGGAGGAGAAATAAAAAGAGCACCTAGGTAAGAACTATTTTGTCCTTAACAACTGTCATATGAAATGGATCTACTGGGCATAGAGCACTGACAGTGCCAGCATCCAAAGAGATATAGAGATGTGTATTCACTGCTGTGGATTCTCACAAGGGCAAGCTATTAGCAGGCAGTTATCATGAGTGTTACACAGAGAGAAAAAATTATAATTTTAAAAGAAAATTGCTATAGCAGTTAGCATACCAGGACAAAAGGAGGTTGAGGACCAAATAACAAAATCGCATTCTAAACTTGATTAATTATGTTGTAGGTTTTTATTATAATCTAGATAGCTTGTTTGCAATTATGTAACTGCATATGGTTTTATTGTACAGAGTTACTCAACTTTGATCACCTGCTGGGTGCACAAGGCTCTATTCTGCTCTCCTTACTCATTTCTACCTTCCTCTTCCTCCCCTCCATCCCCCTCCCCTCACTGCTTGGAAAATCTAAGTTTTGTAAACCAAGGCCAGCTTGGATCATTCAATACTCTCTTTCCCCTTGTTTTGTTTCTTTCTAGCCACAGAGAGAGTGAAATCATCTAGTATTTATCATTTCCCGTTTGACGTATTTTACTGAATATAGTACCTTCCATTTTCTTCCAAATCACAGAAAATTACAATATTTGATACTCCTTGTAGTTGAGTTTATTCTACTGTGTATATGTACCACAACTTTTTAGGAAGTGTTAAAGTTGCTAAGATACAGGACTTTTAATATCTCACCCACCCAATACCCACAAAAAACAGATGGGAAATAAATAAAAAAAAATCTAAATATCTGCCTAGAACTTTTTGCTCAGGAATCCCAGATTCAATCCCTGGCATCCTCCAAACCTGTGGGTCTTAGTAACACTGAACAGTTGGGTTTGCCCAACTGGACTGAGAGTGGTAGGAAGTGCCTCACCCTGATACCCTGAGGGGGCTTTGGAGGTTTCCCCCAAAATGTGATTATATGGCACACAGATGCCGAATAATTCTGCCATGGCAACTTTTACATAAGTGTAAGAAATTAACATATTTCTCTTTGAAATGAACTGATCTGTATAAATTATATAGCAAAAAAGAAAACCAATCTAACTCACCTTCCAGTATTGTCCATACAAATTTGAATTATGAAGAGATGAGTCAAAAATGCATAGGATATATCTCTATTTCTTGAAGTCATAAGCCCTCTCAACTATAATGGTATAAAATGCTTGAGGAATGCAAAGAAGAGTACAGATAGACACAAGGAGTTCCCGTGCAATGGAGAGTGTTAATTTAAGAAGAGCAAATAAACACTATGTATAAAACAGAGATGTTTAAACTGAAAATGGAGTATTTTCTTTTTGAATTGCAGCCTCCTTGAAAGAATGCCCTTTCTGTTCTGGACAGAGATAGGAAACATTCATTCTAAACTGCAACTGCTTCTATCAAATGCTTTAATTTGTGAATTTTCTCTGCAATTCTGCTTCTCTACATTATCTTCCAACAGTTCATTTAAAAAATAATGATAGTTGTGGAAGAAGTAATAATACAATGGATAGAGCATTTGCCTTGCACATGGCTGGCCCAGTTCCATTCTGGGCACCACAAGAGGCCACCAACCCCTGCCAGGAGTGATCCCTGAGCACTACCTGTGTGGTCCCAAAAGAAACAAATGAGGAAAATCTCAAAATTAAACAAAAAAGTAATTTAGAAAATACCAACAAATATGGACAACATTATAAAATATTTCCAAAGATTATTTTTAAGGGAAATGGTGTCATAGTAGGAAGAGAATTTGTTAGACTGAAAATAGAATAAATATGGAAAATTCAGTTAGTGTTTTTCCCTACAATTTGTCAGTCAACCTGTGTAAAACCTAGAGAATGGTTCATGTAAATTTATGAAGCATATCGTGCCATGGTACTCAGCATGGCATTATTGAAGGGAATTGGAGACAGGATCATTTGCCCTCACCAAGGAAGGCATCGTTGAAAGGTGGTAGTTGCACGCTAAGAATGAGTGAGGTCTCAAGAAAAATGAACTCCGAGGAAATAGAATTTCCTTGAATGCAATAGGAAATTTTATTGGGAAAGTGATGTGTTTTTTAAAGTTCAGAATTAAAAAGACAGCAATCATTTATGCCAGTTTAAAGATATTTACACAGTGTTCATACATGCATAATGTACGTACAGACAGGGACAAAAATACACATGTTGAACTAGATTTAGGAGAGGATTAAAACCTGGTATTGAGATAAAAAAGAAAGTTAACATAGCTATAGATAGTAAAGTAAATATATACAGAATAAAAAATATAACTGTTTTTCAAACAACATGAATGCTCAAAGAAATGACATCAGAAAAGGATTCTGGAAGTTAAAGGTAATTTGATATTCAGAAGCAATTAAAACTATCTCACAGTGATTCAATAAAAAATATAAATAAATATCAGCAGTGGAGAGAACAGAAAGGCAAACAATTAAACAATAGCATCATTACATTTTATGTAATTATTTATAATAAGTCAGGAAACAAACAGTGTATAACAAGAATACTTAACTATTACAATTATATTTATACAAAACAAGTTATAGCACAGCAAGTAGGATGCTTGTCTTGGATGTTGTTGCACTGGCTTTGATCCCTGGAAGCTAGGGTGGTCCCTAGTCCCTGATAGGGGTGATCCCTGAGAGCAAAGTCAGGAACAAACCCTGACCACTACCAGGTATGGCCCCCAAACAAACAAACAAATAAACAAACAAAATACTTATAGAAGAAAGAAAATGAAGGTTTGAAAAATCTTACAGCTACAAGTGATTTTTAAAATATATTTTTAATTATAAAAGTGCATGTTTGCATTGAAGGGTAAGAGGGGTTGGGTGACTCCTGACAGTGATCAGAGCTTACTCTTGGCTCTTCTCTTAGGGATCACTCCTGGTAGGCTCAGGGGATCACAGGGGGTGTCAAGAATTGAACCTTGATCTGCTGCATGCAAGGCAAAAGCCCTACTCACTGTATTATCACTCGGACCCCATGTTTGCATATTTTTAAGATATTTTTGTTGCATTTTTGCTATTTTTAAAACCCAGTATTTATATATAAATTATGTAAACAATCTGACTTACTGCTTCTATGTTTATCAACATGAAAATTCATCTTCAACATGCAATGCATATCAAAGCGTCCAGAAAAGATTATAACTGAACAATCATAAAATGAACCACTGTGAGTGTCAAAATGAGAATACAAGGTTTTGAACCAAAATGGGACTCAAAATTACTTTCATAAACTAGCACTAGATAATTTCAAATTGGCAACTGTAGAGAAGGATATTTATTAAATAAGTCACAATTCAATTGCCTGTGATGTTCATGAAATACCATCTGGTGCATAATTCTAGAAGTATGTCTCTCTCTCCCTACTTTCCTCTCTCTCTTTCTCTGTCTCTGTCTCTCTCTTTCTCTCTCTCTCTCTCTCTCTCTCTCTCTCTCTCTCTCTCTCTCTCACACACACACACACACACGTACACATGCAACCGTCTTCACCTCTCATGTGATAAAATGCTCTCTTCTCAAACTCTGGTTGCTTACAAAAAAAGATCATGGATCTGATAAAGTTCAATGGCATGGGATAAGACTTCTAAGTACAGTAATGGCAGGGTTTGACCAACAGAGCTACGCATGAGAACTCCAGTCTTGACGTAGGATAATGCAAAACTCCTTCTCTATAGTTATTTCATAAGTTAGTCTTTGTGAATCATGGGAAAATAGATGAATGGGTGGATCTTTCACCAGTACCCAGTTTGGAAGAGTTTTGGTTGACATTTGAAAATTCTGTTCATTGGAGGATGGAGAGATAATATAGCAGATAAGATGCTTGCCTTGTATACAGCTGTCTCTGGGTCCCAACAGTAATAAACTCTGAGCATAGAGCCAGGAAAAAGCCCAGAGTACAGATGGGTGTGACAGAAAAACAGCACTGTATCACTGTAGTACTGTCATCCCGTTGTTCATAGATTTGTTCGAGTAATGTCTCCATTGTGAGACTCATTGTTACTGTTTTTGACATATCGAATATGCCACGGGTAGCTTGCCAGTCTTTGCCATGTGGGCGGGATACTCTCAGTAGCTTGCTGGGCTCTCCGAGAGAGAGGAAGAAATCGAACCCAGGTCGGCTGCATGCAAGGCAAACGCCCTACCCACTGTGCTATCGCTCCAGTCCAAAACAGACAAATACAAGATTCTGTTCACAACACATTCATCAATTATAAAAGGAAAATGCAAAAAAAAAAACAAACTTGATTGTGCTTTTCCAAAACATTTATATCAGCAATACCAACAGCAGTTCATAAGTACTATTCGTTTTTTATCAGTGTCATCATTAATAATAAATTCTATTGTGAAATAGATTATAGTTGGACTATAGTATCATATTTGTAAGATGATTTTTAGTTATTGATACTATTATTTCATTATTAAATAGTCAAAATAAAAAGTTTTTTATTTTGAGGGGCTAGGAGAAAATCTGAGTGGTGGTTTCAATATTTCTTTTCTCCTAGTTAGATCAGTTCTTTATCTTGATAAAAATGCAGCATGTCACATTTTGAAAAGCAGACATTGGGCTTAAATAGAGAAAGTGTGACACATGCATTCTTGTTTCAATCTTTCTATCTCTTTATTTGCATCTGATATGTCAAATTATCAAGGAATTCCTCTGAAAAAGAAGGGGACATGTGAATTAAATAAGTGCACATAAGCTTTCGTCTTTCATAAATTGTCATAAAGCCTGTAGATAAGATCCAGGGAAAAAATTATATTTAAAAGTTTCTGCATAAAAACTTTCAAATCTTGCCATTGTTCATTTGTGACTTTTTCTCTCTTCAGATTCTGGCAGGTATGAGAGATTCTAAACAGCAGCTTTGGAGGAGACAATCTGAATAATGAAATTTCACCATTTGGTACTTACAGAAATTGGAAGGATTTTTTTTTTATTTGCAGGCACTATCTAAGATAGCTGGAAATAGAGTTATAAAATACAAATGATAATAAAAAAATGTTTATATATGCATTTGCAACAAATTTTATTGATGGTATTTTGAGAATTAGCTTAATAAATATATTAACAGAAATGAAGGATAAGCTATAAAGAAGCTTATTGACCTTTATTTTAGAAAATATTTGGAAAATTCTCTTCTTTCTACATTACATTTTAACATTATTGGTGTTTTATCAAGTTTCTTTTTGTTCTTACTAGCAGTTATTTCAAATATGGATACCACGCCTACTCCAGATGGAATCCCAGTGACCAAGAGCTTCCACAAGCAAGCCCTGAGCCCCTCTCCCCACCCCCACCTTATTAGGGTTCCAGGACTAAAGCTCCAGGCCACATGGCAGAGGACCCGGGCTGCACACCCTGTAGACTAGTTGTCATGCCCACAATTTGCCTCGGGGAGCCATCTTAGTGCGCCCAAGGGCTTAGAGGCCCTGGCCCAGAGACTCCCAATTGAATCCCAAAATGGACTAGTGTCATACAGAGATGTCTCTGGAACCCAACCATTTACAATCTACAAATTTACATTCACATTCGTGGCTGTGCAAGCCCTCATGGTATTTAAAATGAGCAATGGAAAAATAAATTATCTAGCATCTGCCCCTGGCAGGTAGGCTTGAATGGTAACGGGAAATTTCAAGCAAAATATAATGCCCAAAATTAGAGAGTATTAGGGAAATTTTCTGCAATAGAGGCTGGGTGAGGACTTCGATGTGGGTGGTAGAAAATGTGCACTGGTGGAGGGATGGGTGTTTTATCATTGTATGACTGAATCTCAAACACGAAGCCTTTGTAATTCTATCTCACGATGATACAATTAAATAAGATAAAAAGTAATGTGGAGTTCATGCGCAATTCAATCAGCTAAATCAATGGCTGAACAATAGCAGTACTCCTACATTATTAAAGCATACATATGTATACCAAAGAAATAATGATCTAGAGACTGTTCAATATATGAAAGATGAGCATTAATTCATTAAAAAAGTTAAAACAGGGGCCGGAGCGATAGCACAGCGGGTAGGGCGTTTGCCTTGCATGCGGCCGACCTGGGTTCGATCCCCGGCATCCCATATGGTCCCCCAAGCACCGCCAGGAGTAATTCCTGAGTGCAAAGCCAGGAGTAACCCCTGAGCATCGCTGGGTGTGACCCAAAAAGCAAAACAAAAAAAAAGTTAAAACCTTTAAATTGAAAAGTATGAATATTATGTGAGATTTATCTTCCAAAAATTATTATGAAAATGAAGGTAGAAAATAGAAGCATGCCAGTGAATGAGATGAAATTTAAAAAATCTAAACAAATGGAGACATTTAATTTTAAATGATTATAAAACTGTTTTATGATATGAATCATTCACAACATGACTTAAGATTCCACACAAACCCTATAAAATTGCCAGCAAGATACTGGGAAGTTGGTACCGATTCTAGAATGAATATGGAAACACAAAGACTCTAGGAACCCAGTACAGTACTGAATAAATGAACAAATTGAAGGCCGCATGATCAATTTCAAGACCACTTTCATATGCAATGAAGAAATCAGTGTGGCCTCATGGAAAAAATACACATATAGCCTGGCGGATGGTGGCCTGCCAGAACCAGGTTCTTTGAACATACAAAGGTCAGTGGAGCAGAGTAGAGAGGCCCAAAAGTGACTCAAATGACAAATGATACCAAACTAACGTCCAGTGTTAGGATTGCCACAAACGTTTATGCAGTGAAGTTGGCAGTTCCTTTGAAAGTAACTGAGAATATTAGAGACTTTGACATTCTCAAAGACAACCGGCCAAGGAAAGGCTCCCACGAGAATATGAATTTTCTTTTTATCCAAATAGACACCTTGCCCCACATAGGTTCATGAATTCACAACAACACACTTCCTAACAATCTCATTATGTGGAACATGTTCTAGATGATCAAGTATCCTTTACTACTGTCCGATTCTAGAATTTTCTTTGATATAAGTGCACTGACTCATTTATCCCACTTAAGTATCACACTTAAGATCTACAATACTCACAGAAAGTCCCCAAATTAAAATATTTTATCACAGTAGCCACTGTTTTTTTTTTTCAGAATGTGTGGAGTATTTTTGCAAAACTTTCTAAAATCTTGTCTCTTTTCTGATATTATTTTAGGAATTAAGTTCTATAAAAGTGTGACCCATGCAGTGATCTCAGAACAGACTGCCATGTTGCTCGAAAGACAACTATTTGGGAATAAACTAAAAAAGAATATGTCAAAGTTCCATTCCTACATCTGCTTCTCCTTTTTTTAAAAGAAAATTCACCAGTGCTTGAAGGATGCCAATGAATTTCAGCTGGAGAATTCCTATACCTTAGTTCATCATTTTCATTAATCAGAGTTATTTTTCAACACCGACACTTATGCTTAACTACCAAATGATGGCTTAGCGGTATTAAAGGAGAAAAATAATAAAATATTGCCAAACTTCCTCATTTCACAGCGTTTTGAATTAAAAGCTATATCAGAAGAGAATTAACCTAAGGTATGGCAGAGAGTCTCTTGCCCGCAAGCCTGGCTGTCTTACCCAGGGCCCCTAGGAGGGGATGGGCTCCAGCTTCCCTCCCCACCCCGAGCAGAGCTCCCGGCGGCCAAAGACCACTGGAACCTAGCCACAGCCATGCTCAAGGCCCCTCTCCACACGTTCAGACAAGCCTTACGCATGAAGATACCGGCAGAGGAACCCAGGTGTGTATAATTGCATCAACGGCCAACATCCAGAGACTTCAAAACAAGCTCCCAGAAGTGATATCTTATAATCTACTTCTCCCTCTGAGAGAAACTGGCAAGCTTCTGAGAGTTTCCTGCCCACATGGGACAGCCTTGCAAGCTCCCCATGGTGTATTCATATGCCAAAACTAGTAACAAGCTGGATCTCATTCCCCTGACCCTGAAAGAGCCTCCAGTGCGACATCATTGAGAGGGCCGAGTCCAGAGAGACTTCTACGATCTCAGGGAAAGGACTAGTGGAGAGGTTACTGAGCCCGCTTGAGAAATTGACGATTAACGGGATTTCATGATTCTCGATTCATGGTTCGTGATGGCTTACAAGGTAATTCCACCAGGTAAGATTTTGAACTGAGGGGGCGGGAAGGATATTACAACTCTTAGGCAGTTAGTCCTGCACTTGGCCCACCCGGGTTGAATTTTTTGTACCACATATGATCCCCCAAGTCTTCCAGGGATGAGTCCTGAAAGCAGGGCCAGGAGTAATCCCCAGTCTCCCCTCTCGATGAGTAATCTCTGAACACCACTGAGTGTGGCCTCAGAACTACACAAAACAAACAAAAAAGATCTTAAACTCTAGAGTAATAGTAACTAAGAATTATCCACAGGTACCTCACACACCTTGTTGACTAATCTCCTTAAGGTCATGTGACAGCCAAAGTGTTCAGAGGAGGTTCTTGAACCCACACCCTTATGGACGGGTCCAGGCTTCAGGATGGTAGAGGAATTTACTAGAAGTGAGGTTTAGGCAGTCAGTTTATTGGAAGTATGTAAATTGGTGAGATTGACAGAAAGGCAGCCTCTAAAGAGACTGTCTGGTCCAGGATTCCTAGGGGACACTTTTTTAAATCTGAGCTCTTTCAAGCCGGGAATGTCTGTTTTCTATAGATTAGTTGGTCCTGGGATGGGAGGCTTGAACAGGAGACATGCAACCCATTTTAGGAAAAAGTAAATTGTACATGGAATATTTGAAGCCAATCACCTTAAGAGGGTAAACACACGCATGCAGTAAATTAGCTATGAAATGTTCAGAGCCAATCATGAAAAGATAATATAAAATAATTGTCGTTCCTCTATCCCAGGAAGGGAATAGTGCGGTCGAGTCTAATAATTTTGATGGCAATGGCCTAGAAGGTACATTTTGCTGGCCAGTTCCAGGCACCTGGGAGTAGTGTGGAGCAATGGTGGGCGCTCTAGGACTCCTGGGCATAGGTGCTGAGTGTGTCAGGCCTTTGAAACAGGGACTGGGGCTGGATGTCACCTCCAGGGATTTCATGGACCACTTCAACCACCTGTCAAAAGCGAGGGCAGTTAACATATCACAGCAATCACCAGTCATCCTGTCAGGCAGCAGATAAATGTCAACGGCGTCTATTCACTTTTCCAGATGCTCATTATATAAATGGTAAGACTCAACGTTTCACAGATAAAAATGTCAGGACGGCTTACAGCGCATGCCTTGTGGGATGAGGCCTGCCTGGGATCGCTGGACTTTCCTGTGCTCCAAGTTCCATCCTCATAAAACCTTTTATTGTTTCCTATACTTGAATGTGTTAGAGCTCATGGAACAAGTTATTTGTACATAACATGCCTTATTTAAAAAAAGAAAAATTCTATGTTTCTTCGTTGTCACACAAACATGCCAAGTCAACATTACTTTCTTCATTTGCCTCCCAAAGAGTACAGCTCTGCTGTTAAAATAACACGTAAACCGTAGTGGAAGATGAGATGCAAGAGCCGGAATACATCACTGAGATCTAATTAACCAAGCATAGCTGGCACAAGCACGCATAAGTCATTTATTTAGGAGTTGGTAGCTCAGAACCAGTTAGGTTGCATACTTAGTTCATAAAAAAGAAGAATATATATCTCTAACTTCAAAAAATTTCCTTTTTTTTTTAACAGCATCAATTTGTAGGAGCTGCCTGGATTTGAACCTCTAATCTTGAGAAACGCCCAATACCCAGGAGGGCACATCAGGCTGTGCATATGCTCCTTTTTCCAGGGACAGGACAGCAAGAACTGACTGGGCTTCATAGATTCTTCCTTTGCCTCTTGTCACAAGGTGCTTCTTTTCTTGAGATAACGGCAAACCTGTCTACTACATCACTGACGTCACCTTCTGAGGAAGTGAGGGATCCATTTCCCACAGAGCACACCATGGAGTTCGTTTTGTCCCTCTTTTAGCCCACAACTGTCCATGTATTTTTTCTTTTACGATTTTCTGAATCCCATTCTTTTTTTTTTTTTTTTTCTTTTTGGGTCACACCTGGCAATGCACAGGGGTTACTCCTGGCTCTGCACTCAGGAATTACCCCTGGCGGTGCTCAGGGGACCATATGGGATGCTGGGATTCGAACCCGGGTTGGCCGCGTGCAAGGCAAACGCCCTACCCGCTGTGCTATCACTCCAGCCCCGTGAATCCCATTCTTTTCTTGTTTATCTTACATTATCGAAGACTGTAACAAACACACCTATGTGTCACATTGTGTTATTTATATGATTATGACTCAGGTAATTATTGTTATTATTATTATTCACTACAAATATTATTTAGTTAATAATATACTATTAATAGCTGAATAAGAGAAGAAAAAACAAAAGATAAAAAATAAAGAGAGAGAGTGAGAGAGAAGGATAATGCCTGCTGTGGAGACAGCAGAGGTGTGTGTAGAAGGGTAATTTCAAATTACTTGGTGGTGGGAAATGTACAGTGGTGAAGGGAGAGGCGCTAGAATATTGCATGACTGAAACCTGGTCATGACAACTTGGTAACTGTGTGTTTTGTGGTGATTCAATTGAAAATAAATATGCCAAAAACAGTAACAAGTCTCACAATGGAGACGTTAGTGGTGCTCGCTTGAGCAAATCAAAGAGCAACGGAATGACAGTGACAGTGACAGTGAATAAACATCACAAATCAAAAATCACGAAATCCCATTAATCGTTGATTTCTCCAGCCGGCTCAGTAACCTCTCATTGATCCTTTCCCTGAGATCTTAGACATCTCTCGACTCGGCCCTCCCAATGATGTCGCACTGGAGGCTCTTCAGGGTCAGGGGAATGGGATCCAGCTTGTTACTGGATTTAGCATATGAATGCACCATGGGAAGCTTGCAAAGCTGTCCCATGTGAGCAGGAAACTCTCAGAAGCTTGCCAGTTTCTCCCAGAGGGAGAAGTAGGCTATAAGATATCACTTCTGGAAGCTTGCTTTTAAGTCTCTAGATGTTGGCCGTTGATGGGATTACACACACCTGGGTTCTTCTGCCAGTACCTTCATGTGTGAGGCCTGTCCGAATGTGTGGAGAGGGGCCTTGAGCATGGCTGTGGCTAGGTTCCTGTGGTCTTTGGCCGCCGGGAGCTCTGCTCGGGGCGGGGAGGGAAGCTGGAGCCCATCCCCTCCGAGGGGCCCTGGGGAAGACAGCCAGGCATGCGGGCAAGAGACTCTCTGCCAGTGAATAAACATATTAACAAAAATATGGGAAAATTATATATTTATGTTTCATGTATTAGAGATTCAAGTTTGTGGTATGTGAAGTTTCTACACCATTACCTCCATCACGAAAGTAGCACTGTAGCATGGTTGTCCTGTTGTTTATCGATTTACTTGAGCAAGCACCAGCAATGTCTCCATTGTGAGTCTTCTTGCTACTGTTTTTGGCATATTGAATATGCCACAGGTAGCTTGCCAGGCTCGGCCATGCAGGCGAGATACTCTCGGTAACGTGCTCTCTGAGAGGGACGCAGGAGTAGAACCTGGGTCGGCAGCATGCAAATGCCCTACCCGCTGTGTTATCGCTCCAGTCCATGAAAGTATCATCTTTATACCACTTCAGTCCTCCTCTCTCTCTCCCTACTTTCCTCCACTTCCCACTGCAGCACCAGTTCAGTTCTACACGCACATTTTCAATGCAAGAGGGTTGCTGCCCTTAGCCCCATGCTGTTCCAAAATTTATTGTATATTCATTCATTTAAGAAATATTTATTAGAAGTGTGCTATGTGTTTAGTGTAAAATGGCAGTCAGCTTATGTTAAGTTCTCTCCTAATGAAGTTTCCACAAGGGCTGCAAACACTCCAGACAGAAAAACAATATTACAACATTACAAATATATATTCTAACAAAAATAGAATAAAATTCAAAGTTAATAACTTACCATGTTGGTAATTATACTTTACATCAAAAGTTGATCCTATTTATATCCTATCCATAAACATGATCAAGTGTTCTTTCATATTTAGTGGTCCAGTGTGTATCTAGCATTATAAGGACATTTAAACAATTAATTTTCCTCAAAATTGGAGTATTCTACTTAAAACCTAGCATTAATCTGTAAACCATGCAAACCATGCAAATGTATTTAATAAAAATTAGAGTGCACAAAATACCTGACTATCATAAGAGCCAAAAAAGGCTAACATAACTATAAAAACAACATAGGAAGTGCAATATTATTGATGTCATTTTATACGGAATCCAGAGAATTTTTTAAACTACAATTTATCATTATTGAACTCCAATTCGTTATAAAATATAAATTTATTCTACTAAAATACTATAATACAAAGAAAGTGTATACTACATCTTACTGCAGAAGAATATAGAGCCACTCCTAGGCCTAAAATTAAAACAATAATGAGGGGAAACTGCGTGCTTATTTGAAGTGATGAATGAAAATTAAAGAACTTAATTTCAAGTAGAAATCTAAAAATGTGTAGCAAAAAATGGTAAACTGTGAGAGGCTTAAGGGAAGAAAGTAAGAGGCTTAGGAGGAATAAAGTGGTTCAACAATAGTTAATTAATAGACACAAGGTTAAACTTTTGTAGGCCAATGCACAATTAGTTTCTGGTCCTATCTTCTGGCAGAAATCCAGATTCCCGAGTGTGGTGAAGAGGATGTCTGCTCTCCAGGCTTCTAAGGTTGCTGAAACAATTGCCAAGTGGCCTAAGACAGGTTTTGGACCCAATACACAGTCAATAAACTGTTTTCCACTAAGAAAATGAAACTCAGTCTCAAAGTGGTTCCTCTCATTTTGTTTGCCCCACAAACTCTTGAGGATAATTGGAGAAAGAAATTCCATTAATTCTATTCTTCGGCTCTGAAACATAGGGCTGTAAGTGAGAGGGAGTGCAATAGAATTCAATGTATAAATACAATTTTACAGACTAAAAGATTCTTCTACTGCAGAAACCAACAATTACTTTTGCAACAGATCAAACAATATGAAAAAGAAGGACACCAAAGATCTTGCTGGATCCATTATCTTGTAAAAATGCTTTGCCCTCCCATGGGCAGGAAAAAGGCCTTTTCACTCTCCAGTTCTAATTCTATTCTCTCTTTCAGACTGACAATTCTGAAAGCCAATAAACAGCTGCCCCCTGCCCTGGGGCCCATTAATCCTTAGCATGAGATTTCACTCTTTTACTTAGGCAGGTTCTGAGCCCTTTGGTCAGCATGAAGAAATTACAGAAAATGAACCATCACCCATTATCCCTTAAAGATTTAAGAGTTTGAAATCACTCGGGAGGGAAGTGTTGCAGGAAGGAAGATGGCGATGTATGTTGGGGAAAAGTGTCTGAAACCTAAGCCAACACAAAGGCCTTTGAGACCCATTCCAGAAGCCCAAAAACTATTGAGATGCAGGGAAGGCTGTGATGGGAACCCAAGAATAGATCACTAGGATTTCAGTGTTTGTCTCCAGGAATCTGGAATAAAGGCAGTCATGGGAAATTTTTCCATTTTGCAGACACCCATGTACTTTCTTGAGCATGTATCTAAATCTCCCTCCTGCGTTCACTTCATTTATTTCCCTAATAAACTTGTTTTACTTCAAAAATAAATAATTTTTCTCAAACATGGAGAAGATGTTGAAATCACTATTCAACAACAGAATACTCACAATTGCTTATCTTTGCTTATTTTTTAACCTAATTCACTGTATCACTGTCATCCTGTTTGTCATCGATTTACTCGAGTGGGCACCAGTAACATCTCCATTTGTCCCAACCCTGATATTTTAGCAGCCTCTCCCTACTCACTTTTTCCCAATGATCAGAGGTTCTTTTCAGGGTCAGAGAATGAGACCTGTTATTGTTACTGTATTTGGCATATCGAATATGCCACGGGGAGCTTGCCAGGCTCTTCTGTGCAGGCAGGATACTCTCAGGAGCATCCTCGGGCTCTCCCAGAGGCATAAAAATATATTTCCCTTTATGATGATTTGTCACACAGCTGGTCATGCATGAGGCTTGACCCGAGCATGTGGAAACAAAAATTAAACTCTTCAAAATTTGAACCAGTGGTCAAGAAGTATTGTATAGTGGGTGCAGGAGAAAGTCTCTTTTTCAGACACATTGAGCTATTGTTCAGCTACGATTTTTTGTTTGTTATAGTAAAATATGACATTTTGTTTAGAAGTTTACTTTTTTAGCTAGCGGAGTTATTTGATAACTTTATACGTAATTTCTTGTAACCCCTTCACAAGGGCGTCTGCCAGTCATGGAGTAAAATAGGAACAATGGCTTAGGGTCCACAAGAGTGACTTGTATAATGATCAATAATTGATTCCTTCGTGCAATCACTTTTTCTCTCTTCTATATCAATGCTTTCTTCACTATGCTACATAAATTTACTGGGTTCCAGGACATGGGCCCAGTGAGTTAAGCTAATTTTGTGGGTGCTAATGAAAATGATAGGTACGGCAGGATGTGTTTTTTCCTAATCAAAATCCTGTGCTTCTGCTGAGGCTGCTGCTCTTGCCTTGCAGGACAGCCCGCCAGCTGGTGTGAATACACTCCTGCAAATTTTATTTGATGTCTCCATGACCCCAAAAACTCATGTGGGATTTGATGGTGGACCCCGGGACAGCTGAGAGATTCTTCAAAGGCCCACTTTGCCTTTGCTTTCTTCAAACCTTTGCCCTGTTGCCCAGGGTGTCAGCTGAACTGATGCCCCCAAATCTCTTAGATTTGGCTCTCAGGAGTCCTCTGTTCCTCACCGGGGAGTCACCGACGATCTTCTCTCTGGGCCTGTAAGTCACTGTACAGGACTGCGTGGAAGGCTGGACGGAGCGCTACTGCCCTGAGCAGATCCGGACATGTTGAGATGGACCTCAGGGGCCATTTAAAACATCTCAGCACAAGTGCATTACTCTGAGGATCAGTGAGTTTTCTGGCCTTTTCGTTTTCTTATTTGTATTTATGTTGGGAGGGGACACACCAAGCACTGAATCCTAGGGGATCATACAGGGTGTTCGGGATGAGCCCAGGTTTCCACTTCATACAAACCAAGTGCCCTTCCCACTGAGCTATCACTAGGATCCAGAGACCAGTTCTTTGACACAATTGACACTTGTACTAACTTCCTATAGAAGACAAATTCACAGTATTCCATGAGTGTGAAAATAGCAGAACTGTTTTAGGTTTCAAATTGACTAACTTCAGAGCCCAGTGACACTAAGGCCCTCTACTACCAGCATCAGGCTCTGGATTTCCTCCTGAGCTGTGGAGTGACCATTTGTCAGGGATGGAGCCTGGACCCCCACCTTTCTAGTCACATGCTTGCTCCACTGAGCTATGCCAGTAGCATAAATATAAGTCTATTCAATGTGTGAATCTTGCCAGCTTACCTAATTTCAACCTAACTATTGAGCTTAAATGATAGTTTTTGAAATATCCTTTACCCTCACAACTAACATCTACACACACAAACACACAAACATACCTATTACCAAGCATTTAAATATGTTGAAATTATATATTTCCAATATCCTTCCAAACACATTCAGGAAGATGCTACATTTTATTGCTCACTTGCTCCCTCAGAACACCAATATAAAAAATATGGCTTTATTGATGAGGAGAAAATTTCAAAACTGGCAAGCTAGTCTAATCAGCACAGGCCACAGAACAAGCTACGGAAAAGAAAATGACTTTATACCAAGTAGACTTAGAAGAACATACCAATATGCCTATACTTAGATTCCAGAAAAACTCGTGAAAAATTTTAAAAAGAACGTAAGTATAAGAAACCTATAATCACATAATCACGTGCTGCATGTTTTGAAAAACTGGGACAAAAGATTCCCAGTGGCATTCTTTTTATGGTAATAATGAAATAGGTGACTATAAAGGATAATTCTATGGCAAACTCTGCTGAAGAATTCTATTCAGTCAGATATCTAGAGTTCTTATCATTGCAAAGATATTTATTGGTCCAATTAATGTCAAAAGTGTCAATCCTCAAAAGGGATTATCATATCATCCAAACTACAAGTCTGCGGTTATTGTATTTCTTTGCTACTTTCAACCCAGAAAATCCATTTCAGTTTCTTGATGAGAAGAGGAGAAAAGGGTCACACAATTTTACAACGTTTTGGTTATGTAATGGCTCATTCATCTACTACATAATACACAGTACCTAAAACATAGAAGAGAATCCCAAAATTTTGTTTAGTTACATTCACATGTGGATCAATTTTTAATGTTACTAATTACTTTGCAGTGATCACTATGTACTCTAGTAATTGCTAATTACTTTCCATAAGAATATAAAAGAAAACAAAAATAAAAATGCAGAATACAAAAATTCTCCAAACAACAGCATATGAGAATAGAAAATATTACAACTTTAGCATCCTATTCTGTAGACCTTTATGAATACTTTCTCATGCAACAGTGATTAATTTTCACTGGCAATGTCCTCACAGAATCACTCATCATTTTGATGAGTTACTCGGTGGGATTGTTATTTACACCACCTGAGCAGTCGATCAGCAATACTCATTTCTTACCCAAGTCATAACCAGCATATTCCCATTTCCACAACAAATATTAATCAGCAGGTACTATGCTATAGTATCTGAATACCCTGTGCTAAACTGTTAAATTATGATGTGCATTAATAAAGTAGAGCTCTCCAGAGATTGTTGATATATGGCAGTTATGTTCACTTCCACTGATCATACATTACGCTGCATTATGGTGAAAAAACACCCCTTAAATAAATAAATGAAAGCTTACTCTGCTTGAATAATTTTAATTTAGAAATTAATGTATTAACATGGTCTGCGAATCACTGCCTGTCTTCTCAAAAAAAAAAAATACTAGTGATGGAGATAGGATGTGCTCACTTTATATTCTACTGCCCTCTGGCTGATAAAACCTACTGCCAGAATAAGAGATTAGTTAACATTCAGCATATGTTAATTAATGTACTTTATTAAAATGTGTTATTGTTGCCTTTATTCATTCTTAGTACTTAATTCATTGCTTTAGGGGATAAAATAAAACCATTAGAGTTTTCCAAACAGTCATCAGAACCCTGAGCTGCGAGTTAGTATTTAAACAGTCAAAATCTTCCATGCACTTTCTGCTACTTAAAATAATTATTTTCTCTGATAGGAAGCAAACCACAATTTAAAATTTTATTGTATCAAGTGAATAAGGGAGTTTAATTTTTTAAAAATGTGGAAGCGCTGTCTTAGGATTTCAATTGAACATGCTTAAATTATTCTGCTAAGAAGATTAAATCTTGCAAATTTACAATTCTTGGAAAAGCCATTTAGGTTAGTGATATATACACTAGCACACAAAGTAACACTTTCCTAATGCAGCTTATTCCTTCTACAAAACACTCTGATTAATGCCAAGGGTACAGTGGGACTACTTGTTAATGAGCAGTTCTGTAGTATTCTGATCTCCATCTATTCCTACCAAGTGAATTATTAGAGTTACCAAGAATCAATGATATTAGCTCCTAATCCTGTTATATCAGTCAGAAGAAACTAGCAAAGGTTATGAAAGCAAATTAACCCCCAGATCTCAGTGATTTAACCCAAAAGTCTGCTGCTTTCTAATGGAAGTCAGCAAATTAGCCAAATCAGTGAACTGTCTTCCATCAAAATTTCAGTCTCATAATTACAAGTTTCCCTTCTGTCATTTGTATTGTCCTTTCAATATGTGGCCTTAATGCTCTTAGACCAGGCTAGAAAGACTGCCAAAAGCAAATATATCTCCTATGCTTTATGTAGCTCCATAATATCTCTTAAGATTCTCCAAAAATTAATCAGAGAAACAAATAAACAGCAGCGTAGACCACTACGTGCAGGGCAAATGTTTCTTCTATTGTCATTGTGAAAATCAAATTTTAAGAAACACATTAAATTAAAAGGAATGTGATGGATTTTCAGAACACAGCCACTCAAAACCAGGTGGGAAAAGTCAAACTGTTAGGGTGAATATGTGTAGAACACCGGGGAGAACATCTAAATGATCACTTACATGGGGCAGAGCCAGAGAACAGAAAGAGACACGGGCAGACTTGACGGAGAGCTAAGATGCAAGACTTTGGATGGACTCACTCTGTTTTCTCTTCCTGTGAGAAAAGGAGAACCAGCAGCGAACAATGAGCAGTGGAGCACCAGTAGCTGAGAAATAGACCTCCACTCTGCAGACGGCGGACACTCAGGCTGATGCGAGAAGTGAACATCTGCGTTCAGAGAGCGCTGCAGGTAGGCTCAGGTGAACAGTGCCTTGACAAAGCAGATAGGGAAGAGGTGAGAAAACAAACCAAACGGGGGTGCTGGGCAGCCAATGAGAGGCAGCAACTAGAAACCAGAGACTCCAGGTAGGTGAGTGGGTGGATCAGTAAGCAATCAAGTGTGAGTAAAAAGCCGCAAATGGGGGCATAAGCAGCCATTGAGGCAACCATCTGGCTGCAAAGTTCCCTGTATCAGGGACCACTGCAAAGGGCAGTTAGATGCACAGGAACTGTTAAGTAGAGCTGTTTGTCACTCGGGTCACCTACCTGCAGAACTGTGTGTGTGTGTGTGTGTGTGTGTGTGTGTGTGTGTGTGTGTGTTTCCCCCTCCATCAGTATGTTTGTGCTTAGTCTACAAACTAGGAACACCCAAACCATCTGCTGGTCCTGGTGTTGTTTCTATACAAGGAGACAGGGACCAGAAGCTAGTCATTATCCGCTGTAAAAACGTCGATAAACTTATTTTAAAATATAACAAAAGCAAAGAAAGACACAAAATCCAAAAGGATTCTGTGTGTGACTTTAACATGCCATTAAACGTCTTTCAACATTGATAATCTTAGTGATTGCACAGTAGTTGCTTCCTCCATTTGTTTGAAAAATAAATTCTCCCACTTTTATCCAAATTGACTACAAGGAAAGATATTGTTCTCATGTGATATTGATAAGTGAATGCCATTTAATATCAAATGGAGGAAATTTAAGTTGTAAACACATAACTACTAAAGAATAGGGTGAAAATCAATGACATAGTTGTGACTCTTGGCAGGTTATTAAGCGTTCTCATCGGTAAAATAGGTTTAAAATAGAACTGATCTCTTGGAGTAGTGGGTAAGAAAGAAATAAGTATGATAAAATGCTGATAGTATAAGAAATACACTTCTGTTATCAATGGCACTACAATTTTAACTAGCTTACTAAATTAACAAGCCAAATTCAAATGCAATATAATTTAAAATTAATCTGCTCTACTGAATCGATAGCACAGCGGTAGGGCGTTTTCCTTACACATAGTTGACCAAAGTTCGATTCCTCTGCCCCTCTTGGAGAGCCCGGCAAGCTACCAAGAGTATCTCGTCCGCATGGCAGAGCCTGGCAAGCTACCTTTGGTGTATTTGACATGCCAAAAACCAGTAAAAACACATCTTACAATGGAGACATTACTGGTGCCCGCTTGAGCAAATCGATGAGCAACAGGATGCCAGTGATACGATGACAGTGATACAGTGATGTATGATAAAAGTTAGCAGTTATATACACTCATTTTAAAATTAAGAACTTTGGCTCAATTTTGGAATCTATTTTCTAAAAAAGCTTAAAGCTAAAATGTTGAGTTATTTATTCAATTTCTTAGAATGCTGTTTTATGAATTAATAAATTTTTATATCAATAGTTATCCAGGAGATGTTCTTTGAGGTTTTATTTAATGCTAACAACATACCAACATAAAGACACATGATACATGCTGTTTCTAATACATCAGTTAGCATGTTCTAACATCTGACTGACAATAGAGACTAAATTAAAAAGGATATAAATCAATATCTTAGAAAAATGATTTGTAGCTTAGAACAATTATTATATGTTCTTATTTTTCAAATTTTTCTCCTGTCAGTCCCCATAAACTTTATTTTAGTTTAGTTTTTGGGTTTTGGTGCTTACCAGATTGTGCTCCGGGCTTTCTTCTCGCTCTGGACTCGGGGGTCATTGATGGCCTTATTTAGGGAGCTATAGGTAGGGCTGATGGTTGAACCTAGGCCGACTGGTGCAAGCCAAGCATTCCAGCCTCTGAACCAACTCTCTGGCCCTTTAGGGTACTTTTGTTTGTTTGTTGCAATTTATTTTCCTAAACTATCTAGTTGTGTTTTATTTTGTTTGTTTGACTTCTAAAGGTTCTGGTGATCAAACCCAGGTCCTAACCCATGCAAGACAATTTCTGTTTTATTGAGCTATATCCTAAACCAGAAGTAGCCTAGTTTTATCCTTCCTATCTTAACACGGGGATTTCAAGAACATATAGTACAATATGAAATGCTCTGTTGCATTTTTTAACTTTATTTTTGGCTTTTGAGTCATACCCAGTGATGCTCAGAAATTACTCTTGATTCTGCATTTAGGAATTACTCCTAGAAGTGCTTGGGGACCATGTGGGATGCCAGGGATGCAATGTGGGACAGCCACATGCAAGGCAATGCCCTGCCTGCTCTACTATTGCTCTGACCCAAATAAATTTATGCATTAACAAGAAAAATGGAGCTTAAATTTATCACGCTAAGAGATATGTAGTCAATTTATTTTAGTTATATTTTACATTAAGAAATTATCTTTAAGTCAGTAGAAAGATAAGACTTAAAATAAAAGTATAATTTCACATTTTCTAATATGTTAACTTCAAAATGCAAAATCATATGAAGTTTAGTACTATAAAGATTTATAATTTAAAAATGAAAAATACAGTAATGTTTAGATTTGAATTATTGTCCTTCCTTTCACAGACAAATTTTGTGACATGATAATTGGAAAAGTAATTTGCCAGTGACCTTCCTCAGCATACTCAAACCCCCTCCTTTATCAAAAAAATATACATATGACCCAATTTTGAGGTTTTACGTAAATTTAAGTGCTAACATTGATCAGTCAGATTAATATGAAATTCATATTCAAATTCTAGCTAGTATGACAAGCATTTGGATTTCAAACGATATTTGGAACACACACACACACACACACACACACACACACACATACACACCTGGATTATTTTCATCTCAACTGATACCAGGATAAAAGATCATGCCAGGAAAAGACGGAATTCAGTTCCACTTTTTTGATAAAAGCCTCTTTATTTTTCATTGCAAGAAAAATATTCAATTCTGGGAGAAAAGGAACATGCAAACTACGCATGCAGTTTACAGTTGCCAGTTTATAGCTCCTATATCTTTGAGGGGAAATTTTGATTTGAAAATAATGCCCTGCAGTTTTCTGATCCAACAAAAAAGGGGTCTTGAAAACAAATGATGTAAGCACAACTTTCAGGAGAACTTCTTGCATATGGTTTGTGCCAAATAGAATCAAATACTACAGCTGCTTCGTGAGCTGGAATCCCTTGGGGACCGTGGTGAGATCTGTCCCCAACGCTGGGGAGCGTTCTCTTTATCGCTTCTGACAAGCAGAACGTCCGGCCACAGGTGTGAGGACAATAATTTGAAAAAAAAAATCCAGATTTTGGCTGACATTTTGTTATATTTTCACAGGCATTAGATTGAGTACATTTAAAAGAGCAGAAAAAAGAATTAAGAAGACAACTGACAATCTTTTCTTTTTGTATCAACCAGAACTTACTTAAAAAACAACCTGTGCATTTGATGTGGTTCTATAGTTTGTGAGCTGCCTTACATTCTCATATGTATTTTAAAAGGTTGATTCTTAACAAGTCTAATTTATTGATGTGCTCATTTTAGTCTAATTGACTGAAGATTTCATATACGTCATGTAGTGCATCAAAGGGACAACATTTTTTATCCAGCTGTACAACGATTGTTATTCAACTATAGGTTGTACTGACTTGATAATTTGGGGGGTAGAGTCCAGAATGTGACATTAAATCTACTTCTATAATAGTCAGGAAAGACGGCTGGAGGGTTGAAATACGTGAATTCACAAGATCAAATTACTTAAAGACTTACCACTTTACCACTTGTCAAGTTTGACTTCCTTTGTAGCTCTTCTAGAATCTTGTTCTTTAAACAGTGTTTCAATGAGTCATTATTCTCCTATTGTTTCTTTCCTCAGAGAGGATTACAAAATTTTCATGGTTTCTCAAAAACTTTGAACGTCATTTAATGTGTGGGATTTGTTTTCCTATAAAATTCATAATCTTCACATTCTAGCTCTGCTTAAATATTTCCCAAAGAAAGAACATGTGAAACAAAGAGCTTATATTAGAGCAAGAAATAGACTTTCCACCCTCTCCAAAAGTAATTGGCGAATGTGTAAAATTGCACACTGTGGAGATTCTAAGCCAAAATATAAAAGATTCAGAATCATGGATTTCCATGAAGGCATAAAATATGTATGTCACTAGAAATTGTTCATCGTTTGTGCTATGATTTAATAATTGAAAATGACTTAACACCTAATCTTAGACTACTGAACATTATTGTTTGATGCTGTCTGTGGAAGCCATAGTTTAATGATCTTTGTGATAAGTCTAAATACAGACACAAATTTCCTCTAATATTTCACCTTGTTCTCAAACTCCAAAACCTTTCAAGTAGAGAAGGGATGAGTTCATTCTGCTTTCGCATCACCAAAGGTGTTCATAAGTTATGCTTCCTCTCCTGCCTATAACTTGTTTTGACCATCACAGTCTTGAGTAATTAATGGCAAATTTCTTTCCATCTTTTTAGACTGCTGAGTATATTAGAAATAATTCAGGGTACAGAGCAGGAAACAATGGGTCAGTTCCAGGGCAGTACCAATAGGTACAGACAAAACTAAATTAAAAGAAATATTACTTCTTGTTATTCTGCTTTCTAAGCTAGTTTTATTTTTTATGACATGCTGACCAAGATTTATTTTCCCAAGACTTTTGTTTTCTGACATATTTATACTAACGTTCTTAAATGATTTAGTGTTTGTAAAACACAGGAGATAATCATTAATAATTAATATGAGTGCTCCATTATATTTAGGTTTAAGGAAATTATAGGGAACGACATCCATTTTAGAAGGAAGGAGACAGAGGAAATGGATTACAAAATATTCAGTTTAGAAAAGAAAATATGGGGCAAAGAATAGCAAAAGAGAACATTTCCAGTAATGAAACTTAAGTGTCCATAAAGCATAAATGAGTGTTCTTCTAATGAAATTATTTGGTATATTTTCAGGATTTGATTTCTCCTCATGAAAAAATATATCTATTTTGTTCTCCTATGCAATGTTTTTGTAAATTTATTTACTTAGCTGTCAATTATATTCAGAAGCAAGATAATGAAAATATATTGCACATCATGTCAGTGGAAGACCTCCTGCCCCCTCGCCAGGTTATCTTCACTGGGGCCCATTCAGAGACGGGTGGGTTGAGTTTCCCTCCCTGCCCCAATCAGAGCACGGGCAGCCAAAAACCTCCAGAACTCAGCTTCAGCCATGCTCAAGGCCATTCTCCACACGCTTGGATGAGCCTCACACATGAAGGAACCAACAGAGGAACCCAGGTATGCGGGACCTGTGGTTGAGATCTCCAAGCCTGTTTGGATCAGGACTGAAGCTCCTCCACCCAAATCCCCCGTTTTCCAGTAGTTTGGCAGTCATACCCACAAACTGCTCCCAGCACCATATAATCCCATCAATGGCCATGATCCAAAGACTATAGATCAAAGATCCCAGAAGAGAGCAGTGCAAAATCTCTCATGGTAGAGCCTAGCAAGCTACCCGTGGCGTAATCACTATGCCAAAAACAGTAACAATAATGGGCCTTGTCGCCCTGACCATGAAAATGACAGGAACAAATGGAGGGACAGATGAAGATGTTACTGGCACCCGCTAGGTTCAAATCGATGAGCAATGGGACGATAGTGATACAGTGATAGAGTGATCAGTGGAAGAGGAAATATGACCTTCCAAAACTATGACCTTTATAATATGGAATTAGGAAAAGAAATCACAATTACTAAGAAATCCTATGTAACTAGCCCTATCTCTAGCAACAATTTTCAGATAAATTAGTTATTACTTCAATATAAATACTAATTAAATCTCTAAAAATAAGTTATCAAAGGATAAACATGTATTTATTTGAATTCTTTGAAATTTATTTGATCTTCTCTTTCATCATCCACCCTATCTCCCTCTATTCTATCTTAATTCATGTTGATTTGCACTGTTCTCGAAAACAAAATTATTACAGTGATACAGCACAGCGGGTAGGGTGCTTGCCTTGCACATGGCCAACCCAGGTTCAATTCCTCCATCCCTCTCGGAGAGCTCGGCAAGCTATCGAGAGTATCCCGCCTGCACGGCAGAGCCTGGCAAGCTACCCGTGATGTATTCCATTTGCCAAAAACAGTAACAAGTTTCACAATGGAGACATTACTGGTGCCCACTCGAGCAGATCAATGAGCAACAGGACGACAGTGCTACAGTAAGACGAACTATAAAAATTATGGATTCAAAAGTTTTGAGCTTTGGGATCCTTATCCAATGTAAGATCCTGTTTATTCTTCATACAGTTCTTTCCTCTACATGTATTTATTAACTGAGATTAAAGGATAAATTCAGTAGCTTAGCATAAGAGTGTCAACAATGTTAAATTGCCATTTCAGTTTCCACTCTTGAGAATATTGACCGGGCAGTTGAAAATCTATTCTTGCAGAATCAAATTGTTAAATCAAGTGGTTTTGCGGAGAAGTGGGTGAAAAAAATATAAGTGTGAATACTTGAATGAATCACAGACAGTCTGCATTAAACTGCTTTTGACCTTGTAGGATAACATTGGGTTTATCCTTCCAGCCTTGCTCCAGGGAACTTTGGTTTATCGGGTTACACCCATCACAGTGCCCCTGAGTCACTCCCATTCCTTTGTTTATTGAAAACTCTTCTCTGTGCTCTCCTCCACAACCAGTTAATCACCTTTTTCCTAATCAGATTCTGTTAACTTGTAAGATCAGATCCAGATCCCTCTAAGGACACTGAACTTGTGTTGTAAGTTATTTCTTTTACATCATTTACCTTAAAGCGGGCATATTCTGTATGTCAAAAACAGTAACAAGAAGTCTCACAATCAGAGCTGGAGTGATAGCACAGTGGGTAGAGCGTTCGATTCCCAACATCCAATATGGTTCTCCAGCACTGCCAGGAGTAATTTCTGAGTGTAGAGCAAGGAGTAACTCCTGTGCATCACTGGGTGTGACCTGAAAAGCAAAAAAAAAAAGAAAGGGAGTCTCACAATGGAGATGTTACTGGTGCCAGCTCGAACAACTTGATAGTGCAATGCTACCTTAAAGAAATGTTCTTTCTGTATGGACACAGGAAGACAGTTAATATTATGCTTTTATAACTTGGGAGTTGATTGACTCTGAATAATATTTACTCCTGGCATCTGATCTCTCGGCTCAGTTGCCCTTAGTTCCTATCATCACAAAAGCAGGGTCCCGATGAGGGACTGAATGGACCCAGGACAAGCTGTGAGCTACCCTGGCATTGAAATGGGCCAGGCCAAGAACCATAATACTTAACTATGAGTTAAGAGCACGTTCGTGGACAAACTCTGTCATTATCCAAAAGAGGTAACTGGATAAGGACCCTGCTGAGGTTAGAAAGACTAATCTTGCCTGAGGACTGTGGTCTGGAATATATAATGCGATGTCCCCAGGAAGAACCAAACTTTTAAGTCTGATATATATCTAACTGTGCTCATACAGAATGACATTCCTAGAAATATTAGAAGTAGATTTACTATAACTATTTAAGTGGATTACTAGCTGAGGAAAGAAAAAAACAACACACCCTGGATGGGATCCCACCCTGAAACGGATCTCCCAGTAATCTGGAGTAATCTCCTTAGATGAGATTTTGTCCTTGGGTTAATCTCCTGGAGCAGTGGCCTTATTTCTCTTTGTTGATTTGGTTAATGTTCAACCCCACCTCTGTATTACCACCCTACATGAATGCTCTATAAAGTAAGACTGTAGGATTGGAGGGAGATCTGGGAGCTAGGATCTGGGAACTAGCAAAGAGGGGCTAGGAAGGAAGACTGTGTGATACAGGAGATACGGAGACGAGAGATTGAATAAACAGCAACTAATCAGCAACCAGGTTGATCCTTGTTCTTCCTTCACCTGCCTATCGCCAACAGCCATCCCGATCCAGTGCATACACAGCGTCTCGAACACGGGTAGCGAGAGAGTTGCCCGAAGAACACATCCTTCCACAAGTACATATTTTTTATAGATCTAATGCTTTTGACCATCCTCCCATGCAG
Source organism: Sorex araneus (assembly GCF_027595985.1). Lineage (NCBI taxonomy): Eukaryota > Metazoa > Chordata > Mammalia > Eulipotyphla > Soricidae > Sorex > Sorex araneus. Next base: position 104,894,190 of record NC_073302.1, read on the forward strand.
TTTTCGTTGGTCTCTGGCAAAGTCAATTGTTTGGTAATCTCTAACTTTTGGACACCCGGGGACATTTTACCAGAAGTACTATACTGGACAAAATTACCAGAAGATTTGAAAAGCAAAGTGTTTGTTGAAATCCAAAATAAATAATAGCAGTGTTGTAGCCCTCCCGTTCTGTTGTTCATCAATTTGCTCGAGTGGGTACCAGTAACATCTCCATTGTGAGACTTGTTGTAACTGTTTTTGGCATATCAAATACACCATGGGTAGAACCTTGCCAGGCTCTGCTGAATGGGTGGGATACTCTTGGTAGTTTTCCTGGCTCTCTGAGAGGGACAGAGGAATCAAACCCAGGTTGGCCACGTGCAAGGCAAATGCCTCACCCCCTGTGCTATCGCTTCATATAAGATTATAAAAATAGAGTGCTGTGCCATCTTTTTTGTTTTCCTTTGTTTGAAAGCACCCAGCTGTTAGTGCTTACTCCTGGTTCTGTGCTGAGGGACCACAACTGAGGTTGTGCTCAGGGGACTATACAGCCTGCTGAGCATCACACTAGGTTGAGCCATGCAAGGAAAGTGCCCCACCTGCTGGACTGTGGCTCTGACCCTCCTACTACGCCGTGTTCAGAATGTCTGTGTCAGCACATAAAAGTTGGTCTCCAGAACACCGTTCTCACTCATGCCTCTCCAGATCTTTAGCCTGTGTCTCGGGGAAACTCCTCTGACTTGGAAGCAGGAACCCTTCCTAAATTTTGGTTCTGACCTGTTTCCCCCTTGTTTGGCACAGACGTCTGCCTCCAGAACATCGATCCCTCTCCCAGCCTCTGAATATCAAATCTTCATGAGATCCCTCTTATCTTTCAGAACATTTTGGGAAAAAATACTTTTAAAGTTTATTCTTAAAGTCAATTTCATATGCGTGGTGCATCTCATTTCTTTATCAATATGTTTATCAATATAATTTGAAGTTATATATAAATGAAATGATATTATAATGATTTTAACTAATCAGAGACTACATAGTCTCTTAGTCATTCACCTGTGGGTGCACTTTTACAAAGGACTATTCATTTCCAAAAGTTTTATTGAAAGAAATTATAACATAATTTATAGTACAGATTTGTAGAGTGGTTATGCCCTATACAGAATTTTCTAAACTTTTTTCACTATCATAAATATTACTAAGAGGTTGTTTGCATTTTTTAACTACATCAACTAAATTTTGAAGATCAAAAATTAACGAAGTTTCAGAAAGATTAAAATACTAATGCAAGTTTTGGTATCTAATCCTTGTAAGGATGAAGAAGCAAATGTTTGATGTTCACTTTACAAGGAGACATTTATAAATAGGAAACAAGAAGATGAAATCATAATATTGGTAAACATGTAGTAAGAAACTATACTATATAGCATGAGGTTAGAATTACATATAAAGTGATTCTAATTATTTTATTTTCCTCAGATAATTTGAAATATGAGTTTTCTCAAGAATACATTTAAAGGATGGAGAGAGAGTATAGTAGGTAGGTCACTTGCCTTGTATGCAGCAGAACTGGGTTCATTCTCTGGTCCCCAACTGTTCCCCTTTACTCTGCCAGGAATGATTCCTGAGCACAGAGCCAGGGGTAAGACTTGAGCATTACCAGACGGGACTCCAAACAAACAGAAGAATATAAAGAAATTAACATGTTAGAAACTTCATTTTATCTAATGGTTTTGTTTTGTGTTAAGACTTCACACCTTTTCTATTATATGATTCAAAACAAAACAAAACACTTTATTTCTGTAAGCTTCTTTCCCCCAAACATATAACCCGAGTAAAATCATGATTAAAAAAAATCACATCTATCCCAACTAAGATATATTTATACACACCACTGGTGTAACACAGTGATAAACTATATCATATTTAATGCCTACTAACAAAATAATAGCTTTATTCTACAAAGGGTGAACTATTCCAAAGTTACTTTCTGCATAGACTCACTTTTTGCAGTAAAACAGAATAGATCCATTTACTTATTTATAGGAACATCCATAAGAATGTTTTCCCAACTGAAAAATATGCTGCTATTTGTTTGCAAGTACTCGCGAAATGTTTTTCTATCATGAGTAAAAAAACAAAGTTTGTTGAGTTAAAAAAAAAATTATCAGATGTATATAAGCTCTTGAAAATAAAGACATACAATCAAGGCATAAGATATTTACTGAAAAGTTGTCAATTTAGTTGAGAAGAACAAACACTTATGGAATTCAAGATAGCATAAACACAAGAACCATATCAAAAGGAAAAATGGGCTCAGAGTATTTAAAGTTGAAAACACTTTAAAATAGATGCAGTCTTGCAGGGTTCATTAGATATATGGAGTTTGCTTTAAGCAAAGACAAACTCAGGCCAAGGATGTGACTCATTAGGAGCTCAATTGTCTTGCTAGTAGGAGGTCCTATTTCGATCCCTGATATAGGGAAGACAGAGGGGAAATGAAGAGAAAGTAAACTCAGTACGATTATCATTATGAGGAAAATGAAGGAAGCTAAATTCACGTTAAAAGGTTAATCATTTATTAGCACAATATCTTGTCAAGTGAATTTAGTTATTAGATAAAAATCGAATCAACCCATTATAACTGGAATAAGAAATATTTAAAATATAAATAGAACGATTCAAAAGGAACAAAGAAAATTAATTAGAATTGGAATCTCAAGCCATCAATAGCTATTGTTCACCCGATAATTCATAAATTCGAGTTAATATTGCCAGTTGAAAGGCGCCTTCTCACTAAGCAGTAATTAATCTGCAAGAGATTTATCAGGATTTCTGCAGTTTTTCTCATTTAGTTTCTAAAGTTTGTCCTCTAAGATGAGCTGTGTAGGACTGGAAGGACAGGGCAGCAGGTAGGGCTCCAGGCTTGCATGTGGCCTACCCAGGCTCTCTCTGCAGCTGCCCACAAGAGGCCCTGAGCTTCATCAGGATTGGTCTCTTGAGTGCAGAGCCAAGAGTAAGGCCTGGGTGTGACACAAACATACATAAATAACTTACACAGTGTTAGCATCACCATTAATTAAGTTAGCCTCTTTAACAGCTAATTAGGTTTACATCATCCTTTTGAAAATGTAGTCATTTCATATTCATCTACAGGGTATTAAGAAAATAGAAAATATAAATCAAAAGAATAGAAAATTGGGGCTGAAGCGATAGCACAGCAGGTAGGGCATTTGCCTTGCACGCGGCCGACCTGAGTTCGATTCCCAGCATCCCATATGGTCCCCTGAGCACCGTCAGGAGTAATTCCTGAGTGCAGAGTCAGGAATGACCCAAAGAGCAAAATAAATAAATAAATAAAAATAAAAAGAAAGAAAATAGAAAATTAAGAAAATTAATTAAGAAAATTAAGGAAAAAATTAAGAAAATTAAGAAATTAAGAAAATCGATTAAGAAAATAGAAAATATCAATTAAGAAAATAGAAAATATGAATTTGCAGCTTTTAGACTGTTACTTCCCTCATGCATTCACATATATTTCCCTACTTGGGCATCCAATCTCAAGATGCCATAAAATAAAACATTCAACAAATATTTTCAGCTACTAATGGTTGTGTTGTGAATATAATGACAGTGAATCTTCAGGAAATAAATACAACTCTTTTTGTGAGTTGTTGTTTCTTTACCTGGTTGATACTGCAGCCTCCTTCTGGGGGACTGGGATGCTTAAGGACTTAATGTGAGAGCTTGCTTACAATTGTATTTAGTGCATAGCACCTATAATATATTTTAGCTATTAAATTTTTCTAAGAAAATGTTTGTTAGACAGTGGAGAGGATTTTATGAAAATCTAAAGATTGTTAATATCCTGGAACGTTTTGTATTGCAATTTAAAATTTATGTATAACTTTCTTCCTAATTGATCAACATACGTGGCTATAGTTTAGTCTCTCATGAAGTCTTAGGCTACTTTTGTGGTTATAAAACATAAAATACTTCAACGAATAAAATTACCCAACTTACTGATCTATAGGGATATTTGCTATTTGTACCCATAGGGCAGAAGTTCATGTTGCATGGATTCTCTGAAGATCTTTTTCTTTCTTCTTATTTGTTAGATATATTTTTAATTTCTTGTAGATATTTGTATAATCACAAAAAGGAGTAGCAGCCCTATATCTCTCCCCCACTGCCCTATTTCGGTAGTCTCACACTGCTTCCCCCACCCCAGGGAGGTCGATGACGATGAGCTGGTGAAGGAAGTAACGGGAGCCAGGCTGGCTGGTCTCAATTGCCATTTATTCCCATCTCCTCTCTATACACTCCTGTCTCTCTCTGCTTCTCCCCCCCTTCCATGCTACTTCATTCTCCTTCTTGCTCTGGAACTGGATCAGGATCTCCTGGATCTGGCAAACTCCCCAGCCCACTCTTACAGCCTAGTTAAATCCCCCCAGCATGTGGGAGTTGGGGTTTACACATAGGTGTGGTCACAGTCAATAGGAGTAAAGTTCTTTCCCTCAGGGGAAACTGCTTCTAGGACAGATTCTCTTTCAGCAGGATGACCCAACCAAGAGCAGAATCCCATGGGTGTGTTTCTCCTCTCCTTGTCCAACAAACATATAAGCATTCATAATATTAATCATTTTGTATGGACACAGTCATCTCGTTGCTCATCGATTTGTTCGAGAGGGCACCAGTAACATCTCTCATTGAGAGACTTATTGTTACTGTTTTGGGCATATCAAATACACATGGGTTGCTTGCCAGGCTCTGCTGTGTGGGCTTGATACTCTCGGTAGCTTGCCGGGCTCTCCATGAGGGGCGGAGGAATCAAACCTGGGTCAGCCGCATGAAAGGCGAACGCCCAACCCCTGTGCTATCGCTCCAGTCCATGGACACAGTAAGAGATACATTAAGCTTATAGAATTGATCTCCTGGGGTCATCTCAATCTCAGACTACAGTGCTCAGGACAGATTAGTCTTTCATATCCCTAGCAGGGTCCTAGTCTCATCATTGCTTTTGTATCATGACAGCATTTGTCCATGATCAAGCTCTTAATTTATAGTTAAAAATAGTGGTGCTTTGGCCTGGCCCATATCAATGGCAGGGTAGCTCACAGCTTGCCCTGGGTCCCTTCAGTCCCTCGTTGGGACCCAGCTTTGGGGTGCTAGGAACTAAGGGCAACTGAGGCTTAAGATGAGAAAGCAGATGCCCGGGAATGAATAATATCAGAAGCCAATTAAGTCCCAAGTTACAAAATCATATTAACAACTGTCTTTTTTTGTCCATACAAAAAAGGACATTGCTTTAAAGTAAAGTATTCAAAAGACCCAAGAAGAAGACAAAGGCAATATGAACTTACAATACAAGTTCAGTGTCCTAGAAAGATCTGACCTTAAGAATGAACAGAATCTGATTAAGGGGAAAAGCTGATTAACTGGTTGTGGAAGAGAGCATAGAGAACTGGTTACAGATAAACAAAGGAGTGACTTGTGAGCACTTTGATGGGTATGACCTGATAAACCTAAGCTCCCTGTGGCAAGGGAGAAAGGACAAAGCAATGCTATCCTACAGATATTAAACCATTGTCCATTTAGCTACATGCAAAAAAATGAGCGCAGATCTCTAACACCATGTATTAAAATCAGATCAAAACGGATTAAAGGCCTCAACTTCAGACCAGAATCCATAAAATACATTGAAGACAAGGTTGGCAAAACTCTCCACCACATTGAAGCTAAAGGTATCTTCAGGGGCTGGAGTGATAGCACAGAGGGTAGGGCGTTTGCCTTGCACACGGCCAACCCGGGTTCAAATCCCAGCATCCCATATGGTCCCCTGAGCACCACCAGGAGTAATTCCTGAGTGCAGAGCCAGGAGTAGCCCCTGAGCATCGCCAGGTGTGACCCCAAAACCAAAAAGTAAAAAAAAAGATAAAAAAATAAAGGTATCTTCAAAGATGACATGCCACTGGCCAAGCAAGTGGATACAGAGATTAACAAATGGGACTGTCTTAAACTAAGAGCTTCTGCACCTCAAAGGAAACAATGACAAAAATACAAAGACAGTAAACAAAATTGGAAAGGATATTTACCTTCAAAGCATCAAATAAGGGGTTGATATCAAGTATATACAATGCACTAGTTGAACTCTGCAAAAAGAAGACTTCCAATTCCATCAGAAAATGGGGCAATGAAATGAACAGAAACTTTCCCAAAGAAGATATCCGAATGGCCAAAAGGCACATGAAAAAATGCTCTTCATCACTAATCATCACAGAGATGCAGATCAAAACAATGATATATCATCTTACACCAGAAAGACTTGCCCACATTGGCGCGAATGTGTGGATAAAGGGACTCTCATTCACACTGGTGGGAATGCCGACTGGTTCAGTCCTTTTGGTAAACAGTATGGACGATTCTCAAAAAATTAAAAATTGAGCTCCCATTTGATCCAGCTATACCACTTTTGGGAATATATCCTGGAGAGGCAAAAGAGTATAGTAGAAATAACATCTGCACTTGTACGTTCATTGCTGCACTGTTTACAATAGCCAAAATCTAGAAAAAAATATCCGAATGCCCAAGAACAGATGACTGATTAAAGAAACCTTTGTACCTCTACACAATGGAATACTATACAGCTATTTAAAAAGCTGAAGTCATGAAATTTGCATATAAGTGGATCAACATGGAAAGTATCATGTTAAGTAAAATAAGTCATAAAGAGAGAGAAAGACATAGGAGGATTGCACTTATCTGTGGCATATAAAGTAACAAGAATGGGAGACTAACACCCAAGAATTGTAGAGATAAGGACCAGGTGGTTTACTCCATGGCTTGTAAACTGGCCTCAAATGCTCAGGAAAAAGGCAGCTCAGATAGAGAAGGGAACACCAAGTAAAGCGTATTTGGAGGACCAGCTCAGGTTGGGAGATGCAAACTGAATGTAGACTATTGACCGAACACAATGGCCACTCAATGCCTCTAGTGCAAACTACAACACCCAAAAGGGAAGAGAGAAAAGGGAATGCCCTGCCACAGAGGTGGGTGGGGTGAGGGGAGTGATTGGGGGTGCTGGGAGGGATACTGGGATCATTGGTGGTGGAGAATGGGCACTGGTGAAGGGATGGGTACTCGATCATTATATGACTGAAATGCAAGCACAAAAGTTTGTAAATATGTAACTGTACCCCACGATGATTCACTAACAAATTTTTTTAAATAAATAAATCAATCAGTGTCCATTTTGGTGGCAGAGGAATAGTATGACAGTTAAGTGCTTACCTTGCACACAGTCAACCCAGATTGCATCCCCAGGTCCATATTAGTCCCCAAGCACCATCGAGAGTAATCTCTGAGCTCTGAGCTAGGAATAAGCCCTCAGCACTGCCAAGTATGATCATAAAACCAAAATACAAAATAAAATCAGTGTCCTTTTTCAGCTAAAGAATACCAAATCGAGCATGCAAAAAAAGCCTAATTAAAACAATAATCTTAATTTCAGAAATAATACAAACTTACATTTCGTCCTTCCAACATAAGACATGGTCTTACCAAGTAAAGGAACTTATTTTTTTTTCATCATGAAATACTCAATCTTATTTCTAACTTGATCATTTTGAGCTGTGAGTTTAGTGAAGGCTTTTTGTCGAGTTGTAAGTGAACAACAAGCGGGACTTCCTCTTGTTCCTCATACATGTCCCTTATGCCTTCTCCCCCCTTTATTCTGTGCTCTCTCTCTCTCTTAATCTGAAAAGTTGTCCTCAGATATTATATATTTAATGTTGAAGCACCCCCCGGTTCAGACTGAAGAGAAGTGCAAACAGTAGGTTCTCCGGAGAGATTGTTGAAAGTTACCAGCATCCCTCAGAGACAGACTTTGTTTAATCAAGTTCTTGAGTTTTACCAGGAATAGACCATGATCTCCCAGAATTCATTAACCAATGAACCCAGCCCACACTACCTTGTGATAGGGCACCATCGTTTCTGAACCACTAGACAAACATTTCTTCTTACTTTATCAACAAGCTCACAAATCTCCAACTCCAATCTGAGGTTGAAATACGACAGGGTAAGCAAGAAGATGATCATTTTGTCAGATTTATAGCCCTTGAATAATACTGTTTAGTTTTTATTTTGAGTAACATCCCTTTTCTCTTGAATAAGTGACATTATATTGATGAGAACTTAAACTCATGTTTGATATTAAAATGGAAAAATTTCACTTTTTAGCTGACACATGAAATGTAAAAATCAATACATATATATATATACACATATATATATTTATATACTGTAGGATAACATTGTTTTGTCCTTTCTCCCTGGCCACAGAGAGCGTAGGTTTATTGGGTTACACCATTCACAGTGCTCCTGAGGCACACCCATTCCTCTGTGTTTATCTTTATCTCTGTGCTCTGCTTCCCCAGTTAAACAGCTATTTCCCCTAAGCAGTACCTGTGATTTTTAAAGTCAAATTCATCAGAAATCTTTGGATTTGGATTTGTAAGTGAAACACTGCTTTTCTCCTTCCCTTATTTTCTTTGCATAGCAATATCCTTTTTGTATAGACATAGGAAGACAGTTAATATTATGCTTTTGTAACTTGGGAGTTAATTGACTCTGAATAATATTCACTCCTGGGCATCTGTTTTCTCTTCTTAAGCCTCTGTTGTCTTTAATTCCAAACACCCCTAAAACAGAGTCCCAATGTGGGACTAGATGGACCCTGGGCAAGGTGTGAGCTATCCTGACATCACAATGGGTCAGGCAATAATACTTGACTATAAGTTAAGAGCATGATCATGGACAAAGTCTGTCATGATCTAAAGAGAAACAACTGGACAAAGACCCTGCTTAGGGTTTGAAAAGATTAACCTGGCCTGGCACTGTGGTCTGGGATCTATAGCAAGATGTCCCCAGGAGAGCCACTCTATAAGCTTAATGTATCTCTTACTGTGTCCCAACACAAAACGACTAATATTATTAAGAAGTAGAATTAAGATGGATGTTTAAATAGCTGTTAGACTGAGGGAAGGAGAAACACATCCCTAGGTGGTATTTCCACCTGTTTCAGCTCCTAAAGGCAGGAGGTCTTTATCTTACCTTAGAAGAGCCTCTCTTAGAAGGAAGGGCTCTTATAAGTCGAGTGTGCTACCTGACCTGAGTGTAGTTGCTACCCCCAATGCTTGGAGGTTGGGTGTGACACCAAGGCTGTGAGACAGGCAAGGGGGACAGGAAGAGATGGAATGAGGGGCACTGTAAGACTGGAACAGGAGCGTGGGGATAACGGAATAAATGGCAACTGATCTCCAACCAGCCTGGCAGCCCTTCTCTCCCCTTCATGCGTTTTGGCAGAGGCAGCAGGCAGGGGTGTGGAAGCCGCTCATGGCCACCCAATGCACGTGGCAGGCAAGCAAGACTGCCATCGCTTCTGCACATGTATTTATTTTGTGATTACACAATGTACCATGCCCAAACAAAAGAGGTCACACAAAATTAATTATAGAGTTTTTATATGGTAATTTGGTAGATCAATTAGAACAGAATTAGATATTTCAATAGAGTGAAATAATGAGAAAATGAAGTTAGAAAACCTGAAAGGATAAGAAACAAATAATACAAGGAAATATCCAGTAATAAGAAATAGGATGAGCTATATTTTATCAACTCTAAGAAAGAGATGGTGTTGGCCAAGCACTGAGTCTAAGTTTACAACGATAGAAGGTATCAAACTACTTCATAATTATTCTCTAATGCAGAGGAAAAGATAGTAATTCTCTCTTCCCCTTGTCCCTAGTAATTTTCTTTTAATACTTGCAAGATGTTGAGACATTTTTTTTTGCTTTTTGGGTCACACTCAGCAATGCACAGGGGTTACTCCTGGCTCTGCACTCAGGAATTACTCCTGGCGGTTCTCAGGGGACCATATGGGATGCTGGGATTCGAACCCGGGTCAGCTGCGTGCAAGGCAAATGCCCTACCTGCTGTGCCATCGATCCAGCCCCAGTGTTGAAACATTTTTAGTTAAGAGAGAAGACTATAATCAGGTGAAGATCAGCACCTTGAAGATATAAGGAAATAAATTGAAATCTAATAACTCACTGAACCTCCATTATGGAGGTGGAAGGGGTTATTCAGATAGGCCCAGAGGCATAATCTTTGTATTATCCTCAAAATTAAAATCCCATTATTACCAGGCACATTTAAAAAATTTCTCTTTAAGTGCTATTTCCATAAATAAATGACATGATTAAATTTGAAAAGTGCATTGATAATTATTAAAAAGCAAGTGCATTTATCTGAAAAATAAAATTGAATGTCATTCAAAAATACAAGAAAGTTAAATGTGAGGAAAAGAAAATAACATTTTGAATTCCTACATTAAGAATATGTTTCTGGTTTGAGACACTTTAATATTGAAACATCCCCAAGCTTTGTGGATAATTACATTCTGTACCTTCAATAAAAGTAGAATACTATAATTAGAAGACTCTTTTTTCCCTTTCTTCCTCATTCTATTTTCCTTTTGCACCCTATGAACAGGCTAAGAAATGGAAATAAAATCCTAAATAGCATCAAATGTAATAGAAGGTAAATCGTCCTACTCTTATTTATTCAGAATGGTCACTTCACATATATGTTGTACTAATTCATGATTGAAAGCCCTGACATTGTAGTCATATCCTGCCGGCTAATAATAGCATCAAAATCTAATTTGAAATGACTAGGTGGAGTTACATCTTATTATCTTATTATTATCTTATTACCCTTACAGGTGGGGGAATTAATTTTACTCCTTCAGATACAGTTTTGTCTTTTACATACAGGAAAGTAAGTAACCAAAATAATGTACTGGGAACCACAATTACCCTTCTCGAAGGGATCCTGATGTCAGGTTGACTCTCGGGAGTACATACTGTCACCTTTACATGAAAAGGCTTCATTGACCACTCCAGTCAATTGTATATAATTACAGGATGATCTCAAAAGGATGAGGAATGGAGGAGAAGGTGGAGTCTCCATTAGAATAATATCTGCATGCAACTCAGAGCAGTACAGACTGGAAAAGTGTCGGAGTTCTCCCTGGCATGACCCCTTGGCTGCTAGAGGTGTCTGGGGCTGTAGGGAGTGCCCTAGGTCCTGACCTCTCTGGGTATGAGGGTGTTGCCAGGGGAACGGGACATTTCTAAAAATAACATAGATTAATTGGCCTTCATTTGCCAGAGGCTGATGGCTTGAGATGTGAGAAAGGGACATTTTTGAGTGTCAGCAATACTTGAACCTTGCCTCTGCCTTAGAGTACAAAGCACAGTGCTCTAGCAGCTTCTTCCTAGTCCTAATGATGCCCTGCCTCCCTCTGACCCTGCTCGTTAATTCACATAGGCTTTCTCCCTCCACTTCTGTTTAACCTGGGTCTCTCCTAATAAACTGTCATATGACCAGTCTGGGCTGGAGCGATAGCACAGCTGGTAGGGCATTTGCCTTGCATGCAGCCAACCCGGGTTCAATTCCTCCATCCCTCTCGAAGAGCCCAGCAAGCTACGGAGAGTATCTTGCCGGCACGGCAGAGCCTGGCAAGCTCCCCGTGGCGTATTCAATATGCCAAAAACAGTAATGACAAGTCTCACAATAGAGACGTTATTGGTGTTCGCTCGAGCAAATCGATGAGCAATGGGATGACAGTGACACTGACAGTGACCAATCTGGGCTGGAGGGATAGCACAGTGGGTAAAGCATTTGCCTTGCATGAAGCTGACCTGGGTTCCATTTCTCCATCCCTCTTGGAGAGCCCTGCAAGCTACCGAGAGTATCTCGCCCGCTCGGCAGAGCCTGGCAAGCTCCCCATGGCGTATTCGATATGCCAAAAACAGTAACAACAAGTCTCACAATGGAGAATTTACTGGTGCCCGCTCGAGCAAATCGATGAGTAATGGGATAACAGTGATGATGACAGTGATGATGAGCAGTCTATGGTCTGTGTTGGTGGCTATATCTGGGCCATGCAGTGTTTCCGAGTATCTGAGCATCTGTTGCCCTAGTCCGGTGGACTGTCTTCTCAATCTTGGGGACCCTGTAGTTTCAGGATAACTACAGGGGGCTTTTAGGAAGCACTGATAATGGTACTTTGAGATGCATGCCCATGGACAAGGCCACCGGAAGCCTGGAGAATCTTTCGTTGTTTGTATGGATGGAGGGGCCTCTTCTGAGGAAGGCTTCTTCCCATCCTCGCTGGAGAATATTTCAAGATCCTAAGTGTGGGGTCCAGAAAGTGTCTCACTTCAGGTTCACTTTGATGGCCCCAAATATGCAATATTGTGGAATTTTGTCATTAAGACTTACTGTTAACTTCAGTGTGAGTGAAGCTCTCAGTCCTCTGCATCTTTAATTTTGTGTGTGTGTGTGTGTGTGTGTGTGTGTGTGTGTGTGTATGTTACACCCCGTGATGCACTGGGGTTACTCCTGGTTCTGCACTCAGGAATTACTCCTGGCAGAGCTCAGGGAACCATATGGGATGCTGGGATTCAAATCCAGGTTGGCTGAGTGCAAGGCAAATGCCCTCCCCGCTGCTATCACTCCAGCCCCCATCTTTTGGTTTTTTTTTTTAATTGAATCACTGTGAGATACATTTACAAAGCTTTCATGTTTGAGTTTCAGTCATAGTATGATGGAACGCTCATCCCTCCACCAGTGCACATTTTCCACCACCAGTGTCCCCATTATTCCCCCCATTCAACCACTCCCCCTCCCTCTATGGCAGATAATCTCCCCATAGTCTTTCGCTAAATGTCTTTATATTGATCTTTTGCAAGTATGCTTACACAGATAACATAAGTCATTTTCTATTACTCTCACCACTCTGCTCCAGTGACTTCAGACTTTTAATGAGCTGGGGTCATTAGAATGCAGATCCACGTAGTGATTTTGATGTGTTGAGATTATAATAATAACAGAGCCTATAACTTGTGTATTTCTGCTCCACCAGTCCAGCTCACAGTTGTATTCTCTTCAGAGCAATGTTATATTTCATTTTTGCTCATTTACAGGACACACTTTCAAACTGAGTCAAAAGCAACCAAAATTTGAGAGGTCTTGCTTCTCTCAATGTTATATAGTAAGTTCTTCTTATAAAACATTCTTATTATATAACATCTCTTAATGTTATATAATAAATAGTTATTATGGATAATAGTCTTATACTTTTTTTAATATTCCACAAATAAGTATGATCATTCTGTCTGTCCCTCTACTTCTGACTCAAAACATGAATGTAATTATATTTTCTCATTTATACTTCTTTTTATTGTTTGTTTTTGGGTCTACCTGGCGATGCACAGGGGTTAATCCTGGCTCTGCACTCAGGAATCACCCCTGGCGGTGCTCAGGGGACCATATGGGATGCTGGGAATTGAACCCGAGTCAGCTGCATGCAAGGTAAATGCTCTACCCGCTGTGCTATCGCTCCAGCCCCTCAGTTATACTTCTTATTTAAATTTTCTAACATTATTTTAGTTTAAATTCCCACTATTTACCTGAATTCTGTCTCACCTTTAGTTATATATTGCCTTTTCCTTATACACATTCATTTATATTCACTTGAAATATCTCTCTCAAGGCTTACTTTTTTGTCATTTGCCTTTGTCACCATGAAATAGGCCACTGTACAAAATAAGCCATTTAACTGGAAAAGTTGTTTAAATTGAATAAGGATGACATTGAAAGCAAAGTGAATTTTACAAAATATAGGTTTAAAGTAAAATGACTTCTCCCAAGATTTATAATAAAACATTCTTTGTTAATACAGCAGAGGTCAAAATGTTTGATACTTAAGTCAGATTGCACGGTTTATGGTGAATTTTGTACTTTCCATTGTAGAAGTAAATTCGGACACTGATTACCATTTCCGTTTTTTATTTAAACCAAAGCTCACATAAAACTTTTACTTTAACTTATTATAATAAAACATCAGCTCCTCAACATCTCTTCTTATAATTTACCTTTTATTTATACAATACTATTGTTTTTTCAATGATACTAGAAATAAGACACTGAAATAAAAGACAAATATAACTTTTTAACTGAAATTTTAAAATTGAGTTATCATACTATCATCATCCCATTGATGGTTGATTTTCTCGAGCGGTCTCAGTAATGTCTTCATTCATCCTAGCCCTGAGAGTTTAGAAGCCTCTCTTTACTTGTCCTTCCCAACGGTGCCACATTGGAGGTTCTTTCAGGGTCAGAGGAATGAGACCCATCGCTGTTACTGGTTTTGGCATATGAGTACACCATGGGGAGCTTGCCAGGCTCTCCTATGCAAGCAGGAAACTCTCCATAGGTCTCCTAGGCTATAAGACGTTCCTTCTGGGAGCTTGATTTTATAGTCTCTGGATGTTGGCCACTGATGGGATTACACTGCGCAGGGGGCAGTTTCTGGGTGTGACCGCCTAGCTACTGGAAAATGGGGGATCTGCGCAGAAGAGGCCTAGTCCCAATCTGAGCAAATAGAAAAGATTAATGCAATAATAAGAAGAGGATTCTGTGCTAATTATTATATATAAAAGCATTTATATATAAATGCCATTTCCCTTTTTTACGTTGCTCTGTTTATGCCACATCCTGTCATGCTCAAGGTTTACTCCTGACTTGTGCTCAGAAATTAATCCAGGAGCTGATTAGGAGACCATATGTGAGGCTGAAGATTCAACCCAAGTCAGTCCTGTTCAGGCTAAGCTCCTCACCCACAGTTCTGTCTCTAAGCCCTAAACATTGCTCTGTAATCCATTTTAATATTCTTAAATTTATTATAGGATGCTAATAGCACTGTAGCACTGTTGTCCCATTGTTCATCAATTTGCTCAAGCAAGCACCAGTAACGTCTCCCTTGCAGGACTTGTTGTGACTATTTTTGGCATATCGAATACGCCACGGGTAGCTTGCCAGGCTCTGCTGTGTGGGTGGTATACTCTAGGTAGCTTGCTGGGCTCTCCGAGAGGGATGGAGGAATCGAATCCGGGTCAGGTGCATGGAAGGCAAGCATCCTACCCTCTGTGCTATTGCTTCAGTCCCAGGATGCTAATATACCATATGAATACATTAATTAAATTTATTATATTATAAGTCAAATTTATTATTGATTAATATAATATCTGTATCTTGCTAGATTTGCATTTATTTTATTCTTATGCATTACAAAATAAGTGTTCATTTATTTAAATAGTGCCATGTTTATTGTATAATTAATATATAAGCATATTATATTTGATAAAGTTATTTGGTGAACAAATGGTATATTTTCGAAAGGGGTGATGCCTAAATCCAAATGCTTAAATGTGCACATCAAAGAGTCACTGATTTCAGGGCTGGAGTGATAGCACAGCTGATAGGGCGTTTGCCTTGCACGCGGCCGACCCGGGTTCGAATCCCAGCATCCCATATGGTCCCCTGAGCACAGCCAGGGGTAATTCCTGAGTGCAGAGCCAGGAGTAACCCCTGTGCATCACCAGGTGTGACCCAAAAAGCAAAAAAAAAAAAAAAAAAAAAGTCACTGATTTCTTTATTTGTACTCTAATTTGAAAATGGCTATTTGGTGGGTAGTAGGTATTTACATTAAAAAGGATAAATATCTTTTTCACAGTGTGTTTATAGCAAAGTAGTAGGATAAAATTGTGCTGTAATTTTAATAATTCTTAGAAGCATTCATCCAACAGTCATTCATGAACCCTTCTAAATATTTTTGGTGAACTCAGGTCCATCAGCATAAGTAATGAAACAAAGGATGAACTTAATAGAACGTCATCACTCCCCAGATAATATCTACATGAGGCCGTCTTTGTGCTCTCAGTGAAAAATGACGTTTGCTCTTAATTTTTCATTATTTTGACCTTTGACCCATGCTTTGCTCAACTTTGCAGTCTATACTTTGTTGAAGACTAAGATAAGGGTTGCATCTCTGTCAATGATTTAACCAGAGGCACCTTATTGATTCACTGAATTAGCTTACTGCATTTATAAAACAAGCAAAAGCTAGAATTCTCCTATATGTAACCTAGAATACTTTGAAACTTCTTATTTAAGAGTAAACCTTTAAACTATCATTTAAATAAGAACTTGTTTGTATGCAGACCTTTGTATAAGTGGGATACAAAAGGACTATGAGCAGTTTTTCAACAAAGAAGGAACAAAATAATATTGGGGAAAGTATTGAAAGATACTAATTCATTGTGACTGGAGAAGAAAGAAAGTTTCACAAAAACGGGTCAATTTAAGCCAGCTTTGCAAGATGCGCAAGATTTTGACAGATGAAAATGTGTGGAAGATATCCTGATATTTTCAAAAAAGAAATTGACAGTGCAACATTTTGGCAGTTTATTTTTATTAACTCCCCCCATTCCCTCTCCTCCAGGCAGACATCTAGCAATTAATCTCCCAGGACTACAATGATATCGGCAAGTGTGATTAGAATCAAGAATAGCTCTGAGTGAGAATAGGAGATAGAAGAGACAGAAGTGACAAGTCTACGATCACAAAAGCAATCATTCATCGGAGATTAGAATGTCTGATTTCTAGACTTTACCCTGTCATCTTTAGTTTAGATTTCATTGGCATTCCTCTCTCAAAAGAAAGTTACAGAAGCTTTGCTTTTTCATAAGCTATGGTAGCACTATAGCACTGTCGTCCTGTTGTTCATGGATTTGCTCAAGCAGGCACCAGTAACGTCTCCATTGTGAGATTTGTTGTTACTGCTTTTGGCATATCGAGTATGCCACAGGTAGCTTGCCAGACTCTGCCATGTGGGCAGGTTACTCTCGGAGGAAATGAACCCAGGTTGGCCGCATGCAAAGCAAATACCCTACCTGCTGTGCTTTCTACCCAGTCCAATAGTAGGCTCTACAAATAAGCTTTCTAAGGAAATGGAGATCACTATTTTAATTGTCAATTGTAAAAAAGGGCTTTCCAAAAAATATACTCAAATATTCACTGACTTTCTGAAGGATGCTATAAAAAACTACGGCTCGCCGAGGGGCGTGTGCACTCTCGGGCTCTCCAGGAGGCTCTGTCTCACCGCCCGCGTTCGGTGCCCTGGAACCGCTGTGTGTGCTGTCGGTCGAGGGCAGGCAACGGAAGGAAAAAAGGCCAAACAGGTTGCTCGATCAGTTTATTTCATTCTCTCTCCCTGCTTCTCTCCCGGCTCTTGATCTCTCTCTGGATCTCTGCATCTGGGCCCCCAACCCACTCTTACAGCCTAGTTAAATCTCCCAAGGATGAGGGGGTTGGGATGTACACATAGGTGTGGTCACCATCAATAGGGTAAGGTTCCTTTTCTTTAGGGGATGCTTCTCCTAGGACTTAATTCTCTTTCAGCAGGAGGATCCACCCAAGGGTGGAGTCCCATGAGTGTGTTTCTCCTCTCCTCAGCCAGCAAACATATACGAATTCACAATATTAATCATTTTGTATGGACACAATAAGAAATGCATTAAAGCTTATAGAATTGCTCTCCAGGGGCCATCTAGATCTCAGACTACAGTGCTCAGGCCAGATCAGTCTTTCCTATTCCTAGCAGGATCCTAGTCTCATCATTACATTTGGATCATGACAGCATTTGGCTATGATCAAGCTCTTAACTTATAGTTAAGAATTAGGCATTTTGGGACCCTCTGCACCTAAAGACTTTGATTCCAGAGATGTAACACATTCGGGCATCCAGCGCAGCATCCGATAGCAATGCACTGGGACTGCGAACTGGGCTACAACTCTGTGCTGCCGGGGGTGGATTTTTTTCCTCCCCACCCTGTCTTCCTGCACGGAAAGCAGCGGTCTGGCGGCACCCACGTGGCAGGCGCCATCTTCTGTGACTCCAAACCCAGAGGTATTTGGTTTTTACTTTTGGGGCTCCCAGGAACTCATGGGAATGGGGCGTAACCGGCACGCCCTTGGCCCAGATAAATCCAGAGCCGCTGAGCGCGAATCGGACACTCTGCGCCTAAAGACTTTGAATTCAGAGACTTCTTACAGCAATGCACTGGGACTGTGAGCTGGGCTATGTAATTTCTGGCAGAATTTTCCTTGGACTTTATACAGAAATCCAAAACCGCGCGGACGCGACTTAACATTTATAATTGTCAGCAATTTGAAACAGTTCCTTTTGAACAGGTCTGACTTGGGGGGGAAACTCCAAATAATAACAGTAAGTTTTTGTTGAAATATTGAAGGTTTTTAATGTAGCAGCCACCTCTCTGGACTGTGAACTAAGCAAAAGCCCCACGCTGGCCGACGCGGCGTGGCGTACACCATACTATGAGGCGCAGGAAGGGGGATGAGGGGGAAAAAGAAAAAAAAAAGGGAAAAGGAAAAAGGAAAAAAAAAGAGAGAGAGAGAGAGTTATGTACTTGTAGCAGTGGGGCTACAAATCTCTTCATTTCCAGCAATGAAAAACTAATTATCAAATGTAGTAAGTCTGTCTCTCTTGGTTGGAAACTCCAACTAGAGTGAGTTTTGTGTTGAATTATGGAATGAAATCAAGGTAAAGAAAAAATGAAGTGAAATTCATTAGTTATACAGTAGGGGGTAGGGGGTGGGGGCGGGGGGTATACTGGGGTTTCTGGTGGTGGAATATGGGCACTGGTGAAGGGATGGGTGTTTGAATATTGTATAACTGACATATAAACCTGAGAACTTTGTAACTTTCCACATGGTGATTTAATAAAAAGTTTTTTTAAAAAAAAGAATTAGGCACTTTGGCCAGGCCCATCTCGATGCCAGGGTAGCACATAACTCACCCCTTGCCCTGGGTCCATCCTGTCCCTCGTCGGGACCCTGCTTTTGGGGAGCTAGGATTTGAGAGCAACTGAGGCTTAAGTGGAGAAAGCAGATGCCCGGGAGGGAATAATATTCGAAGCCAATTAAGTCCCAAGTTACAAAAACATTATATTGTCTTCTTGTGTCTATACAAAAAAGACATAGCTTTAAAGTAAATTATTCAAAAGGCATAAAGAGGGGAGAAAGGCAATGTTAATATTCAGTGTCCTAAGGTCTGACCTTACAAATTAGCAGAGTCAGATTAAGGGAAAGCTGTGGATTAACTGTTTTGGGGAAGAGAGCATAGAGAAGTGATTATAGCTAAACAAAGGGATGGGAGAGAATCTGGAACACCTTGATGGGTATGAATGGGGTAAGCCTAAACTCCGGGAAAAACCGGGACAAGCTACTTATGGCAAGGGGGGAGAGGACAAAGTAATGCCATCCTACAGGATGCATTATTCTGGGTTAAAGATTCATCAATATTATTCTCCATCATCATTGTCACTTTCATTTTATTCTTCATGTCATGAATTCCATTCATATGCTTAACATTTTTTTTAATTCCTTTCTAAATTGTGTGATAGGTTCTCATGTAGTAGTGTACATTCAGAAAATATATACAGCATTTAAATCTATTTCCAAGTAAAAATTGACTACTTCAATATACAGATTTTTCCCCTGGCTCTAGTAGTTAGGAACAGAGTAAGATAAATTATTTTTTTTAAATTCCCAGAAGCGAAATGTGTTCTTGATAAAATACCAAATGTCAGGCATTTGTTAAACTCAATATAGTGTTCCCTGGAACTAATTAAATTGTAAAATCATATGCATATATATGCATATATATATTTATTACATATATCAAGCATGCATTTTTTCCAATTCATCTTTATAAGTAATCTAAAAGCTGTGTTTTAAAATAATTTTGAAGAGAACTCTACTTTAGAAAATTGGAAGTAAATGGTATAGTGTGGAAAGTCTAAGTAAAATGGGAGTTTCACTATCAGACTTCTGAGTCATTAGGGATTTATAACAACTAGAAAGGACTACTGGACTGTTATTTGAGTTACAATAAGTAATTTTTCCATTACTTTCATCCATACAAAGCATACTAGAAGTCCATCTTGAGCTATTGAGTTGCACTAAGGATAAGTAACAAATTTTCTTATAAACGTGACTCATAAAATATAAAAAGGAGTACAAAATGTAAATAAAGGGAAACAGTAGATTGCCCCAGAAAACTTTCATAAAAAATAATGAATGTGGTCACTCAGTAAGTTATGGTGCAAAGTCACAGACTACAGGAATCTTTGAAACAAAATTAAAAGTTATTTTTTTGACCCATGGGTGTGTGTGTGTGGGGGGAGACTAAATTTTCTAAACCCATATTTAGAAAAAAATATAGAAAAGAGAAAATTAAGAGTGATCAGTAGTTCTGATGTTACAAAATAAAGCTGATTAGGACAAAGCTAGTTTGTAAATAAAGCATATTAATTTTGTAAATTCAGAGACGTGCACCCTCAGAAATAGGTAATAAAACAACAAAATGAGGCAAATAGTATAGCTCCTTATGTTCTTAAGAATTTAAATAAACCAACTGTGATATTAGCTGGAACTTTAACAGTCTGATTAGATTTGGAAATATTCATTTAATACGTGTGTCTGACTCCTCTCTTGGTTGCCCTACATGGTCTTCTTTTGGGTCTGGGGACCAGGTCCCCACCTGGATGAGATCAGCTGCTTAATCCTGGCTCTGCGCTCAGGGATCACTCCTGGGGGTCCTTGAGGAACCATCTGTGGGCTGGTGGTGGGGATGGAGGGGGTATTCACTGAAGTCCTGAATACAAGGTCAGTGCCTAAGCCTCCTTATTATCTCTCTAACTCCAAGTCTCCTTGGATGCTGTCACAATAGGAAAACAAAGGCGCCAGAGATGTAGTTTCAGATGCAAATGCCTTAATGCCTGAGGCCTCAGTTTAATCCTGCCATTGCCTGTCCCCTCCTGGTCCTCAGAATTGTCAGGGGAGCTACTGGCCTGTTCTAACAGCAGCCTCCCACTTTGAAACAATTCTGTAAGCTTTTCCAAAAAAAGCACCTTCTTCAGCACAGAGAATGAGATGGGAAGAAGGTGATTAAAGAATTGGTGAATTTTATAAAAATTCAAATGCAATGTCTGTGTTCTGAAATCTTTAAAAACTAAATCTTTAAAAACTAAATCTTCGTCTTTGTGTAAACTTTTCTATCTACACTACCTATTGTTCGAACTTGGTACAGTTGTTCATTTTGTCTCATTTCCTGTATCAGTAAATCACTTTAAAGAAGAAAATTTAGAGGAAATATGGTGATCGAGTTAAAGTTTTGCAACATTAGTGGTGGGAAATGTACACTGGTGAAGGAATGGGTGTTGGAACATGACTGAAATCCAGTCATGAACAACTTTGTAAGTGTGTGTCTCAAACTTAAAACATTTTATTAATTTTTTAAAAGTTTTGCAACACATCCAGATCAAATCTATTTTTTTTAGGAAAATATCTATCAAATGTAGTTGGAAGGCATATGTAGGTATGATTGTATGTAGCAAAAGAGTACACAAATATTTTTAAAGTATAAATGTCTACATTTCCCTTATATTCAATATCTTACTTGAATTTTTTCAGTAGCATCATTGGGAAAACTATCTGAAAAAATTAGTGGTTTAAAACACCCTGGTTATTTGTGTTGTAAAAGCAGAAAATAACCATAATACTGGAGTCACTGCTCAGTGATCACATTATTATATATATATATATATATATATATATATATATATACAGGTATGAATCTTTACACACACACACATACACACACACACTGTATCACTGTATCACTGTCATCTCATTATTTGTTGATTTACTCAAGCAGGCACCAGTAACGTCTATATTCTTCCCAGCCCTGAGATCTTAGCAGCCTCTCCTTACTCATCTTTCCCAACGATTGGAGGCTGTTTCAGGGTCAGGGGAATAAGACCTATAGTTACTGTTTTTGGCATATCGAATATGCCATGGGTAGCTTGCCAGGCTCTGCCTGAGCGGGCAGGATACTCTTGGTAGCTTGCCAGGCTCTCCAAGAGGTATATGCACTACCTAAAATCTTTAGCTGTTGTTTGAACACAAATCTGACAAAGTCAGGGATGGATATCCAAAATAGAAAGATAAGAAAAATATTTTAGATGCTATCTGGCATAAGAAAACCTTTTTTTTGAGTTTCACCCTGTCGTGAAAAAGGGTTCCATAGAAGTTTTGTGTCTTCTATTGACTCCAGAAAGCCTAGTGTTTATGAATAAATACAACAGTCTAAATGAAAAGAAAGCTATATAATTGCATATTCCATAGTATAGAGCATATTTGGCTTCATATACACAAGCAATTTATAAAAAGTAATCCAATTCTTTTTAAAAAATTTTTATTTTATTGAATCACCGTGAAAGAAGTTACAAAGCTTTCAGGATTAAGTCTCAGTTATATAATTATCAAACCCCCACCCTTTCACCAGTGCACATGTTCCACCACCAAGAACCCCAATATACCCCCTCCCGCACTCACCCCCCCGAGTGGCTAATGATCTTCACTTTATTCTCTCTATACCTTGAATACTTTCAATATTTCAACAGAGAACTCACTATTATTATTTGGAATTTTCCCCCAACAATCAAACCTGCTGAAAAGGCATCATTTGATCATTTGTTTTCCATTGCTGAGAATGAAGATTAGATGAGCTCTTTCTGATATTTTAGCGCAGCTCGCATTCTAGATGTATATCTATAGGAAGCCTCTGGGTACCAAAATGGGTTAGTAGACCTCCCGAACTATAGTCTGTAAGTTGCAGAGGGACTGGTTTCACGCGAGGCTGCTCCAGATCTCATCTGGGCGGAGAGTGTGCCGGTAACACCCTCATCCCATGATCTCCTGCGAGCCACGTCACTGCAAACTCATACCTCTGGGTTGTGAGTTCTAGAAGATGGCGGACACCACCTGGGTGCCACTGCGGCTGCTGCCACCGCTGCCATCTTCCATGTAGAAAGAAAGCGTTGAGAGAGAAAAACCTTTCCCCTCCCCAGGTGGCATGGGGTTGTAGCTCAGTTCACAGTCTAGATGCATTTCTATAGGAAGCCGCTGGGTGCCAAAATGGAGTAATCCAATTCTTGACATAAATTAGCCTTTAAGATATTAAGCAAAATAATCTAAAATTCAAAATACCTATTTCTTGCTACAATTTAAGTACTAGAGACATCAAACATACTATAATATAATAAACACAATGTCAGGTGTTAAGTAATTCAAATCATAGAAGATTCCCAATAATTAAGGGATATTTTCTATCCTGTTATTGAATATTACATATGAGACAAATAAGAAATAAGAATATACATAGATAGATAAGGGAAAGTTATAATTGAAAACAAATCAGATGTTGTGATCCTGTATTAAAAATACAGTTATCTTCCAAAGTCATTTGTATTTACGAGACATCACCAAGTGTAAATAAAATGAAAACACACAATAATATTTTTAAATCTTTTGCCACATAAAGAAGCATAAGAAACTAAAATTCATCAGCATTAAAATAAGAAATCTAAGGATTCAAGGCAATTTTAATCAAAATACCAAATTATGTGCAGTTTTCTGTCTATTTTAAGTGCATGCATATGGATAGAGCAGAGCACACAAATGTATGAGTGTGCATACAAAGGTAATTTTAGGTAGAAACACAGTGAACAAAAATAACCATGCTACTTTTGATAGCGGATGTAAGGTTATGAGAAATTCTATCACATATCATCCCTTAAAGTATATATTGCTTAAGACTAAAGCTATAGTGAGACAGACAAAAGAATAGATATCTCAGAAACATTCACACAGATTACTGACTTCTTTAGGAGAAACTGCAGGCAATTACCGGAAGATAAGATTTTCAACAAAAAGTTCTATATCAACTGGACCTTACATAGAGGAAATGAAACTGCACTTCAATCACATGGTATATAAAAATGTTCAATATAATAAGCATTGTATTGCCACATAATAGGAAAAATGTTAAAACTCCTATAAGATAGAGTAAATTATGTTTGACTAGAATAGGCAAAGATTTAAGTATTTTAATGATTTTGATTATAAATAAAATCCCACGTGCAATTTCATTCTCAAGGTTTCAGAAAAGCTCAGCAAAAGGAAAAATAGTAAGTCATAGAATGAAGAGAGCTATTTAAGACATGCATAAATGGCACAAAGTTCTTACATTTAGTAAAGCTGAACATTCAGAAAATGGTAAAAGATAATACAAGGAAATATTGCTAATTCAAAATAACACATGTCAAAAGTCATGCTTCTCAATAATTAAGGAAAGTCATGTTAATAGGAATATGAATGCACACAAGATCAGGAGCGATAAAATGAAAATGAGAGGATGTGAATGTTGCACAAAAACTCATATACAATACAGAGGAGAGGAAGAAAAGATGTGACAGTGGACATACACCAGAGTCTAAAGAAAAAGCTTAAAGCGCTGGAGTGTATTGGACTTGATCACTGGCTCCACACAACCATGAGAAACATTTCAGCATGGGGAATGGGAATAGCTTCTGAGCTACTGCCAGGAGTGACCACCAAACCAAAACATTCAATTGTCTCTATGTCACTGTATTACTGTCATCCCCTTGTTCATCAATTTACTCGAGCGGGGAACCAGTAACGTCTCTATTCCTCCCAGCCCTGAGATTTTAGCAGCCTCTCCTTACTCATCTTTCCCAATGATTGGAGGCTCTTTCAGGGTCAGAGGAATGAGCATTACTGTTTTTGGCATATCAAATACAGCACGGGTAGCTTGCCAGGCTCTGCCCGTGCGGACGGTATGCACTCTATAGCTTGCTGGGCTCTCTGAGGGGTGGGGTGTGTGTGTGTGTGTGTGTGTGTGTGTAGCGCTTTCTATGATTTGTTGCCTACTGTCTGAACTCCATCAACTATGGTGTGGTAATTATGGAAAATGAGTAGGAAGTGTCTTTATAATGTGTCGCACACTGCTTCACGGCCCTGCGGTCCAGAAAGAGGCCTGGAGCGTGGTGGTGTTTGGGTAGTGGAGGTCGGCTGCCAGGGCTGGGTCCCTTGGGGCGGCGAAGGTTCCCCCCCAACCCCCTTCTGGAGCATTCAAGTGAAACAGCCTGGCACAGAGTCCAGTGGCATGGCTATGGGGGCCTCATTTTATACTCCTATCTGAGAGGAACAGCCGTTGAGATCTGGAGGGTGGCCGGCCCATGAGGAGGCAGGGTATGGCAGGGTGTGGCTTATGGGTGTGATCCCTGGGTCACTGGAGATTGGGGAATAACAGGCAGAGGATCTCTGCTCCCAGGTCCCACTGAGTCCAGAGTCCAAGGTCACAAAGCTCCGCATTATCTGGGTTCCGTGTTCATTCCACCCTCATTCATGCATGAGGCTCAGCCAGAGTATCCAGAAAGCGGCCTGGAGCATGGCGGTGGTTGG
Source organism: Sorex araneus (assembly GCF_027595985.1). Classification (NCBI taxonomy): domain Eukaryota; kingdom Metazoa; phylum Chordata; class Mammalia; order Eulipotyphla; family Soricidae; genus Sorex; species Sorex araneus. Next base: position 104,919,486 of record NC_073302.1, read on the forward strand.
GTAGTGGAGGTCAGCTGCCCAGGCTGGGCCCCTTGGGGCGGGGAGGGTCACTAGATAGAAAAGCTAAACATGCATATTAGCTGTACCAGCATTCCTGTCTATAAATTCGACAGAAATGTGTGTATTAGTTCCACAAATAAGACAGACAAGACCTTTCATACATTTCTAATCACAGCAGCCCAAATTAGAAACAACCAATGTTGTTCATACTCAGTAGAGTGAAAAATCAGTGGAATATTAATCCAATCATACTGCATGGTTGTAGCTTAAGAAAACAGACACAAGGAATGATTCAATAAAAAGTTCAAAATGCTACAGGTACGAGAGGAAGTAACTCACAGAAGTAGGTCTTGTGAAGTGTGAGTCTCCTTGTGCCAATCTAACATTGCAAGTGACTATGATAAAACAGGAGAAAAGGAGCAAGCCCCAGGACAGGAAGTATGTTGCCAATGCCTTCAGATATGACCCACCTTGGTCACCTAGAAAAAGACCTGTGGGGGTAGAGAGTGAGAACTGGTAAATTCTACCATATTCTGCCATGAGTATTTCCTTGACAAGGACACTCATGTCCTGCCAGTCCTTCTAGATAGTCGTCAGCTCATGCCTGAATTCTACTTAAACTTCTTGGCATGGGGAATTGTCCCCACCTGTACTGGAGTTCTCAAGGAGCCATAGGTGAATGTTGGAGTTCCTACTGGCAAAACTTCAAAGCCAGCTGGACCGGTTGAACTGTCAGAATGCTCAGGCCCTGGATAGGGGGTGATAGATTGGTGCTACGAGGGGTCTGACATTTCTCCGATATTAGTATAGATTAATGATGAGCAATTACTGGTGCCTGGGTTTGGAATGTGGGACACTGACACCTATGAAGTGTAGACAAATAACTGTTTGGCAATAATGGAACTGGCACATTGACACCTCTAGAATCTAGACTAATCACTTTTCCTCCGCTTATAACAATCTTCCTCATGTAACCATTCATTTAAACTTTTACTTCCGACTTCCACCTGCCCTCACCCCGCTGTGTATTGCATTCTGGTTACCCCTATATAACCACTGTTCATCTTGAATAAAATTGCCCACAGTGTCATCAGCCTATAGTCCGTGTCTATGGACCAGCCTTCATAGACTGCATGAGAATTGGCCCCGTGTTACCCAGGTCACCGGATACTGCCAGACTGAAACAGTCTGAAACCAGGATTGTTCTGTAGAAGAAGGGCAAGACACTGCTTGCCTCCCTCCAGGTTACGAGATGGCAGGTTTGCTCTCTACCCTCTCTCTTCCCACAGAATTTCAGTCATGAGATGAAGAGAGAGTAAAGTGAGTTTCTTTGAAAACATGACAAAAGAAAGTGAGGAAGAAACACTCAGAAGTAGCACAGGCTTCTCCAAAGAGGGAAGAACTGAATGTAGGTTCTAAATTAGGAAAGCGAGATGTTGCGACTCCCAATGTGGGGAGCAAGTACCGTCAGGTTGGGGTGTGTGAGCCGGCCTGGATGGGGAATACAGTCAGCCTCCTCTACAAAATTAGTTTTTTAGGGTACATTTTTGTTTGTTTTCAAATATATTCCCTCTTGCGGCTTTCTATATAGATAGTCTGTTGCTAAGATGTTACTGGGAAGAGTTTGGGACTCTTGATGGTCTTTGCCATGTTCTCATCACAGCCTTTGTTCCTAAGGAACATCTCCTCCCAAGGGTCCAGTCTCCTCTGAGACTGTCACTTCTGCAAACAAAGGGTTTCTCTCAGCTTCTCAGAAGAGTTCCTGCATTACTACAGAGTCAGGGTGACATTTTTCAATCCCCATTTCCAGGTCCTGCCCTGTCTGTCTGTCTATCTGCAGCAAAAGCACACCTGTAACTATAGCATCAACAAGGACTTACAAGATATGTATAAAATATAACTTTGATCATACCTACATTATCCTACAATCAAAGGGTACAAGGAACAGTAAGGGACACAAACCAGATAAATTGTAAAAGTCTAGTGTTATCTTAAAAATATTAATAGATAACAGTAGACTTTCACAATTCATCTGGTTTGTGTCCCTTCCTGTTCCTTGTACCTTGTGATTGTATGATAATCCCAGTGAAGAAAGGATCCTAAAGATATCTGTACAGCCCTTTGGACCTCAGCATGAAGTAGCCTTGAAAGGGGAAGTAGTGTCTTTGGGAACCAACCCTCCGACGTCAGAACCAGGCTGTTCAGTTGTTCCATCCATTTTATCTAACAAGCAGTTTCTGGCTTGGGGAGGTGTCCCTCTTGGTATAACACAGTGAGTATATACCTAACTGCACAGGAACATGTCACTGTTACTCTCCATTACGTTTATTATGACCACAACGTAATTTCTATCCCAACCTTTAAGGTTTTTGGTTTTTTTTTTTGCTTTTTGGGTCACACCTGGTGATGCACATGGATTTACTCCTGGCTCTGCACTCAGGAATTACTCCTGGCGGTGCTCAGGGGACCATATGGGATGCTGGGAATTGAACCTGTGTCGGCCGCGTGCAAGGCAAACGCCCTACCCACTGTGCTATCGCTCCAGCCCTGTAACCTTTAAGTTTTTAATGACAATTTTCACCTCTATTAAAAACCATGGACTAGAGTGATAGCACAGTGGGTAGGACGTTTGCCTTGCACATGGCCAACCTGGGTTCGATTCCTCTGTCCCTCTTGGAGAGCCTGGCAAGCTATCAAGAGTATCCTGCCCCCACGGCAGAGCTTGGCAAACTACCTGTAGCATATTCTGTATGCCAAAAACAGTAACAAGTCTCACAATGGAGATGTCACTGGTGCCCGCCCGAGGAAATCAATGGACAACAGTGCTACAGTGCTATATTATTACACTTGGATAAATCCATAAGAATGAAAATTGCATATATTTTATAAATGCAAAAGTGACTTCTACAGAAATCAAACCATTGATTTCTGGAAATGATTTCTGTAGATATCAAACCATTAGTATAAAATTTACTTCAGAAGATCATCCAAAAATCTAATTCATGATCATGGAAAAGAAATATAAATCTTCTCTAAGCATTAAGCACTGCATCCACATCAATAACAATAGTACTCTGTGCAACAATACTATAGACACTGTTAGATCTTCCAGCAAGTAAAACCTGAAAAGTTTGCTTTCTTATTTTGAGAAAGATGGTGTTATACTAGGTGGTCACAAGTGTAAATTGTGTGTGTGTGTGTATGTGTGTGTATTTGTACATTTTTGTGTGTTTCCTAAAGAGTATTTAGGAGGAAACTGGGGCCAATTTGGCAGCCCTCGCCATTCTTCCTCTAACCAGGAAATGCAGAGACTCTTGGACTTAGCAATACTCAGAGGCTACCTGGACTTCCCCCAATTCTTCTGAGCATCATGGAGTGCTGGAATTGAACCCCAGAGTGCATGCAAGTAAGGAACATACTCCAGCCCATGGCCAATCCCGCTATCCTACAAGTGCCACCTTTAGTTTTCACTTGTGATTTCCAGGAGCCCAACTAAATACAGCAAGTAGAGCACATACCTTACACACAGCAAGTCTAGGTTAGATCCCAAGAATCCCATATGGGGCCCTGAGCACCACCAGGAATGATCCCTGAGCACCACCAGGTGTGGCCCCATCTCCGTGCCAGTAAATCCATATATTTGATTTTCTGTTTTGACAGTAATACAACACAGTTTTATCCAGTGACGAGTAAAATAAAATTTTCAACTGTCAGAAAATTATTAAAAAAATAGTGATTTTAGTGATTTTAAACTTATATCTCATGAAATAATACGTGACCACGATTCACTAGGAAGGTTCTTTCTCTTTTTCTTACTGTTTAAGGAAAAACAATGCTTGAAGATGTTTTTTGAAATTTGATCAGATGCCAATGGAAGAAAATTAAATATATTGTGATTTTTTTTTTTTAAGATCCTTCAGTCTGGGACTCACAGAGTTATCCCAAGTCTCCCTGATTGGAGCCAGCGGTCCTCATTTCGAGGTCACATGCAATCAAAGGCAGCTTCATGCTAATCTTTGTCTCACTCTTAGTTTCATTTCCAGGAGCAACTGAGGGCACTGTCTTCTTTGCTAATTAGTCTGAGCGACAGAGACAGAGAGACAGAGTCCAAGAAGGAGTTCATGCTTTATTTTTAGACCATGTCATTTTATCACTGTTGTTTCTTAATATTTGTGCAACGTGCATCTGAAATTTAATTAGAACTTTCACCTGTTAGATCACATCTCAGTGATTAGGTTCCTTGCTCATGTCATATGCTAAAGAGTCAGGCACATGATAAAAAATGATTAGAGTAAAGCCAATGAAATTCTTAGCCATTTGAAGATCCATTAAAACAGGCCACTTTAGGAAAACTGTTCTTCATGTTCATAGCTCTCGGTGATTTGGGTGTAATTGTTAGAAAAGAAAACTGCACCATGAAAAAATATTTGAGTAATTAAAAATATCGCAATTATTGACATTCTCAGGAGCAGCCAGTTTTGTGCATAGGACCTCTGACATCTGATTAATGAGTGTTTTGTGTGTCTACAGTTTGGGAAGTTTGCTCAGAATTGAAGACATAGAACTACAGAAACCAGGGTCATCATTCAAGCCTCTCTGGTATACAGAGTTGAGTGGTATAATCAGTCCCTAGGTTGCCTACCTGCTTCTAGACCCTCAGTAATTATCTCCCCTGATAGATACTCCTATTCATGAGTAAATGAAGGATTTTTCAGAGTCAACTAGAAAAAAGGTTGCAACTTAGTATCCCCAAGGCTAAAGAAGTCAGACAAGAGACAGTGACCCCAAGTTTATAGGGTCTAAATTTTTACAAAGTAGCCATAAAAGCCAAACACTTTGGGAAAAATTTTTTTATCCAAGCTATTAACCCTGAAAAAGTTTAGGATTAAAAGCAAGTTGTTTTCAAAGTCAGAAATCTTGAAAATGTTTATGATTACACTTCTGTACTGAGAAGTCTTATTCTAGAAGAAACACAAAAGAGTGTATTATGTCAGGCTAAAAACTGTCTTGCACTGGGAACTGGAGCAATAGCACAGCGGGCAGGGCATTTGCCTTGCACTCGGCCAACCTGGGTTTGATTCCCAGGATTTCATATGGTCCCCCAGCACTGCCAGGAGTAATTCCTGAATGCAGAGCCAGGACTAACCCCTAAGCATCACCAGGCATGACCACCCCACAAAAATGTCTCACACTACTTTGGGCATTTGATTTATGAGACTATTAGGGACTAGAATAACTGGTAGAATTTCAAGGAACATATGGATGCTAAAATAAATAAAGGAACACCCTATCTACAATTGAGAACATTAGAATAAACATTCATCATGTGGTCACCATCATGATCACGAAATTCCGTTAATCATTGATTTCTCAAGCGGGCTCAGTAACTTCTCATTTCGTCCTTTCCCTGAGATCTTAGAAGTCCATCTCGACTCGGCCCTCCCAACGATGTCGCACTGGGGGTCTTTCAGGGTCAGGGGAATGAGATCCAGCTTGTTACTGGATTTAGCATATGAATACACCATGGGAAGCTTGCAAGGCTGTCCCATGTGGACACGAAACTCTCAGAAGCTTGCCAGTTTCTCCCAGAGGGAGAAGTAGGCTACAAGATATCGCTTCTGGGAGCTTGCTTTGAAGTCTCTGGATGTTGGCCATTGATGGGATTACACACACCTGAGTTCCTCTGCCGGTATCTTCATGCGTGAGGCCTGTCCGAACGTGTGGAGAGGGGTCTTGAGCATGGCTGTAGCTAGGTTCCGGTGGTCTTAGGCTGCCAGTCTTAGGCTCTGCTCGGGGTGGGGAGGGAAGCTGAAGCCCATCCCCTCCAAGGGCCCCCCGGAGAAGACATCCAGGCGTGCGGGCAAGAGACTCTCTGCCATGCGGAGAGTCTGTGAATATCTAAGATTTATTTCTGTATCATGAAAATTTAGAAATTGTTTGATAGCAGTCTTCTTGTTGAAGAAATTTGAGAATTGTGATGATGTTCAAGTGGAAATCAGTCCCAGGAATTATTAGTGTCAGTAATTTTGAAAACTATGTCCAAAGTGATTTAACAATTTTGCTCGGCATGTATATAAACAATACAAAAAGTATACTCAAAGGTCACAGTCATCCCGTTGCTCATCAATTTGCTTGAGCAGGCACCAGTAACATGTCATTGTGAGACTTATTGGTACTGTTTTTGGCATATTGAATACACCACTGGTAGCTTTCCCAGCTCTGCCATGCGGGCTCGAAACTCTTGGTAGCTTGCCTGGCTCTCCAAGGGGGGCAGAGGAATCCAACACGGATCGGCCTTGTGCAAGGAGAACGCCCTACCGCTGTGCTATCGCTCCAGCCCCATACTCAAAGGTTGCTGTATAAATTCAAAAAGCAAAGAAAACACCAACTGAGGTCAGTGTTATTCTACAGGTGTTAGAAAGAATGGGACATTTCATTTCTGAACAAATTTTAATACAATTGAATATAGAAACTCATTAATTATTTAATGATAATTTCATGGGCTGGAGCGATAGCACAACGGTTGAGCATTCGCCTTTCACACGGCCGACCTGTGTTCGATTCCTCTGCCCCTCTCAGAGAGCCTGGCAAGCTACCGAGAGTATCGCGCCCGCGCGGCAGAGCCTGGCAAGCTACCCATGGCATATTCAATATGCCAAAAACAGTAACAATAAGTCTCTCAATGAGAGACTTTACTGGTGCCCGTGTGAACAAATCGATGAGCAATGGGATGACAGTGACAGTGACAAATATAATTTCAAAATGATGCAAACATTCCATTTTAAAATTTTTATTTCTATAGTAATTAAATGTGGTCAGAATTTGAATGTAAAGCGGGAATATTTCCCATAACTTGTGCCATAATTTTGTGAAGGCTTTATACCTATTTTCTGACTAAAAATAAGTATATAAGAGAAAATTTAATGAACTGCTTAAACATTTTCATTTGTTGAAACATCCTAAAATGAATTCAAAATTGATGGAACGTTAGTATTGCTTTAGTTTTAATGATCTTATGCAAAGAATATGTAACAAATAATTTTAGCAAATCCTTCTGTAATTCAGCCTAACATTTGCATTTAAATGCAATATTTAGTATTTCTGTCTTCCCTTTCTTTGAGAAAAAATAATACTGAGGTCTTGGAAAGCATAAAATAAAATCTAAACAGAAATTATAAAATTTTTGCCAAAGAATACTTAAAGATCATGAAATCTAATCAACACTTCTTTTGAAACAGCCAAAAAACACATCTCATTGATTTGTTTCTCTTTTTTTGTATGGAATAGTCATTTCTAAGATATATTTTGTTATCATTTCAAAGAAAAATTAACAGTTAAATTTGAGCAACACTAATATATGCCTTAGGCATCATGGTAATTATATCGCATTTATCATTTCTTTTCATTTACTAAATGTAATAAAAGTTGCTAATATTTAATATATTTAAGTATAAACTTTATAAGCTTAAGGAAATGGAAATTATAAAGAGGTAACATTGCACTAGTAAACCATGACATAAATTTACAATACTAATTTTGTAGTAGGATGAGGTTTATATTTTTATTTAAATTTTAATAGTTATGTTTCTAGAATACAGCCCTTACACAAAATTTATTTTTAACTTTTAAAATATTACCTTATTTAAGTTTTAGAAAATATTCATAATAAACCAGAAACAAGAATTTGGATTTATTAAAAAAATAAATGCCATTGGCTACACCAGCTTGCGACAGGGATGAATGGAGACATTACTGGTGCCTGCTCAAGCAAATCAATGAGCAATGGGATGACAAGTGATACAAGTGATAAAGAAAACTGAGGCTTTAAGAAATACAGCCAAACTCCTAGATTATGTCAGATTTTTGTTTTGTTTTATTTTTCCTGCAAAATTTAAATTAGTGTAATATGGTCAAGGATAATAATTCATGTTGTCCCAAAATATGGGGTTTCCTTTTTTGTAGAGACTTGATAATATTACACTAGATATTGGTGCAAATAAATAGATTTTTCATTAATTAAATCATTCATTTATATGAAGATGTTTAGGTTCCATAACTTGACTGTTGGAAATAATATTGCAATGAGCCTAAGTACATATATCCATTTGGACTAGAGGTTTTACATTTTTCGGATACATAATGAGAAGTTGAATTTCTCTTTTAGTTTATATTTTAAATTTTTGAGGAAACTCCACATCGTATTTCACAGGGACCACAGTACTTTGTATCCCACCAACAGTGATTGTGAGTTATGTCCCTGGGTCCCTTTTCTCCACATAGTGTTCCAGCATTTGTTATCTCTGATCTTTAATAATACATCTTAAAATGTATCAAATGCTATGATATTGTGATTATGATTTGCACTTCCTTGAAGATAAGTGACTTCAACAGCTTTTTTTTTTCATGCAGAGTCTAGAAGCTTGTTGGTTGTTTAAAGCACCATGATTTATAAAGTTATCCATAGTTCAGTTTTAGACATACTATGTTCCAGCACCAAACCCACTCCTAGCTCCATTCTCCACCAAGATTGCGATCTTCCCACACAAGACAGCCCTTGAGGTGCTGGAGTAATAGCACAGTGTTTGCCTTGCATGTGGCCGACCTGGGTTCGATCCCCGGCATCCCCTATGGTCCTCAAATCACGGCCAGGAGTGACTCCTGAGTGCAGAACCAGGACTCACCCCAGTGCATCACTGGATCTGACCCAAAAAGCAAAAAAAAAAAAAAAAGCTAGACAGCCACATTTTGTGTTTGTTTGTTTGGTGCCCACACCTGGCAGCCAGGGGCTACTCCAGGTTGTGCACTCAGGAGTCTCTCCTGGCTGTGCTTAGGGGACTGTATGGGATACCAGGGATTGAACCCGGGTCAGACACATGAAAGGGAAGGGTCCTACCCACTGTACTATCTCTCTGGCCCCAGGCAGACACATTTTTAAGTTGAGTGGTTGAAGACTGGATCTCTTGTTTGTCGTGTTCTCGATTCTATAATTTGGTAGTTAGCTCCCCGACTCTTTCCACTACCCGCGTACCCGGATCCCTTTGAGACCCTCTCCCCTCTTCTTCTATCTCTTCTTCCCACCCCAATTTCTTCCCTTCTCTATCTTTCTCCTCCCTAGGCCAAGGATGACCTAAGTACAAACAGTGCATTCCCTCATCCAGTTATTCTGCATGCCACCTACGAGTGATATTATCCTCTGTTGGTCCTCACTTATTTCATCTAACATGATGTCTTGCCATTCCCTCCATGCTGCAGTGAATTTCACGGCTTCACAGTCTTACAGCTGTCTACTATCCCATTGTGTATACATGCCACATCTTCATGATCCACTCTTCCATCTTTGGGCACCTAGATTGACTCAATGCCTTGGCTATCGTACTCAGTGTTGTCATGAATAATATTGTGTGCATATGTTCTTTTGAATGATTTTTTTGTGTCCTGCATGTAGATACCCAGAAGTGGGATTGCTGGCTTGTGTGACAGTTCAATTATTTATCTTAGTTTACTGAGATATATTCTGGTGGTAAAAAATGGACTCTCATCAACTGTTGGTGGGAACATTTTCTGGTTCAACTTTTATGAAAAACAGTATCTTTTCTATTTTTGTTGCCCACTCATAGGCTACCTTTAGAAATTTTTCTGTTGACATTTTTAATTTGTTCTAAAAACTCAGGCCATTTCTAATTTTTCCATTGGGTTACATGAAGTATATAATTGAGCATCAAACCCTTGTTGTATATTTAACTTTTAAATTTCTTTTCTGAATTGATAAGTTACTGTTTTATTAAGTTGACCATTCACTTTACTATGAAGAAGCTTTCTGGTTTGATATTCGCCACTTATTTTTGCTTTAGTTATCTAACATTTTTGCTAAAATTACTGTTAAAAACACCATTTCACTATTGGTGGTCCTCTAGTAAGTTACAAATTTGGGGCTTATGTTTAAATCTATGTCATTTTTGAGTGAGTTGAGTTTTAAGTGGTGAAACACAGGTTCTAGCTTCTTTCCTTATAGGTTGATACTCAGTGGTCTGTGCAGCTGTTGCTAGAGAGATTACTTTTTACCTACTGACAAATCCAGCGTTTGTGTCTTTTTTAAAGATTGTTTTGACAACTATAGATCTTTAATATATTTTTGAATTTCACTCAAATTATTGAGTAAGATTGCTTTAAACTATGTGTTATCTTAACATGTAAGATATAAAACTCTGAGGGTCAACAAGATAATATAGCTGGTAGGGCTCTTGGACCCTATCAAACTAGGTTTGATTCCTGACATCCCAAATGGTCCCAAGAACCAAGCTGGAGCAGAGCCAGGAGTAATTGCATATATATAAATATATTATAATAATAGGTATATAATTTTTATATAAGTATATAGCACAGCAAGTAGGGTATTTGCCTTATATGTGGCCAACCTGGGTTCGATTCCTCCGTCCCTCTCGGAGAGCCCAGCAAGCTATTGAGAGTATCCTGCCCGCATGGCAGAGCCTGACAAGCTCCCCATGGCATATTCGATATGCCAAAAACAGTAAAAACAAGTCAGGCTCATATAATTATGAACTGGAGCGATAGCACAGTGTGTAGGGAGTTTGCCTTGCACGTGGCCGACCCGGGTTTGATTCCTCCATCCCTCTCAGAAGGCCTGGCAAGCTACCGAAAGTATCCCGCCCAAATGGCAGAGCCTGGCAAGCTACCCATGGTGTATTCGATATGGCAAAAAAACAGTAACAACAAGTTTCACATGGAGACGGTGCCTGCTAAAGTAAATCGATGAACAACGGGGAGGACAGTGCTACAGTGACAGTGCTATATAATTACATAATAATTCACTGTCACTGTATCACTCTCATCCGTTGCATATTGATTTGCTCAAGCAGGCACCAGTAACGTCTCCACTGTGATACTTGTTGCTACTGTTTTTGGCATATCGAATACACCATGGGTAGCTTGCCAGGCTCTGCCATTTGGGCGGGACACTTTTGGTAGCTTGCCAGGCCTTCTGAGAGGGATGGAGGAATCAAACCCGGATCGGCCACGTGCAAGGCAAACTCCCTACACACTGTGCTATCGCTCCAGTTCATAATTATATATAATAACATATATTATATATAAATTAATCATGCTATATTTCCACAACCACATATTTCTTATTTTTGATTAGCTAATTTACATATTTTCTAAGATTCAAATATGTTCTATATTTTTCAAGGGTCCTAAAATTTATCTAGTGTTAAAGTTGTATCTAGCTCTCTTCTACAAGATGCTCTTATTTGTTTCTAGCTGTGAGCAAAGACACTAGTCTTTCAAGGGAATTGCAATTTCTTTGGGAAGGTGCAAACTCTGGGATGATTAAAACAAAGAATTCGGGGCCGGAGTAATAGCACAGCGGGTAGGGCATTTGTCTTGCATGTGGCTGACCTGGCTTCGATCTCCGGCATCCCATATGGTCCCCAAAGCACCAGCAGGAGTAATTCCTGAGTGCAGAGCTAGGAGTAACCTCTGAGCATCGCTAGGTGTGACCCAAAATGCAAAAATAAATAAATAAATAAATAAATAAATAAAACAAAGAATTTGAACATAGTAATATTTTCTAAGGTCATTCCTCATACCACATTTGTGGGTCCACTGTGGTGCTTATCCAAAGGATACTCTTCTGCATTGGACCCAAGACTCCTCTGATGAGAGTCCTCAGATATCAAGGGAGGTATTGATTCTGTATTTTTAAAGAAATCTCCAGCCAGCTTGCAGGTGCACTGAAGAGTAACAGTCAATATCAAATGGATTAACAAGGATGCAAGTGATGATGCTGTAAGGAGAGGTCATCTTGGTGAAGAAATTCTATAAGAAACAGTTCAAGGATGGCCAAGACCCAGACACTATAAACTAAAGCTCCCGGAAGAAAATGACACAGAATTCCCTGGAGCACTGGTCACTATCTAACACTCTATCTCACTTGCTTATCAAAAGTATCACACATTTGTTTGGTTTTAACATACTTGCTTGATTTTTTTTTTATCTACGGGCTTAAATGGCTCCAGAATGAAATACAACAACCTTCACACACTTCCCTTTTATTGTGGTGGGAAGGTGCTCGGTCGTGAGATGGCTGTTTGGATATTATCTGTAATGAACTATTGTGAACTACTTTTATGAAAATAAAATATATATAAAAATGAAACAAAACATAAAAAGAATAGTTCAAGCAGCATAAAACATGGGAGTCATGCCTAAAATACACATCCTTGGAGAAAGTGCATTTTATTCCCATGTATAAACACTTGCCTGCAGAAACCTGAGAACCAAGGAGATAGCTTGTTGAGGATGCTTTAGGAGAAATGGACACCCTGGAACTCTTGAGAAGCAGCTGTATTAAACAAGTTGACACAGGCTCAGATGCTTATCTGAGTCAAGCCCTATCTGTAGGTGGGGAATTTCCTATATATTTTAGCACCTTAACTCACAGAAGCAAAAGCAGTGATATTCCATATCAGGTTTTTATAAGTTTACTGATTTTTCTAAGTGTAAAGAGCTGTGCTCTGACCACAAAGCATTACGTTTCTGTTACCCCAAATCTCAAGTTCTAATGTCAGAGCAGCAGTCACTGTTCCCTCCTGCCTCAATCTCCCTGGACTGCAGTGTATGCCTTGTAAACAGTCGAGGTTCTGCTTTTGATCTTCTGCAGTGCAAGTCCTCCCATATCCCTGCCTTCCTAGTCATGGGCTTAGTTGTCTCCAAGAAACACTGGGTAACCCTCTTGGTCCCTGATCAGCAGGACCAGATAGCTGTAGGGTCGAATTCTCGCAGGTGGACTGAGTACTGACTGCCACAAGGAGCCTCAGAGAGCTACTTAAGAGTCAAAAATGGAAAAATCAATAAACAAAATACACAAGTATGAATTTTGAAAACCCAGGTTAGTTGATATTATTATTGATTAATAAAATAAAGATTTTATTTCTGTTTATAAAGTAAGCATAAACCTTAAGGTTTGAAAATAAAGAGTGGAGATCAAAGTGGATAGATCCAAGCTACTGGGTACATAGACTTTCTCAATAAATATTTGTTGGTTGAGAAAACCCATTAAGTGGAGGAATGCAAAGGTTGAAAGTCGTCTTTGAATGAAATAGTAGCTATTAAGAACATCACATTTAAAATACTCGAACTCTCTTCAGACTTTAAATTCCTTTGATGTTGAAGACACTCCGTATCAATGAACATTCCTGAAAATGGGAAAATGGAAAAGTCAAACAGAAAGGTTAAAAGAAGGTGCCTACTGCAGACAGGTGTGGTCACACTGTCCCTTCTTTGAATGATTCCTTTTTCCATCAGGAAGACCCTGGCAAGATGAACTGCACAGGACGATCTGAAGGGCTCAGTACTCACAGTTTCTGTTTGGTTCTTTGTAAACCTGATTTTATAAGTGGATCTGCGTGCCATCCCTTAGAATGCATGTGATTCTATTTGAATAATCTTTCACCTATTTTCTGGGGGAAATAACTTAGTTATTTCAATAATGGTTTTATTTATTTACATTTGTAACAATAAACAAAGTCACCTTCTCTAATTTATTCTGGAAGCTTCAAGTTCCCATTTGCAATCATGGCAGGGTTCTGAAAGTGAAAAATTTCTTTTTTTCTTTCTCAAAAGCAGCAATTGACCTTAATCCTGCACTAAACTGCAAAGTATAATTATTTTGATGATTGCTTTGCTCAGAAGCCTAGAAATAACTCTGGGGTGAGGATGGTTAATGAGTACAACACATTAACCTATATTTAATGTTTCTTTTAAGAAATGAGATGGTGATTTCAATTTAGATTACAGTCACCATGTCTGCACATCACTGAATCACCATCCACATAATCCACACACTGGAAGTCTCCCGTCATATTACAATAACTCAGAATATAAACTGAGAACAGAAGTAAAAGATAAACATAATGTAATCTCTCATATCTCAAAATCATAGTGCAATTTTAAGAAAAGACAGAGGATGAGGCTTTTGCAATTGTGCAACTTTGCAATTTAATTCATAGAACTCAAAGTTTGTCTCATTATCTTTGAGTATTTATCAAAATGTGCTTCATTTCTGGGAGCAGTTCTTTCTATAAATTATAAAAGGAATAGTATAAAGAGGGACAAAGGAAGCAATTGCTGAAGTTGACGTATAGATGTATTACGGAGAGGTAGTAGAGTCAGAGGGGAGCTGGGGTCCACGGTCCTTCTCTTTATCCATCTCAGTCACACGGCTGTAAGGATTCACAGTGATCAGGTGTGAGGTGTGCTCTGCGTATGCTTCATGGCATAGGCTTTTGCATTTCAGTGGCCCTAGTAAGCAGTGGCCAACTTTGCCTGAATTCTACTTGATCTTCATGGTGTAGGAATTAACCCACAGAACCTGGTTTCTTGCAGTATCATGGAACTTAGGCTGCATTGAGGAATTTCTCTTTGCACTAAAAATAAAAGTTAGTCCTTGCCTCTGTCAAGGACTTTATAGTCTGTCGCCTGTCCTCGAAGAAAAAAAATTACAAGGAGAAGATGGTTAGTGAGAATGAAAAGGAGATGTACAGTGAAGAATGATAGGTTTATTTGGGTCTATGAATAAAAAATAGTGGTGTGCTAGAGAAAGCAGCTCTTTGGAGTGAGAGGGTCAGGTATACATATACAGTGGGGATGTGAGTGACCCCGAGAATGGAGAAATGTACATCTCTGTCTTTGCAACTTTATGTTTATACAGTTTCTAGAACTTCTCCCAGAAGTCTATTGCTAAGTTATTGTCAAGAGGAAGATCTTGGTTAAACATTTTTTCCCATTCTGTTGACTATCTTTGTATCCTGGTCATCATTTCCTTTGAGATAATAAAGCTTCTCAGTATAATGAAGTCCCCTATGTTTATCTTTGATGTCACTTGATTGGTCACTGTTGTTTCATCCTTGAAGAAGCCTTTGGCTTCAGTATCAGAGAGAGTTCTATGTTCACCTCTATATGAATTCAGGTCTTATATTGAAGTATTTAATCCATTTTGATTTGACTTTTGTGCATGGGATTAGAAAGAGGTTTGAGTTTGTGTGTGTGATTGTGTGTGTGTGTGTGTTGCATGTAGCCACTCAATTTTCCCATCACCACTTATTGAAGAGATTTTCCTTGCTCCACTTCAAATTCCTTGCTCCATTATCAAAGATTAAATGATGCCATATTTGAGGGACTGTGTCAGGATACTGAATTCCATTTCATTGTCCTGAGTGTCTCTCTTTATTCCAATACAATGCTGTTTAATACTACTGCTTTGTGGTACAGCTGGAATTTGGGGACAATTTTCTTTTACTTATGGATTGCTTTATCTATTTGTGGAGGTTTATTGTTCTATATGAACTTCAGGAGTGCTTAATCTATTTCTTTGAAAAATGTCAAGGGTATCTGTATAGGGACTGCACTGAACCTGTACAATATTGAGGAGTCATTTTGGTGATGCTCATCCTCCCAGTTCAGGAGCAGAGGATGTGTTTCCACTTCCTCGTGTTCTCCTTTATTTCTTGATGTACTGTTTTGTGGTATTATTTGTATGGGGCTTTCACCTCTTTAGCTAAGCTGATGCTGAGGCACATGATTTTCTGAGACACAACTGTGAACAGGAATTTCCAAACACCCATTTGATAAGGGTTAATATAAAAGATATATAAGGTGCTGGTAAAACTTGACAAGAAAAAGTCCAACTGCATCAAAAAATAGGGAGAAGAAATGAACAGAAACTTCCTCAAAGAAGAGATGCAAATGGCCAAAAGGCATATAATAAATTCTTTATATCACTAATAATCAAGGAGATGCAAATAAAGATGATAATGAAATATCATCTCATGCCAGCGAGACTGAAATACATCTGAAAAAAAAAAACAATGCTAGCACAGATGCATGGGGAAAAGGGACTCTCATTCATTGCTGGTAGAAATGCTGAATGATCCAGCTTTTTTTGAAAACTGTCTGTCACTGTCATCCTATTGCTCATCGATTTGTTTGAGCGGGCACCAGTAACGTCTCCACTGTGAGACTTGTTGTCACTGTTTTTGGCATATTGAATATGCCATAGGTAGCTAGCAAGGCTCTGCCATGCAGGCAAGATACTCTCTGTAGCTTGCCGGGCTCTCCAAGAGGGGCAGAGGAATCGAGCATGGGTCGGCTGCGTGCGAGGCAAATGCCCTACCCACTATGCTATTGCTCCAGCCCTTTTGGAAAACAATAAGGACATTCCTCGAATAACTAGAATTTGAGCTTATATATGACCCAGTAATACTGTTCCTGGGAATACACCCTAAGAACCCAATAACAAACTGCAGCAAAGCCATCTGCATGCCTATGTTCATTGCTACACTATTCAGAATAGCCAGAATCTGGAAACAACCCACGTGTCCAAGAATAGATGACTGCATACAGAAACTCTGCTATATCTACACAATGGAATATTATGTAGCTCTTAGGAGAAAGGAAGTTATGATATTTGCTTATATGTGGATGGACATGGGGAGTATTATGCTAAGTAAAGTGAGTCAGAGGAAGCAGAACAGACATAGAATGATTGCACTCATTTGTGAGCTATAAAAAATACAGTACAAGGTTAATACCCAAAACTAGTAGAACTGAGGGCTTGGAGGACTGGCCCATGGTTGGAAGCTTGCCATAAGTGGGGTGGGAAGTCTAGTTAGGACAGGGAAGAGACCACTATGACAATGATAATTGGAAATACCACAGTTCCTAAGACAATGTGTGTGTGTGTGTGTGTGTGAGAGAGAGAGAGAGAGAGAGAGAGAGAGAGAGGGAGAGAGAGAGAGAGAGAAAAGAGAGAGGGAGAGAAGGGAAAAAAATTGTCTTCCCATAGGGGTAGGCTATGGGGATGGGGGATGATGGCAGGAGATAAGCTGGGGACATTGGTGGTGGGAAATGTACACTGGTGACGGGATGGGTGTTGGAACACTGTATTATAGGACTGAGACCTATTCAAGACCAGTTTTATAAATGTATCTCACAGTAATTCAATGGAAATAAATGGCACTGGCACTGTCATCCCACTGCTCATCGATTTGCTTGAGCGGGCACCAGTAATGTCTCCATTGTGAGACTTGTTCTTACTGTTTTTGACACATGGAATACCCCACGGGTAGCTTGCCAGGCTCTGCCATGCGGGGGTATACTCTCCGTAGCTTGCCGGGCTCTCCGGCAAGAGAGGGACAGAGGAATCAAACCTGGGTCAGCTGCGTGCAAGGCAAATGCCCTACCTGCTGTGCTATGGCTCTGAAAAAACAATAAAACAAACAAACAAATAAATAAAATGTATCAAATTTTATAAAATGATGAAGAGTTTCAAACAGTTTATGGCCTTAGTGTCTTGTCACATTTTTTTCTCACAGCCTTGTTTCTTGCGTTGCAATGCCACTCCCAGCTTATGGCCTGGGCCTGGGATTCTACATTCCTAAAGCTTTCCAGTCTCCTCATAGGGGCCCTGTATTTCAAATGCTGACACGCCTTTAGTTTCTTTTGCAGAGTGTGTCTCTGTGTCTTTCCCAGTACATTTTCTCAGCAAACATCAGCATCTGGGAAGGAAGGAAGGAAGGAAGGAAGGAAGGAAGGAAGGAAGGAAGGAAGGAAGGAAGGAAGGAAGGAAGGAAGGAAGGAAGGAAGGAAGGAAGGAAGGAAGGAAGGAAGGAAGGAAGGAAGGAGGGAGGGAGGGAGGGAGGGAGGGAGGGAGGGAGGGAGGAAGGGAGGGAGGAACAAAGGAAGGAGTCTGATAGACTGATCTCTGTTTTAACAGTAAATGATCTCCATGGCTTGTCCACCCTTTCTTTTGAGCTGACATTCTGAGTCTCAAGGAGAAGGCAAGGTAACTCCTTTTCAGATCATTACTTGTCTCTCCAGATATTCCCTTTTCTTAAATATTTTTGTCAAGAGGCCCATCAGTGTGACTGGAAGAATAAGATTTGCTCTAGAAATGGGTAAAGAGAACCTCCCAGGGGTTAAAAGACAAAATGGCCACAAGGTCCCCTTTTCCTTAGGGATTGTCCCACCTTAATCCTTAAGCCTTTGGCAAACCTCAATCACATGTGTAGACACCTACTAGGGAATCTTGAAAGCGAGGGTCAGTCAGGCCCCCGACAGCCAAGAGTGATGCAAGTGATGACCCTTGGGTCCTTCCTCAGTACCCTGCTGTATCAAAACACAAAGGACCTAGTCCACAGTCTAGAGGCTGCTCTGACATTGGCCTGTGATTTATTTTGCTTCGTTTATTTTAATACCCAGTGAGTGAAGGAACTGTTTCTAAAAGGGAGGAACTGTATAAACTGCAATAACTGTAGGAACTGAAAAATCTGTAATCTTTACTAGCGTGAAGTGGAATGAGGCAAGCACACAGCCCTGATCATTTTGCCTCAATTACCAGCGTCTTTAAAAACAAATCCAAGAGGATGAGTCATTTGGATAATTAATTTGATTACTTCTTACTACTTATTAGTTCCTGTTCTTAAAAACTTAGGTTGTCAGATCTCTAAACAAATTCGGTCACATCATCTAAGTTTTCAAAAGAATAAACAGATTACTTCTAACTCTTAGTATCTTGTAATACCTGTTGAATGAAGTCAGTGACCATAGTAAATAGTCTGATATTGTCAAGTTGCCTATTAAAGTAGGGAAATGTGTATGTGTTTTATTTATTGCCTTGTTTCTCATCACAACACACAAGAACCCCAAGATACCATGATGTTGGTTAATTTGAAATATATCATATTTAAAATTTCAAGAAGAATATTTACAATTCAAGAAGAGAGCAGCAATTTCCAAGCAATGATGATTAAAGAAATAAAACAACACATACACATTTTCCTTTGAAATCACATTCTGCATATTTTTAGCCAAAGTAAGGTGAATTATGCAGACAGTGGCTTCAATTTTCTATTTCATTTTCCATAGGTAGATAGCACACATACAAATTGAATTTCTTCCAAGCCATATTTGTCTACATAATATATGGATTCAGGCATAGATATATAAAATCTCTATCTGTAACTAGAAAATGGAGTAGAAAT
This sequence comes from Sorex araneus, assembly GCF_027595985.1. Lineage (NCBI taxonomy): Eukaryota > Metazoa > Chordata > Mammalia > Eulipotyphla > Soricidae > Sorex > Sorex araneus. The sequence goes on from NC_073302.1 coordinate 104,938,547, forward strand.
TGAGATATTCTAGTAATCAAATATTGCAAATGATATCTTCAGATCATATAAACAATTCACATAAAACACTGAATAATATTTTTATGTTTTCATAATGTTGAAAATGGAAAGCTTTAGTATGCAGAGGGAAGAAAAAAGATGCTTGCTTATAAACTATTTTGTACTGATGTTTAAAATATTATATCTTTGTTTATTAAGTTGAATAATGTGTAAACATTGCAACCTAAGGATTTCAAACACGAATTTACAGGGCTACATTTTGTCTTATTGTGATTGTCTACATAGTTATGAGATACCTAGAAGCAAAAGCAGGTCACACCTGTGCATTGTCAGTGACTAGAAAGGAAAGAGGCCTTAGGAATAGTTGCTTATCTTATCTATGGGTTTTCAGAACAGAACCACAGATGGGGTCCATTCAGACTGAGCCCGGGCTGATAAATTGTGAAGATGCATTGGAACATGTAATTCATAACCTTCTGAAATACGTTTTTAACTGCAAAACCACAAGACCTCTGATTCAGGAAACTCTCTTTTTCTTGCTGTAAATGAGCTCACCCAACTTTCCTTGTGGTAAGTACCCTCATATTACAAGATGAATATTCTTAAATTATATTATGATGCTTGTAGCTCCTTATCTTATGATGTTCTTGCTGCACTTGATACATTCAATACCCCAATAGCATTGCCACACTTGATACCATGATGTAACCTCAATGTTTGGGCTGTACTATTTGTCTCATGCTAATTAAAAAGTCACAAGGTTGGAGACTCTTTATGTGAGTGCTCTTGGAACCCCTGATCTCTGCCAGTCGCTTTAGGTGCATGGCCTAGTTATGGTCCCTGACCAGCTAATGTAAATAATGGCCTCCATGTTTTCTCAGCAAATGTCTCTCTCAGTGTGCTTGATTAACTGAAGTTCTGGGTACAGCAGCAAAATAATTCTACAGACATAATTTTCTTTGCAGCGGTTGGACTTTCGCCTTTCATGCGGCCGGCCTCAGTTCGATTCCTCCACCCCTTTCAGAGAGCCCGGCAAGCTACTGAGAGTATCGAGCCCACGCGGCAGAGCCTGGCAAGCTACCCGTGTGTATTGGATATGCCAAAAACAGTAACAATAAGTCTCACAATGAGAGACGTTACTGGCACCCGCTCGAACAAATCGATGAGCAACAGGATGACAGTGACTGTCTATTTAAATGATTAGACAAATGTGTGTATGTGTGTGTATGTAAAAAGAGTTTCTTATCTAATACTTGGCTTGCTTGTTTGTTTAGGGCTCATACCTGACTGTATGCAGGGTTTACTCCTGGCTGTGTGCTCAGGGATCACTATTGGTAGCTCAGAGGACTGCCAGGCATCGAACACAGCTTAGCTGTGTGCAAAGCAAGCACTGCACCTTCTGTTCTATCTCTTTGGTGTCAGCATTTTATGAATTTTTTTTCAGAAGACCATGTCCAGCGGTGCTTAGGGTTTACTCTTAAGTCTGTGCTCAGTGGTCCCTCCTGGAGATGGACCATATGTTGTGCTGAGAATTCAAACTGGTGTCAGCTTCATGTCAGGTAAGAGCCTTATCTACTCTACTATTTCTCTGATCCCATATACAATTTTCATATGTTGAAGTCAGTGATATCACTAATGTTCCCAATGTTGTAAAGCTATAATCACTACATGTCTCCAAAATTATTTATCACCCTAAACAGGAATCTTGTACTCGTTAGTCAATAATTCTCCATACTTTCCTTTAGCCACTCAGAGCCACATTCTACACAGTGGTCATCAGTCCCTCACTCATGTATAATGTGGTCCTTTGTCATGTCCAATCCCAAACATGTGAAATTGAATATCCATTATGTTAGACTTGAATCAACTTATTTGGAAAAGGTTAAATATGTTTCTTCCTAAGTTTAATATTTTTTTCAATAAAAATCAGAAAATGCCTATGACTGTTAGTGCCTTATTTCAAGGAATGAATTATATTGGGTAAAAATTTTAACACTATGAGAAACTCAAACAGGATTATTGCTAAAACCTGGTTATTCCAAAAGTGTCTATCTCTGAACTCTATGTTTCTCATTGTATAAGTCTACTTTGTTTTTATTTGGGAAATGTTTGCCATCCTTAAGGAGATTGTTCCAAGTGTCCATAGAATGGCATAACAGTTCCACCGAGTCTTGGTCCTTCTTTAGCATAAGCATTACCTGGGCCGGAAATGTGGGTCAGCATTAACCAAAGTGATCTGGTGCATCATGGTTCACTTCATTGGATGTTTTACTGTTCTCTCTGAATCTTCAGACTTTATCCTTCTCTAACTAGAACCTAAAGTTAATAGCCTATCTCACACTCATTTTAAACAGTGACCAATGATGCAAGGATTGTTTTGAATGTTCAAATTATTGAGTAAGATCTTCTATTTCAACATGAAGAAGGTTTCCAACTCATTCATCTTTTTGACAGCTTTCCGGCAGTCAATTTCCGTGGCAATCATCATTACTCATGGGCTTGATATGCACATAGCCCTCAATTTCTCCCTGCCATTTAAATTAGTGGTTCTGTTTACATGACGAGAATTCAGAATGCAAAGTGTCAGATTTTGTAGTTAATTAATAGTAGTTATGATTTGGAGAAAACAAAATATTTTGAAACACAAACCTAAGTGAGAAATATGTAATGGTAAAAATTATGACTAAATGAAATTTTTGTACAGCTTTTATAAAGAGTAAAGCCCCATACCAACTATTGTAGTCTGCTTAATTTTCAAGATCCCAAATACTCCTATTAAATTTCCTACAATCTTAAATAAGCCTTGCCTGATGATTCAAAAATATTAAAAAACTACTGATGCATATATTATTTTTCATCTTTAAGATATTGTGATTCATCCATAATGCAACATGAAACAAAAGGGTAAACCATCTGAACATCTGTAATCTTCCCTCTACATATGTAGGCTCTGAATATAGTCAGATATGGAATTATTTTCTGAGGATAAAAATGATCTTCTCGGGGGGCTGGAGCGATAGCACAGCGGGTAGGGCGTTTGCCTTGCACGCGGCCGACCCGGGTTCAAATCCCAGCGTCCCATATGGTCCCCTGAGCATGACCAGGGGTAATTCCTGAGTGCAAAGCCAGGAGTAACCCGTGTGCATTGCCAGGTGTGACCCAAAAAGCAAAAAAAAAAAAATGATCTTCTCGGGTATTGCATTCTTGAGTATAATGAAAATATATAATTGTAACAACCTGAGCTCTGCCAGGAGTAATTTCTTAGTATAGAACTAGGAAAAACCCCTGAGCATTCTGGGTGTAGCTCAAAAAGAAAAAAAAAGAGAAGAAAAGAAAAACCAGGGGTAAGACCCAAATTCCAGTATTGTGTGAGACCATCTAGTGCCACAAGATCGAACAAGGCTGGGCCACACATAAGACATGTGCTCTTATGGCCGCATTATTTATCTGCCTTATGGAACAGATTTTTTAACAATTGAAAGAAAAGTGTCTAAGAACTCAAAGCTTTGGAATTCCACTATTACACTTAGCATGGTAAAATAAAACTGACCAGATCTTTGCTCTTAAAGTCTGCTGAGCAAAACAAGTTATCATTCAACCACAATGAGAGAGAGGCAGGCAAGTGGAAAAATTATGCATGGTACCAGGCAGTTCTGGTTTTTAGGGGGATAAAATATATACAAACTCCTAGTCATGAGGTTAATTCATATGTGCACTGTTCCCGTTAGAATGTTCCTAACATTCATTGAATTGATATATATTTTATGTCGCCTGCAAAACTATTAATATTTCTTTATTTTTATATGATTTAACAAAATACCCAATACTAAGATGCTCCTGGTACTCAGGAATTACTTTAGGCAGTGCTCTAGGGACCATGTGGAATGCCAGGGATTGTACCCGGGTCAACTCCGTGCAAAGCAAATGCCCTGCCCGCTATGCTACTGCTCCAACCCCAATATGTGCGATACACTTACCAGACACGTTAGACAGACTCACCCTGTTTCAGTTAACATGCCACAATAAACAATAATTAAGGAAGAAAATATTAAGAAATTGAATATGGATCTCCTCTCCTGGAGATAGTTATGTAATTAAGTATATATTTAACTTAAAATATGGAAATGATGCATGTTAAATTAATACTACTCTAAAGTTTGAGTTACACAATAATAACAAATGAGCACCCTACAGGTAAAAGTCATCCTTCCATATCTGTGTATTTGAAAGTTTGCAAATAGGTTTCTAGAACCTAGGCAATAGTCGTACCGAAATGGTTACTCAAGTTCTGTCCACATTATTGTTCACTTTAATTATGATACTTAAGAGCAATGCACATATTTCTTTCTTTTTGAGCAACTCCCAGAAGTGTTTAGGGCTTACTTCTGGCTCTGTCCTCAGGGATCACTCCTGTTAGGACTTGCAGGACCAGATGGGATGCTGGTGATCCAACTCAGGTTGGCTACATGCCAGGCAAGCACCCTACCCATTACTATCACTTCATCCCTTCACATGATTTTTTTAAAAATCATAGTAAGATGTAGTTTGGGAAAAAAATTGAAAATCAACATTGGCCCAACAATATGAATTTGGAAAAATGCTTAAGTTTTCTGAAACTCGCATTTTCCCATATTTTTAAAATGATGATACAAAAGTTCCTAATACTTTCCTGGGACCAAAATTTGTATTTATAAAGTATGTAGAGTGATGTCAGCTATCAGTAAATAATAGGTATTGCTGCTTTGTGTATATTATAATCACGATGCATCAAGTTTCTAAAACTTAATTTCTCCAATAAATTTTAAGTGCACACATATGACATGTACTGCTGACACTGTACTGCTCAACTCATCTCAGATATTGACTTTCAGGAAGAAGATTCAAAGTTTTACTCACTTTTGCATTATTTATACTAAAGTTATGCAAAATTTCATGCTTAAAAATGTTTGCTGATTTAAACTTTCATGATATCAACTCTGTACACTTGTTTCCAAATATAGTAGAATGTCTATATCATTGAAGAAATGCTCAAAGAAGCAGAACATAGTTTGTAGGAGCTCTCAGACCAACAAAATTGAGACTTTTCATTATAAAAATAATAAAATGTCACATACAGAGGTAAAATTTAATGCAAATATATGTGTATGTATATATATGCATATGTATATGTATAAAACTAGAGCATCACTAAACTGAGACTATAACCCCATTTTTCCATTGCTTGTTCAATGCTGCTCACATTCACCGTGAAGAATATAACATACTTTATTTTATATTCCCTAAGTCCCAGAGTAGTCTTACAATAATAGCTTTATTTCCTTTATTGGAAAAAACCCAATAAATGGCCTAATATGTGATTTCCAACCAATTGTGTTGTACCTCTGATAGAAAATATGAGATCTTTTTAAAATGAGGGACCAATGTACAGCTTACCTGCAAAGTAAATGACACCCAATTATATTCCATCCTCTTAAATATTAAATGTATAGAAAACTCAACAAAAGTAAGAAAGTCTGTAAGATTGTTAATGCCAAAAATTCATAATTTGTATGTCAGGTGAACACAGAAATGTTCATTTTGTCAATAATAGCTAGCTGATCTTCAGAAAAGATGTTTGAAATTGTTCATCTTTTTTTGAGGTTTAATACTAACTTTATTAATTATTGGTTTAAAAATTTATTTTTAATTTTTTATTAAAAATAAAATTTTTATTAAAAATAATAAAATCTCTGAATGAACGATTTGAGGCTCTTCCTGTTTCTGGAGTGAGCAAGTATCATTGGGCTACACTAGCTCGAGACAGGGACAAATGGAGACGTTACTGGCGCCCGCTCAAGCAAATCGATGATCAACGGGACTACAAGTGATTAAAAATTAGAAAAGTTTTAAAAAATAGAAAATGAAATTATTCATCTTTTGATAGCTAGAAAACCTTTTGTTTTCTTCAAATAGCTCTCTTAATTATCTACACCATATTTCAGAGAGAAAAATATTTCTATAATTCATTTTGATATGATAGATATATTAATGAAATGACAGAAATAAGTTCTCTAACTCATAATATAAAACTCTGGTATAAAGGCAATTGAATTAGCACATTTTGAAAGCTCCGAAACAGTTTGCCTACAGAACGAAATTTTTATACATGCTTCATCCATTGTCTAATAAAAATCATGTAATCTGTTCAACTATAAATATTCTCGATTGAAGTTACTCTTGTCTATGGCTCTCCTGTTTGATTCTATCACATCAGAGCTAGAAATCTCTAGTTGCTGGTATATCTGAAACGCATACAAAAATCCTGAAAAATGGGCCCAGCGCCATTGAAAAACAGGTCAAGCATTTGCTTTACCTGAGGCCTAACTGGGTTCCCTCGAGGCACCCCATATGAGCATGCAGGTTGCTCAGTGCAGAGCTGGGAGTAACCCCTGGGCATCACTGTGTGTGTCCCCCACTCCCCTTCCAAAAATAACCGTGGAAAAATAACAGCTATTCATGAAATATTTTATAAATAAATAAAAGAGTGAGTGGTCTGTGGAAAGGAATGATGATGATGAATAATAAATCATCGCTGAGTTTTTAAACCGCTAAAAATTAAAATCTAGAGCAGGAGACATAGTCCAGTGGGTAATGCACCTGTTGGCAACTCTTTTAGGGCCCCCCAACCCTCTGCAGGATTTATCCCTTAGCACAGAACCAGAAGAAAGTACCGAGCACAAGCAGGTGCACCCCTTAAATTCATTTTTAATAATAAAAAGTAGCAATTCAGTAGTAAGAGTGATGCTGTTAAAAGTGTATGCCTAGTAGCACTTGTGTTCTCAAAACCTCCAACTGCTTTTAATTTTTTGGATTTCTTTCACCGACAAACAGCAGATGTACTGAGTCAGCTCACATCTCCTCAGCCTCCATCTCACTTCCCCAAATTTTACCATCTTTCTCTGTAATTCTGACCCATGACTCAGTCCTCAATAACCATAGCCTTAAAGATCAAAACTTTATACCTTCCAGTAATTCCATTTGCTTAAATCATCTTTAATATGCATTTGTCTCTCACTGCATTCGCTATCAAATGTCTATGCATCCTCCACGTTCAGATGAGACCTTCAAAACTATTGTTTATTTTAAACTACCATACAATGAACTCATAGCCTTCCATAAGTACAGTTTACAAGTTTCTCAAATACTTTTCTAATACCTCTCACATTAAAGAAACTTAAAACAAAAGTAACAGTAAATCAGCTGAAGAGTTAGAATAGCAAGTAAGGTGCTAGAATTCACACAGTCAACTAGCACTGCAGGGTGTGACCCAAAATACAAACAACAACAAAAATTAAAGATCCTGGAGGGAAAATGATCTCTTTTTTAATAACTATAATAATATGCTAGAAGACATGATTTTCTTTGGTTTATCTTTACTAAAAATACACAAATTTCGCTAAACTGTTAAAGAAAATTTTATAACTATTAAACACCAATTGAGATCATTTAAAATTGTCATAGAAATACATGTAACAGAATTTTAAGCATATTTTGAAGTATTAAAGTAATGTTTTCAGTTGTGCTATAAATCTATGAAAATATTTTATTAGAAGCTAAATAAAATGATACATTTGTCAAGTGGAAAGAATTTCCTTTTAATTTTATAAAATTGCTATATGTCTACTTAAGTATGTGCAGAAACAAAAGTTCCTGGCTTCATTTCCAGTCTATTGAGTGAAATGATAGATTGAAACATTCCAGTGCCTTTCTGATTATCACCAACAGAATTCAAATGAAGAGTTGCCACATGTTCATTCTTATCTCTGCTGCACTGTTCTGTGTTTCCAGATCATCCTGTGCACATAAATGATCTTTAGTCCATAAGTCAGAATCAAATATTCTGACTTACAAACTAAAAATCATGCCAAAACAGTAACAACAAATCTCACTTGGAGACGTTACTGGTGCCCGCTCGAGCAAATTGAATAGCAACGGGGATGACAGTGATACAGTGACAGTGAAGTTAGAATCATCTTGACTCCTAACTAATCCCCGGAGTTTGGACAGTGCTAAAGACTTTCCATGATGGCAATGATGCTAAGCTGCTACTAGACAGCAACTTTCCAGCTTTGATCCTTAGGAGAAGTTTGAGCTAATCCCTCCACCAGTGCTGAGATGCAGAGCAAACTTTCCAGAGAATTGAGGATAAGAATAAGACTTTAAGGCAAATCCAGAAAAGTACAAATTTATACATATTTTAAATCCACAACCCCATGTTTGTCTGTTATGTGTTAAACTCTACGTAAGAAAACAGATGAGTTACAATACTATTCTTTGGGGTAGATGCTAGGGAACAATCCAGGTATCTATAAATAGAGGGCATGAATCAGCCATAAAGGGTTAGTAGGAGGTATAAACAAAGAGAGAGAGATCGCTCTTTAAAGAATGATGTACAGAGACTAGATCTGGAGAAGTCACACATGAAACGCCTCCTCTGCTGCTTAAAGACTATGATCCGGGATGGTCTACTAACCGCTTTTGGCACACAGCAGCTTCTTATAGAAATGCATCTGGACTGTGAACTGAGCTACAACCCCATGTAGCCCCGGGAGGGGAAAGGTTTTTCTCTCTCGACCTTTTCTTTTGAAGGGGGTGGCAGCAGCGGCGGTGAAGGCATCCACGGGGTGACTGCCATCTTTGAGAACCCACTACCCAGAGGTACGAGTTTGCAGTGACGTGGCGCGCAGGTGATCTTTGGGTGGGGGTGTTACCGGCATGCTCTCCGCCCAGACGAGATCCAGAGCAGCCGCACATGAAACTGTGAACTGAGTTAAAATATCAGGAATCAAAAACTTAATAAAGAGCTCCTATATTCTTCTTAGCAATGGAAAACAAATTATCAAATGATACCTTTTCAGCAGGTTTGATTATTGGGGGAAAATTCTAAATAATAATAGTTTTCTGTTGAAATATTGAATGTAGTCAAAGTACAGAGAGAATAGAGTGAAGATCATTAGCCACACAGGTGGGGGTGGGTGGGAGGGGGTATACTGAGGTTCTTGGTGGTGGAACATGTGCACTGATGAAGGGATGGGGGTCTGATCATTGAGTGACTGGGACTTGAACCTGGAAGCTGTGTAACTTTTTCATGGCGATTCAATGAAAAAAAAAATAATAAAGAATGATGTACAAAGTAATTTAGAATTAAAAAATAATTTTAAAATTAATTTATAAAAATGCCTGCCTTAGATGCAGGCTGGGAGAAGAGTGATCGGAGGGATACTGGGGACACTGGTGGGGGGATGGGTTTTGTAACACTGTCTGTGAAACCTAATCATAAAAAGCTTTGTAAGGAGCTATCTCGCAGTGATTCAATACTAAAATCTTTAAAAATTAAATAAGTTCCTCCCCAGTTCTGGTTAAAAACAGATTCTGGAGGTGAGAAGAGAAGAGCGGGTCAGGCACTTGCTTTGCACGTGGTCCACATGGTTCCATCACTGGCACCCCATATGGTACTGTGAGCACTAGCAGGGGTGAGCCCTGACTCCAGAGCCAGGAATAAGCTCTGAGCACAGTCAGGTACAGACCCTCAAATAAAAACAAACTACCAGAAAATGTATTTCTGAAGTTCACTAATTGTTTTCTTGCAGTCATCAGCCGATTAGCAGCCAATTGTCATCACGTCCCAATTCCTGGCTACAAAGACATCTTAAGAACCACTGATTCTGCTCTTACTCTAAGGATGAAAAATAGAGGTAGGAAGTTTTGTGTGGCGTCAATTTGAGGAGAAAATAAGATGAAAGCTCCTGGGGATTTTATATTCTAAGTAATGGGATCTAAAAAAAAATTTTAAACTTTATTGAAATACTATTTGATAAATTGCTTCTTTACAAATGTAAGTTGTACTTTTAACTGAGAAAAAAATGTCTTTTGATTTGCCATCAAGTCAGCTGGATTTAGTGCAGTTTTAATTAATTCAGCTCTTACAGAATCTATTGTGCAATCTTTTTTCAGGTAAATACACTCAGAAATTTGCTTTTAGGCAGAGAATGATTATAAGGAAGAGAGAAAATACTGCTCTCAATGGAATGGTATTTCAGAAAAATAAAATAATTTTCATTGGTACACATAGAATTACATGTGTTATTTCTTCCCTACATACCACTCCTACCACACTTCACATTTAATTTTATAAAATCACATTTCAAAAAAAGTTTTAGAGTAAAGTCACTTTTATAAGCCCTTATAAAAAATATAATATTAAAACGACTGAAAACATGGGAATGCCACTTATATTTCTGTATTCTCTATCCTAAAACATTATTTTTAATCTTAATAATACTTTATGTTAGAACATAATGAAATTGAAAATTCAAAGAAGATTCTTTGAGGGTTTTCTATAGAAACAAATTAGAAATTAAGAGTCAATTTTTCATTATTCTTTTTAACTGGCAATAATAAATATTATTTAAAATAATGTATAACATATTTCTATAAAAACACACTATTATATCCCTCTCCAAATAAATAAACAAAAGGAGAAAGAATAATGAAGTAAATTTAAAGTTTTTCACTTTTCTGTATTAAAAAGTATGTAGCAACAGTGTCAAAACTTCTTATGACTCTCATGTATTATATCATATATCTACATGTTGCCTTAAAATGGAAAACATTTTTAAAAGGTGTTTTTTTTGTAATTATGAATATTATATTTTAACAAGTTGGTGAAGTTATGGCATCTTAAAGGTTTGCTGCAAAGTAGAACTGAAATGCATTTTGTTTATATTAAAGTCCACTTACTTGAAATCAATGTATTTTTTTAAATTATGTGTAAATATTCATTTGGAATATAATTTGTCCACTGAATAAACCATATTACTGAAAAAGTGCCACTCCATTATAACAAGGTTTCACATTTGTTAATTATCAATGGATTATTTCACCTGAAAGTCCAATAACCAAGAATTTTTTAAGCTTATGGTGATAATTGTAAGTTTTAAAAATCATTGATATTCATCAAAATATTGCATTTAAGAATTAGAAACAAATATTGTCAGTAATATTTAACATGGCCATAACAATTCATTGTTTTAATAAATATTTTTCAAATATTGCTACAGATTATTTGAAGTACTTGATGGTGTTTGTTTAAAATTTAAAAAAATGATAAAAGTGGTTCAGGTAAAAAAGCAATAATTGTAACTTACAACTTGAAAAACTGCATAAGTACACTGCTTAAGACAAATATCACTTATCAATCTGCAGTAAATATTTTTGACTTAAACTTCTCATTTTGTTGCATTAAATTTTTTTAAATATGGACTTAAAGTTTAGTCCATTGTTACTATTCAGATTATTAGAGAATAAATAGAAACATCTAATTAAGGAAGTGAAAAAATGATAAGAAAATGTTGTTTCATGATGTAAAATTTACATTATGTAAAAAGCTAACTGTATTTTCCTTTTATGTCAAATTAAAAGAATTGCAAAACCTAGTTCCATACAGGAAAATTTAAAGTTTAAATTTTTATGAAACTGTTCAGTCTTCTCTATGTTAAGATAATGAATATGGATAGTTTACAGTGATGTCATTTTATTGGACTACAAGGCGGAGATAGTTACATGTTAACTACCCCATAAGTTTAATAGATCACATGCCTGTAATTAAGTCATTTGGGTTATATTATTAAGAGAACTTGTGTTGTTTCAAACATTTTCAGGTTGTGTGTAAATTGACTTAAGTGTGGAGAATGAATAATTTCTAATTCACACTGGTTTTCTAACTAGCGTTAATTACACCAAAAATTAACTAAATGTCTTCAGTCTTCAAAAAATTTCTCTGTAGATTGTTTCACAAGTTTTTCATAGTTGATTTCTATTTCTCTTTATGAGAATCATTTGGATTGTTTTTATCTGAACTTTTAAAATAAGCATATATAAGCACTCAATTTATTATTTATTTTTGCTGAATAGAATAAATGACTACATTCAAACAAAATATTACAGTCCCCTGGATTATTGGCAGGACAAGCAATAGAAGCATTTATTGTGAATTGGTTAATTGATTAAAATTCCTAGGTTTATTGTTGTGGGAAAGCATTTGTGCAATTTATGTATACAACATTTAAAGGGAAACGTTGAAGTCAGATAAAGAGGTAGAGCAAAGTTTGTAGATAGATTTTCACAGATGGGAACTAAAAGTGTTTGCCTATGCCGGAAGTGGGTGTTTAGATAGTCTGAGGGTCAAAGACCTAGTAGAGAGGCAAGGCACCCCTGGGTGTCATCCCCGGCTTTTTTTCCTGGCACCAGAGTCTTAGCTCTTGAGCACTGCTGGCTCTGACCCACCCGACAAAATTTTTTTTATACAATTTTGACCCTGGATTAAAAGAAAAAATAAAGAAATTTCTACTATTGTGTAAGGTTTAATTGGACAAAACACATGGGAAATGGGAAGAAGTTCTATTTCACAAAAGCAATATGATATTTCCCCTTCCATGACCTTAATCACACAACTTTAAATACCAATTACCTTTCTTCAAGTCATAATAGCAAGGGCAAATAGCTGGAGAGGCTACCTGAGAGGTTATTTGAATGCATTAGTTGTAAATCATGTATTATTTTTTCGAATAGTAAACTGGGGAGTTAATTTAGATCAGTACTTCTCTGTATGTGTTGGGAAGGGCTGATGGCTGCACTGAATGGAAGAACTTCTCACTGGGAAGCTAATAGCTTTATTCACTCTCCAGTCATTCAGTGCACCCCCAAGGGCCTGAGAATGTTGTAAGGACTCCCGTGAAGCCAAGTAACAAAGGCAAAGAGTGCTGAACCTTCCATTTGAGGTGATAATTAGCCATAAAATTGGACTGGAGTCACAGTAATTAATGATGAGGAATTATTCTAATAGCTGCATCATTTGGAAAAGAGTATGTAACTGGGTTCAATGATTGTTAGCCAACACCAAGGCATTTTCCTTGAAGGGCTGATCAACTGTGCTTTCAGCGTCCTTGATCCTTCTGAGTCACTATGCTGTGAAGTTGGATTTTTCCTTCCTTTGTACGCTAACTTCCAAAAAGATATATAGAAGACAGACCCCTCACAGTATCTATTTAATAAAACCATAAACAGACTGAAGAAAAGGATCATAAAAAGATTAGTAAATTCAATATCACATTGGTTTTATTAATTTGAAAAAATATATAACACTTTTAATGCACAGTATATAAAATATTAATTATATAAGTAATATGTAATATTTAGGGGAAATGTTATTACATGAGTATCATTGCATGTTATTTATTCATTATTAGGAGAAATATTCACTTGGATGTCTTAACAGTTTTGGTAAGTAGAACTTTTGTTTTAATACCTAACTTCCACCCTACAATATCTAATTGTGGGCTGCCAGTTTTCTCCAAGTACTATATACATGTGAAGGATCAAGATATATCAGCTTTTGCGGGTAGCTTAGTAAGACTCACATTGTGTTACAAAAATGTTTCAAATTATTACTGAAAGGTACAATTTATTAAATTTATTAAATTGTAACTTTCAGTAATATTCTGTGCTGGTTATTATAATACATGGCAACTTTTGAACTTCATTATGTTTCATCACTTTATAGCTTTGAAATTCAAAATGGAGTGGCTTCATAGTATGCCAGCAAAACTGCAGAACATACACGCATGTGCACATACACACATGTGAGTATGTGCATATTTGTAGGGTGTACACGTGCTTTTTAGTCCTTATCTGTGCATCTGTTTATAATCACATTGCTTGCATGTGTGTGTTGTGTGTGTGTGTGTGTGAGAGAGAGAGAGAGGGAAATTATAAGTCATCTAACTGGAAACCTAACTACTTTCAAATAAAGATATTTCACTAGGTTGCTAGGTAGGAAACCAAAGTAAAAACCTGATATGACTCAAAAACAGTCATTAGTTCAGTCACTGTCACTGTCATCCAGTTGCTCATGGATTTGCTCGAGCAGGCACCAATAACATTTTCATTGTGAGACTTATTATTACTGTTTTTGGCATATCAAATACGCCACGTATTTACCAGGCTCTGCCTTGCAGGCGAGATACTCTCGGTAGTTTTCTGGGCAATTTGAGAGGGACAGAGGAATCGAATCCCTGTCTTCCACGTGGAAGGCAAATGCCCTACCCGCTGTGCTCTCACTCCAGCCCCATTAGTTCAGTGTTGGACACATTTCTTACTAAAATTTGGTGCATGATATGCATTTTTGCCACAGTCTTCTGTGAAAGAGAGAAAGGGAAAGTTACCTTATGCTGCCTTTGTGAATCTGCACATTAATTAATTTAATTTAATTGATTTTATCAACAATTATACAATACAAACACACAGAGTCAACACTCAAGTCTAAACTTCAAATACATATGTGAACTTGTAACTCCTTTATAATTTCTCTGTATACTCACTTTGCTTGACATTTAATTCTGTGACCCATATTCCATTGACTCGGAAACTTTGGCTCCCCAAACAGCATCCTAACTTTGGTGCATGAGCATATATTTCCCAGAATGTAAAACTACAAGGAAAAAAATAAAAATTATATTTATAATTTATATAAATTATATATATATGTATGATCACTGTCACTGTAATCCCTTTGCTGATCGATTTGTTTGAACGGGCACCAGTAACGTCTCTCATTGAGGACTTATTGTTACTGTTTTTAGCACATCCAATATGCATGGGTAGCTTGCCAGGCTCTGCCATGCGGGCTCGATACTCTTGGTAGCTTGCCGGGCTCTCCGATGTGTGTGTGTATGTATATATATATATATATATATATATATATATATATATAGTGTATATTTGTGTGTGTATGTTTGTATGTATATGTATATATGTATATGCATATATATATATACATACGCTCTGTATATATATATATGCTCTGGGATGCTACAGAAAAAGTACTTCTACAAGTCCTTTTAGGGAGTAACCTACTCACAGGAAATCCAAAAGGACAAAAGAAAAGGTAGCTGATACAGAATTCTTCAAATCCCACATAATCTGTTACGAAACATTATGTTCTACAAAAGACCACAGGAAGTTTCAAGTTCTGAATTTTGCTCTTGAGTAAAATAAATGCTTCTCAAATGACAACTCTTAAACATAATCCGACAAAGACTGTAATGCCTGATTTACAGACGATGATGAATATTGGATGCTGAGGGATCTCGGCACAGGAAGAGAAACTTTTCTTGTTCATGTAAAATCGCTTTCCTGGCTTGCTCTTCAGGCCCATGTTCCCCCTCGAACCATAGCTGGCTTGCTTTTCTCTCTTTCTTCGCTTGCCTTTTTCCACTGTGGAGAATCCTATTTTCTCCCTCACACGTGTACTTCTCTTTTCCTCCCCTCTCACCCCTTTCTTAATAAGTTTCAATAAAAGCTTTCTTGCTTCACCAGGTCACTTCAACCTGAAGTTCTTTTCTGTAAGGGGAAGGCAAAGGCCCCCACCATCCCCCAAGTTCTCCCCCAATCTCTGTGTGGGAATAATGAAGACCCATAGTCCAGGAAAGACCCAAAGCAATAACAAAAAAATGAATATTTTATTTCTTTGGTCTAAATAGGATTATGCTCAGTATTAATCAAAGTCATAGTCAAACTTCCAGTTTTGTCTCCATTGTGAGAATTAAACAATTTCCTTTTATAAAGTTATATAAAGACAGTTCTTGGAAGTGTTTTTACTATGAAACACTACTAATGAGTCCTTTGAAGACAACATTTCTGGATTTTCATTGCTACCATTATTCTTTTTTATTGTCACCACTAATCTCAACATATCTACTCTCAAGTTTCCCAAATATTAGGCCCTATTCTAACACTGCCTAATGTCCAGTTGCTACATTCGGCTATGTTGACTTCTTCCTTGGTAATGGGCAAGTCGATACTGACCATTCATGGGATTCTTAAGTATATGCCTTCTTCAAATCACCTGCTTCCAGCAGTGAACTTTTTGGGAACCTTCCTGAATTACACTGTCTGAATATTGATTACCCTACACTGCTTATGTTGATGATATACTTCTCATCTTAGTCTTTAAGTTCACCTCTGTTCATAAGTAACGTATTTCTATTAGTACTAATATAAAAATTTTATTTAATTTGTTTGCTTTAGGTTTCTGTCTGGGGGTCACACCTGATGGTGCCCAGTGGCATCTCCTGGCACTGTGCTCTGGAAGTGATCAGGAGATATTGTGGTGGCAAAGATCAAACCTCGGTCCTCTGCAAGCAAACTGTGGAATCCAATCTATGAGTTAACTCTCCAATCCAAAACATTCTCATTTCCTACTGGCTCCCTAGAGATGATAAATTACAGACCCTGAGGCGACTGCTATATTCAAATGTTGTCCAGATACATTTTCTGATGAAATTATGTGCTCTGGGATGTTTTTTCCTGGTGACTCTGATGTCTTGAGATATTTTTTGTCTTTCGTCCAAGTATGCTTTGCCTTTACAACTTTCATGACAAGTTTAATCACATAGATTTATATTATATCACTGTTCATATAAATAATTTCCACAGCAGTGCTTTATCTCCTTGATGGTAGCACTTACATTATGTTTCCTTGTGTTCCATCAAGTCTGGAACAATAGATACTCAGCAGGTACTGAAGCAAGCGGATGGAGTTGATTTAGTAATGCTCTAAAAAAGAATTACAAAGAATATTTGATCTCTTCAAGTGTTTAATTTCTAGACTTGATTGTTAATATAAAAATCCCTTGAGTACTAATGCCTAAGTATCAGAGAATGTATCCTGAGGACAAATGTATTCCATAACCACCCATTTCAGTGTCAGAATACAAAGTATCTCAGAATACAAAGTCTTTGTTTAAAGTTTGTTTGCTTTTACAAGAGTGTTGACATTTTTTCCTCAGTCCTACAACCCAATACATTGTATCACTGTATCACTGTATCACCATCATCTCTTTGTTCATCTATTTATTCCAGCGGCCATCAGTAACCACTCCATTCAACCCAGCCCTGAGATTTTAGTAGCCTCTCCTTACTCGTCTATCCTAACACTGCTGTATTGGAGGCTCTTTCAGGGTCAGGGGAATAAGACTTGTTATACTGTTTTTGGCGTATTGAATATACCACGGGTAGCTTGCCAGGCTCTGCCATGTGGGTAGGATACTCTGGGAGGCTTGCTAGGCTCTCTGAGAGGTATATATATATATATATATATATATATATATATATATATATATATATATATATATACACACACATATGGGCTGGGTCTGGAGCAATAGCACAGTGGTTGGGCATTCACCTTTCATGCAGCCGACCTGAGTTCGATTCCTCCGCCCCTCTTGGAGAGCCTGGCAAGCTACCGAAAGTATCGAGCCCGCGCAGCAGAGCCTGGCAAGCTACCCGTGCGTACTGGATATGCCCAAAACAGTAACAATAAGTTTCTCTATGAGAGAAGTTACTGATGCCCGCTCGAACAAATCGATGAGCAACGGGGTGACAGTGACAGTGACATATGGGCTGGAGCGATAGCATAGCAGTAGGGTGTTCGCCTTTCATGTGGCCGACCCATGTTCGATTCCTCCTCCCCTCTTGGAGAAACTGCCAAGCTACCGAGAGTATTGCGCCCACACGGCAGAGCCTGGCAAGCTACCCGTGGTGTTTTAGATATGCCAAAAACAGTAACAAATAAGTCTCACAATGAGAGACATTACTGGTGCCCGCTCGAACAAATCGATGAGCAACGGGATGACAGTGACAGTGACAGTGATTTGTTGCCTACTGTCTGAACCCCATCAAGTATGGTCTGGTAATTATGGAAAATGTGTAGGTAGTGTCTTATGATGTGTTGTGGCCAGGAATATGTACACTCATATGTGAGGCTCGTTCTGAACATGTGGAAAGTGGCCTGGAGTGTGGTGGGGGGGTAGTGGAGGTCGGCTGCCAGGGCTGGGTTCCTGGGGGCGGGGAGGGCTCTCATCCGCCCCCTCTGGGGCACCCCAAGTGAAAACAGGCTGGCACGGAGTCCGGTGGCATGGCTATGGGGGCGACACACTGTATGGGTCCTAAACAAATGTTCATTCTACAAAGGTACAAATGTCATCTTGTCCCATATTCTTTTTGTCACACTGAGAGCAATCCTTTTACATTTTTGCCATAACTTATTAACCAGTAATATACAAAAATCTAAGTTCCTCAGTTATGTTAACCTTATTTTTGATAAAATATTAGTTGGGTACTGTAGTACATTGTAGTAATTAAAATGAGCGGTTGGTAGAATAACAATGACTTCAAATTGCTTCCATTTTAAAAATCTATTTTATTTTAGGAACCATGGTTTACAATAGTGTCAATAGTAAGGTTTTGTGCATAAGTAGTGTCTGCGTCTCTTCACCATTTTCTCAATGTCTTATCCTCTCTCCCAACCCTAGTCCTACAATCCTTCCTCCCAACTTCCCTTCCTTGGTAAACGTCCTACTGAAAATTGCCATTTTTTTTTTTAGTTTGGGAACCACACCAAGTAGTGTTCAGAGCTTACTCCTGGCTCCATGCTCTAGGGACCGTACTGGGTGCCGGGATTCAACTTGAGTTTGACCACCTGCAAGGCACACATCCTACCCACTGTATTACTGCTTTGGCTCAGATTGCCAAACTCTTGAGCATGATTTCACTAAGTGATTAAAAAAAAGTTGCCCTGTGGAATAGTCAAATAGTACAAATGCCAAGAGTGGAGTGACAAGATAAGGATAGGGAAGCTTACATTCAGAACCCTTTTCTGGACCTGGTTCCAGTTATATGAAAAGTTGGCTTGATACTTATCCTTAATTCCGATAATTCTCTTCTTGACAGTGATAATATAGTCATAATAAATATATATTAAGATAATGTATATTATTATGTAGTTATCCTATATGTTCATATATATTTCATTCTTTACTATCATAGTTTTAACCTAGATATTTTCACTTAAATCTATGTGATTTCCTTTCACATTCATTTTTTTAGCTCTTTACATTCATGTGGCAGTAGGCTTTTATTTCTTTTATTCTGAGATCTTTCCAAATAACATTCATGAAATTGAAATTAAATTTGAATGGGCTTTTCTAATCCATGTGCATTGAACACCTGTCTTTTTTATAACTACAGAAGGTTCTCTCTCATTAAAAATTTAGTATCACAATTTTATGTTCTTTTGTTCCGACTACATTAAAGCAGCCTTCCCAACAACATTTGCAGCATTTCTTGGGCATATGTAAATGTAGAAAACTTGGTACCAGACCTCTAAAGCAATAAATACAGACCCAAGGGACAAAAACTGAAAAGATGGCACATTGCAAAGAAGCCCATAAACATTTATTATTCCATCTAAGTCTAAATATTTTAATAAACTTTTCCAGACTTACTTCAATATAGTTGGAGTACAGGGGATTTTTTTTTCCTTTTTTAGATTGAGTTACAGTTGTTAAAATTGAATAAACCACATTTTGAACTCTTAGCTCATCCTGTTCTTATTTTTCTCCTATTAAGCAGCTGCAGAATATGTCCCCTGGCCCAGATAAAATCGTACACATACAATTATATTTGTGTGATAGATGAACATTACCTGTCTAGAAATGCTTGAAACATTCTTTCATAACTTAGTTTAAAATGACGATTTTTCTATTGCAATTATATATCATATTCCTGCAGGAAAATTCATGGTGAAAAATGAAAAAATTATCTTTATGACCCTGAACTCATACCTGAAGTCACATTAGCACTTTGATTTCATCTACAATCTGGTAGCAAACAGTTCTGTGTACAGGTGTGCACCAAGAGTTAAGAAGTCTACATGGACACCTAGGTTAATTTTTACCAGGTGAGTGTCTGCCAATCTCAGTATCCAAATTTTTCAGCACAGCAGAAATATTACCTGAGGAACTCACCAGAAAAGTATGAAAGAAGAAATAGATAAACTTGTATAAGGAGGAAAACCAAGAAATATCTTCAAATGGCAACTAGGTTAGTCTTGGATGAAGTAATTAGTAGAATATAAAGGTGGGAATTTAAGTTGGAACAAGATTATTGATGACATGTATTATTAGACTACAGAAGCACAACTGAATTATGTATAAAAAGGGTACTAACACCTCACATTCAATAACTTTATTCAACCTTATTTACTTCATAACCACCCTACATACTGTCACATTGGGCATTAAAGCTTGAACATGTGTGTGTGACAAATGTTCGGCCATATCATTCTCCCTCTCATTCCACAGTGTCCACGTCCTCTTGCTTGTGAAGTACTTTCATTCCTTCATCCTCAAGTTCTTATCATTTTCAGCTTCAACCATAAAGTCTACCATTCCAAGTCTCATGAAAGTATCATCTCAATAAGGTATGGGTGATTTCTAATATATGATTCATCACTGTATCACTGTCATCCCCTTGCTCATCAATTTGATCGAGTGGGCACCTATAATGTCTCCATTGTGAGACTTGTTATTACTGTTTTTGGCATATTGAATATGCCATGGGTAGCTTGCCAGGTTCTGCCATGTGGGCGAGATACTCTCGGTAGCTTTCCAGGCTCTCTGACAGGGGTGGAGGAATCAAACCCGGGTCGACCGCATGCTAAAGAACAATAAAATCAAAGAGAAGATTAAGAAAGAAATTTTAAAAATTCCCTGAAAGCATAGGAGAATAAAGATATCAACTACCAAAATCTATGGGATACAGCAAAAGTAGTAGTAAGGGGAAAAATTATAGTGATTCAAGTCAACTCTAAAGAGAAAGAAAGGGCTCAAATCAATGACCTACACTCACAGTCAGAGAAACAAGAAAAATAACAATTAGTAGAAGGCAGAAGATAATAAAAATAAGAGTAGTAATCCACAATAGAAAAAAAAACAAGAAAAATACAACGACACCAACAAAAACAGGTAAAGGAAACAAGAAGTTGGTTCTTTGAAAGAGTAAAGAAAATATGGACAAAACCAGCTAGATTCACCAAGAGATAAAACCCAAATAAATGGGACCAGAGATGACAAGGGAGAAATCATAACAAACACCTAATGCATCAGAAAAGCATAAGAGGTGAACAACTGTATGCCACTAAACTCAATAAGCTACAAGAAATGAATAAATTCTTAGAATCACACAAACTCCCAAAATGAACCCCCCCCAAAAAAAACTGAATAGACCAATCTTGAGTAAAGAAATTGAAACAGAAATTAAAAATTGTCTCAAGAACAAAAGCCCAAGTCTAGATGGATTCACTAGTGAGTTCTACGGAGAAAGTCAAAGAATGCTAAACTCCCATACAATTCATGCTGAGGCAGTTTCCTCTTACCTATGAACCTTTCAAGTAGCGTACTTCTAGAATGCAAATGTGAGACAGTAACGCAATCCGTGTCCCCATTACAACTATACATAAGAAACAAGGTATTGAGACCCCATACTTACTAAATTTATTAAACCTTATTTATGTCTATACCGACCAGGAAACAGAGAAGACTGAGCGACAGATTCATGAAAGTCTAATGCCTAATCAGACAAACTGGAAAAGCTCAAGAAATGTCTCTGGAGAATAAGTGCATAGTGTTCAAGATTCATTGGGATAGCAGTTAGATCACACACTCTCCTGGGAGGAAACTTCTCAACAGCTTTGGCTGGTAGGTCCCCATCAGTTATGCTTAAACTGTAGCACTGTAGCACTGTCATCAAATGTCATCAAACGTTCAGTGATTTGCTCGAGCGGGCACCAGTAATGTCTCCATCGTGAGACTTGTTGTTACTGTTTTTGGCATATTGAATACACCAGCCATGGGGAGCTTGCCAGGCTCTGTTATGTGGGCATGTTTAGGCATTTTTATGTTGTTGTTTATGATTCACCTTAGGGTATACCTGTGTCTTAATGGTTCCAATCTATCTGTCACTTCTATTTCATCTAAAATAAAACTGTTAACATAGTGCATTAATGAGGTATATGGTACAAGAGTATTGATTATTTCAGTTTAGTTTCCATTAAGATAGAAACTAGGTTAATTAACATCATTTGTATAAAACCAAAATGTAAATTCTTAACAAGTCTATGCAAATATAAACTTCTTATCACTTTTTAGGATATGAATATCAGTTACCTAAAACTTTTGCCACTGTACACTTAGCCTTGGTTAAATTACACTAGACAATGTCATTGTATGGGATTCATCTGAAATTTTATTGCCAATATTTCAAGCTAAATGGGGATACAAATGAGGGTTGTCATTCTTGCATCTCTTATATTTAAGTGTAAAAATATTCTCCAATTACTTCCCATTCCAAAAATGAACTAGTCTCCATATTTTACTGGCATAAACGTGTACTTAAGGGTGTTGTCTTGTTATTTTTCCCACTTGATAGATTTTACCCAGGAATTAGTCCATTTAGACATAAAGATGAATGGCCACTGGGATGATTTGTGGATGTAATGGAACAGAATTGAATTATGGTTTCAGGTATCTCCCACCTTAAACGAGATTTATAATAAATCTTGACGTTCTTAATTGTTTTAAGAAGCACACTTTCTGGATTACTCTAAAAAATATCGAGACATCCCTGCTTTTGTAATGTAAGATTATTAAGTAAAATTCTGTAGAACTTTCTTGAGGAAATTAGTTAATAATGTTTTTTTTTTCTTTTCCTCTTCCAGACCCAGATTTTCTTTAAGTCTACAGATTCAATGTCTGAGAATTACTTGTAGGCCCAGAAACTGCATGTGATCAAAGATTTTTATAGAATTCCTTCCCTCTGCCCTCTGAGTATCTAGCCTTTATTTCATTGATTTTAGATCAAACAATATGCCCAAATATATATGGGTCTAGATGGAAGACCTATGCACATCTGTTACAAAGAAAGTTGCTTTCTATTCAGCATACCCAGAGCTCATTCATGTCAAGGCCCCAGATGCCATTCTTATCTAGCTATTTATCATAATTATCATACCTTCCTTACAGCTGGTGAATAATCACCATGATGTGCCCTTTTGTAGTTTGGTATTCTATCACCACCACTATTATCTGGAAGTCTGACATTTCCTACTACCGAATGTTTAATTTTGTTTGACATTTATTCCTTATACCATTTGACGGTCCAGCTTTATCACTCCATCCAGTACTCTGAGAATCTCAGTTCTATCTGTCATCCCTTCTCCTGCTGCAATGCATAGTTTAGACTCTGATCAAATTAAGCATACTGTCTAGATCTTTCCCTCTTAAAGTCAGTATTGTCCCATCAGGACAAGGAGTAAAAATTGGGTAGAGATCCTGAGATGTATGTGGTCTTAGGAGATGTATGTGGTCTTATCTTACAAGGCTGAGTTTTGACAAAAATATATATAGTGCTGCCTTCTCTTAGGAAGATTTGGATATTTCTATAAAACCAAAAGGCTAAGGGATACTAAGAGATGGAGGTACCAAACAGGGACATACAATAGGAATATACCAGTTTGGTACAGGTGTCTCACTCATTCATAAGAGGCCTGACTTTATGTCAACAATACAAAAGGCTACTATTCTCTCCGAAGCTGCACAAGCATGAATCCAGACCCAGCAAAACTACTTTCGGCATGGGCAACTCGCAGAATGTCTCCAGCCTGAGAACTAAGCCGCAGCCCCGTGCCCGCCCAGGAGGGAAAAGGTATTTCTCTCTCTGGCCTCTTCCTTTCCAGGGATGACATCCAAAACCGCAGTAGCGGCCGCGCAACCTCATTTCTCTTCACAACAGGTCTGACTCTAGTGGGGTACTCCTAAAAATAATAGTGAGGTTTGTGTTGAAATATTGAATGTAACCAAAGTAAACAGAAAGTAAACAGAAAGTAAAGTGAAACTTACAGTTACAAGGCGGGTGTGGGGGGGTGGGGTGGGAGGTGTACTGTGCGGTTTTGGTTTTTTTTGGTGGTGGGATATGGGCGAAGGTGGTGAAGGGATGGTTGTTTCAGCATTGTATAACTGAGACTTAAACCTGAAAGCATTGTATTTTTCCACATGGTGATTGAATAAAATAAAATTCTTATTAAGAATAAAAAGGCTACTATATATAAAGTTCTGCCACTCTTAAAATATTAACTGCTCATACTTTTTTAAATTTCTATTTTATTTATCTAATTACAGTGAGATAGAGCATTACAAAGTTGTTCATGATTGGGTTTCAGTCACACAGTGTTCCAATGTTCCAACACCCATCCTTTCACCAATGTACATTTCCCGGTACCAATGTCCCCAGTTTCCCTCCCCGACCCGAACTCTCCACACCCTGGCCTGCCTCTACATGGCAGGCATCTCTCTCTCTCTCTGTCTCTCTGTCTCTGTCTCTCTCTCTCTCTCCTCTCTCTCTTTCTCTCTCATTTTTGCCATTGTGTTTTGAAATGCAGATACTAAAAATTTGTCATGTATATCCCTTTACCTACTTTCAACACTCAGTTCTTATCCAGAGTGATTTTCCAACTAATGTCATCATACTGGACCCTCTTCTATCTTAACTGCACATTATTTTGTACCTGCCCTTCTGACTGGCATCTATTGTTTCCAAATACTCTCTGTACATCTTTGCTTTGTCTTTATAATTTATTTATATTGTCTTATTTTAAATGCAATGATATTTCCTAGTATTAACCATAATCTTTCATATTAATTCCTACTTTCCCAAACTCATCAAACACCTGCATAGCATTCTTACTAGCCCTTCTCCTTCAAAAATTATTCCATTATAGTTAAATAGCAATTATAATTTAAGGTTTGCACTACAACCATTCTGAATGGCCAGTGTTTTATCTCCCATATATAATAAAATTTCTGCTGCCACTGAATCATAGGATCCGGAAACCCCATTTTAGAATCATTTTCCTGTATCAATAGATGCACCAACTACCGTAAGTATAATACCCAGATTACAGATGCTGTCATGAAAGCACTTTGCAAATGCTTAATAAAAGGGAGAAATGGCTAAAGGAGCAGAACTGATCAGACAGACTAAATATGACTCACTTTTTCATGGACAATTCAACTTGTTATGAGTTGAATGCCGAGTTTCATTGCTGCCCAATGGGGTCAGTCAATCAAGGGGTGAGATGGTGCAATGAGAAAGAGCATCGTCAAGATGAAGGATGAAAAACACAACTCCTCAAATTAAAAAAAAAATCTTGCTTTGTCTTTAATCCATTTATAGAGAAACAGAAAAGGAAAGCACACGTTCAGAAAGGGCACATTACAGACTGAAATGGACTCGGGTGATCAATAAATCCCTTTGTGGCCAATGGCCCTTTTAAGGCATTCTTCTGTACACTATGAATATGAACAAACATTTCTGACTGAGGCTTTGGCCTGCGCATCTCAAGGAGAAGAAAAGGACAATATTTTCATATTTTCATCCTTTATCAAATAAACATCCTGCTTTTGAATTCTGAAATTTGCAATTACTGTGTTTGGTGTTGATGTTTAACGAGTCAGGGGACTCTGTAGCTAGAGAAGCTCTTGACTGGTCTCCACTGAGACAAAAAAAATCCATTTTTTCCCCTCCCATGTCATTGAATACAAGCATACATAACCTGAGCAGTTCCTACTGCCACAGTCAGCTCCTGGCAAGGAACTGAGACACGGATGGCCAGCAGACAAGCTAAGACAGGAGAAAGAATGTCTAGTTCCTCTAAGATACTGCATCCTAGGATCAACTTCTCAATGGATGGGTCAAGCCCACGGAGTCCGGTCTGCCGCACAGGCATCCTGAGGATTAAATAATAAGTAACACAGACCAGAGAGAAAAGCACAGGGTTCTGGGGCTCTCAGTCTTATGCACCCAGAGACCAGATTCTCCATCACATGCCTTGTTTATTGTCTTTTTTTATGTTTCTTTATTAAGTCACAGTGAACTACAAATTTACTCATGGTTGGGTTTCAAGAATACCTTGTAACACCAGTCCCTTCACCAGCATCCACTTCCCCACACCAGTACCTCTTATTTCCCTCCCACCTGCCTGCCTGCCTTGGGGAGAGGCACTTTTTAACTTTTTAATTATTATTATTTTAATTAATTTATTTTTTAATTAGTGAATCACCATGAGGGTACAGTTACAGATTTACACATTTTTGTGCTCGTGTTTCCCTCATACAATGTTCGAGAACCCATCGCTTCACCAGTGCCCATTCTCCACCACCAATGAACCCAGTGTCCCTCCCACCCCCCAATCCCTTCTCCCCCCACCTCACCCTGCCTCTGTGGCAGGTATTCCCTTTTGTTCTCTCTCTCCAGCTGGGTGTTGTGGTCTGCAATAAAGGTGTTGAGTGGCCATTGTGTTCAGTCTCTAGTCTACTTTCAGCACGCATCTCCCTTCCCACGCGTGGTCTCCAACCACTTTTTACTTGGTGTTCCCTTCTCTATCTGAACTGCCTCTTCCCCCAGCATGTGAGGCCAGCTTCCAAGCCATGGAGCCAACCTCCTCGTACTTATTTCTACTATTCTTGGGTGCTAGTCTCCTACTCCGTTATTTTATATTCCACAGATGAGTGCAATCTTTTTATGTGTCTCTCTCTTTCTGACTCATTTCACTTAGCATGATACTTTCCATGTTGATCCACTTATATGCAAAATTCATGACTTCATTTTTTCTAACAGCTGCATAGTATTCCATTGTATAGATGTACTAAAGTTTCTTTAACCAATCATCTGTTCTAGGGCACTCAGGTATTTTCCAGTTTCTGGCTATTGTAAACAGTGCTATGATGAACATATAATTGCAGATGTCACTTCTACTGTACTTTTTTGCTTCTCCAGGATATATTCCCAGCCTTGGAAGAACTGGGGCACACATTTACAGATATTTGCATATCTATGCTAACTTAACCAAGAAAAGCTTTTACATATCAAAGAGGACTAGTGGCTGCAGTGTAGAAGTCTATAAGGTGGATTTATCTCAAAGGAATATTTACTGAAAGAGGGAGCAGGAAGGAGTGGTTACAGGACTCCCACCACTGGAGCTTTCTAGGAGATAAAAGAACTATACACCACTTACCCAGCCCCTCTCCTCAGTTTAATTAACCTTTCCAACTAAACTAAGCATATCTATTCCCATTAGCTTTTGCATATCCAACATCCAACTAATGTCCAGGAATTCCCTTTTGCATTTAATGTTGATGAGCTATTTTGCTAATGACTAAATTCATTCACTTCATCCAGTTCACTTCTTCTATGCAAGCCATCTCATTCTTTTACTCCAATGAATTACAACTTATCATTTCCTCCAGTCCTCTTGACAAAATTGGTCAAATATGAGATGAATACATGCCAAACTTAGTCTTTCTATAACCCCAATAAAAGTTTTTTATCTGATTACAGACCAAGGGAGTTTCAACTTCTTGCAGTTGTGCATGCAAGGACAGCCCTCAAGTTCAAGACCTTTCAAGTTCAAGCTCTTCATTCTGGATAGACAAGGAGAAATAATAATTTGGAGAAAAGACCTCAAAATCACAGACATTCTTACTGCTCCTTTGACATCTAGATCACAGTAAAACTTCCTACTGTGAACCAACAAATAGTCATTGACCTTCAATGCACAGAATATTGGGTGGAGTGATAGTACCTCTGGTTGGGCTCTTGCCTTGCATATGGTTCACACAAGTACAATCCCCAGCATATCATATGGTCCCCAGGGCCCACCAAGAGTGATGCATGAGCACAGGAGTAAGCCCTGAGCATGACTGGGTGTGACCCAAGCACTCCCCCTGCCCAAAGAAAATGTCCAAGATGTTACAAGAAAGCATCCTTATTCACTGAACACTAGGTCTTTGCTTTAGTGACCCTCATTATGGAGAAACAAACCCCACTAAAGAGAAGATAGACATTAATTTATTTAATTAATGTATTATTTGTTTTACTTATGAGGTCTCCGAAGCAGGCCTCAAGGGTCCTTTGGGAAATACTTGGCTGACTGGGTTAGAGGTCCAATGCTGGGTCTTGAGTATAGAGTCCTGCTAATTTAACAAGCTTCTGCTGGCTAATATTCCAATGCCAGTCACTGTGTAGACAACTTAAGTAAAATAGAAATAAAGAAATGTTCCAAGTCTGAAATCAATTGAGAAAATAGAAAATAAAAGATGATATTAAATGATATGGGAAAGTAGATAATACAGAGAATGTACAAATCAAAAACTGGACAGAGATGGGGAACAGATTGGAACTTTGAAGTCATTTTTGATGTAGATCAAAGCTGGTGTTATTAGTACCCGTCTAAATGAACAGACAATAATTTGTGGGTATGGAAGCTCACAGAGAACTACTGGATGCACATCCACACCTGCATACAGATCAGCAGAGCATGAAGGCTTCAATCAATACCAGAAAATGAAGCAAATATGTCAGCGAAAGAACCAAAATCAGGAGTAATGGAAAAATAACATGTTTCTAAGCAAAGGACAACTGTAGTCTTTAATTTCCATACATGAGTTTCTTTGTTTTGTATCTAGTGATAAATGTGTGACAATTTTCAAATGTATGAAGATACTAGTTGTCTGAAATATAGGTCACTTAACAATAGGTGAACTAGAAAATCAATATTCTCCATCCAGGGAAGTATCGATTTGCTTAACAGAAGGGAGAAAGCACAACAAAGTCAAAAGTTGAATAGAAACTGAACTCTAGAGCATCCTCTACGTTAGAAATATACAAGTTCTGAAAAGTAGGAAGGGAAACTATTGCCAGAGACATTAGCGAGGCAAAGTCAGACACAAATTCAAGGCAGAAAAATGAGCAAATTACATTGAATTTCATAAACCTGTTGGCTGATAATTACATTCTATCTACACAGACATAAGTAGTACAGCAGAGTACAGACCGGAGCGATAGCACAGCAGGTAGGGCATTTGCCTTGCACGCGGCCAACCCGGGTTCGATCCCTGGCATCCCATATGGTCCCCCAAGCACCACCAGGAGTAATTCCTGAGTGCAAAGCCAGGAGTAACCCCTGAGCATCGCTGGGTGTGACCCAAAAAGCAAAAAAAAAAAAAAGAATAAAATAGATACCTATGAACACACATTCACATTTATGACTTCTCAAAATGAGAATTTCAAGTCTAAAATTTATTAGAATGCCAAATAAAAAACCTTAGAATGACAAATGTGTGCTTATTCTTTTATCACCTATTCATTCCAGTAACAGTAATCTTTTTAAAAATTTTGTTTTGGTTTGGGGAAGCGCCTGGCAGTGTTCATGGCTTATACCTGGCTCCATGGAAAGGGAGCAGTCCTGGCAGACTTCTTGTGGCATCATATAGGTGCAAGGGATCAAACCCATGTGAGCCATGGGCCAGGTAAGCAACCTACCTGCTCTGTGCCCTGTGCTACTGCTCCGGCCCCAGTTAAGCTGGCACTGTGATTTACATATTCCTGACAAGAGAGTTTTGAGTCAACAATGGTCCAAATCCACACTCACCTCCACACTGTGTCCCTACAACAAGATTCCTTTATACCACCCCAACCACTTTATAAATTTTTTACAGAATTTAATTGTTGTAGTTTGGGTAATATTGCCTCAAACATAAGTCAACATTTATTTTTCTCTTTATTTGTCTGAGCTTTTATTGTAGCACTACACTGCACTGCACTGTCGTCCACTGCTCATCGATTTGCTCGAGTGGGCACCAGTAACATCTCCATTGTGAGATTTGTTGTTACTGTTTTTGGCATATCAAATATGCCAAAAGAGCAGCTTGCCAGGCTCTACCTTGTGGGCAGGATAATCTCAGTAGCTTGCCAGGCTCTCTGAGAGGGATGGAGGAATTAAACCCGGGTCGGCTGCGTGCAAGGCAAACGCCCTACCCGCTGTGCTATTGCTCCAGTGTTCTGGATTGCGTTTTTATTGCTTTTTCTATTATTTAATAGGTTCAGTCTTGTCTGACCGGAATAAATAAGATTTCTTCAAACAATGGACCAGTCTAAGTTCTTGGGGATGAATAAAGTGTTCAGAATTGTCCACCATGCTCATGATTTTAAACCAACTATAGGATATATATGTATATGTAATATTTAAATATATATGTATATATTTCTGAATCATAACTATTATAACATTACATAGGTGGGCCTTACCTAGTTCATGTAAACTCCAACAGTTATTATAACAGAATTTTTACAAAGTTTTATTAGTGACAGGTAAGACATGATTATTACCATAATGAGATCCAAGTACAAAATAAAATTGAATGCAGCATTTTAGATTACAAGATTGAAACTGACTTATGTAAATGAGAATAAGCATTTTACTATATTGGATTAAGTGGTCTTAATTTCTTTATTTGCATAAGTCAAAATCATATAGCAATCCCCCCAAATAATAATGATACAGAAAAAGGAATAATTTGGACGCTATTCCTAGCAGTGCTCAGGGTTTATTCTTGGTTCTGTGCTCATGGATCACTCCTGGTGAGGCCTAAGGGACCAGAACTGGAGCTAGGTTGGTTGCAGGCAAACCAAATCTCCAATTCAATGTACTTTCTCTCTGTCTCTCTTTCCCTCTCTCTCTCTCCCTCTCTCTGTCTCTCTCTCCCTCCCTCCCTCTCTCTCTGTCTCTCTCCCTTTCTCTCTGTCTCTCTCTCCCCCTCTCTCTTTCCATCCCTCTCTCTCTCTTCCTCCCTTTCTCTCTCTCGCCTTCAAATGAACTAATTTTTAAAATAATAGGAAAACAGAAAATGAATTCACGATGCTTTTTATTACATTTTATCTCCTAAGCCAATTTGATTCAGACGCAAAATTTCTAGTCACATTTTTTTCTTCTCATTTATAGAAACTTTCAGAGATTTTTATTCTAGCCACATACTAGCAGTAAGACTCACTGGATAATATGAACTTCAAATTGCACTGACAATTTAGTACTTCAATTACAAAGAAAAAAAGAGAAAAAAGTAAAGATATGTGTAGAAGTGTTTATTCCAGGTTAAATGCCAAGGAAGAAATGTATTTTCTTCCTGAAATCACTCACCTCACATCTGACATTTCTATAGTAAAGGATGATTATCTCTGACTTTAGATAATGCATCTTGATTATAACTTTCATAATGTAAATGTTAAAAAAAATCTCCCAATTAGAAAGCGCTCTCAAACTAATCCAAAACGTTCCTGCGATATTGCCTTCATTTGAATGTACTGATTATATTCAGGAAATCCCAAATCAAATCAGTTCCTTGGTTTTAGTTTGAATGTAACATAAGTTTTGTAATAATTATGACTTGAATTTTTAACTGTAATAGAAGAACTGAGTTAAAAGGATAAAATATAACCCCTTCTGTTTTTCTCTTCAGATAATATGGATTCCAACAGTTTCCATATTATCGTTTTGCGCTGTTAGTGCTTCTTTCCTCCCCGTCACCAGGTTAATAAAGCCCACCAGTGTACAATGTTCCCTTCTCCGAATCCTGCCTAACTTTGCCTCTTCAGTTTGCTATTCTGTGGGAATTCTCTCAGGGCTTATTTCCTTTGGGGATTGTCTAAGTCTTTTCCTCTGTTAGTCCACAAATGAGCAAGACTATCCAGCATTTTTTTCATCCTGTGCCTATACATTTTTTTGAGTTAGAATAAATACATGTTTCTATATACTTTCAGGGAAGAACTAATTTTATGTCCAAAGACTGTTTGGAAATGCATTTTAGGAACATAACACACTATAGGAGCTAATTTTTTTTCTTCAAAGAACAAGATTCATTCTAAAGCTGATTTAGACCTTCAAGGATGAATATGTGCTATATTAAACTGTATCACTGTGATCCCATTGTTCATAGATTTGCGGGCACCAATAACATCTTCATTCGTCCCAGCCCTAGGATTTTAGCAGCCTCTCTTTATTCGTCCTTCCCAATGGTGCCACATTGGAGGCTCTTTCAGAGTCAGGAGAATGAGACCCATCATTATTACTGTTTTAGGCATATCAAATACACCATGGGGAGCTTGCCAGGCTCTGCCGTGTGGGCAGGATGCTCTTGGTGCTTGCCAGGTTCTCCGAGAGGGAGAACCTGACTATATTAAACATAGTTTTTAATTAGAGAAGACTTAGAAGATACTTATCAAATATATGCTGAATTAACAAACATGTAAACTTGGTCTCTATTTTTAAAGAACAATAAAATAATCTTTGGTGCCTAGAATGAAAGAATGAGAATAGTAAAACTTTTATATATAGGAAAATTATAAAACTGAATATGTCAAATTTCATGTTTTAATAACAGTGTTAGCTTTGTTTTATGATGATTTCTGGTTTGAAGAGTTATCAATTAAGTTCCACAAAATGGTGAAATCATGATTCTTTCCACTACTAAGATCTTTCCTACAAGTGCCCAACATCAGGGATAAGAGCTGCCTATGTTACAGAATTTCCCTTTAAATCCTGAGTTTTCCCTTGAAAGATAATGTAGCACTGTAGCATTGTAGCACTGTTGCCCCACTGCTCATAGATTTGCTCGAGCAGGCACCAGTAACATATCCATTGTGAGACTTGTTGTTACTATTTTTGGCATATCAAATTCAATGATGGTCATTGATTAAAAGAACTGGACTAGTAATAGTCAGGTCAATACTATATTTCTTCCCTCCCATAACTTCTGTTATCTCCTTTGAATTCACATATAAACTCTCAGTGGCAGATCTTTCTTGAAGGAAATGTCTATAAAATGTTTTATTGTCAAGTGAATATCGGTCAAAATTTGTTAATTATGACTGATCAACACCTCTATGACATCTGTAATCTAGTAACCTTTTATCTTTCTTTGCCTTGATGTGTATTGAAACCTGAAGAATTTTTACTGAGCAAAATATTCTTATTATCCCAAACCATGATATCATCTAATATAACTCTAGGTGAAGAATATTAAGTCAAAAATTTTAAATAATGAATTTCTAATATATTTGAAATAAAAAATTAATAAATTGAATGGATTAAATGTGTTCTATTGATATCCCTAGCTATGATTATTCTAAAATATTATAAATTATGTAATACTGTAATTACTATATATTAATATTATGTGAATTTAATTATATAATCAAGTCTAAAATAACACAATCACCTCCAAATATAAAAATATACTTTTCATTATCTAAAATCATGAAAGATCCAGATTAAATTTTTATAGCTTAAAATAACAGACAGCATATTCTACGAAGTATAGAATGAATTATTAGGCAGATAAGAACAGTTTATAAACTCATTCTGTATATACTCTTATTCCCAACACTAGACTTGGAAAGCCAACTACCATTTCCCTAGCCTCACTTGAGGCTAAAAGTGGCCATTTAACACCTCTTATTCATGACTTAACTTGAGTTCAGGCTTTTGATAGGAAGGAAAGGAGGAAGACTGCGAGTTACTTCTTCCTAATCTGAATAGGAGGGTGGTTATTGGAGTCACAGGATATTCTCTATGACATCATTAAGTCAATCAATCAGGCCAATGATCTGCTGGGTATGAAGAAATATAAAGCCTACTTTTTTTGATGAATAGCAAATATGCATTAAATTGGAGAATCTGTGGATTATCAGGTTGTATTTTTCTTAGTCATGCTGCTATATAAAATATCAAGATAGGAAAATTATGATAAGCTGATGAAAATAATATAAAAATAGATACATTATCTACTTTATAAGTGTTATGCATCCACGACATCCGGAACTATCACCCAATCTGCCTGCTGTCTGGCGTCTACAAGTTGTTTGTTTACTCAAGTGATCCTGAATAGAATAGACATCTATTGATATGATTATATTATTTTTATCTTTTCTTTTGTTGATATGATGGATTATGTTGATTGATTTCCGGATGTTAAACCATCCTTGCATCCCTGGGATGAATCCCACTTGGTCATGGTGTATGATCTTTTTGATGAATTGTTGAATTCTGTTTGCTAATATTTTGTTGAGAATCTTCGCATCTGTGTTCATCAGGGATATTGGCCTGTAGTTTTATTTTTTTGTGGTGTCCTTGTTTGTTTTTGGTATTAGGGAGATG
Source organism: Sorex araneus (assembly GCF_027595985.1). Taxonomy (NCBI): domain Eukaryota; kingdom Metazoa; phylum Chordata; class Mammalia; order Eulipotyphla; family Soricidae; genus Sorex; species Sorex araneus. The sequence continues at coordinate 104,972,532 of NC_073302.1, forward strand.
TGAGCCTCATAGAAACTGTTTGGGAGGGTTTCTGTTTCTTCAATTTCCCGGAAAAGCTTGAGAAGAACTGGCAATAGGTCCTCTTTAAATGTTTGGAAGAATTCGCTAGTGAATCCGTCTGGGCCTGGGCTTTTGTTTTTGGGAAGACTTTTGATTACCGTTTCAATTTCCTTGATGTTAATAGGACTATTCAGGAACTCCAGGTCTTCTTGGTTCAGCCTTGGGAGATTATAGGAATCCAGGAATTTATCCATTTCTTCTAGGTTTTCTTGTTTCGTGGCATACAGATTTTCAAAGTAGTTTCTGATGATCTTTTGAATTTCATTGGTTTCTGTTGCGATGTCCCCCTTTTCATTTCTGATTCGACTTATCATCTCACACCACAGAGACTGGCCCACATCCCAAAAAACAAAAGCAACCGGTGTTGGCGTGGATGCGGGGAGAAAGGGACTCTTCTTCACTGCTGGTGGGAATGCCGACTGGTTCAGCCCTTTTGGAAAACAATATGGACGATTCTCAAAAAAATTAGAAATTGAGCTTCCATTTGACCCAGCAATACCACTCCTGGGAATATATCCCGGAGAGGCAAAACGGTATAGTAGAGATGGCATATGTATTTCTATGTTCATTGCAGCACTGTTTACAATAGCCAGAATCTGGAAAAAACCAGAGTGCCTCAAAACAGATGACTGGTTAAAGAAACTCTGGTACATCTACACAATGGAATACTATGTAGCCGTCAGAAAACATGAAGTCATGAAATTTGCATATAAATGGATCAACATGGAAAGTATCATGTTGAGTGAAATGAGTCAGAAAGAAAGAGACAGACATAGAAAGATTGCACTCATATGTGGAATATAATGTAACTGAGAAGTACAAGTTGGCAACGATGCAACTTCTGGCAGATATCCCTTTGGACTTAGTTACTAAAATACTAAATTACAGAAACCCAAAACTGAGAGGCCGCTAAGTGTGGTCACTCCACCTCATACCTCTTCATCCTCAGCAATGGAAAACAAATTATCTAATGCTTCCTTTTCAGCAGGTCTGACTTTAGGGGAGAGACTCTCCAAACAATAATAGTGAGTTTTGTTGATATATTGTATGCAATCAAAGTGAAAGTAAAGTGAAATTTATTAGTTACACAGGCGGGGGGGGGGGTCCAAGGGTGGGCGGGCTAGGGGCGTGGGGGTTAGGGGTGTGGGGGGGCGGGGTGGAGCTATACTGGGATTCTTGGTGGTGGAATATGAGCACTGGTGAAGGGATGGGTATTCGAGCATTGTATAACTGAGATTTAAACCTGAAAACTTTGTAACTTTCCACATGGTGACTCAATAAAAAATTTTAAAAAAAGAATAGGCAGAACACTAAACGAAGGACAGCCATGTGAGCAAGCTGGGTTCTGAAGGGGATTCAGCATGATAGACCATATCCACACAGTGACCAAACTCATTGAAGTTTTGAGAGAGTTCAAGAATGCCACCCTCGAGAACATCATGTGACGACTAGAATGGGAAGGAATGGGAATGAAGATAGACAGTCGGCAATTACACCACCTCCGCTTCGCTGATGACATCGTTCTCATAATGCCAAATATTTGCCAAGCGGCACAAATGCTGGCAGACTTCGACCGTGAGTATGGAAAAGTCGGATTGCAGCTGAATCTCCACAAGATGATGCTCATGAAAAACGAACTAGTCCCTGCAGTTCCATTTGCTCTCAATGGAACAAACATCTCCGAATGCAGCAGCTATGTGTACCTGGGTCGAGAAATCAACATGAGGAACAACTTAGCACCAGCACTGCGCAGGAGGAAGAGAGCAGCATGGAATGCCTTCAAAAGCGCCGAAGAAGTGGTTAAGAGAACGAAGATGGGCACATCTCTTCGATTCCACCGTTCTTCCTGCACTAACATATGCCTCAGAGACCTGGGCCCTATGCAAACAGGATGAGAACGCTATTCAGGTATCCCAAAGAGGAATCAAAAGAGTTATGCTGGGAATATCATGCCTCACTCAAGTGAGAGAAGGAATCCGGAGTTCTGACCTCCGTCGACGGTCAAGAATCAGGGACGCTGTCTCGTTTGCCAAGGCATCAAAAATCAGATGGGCCAGTCATGTAATGTGATTCAGATACAACCACTAAACTAGAGCTGTTACCAACTGGATTCCACAGGATGTCAGAAGACCGAGTGGCCACCCACCAACTAGATGGTCAGATTTCTTCTTCAAATCCCTGAATGAACGATTTGAGTCTCTTCCTATTCCTGGAGCAAGCAGATATCATTGGGCTGCACTAGCACACAACAGGGCCAAATGGCAACGTTACTGGCACCCACTCAAGCAAATCAAAGATCAATGGGATGACAAGTGATACAAGTGATGCATTATAAACAATAAAGCTCTTCTCTGAACTCAGATTGTAAGAGTTTAATTCTCTACTTCATAACTTAATTCTTGTGCAAAATACTATATATTAATTTATTTCTCTCTGATTCAGGTTTTTATATTTTATTTTTTACATATATTTGGTTAAATGTGTTTTGGGTTTTTTTGAAATTATATTAATTGTAATATAAAACAGCATAATTATTTTAAATTTTTAATATTTTTTTATTAATGAATCATCGTGAGGTACAATTACAGACTTACAAACTTTCGTACTTGCATTTCATGATTGAGTACCCATCCCTCCACCAGTGACCATTCTCCACCACCAATGGTCCCAGCATCCCTCCCACCACCCCCACCCTGTCCCCCAACCCCACCCTGCCTCTGTAGCAGGGCATTCCATTTTGCTCTCTCTCTCCCTTGGGGTGTTGTGGTTTGGAATAGAGGTATTAAATGGCCATCACGTTTGGCCTATAGTCTACTTTCAGCACGCATCTCCCATCCTGAGAGGGCCCTCCTAGCACCCTTTACTTGTTGGTCCCTTCTCTATCTGAGCTGCCTTTTTTCCCAGCATGTTAGGCCAGCTTCTAAACTGTGGAGTAATCCTCCTTGTCCTTATCTCTACTATTCTAGGGTGTTAGTCTCACATTCTGTTACTTTATGTTCCACAAATGAGTGCATTCTTTCTATGTTTTATTTTAAAAATGGTTTCATCTCTTATGTTTCAGGTAACATTAACACTAGCTTTAACATGCATGATGTTATTGTGTTCAGTTAACGTGTTTAGGTAACATTAACAGTAGCATTAACATTTATGATCTTATTGTGTTCAGTTATCATACCTCACCACTGCCATGATGCCAAAGACCCTCCATTAATGATACAATCTCTTTTCTAGTAATCTTATGCTTCCTCTTTTATCATCCCTTATTAGTTCTTTTCTGCTTTGTAATTCATGGCCAAGGGTTCTTTATCATTTGATGCTATCAATTCCCGTGTTTAATTTCTCTGCACACCACAGCTGTGTAAGTTCAGGAGGTATTTGTTCTCCCTCTGGCTTGCTTTACTTACCTTACTTACTTTACTTAACATGAAAATACTCTCCAGCTTCATTCAAGTTTGTTGTCAAACTGGAATATTTCATATTTTCTTATGAATACTTTATATCCCACAACCTTATCCATTCATCTGTTCTTGGGCATTTATGTATTTATATTCTTAACAAGCATTTAAATATAGCTAATTCTCAGGCTACGTTGAAGACATGCGCATGAATGGAAATTAAACCCAGAGCAACCCACTTATCCTTACTGTTTCTCTTATGATATAGTTAGATTCAATAAGAAGGCCATCATAAAGACGTGGATCTAATATTTTATTGTCATTTATAAGCAAGGTTAAACATAAACCTTTGATTAACTTGCAATTAAGAGATCAGGAGCTAAGAAAAAAAGAACTAAAGTTAACCGTATTAAGTTTTAGTTGATTGCTATTCAATTTACTATATAATCGAGCCTTCTCTTTACCATGTAGAAAGAAAGTAGTCGGACAACATTCCCTTAGTCTCAACTGGGGTATATTCCAGTTATAATATTCTTGTTTAATAAAAACCTTCCATTTTGTACCCCTTACAAATTTCCTTTCACTTTTGAGATTAACAAAATCTTTTGAGATTAACAAAACTGCCTGGTTAGTGAATCCCTAAATAAAACCTAACTGATGTGAAAGTTAACTGTTTTGGAAATACTCTATTAAGAACCTGAAATGGAAGAGGATACAATTTCCATTTATAAACACAACGCACATTTGAAATTTGAGCTTTCAGAATGAACCAGTGCTATCCTGGAGAAACAGAGGAAAACTGAAAAACTCCTTAATATTTTTAGCTTTTCCAGCAATGCTAAATTTGCCTCTTATTTTCTCCTTTTCCTCTTTTTTCAAAAGCTATTCTGATAACATTGAACCATCCACTATTCTTACTATTCTTTGCCTCACAATCAATTGCTTTTCCTTCCCTCGGGTCCCTGTAAGATTGGTTTGAGTTTGTCAATAGATGCTGCTGCTTCAGTATTTTCCCTGAGATAACTTGCTAGTCTTGTTCTTTGAGATGAGCCAACCTCTCATTACTCTTAGGATAGAGTTACATTTTTGATTAATCTTCCTCATTGGCCTGAGGGAACCCAGTGAAGAACACAGATGTTTTTTTGTTTTGGTTTGTTTTGTTTTTTTCTGCCTCCGCAAGTGTGAGGTTACAAATTAATGCCAAAGAAAATCAAAATATGTTTGTAATCACTAGTAAAGATGATAATGAATGATCCCAGGAACAGAAAGTGAACTATATGTTTGTTACTGGGACCCCTGCATCTATTGCCAAAAATATATGGAGGGGTGGGGTTGTTTTGCTGTTTTGTTTTCTTTGTTTTTGTTTGGAGGGCGTAACTGATGAAGCTTAGAGGCTAATCCCAACTCTGTGCTCAAAACCACATGATGCTGGGATTGAACCCAGGCCTAGTGCGTGTAAATCATGTGCTATGCTGTTGGAAAGTTAAGGACAAATAGAGATGGACATCCCCTCTTTGAAAGCAGGAAGTATTTATGCCCAATTTTCTTTCTTACACTCATTATTGGATTAAGACATTTCTCATGCATGAAGGAGCAGAGGCATGAGAAATGGGCGCTAACCAGACTGCCAGACTCAGGATCTCTCCTAAGCAGCTGCTATTTGCAAAAATAATAGAACAGGAAGGATGATGTCTTCACTTCATTTCTGGGTTGTCATTTGATTTCTTCTTATTTGAAAATAATGGTCTCACATATTAAATAAATGACTTATTTTTAATGTCTTGCTTATTATTGGTGCTAATTATGATTAATATAAAATAGTAAAATAAAGTTTCCTTATAAGTTTATAGTATAATAAACTAATAGTATCTATTACTTGGAAATTTGGCTCCTAAATGTGTTATACAGGGAATAAATAGATTTTTGAAAACAACCTAATTTATGTTTTCTGAAAAAAGATATATTGTGTTTTGGTTATAGCATACATCCTGACAAATCAAACTGATGAATAATTTTCTGTAATTTGTACATGATGCTAGGTATTATTAATAAAATTAAATAAAAACTTTCAAATACAAGTCATAAACACTGGGATAGAACATTTGATTTTTAAAATAGTGGCGATGGTGGAAGGAGGTATAAAGCACAAACATGAATATATAAGCAGAAATGGGAAACATGCAGGGCCATAAAGGTAGTGCAGAGCACTTAGGATTCAAACACTTGAACTTCAACTGTCACCGAAGCACTGTCATCCTGTGGCTCATTAATTTGCTTGAGCAGGCACCAGTCACTCTCCATTGTGAGACTTGTTGTTACTATTTTTGGCATCTCGAATATGTCACAGGTAGCATGCCAGGCTCTGCCGTATGGGTGGGATATTCTTGGTAACTTGTCAGGTTCTCCGAGAGGGATGGAGGAATCGAACCCAGGTCAGTCGTGTGCAAGGCAAACGCCCTACCCGCTGTGCTATCCCTCCAACCCACAATCTAAAAGTCAAACTAAAAACTCAACACTGAACTTCACCACTGCATATAATTCCACGGGCACTGCCAGGGATGATACCTGATCACAGAGTCAAAGGTAAGTCCTGAGCACTGTGAGGCAAAAAAAAAAAAAGACAAAAAGGAAACAGAATGGCAGAAATGCATACCTTATCAACAATGTTGATTTTTTTCAAACTGGAGTTTCAAGATACAGTGTAGGTAGAGCTCGCTCTGGCCTGGTAAGTCTACCTAGAAGAAATCAGCAAAAAGGAGAGATGCAACAGAGTCAAAAATAAATGAAGAAAAGAAAACAATAGAACGCAGAGTCAAAACCAGTCCGATGTTGGAGTGGATATGGGGAAAAAGGGACCCTCCTACACTGCTGGTGGGAATGCCGACTGATTCAGCTCTTTTGGAAAACAGTATGGTCGCTTCTCAAAAAATTAAAAATTGAGCTCCCATTTGACCCAGCAATACCACTTCTGGGAATATATCCCGGAGAGGCAAAAAAGAACAGTCGAAATGACATCTGCACTCGAATGTTCATTGCAACACTGTTTACAAATAGCCAGAATCTGGAAAAAAACCAAGTGCCCTAGAACAGATGACTGGTTAAAGAAACTTTGGTACATCTATACAACGGAATACTATGCAGCTGTTAGAAAATATGAAGTCAGGGCCGGCCAGGTTTTCGGCCCAGGCGCCCATGCCTCTGCAGAGCCGGTGGATGTGCAACAAGCGGGAACCAGAGACAGCTTTAGGAATTGGGGTTCCAGCAAGTGCTTGCACCCATGTATGAGGACTGTGAACTAAGCTTTTGCCCCATGCCGGCTAACGGAGGAAATAACCTTCCTTCTTGGTCTCTCTCCCCTCCGGGAGAAGGCGTGGTGTCCGACATTTTGTGGGTCCGTTGAGAAGGTATGAACTTGTGGCTCGAAAAAAAAAAAAAATGTGTGCTTTGAACTTGAAACAGCCGCGGGTTACAGGGCCAGCCCCAGCCGGGGCCCGTGCTCGGCTCCGGCCGGCCGGGTTTTCGGCCCGGGTACCCATGCCTCTGCTGAGCCGGTGGATGTGCAACAAGCGGGAACCAGAGACAGCTTTAGGAATTGGGGTTCCAGCAAGTGCTTGCACCCATGTATGGAGACTGTGAACTAACTTTGGCTACATGCTGTTCCAGGAAGGGAAATGATTCATTTTCAAACCTAAATCTTCTCGGACTTAATTACTATAATACAGAAATTGTAAATCAGTGGAAAACTTATTATCAAATATTTCCCTGTTAATAGAGCTGTATTCTTAGGGGATAAATTCCAACAAAAATAGTGAGTCTGTTTTGAATCTCTAACAACAATAGTGATTTATGTGTTGAAATCTGGAATGTAATTAAGGTAAAGAGAAAAGGAAGTGAAATTATCACTCACGTATGGGGTGGGTTGGGGGGTGAGGGGTGGGATGTATACTTTTTTGTTTGTTTGTTTGTTTGTTTTGTTTTTGCTTTTGTTTTTGTTTTTATTGGTGGTGGAATATGGGCACTGGTGAAGGGATGGGTGTTTTAGCATTGTGTAACTGAGATATAAGCCTGAGAACTTTGTAACTTTCCACTTGGTGATTCAATAAAATAAATTTAAAAAAAAAAGAAAAATATGAAGTCATGAACTTTGCATATAAGTGGATCAACATGGAAAGTATCATGCTAAGTGAAATGAGTCAGAAAGAGAGAGACAGACATAGAAAGATTGCACTCATCTGTGGAATATAAAATAAAATAAAATAGGAGACTAACACCCAAGAATAGTAGAGATAAGTACGAGGAGGTTGGCTCCAAGGCTTGGAAGCTGGCCCCACACGCTGGAGAAAGGGGCAGCTCGCATAGAGAAGGGAACACCAGGTAAAGTGTAGTTTGAAGACCCACACGGGATGGGACATGCACTCTGAAAATAGAATATAGACCAAACACGATGGCCACATAGTGCCTCTGTTGCAAACCACAACACCCAAAAGAGAGAGAGAGAGAGAGAGAGAGAGAGAGAGAGAGAGAGAGAGAGAGAGAGAGAGAGAGAGAGAGAGAGAGAGAGAGAGCAAGGGGGAATGCCCTGCCACAGAGGTGGGGTGGGAGGGATGGTGTGGGAGGGTGGGAGGGATACTGGGAACATTGGTGGAGGGGACTGGGCACTGGTGGAGGGATATAAACAAAATGCAAACATGAAAGTTCACAAGTTTGTAACTGTAACTCATGGTAATTCACTAATAAAAAAATTAAAAACAGTCTTTTTATTTTTAAACTTCTTTTATCTGGGGGGTATGTATCTCCAACAGTAATCAGAGACCCAGGGGTCTCCCCTCTCAATGCTCTACCAGATGTTTTCCTGTTTGGAGCCATGATACAGAGTGCTGTTGGGGGTGGAGGGGGGAAGATGGGCTATGGCGATACTCAGTGGTGTTAAGTTCTAGATCCATTCCCAGGGTCCGTGCAGTGCTAGGGAATAAATTTTGTGAGCATTCAAAGATGTACCTCTGAGCTCTTGTCTCAGTATCACGAGTTTATATATTTTTCAAAGAAAATTTAAATATTTACTTGGGAAAGAAAGTAGTCAGGAGAACCTTTAGTAGGCAGTAGAGATTAAAGCCTTCAAAATAACACTGTCAGACGTGATATAGCTCGAACTATACATCAAGGATCTAACTTATAGACAATAAAGATTTAAGGGGAAAATACACTTATTTAGTGATAATTAAAGTGAATTTAAAATATTAAATCTGAGATGTAAAAGACATAAAATTCCATTATATAGTACCTCTTAGTGAAGCATTCCTTTCCAACATCCACTCCACCCTACTTCTTCTGTCAATGAGTGATTCCACTCTGAGTTCTGACAGAATTTCTCATGCATGCTACATGCCGTCTACCAAACACACTGATTTTCAATTGCTAGAATAACAAAGTCAAGGTGAATTATTCTACATAAGCAGGATCTTTAAAATGTATTGACATCCAAAGGCATTTCCTTTTTGGTAATTGAACTTGGGTCAAGGTTGTAGAAAATTATAGCTATTAATCACCTTGAGGGAATAAAAACAAAAAACAAAACAGGAAACTTGAAAGTAGAGAGAGACTCTTATTGAGTGGGGCAGCAGAATAAACAGATGAATCAAACTATCTTGAAATGCCAAAACACCCAAATGGGAAGAAGACATCCCTCTCTCAGCCAGGTCTTGTTCCAAGTTGGCCTGGAAGCCATTGACAGGTATTGGTAATCTCCAACTGAGCACAGTTCCACAGAATCTTAAAATCAGACAAGCCCGCTTTGTGTGGGCAGTACCGCCACCACCACCGTGAATTCATGTTTGAACTCAGACTAATATGAAGGCTGCCCAAGCCACAATTGTCACCGAGCATTTTCCGGTACTGGCTTTAATTCTTTTCAAACTCAGCTTCAGTCTTCATCTTCTTTTTCTTACTTTTAGTTGATTATGTTTATGAAGACACCCAATGGTTGGCTAGAGACATAGTACAGGACATAGGGTACTTGCCTTGCACATGGCAGACCTGACTTCTATCCCTGGCACCCTATATGGTCCCCTGACCCCTGCCAGGAGTGATCTCTGAGCTCAAAGCCAGGAGTAAGGGGCCGGAGCGATAGCACAGCGGGTAGGGCATTTGCCTTGCATGCGGCCGACCCGGCTTCGATACCCGGCATCCCATATGATCCCCCGAGCACCGCCAGGAGCAATTCCTGAGTGCAAAGCCAGGAGTAACCCCTGAGCATCACTGGCTGTGACCCAAAAATCAAAAAATAAAAGCCAGGAGTAACCCCTGAGCCCAATAGGCATGGCTCAAATTTATAACATAAACCAAACAAACAAAAATGTAATGGTTGTAATATCCCTAACAGCCTCTCCTCCTGAAACTCTCTCCAAATCACTTAACATGAGCCTAAGCTCTCTAAACTCTTTCTAATATATTCTCAGGAAGAGACCCTCAGTTCCCTCATGGCAAGCTTTCTATTTTATTTTAATTTGGAATTACTCCAGTTGGTCCACTTGGGCATGTTCCTGGTCATCTATTAGTCAGAGGACATCGAAGCACCCAAACTCACTTGATTTGTTTCTGTCAAACAACAGAGCTAGCATTTCCTTGCATTCTGGGTGACTTGTCACTATTGCTAATAAACTACAGATAGCAACAGCATAATTTGGGGGGAAGTGGAGGTGAGCTTGCATTACATATCTTGGTGCTGAGAGGCTATTCATGGCTCTGACTCAGGCGTAATACCTGGCAGTGCTCAAGGAACCATAAGCAGGGGATTGAACCCAGGTCAGGCAAAGCAAATACCTTGACACTTATCCTATTTCTCTAGCCTCTGTATACTTTCTGCCCCCCTCCTTACATTTAAACCGGATCCAAAGCTTCTCCTGGAAGATATATGTTGGTGAATTCTACAAAAGTAAGAGGGAGAGAGGAAGCCTGGAACCAACAGTGCTAAGGAAAGAAATATCTTCTTTGAGGGCTGCAGAGATATTATATGGGTAAAGTGTTTGCTTTAGAAGCTAGGAACCCTGGTTCAATTCCTTAGCACCACATATGGTCCCAGAGACCAACCAAGAGTGATCTCTAAGCACAGAGTTTAAAGTAAGCCCTAAGAATGTCCAGTGTGGCCAAACATTATAAAAAGAGAAGAAAATAGAAAGAACAGAAAGAATTCTCTTATTTCAAACTCACTTTCAGGGGAAGGGACACCCATAGTCATCCATCAAGAATGTCTCCTACATTTTTATTCTACATATGCCTGGTGGATTTTCAGAAATCAATTACAGTTCCACTCTCTGAAGAAATGATTCCTTACCAGGGAAATTTTATTGTCATTCTTGTGATGTATACTTTTGTTATTTTTCTTTGAGAGCAGAAAAATTATTTCAGTTTTTAATACAGAATGATTTATTTCTTCATTTCACTAACCAAAACATTTTTGGTTTGAAAGAATTATTCTGCATATTGCTACCCTAGCCTCTAATAATTTATGTGATTTTTATGCTGAACCAATTGATCAATTTACATATTTGTCCTTTCATATTTGTGTGCTTGCTTCTGATTTGACTGTGTAATATCCAACTTGATTCATTACATAAATTTTATAAATTGTTGTTTCTCTGTGTGAATCTCAAATAGCAGTCAGAAGAAAAATATTTTTTATGTCTAACAAAGTTTGCCTTGTATGCATTTCATTTTTTTTTTTTTTTTTTTTTTTTTTTGCTTTTTGGGTCACACCTGGCGATGCACAGGGGTTACTCCTGGCTCTGCACTCAGGAATTACCCCTGGCAGTGCTCAGGGGACCATATGGGATGCTGGGATTCGAACCCGGGTTGGCCGCGTGCAAGGCAAACGCCCTACCCGCTGTGCTATCACTCCAGCCCCTGCATTTCTTTATGTTACTAAACTAGCTTTTGGCCTGTTAAACAAAGCTTACTTTGATATTATTTCTAGCTTACTTTGGAATGATTTATAAATTATCAGTCATGGGTTCAAGATAAGTGATTTGAATGGGTCACTCACCTGATGTAAAATCCCAACAAATAATTCACTCAAAGGTCAACATTGTTCTTAGAAGATGCATTGCATAAAAGACCAGGAATACTGTTCAGAATACAAGCACAGTAAAACACTGGCAATTTAAATTTCATCTATTCTCTACATTAGTCAAAAGTATCACTTGTGGGGGTTGGTACAGTAGGTAAGGCATTTATCTTGCAATTGGCCAACCCAGGTTCAATCCCCTGCATCCCACATGGTTCCCTGAGCACCTCCAGGAGTAATTCCTGAGTGCAGAGCCAGGAGTAACCCCTGTTCATCACCGGGTATGACCCAAAAAGCTAAAAAAAAGTACCATTTTCTTTTCAATCCAGTATTCTAACTTGACATACACATCTTGTTTGCTTGTCTCTGGTATCTTTGCTTTGGGGACCATATACACAGATGTCCATATATATCTTTGCTATGATTACTTGCTTTTCCACTCTAGAGAAATCTTTGTTCTCTCTTGAACGTGTATTTCTCTCTTGCCTATTGGAATTGTGTAGAGCTAGAATGTGTTTCATTATGTGTGGGGTTTCTTTAAGATGATCACGAATTTTCCATATTTAAGATTAAATTAAAGTATCTGTAAAATTGATGTTTTGTCATATAAGTTTTGGGTTTTTTTTTAAACCAAACAAGAAAAGTAAATAAATAAAATGATAGTCAAAACAATTGTTAAAAATAAAATTGATACTGAGCCAATTTTGTGTACCTCTTGAGCTTCATATTTTATCATTTTAACCAATGTTTCTCAAGCTATCCTCAATCATTTATCATCATTCACAGATAGCCGTTGAGCATACATGTGTTATCCATCAATTAGTAGACAAGAAATGCTTTCCTAGCATATGATATAATCACTGTATCACTGTCATCCCATTGATTGTTAATTTGCTCGAGTGGGCCCAGTAACGTCTCCATTCATCCTAGCCCTGAGGTTTTAGCAGCCTCTCTTTACTCATCCTTCCCAAAAGTGCCACATTAGAGGTTCTTTCAGGGTCAAGGGGATGAGACCCATAATTGTTACTGTTTTTGGCATACGGATATGCCACAGGGAGCTTGCCAGGCTCTCCTGTGCTGGCAGTAAACTCTCGGTAGCTTTCCAGGTTCTCAGAGAAGGAGAACTAGGCTATAAGATGTTGCTTCCAGGAGCTTGGTTTTACAGTCTCTGGATCTTGGCCATTGATGTAATTACAGGACACCAGGGGCAGTTTGTGGGTATGGCTGCCAAGCTACTGGAAAATGGGGGATCTAGGTTGAAGAGGCCCAGTCCCGATCCAAGCAGGCTTGGAGATATTAGCCCCGAGTCCCGCACACCTGGGTTCTTCTGCCGGTTCCCTCAAGCATGAGGTATTGTGATGTAATACCTGCTTTTATACTTTTATATTGTGTATTTCATTTCTGTTTGGGTTATTATATTTGAATTCTTAATGAAATGTCCAAATAATTTTTGAAACCCTGAGTAACTTCCTTCTTAAAAGTCATTCAGAAAGTACTAAAATTTAAAATATTTTTGTCATAAATTAACCTCTACAAGCTCAGACAAAGCTCATCACTGGTCACTGCAACTTTCTATGTGAAAACAAATGATTAGAGAATCCTGATTCATATACATAAGTTGGCCATGATCAATTATATAATGCATCAAGATAAGTACAGGGTATGTCTACCTATAAAAAAAGGACATTGTACCATAATAGCATGAGTGTATGATTCATATATCATAGAGTAGAGAGGAAATTTGTTTATCTATAGGCATATCAAGTAACAAAGTACTTAACCTTTAGGATCATCAGTCTACTTGTTCATAAACCTTATATTAACAACATATAGAACATAGCAAATAAATATTTCTAAACTGGATTAATCCCTACAAGAAGACATGTCAAATTATCAAATTGTGGCTACTTCAAGACTGAAACCATTAAGAATTAGGAGAGAGAACTAGGAGAATATGTACTTTTTAATTATAGTTTCACATTATTTATCTCCTTTCTACAAAATATTATTTGTGTTTATCTGCATTCAACAAAACCTAATGTAATTATGCAACAAATTCACAGAAATGTTAGAAGTTAATACATAGTTTGTTAAAAGATAAATGATAAGCTACTTAATATTATCCATGTAACAGAAAGGAATCAGGGAGGAGCTATAACCTTTGATCTTTGAGAGGGAAATTAGAATTTTGACAACATACATTTCAGCAGTAATGAAAACTTGACAAGTTTAAAACACTACCATGGCTAACCACTGTTTTAACAGGATCTACATCATTTAAAAGTAAAGTGATTATTGGCAAATGTACTAGATGTGTGGTATAGAGCAAAATGGGCCCTTTCAAAAAATGATGCTGAGAAAACTGGATAGTCTCATGCAAAATAAAACTAAGATTGCACCTATGGTACTAGATGTGTGGTATAGAGCAAAATGGGCCCTTTCAAAAAATGATGCTGAGAAAACTGGATAGTCTCATGCAAAATAAAACTAAGATTGCACCTATGCTCAAACTACCGCGCACAAATATTAAGTCAAACTGGGTTAAATACCTGGATATCAAACCTGTCTCCATGAAACAAAAACACAAAGGAAAGACTCTCCAAGATCTTGACCTCAGGTATGCCAATGACTTGACCCCATTGAGCAAAATAAATAAATAAACAAATAAAAAGGAAACAAAGGGTACTATATCAAATGAGAGTGCTTATATACTGCCAAAGAAATGAGGCCTCAATTTCAAAGAACCCCATTCATTGGAAGAAAAGTTTTACATGTTAACATCAAATAGTTAATATGCAAAAAAGAGGTAGCTCTCTCTCAGTTTAACTGCAACAGAAAGAAGGGCATAACAACAAATCATCAAATAATGGGGAAAAGCAGTAAGCAGACAATTTCTCAAAGGTGATACAAAGATGGTCAACTGCATGTGAAAAAACGTTCATCAATAATGATTATCGGGGATGTCCAAATCAAAACAGCAATGAAGGATCATTTCATAATAACATGAATAACCTGTATCAAAGTCCAGAAACATTAAGTATTGCTGGGGATATGGTGAATAAAGAACTCTGATTCATTGCTGTCTCCTTTTTGGAAATTCATTTGTTCTGGGGAACAGTTTTTCCCCCAACACACCCGGATACGTTGTGCACCGGGTCCGGGCAGATGTGGGGTGAAGGATGACCGGCGCGGGGAGAAACACCTCGGGGAGCAGCTGATGGCTGTTCGCATTATTGCCACACACACACACATTTTACAAAGGGTCTCAGCTTACAAGAAAGTCCAATCACAGAAGGTTCAACGTTATTGGCCTATCCCCTCTCTAGCTCTGCTCTGCCCCGGGCCAATCCCAATCCAGGCTCGACGCTGCAGTTAGGATGACTTGCTAAGCAGACGTGACAGTTTCTGTGTCCAAGGCTCATGTGACCAGGAGGTCGAGTGAGGCTCAAGGCCGAACACCTGGTGCTAGCTGACCCCCTGTTCTTGCCAACTTTGCCCAGATACTCCCTCTCGTGAGACTTTACTTCTGGGCCGCTTTGCAAGGTCGGGTTTTATCTGCTCCAGTGCCCGTCACCATGCTCCACACATTTGGAAATTTCTCAAAATATTAAGAATAGAGCTTCCTTTCGGCTCTACCATCCTACTTCTGAGCATCAACTACAAAATCATAAAGAGTCTAAAAAGACACAGACACACCAATGCACATGGCAGCATTATAAATATTTATAATAGCCCAAATCTGGGAACAACGTAAGTGTCCAACAATAGATTAGTGGATAAAGCAATTCTGATATATATATACATAAATGTATATATCTATATATAAGTAAATATATAAATATATATGCAATGTAAAAGTACTCAGCTGTAAGAATATGTAGAATTTTGTAGCTTGATGTTAATTGCCTTAGATTGGAGGAAGCAATCTATGTAAAGTGAGTCATAAAGAAGATAAAAGACAAACACCAGATGATCTCACTCATTTATGGAATATACAGGAACAAGTACAGAGCAATAGTGCAGTGGGTAGGAAGCTTGCCTTGGATATGGGCAACCTATGTTCAATCCCCAGCTGAAATCAGTTACCAGAGCCCCACTAGTCATGATCCCTGAGCCACAAAGACAAGAGTAAGACCTGAGCACCACTGGATGTGTCACTTCCCTCAGAAAAGGTGAGATATTAGATAATATCTAATGAAAGCAACACTAAGATTTACTCGATAGAGCTGCCACTGTGTTGGTAGGTAGGCGTAGTGCTTCAGCATTGTAAGTCTAAAGCAGTAATACTGTATTTTTGTTCTATCATAAATTATAATAATACATCAAGTAAATGACATAAAAGAAATATGTATGACATAAAAGAATTATGTTTAGCTTCCTCCTCAGTTTCATTGAGACAGTATTTACATATATCGCCATATACAGTTAACGTACAGCAGATTAAATGTTTTGTGTTTATCTTTGAAAAAAAATGTAATAAATGAAAGTGGTGTTAGAGTTTAGTACTAGCTAAGGTATCTGCTGGAAATAACGTCTGCTAGTTACTGGTTTAAAGATTTGGGAAGCCACTTGCCTTATTCAGGAAACCAGTTCTTGTTTTATTATAAGAAGGAATGCCAGGATGAGACAGATGACACATAGAAGGAAAAATTTTTGTGTTTCGTAAACACAAAAATAACATGCTTTTTTAATGAGTGGGGGTCTGAGTGCTTCTAAAGTACAAAAAAAAAAAAACCTGTCAGGTCTTGGAATATGGTAAGCTTTTTTCAGTTTTATGAGGTGTATCTCCTGGTCAATGTTCAGAGATCCTCTGGGGGAATCTTTCGTCCACCTAGTTCAGAGATTTCAATGTTTCAGTCCAATGACACAATGTTACTTGGGCCCATTACTTTGGGGAGTCATCAGAGATACACTCAATGGTCCTCAGGGGTCATGAGGGCCACACTAAGAAGTGCTCATGGGTCTTCTGGACAAACTCAGTGGTTCTTGGGAGTCGTGCAATGCTGGATCTCAGATCCCTGCATGAAAGCCATGCATTGCACCTCCTGAGCTCTCCTAGCCCAGGCAGAAGGAAAGTCTGTGGTGTAGTTAGTTTAGGTGTGAAATACTCAAGGAAGGGTATTATTGGGTATTAGCTGGTGGCACCAGGGTTGTGTGCATGTATTGGGTTGACATACTGGTGTGTAGTCTCACATGCCACCATCATCTATTTATGCAGCAAAGGAGCATGAGAATTAATATGCATTGGGCCCTTAATGAAAGGAAACATGAAATTAAAGGGGGGGGGCTTTTCATTTCCCATTAATTGGCAGCTGGGTAACATCTAGAATCTCAAGAATGTTGATTATCTTGCAGTCGGTTACTATATGGTCTCATCTACTTCAACCTTGCTACCCTTTGCCCCTCAGCACCCCTGGGTTATCCCCTATTGAAATAAATTTGTGAAAATGCAAGGACGTCTGGATGGATGCAATGTAATAGTCAATGTTCAATCAACTCTCAACAGCAGTTAAATAGCAGAGTAAGTTGAGATGAAACACAGAAACAGAAAAATCTCAAACAGAAGGGAAATAGAGCATAGGAACAAAGAGAGGAAATGGAACAAATCTAAGTAAAATTGAAGCAGATAATATTGTCTAGGACATTGGTTTCCACCGAAAAAGGAGAATTAAATTGCTCTAGGTGAGAAAGAGATAGAAGGTCATTCATCCACTCTATGAAGCACATTCGGGGGCATCCCCTAATCTCTGGGAAGGAGATTGAAAGGATTTCTTCTGAGACTGCCTCAGGCTTGAGCCTCCTGAGCTATAGCCTGCACCCAGAAACACCCAGAAACACAAACACATAATTGATCGAGCTCCCCAAGACCCACAGTGGGTCTTGCAGATCCTGTTACCATATTACATCTATCACAATCTACATAACAATCAATAAGAAGAGCCCTGGAAAATGCCAATCTTCTGAAGACAGAAATGAGGCCTGAACCCTCCTCTGCTCTACTTAGATATTCAAGAGAAACACAAATCTCACTGTGGAGACCCTGAGGTCTATTGCTTATCTCCAAATGGGATTTTTTTTCTTAAGACCAGGTCAAGAATTTTAAATATTTAACAGAAAAAAAATTGTCAGAAATCGTCTCTATCATTATTTCCTATGTTAGAGAAAAAATATGATTTTGCTGCATGAAAATAAATAAGCAGACATAAAAGAGCACAGTGAGGTAGTCAGAATACGGTTCAGAGGGGTAGACTGCATGCTTGACATATGCAAGGGCCTGAGGTCTATCCCCAGCATCGCATGGCCCCAAGGCACCACTAGGCATGGTCCTGTGACTTGTGAGCATTATTGGGCCAGGAAAATCCAGCATTAAACCATAATCCCTTAATTAAGAGGCTCGGTATCATGGGAATAATCTTGAGGCTCCCCAGAGCACCACTGGTTGTGGGCCTTATGAATTAAAAAAGTCAATCAATCAACAGGATATGGAGAGAGAGAAAGAGAGAGACAGAGAGAGACAAAGAGAGACAGAGAGAGGCAGAAAGAGTGAAAGAGAGCTTGTCTCCTCCTGGCTTTCCAGTTCTGAGAACTAGCCATCCAGGTACCACTCTTTACTCCCTGGTCTGGGGACCACAAAAATGCTTGTGAAGTTTGTTTCCTGAGGAACTAGAAATTTGTTGGTACGACCATTCAGTTTTTGAAAATCGACTCTTGGTTTAGTTAAGAAATATTACAATAGATGAGAGATAGCAATCAAGGGGAAGTTTGGGGTATTAAGAACATGATTGCCTGCGATTTTAATGCCTCAGTAGAAAAAAAATATAGCTGTTGGTACCAAAATATGATAGTAGCTAAAGGAAGGGAAGGAGGAGGGGGGCGAGGTGGATATGGAGGTGATGAAGGAGGAGAAAGAGAAGGAGCATGAGGTGAAGCAGAAAGAGGCGTCTGAGCAGGAGGAGATCGTGGTGGTGGAGGCAGAGGTGAGGACAGAGAGAGGAAAGAGGAGGCAGGGAGGGGGGTGATGAGAGGAAACTCTGAGCTCTCGGAGCTTATGGATGTGAGGGAGGATTGCTCGAAATCCAGCTCCAGAAACAATGCTAAGGATTACAGCACAGCACCCCGGGAAAGACGGAAGAAAGGTTTATGCTCCCAAACCCTCCAATGCCACGGCCAGGAGCAGCCGCACCCACTGCCACACCTTGATCCAGCACCTACATGTGCCCCTCACTATTCCCTGTCCATGTGGTCGTCCAATTTTCCTTAAAATCTCATCACAAATGTAAGTTTGGGAGGTAAAGAATTAGCTTCATTTTTGTCCCCTGCAGGCTGTGAAAACTGCCCAGTGGCATGTTGTATGAGTCCATAGCGGAACGTTAAAAGGATGAATTGGTTGACTAAGAAGCTGCCCTAAGGAGCCGAGGCACATACACGTAATAGCCCCAGGTTGGCTCCTGGCACTGCCATTGTCTTCCTGCACCACGCGGAGATGAGATATCCTGCCCATTGATCCCTCGCAGCAACAGCAACCAAAACCTCAATGACTTCTTCTAATACTAAAATTTCACATTTTGCAGGGAGCATCTGGGCTATCAGTAACTGGGCATTTGCTTTATTTTGTTCGGGGTCACACTCAACTGCAATCAGGGTTTACTCCTGGTTTTAGCTCTGAGAGCACTCCTGGCAGGGCTTGGGAGACCATATAAGTGTTCGGTATTGAACCTACGTTGGTTGTGTGCAAGGCAGGTGCTTTTCCTGCTGTACTATCTCTTTACCCAATTCTTTAGACAACACTTCACAGCACTGTAGCACTGTCGTCCCGTTGTTCATCGATTTTGCTCAAGAGGGCACCAGTAATGTCTCGATTGTGAGACTTGCTGTAACTGTTTTTGGCAAATCGAATACACCCCAGACTCTGCCATGCGGGCGGGATACTCTCGGTAGCTTGCCAGGCTCTCTGAGAGGGACAGAGGAAACAAACCCTTGTCAGCCGAGTGCAAGGCAAATGCCCTAACCACTATGCTATCATTCCAGTCTAAGAGTAGCTTAACATATACAAATCAAATGGACATACTATATTAGGTAAAACAAAAATTATGATAATGATCAATAGACAATACTTAATACAGAGAATATTTTAAAATGAGAAAAAAATGGTCATAAAGTTACAGAAAGACTTGAGAGCTATAGGCAAGTATGAATTGCCTTCTCAGATGAGATCTATAGTTTACTTTTGAAATCCATTCTTTTGTTGGAAAAGTTCTTAAGACGGTGGTCCCACTATCAAAGGTCTAGATGCTAAAAACATGCATGAGGGGAAGCTACTTTAGATTGAAACTTGCAAAAATGCCACGGCTGAGGGACTCTGAGAGAATCACAAGGACCCCAAAAGAATGAAGTCACATCCTGATGTTACCTAGAAGAATTTAAGATTTCATAAAGTCAGGGCACCCAATGAAAATGAGAGCTGAGCACCTCAAGTGTTACAAAAGTTTCTTTTCATCTCCACAAATTCATGAGGTGAATGCATATTTTTAGCCCAAATTTACATCCTAATTGCTTCAATTCTGGATTGCGTTGCCACTGTTAACATACTACCTAAGAGAAGTTGGAGAAACACTTCTGTAAAACCTTTCTATACACTAGATAGAGAAACCCTATAATTTTTCAGCAAGATGATTTTGTAAAGTCCTACCTATAATTTTATTTAATTGTAGCTTTTTATTTCATTTTCTCAACCTGGATTCATTTCTTTTTTTCCCCAGTTTTTGTCCTAAAACTGAGACATTGGGAACTACCTTCAAAGTAAAATGTTCAAGAATATTTACATTGTTAAGTATTCCCAATTTGAGTCTAAGATTATAGTATTTAAAACTACTAGCAGTGAAATTAAAATTTACATCTGCAACTATTTTCTAGTAGATACATATACAGAGAAAATCCCCCTTTCAAACACTGAACATAAGAGTATTAGGTGTATACTATAGAAAAGTAAAATTAACAGTGGACTATATAACAATCATAGATAATATACCATAAAACAGTAATACACATATGACCTTATAGAAACACATGTACATGGAATTGATAATGAATTTAAGCATTATCATCCCATTTTGAAACTTTTTATTGTTGTTGGTAAACAGACCTATTATGTTATCTCAGAAAATGCGAGAGCTGGAGCAAGATCTCCTGACTTCAAACCTAGCTCTGTTACTAATGGCTTTGTGAGTAGCCCCCAGTATTTCTGGTCTCTGTCTTTATTTTTTTTATTTTTTATTCATTTATTTTTTTTGCTTTTTGGGTCACACCTGGCGATGCACAGGGGTTATTCCTGGCTCTGCACTCAGGAATTACCCCTGGCAGTGCTCAGGTGACCATATGGGATGCTGGGAATCGAACCCGGGTCAGCCGCGTGCAAGGCAAATGCTCTACCCGCTGTGCTATTGCTCCAGCCCCAAGGCCGCTATAATTAAATTAATTATAGCACCCTTGTTGCAGGCAGAAAATAGAGGTAGGCACACAGGGAACCAGGTAAGATGCATTTTAAAAGTGATTGTTGGATCGTCGAGATGGTACACAAGGTTTTCCTGCACCCAACATGGGTTTGTTCCGGGCACTGCATCTGGTCCCCTACACCTACCTCACCAAGAGTGATCCTTAACAGAGCTCACAGTAAGCCCTGAGCTAAGAAAGGCTGAAAGGACAAACTCAATGTCATCCTACAAGCCCCAAGTAGGCTTAGGTCAGTAGGACAAAGAGTAGGGAAACAGAACAATCAAATCTTTAATATGAAAATCTTAAAGGCGAACTATCATGAAAAATTCACTTCACATCTTTCTCTATCATATGTAGATTTTAATTTTTAATTTCCTTGGATATTTATATGAAAGTTAATTGTATTTATGTATTAATTGGAAATTAATCATATCTTTATTATATTGCTAGCACATTGTGTAGAAAGCATTGTTATTCAGAAATGTTTTAATGTCTACAATTCAAAGCAGTAAAAAAAATAAGGTGATGTAAATGTAGTCCAGAGACAAATGTGACAGAGCAGATAACAAACGATGTTGCAGGAACTAATGTTTTCACTGCTTCTTCTGGACACGTTCTCAATTTTGTTGATTTTTTTTGCTTTTTTCCCCCAGAAGCTCACTTTTTTTGGGTCATAGCCAAAAAGATTATGAGTACATGAAATGAAATTTTGAATATTTAAAGTGTGATAATTCACATAAAAATACCATTTAAGAATACAAAATAAAGCAAAGGAAATCTTCTTTTACCATCTCTACTTGGTAAAAAGTTCAGAAAATGCTAATCATTTCCTCAATCTTGTATTTAATCTAATCCTTTCAAGCATACATCAAGATTGTTGCGATTTTAGCAAAGTCCTCAATATTTGTGCATTCATTGTTTTTCTTTTGCCTCTACCAATAGGTCTGTTACAGCCACTGTCATAGAGAAGAGTTTCCAGTCCCAACCCTTTGTAACTTTCAGATAAATAAAATGAGCTTCGGAAACTCACTTCACCTTGTAATAGACTTGACTTCACCTCTTCAAATAATGAAACAGAAAAAGTAAACTGTCTTCCTGACAACAATTTAGACTCAGTGAGAATGTATTAAATCAACTGCCCTAGGACAAAAACATATTTGTCCTCCCACAATAGATGGAACTGACAGATCTGAGAGAGGTGAGTGGAAGACTCTTATTTTTTTCCCCTTATTCCTTGCAACTTTATCCCGAGGCCAAAGATACCTGGAGTTGTGAGTGAGTGTACACCCATAGATCCCCATTTGTTTTAATAGATGGAAATGCAGATATCCTTAGTGAGGAAGATGTCCCAACCGTCTTTAGATAACTTTAAGGCTTTTCTGATGTTACTGAGTAGTAAGAGAAATAGACCCAGATTTAAAATCATTTTCACGTTTTAAAAAAATCCCACCTCACCATCACCATTCTCCTTGTTATAACCTTCTCGAAGAATTGCATGTAATAAGATGAGAATTGATGGTTTTTTTTGAATTTCATGGAATTCTTTTGATTCAATCATTTTATTCCTACCATATCTTTCACTGAACTGTTCCTACTGAATTTTGAAATACATTTTTTTCGGGAAGAGAGAAAAGGCGTGGTTAGACATTTAAAATATGCCATTTATCATACATTTAAGTCTATGTAACTTTAGAATGGATTTGATTTTCCAACCTTTGCAGTCCTTCATCCAGTTATTCAATTTCAATATTAAAATTTCATATTGAAATCTGAAATGGCATAAGTATTAAACTCCTAAGATCTGTATAGGTTTTACCATCAATCTAAGTGCTATAACTCTGAACGTGTGAAATAAGTGAAATGAATAATATCTTAAAGCATGCTTTGGATTTGGATCACAGTGGAAGAAGTCTTTCTTATAGGAACTGTGGATTATTGTAAAGTTTCCAAGAAATGCTAAGATAATTATCCCTGAAAAATTATAAAATTAAATTCTTCCAATCTCAGCAGTTAAGAATTTTATTACAACAACTTAGTCATTTAATTGGTAAATAAGGTGGTCTCTTATAAAAATTAGAGTTGATTTAACTTGTACATCATAAATTGAATATATTTTATATCAGGATTTGTTTCTTTGATATATAGACATATTTTAACAAAAGAATCTAAATGCATAAAAAACAATGGAAAGAAACATTAACAATTCATATAAATAAAAACCGAATCACAGAAAATTTTCAGAGGATATCACCACTGCCTCCTGACATTATAACTGGGAACCTAGATGCCATCTTTAGTAGGTTATACAGGTTCTAAATTTAATTTATATATCCATTTGTGCAGAAGTATCATTGGAATTACAGCGGATATTACAAAAGCATTGCTTTGAGAGAACGAATCCATTAAATCTTTGTATTTTGGACTTGAAGAGGTTCAAAAAGTTTCAAATTGGCAATGAGAGAAAAAATAAGAGCGAAGAAAGAGTGAGATTGATACAGAGATGGGGACAATAATATCATTGTACCTTAGGGGGGGTGCGGAGACAGTAAACCATATAGTTGTTATGAAAGGCTTGGGAATCAAACTAGAGTGAAAATGCGAGACTAGAGAGATAATGCTAGGGAAAGGACATTCATTTCGAGAGACATCCACTTTAAAAGGAGTGCTGCCAGGTAACAAATTAACATGTACAATCCTTTGGTAAGAGGCTAATCTAACTCATGCAAAGGGCTACGGGTACTCTACAAAGATTTGAGAAAGAATTTATTAAAAGCAATTGGAAAGGCAAAAGAATACTTGGATTTACATCCCTGATGAGCTCTCCCTGCCACCTGGTGGAGACTTGCCTAAGCTGCAGCCAGTTGGTCACTGGGGTGGCCCCAATGTGAGTAGGAAGTTCTGCCCAAATTCCACCAACACAAGCAAGCAGTGATGTCAAGTGTTCTCTTGTGGCCCATAGGAATGCACCGCTGTGGACATCTCACACATAGCTCACCTGCCAAAATATTAAGAATCCAGGGGAATCGGTTTTCATTACAGGAACTAGAAAGAATCTGTTCTAAAATTGTGGAACAAACGAAGATGACATTCAGTATTCTGTCCCTTCTCTTCGTGTGCCTCTCTCCTTCCAGTGTCTCTCCTGCCAGTCTTCATCCAATAGGGCTTTGGACCACACAATACCTGTATGCACCCACTGGAAGTAGCATCTTTGTGTAAAAATTGCTCTTTTCTAGCATAGCGACTACTGTTTTGAAAAGCCCACGTGCCTAGAATTTAACCAAGGTTAGACCATGTACATCCTTTATTAAAATACCAAATTCTTGTCAAGAAGACAGGCTGGGATGGGAAGGAACCCGGGGGCACTTGTGGAGGGTAGCTGAGACTGGTAGTGGGATTGGCATTGGGATATTATATGTAATCTCAATTATGAAGAGTTTAATAAATCACAGTATCTCATTTTTATAAAAATATATGCCAGAATAATGCTTAACCAGTAAGTATTTATGGTAAGAATATTACTGCAAACTATTCACTGTATCACTGTCATCCCGTTGTTTATCTATTTACGAGTGGGCACCAGTAACGTCTCTATTACACTCAGTCCTGAGATTTTAGCAGCCTCTCCTTACTCGTCTTTCCCATCAATTGGAGGTTCTTTCAGGGTCAGGGGAATGAGACCTATCATTACTGTTTTTGGTGTATTGAATATGCCACGGGTAGCTTCTCAGACTCTGTTGTGCGGGTGGGATACTCTCAATAGCTTGCCAGGCTCTCTGAGAGGAATTGGTATATCTATATTTGGGATATGAATACGCCACGGAGAGCTTGCCAGGCTCTCCTGAGCGGCCAGTAGACTCTCGATACCTTGTCAGGATCTCCAAGAGAGAGAACTAGGCTATTAGATGTGGCATGGCCACATTGCAGCCACACGTTTCCAGGAGCTATTGTAATACTAAAAATTGGAGATTTTAATAAAGATATCTCCATCTTGACAAATGTATGCCAGCATACTTATTGATAATGATACTGATCACTGTCATCCCGTTGCTCATCGAGTTGTTCGAGCGGGCACCAGTAACGTCTCTCATTGAGAGACTTATTGTTACAGTTTTTGGCATATCCAATATGCACGGGTAGCTTGCCAGGCTCTGCTGAGCAGGCTTGATACTCTCGGTAGCTTGCCGGGCTCTCCGAGAGGGGCGGAGGTATCGAACACAGGTTGTCCGCGTGAAAGGTGAACACCCAACCACTGTGCTATTACTCCAGCCCGCTAATAAGATAATGATGTCTATAAATATTAACTATAATGGTATATGTTTTATTTTTTTGTTTCCAAATATTCCAATGAGCAGTAACTTGCTGTAAGTATAATAGTAGGAATAATAGTTGCTTCCTTCTTTGGGGGGCGAATATTAGCGGTGCTTGAGGGCTATTCTCAGCTCTATGTGTGAGGACAGCTGCAGATCACACAGTACTGGACACCAAGTCCACACCTACTGAGTACAGAGCATATCAGGAACCTGGTGAACTATCTCTCCACAACAGGAACTCGTATGCATTAATAAATATAAGACCATTTTCTATAGGCAAGAAAATAAGGCAATTATTTAGGAATAGTTGTGACAAAAATTACTTATGATGGAAAGAATGAGACATTTCTATTAAAAGGAAAAGCATATTCCATAAAATAAGTCAAATTTAAATTTTATGAAATAAGCCTAGTTTACAAGACACAATTTAGGCATCTATTGAGTATTGTTCCTATTAGGCAGTACTCAAATATCTTGCCAGAATGGACCAAAATCAATTTATTATACTGATATTTCTCTGTTGAGATTAAAAATTTAAGGTCAAATTCTGTGCTTCTATTCGGTTGCTAAAATTGAGAATACTTTGAGAAATCTGGAAGTGTACTTCAAAGTAAAATTGAGATTTTTGAAGAAGTCTTTTAAGTGTCTTTGTTCCACATTCTATAGCATAGTCAATCAAAAAGTTCAGAACTATCATATCTCATGGAAAGGTCAATGAAATATACCCAGCATGAATGACATGGGTAATGGAAGAAAGAAAAAAACTAAGCATGTTAGAGAATTGGAAAAATGGGAAAATGGAGAAAGAGAGACACATCCACTTTGGAGATAAATCTATGGAAGGTTATAATCTCGACTATATAAAATTAATGACAAGAATTTTTAAAAACCCTGAAAAGTACAAATAAGGGGGATAAAACACTGTGAATTCAACTAAACCTTCTACTTTTAGTTTAAAAGTCTATACCAACACATCACAGGAAATGAAAGCTTCATACAAAAGCTCCCAAGTAGCAAAGTAAACTTTGCAAAACAAAACATGGCTTTCACAGAAGATAACAAATGTAAACTTGAGTTAATTTGCTCTGAGAATCATCAAGTCCATTTACTCAGTGGCTTGTGTAGTGTCAGTTTATCATTCCTCTTCTTCCTTTTCTGAGTCACTAGCCAGTGAAATTTCATAGACATCTTGGCTCCAGATTGAAAAACCATTGGACAAGAATCCCTTCAACCTAGCTAACCCAGATCCATTTGCAGCAATAATAGCAAACCTATATTATGCTAATGATTATTATTTTAACAATAAGTATCTCTTAATACTATTTTAATATTTCATATTATTTTTATTTCACCTGATTTTGTTGAGGGGGGACTCACCTGCAGTGCTCAGGGACTGATCCTGGCTCTGTGGTAAGGGACTGCTGTTGGCTGTGCTTGGGGGAAACAGATGGGATGCCAAGCATTGAACATGAGTCAGCTGCATGCTTTATATTCATTAGACTAACACTCTGATCCCAGATATGATTTTTAATAACGGTTTATAGGGGGCAGACAGATAGTGCAAGGAATAGAGTGTGGACCTTCCACATACCATCTGAGGTTGAATCCCCACATATGGCTCTCTGAGCACTGCCATTAGTGCTCCCTGAGAATAGAGCCATCAGTAATCCCTGAGCACTGCAGGTCGTGGTTCAAAAACAAAACAAAACAAAAAGTTGAGAGTGATAACTCAAAAAATAATAATAAGTTGATCATTTCCAGTCACTAAGATTCCAAGCTTTTTTTTTTTTTCCAAAGTAAAGTCTATTTATCCAGCTGATACAAATTGTCCGGTTGTAGGCTTTCAAAGCCAACAGATTTTACTGACCACAGATAATTGAGGATTTATTTGAAGTCCTTTTATTGTAAAATACGTAAGATTTTCTTCCCACCTATAAGCTTTTTGACATTTAATTCTCTTTAGCATAATCTTCTTGAAGATTAATATAGGAAGAAACAACATTTCAATACTGCTTTTCTTTTCTTCCAATAATCATACAAGACTTTTAAGAACTTATTTAAAATGCAAAAGTTGGATACAGGGCCAGCCCCAGGCGGGGCCGGTGCTCGGCTCCGGCCGGCCGGGTTTTCGGCCCGGGTGCCCATGTCTCTGCAGAGCCAGTGGATGTGGAACGAGCGGGAACCAGAGACAGCTTTAGGAATTGGGTTTCCAGCAAGTGCTTGCACCCATGTATGGAGACTGTGAACTAACTTTGCTACATGCTGTTCCAGGAAGGGAAATGATTCATTTTCAAACTTAAATCTTCGCGGACTTAATTACTATAATATAGAAATTGTAAATCGCGCGGCCGCACGACATTTTATCTCTTCATTCTCATCAGTGGAAAACTTATTATCAAATATTTCCCTGTTAATAGAGCTGTATTCTTAGGGGATAAATTCCAACAAAAATAGTGAGTCTGTTTTGAAACTCTAACAACAATAGTGAGTTATGTGTTGAAATCTGGAATGTAATCAAGGTAAAGAGAAAAGGAAGTGAAATTATCACTCACGTACGGGGTGGGTTGGGGGGTGAGGGGTGGGATGTATACTTTTTGTTTGTTTGTTTGTTTTGTTTTTGCTTCTGTTTTTGTTTTTATTGGTGGTGGAATATGGGCACTGGTGAAGGGATGGGTGTTTGAGCATTGTGTAACTGAGATATAAGCCTGAGAACTTTGTAACTTTCCACTTGGTGATTCAATAAAATAAATTAAAAAATAAAAAATAAAATGCAAAAGTTACTAAACACAGTAATACGACTTAATACTTCATAGTATATGCATTGTACATAATATATGACTTCTCTGTGGGAAAGAAGTAAAAGTCCATGTTATATGCAAACCAAGTTCTAATTCTAAACTATAAAGTAATTCAATAGTCCAATAAAGCACATCACTATTCACACTGAAATTGAAAGACCAAATATATTAAAAATAGTCATTATCACAAATAATTATCTCAAACAGTTAATGGGCTGGCACGATAGCACAGTGAGTAGGGTGTTTGCCTTGCACACAGCCGACCCAGCAAGCTATCAAGAGTATCCCTCCTTCACGGCAGAGCCTGGCAAGCTCCCCGTGGTATATTCGATATGCCAAAAACAGTAACAGTAAGTCTCATAATAGAGACATTACCGGTGCCCGCTCGAGCAAATCAATGAGCAACGGAGTGACAGTGACAGTGACAGTGACAGACAATTATCTCAAAGTAGGAGCTCACTGACTGTAGATAAATTTTAAAATGTTTATTTTTATTTAATTAATTTTATTTTAAATAAATAAATTTATTTTTATTTCTCATCATATGTTTCTAAATAATTAATGACACCAAATTCATACCAGGATCTATATCTTAACATGTTTTCTGTATACTGTAAGATCTCATTTTGTGTGTATAACAATTGGTTAGGACCTTTTTAAATAAGAAAAGCACCTCTAAATCTTGGTATCTGAAAAAAAGATGCTTGTAATGACAACTATTAATAAAATATGTTTCCATAAGTAAAATACAGTGATTCCAGTAAAAATAAAAATGTTAAGTGTTGTTATGTACTGATGCATAAGCATTTCAATATTATCTGTGATAATATAATAATTTGTGGGTTGGTAATAAGATTCGCAAGCATCATGATACAAAGACAATAAAATTATAGTACTTTCAATTATGCAAAAATATATATTAATTTTGGTTTCTATTGTTGACTAAAACCATGTCACAAACTAGCATTCTATGCAACTGGAAAGATAGTAAAGCAGGGTAAGAGCATTTGCTTTGCACGTGGCCAAGCCGAGTTTGATCCTTGTCACTCCACATGGTTCCCCAAGGCTGCCAGGTATGATCCCTGACTGTAGGGCTAAGAGTACTGAACACAGAACCCTAAGTAAATGCTGGCTGTGGGTCCGAAACAAAAACTAGCATTCTAGTGGGAATGAAGCTACTATTCTTAAATTCCTTTCATCATATAACATTTTCAGTAAAATGGACTACAACATTCTGGGTTTTAGAATACAATGTGTTCACTAAAATTATCTAACAAGCTCTTCTGACAAAATCTATTAGACATTTAGTCAAATATTTGGCCTAGCATACACTTAGATTGATAAACTTTTTCACTGACTGCTGATTGAATGAACCAGATTTGCCAACTACTTTGTCATCATAAATATACACCTTCATTGAAAATTGGAACTTTCCAAACTCATAATGTATGGAGAGCCTGGCAAGCTATCGAGAGTATCCCACCTGTACGGCAGAGCCTGGAAAACTACCTGTGGCATATTTGGTATGCCAAAAACAGTAACAGCAAGTCTCACAATGGAGACGTTACTAGTGCCCGCTCGAGCAAATCGATGAACAATGGGACAACAGTGTTACAGACGATGCTAATGCATTGGAATTATGTCCAGAGCGAATTCAAAGAGTACCCCATTTGTATAGCTTTTCTTAACTTACAATGTCTTTGTATATATGTTCGTTTTCTAAAATATATTTGAGAAATTATTACATGATGCCCTATAGAATAAATATAAGCATTAATCTAATAACAAAGTGAGCAAGATTTCTTTAAAGTATGATTTACAGGCAGAATATCATTAATATCCTCAGATGTTTGAGGGCATCTGAACAGTTTAATTAATTCTGGAAAACTTAAGAATGTATTTTTGTTAATAGCTCTACTAGAGAAATCTCAGAGAAGGAAGAGAGAGAGGGGGCGGAGAAAAAGAGAGAGAGAGAAAGAGAGAGAGAGAATGTTTCATACAGTAATGGAAGAGAAATTAGGCAACCAAACTTAAAAGCAGGTAAGTCTAGAAGGAAGTGCATTGGAAATACATTTTCATAAAAATGAGACCACAGTACTGAAAGAAATCCAAGCATATTTTAATACATAATTGCATTCCCATTCCCTCATCCTTGACCAACTGGTATACCCAGGAGCAACTTAGAACCAATAGTGGAGTGACCCTTAACGTTGCCATATTTGGAACAGACCTAGCTAAAAAGTCTTGTCCTTAACTTGAAATTTAAATTCAATGGGCTGTTTTGTATTTTATCTAAAAACTGGTGACAATGCTATTCCTTGAAATATAATAGTGGTCATGGTAAATAACTGTTAATATTTCTTTTGTTCGCTTTGCTGTGGAATGAATTATTCATCTGTGCTGAGCAGTGCGCAAACAATAATAAAGCCCAATCCACATTTTGGTGACACTCCTGACAAACTGCTGCTATATTAAAGAAATAAATTACAAGAACTACATTGCTCAGCGCTGTGGTCTTCATCTCTATTTTTGAGGCATTTCAATCAACCTTGCAATCTTCACAAAGTTGTAAGATATTACATATAAATTTTATATGCTCAGAAGTAGCATTGATTTTGAAACAGAGAGATATTCTAAATTTTTTTTTTAGGTAATGGTCAAACTGGCTATTTGGGCTATAAATTAGATTTTTCATGGCTAATGTACTTCCCACTGGCACTTATTATACAAGCTGCAATTATGTCATCACAAGGCTCTGGTACAACATGAAGAGAATGTAAGTGTCAAGATTGATGATGATGGCTCCGAGCCAGCTCATTAAAGGCAATGGTGTGAATAATACAACTGTGTTGCTTTTGAGAGAACCGAGTATGTATTATCCACCTATCAGTGCACCAAAGCAGCATCATAAACATAGATCTCTAACTGCAGCCCATTTAAGTGATGAAAGAGTGTATATTAATCTATGAAATAGATTTTACCCAGGGGGAAAAATTGTTCTCTCTATTTATGAAAGTTAAAACATTCAGTACACAGAGAAACACTTATCAGATGAGCATCCATACTATGCAGATGCATTTTACTAATGCTTCCTGCTAAGATAAATAGGTTACGGTCATAAAAGATGCTACTATAATTTGCTAGAAATCAAGAAACTAAAAAGACCAACACGTACCCAGCTTCTTGTAAAGCACAGAGAGTAAATTTTCTAAAATATCAGAACTTTATAGTGAATACACTTACTTTGAAAGTCATTGATAAAACTTGATGATAATACTAGATGCACATATAAACACAAATAATTCAGTCCTGTTTACTTTTAGTGTTTACTAAAGACAAACTAATAAAATCGAGGTTGCTCTATCAGAAAGATCCGCCATTCTGTTTAGGGTCATAAGATTCAAATAAAATGTTGGAATTAAATGTTTAGTACAGAACAATTATTTATATTTGAATAGTTCCCTCTTCCCTACATGTACAGTAAGAATGGAAGATCACATTTAACATGCAATACTTGAAAATTTACCAAGAAAACTAAGCAGACACTTTTTTATTAGTTTATTTTTAATTAGAGAGTCATCATGAGGGTACAGTTACAGATCCATACATCTTTGTGCTCATGTTTCCCCCATACAAAGTTTGATAACCCATCCCTTCACCAGTGCCCATTCTCCACCACCAGTAAACCCAACATCCCTCCCCCCTCCCCAGTCCCGTCTCCCCCCACCCCACCCTGCCACTATGGCAGGTTATTCCCTTTTGTTCTCTCTCTCTGATTAAGTGTTGTGGTTTTAAGCAGACACTTTTAATGCTCCATATAGTTTATTTATCTTTGTTGAAAATCATCTTTAATAAAAATAACACTATCTAAGCCAGGCTTAGGTTTTTTTCTCTGGTATGCACTTACCCCATGTTCTTAGACCCACCACCTCTATGCTAATACCCAATTTTAGATTCCAATGAAAAATGAAATTCAAAGTAGTATGAAAAGGTACAGTAAAAATAACAAGTTAGTTTTGAGGACAGAGATAAAGAAAGGAGCTCTGAAGTGTCCTTATACATGTAGGAACTATGGAGGAAGCTTTCATGGAGCTTTTAAATTACAGAAGCTAGGAGGAGGAGCATATCAACATATTGTCATGTTTTCAAGATTGAGATGAAAATAGAACAGATTGCATTTCTAAAACAGGTAAGCAGAAGAGGAAAGTCCAAACGAGCATCTTCTGGGCCAGAGCCTTAGTACAGCAGGTAGGATGCTTGCCTTGCACACAGCCAACCCGGGTTCTATCCCCCGAATCCCATAAGGTTCTCTGAGAATTGCCAGGAGTAATTACTGCATGCAGAGCTAGAATCAATGTACCCTAGGCATCACTGCAGGTGACCCCAAAAGAAACAAACAAAAACAACAACAAAAGAGTACTTTGAATATTACCTCTTTCGAAAAACATCTGCTTTGAAAAATTCAAATGGTGATCAATTTAAATTTTGATCACTATCCACCTAATAGGATTGGGAAGATGGGGATTAAAATTTGGAGAGCAAATTTATCATCTTAAACATCAACAAATATCACGTAAATATTGTAGGACTTCATTACAGCTCACGTGCACCTGTAGTCTAACACCTTAAATTATCTTCTCAGGAATGTTGTTTCCTGTGGGTATAACTCCAATTCATCCCCTGTCAATGTCACTGTCACTGTCATCCCATTGCTCACTGATTTGCTCAAGCGGGTACCAGTAACATCTCCATTGTGAGACTTGTTGTTACTGTTTTTGGCTTGTTGAATATGCCACAGGTAGCTTGCCAGGCTCTGCTATGCAGGCGAGATACTCTTGGTAGCTTGCCAGGCTCTCTGAGGGGCAGAGGAATCTAACCCGGGTCGGCAGTGTGCAAGGCAAATGCCCTACTGCTGTGCTATCGCTCCAGCCCATTCATCCTCTGTGGAAAGTTATTTCTAAAATACACATTTGATCATCCTACAACTTTGCTATGCAAAATTTAATGTCATTCAAAATATTCATGAATAAAATTCCTGTCTTGTATGCGTTATCACTGAGTCTCTTGATGATCCAGTCATCTATCCCTTTCTTATATTTGTTTTCCAGCACTGGTTCAACTAAATTCCACTTTGAAGCATCACATATTTTATGACACCCTCACTATATTTATTATTTACCCCTTGCACTTTGCAGTGTTGCTCTCTTTCCCTTGACTAGTCTTTCTCCCTAGCTCTGTCAAATAAAATTATGCTTATTTCTATATTCTCCTTGCATCCTCCCAAAATTCCCATGTTGAAATCCATGTAATAGTATTAAGCTGCCAGCGTCTTTGAGAAGAACAAGAGTACTACAAGTAGAGTCCTCAGAAATTAATAGAAATAGAGTTCCTTCCTTCCTTTTTGTTTGTTCTGTTTAGAGCCTACACATGGCAGTGATCAAGGCTTACTCTTGGCTCCATAACCAGAGATCATTTCTTATAGTGCTCAGGGATCAAATGGGATGCTGGCAATAGAACCCAGATTGGCTTCATGCGAGGCAATAGCTATGTCTGCTGTACTATTGATCCAGCCCCTGCAGTAGACTCATAAAAGAGTCCTCACAGAGCTAGTTCCCTCACCCCTTCTGCCATCAATGGCTCACAGACGAGATATCAGAAAGAAGGTCCTCATCCACACCTTACCATGCTGGCACAGTGATCTTGTGCTTTCAGCTTCCATAAACATGAGAAATAAATGCCTGTTGTTTATAAGGAATTTCATCCTTGGTATTTTGCTATCATAGCCCAAATAGACTAAGGCACCCCCAGGTTAAATTATTTCAATAAAGCCTCCTCATAAAGATCTATCTCCCTCCCACCTTCTCTCTCTCTCTCTGCCCCTCCTTTCCTCCCTCCCTCCCTCCCTCTCTTCATCTCTCTCTGTCTCTCTCTGTCTCCTCTCTGTCTCTCTCTCTGTCTCTCTCACTCTATGTCTCTGTCTATCTGTTTACTCCATGTGTAGATCTACCCAGAGAATTTTAGCAGTCACAACATTGAAGATTTCCAATCAAACAAAAAATCCAACCAAAAACAAGCCTTTGTGGTAGTTTCAAACCTTCTCAGTTCCCAACTGACAAGCGTATAAACATACTAACTTTGAGGCGGCATGATAGGCATGATTATTCTCTTTAATTATTCATTAAATATTTTCCTTCACTTAGATGTCACAAAACTCCTTTCATTCAAACATTTTTATCCTTATCTATACTTCCTTGGATTTTCTCAAAGGATTTTCTCAAAGAACCATTTTCTATCTTAGGGTAGGGCAAAAATTGCTCCTTAAAAAACTTTTCAATAAATAATATTCAGAATCTAATAGATGAAGTTTAAGAGCACACTATTAGTCATATACTGACAATAACAACAAGACCAGCAGCAAACCATGTTGGTCAAAATGAGTTCTCACTCTCCTTTATGTAAGTAGCCTATACTGACTGCAAAACTCTCTTACATGCATGTTTTCATGTGTTCTGTGACCGAGGCTAAAGAGCAAACATCTATTTGATGTCACGTATTTTTTTCAATAAGGGAAAATGAGCTATAAAAATAACAGAAACACACACTGACATTAAATTCATCTTCTTACTCCATTTTTATTGAGATACTGTGATTTCCAACGCTGCTGATGATAGCTTTGTGCATGCACAATTCCAACAGCATGCCCATGGCAAATGAGCTCGAGAGTTTCTGAAGACGGGCATCTGTTTGTGGCTTTCCCATTCTCAGCATTGCACGCACAGTCATGGAGGTGCTCAACCAGCTAATTGTATTCCTCGTTGATATTGTCAATGATAGCATCTTCCCACATTGCCGCAATAGTTCCAAAGAGCTCCCAGTTGGTGGTCATTCTGGGAGTTCTCTTCTTAAATTTAAACTTTGCAGTCCATTCTCCCCACTCTGTGAAGGAGAATTTTGCACGAAGGAGATGGTGGTCTGATCTCGTTTGGAATTTTGGGGCAATAGCGACATAGGTCAGGCAAAACCATCGATTAAGTAAGATGTGGTCAATTTCTTTGTGGAACTGTCCATTGGTCGACTCCGATGTCCAGCGTTTAGATTTGGCCTTCTGGAACTGTGAGTTCCCATGGATGGTTTTGGTCAACATGATGAACTCAGTCTCTCACCCTATTCATTCCATTCTAGGTCATGGGTCCCAATGTGGAGTTCTTCAGGTAACCTTCTCAGTCCTATCTTGGCATTGAAATCACCACCAGTGATTTTGTAGAAGGTGTGGTCTTCTTTATAAAACTTCTCCAGCTCCATGTAGAACTTCTCAATTTCTTCTTCATTGTAGTTGGATGTTGGTGCGTAGGCAACAAAGATAGAAACTGCAGGCAGTGAGCCACATCTATTCAAGCGTAATCGTCCGATTCAGGTTGTTAGGCATTCGAATGAATCAATGATCATGGCCAAGTTCGTGTTGACAAGGACACCAACACCACAGATGTCTCTATTGTCGCATGTTCCCAGGAAGAGTTCTTCTCCAGTGTTGAAAATGGCATGATGTGATCAATGCTTTCTCATCTCGGTCAGACCAATGATGTCATACTTGATCTTCTGTGCTTGCACCATCAGTTCCTTGATGGATGCTTCTGATGCCAGTGTATGTGTGTTGAAAGTACAGACAATCATTTTAGTCCTTCTTTGTTTTGGCAGTCTAGTTCATTTCTGAGATTTTATCAGCCTCTCCTTTCTCATCCTTCTTAACGCTGCCGTATTTGGGGCTCTTTCAGTGTCAGGGGAATGAGACCCATTGTTGTTACTGTTTTGGGCATATTAAATACACCACAGGTAGCTTGCCAGGTTCTGTTGTGGGGGCGGGATACTCTCATTAACTTGCCAGCTCTCCAAGAGGGATGGAGGCTTTTAGGGCAGCCTCTATTTGCCCTTACATGTGTTCCCATGGTTCACACCATATTGAACCTCATCAAATATGGTGCAGTAATTATGGAAAATGGGCATTAAGTGTCTTATGATGGTTCAGAAAGTGGCCTGGAGCATCGCAGTGGGTGGGTAGTGGAAGCCGTGAAGGTCTGCCCATGAGGTATTTATCTGCCTCAAGTAGGGGTCATCTGGGTATGATCCCTGGGGCGCCGGAGATTAGCATAAGCAGGCAGAGGGTCTCTGTTTCCAGGTCTCATTGAGTCTTCACTCATGCTTGGGGCTTCACTCATGCGTGAGGTTCGGCCGAGTGTCCTGAAAGCGGGCTGGAGGGTGACGGTGGCTGGGTAGTGGTAGTGGAGGTAGTATAACTTTATATTGTAATTAATTTTGGACAGTTGTAGTCCTGGACATACAAGAAATTCCCTGGAATTTGGTGCTTGATTTAAGCCTTTCTTACTTCCCTTCACAAGACCTTCTGCAACAAGCAGAGTATGAGTGAGTATATATACTTATAAGTGTATATATATATATATACAGAGTTGTATCTATATGTCTATGCATGTATACTTTTAAATTTATAATGCATATATACTTGTATTGTGTAAGTATATAAGTATATATACTATATATTATATTATACATAATGTATAATATATTATATAATATATTTTATATGCAGATCTCATTCCCTGACTCTGAAAGATCCTCCAATTGTTGGGAAAAAGGAGTAACGAGAGGTTGCTAAAATCTCAGGGCTGAGAAGAATGGAGACGTTACTGGTGCCCGCTTGAGTAAATCAACAAACAACAGGATTACAGTGATACAGTGATACTTATGTATATATATATACTTATACTTATATATAATATATATTATAAGTATATATGCTTACTTATAAGTATATATGTATATAAGTATACATATATAAATATACATACTTATGTACTTATGTATATAAGTATACATATATATCACTATATCAGTGTCTCTGTATCACTGTCATCCCATTGCTCATCAATTTGCTCAAGCGGGCACCAGTAATGTCTCCATTGTGACACTTCTTGTTACTATTTTTGGCATAATGAATACGCCACAGGTAGCTTGCCAGGTTCTGTTGTGCGGATGAGATACTCTCAGTAGCTTGTCAAGCTCTCTGAGAGGGGTGGAGGAATCGAACCCTGGTCAGCCACGTGCAAGGCAAATGCCCTACCTGCTGTGCTATCTCTCCATTAGCACTCCCTTTGACAAGGATGGAAGAGGTTTAGGTCTGCAACACGCATACATATATACATATTTATAAAAAATTTGAGTAATCATCAAATGAATGAACACAGTGGATGGGTAACTGCAGGTCAAATTTATATAAAACTATCCTTAGATCAGTTTTTATAAGTGGTACCTATCATATAAAAGTGATATGGCTCACCACTAGCTGGATGTTAGAAAAATTCTGAAAAACTATTCCAAATGTTTTGCAAATAAGCCTTCCTAGCATAAATATAAAATTAAAATTTAAGATAAATAAAAATCTAACTGCACGGCAGAGCCTGGCAATCTACCCATGGCATATTCGATATACCCAAAACAGTAACAGCAAGTCTCACAATGGAGATCTTACTGGTGTCCACTCGAGCAAATGGATGAACAATGGGATGACAGTGCTACAGTGTTACAGTAAAATTCTAACTACAAAAATTACCATCTCCTTAAAAACAAAGTTAACATATTTTTGTACCAGAAAACATTTACTAAAATAAAAAATTTATAATCTTATTGCATTTTCTTAAAACAATATTTAATTAAGGAGAAACACAAGCTTTAGTTATTATAAGAGTGAGCAGAAATACTATTTTCCTATAAGTATACTTGTTACTTGGTAATTTTACTGTAGTGAAAAATCTGGGATAGGCCAACTTCTGTTCTTGTGTAGACATTTAGTTGTCTCAAAACATGAGGATGGTACTATAATTGGTACAGACATAGGCAGTTTACATAAAAATTGTCTGACTTGTTCATTAATTTCTTCCTTTTCTGAACTTAGGTTCTTTTAGACTGTCAAATTTAACATCTCACCAAATCTCTCACACTTAAACAATTTTTCCTACTGCTGGAACTATCTTTAGAATATGATTTTATCCAACAAGCCAAGCTGTGTATATATATTTAGAACAGAGAAGGCATCATGAAAACTAATTCATTTGTGTCATTGGAGGAGGAAGTTTGGAACAAGGGTAAATCTCAGATGGACTTGAGCCTTCTTCAAACTCTCCTTTCAATGGTACAAAAGAAATCTTTTTTTTAAGGAAATATTTCCAAAATATATTCAACAGGATACACACACAAACACACACACACACACACACACACGCATGCACACACATTTGAGTCATACTTGGCAATGCTGAGGGATTACTCCTAGTTCTGCACTGAGAAATTACTCCTGGTGGTGATCAGGAGACCATACAGGAAGCAGGAGACTGAACCTGTGTCAGCTGTATGCAGGGCAAACACCCACCCAGCTATATTATTTATCCCTACAATACAGCTCCTCAATAGGATATACATATTTGAAGATACAAGTATGCTTCATCCTGCTGAATCATGTTATCATGTTACCAGTGTTCATTTATGGACTAAATGTTGACTCTACTTTCATAGCTGGATCTGGTAATGGTTGTTCCTTTTTGGGAAGGTTACTTTTGGGGTTACACCCAGTGATGCTCAGGAATTACTCCTGGCAGTGCTCTGGGGATGATATGAAATGCCGAGAATTGAACCTGGGTTGGCCAGGTGTAATGCGAACACCCTACCCATTGTGCTATCACTCTAGCCCCTCTGGTATGGTTTTGTTTAGCTTGTTTGCCCCTTATGAAATAATGCTTTCCTTTAAACATATTAAAACAGATTTTTTTATTTGCTACTTGTTACAAGCTACAACTAATATGAAACCAAATTTGACTAAAATTTCTGTACTTATGGAATCAACTGTCTGGAAAACAAAGCCACTCGTACGAAACAAAGTAAAAGCGCTTAAGCATTACATGTTTATAATTGCTTTTTGCCATATCATTTTTTCTCTCTCTTTTTTTACCCCTGTATTTCCTCTTTTAAAACTAAGCTTGCTAAAACCATTAGGACAAATATTGAGTTAAAGTAAATTGATAAATAAACTAAACATTTTTTAGAAAATCTAAAAAAAATGTTATAAAATACACCATAATTTTATCATCCTATCTAAACAAGAAAATCAATTCCAATTAATCTTTCTCATCACTTATATTAGCTTTATTATATAGTCAATAAATTATCACTTAAGACTTACTTACACAGGCACATTATTTTTCAAATTAAAAGAAAGAAAAATCAAATGGAACCAGATGATTTTGATATTCCTCAAAACCTTTTAA
Source organism: Sorex araneus (assembly GCF_027595985.1). Classification (NCBI taxonomy): domain Eukaryota; kingdom Metazoa; phylum Chordata; class Mammalia; order Eulipotyphla; family Soricidae; genus Sorex; species Sorex araneus. Next base: position 105,011,976 of record NC_073302.1, read on the forward strand.
CTGGAGCGATAGCACAGCAGGTAGGGCATTTGCCTTGCACACAGCCGACACAGGTTTGATTCCCAGAATCCCATATGGTCCCCTGAGCACTGTCACAAGTACTTCCTGAGTTCATGAGCCAGGAGTTACCCCTGTGCAGTGCTGGGTATGACCCAAAAAGTAAAAACCAAAAAACAAAAAACCTTTTAACCAATTCCATTATTCAATAGATCAATTTTCCATCAATCTGTCCAGCAATTTTCATCAGTTGCTCTGTCAGTTTTCACTCCTTAACCAACTAAATTCAACTATAGAATGTGGAAATTCCCGTGTTTGTTTCTTGGCTTAAATTGGAAAAAGCACCATTTCCTTGTGCTAACACTTCCAGTAAAGTTTCACTGTAAAACACTTAGCAATCACTTTTTAACATCTAATTCATTCCATTTAGAGGATTGTAAAACAGCATAAACACCAGAAACACATGTACAAACACAAAACATACACACCACACATACACACCACACTCACACACAAGAAGAAGGATTTCGAGTGCTGGTTGGGAAGATAGTGCAGCGGATGGGACACTTGCCTTACTTGCATCAATGAGGATTGATGTCTGGCACCCATAAAGTTTCCCTAGCCTAACACGAGTCATCACTGAGTGCAGAATTGATAATAAACCCTGATTGCCACCAGAAAAAAAGCAACAGAATAATTTCCTCTGGGATCCAAGATACTGTTGTATAGCACTGTAGAACTGTCATCCTGTTGCTCATCAATTTGCTTGAGCGGGCACCAGTAATGTCTCCAATTGTGAGACCTGTTGTTACTGTTTTGGGCATATCAAATACTCCACGGTAGCTTGCCAGGCTCTGCCATGCGGGTGGGGTACTCTCAGTAGCTTGCTGGGCTCTCGAGAGGGATGGAGGAATTGAACCTGGGTCAGCCATGTGCAAGGCAAACACACTACCTGCTTTGCTATCACTCCAGCCCATACACTCTACAGAGCAGAGCCGGGCAAGCTACCCATGGCATATTCATTATGCCTAAAACAGTAACAACAAGTCTTACAATGGAGACGTTACTGGTGCCTGCTTGAGCAAATGGATGAACAATGAAACAACCTTGCTACAGTGTTACAATCCTTTTAATTACAATAAACACTCTTGTATACCAAAGTAATTTCTGATACAATCGAGTGTCCTTATTCTGAATTTTGTTGAGTCTGTATCTGTTTCCTCAACCTTTGTGATAGTCCAGGGCCATTGGCATCAGTTGATTTCCTAGCTTGCTGCTCTCTTCCATGAAGCGAAATAACTGCCATATACAAGATGGAAGAATACCCAGCCACTGGCCTTTAGGAAAAACTCTCTTGGAATCAAACTGGTAGGCAGGACATTAGCCTTCGTGTCCTCAAAAGTCCCTGCCCGGTACTTTCATCTTTCCTCTAGATGACTTCAAGTGACCTTTGCAATAGCCACTGTGTCCTGACACAGCCTCTGTCTATTTCAATCACAAAAATGCTTAGGGGAATTATGCTGACACAACCCTGTCATCAGTCTGCCCAAGTCCCTGAAGATTCTAATACACAGTCACATTTCTTGGAGATTTTCATTATGAGAGAGAGAGAGAGACAGAGACAGAGACAGAGTGAGAGAGTTAAAGAGAGAGAGAGAATGAATTTATCCCTGGATGTGGTGTGTTGCAAACACCAGATGAGCAATTCACCTGCTTTATCAGGAAGGAACTGAGGCTCCTAACCACAAGCATCGCTGAGTGATTCCGAGGCCCCCGTGGCCGCCCCCGTGGCACCCCTCCAGCTGCGTGGCTGATGTGCTTTTGGCATCCACAGCAAAGCGGCTTCAGGCCAAGAAGAGGCAGCTGGGACACCCTTTTTTTAGCTAGAGCGACCACGATGTTGGCAAAGAACTTGGCCAGCAATCCTTCCTGTCACTAGCTCTGTCCCCTCCAGCAAGGAAGGGGAGCCGGGGCGGGCACTAAAGATGGAGCAGAATTTCCTCCCGTCTGCGGGGAGGAGAAACTCTCCGTCTAATTGGCAGTATTATAAATATTCTAATAGAGTTATTAGTGAGAGCAGCCAGAAAAGCAGCCGGGTAGGATGGGAACAGTCGGAACTGCTGTAGCCCGAGGCTTGAATAGAAGAGGAAGGCTGAAGAAACTGCATCTAGTGTTCCTTCTTTCTGTAGAACAGTTAGAGCTGGAAAGAAAGAACTGGGTATTTTGCTAATGACTCCAGGGAGGAGGGCGTTTTATTATTCAAAGAGCTTCTCCACTGTTTGCTTCTGAAGAGACAGGCTGACAGGTGTGCTTCTAGGTGAAATATTTAGGAACTGTGAGGTCCTGTCTCTCCAGGGGCGAACAGAACAGGAGAATTTTGTCCATCTTAGAATTTTATTGAGGCACTGATTGGCAGTAGTCTCTACCTACCACACCCTCAAAATCTGGATTACTGAGCAAGACTTTGAGACATCCCGAGTGGTCTTTGGGACTAACCCAGTCCAGGTCTCTCAAAAAAAGCATCACGGCAAAGATGAGAGAAATAAAAATCTGTGACGTTCCCTTGTACCTGTACAGGCTCACAGTCTTTTTTTCACAGGCTCACCAGATTAACAAGAAAAGGTCAGCTAAGACTCCTAGAGCTTGTGGAAACTTTGCAAAACAGACATATGCTCTATTTATTCAAAACATTCTTTCCAGCATTCCAGGTCACAGGGCAACATCAGTATTTTTTGCATTGATCCTTCTTAAGTCTTTTTGAGGTGCTGAGTGCCCACCTTAAATTCAAACCTTGAAAGTGAGTGCAAAAGGACCACCAGTGAGGTACTTCAGAGTTAAAAGAAATTTATCTCTTTTTGGGGGGGGCTTTTTGGGTCACACTCAGCGATGCTCAGGGGTTATTTCTGGCTTATGCACTCAGGAATTACTCCTGGCGGTGTTCGGGGGACCATATGGGATGCTGGGAATTGAATCTGGGTCGGCCGCGTGCAAGGCAAATGCCCTACCCGCTGTGCTATCGCTCCAGCCCTCGGGAGTTGAAAGAATTTTAAATAGAGTCAGAAGCATGGGGAAAGAGTCAGCTAATGGATAGTACATAATCCATGGCCTACCTCTGACCATACATAATCCTCCGAGCTGCTTTAACACATACACAGTAGGGAAAGATTTCAAGGAGAATGAATTGTGATCCACTTTTTCTTCTGTAATAGTCGTGTTTGAATGACAGTGGAGATCTTAACCTATTAGACACAGCCATTTGGGCTAGAGTTCTAAGGTTGAGAAAACTGAATGTGATCATTTTGAAAGCAAACTTTCAGGGATGATCACAGAAATGGATGCATGTTGTTCCCTGGAAAGCAGTTTTCTTGGGAACAACTTATCGTGAAGCCTTTTTCTTTTTTATTCAAAATGATGGCCTCTGGCATGCATGATGACCTCTTGGGGACCTGAGCTGCTCAAACCTGAGTGACAGCTTATTTTAGAATTGAATTCCAAAGAAGAGCAACTTCTTCAGTGAAGTCCCTGGCTGGTGGAGCTATGGAGGAGAAAGACCAGAAACTTTTGCATGAAGTTGCACGTCAGATGCAGTTCCACACACTGCATTCAGGATTCCGACTTCACCCCACCAGAGGCTGAGTAGATCTGGAGAAAGGACCTCCAGAAACACGAATGTGAAGAGCCCTTTCAAAGGCTACCACATCATAGTTTTGCACAGTAAGTTTTACAAATTGGAAAAACATGCATGAAACCAAGAGTAGAGCAGCTCACTTTTAAAAGCCCCCCGAAGAATAGATCACAGATGCACACAATCAAGAGTAACCAGTTTAGACCAAGGGACAGACTTAAAACTTCATCATGCTGGGGCCAGAGAGATAATACGAACAGGTAGGTGACTTGCCCCACACCATGTATGTAGACCTGCATCCCCTGAGATCCCCCAAGCTGCCAGAAGCAATCCCTAGGATCAGAGCCAGGAGTGATCCCTAAACTCTGCTGGATAGTCCGCCTTTGCAAAAAAAAAAAAAGTATCATTTTCTTTTGAGTAAATTTAATCAGAAGGAGAAGGAGAAAGCACAGATATCTCTCAGATGCAAGATACAAAGAAAGGATTAATAAATGCCCAAAAGCAACCAAAACTGGTTCATAGGAAGCACGGCAGAGCCTGGCAAGCTCCCCGTGGCATATTCGATATGCCAAAAACAGGAACGAGTCTCACAATGGAGACGTTACTGGTGCCCCCTCAGCAAATCGATGAACAATGGGATGACAGTGATACAGTGGCACAGTGGTACAGGAAGCTTATAAGGTCGAGGTGAGTAGCATGAGGGGGAGGCTCAGGGGGACAGTGGTGGAGGGAAGAACACTCAGATGGAGGGTTTGGGGGTTGGACAGTACAATCTATGCATGAAACCTGACATGAACAACTTTGTAAACTATCACTGTATCACTGTCATCCCGTTGCTCATCGGTTTGTTCGAGCAGGCACCAGTAACATCTCTCATTGAGAGATTTATTGTTACTGTTTTTGCATATCCAATACACACGGGTAGCTTGCCAGGCTCTGCCACGAGGGCTCAATACTCTCAGTAGCTTGCCGGGCTCTCCGAGAGGGGCGGAGAGTTTACTCTGTCTGTAAACTATATTGTCTAAAATAAAATTTAAAGTACACATTTTTAAAGAGAGAGATAGATCTAGATAAGCGAAACCATTGCTGCAGTTCGCCAGCTGGTAGCTCGGGGTCACCCACACTGCCATGTCCACTGTCTGCTCTCTCTGGTGGCAAAAGTCAGAAGCTCTGAAGTAGCCCACACCCAGTGAGAACCTGGAGAGCCATCAAAATAGTTTCTCATTTCTCTGGAGGAGAATTATGGGGCCTCGGCACTATTGGACTTTGGTTACGAATCTTGAAACTCTTGAAAATAATAGATGTCACGTACATAGAGAAATAGAAGCACAAAAATTTTAAATCAGTGGGCTAGCAAAAAAGAAAGATGTCAGGTAGAGAGCTCTTTCATTAGGAAGAATCCTGACCTACAGTGCTAGAACACAGTTAGAAGGTCCGAGGGAACGCTGGAGAAGGGACAGGGCGGAGCCAGGGCGGGGTGAGGAGCTCCAGAGGAGAATACCAGCAGGGTGCAGAGTTCTGAGCACAGGACCTTGGCTCTCTGCTTCCTGCTTCTATCATTTTGTGCTTCTTTATCCTCAGGCTTCATGGGGTGGAAAGATGCTCCGTTAATTGAGAGGAATATTCTCTCAAGTTCAAGTGTAGTTGAAAATAGAGCCCCTCTCTCCTACAGGACCTTTCAGAAGTCTGTCCCTTTGACCAGAGCTCCATTGCTGAACAAGGGAGGGAGGCTAGAGCTTTAAGCCTAATCCACTCGCACTCTGGGGTTAGGGATCAGAGAGAAAGGCAAATCCACCCATATATGAACAGAAACCCAAGAGGAAGGGACTCTTTAAAATAAAGTTTGTGGGGCTGGAGCAATAGCACAGTGGGTAGGGCGTTTGCCCTGCACGGGGCTGACCCAAGTTCGATTCCCAGCGTCCCATATGGTCCCCCAAGCACCGCCAGGAGTAATTTCTGAGTGCAGAGCCAGGAGTAATCCCTGTGCATTGCCAAAAAGCCAAAATATAAATTTAAAAAAATAAATAAAATAAAGTTTGACATTTGATTTCAGGTAGTAAACATGTATGAAATAGAAAGGCATTTATTTCCCACTCTAACACAGTGAGCTGTTTTCTTCCATAGTGACCTCAATAGTGAGCTAAAAAACAGAATTACAAGAGGCAAAACTCCACATTCTCTGTCATTCTTCCTACAATAGCAACTAGAACTCCCTAATCCTTTAGTCCATGCATAGAGAACACCAAATATTTAGACTAACAAGCTGGATTCCATAGTTTTCATCTATAATGAAGCCAACAAAATTAGAAGAGGGGACAAACCCAGAATTAAATAGCAATTTTAATTCCCTTTCCTTACAATGCCATCAGAGATTATTCCAGAGGTCTCCATGATGAAAGAGCATTTAATACAATTATTACAAAAATTGGAAAAATTATCCACCTTGTTTTAGGATTTCTAGTTCAAAGATAAACAGTATATTGTTATTCACAAATAAAGGCCCTTTTACAAAGCTTTGACAAATTAATAAGGTTCGAAATGTTTCATTCTAATGCATTCAGAGTCACCTGAATTAAAAGAAAACTTCAATAATGTTATTTGTACTTTTTAAAATTTGCATAATTCTGTTGCTAAGGAATTTCAACATAAGCAAGAATAAATGGGTTTCAGCTAATCCATTATTTTTGAAGTCAATATGAATGTTTGAGGTATTTTGATCTGAATTAAAATATGACTTCAGTGCTTTAAATAAACTGACAATTTTTCAGCTCCATTTATCAGAGGCCACTGCTTTAAGAATATGAAAGAACTGAAAATATTGAACTACAGATTTTTAGATGTTTTACAAAATTGTAGTGAATAAAATCTGTTCATCATATATAATTTGTCACACATAAATGTTGTCCAGCTCATCATAAGTAACATGACATTGATTTCAAAAACACTTGGACTGACAAGATAGTATTGGAGTAATGTGCTTGCCTGCACACTTCTGATCCTGGTGCAATCCTCAACACCTCATATGGGCCGCCAAATACCACCAGGAGTGATACCTGAGCACAGAGCCAGGAGTAATCCCTGAGCCCTATGGGTGTTACCCAAACCTATTACCCTGTGCAAAAGCAAAAAATTAATTAAAGGAAACAAAAAATCACTTATAAATATAGATGCTTATTTAAGTATGCAAATAAAATATTAGTATGAAAGCCAAGCATATGATTCAAAAATTGCATTCAATTAGAGTATATATTAGAAAGAAATAATGGTTTGATGAAAGCAGATATATATAGCATATTTCACCAATAAAATAGGTTACAGAAGATTAGCTTTCTCAGTAGATGAATAAAAAGAAATTTTAGATGAATACAAATTTATGATTCTAAAATGTCTCAGCAATCAGAAAACTTCCCTAACAATGTAAATTACATACAAAAGTTTACGATGAGTGCTCATTAAAAACATTAATTAACAAGGGTATAGAAAGAAATGAAGTGTTCAATGACAGTTGATGAATAAAGACCCTGTGGTATATATACACAATGAAATACTATGCACCTATAAGAAAAGAGGAAACAATCTAGTTTGATAGAATGAACTGAAGGGCATTATGTTATGTGAAAGAAATTAGAGGGAAAAGCATCAACACCAAATGGACTTCGTTATTTGTGGTATGTAGAGATATAAAATATGGGAATGGACAGTATAAAATGATAGTACATTCTTGGCTTTGGGTTACAAAGCCAAATTACCAAAGAGAAGGTAAGGCTGAATAATAAAGTTGGTTAGAAATGGTATCAGGTCGTTGGTAAGGGTTTTAGCACTTAGCAATGAAGTTACTAGCTCTAAATACTTCTTTGCAGTACCAAACTTCCTCTTTCAAGTTCATGTTCTCTTTTAGACAGGTTTCTACTCTTCCTTTCCCACCATATATTTCTAAGTAAATTTTTTTCTTTAAAATGCTTTGCTTCGCTAATTGAAAAAAGTACTAAAAATGGAATAGTACCTAAAAATTGTATTCTAGAAGATTTTATGAAAGATTGACTTTAATTTTTTAATTATTTATCTAATACAATATACTAAATTACACAAATTAAAAGGAAATGGCAGGGGACTGGAGCGATAGCACAGCGCCTTGCACGCGTCTGATCCGGGTTCAATTCCCAGAATCCCATATGGTCCCCTGAGCACTATCAGAGGTAATTCCTGAGCACAGAGCCAAGACTGACCCCTGTGCATTGCCAGGTGTGACCCAAAAAGAAAAAAAAAGGAAATGGCAGAATAAGAAGGTTGAAGGACTGGAGTTTATGCTTTGTGTACTAGAAATAAAAATATATTAGATAAAATTTCCAAACAGTTTGAAAGTTAAAAAGTAGAACTATCATGATAACCCACCTCCATAAATGATAATTCAATTGCATGCTAGCAAACACATAATTTGATGATGTGGAGATAATGATCTGAGTTATATTTAAAGACAAACTTAAGTGTACAGAATTTATCCTGGGATTGTGAGCACAGAATAGGGGAGAACAAAAGGAAAGAATATGCAAGCCCCTTTGAATACATATGTCTAACTCTGCATATTTATTACTTGTGGTATTATAATTTTTAAATTTTACATGTACTGAGGTCATATCCCTAAGATTCCTGTCTTACATGTATGCATTTTATAATTTCTTTCATTGCTTAACTGGGACGGAAAACCGTCTTCTTGTATATAAACATCAATTTCCACAATTAGAGAATGTGAGATTTCTTTCATTGCCAAGAACACAGACATTAATATTATATCAGAAGCATAGCATTTGAGTGGTAATCAGAGAGCATATCAATGATATATTTTGAAGGCATGGCTAACAGAATTTTCTCGTCCTTGGGATGCAAATGGTAATGAAAGAAGAGAGCAAAAAAAAAATGATTTTCTGAAGAAGACTATGGAAATATATTTGTAGAGTAGAAATTGTAGCTAACTCAAGGTGACCAAAAGTTGGCTAAAGGGACAGTATAATTGATAAGGCTCATCTTTTATACAGCTGACCTGACTTTGATCTCTGGCATACATATGGTCCCCTGAGCCCTGCCAAAAGTGATCCCTGAGCACAAAGCTAGGAGTAAATCCCAGGCACAGCTGGGTGTGGCCCCAAAACAAAACAAAAGAGGCAAAAAATATATGGCAATGTCCACAAATGTTCAAATGTTGGGTTGGAGCCATAGTGCAGTGGGCAGAGTATTTGCCTGCATGCGGCCAACTCAGGTTCGGTCCCTGGCATCCCATATGGTCTACTGAGCATTGCCAAGATTGATTCCTGAGTGCAAGGCCAGGAGAAACTCCTGTCACATACGTCCAAAAAAACAAAAATAAAACAGAAAACAGAAATGTTCAAATGTCTAAGCATGTAGTTTTGGAGTAATAGCCATATTTTTCAAAGATTAAATGAGACAACGTATAAAGAGAGTCTTGTGAAGTGCCTCTCTGTTATAAATCATTCAAAAAATCATTCAACAAATGTGAAATATTTTTAAAAGCTTTTTTAACTTTTTTTTCTGGCTCTCTTACTTCTCACTCAGAATCCCTCCTGAAGAGCTCAGAGGACCACATGCGTGTGAGTTGCCTTCGTGGTGTCAAGCACCTTACCCACTAGACTATTGCTCTGGCCCTGTTTCTAATTTTTAAAGCAAACTAATAGCTAAAGGACAGAGAAAATTAATTATGTTCTGAATAAGAACCTTGTATAAATTTATATGATAATTTAATCATACAGAGAGGTAGAGAGGGGAAAAGTACACACATTAATGCCATCCTCTATTATAATGGATTGTCAGTAGGTATTATTTTAAGATGCTAATTCAAAATGTAAGTTTATATGTAATAAATAATTGATGTTAACCTTCAGAACAAATCTGAAACAATACTTTGAAAATAGGAAATAAAAGAGAATTAAATTGGTGAACCATTCGAAGGCACAATAACATATCATCTTTACAGCAGAAAATTAGTTATGGTAGAAGTTTCTATTGCCCCCCCAAATTATATAGTATAAATTTGTGTGTCATAACATGAGAGTTCCTGTGAATGATCCCTGACACCAGAGGAAAAGTAAAGCAAAAATGTGTGTGAATGATGAAAAACAATATGAATTATGTATCCACTTTAAAAAAGTTATATATATTTGGGGCCGGAGCGATAGCACAGCGGGTAGGGCGTTTGCCTTGCACGCGGCCGATCTGGGTTCAATCCCCGGCATCCCATATGGTCCCCCAAGCACCGCCAGGAGTAATTCCTGAGTGCAAAGCCAGGAGTAACCTCTGAGCATCGCTGGGTGTAACCCAAAAAGCAAAAAAAAAAAAGTTATATATATTTTATGTGCCAGGAATAAATTCTGAAAAATACATATACAAAAATTAATGGGATGTGCGATAAAATAATTAAGAAAGATTATTTTACTTTTATAACTTTCTGACTTTAAGATAATGCTTTGTAAAATAAAATAAATTTCCAATTTTTACTCAACACACATAGATCATCTCAGCTCTTTTCCAATGAATAAAACAGATGCCCACATTTTACTTAAAATTAGGAAACCTTTTTAGTAATAAATGTATTTTTAATAAATCCCCTCTGTGGTAACTGCAGGTTTATTCTTCTGTCTTGTAAATCTTTCTGATTCCAACTTATTCAAAGTTATTTAAATCAGCATCATATGAATCCCCTTAGCTAAAAAATAAAGAATATAATTTTGATATCCTTCAGAAATTTATTTTTGAATAATCTAAATAGATTGAATATCTCAAATCTGTTAGAACTAGAGAATTAGAGTTCTGCTTTCCTCACGTTCTCCTTTGCTTTTTTACCCCCTACCCCCCTCCCCCCGCCAAAATCCTCTTATATATGATTTTGTCACTCTAAGCCATGGGCAGTACATTAAAAGTCATATTATTTCTTTGCCTTTTTGGTCACACCCGGCGATTCACAGGGGTCACTCCTGGCTCATGCATTCAGGAATTACCCCTGGTGGTGCTCAGGGGACCAAATGGGATGCTGGGATCAAACCTGGGTCAGCCACATGCAGACAAACACCCTACCCTCTGTGCTATCACTCCAGCCCCTAAAAGTCATATTTTTAAGAAGAGAAAAGATCCTACAGGATGTTATTTCATACCAAATCCAAGTCTCTACTAGAATGTTGAAACAGATGGGCTATTTTGATTACTTGCCTCATGTGCAATTATAATATTTCACTATTATATACAAAGTAGAATAATGCATTGCACTGAAGTATTTAGATATCTGAGTTAAAAGCCATACTTATTTTTAAAATTTCCTGAATTTGACATTCACTCTCTATCCCTAATGAAAAGCTGCCCTGTCTTGCGTCATACATAATATTCCCTACAGAAGAATTAACCACTTCTCATACTGCTCATTTACTTTCCCTGAAGCTTCTACTTCTGCTGTTATTAATCTTTATTTCTCCTATAGCTATTATTTTTGATTATTTGTTTTATGCTTCCAGACAAAATATGTTAGAAGCAAACAAAATGCAACAGGCAAGTAGATGAATCTTTTGTCTCTATTGTGAAATATCCTGAGGGAAGAATCACTCAGTCCTTTGGTGACTCTGTCAGAAATATTTTTTCAGGGGACTAAATTTTAGAGAATTCTGTCAGTAACTCAGGGACAAAATATATTTTATGGGGAAAAGTAGATTAAAGTAGAGGAAAGCTAAATATTGTATAGAACTGAAAAAAGTTTAAGAAACTAGTGCCATACTATAGAAATCTTCTTAAAATCCTTTTGAAGTTGCATTTCCTCTTTCTGCTATGCTGCTTTTATCTTTGTAGCCAATGTATTGTACCACTGTAGCACTGTCCTCTCATTGTTTATCAATTTGCTCGAGTGGGCACCGGTAATGTCTCCATTGTGAGACTTGTTGTTACTCTTTTGGGCGTATTGAATACGTCATGGATAGCTTGCCAGGCGCTGCCGCGCTGGCAGGATACTCTCCATAGGTTGCCAGGCTCTCCGAGAAGGATGGAGGAATTGAACCCAGTTTGGGCGTGTGCAAGGTAAATGTCCTGCCCGTTATGCTATTGCTCCACCCAATGTATTACAACCTACTATGTGTAAGAAGCTCTTCTTTCAAAGTCCTATGGAAAGTTTGTGTAATCTAGTACTTGAGATGTTATAATTCATTAACTTGCAAGAAACGATGACAGAAGTGGTGGCTCAATTTCCCTGGGGATTGCACTGGGTTTTGACAAAAGGACAGAAATTGTGACCCAAAAGTTTATTTTGATCTCTTCCTTTTACAATAAAACATTGATCATTGGTTGCATTTGCCTTATCAAGATTTTTAGATGGTTTAACAGGAAGACACACAGCAATTTTGGTATTCAAAACGCTCCTAGCTGACAATTCAATATTGAGTGATCTACACACACATACAGAGAGAGAGAGAGAGAGAGAGAGAGAGAGAGAGAGTCTGTGTGTAACCTCCAACAGTCCCATGAGATTCAGGGAAAAAGATCCCATCACTGCAGGTGTGTTAGTGTATAGCAGAAGTTTCCTGGCTTGAACAAGCACACACACAACTACCAACTACTGTATACTCTAAGAAGGCTGAGTGCTAGGGAAAAGAACGAATAACCAGAGAGAGGGGTTGTGAATTGCTTTCATAATTCCATCCATTTCAAAACAAACCACAAAACAATCCCCACAGCTTTCCCAGCTCCAGAGCTCTGAAGGGAGTCATCAAAAGGGACGGCCACAAGGAAGAAGACCAGCACACAGAATCACAGAGCAATTACGGGCATTCCTAACTTGAAATAGAAAAATGGAGCCCAGCTGCGTTGCACTGACCACTGGGGAAAGATCTGGGATTCTGTTGTCTACGGTAATTCTTGGCTAATCTCATCAGCATCTAATACATGTGTCTGTGCTCAGCAATTAAAAACCCTCCACATTCTAAGCAATTGAACAGCAGTTGAGGGCGAGAGACCTTGTTGGGACAGCTGAACTAGCTCAGCTGCTTTCTCCTAAAGACAATTGCTTTTCATAATTAGACTTTCACCGGTGTAATTCAAGGAGCAACACCACCACCCCCCACCCCATCCCACTGTTCACACCTGTACAGTTATTTTATACTTTTAAAAAAGGTATTAAATTGCCATGAGCTCCATTACAAAGTTGTTCGTGATTGATTCTCAGTGACACAATGTCCGAGCACCCATCCCTTCACCAGTGTTCACTTCTCTCTCAGCGTCTCCAATTTCCCTCCTGACCCCCAGCGTACTTCTAAGACAGACACTTTTCTTTGTTCTTTCTTCCTTTTAGGCACTGTGGTCTGAGATGCCATTGCTGAGAGGTGTCATGCATACCCCTTTACCTCATTTCAGCACCCAAATGTTGTCCAGACTGACAAATGACCGATACCATTCTTATAATGATCTCCTCTCTGACCTAACCCCTTTTCCCTCATTTGGAAAGCTTTCTAAATACTCAGAAGCAACTGCTGTTGGCGTGGATGTGGGGAGAAAGGAAGCCTCCGACTCTGCTGGTGGGAATGTCGACTGGTTCGGCCCTTTTGGAAAACAATATGGTCGCTTCTCAAAAGCATTAGAAATCGAGCTCCCATTTGACCCAGCAATACCACTTTTGGGAATATATCCCGGAGAGTCAAAAAAGTATAGTCAAAATGACATCTGCACCTGTATGTTCATTGCAGCACTGTTTGCAATAGCCAGAATCTGGAAAAAACCTGAATGCCCGAGAACAGATGACTGGTTAAAGAAACTTTGGTACATCTACACAATGGAATGCTATGCAGCTGTCAGAAAGCATAAAGTCATGAACTTTGCATATAAGTGGATCAACATGGAAAGTACCATGCTAAGTGAAATGAGTCAGAAAGAAAGAAAGACAAGGAAAAATCGCACTCATTTGCAGAATATAAAATAGAATAGTAGCAATAGTACCAGGAGGCCTGCTCCATGGCTTGGAAGCTGACCTCACATGCTGGGGGAGAGGGCAGCTCAGACAGAGAAGGGAACACCAACCAAAGTGGAGTGGAGGATCCACTCAGGATAGGAGAGGCGGGTTGAAAGCAGACTATAGATTGAACCTGATAGCTACCCAGTATCTCCATTCAGACCATAACACTCAAAAGGAGAGAGAGAACACTAAGGAATTCCCTGTCACGGGGGAGTGGGGGCCGGGGGGGCGGATAGCATGGGGGGAAGGAGGGACCCTGGGGCCATCGATGGAGGAGAATGGGCAGTGGTGGAGGGATGGGTACTCGAGTATTGTATAACTCTAACACAGACACAAAACTCTGTAACTGCACCCTCACGGTGACTCATTAATAAAAATAAAATCAAAATTAAAAAAATTAAAATAAGCCCTTCTTTTTTTAATTGTACTTGGATTCTCTTTCCATGTTTCTTTATAGTTCCCCAAATGAGTGCAGTCGTTCTCTATCTGTCTCTCTAATGGAGTTTGGGGGGACACAGAAGCAGTATCAGCAGTATTGAACCAGGAAGCCATCATGAGAAGACGGTTATATTGGAAAAATCTTTTCCTTTGCATCTCTGTCCTTCTTCTCTTCCTATCTTGTAATTCCTATCCTAATTTTTCCCTTACATACTCATAACACCAAATGCATCTTCCCGATTAACTTATAAATGTATTCTCTCAAGAGCTACACCCTGAACCTCCCATTTTGACAGACTAGAAATGCAGTTTCAGGCAAAACCCGGGACTCACAGCTGGGAAATCGCATTAAGAGATGCTGAGGTCAGGCTTTTAATTACAGTGTCGTACACAGCACATCCGAGGATGAGCACAGTGCACAAAACTCTGAAGGCCACCAAAGGTTGTCTGGGAAAAGTGCATTCAATCAGGGGTCTAGAAACAAATCAGAAGATAGTGAATTATGTAGGTGAGGCTAAAGTCAGTCAGCTGAACCAGCACGTGCATTTTGTATAACTAAATGAGGCATTGGAGACAGTCAACAATTCATAAAGAGAGTAAGAAGGGTCTTATTCCAGGACTTCTCCAAGTCTGATTGTAAGACCTTTTGCAGGCCATGTCTACGAATTCGATATCTCTGTGCATCAAAGTCCCTCCCAGCTTTGTCCAAGTTTCGCCCTTTTCCACTGAGCTTTCTCAAGGATTTCTTTCTTGAAGGGACCTTTTCCACTTTTGTTTTTCTTTCTTTCTTTTTTTTAATCTATTTGCACCTCTCCTTGGAGCCATTTCACTTATTAGCCACAACATATATTTCCTATCAAAAAGAAAAGTGAGATAAAAGTGTCTCTTGATCTCATGCTGAAGAGCTGGATGTTTCATCTTGAAACTACTGAGGTTCTGACCATCCTGAAAATAACCATCCCGGCTGCTGTGTGCAACATTAATTAAAGCGGCCAAGACGAGAAGGCCAGAGATACCTCACAAGGCACATTGGCAGCTCTGGCTGCCTTGATAATGACAGAAACAGGAGCAGAACTACTGAGGGAGTGAAGGTGAATTGCATGAAGGATTCAGCGTGTTCTCCCTGTGCATAGTGTGTGTATGATGAATTTGAAAGCCCAGTTGCTAGTTCTGAGTTTCTGTGGAATAAATTGGTATGAACATAGAAATATGGCCTCAGTGTGTTCAAACTCAAAATATTGACCGCTCGTGGAGAGTATCATGCTAAGTGAAATGAGTCAGAAAGAGAGAGACAGACATAGAATGACAGAAATCATTTGTGGAATAGAAAATACCATACCATAATGTGAGACTAGCATCCAAGGACAGTAGAGACAGGGCCAGGGAGATTGCTCCCTGGTTGGAAGCGTGCTCTATGAGCTGGGGGAGAAGGAAGCTGGAATAGAGAAGGGATCACTAAGTCAATGATGGTCACTAAGTCAATGATGGTTGGAGGGATCCCTCGGCATTGAAGATGTGTACTGAAAGTGGATAAAGGACCAAACATGATGGCCTCTCAGTATCTGTATTGCATAACGCCCCTAAGTACACAGAGAGAAAGAGGGAAACTGTTTGCCATACAGGCAGGGGGAGGAGTGTGTGGTGGGGTGAGGGAAGGGATACAAGGGACATTCACTGTCACTGTCATCCCATTGTTCATCAATTTGCTTGAACAGGCACATCTCCATTTACCCCAGCCTGAGATTTTAGCACCCTCTGCACCCTCTCCTTACTCATCTTCCCCAACAATTGGAGACTCTTACAGGGGACATTGGTGGTGAAAAATGTACACTGATGGAGGGATAGTTGTTCGATCATTGTAAGAGTTGGGAGAATGCTATATCAGTATATCTATTAAGAAAGAGTTGGGATTCAACAGAGAAGAATCCAGGTGTTCCTGTAAGCAATGCAGGCTGGAGAATGCTCCGGACCCCAGATCAGGCCAGCAACCCCGGGGAGCCAGATGGAGGAGGTACAGCCAGCATGCCTTCTCCAGATGGAGCCCCGGCGACACTGAGCTTCCACTAACACAGCTCTAGGATGCGAGACTGGAAAAAATGAAAACATACAATCTATTGATGCCATCCAACATGTCTGACTGTTGGAGGAAAACCTCCAAATAATGATAGTGAGACTCCTGTTGAAAAGTGAATGTAATCCAAGTAAGGAAAGAGTAAAGTGAAAATTGTCTGCCACACAGGCAGAGGGGGAGCGGGAGGGGGGCATGTGGGGGGTTTGGTGATGGATCAAATATGAAAACTTTGTAAATGTATCTCATAGTGATTCAATAAAAAAGAATAAAAAAGAGTTGGGAGAATGCTATATCAGTATATCTATTAATGGTGCTGCTAGGTACATACCTGTATACACAGGTATAAGCCCATTGCTCTGAATTCTTATTCTGGCTTATTGCTCACTTTATCCTTTGATTGCCCTGCATAAAACTTTCTCAAGTTTAAAATGAATGGGTTTTGCATGCAGAATTATGGGTTCTACTCCTTTCCACCTCTGAAATTCAAGTGTTGGAATCTCACATTAATTTTTAAACCCAAAGGGAATTTTCTATATTTGCTCCTATATTTAATTTAAATGGTTCTTCAGCACCTTAACATGAGTTACCTTCCAAGCGAATCATTTAAAATTCCAAAGAGATGAAATACTTACGCAGAGGAAACTTTTCTATCACAGGTCTCTGGATTCACCCCGAAACCGACCCAAGAAAAGGTTGCGAGCACATGTCAGTTATATGAAAGTAAAACAGAAGTGTGGGGAGAAATAGAATCAGGAAGGATTTTAGACAAGAGAAGGTAGATTTCCAGTATATTTTTTTACAGAAAGCTAATCCCTCTGTGGAAACTTGAATCAGAGCTCTCCTATCTAGAATGTGAGGGAGCTGGGGTATATGTATTCTGCCACCTGTCAATCACAGGGTGAAAACTCTAGTAGAGCATATCCACCCAGGTCTGGGTGAAACAATGAGTCCTTCTATAGCCATAAAATATTTTCAATCAGAAATTAGTAGGTATTGGAATGAGGCCACTGGTTTCTATACATTGATGACACAAGGGTTGACTAAAATGTCCCTGAGCTTTCAAGTATTTATAATTTACATCTATAGCTTAGAATTTAACATTTATCATTCTCGTGTTCTATTATTTGAAAGGTAGGTATCTGAGTAGAAATTAAGACAGGAAAGAATCATCATATTCAGTAGATACTAAATAAGATTTCTTTAAAACTTGTTCAGCTTATCATATTTTTATCAATACTATGCATTTTTCTCCTGTTAATGTGTTGATAGAATCATATTTTTGAATATAACACATTTGTTTTAAATTAATCTAGCATAATAGTTTTATAATAAAACCTTGTATATTAATTAGGAATGTCACTATCACTTTCATTCCCCAAGCTTGTGTAATTTAGTCATTAAGAGTTACAAATACTTGAGTCATTTTAATGTTATTAGTGAAAATGTTTTCTTGTGTTTGGGGGATAGGGTAAATATTTTCTAATTAATTTCTCAAATCTTAGATCTTCTAAGGACAGAATATATTTGGTCAGATTTGCATTACGATGTGCTCCATTTATATTTATTATCTTTTGAAATATAATTAAATATGCAAAGAATTTTAGTAAAATTCTTTATTTGGGAGGATTGGGGCTCCCAAGAAGTTTTCCCTTTTAGGGTCAGGGATTGAACTTGGAATTTCTGTGTGCCAGACATTGACTTTAGTCCTTCGCTTCATCTCCTAGCTCCTCTGTTGAAACAGTTTTTATTTCTATCTACATTCTGTGCACTTAGCCTAGTATCTTGTAAGTGATAGGTCAAAAGGCTTATTAAAATATTGTTGCTATATTTCTCAACCTCTTTCTGAGTCCAGACTTTTGAAGACTCCTGTCTCTAAAGTTTCTGGTACCAAATAATAAGTAGCAGAATTCTTTAGACTGAAAGATAAAATCATTTGTTCAAGATAATGGAAGAGGAGACATTTCCTATGTACCTCTCAACTAAGATTGGAAGTAGAAAAACAGCACTTCTGTCCAGTGTATGGAAGGGTTGTTACTGATAAACATGAATAGTTATAGGGATGCCAGTGGTCTTATAGCATCGTTTTATTAAAGTCCTCCTTGTTTTTATAGTCATGGAGTGTTACATAGTGCTTCTGCTTTCCTTCCCTAATGAGAGAGAGAGAGAGAGAGAAAGAAAGAAAGAAGGAAAGAAAGAAAGAAAGAAAGAAAGAAAGAAAGAAAGAAAGAAAGAAAGAAAGAAAGAAAGAAAGAAAGAAAGAAAGAAAGAAAGGAAGGAAGGAAGGAAGGAAGGAAGGAAGGAAGGAAGGAAGGAAGGAAGGAAGGAAGGAAGGAAGGAAGGAAGGAAGGAAGGAAGAAAGAAAGAAAGAAAGAAAAGAAAGAAAGAAAGAAAGAAAGAAAGAAAGAAAGAAAGAAAGAAAGAAAGAAAGAAAGAAAGAAAGAAAGAAAGAAAGAAAGAAAGAAAGAAAGAAAGAAAGAAAGAAAGAAAGAAAGAAAAGAACTAATTCAACCAAAATTTAGAATGTGTGCAGGAGATAGAGCACAAGAGATAAGGCACTTGTCTTTCCAGCAGCTGCAGTGACCAGACCCTGGCTCAGGTGCCCAGCACCACATATGGTTCCCTGGGCACTGCCTGAGATATCTCCTAAGTACAAATGAATAAATAACCTCTAAAAACTGCAAGTGTGCCCCAACCCCCCACCTCCAAATAAACAAGCAAACAAACAAACAGACTGAAAAATCAATTCAGTGGAGAAAGGTTAACCATAGATGCCATTAAGATCTTTCGTGAGGTGGTTATGAATGATCACATGGTCCTAGTAAGAGGCAGATGCTGAAGAGACATGCAGCATAAGGCTTGCGGCATATGGACCAGCAAAACTCTCAGGGATCTGTGGGAAGAGAGAAGGCTCCATCCTAGAGCTTGGAAGTGGGAAACTGATACACACTGATATTAGACTCCCAGCCTCCAGCACTCTGAGACAATACATCTCTGTTGTGGAGAGCCACCAAATCCTAGGCATTGTTGTCACAGCCACTGGAATCTAATACAGCATTATTTTTCCTACCTAAGTTGTTCCCTGCTCAGACATGACCTTTGTACAGGGCTTTGCATTTTCATATCACTTGAAGAGCTGTGAAAAGTTGCTTGTGTGATGCTAGATTTGACCTTTTCCAGTTGAGCAAATACTGGTAATACAACCAATGCTTTTAAATTTGTTTTCAATGGATTCTCGACACTTGGAGTATCTCATTTCCTTGCTTCCTTTCAGCAAGATATGGAAAGTTGACTAGGAATACCCAAGGAAACATAAGAAGAAGAAAATCATAGTGAATGTTTAGGCTTATTCTGTCACAGATCCAAGGAATAAAGATCAACCCAATTGTGCAATACTATAAGGAAATCCCTGGAAAGGAACTTAAACTTAAACACACACATATGTTTTCCCCTGTTCTGGAAGCTAAAAAAGTCCAAGACTGAGTGCCAGTGTGACCAGGCTTTGCAGAGACAACTCTTATTGGCTCTCAGAGGTCTCTTCTCCGTGAATCCTCCAGGATGTACCGAGGATGCATTGGTCTCTCTTCTTCAAATTGAAATATCCACATTAGGATTCCATGTTCCTGCTCTTATCTCCTCCTGAAGACTCTGCCTCCAGATGTTATTCATTTGGGAGTTACGGTTTCAACATAAGAGTTTTGGCAGACACAGACCTTCAGACTATTGCATTATGGAAGTAGGTGTTGGAAGCAGGTGCCTTAGAGCAAAGCAGCCAAGATCTGGGTGAGCTATTTAGAAAAGGTCCTAGAACATCAGCAGGCTTGATATGAGCAAGTAATATACTGGTGCTATGCTCTACCACATAGATTGTTATAATGTTTATTGATGCTCATTATGATGCCCTGATAAGCCTGATTTCAAAAGTACATAAAGCTATACTGAATGGAATATGACTTTTAATAGAATTCAGCTTAAAATCTAGAGATGGTACTATAAGATAATTGTTTTGGTTTAAACTTTTCATTTAAATTAAAATTCTAGGTATAGAGCAACTTAGTGAACTTATGTCATGGAACAGATCCACTATACAACAAACTTTTCATTGCACCCATAACATATCAAAATTCTAATATACAGAAATATAAAAAGGAAAATCTTGAACAAAGTCAATGACTACAGACACTGTAAGTAAAATACTGATTTTTTAAAAACAATTTTATTTAATTTTTTGTGAACATTCTATGTTTTGGAGAAAACAGTAATATTTTCACATTCTAATCCTCAGGACCTATGTATTTGTTACTTTATGTGGTAAAAAAAACTTTGCAGATGTGACTAAAGTCCTGTGAGCAGAGGACTCCTGGACTGTGTTGGTGCCCTGATGGAATTCCAAGGAAGCTTTGATGGACACCTGGGAGCTCAGAGAGGGGAAGAGAAGCTGTGTTTCTGATTCTGAGGCTAGAGAACAGGCTTCAAGTAACAGAGGAGACTAGAATATGGAAAAGGCAAGAAATCCTCATTTTTTCCTAGTGCAAGAAATAAAGTGGATCTTCCAATGTATTAATTTTAGCCCAATGATATTAATTTTAGACTTCTGACCTCTAGAATATAAAGTAAATATCTGTACTGTTTTAAGTCTCTAAATCTGTGTCAATTTTTAGAGGAGAAATAGGAAACACATAGTTTTCATCTCTTAAGTTTATAATATTATGTTTCTCTTCGTATTAAGAAATTTTTGCCTCTGCCCTCACCTTCTTAGAAGTTTGGAATTACAGTTTCCTCAGAGTGCTTAAAATATTTTAGATGCTTCATTTAAAGATTCTTTACTTGCCAATCTAGAATGTATTAAGGAAACAAGAGTTCCAGGGTTATCTCATTTTCAAATATCTAGCAATTTATGCAAGACCAAAGTTCTTCTATTCCCAAGAAATGCCTGTTACCTTGACGCATACGAAACTAACTGTTGTAATTTAACATTTTCCTTCAAAAATATATGAATATATATAGATAAAATGTAATATAAGTGTATATATGTAGATACATGGGGATTATATGGAGAAACACTAGGCTATATTCTATAGGTAAAGATCACTGTATCACTGTCATCCCATTGCTCATCAATTTACTCGAGCGGGCACCAATAACGTCTCCATTCATCCCAGCCCTGAGATTTTATCAGCCTCTCCTTAGTCGTTTTTCCCAATGATTGGAGGCTCTTTTCAGGGTCAGGGGAATCAGACCTATTATTGTTACTGTATTTGGCATATTGAATATGCCACGGGGAGCTTGCCAGGCTTTTCTGTGCAGGCAGGATACTCTCGGTAGCTTGCTGGGCTATCTGAGAGGCATATATGCATATATACATGTACATATATATATATATTTCCCTTTATGATGATGAGTATCTTCACTCATGTGTGAGGCTCAGCCTGAGCATGTGGAAAGCGGCCTGGAGCATGGCAGCGGTGTGATCATGGAGGTCAACTGCCAGGGCTGGGTCTCTTGGGGCGGGGAGGGCTCAAATTAAAGATAATCTGCTATAGTAAGGAATAGTCCAAAGGCCACTGATAACAGCCTTTGAGTTTAAACAATATGCCCCATCTGCCAAAATTACACACATTTAAGAGGAAAGGATCTACCTCTGAGTGTTGATGTTTGATTCCTTTCAAGGAGTACTATTTTGAAAATGTTTCCTGAAAAATGATAGGAATAATACTTAACTTCTATAAGTGTTATGCATCTGAACATTTTTGAAAATTGCTTGGATTATGTTATTTTTCTTAAATTGAATGACAGTGATAGACACATTTACAAAGTTGTTCATGATTGGATTTTAGTCATATAATGTTCCAACACACATCCCTTCACCAGAGTAATTTTCCCACCACAAATGGTCCCAGTTTCCCTCCCACCCTCCACCCCACCACCTACTATTAAGGCAAACACTTATTTTCTTCTTCTTCTTCTTCCTCCTCCTCCTCCTCCTCCTCCTCCTCCTCCTCCTCCTCCTCCTCCTCCTCCTCCTCCTCCTCCTCCTCCTCCTCCTCCTCCTTCTTCTTCTTCTTCTTCTTCTTCTTCTTCTTCTTCTTCTTCTTCTTCTTCTTCTTCTTCTTCTTCTTCTTCTTCTTCTTCTTCTTCTTCTTCTTCTTCTTCTTCTCCTCTTTTCCCTTCCCCTCCTCCTCATTCTTATCCTCCTCCTCCACCTCCCCTGCCTCCTTTTTCCCTTATAGTTGGCAATACAGATAGTTAAAGTTTATCAGGTATATACTTTACCTACTTTCAGCACTCAGTTCCTGTCCAAAACGGTCATTTCCAACTATTATTGTCATTCTGGTCACATATCTATCCTAACTGCCCTTCACCCCACACATAATCTTGTGGTAAGCTTCCAACCATTGACTAGTTCTCCTAGCCCCTGTTTACCCTCATCTTGTATATTAGTAATCCCACAAATGAATGCAATATTTCTATACCTGTTACTCTCCTTCTGACTCACTTTACTCAGCATAATACTCTCTATGTCTATCCATTTGATAAGCAACTGTGCAGAATTCAAACCTAAGGGACTACATGATTTTTGAAACAATATGTTTCTTTCATGTGGAGGAGTTAAATCCATGTCTGCTGCTAGTTTGATGCCATAGGCGCGATGGTGTAGGCCAATCAGACCTAGATTCCTAACTCCTCTGCCCTCTTCCTTTTCTGCATTGTTGCTTTCATCACTGGACATGGTATGGATATGAACCAGAAGGGGCTGACTATTTTGTTCCCCCAACTCCTGCCCATAACTGAGAAGAGACAAGAGCAAACATGATGCAATGATGTTCATGACCTAGAGGATGCACAATAGTCAATAGGTCATGACCTTATGGATAACTAAATGTTCTAATTGATTCCACACATTTAGTGGATCTCTCATAGCTGTGGGATGAAAATTTTAAAAACTGCCTTCACAAATTTTAAAGAAACAAATCATGAGAATTACACCAAAGCTTGCCTTGACAAAAAACTCATTATTTTCAAAAATCTGATATTCCTCCTTTTTTCAGATATCATTAAAGATTTATGGCAATTCCTCAATCATATTTTACACCTCAGAAGTACCACTGTGATCAGCAGACAGTTATATTGACCAAAAACCTGGTCTCTGCTAAAACAATGAGAAAACCATGCATCATCCTGACATGTCTATTAACAAGGCACCGCCAACAAGAACCACCAAAGTACAGCCAGCAGCGAAGGCCCTGTTGTATTTCTGGCAGACTCTGATGCTTCGAAATTCCCGAACAAATGTCACTTCAACTTTGCCCTCCAAATCAGACGTTTTGATTTATAAAAGAACATGGAGAAATCAGGATACCAATTTCTGAGGTATCCCTTAAGTCTTGCTTGGAAAGGGGGCTGGTGTGAAGTCTTAGTGCTAGGAAGTCTAGTAGTTAGGACCTGGTGGTTCAGAGTTCTTTTGCCTGCAGTGACACAGCTGGCTGGATCACACAGTCAGCAGGGTTCAAGGTGTTCATGCGCTAAGGATCAACGTTGAGGCATGGCACATGCCAGACATATACTCCAGCTCACAGAGCTCTCTCCTGGGTCCTCTACCATTTTCATTTAAAATTGACTTTATACTCTGAATATTTCATCAAGTAGATTTTGAAAACTAATCAGGCTAATCAGAGGATAGTTTTAGAACTATTTATTGCTGCCTTTTTGATGGCTAACATTACTTTGAAAGATAAATGTGCACGTACATTATTCATTTCTTCATTTATTGCACTTTTGTGATTTGGAAATGTTGGTATTACGTGCAACTATATATATTATTACTAAGATATATTTAAATTAAGATTTATGCTCAACTTTTACTCTCGTAGCTGTCATTGATTTTAGGAAGCCGTTCAAAATTGAGTTTTAACAAATTACAAACAGAAATCTAAAGAGTTAACAAACCATGTCTATTTGACTTTTTGAATAGAAAAATGGAGGTCTTGTAAATCCAGCAGCTTTAAATTGTGGTAGATATTTCACAAAAGTCATTTAAATGGTGGTGAGTGATTACTTGTAAACAATTTCCTATTTTCCATCAAATTTAGAACTGTAAACTCCACCAAACTTATAAATTGATCACATACTAATGAACTTACTCAAATATTCCCTAATGATTAGAATGATATGTAGAATTTAGTTATGTCTTCAATAAAATTGGCTTTCTTAAAAATACAAGGTAACTGAATTTAAAGTAAAAATCTGCTGTTGCATTTAAAAGTAGGATGAAATTTGATTATAAGAATTAATTATGGCATATAATAAATTAAAACATAAAATTTGATTTTCTGAGTCATGACAGAATTGCTTTGCCCTAAGTATAGCCTAAATATAAACTTAAACTTGATTATTATTAAGTCAGGATGTTTTAAAACCTAAATTAAAAACAGCACAAATGGAAGTACAAATTAATACAATCTGCTTAATTAATTTGGGGGGAGTTTCCAATATAAGTAATACATTTTAAAAGAACTATCAGTTTTGTCATAATACAAATGGTCTCTTATGTTTTCTGCTCACCATTTAACTAGTTGACTCCAGCATTCATTAATGCCTCTCCTCACAGACATGCAAGTAGGAGTGATGCCTGTGACTCTCTCCCCTGAGAGATGCTTAGTGATGAGGCAAGACAGGTATGCCACCTGCCCCTGGGGGCTTAGCCAGTACACTAAGAAGTAGGAAGCCATTCTCCAGAGCTACCTCCCCTCCACCTCTTCCCAGTGAACCCAGGGCACTGATTCAGAGGAAGTAGCATCAGCCCCAAAGAAAAAGAATGCATCAGTCTCTCCTGTCCCTGGAACAGAGACACTGTCATTCTACCCTTCTGGAGCGCTACAGGGACCGCGCCCAAAATAAGACAGTATAGGACTGGTAAAGACAGCCCTGAACAAGGACCAAGCCTCAGAAAATAGAAATGTGGAAGAAAAGACAAAATAACAGTAATTATAAGCCGTGAAAAAGTATTTTATTATTTTATCAAGTCTGTTTTTTTAATGCATTTCAAGTTTCAAAGAGGCAAACCTGTGTGTACAAAAATTTATTTTTTGGAAATTTTTAGTAAAAATTTTGAGGGAATGAAAAGATACCATACAAAACACCACTTTACTTCAGACTACAGCACTTTATGAAGCCAAAGTGACTGAGCCTAGGAAAAAGCTATTTAGGAGAAAGGAATCAGAGAGCTTTTTAAAAGCTTGTTCATTGCTTATATTATTGATTCTTAACATTTAATTTATCTTCTTAGCAATATATAAAAGTGACATCAGTGAAGCAAAACCATTGATTGAATATGATGTGGTCATTTTTGTTGTGGAAGTGTTCACCAGGAGACTCCACTCCCATATCCAATGTTTAGATTCGGCCTCATGGAACTGCAAGTTACCATGGATGGTCTTGGTTGACATGATAAACTCAGACAGTCTCTCACCCTGTTTCTTTCCATCCTAGGTGTGGGTCCCAATGTGGAGTTTTTCAGGCAAACTTCTCAGTCTTTTCTTGGCATTAAAATCACCGACAATGTCCTTGTAGAAGGTGTGGTCTTCTTTATAGAACTTCTCCAGCTCCATGTACACCTACTCAATTTATACTTCATCGTAGTTGGATGTTGGTGTGTAGATGACAAAGATAGAAACTGCCAGCAATGAGGCACATCCATTCAAACATAAGCGTCTGATTTGGGTTGTTAGGCATTCCAGTGAATTGATGCTCATGGCCAAGTTTGTGTTGATGAGGACACTGACACCACCAACACCTCTACCGTCGCATGTTCCAAGGAACGTTTCTTCTCCAGTGTTGAAAACAGCACCTTGTTGACCGATGTCTTCTTGTATCGCTCAGTCCAGTGGTGCCATACTTGATCTTCTGTGCTTGCACCATCAGGACCTCGATGGATGCTTCCGATGCTAGCATGAGTGTGTTGGAACTACAGACAGTCATTTTAGTCCTTCGTTTTGGCAGCCTAGTTTGACCCTGAAATTTTATCAGCCTCTTCTTACTCATCCTACCCAATGATGCCATATTGGGGGCTCTTTTGGAGTCAGCAGAATGAGACCCATTATTGTTACTGTTATTGGTATATTAAATATGCCACGGGTTGTTTGCCAGGCTCTGCCGTGAGGGCAGGATACCCTCGGCAGCTTGCCGGATTCTCTGAGAGGGATGGAGTCTTTTAGGACAGCCTCTAATTACCCTTACAGGTGTCCCCGGTCTTCTGAATGCAAGCTTTTGGTTGACTGGCATGTTGTAATGATCTGAACGCTGACAAACATGCACCTGCCTACATGTCTGGGCAACACCAATTGGTTCACTCTTCACCAGTTAGCACCATTGTCATCCAACACCCACCCAAGATGTTGCTGTTGTCTCAAAATTCCAAACGGGATTAGACCACCATCTCCTTTGTGTAAAATTCTACTTCATGAAGTGGGGAGAAAGGGCTGCGAAGTTTAAGAAGAGAACTCCCAGAACGACCACCAACTGGGAGCTCTTTGGCACTATTGCAGCAACGGGGGAAGATGCCGACATTGACATATCGATGAGGAATACAATTGACTAGTTCAGCACCTCCATGACTGTGCAAGGAAGGCCGAAGATGGGAAAGCCACAAACGGACACCTGTCTTTGGAAATTCTCGAGCTCATTAGCCAACGTGATTTGGCACAAGCCTCAGGCAATCACAAGCTAACATCCAAGCTCACAAAGCTATTCAGAGAAGCAATAAAGTAAAACCTCAAAGAGAGAAGAGCAGCAATGTCGGCCAATGTGGCAGAAGCCTGGAAAAATATTCACAATGCCTGTCTGTCCTTCGCCAACTACAAGACCAAGATGACTGCCCTCCGATGTCCTGATAGATCTAGCACATCTTCCAGAAGGCAATGGAGAAGGTTATCCACAACTTCTACTCAGATCTCATGGATAGACACATCCACCTCCCCACTTAGCAAATTCTGCAGGATGGATATGTCATTCCCAGCATTCTCTCTTCCGAAATCTGACACACCATTTTGTTGGTAAAGAAGCTTACAACACCCAGTTTACAAGAGGTCAGACCTGAACACCTGAAGAGTCTGCCTCCAGTACTCGTCAATACCGTGGCTTGGATCTTCACACGCTACCTCTCTATATGCAAGATTCCACCCCAATGGAAAACCAGCAGGACTGTTTGTTGTACTAATATACACCTAGAGACCTGGGCCCTACGCAAACAGGATGAGAACGCTATTCAGGTCTCCCTAAGAGGAATGAAAGAGCTATGCTCGGAGTATCACCTTTCACTCAAGTGAGAGAAGAAATCCGGAGTTCCCACCTCCATCGATGATGAAGAATCAGGGATGCTGTCTCATTTGCCAAGGCATTGAAAATTAGATGGACCGGACACATAATGCAACTTCAAGATGACAGCTGGTCTAGAGCTATTACCTATTGGATTCCACATGACGTCAAAAGAACACTTGGATGCCCACCTATGAGATATTCATCAAGACCCTGAATGAACGATTTGAGGCTCTTCATATTCCTGGAGCGAGCACATTCTCCACTACCATGTGTATGAAAACTATAAGACCTTCCACATTTCTAAAACTGAACAGAGTTCCTTTTTTCTAGAAGCAATGAAATAATAACACTTGAGTCAGTAGTTAGAGCTTGCAATGCCTATTTTCTTTAAATATCAATAATTCCACTCCCTAAGTCCTTTATTCATAAGCCTATAAATAATTGGTTATATTTCAAAAAGCTCAGGTGAGAAAATCCTGCAGTGAGTGAATGCTTGTACCTGATTCATAAGCAGATGAAAAGAGCAGATGTAATACCTAAGAGAATAACTGATGAGTAATAGGAATATTATTGACACAGTAGGCCTTGATTTGCCTATATATAGAGAGATATATATGTATGTGTGTAGATATATACATACACATATGTATGTATATATATATATATATATATATATATATATTCTTGTTATTGCCCTCCAATATCCCAAATATCTCTTAAGAGGTTCCTGGGATCTTTTACATGAAATTGCCCTTTAATAATTAAAATGGGATAAATAGGAATAAAAGGGAGGTGGGGTATTTGATTTTGAATTGAGAAAAGAGAAGTTCAGGAAACTAAAACTATTAAAAGGATTTTGGCACATGTGATGTAAAAACAAGCTGATTTTGAACTTTTTAAAGGGCCTGAATCTCACTACTTGAGTGGGACCATTGGAATGTGTTGGTGTGACAGACTTTATTTACATCTTTGAGAAGCTCCATTCTCTGGAGAATAGGTGGGGTTAATGCTGGGGAAACTGATTTCCCTAGTGTAAATGGGGAGACAAGACTCTGGAATGGAAAAGGCCAGGAGGTAACTCTTATCTGTGAGAGGTAATTTAAATACTGCTGCTCTTTGAAAGAAAAAAATGAAAGAAAATGTCTGAGTGATAAACAGTGTGTCTAGACCAATACAATCTATAGTGACAAACAGAAAACTATGGCATTTCTTGACTCCTACAGTTTATGATAATAATCAAGAATCAATAGCAGAAAACTGTTCTTATCTACTGACACTGAATACCTTGGTCTATCCTACATGACACACTCAACTTCCAGTCATGAAAGAGTAGTTCAATTTTCTATGAAATTCCCCACAAGCCAATCCTCGAAGATTAACAATTGATTATATAGATAATTTGTATAAACTATAAAAAAAAGGGTTCAGGTGAAACCCGATCATGAACAGCTTTGTAACTCTGTATCTCATGGTGATTTAATGAATAGTACTAATAATGGGCTGGAGTGATAGCACAGTGGTAGGGTGTTTGCCTTTCATGCAGCAGACCTGTGTTTGATTCCTCTGCCCCTCTTGGAGAGCCAGGCAAGCTACTGAGAGTATCTAGCCCACACGGCAGAGCCTGGCAAGCTACCCGTGTCATATTGGATATGCCAAAAACAGTAACAATAAGTCTCTCAATGAGAGACATTACTGGTTCCCGCTCGAACAAATCAATGAGCAAGGGGATGACAGTGACAGTAGTAATAATAATGATAAAATAAACTGTCTCCCCAGTCATGAAAGATAAATGGATCCAGAGGCCAGGTAGTAAGTTTTGAAGATAAGGTCATACAGCAGCAGCAAGAAAATCCTCAATGGGAGAAATACAATTACCACAGCAAGTGTAAATGGGAAGTTTTCTCTGTCTCTTCCTCCGGAAGATGACACGGAAACTGTACCCTAAAACTATAAAGAGAGTTTAAATTGATGGCTTGGAAGACGGAAATGTAGCCTTGTGTCAGAAATGGAAACGTAGGTCTCTTGTAGCTAAAAGCAGCAAGAAAACAGGAAATCTGAAAACTTGATTCTTCTAGCCTTCTTGAAAATCTAAGGAACACCTTTTTCCCTAGAGATTCCAGATACTAATGCAGCCCAGCCAGAAATATAAGTGTGAAATGATGTGTACAGATAGAATCTACAGAATTATCAACAAATTACCAACAATCATATGCTGTTGGCAAATGTACGTGGTATGGAATAGGGCAATAGGAAAGGTGGCAGAATAAAGCTGAAGAATAAGACTGTCTCTACACTGCAGGGGTGGACTGTGTCCATATTTCTCCCAGGACAATGCTAACTCTTCTTTTTTTGTCTTGGCGTGTGACACTGTTAACTCAATGGCCTTGAAGTTCCTCAGACTTTCACTGTGATTTACAATATACTAAGTGTACCTGTTAAAGAGAAAGAAGAGAATAATGTAATTGTCATATTAAGTCACTAACTTAGCATAGAGTAATAAAAACTCCAGAAAGATTTATGATCCAAGCACATCAATGATGATTATAGGGGTTCAGAATATTCTGGTTGAGATAAAGGACAAGTTATTTATACCTTTATCAGCCAACAAGAACGTGTTGCAAGATTTGACAGGTCTTTTTAGATTTGGGAGGGGTGGTATATTACAAATAAAAATCCTGCTACAATACTTTCAACAAAGAATACATATGGCTGAAACTTTTGATGGGAATATAGAACAAATATAAGCTTTCCAAAGAAGTAAGGTGAGATACCATCTGCCAACAGTCTTATATGATAGTGTCATGCTGATGTTTCTGGAAGGATCAGTCAAAAATAAATATTCTTTATGAAATACCCTGGTGATTCCCAAAACAATAGAGTTAGCATAGTTTTCAATCAGGGTGAGGGATTCTGCTTCAAAGAATTATAGTCTATTTAAAACACATAGCACAGTTTTTATTACTATAGCTTTATAGTATAGGTTGAAGTTGAGAAAAAGGTAGCATCATCTTATTGCCCAGGATAGCTTTGGCTTTTTGAAGGATTTCATCACTCCATATAAGTTCTAACAGTTTTTAATCTGTGTCTTTAAAACTGTTGTGGATAATTTTATATAGGCTGCATTGGATCTATATAATGTTTTAGGCAAGATTGACATTTGGACAATATAAATTCTTCCAATTCATAAATAGAGGATGTTTCCATTTTCTCGTGTCCTCTTTTATTTTTTTTTTTTTGCTTTTTGGGTCACACCCAGCGATGCTCAGGGGTTACTCCTGGCTCTGCACTCAGGAATTACTCCTGGCGGTGCTTGGGGGACCATATGGGATGCCGGGGATCGAACCCGGGTGGGCCGCATGCAAGGCAAACGCCCTACCCGCTGTGCTATCGCTCCGGCCCCTCTTTTATTTTTTAGTAGTGATTTATAGTTATATTTCCATAAGTCTTTTACCTATTTTTTTATTGTAGGGATCCACACCCAGAAGAGATCAGGGACCATATGGGATCCTGAGGATCAAACCCGGTTGACCATAGGCAAGGTAAGTGCCCTAGCCACTGCATTGTCATTACAACTTCATTTTTACCTCTTTTATTAAGTTACTCCCTTGTACTTACAATTGTGATTTTTTTCTCTTTTCAGTTCTATTAGTTGCATACAGAAGGATCATGGATTTGTGAATTGATTTTGTAGAATGACAGTTTATTGAACAAGATTTTTGTTTCTAAAAGCTTTTTTGGTAGAATCTTTTCTGCATATAGTATTAGATCATCTGAAAATAGTCAGTGTTTGACTTCTTTGCTGATCTGAATGGCCTTAATATTCTCTCTTTATTGCCTGATTGTTATGTCAAAGACTTCCAATACAATATTGAATAATTTTGATAAATGTAGACAATCTTGTCTTTTGCCTGATCTTAGAGAGAAGGTTTTCACCATATAGGATATTTAATGTATTTATGACATTTGATAACTGATCATCATGTATTATGTTTCATGCTTGATCATTAATAATGTTTTATGTATGTATGATGTTGACATACCAGTATGATGTTTGCTGTGGGCTTATAGTTCAAGTGCCATTTTATTGAGAGTATTTTATCATGAGTGGGTGTTGAATTGTGTCAAATGCTTTCTCTGTGTCTATAGATATGAAGGTATGATCACATATTTTTCTGGTATTGATATTGTATAATATGTTGAGTAACTTGAATATATTAAGGCATCCTTTTATCTCCTGATGAATCCTACTTGATATGGGCTTTTTTGCTTATTGTTATTATATTGTTATATTTGGTTTGGTTGAGGATGTTTGTATCAAAATTCATCAGGGATATGGTACTATAGTGTTCTATAATGGGTTTTTTTTAATTGGGTTTTTTTTGGTGATATCTCTGTGTGCTTTTGGTATCAGGGAAACATTTGCCAAAAATAAACTATTTGAGATTCTCCTGTTTCTTCAATTTTTTTAAAGAGCCTGAAAAGGATTGGGAATAGATTTTCTTTAAAGCTTTAGAAGAAATCATTAGTAAATCCATCTGAGTCTGGAATTTTGTTTGTGGGAAGAGTTTGATTGTCATATTTATTTCCTTGAATGTAATAGGTGGTTTGTATCACCCAGGAAATGAAAATAAAAACAATAATGTGACATTTTCTCACACCAATGAGACTAGATAATCAAAAAGAATAAAAACAACCAGTGTCATGGATGTGGATAAAATGTGTGGATTCACTGTGGTGAAAATGCCAACTGGTCCTTTCTTTTTGGAAAACAACACAGGCACTCTTCAAAATGTGGGAACTGGAGTTCCCATATTCCTCAGCTATTCGGCTTCTTGGCATCTACACTTAAGGACGACAATGAACAAAGGACTGTAAATATATTTTCTAAATAGAGCTTTAGGGTCCTTCATATACTCAAATTAATCAACCTAGTACAGTACGTCAAAACATGAAATATAAAACTTACACAATAATATCGATAGATAGAGAGAAAAAAATCGACAAGATTCAATGCAGTGATTCATGATAAAGCACTCTCAATAAAATAGGGGTTGAAGGAACATTTCTTAATGTAGTTAAAACGATCCACCACAAGCCCTCAGCAAGCATCATACTCAATGTTGAAGAATTGGAAGCCATGTCTCTAAGATCAGGCACAAGTCAAAGTTGCTCTCTCTCATCAAAACAATTCAATTTATTCCATTTTCAAAGCTTTACTTGGTTCATGTTCACATTGAAAGCGTCACCCTTCTAAGAACATGTGACCGTACAAAGTCATTCAGACAAATGCCTAGGAATAATAGCACTGGAATCAAAGGTATTTTCCATTTTATTTTTAAGGGATATCAATCTATTTTCCATAGAGGCTGCACCAATTTATATTTCCACCAATTGTATCCCAGAGAGACCCTTTCTCAACATTCTCTGTCAACAGTTATTTTTGTCTTTATGCTTATTCCCATGGGGTGAGGTGATATCTCACTGTGGTTTTGATTTGTATTTCCCTAAAAAGAAGTGATGAGAAAATTTTTTCCCATCTCTCCAGTGGACATTCCATCTGTTTTGGCAAAGTATGTATTCAGATCTTTTTGTGTTTGTTGTAGAAACTTAAAAATTAAGTGAAGTAATACAAATTTGAATTTTTAAGTAATTTATTTCCTATGCCCTGCTATGTATACTTTGAAATAATGCTAAAATATGTCTATGTGGAATAGCTAGAGTAGTTAGAATGACTGCTTCTTGATTACTCCGTTCAAATGCCTGATGTCATCAATATAGAACAAGCATGATCACTGATGAAATGGATAGGCCACAGGGGTCCTTCAGACCTGGATAATGAGAAATCACAGAGAGTTGGGTAGTTGAAATACCCATGAGGTAGGTTCAATAAAAGGCCATAGTACTAAAAACTGGATGATGTTGTTGGCATTTTGTTAAAACACAAAGTACTTCAGATCAATATTTGCATGCTAGATACCAAAAGCTATAATGAGTCACTTAAGCAAAAAACACATTTAATCATACCATTTGCAAATGGAATCCTTACATTATAAAGTGATGGGAATTCTTTGTCATTCTCGAGGTCCAATGTTGTCCCCCATAAACCACTTAGGTGATTAGAATGAGAATGAGGTAGAAATCACCCATCTCTGTATCCTTCAAATCCTCTCCAAAATAAACCTACTCTCTATAGTTTCCTAAGGAGTACAGTTCTGCTTTTAACTGGTTAACTAGTTTTCTGGGTATAGATGGATCTAGTGACTTTCATTTAATTAATTTTATAATAATAGCTCACATTATTGAATCAGAGAATCAATAGGAGGTTTATGATTTTTGCTGAGTGTGCTTGTACAAAACTGCACATTTAATAATTGAACAATAACAATAAAATACAAGATGTGTTCAGGGACCAAATAATTTTATTATAAAGTGAATCCCAGAAAAATTCCTTAATTTCCTTGACATCCTCTATCCCAAACCTGGCTGTCTCAACTTTCTGTACTATTTGGGAAATATGATAAGTATAAAAGTATAAAAGCAAGTAATCCTTGAAAATCTGTGGAATATAATTTTTCACAACTTGTAAGTGATTATATTTTGACAACAGAAAGCTGAAATGTCCCAATGGATCACTGGGAGTGATGGGAAATTGTGCCTCTCTGACTTCCATACAAGGCTCTGAGACCCATATACTATGCCAATGAATCAATCCCTTTGTAAGACTTTATTTTGATGAACCTGGAAGCATTTCAGGCAGAAAAGGCTAACGGGGGCCTGGAACGGGTTGATTTAGTAAATATTTATGCTTGCTGCTTCCAGAAGTCACTTATTACCAAGTTGTTTATTGGTCTCCTTGCGTGGACCGTGACTTCAGGGTGTTAGCACTGGTCTCCACTCCTGGCTGGTGAGAAGTTTGGGAGAATAGGAAGATATTCAGTTAGAAACCAAAAGGCATAGTACAGGTCTTAGTGTTTATTGTTAGTAATCTTACAGTCAAGCAGCAATGAGTCAGAACCCAGAGGAACACCCGGACAGATACGCATCGAGACTCACCAAAACGCTGCTTTGATAGAAAGGAGTCTTAATTGTGAAACACAAAACTGTATTTGCTCACTTAAACTCCTGCAGATTAATATCCACACTTTGCTTATTTGATTTGTTAAATGTCCTGGTAGACATAACTGCCTCAGTGGATTTCAATCCACATTGGCTTTAGCTTGCAGGAATTCCTGGAACACTAGGAAAAGAAAAGACTGTGAATTTTGTCAGCACCCTACCCACTGGTTCTGGAAAGGATCTTCTTTCTGCTTATTGGAACCAAGAATCTCTCTTATTCGTTCTTGACTGACACCCTCGCCAGTATTTTTCATATCAAGTATGTTCATTATCTTGGCTTCCCTTTCCCAAATTTATGTAATAGCCCCTTTATTAACCTGTTCAAGGTGCCCTCTTTAATGTTCACTTCCTTTCCTGCAAAGACTCTGATTAATATTACACTTGAAGTAATATGAAAAGAGGTAGTTTTCATGTAAATTTGAAAAGGAAATTCAGAGAGTTTTTTTAAGTGAAATGGATCCACATGCATAAAAATAAATTGATAAAAGAGAGGTGCTAGAAACAAATGTTTTGTTGATACTGAAGTGAGAACCTGGACAAGTGGAAAATCCCAATAGATATAATTAACTGATAATATGTAATATCTTGTAAGAAAGGCTTTACAATTTGTAACTCTAGGAGTATTAAATTAAACTTAGATATAATCTTTTTTCACTGATGTTGTTGAACTAGTTAATTGTATATATTTCTAGCAGTGGAGTGATATAATTAATTTTCAAGCATAAATTAACACCTTCCTCTATTCCATCTCTAACTGACAAATATCTTCATCACTTTCCTCTTTGTGATCCCCATCCTTGTATTTTGCCATGACAGTTACATACTGTCAAAACAATGAAACACACATAAGATGAAACATCCCCAAAGCCACCATCTTAAACAAGCACTGCTCATTGCCCAAGTACATGATATTAAGCAAAACCAGACCAATAGTTGGCTAATTATTGTTTGCACATAGGCTGACTGCCTGATTGCTGGCTGATTCAGGCTGACTTCATTTGGTCTTCCAATATCTGGAAGACTAACCAAGGCAAGCTGTCATTAAGGTAGATATGGGAAGGCTGAAAATAAATCAGAGGAACCTTGATGCCTTTAATTACATGAAATTCAGAGAAATATTTATAGGACCAGTCCAGACTGGAATGATGTAGAAATGGTACCCATGTCCTTCAGAGAAGAAGAGCATAATCATGTGGCAAAGGAAGTAAATTCAGAGAGAGAAAAGTACCAAGAACCTTCATTCATTCCATCAACCTCTCTACATTTTTCACACTTCACCTCAAGTTGGAAGACTGGCTATGCGTCTCTTTTTACTACCCAAGATTCAAGTCCTCAAAATGATCATTCCTGTTTTAGACCAAACTGTAGCCGGTTGATTGTAATTGTTATTCTAGCAGTGTTTTTCTAGCAGTGGAGTGATATAACATATACAGTATTTCTAGCAGTGGTGTGATATAACATAACAGACAAGGGATGTCAAGAAACAGGAATTTACATGGAATGGAATGAGGAGGAGGTGGGTGAGTAACCTCCAGAGTAATCTGACATGATGTGGAACATCAGGACATCAAGATGCCCGGACAACTGGTCAACCCTCCATCTATTTGCTTCCTGCTTAGGGCCACCATCCATTTGTTTCCTTTCTCAGGCCTAGGTACATGATAACTTCTT
This sequence comes from Sorex araneus, assembly GCF_027595985.1. Taxonomy (NCBI): domain Eukaryota; kingdom Metazoa; phylum Chordata; class Mammalia; order Eulipotyphla; family Soricidae; genus Sorex; species Sorex araneus. The sequence goes on from NC_073302.1 coordinate 105,048,198, forward strand.
TGTGCCTAGGTACATGACAACTGTGCCAGAGTACTTCTGGGGTGGTCTGGGTAATCCCTACACTGAAGAGTCTGAACAGCACCAAGGGGGCACCTTGGGCTCTCACATTGAATTGCAGACCCAGAAGACTGATGATCATTAGGAGGAACTCTTGGATTTTTGGCATTACTTGGGAGACATGCTCTTTGTCTCTCTCTCTCTTTCACTCTTTCTACTTCTCCCTATCTATATCTCTATAGAGAGATCTACATCTCTATAGAGAGATAGACAGATAGATAGACATAGATACAGATATAGACACATAGATATAGATAGATACAATAGGATATATTTGTGATATATTCAAATAATCTCCAACTCTGCACTGCTCTGTTTTCTTGATAGAGAAGAAAAAAGCCTTCTGAATGCCTCAGGAACAAGATTCAGAGAAGTGAGTACAGGAAGGGAGATGGCTCTCAGGTGTGGCAGGAGTCCTGAAACCTCTAACCTCTTCACTTAGTACAGGTGCATTCCCCATTGTCATGAAGGATGCTTTTTCTTTCTAGGAAACTTCTCTGTGAAATGAACCAAACTAAGAAGAAATAGAAATGTCAGATGAAACTGTGCATAGTGAGGAAATGCCCTTCCTTCTACACTACTACTTACGTGAACCACAGCAGCGGAAAAGACAAAAACATTTACAAGTGTTCTTTCCAGTGATTTACAATTGTCAAAACACTGTACTGTACAGGTTTCAAGTGTCATCACTGTTTCTAGTGGAAACTTTTCTATTGTCTTTCTGTATAAACTGGGGCAAGTACCTGCAGTCCACTGGCTTCCAATGAAGGGCCATCTCCCAGTTCAAGTTTCTTTGCGTTAGAGACTCCCATGAAACCTGTAAGGACATGTCAAAGAGGAAATTCCTGGGGTGGCTTTGGAGAGATTGAGGTCAAGTTAGAGAATAGTTTTAATTTTTACTCCCTATACTCCTCAAGAATCATTGTTCAACATAATGATTCAATATTTAAAATAATCGTGTTCACTATTAAAAATAAGCATTTCAACCCAGTTTGCCTAAGAGTCAGTGTGGAAACAAGGGAATGTGAAATGTAGTGAGTGGGTTCATGGGTGATTCTGTGATGTTTCATGTCCTCTTTAGTAGTGAGACTGACAATTTTTCTAACCACAACAGATATTCATTGAGAGAGGAGGATTTATTAATAGTATCAAAATATTTCAGCCCATATTTGACCTCTGTAGCCTTGTTTTTCAAAGTTCACTAAATGGTGTTTTTAAAATAATCTTCATTCAATAAAAGATTCATCAATATGTCTAAATGCAGCTGTAATTTGAGTGCTTTTCAAACTTTCTATTGATGTTAAGAATAAACAAAACTTTAGGTAGGGCAACACTACAAATTTCTTAATTGTGATATATTACTTTACACAAAAAAAGTTTAGACAGACTTTCTTTAAAGGTTTCTAGGAAGGGTCTTTTCCAATAAATGTCATCTTGGTGAGGAATAAGAGTCAATTGAGGCCCTATTGGCATGGGAGGGGACTTAAACAATGAGAAACATAACTGTAACTGTACTACAAGCATAATGTCCAGAGAGAGAGAGAGATGAGAGAGGGAAGCCAGGGACACAGACAGAGACAGAGAGACAGAGAAGTGTCTGATATAGAGGCAGCTTGGGGGCTGGTGGGAGGAAAACTTGGGATATAGGTGGTAAGAAATATACACTGGTAAAGGGATGGTGTTGGGACACTGTGTGACTGAAACCCTATCATGGAAAACTTTGTAACTGTGTATCTCATGACAATTCAATGGAAACATATAGAAGAAAACTTTCTTAAGACATAGCCAACATTCATTGCCAAGGTCTTACTATAGAAAGTCATCTTCTCTTAGTTAAGAAGTCCCCTCCTCTCTCCTTTATGCCCTGGGTCTTGTAACATAGGATACAAAATCACCGGTTTGCCCCATTCACTTTCATATCTATAACCATGTATATAGCACGGTAGCACTGTCACCCCGTTGTTCATCAATTTGCTCGAGTGGACACCAGTAATGTCTCCACTGTGAGACTTGTTGTTACTGTTTTTGGCATATCGAATATGCCAGACTCTGGGTAGCTTGCCAGACTCTGCCATGCAGGCGGGATACTCCCGGTAGCTTGCCGGGCTCTCTGAGAGGATGGAGGAATCGAATCCAGGTCAGCCGCGTGCAAGGCAAAAGCCCTACCCGCTGTGCTATCGCTCCAGTCACCATGTATACATGCATGTTTTATATGTATGCTATTAATTTGTCTCTTATTGACCTATTTATCTAATTTCTTCATTCGTCTAGTCTCAAAAGAACCTGTAGAGCTGGGATAATCTTCTCTTACACTCATAAATGCGGGTGTCACACACTGCTTGCCCCAGGAATCCTCAGAAAGAGAAATAACTGGACACCCATGGTGACTGTAGCCTAGAAGAAATGTGGGAAGAAGCAGCATCTCACTGATCAATGTGGCCTGAATGTCATGTCAGGGCACTGGGCACTAGACTCAGCTGCTCAGATTCATATCTTACTCCACATATTAACATATCTATGCTGCCAGGTAATAAGATGATCAACCTCCAAGTGTATTTACGTCTATGAAGATATTCAAGTATGCAAGCCCTGTTACATTTATGTGTAGCAACTATAAAACAAATAGAATATAGTAGCATATTTTATAATTATGTATATTACTATAAATATAGTAATCTATAAAATATAAGATGTATGTAAATAAAGTAATATAGAAACTCCATTCATTTTTGGTGAAAGCTCTCTTTTAATGACTCTTAAGATTAAACTGCTCTATCATTTATCTTATTAGGGATGACAGTACGCAAAATGCCTACAGTTCCAATGCTTGGCAAATTGGTTTAAGAATTTTGAGAACGCTCGTTTTTATTACAATATCCTTGCCATTATCTTTCACCTATCATTTACCAGAGTGGCAGATTTTCTATGACTATTGAGGTTTCATTGCCAAACCAGTCTCAAAGATAAAGGCACCAAATCTGAAAATAAATTATGCAATTTTGGATTCTGCGTTTAAATTCTGTTACTTCCTATTTAAAACAGTGTCCGAAAGGATTCTCTCTTGCCTTCTGTTCAAATATTTCGAAGATTAGCTTCTTCAAGGTTTGACTTCAGTCTTTTCACTATGGAATACCTCCGGGTAAGAGCTGTTTTGCATTTTAAGTAGAGGCCCTCTTGACCTTCTGCCTGGCATTTGAAGAACTCTGAGTGTGGTCTGATAAAGGGCACGCAAGGGGAGAGGGAAGGGCAGTCTTGCCTTTGTCTCACATTTGTTGTAGTCTTTCAGGGGAAGGGAAAAGGGCTCTGATTAATTGGGTGCCTTCAAGTCTCCGCAGACCCATGAGATACCGGACTGCTTTTCTTTTATGATTTCAGCTTTCCTCTTGCACTTCCTTTACACACTCCTTAGAAGGAAAGCTAACCTTTATGTTTTTATAGACTGAAACTGCTCGGAGTCAAAGCAGAGTTGGCAATCAAAGGGAAGGATGGCATTTGAAAGGAAGATCATACCAGTGGGGCTCACAGGACGAGTTCTCTGAAGCTTTTACATGGATCTTTTGAAATTTTTCTTCTCTGCATATCATTTGTCACCAAAATGCTAACAGTGTCAGGGCACAAATCATATCCCAGTTCTCTGTAAGCTTTATGTACACAATCATTCACACCATCACATTCTGATCCTCGGATTGTTAAATAAAGTACCCGGCCTTTCTTTATTCTGTGTTAGAGCCACACAACCTTTTTATTTATTTATTTTTTTGGTAGGGGGGGTTCACACCTGGCGATGCACAGGGGGTTACTCCTGGCTCTGCACTCAGGAATTACCCCTGGCGGTGCTCAGGGGACCATAGGGGATGCTGGGAATCAAATCTAGCTCGGCCGGGTGCAAGGCAATGCCCTACCCACTGTGTTATTGCTCCAGCCACAACAACCTTCTTGATAGATAGTTGGCTAATTTCTCTGAGTTATTAATCAGCCAGGAGGTCAGAAGGTCATCACCAACCGACTGTGTCTTTTCTTCAACATATTGTCAGGAAATGTTAATTTTATAATACATTCTAGTTTTTCCAAAGTGATGAGATAGCAACACCTTACCATCAGAGGCACATCTTAGTGATTTGCTGCACCACTTGTAATCTCCCATTATCCCTAGTATGGCAAGTGGGGTAGAAATATGATGTCACACAAAATGTGAAGCTTGTTTATTATAGGGAAGGATTTTCCATCTCTGGTATTTTACAGGAATAACAACTTGAATGAGACAAAATATAAAAAGATATTATTTGTTGACATGTTAACACAATAGTACAATAGCACTGTAGCTCTGTCATCCCATTGTTCATCGATTTGCTCGAGCGGGCACCAGTAACTTCTCCATTGTGAGACTTGTTTTTACTGTTTTGGGCATATTGAATACGCCACGGGTAGCTTGCCAGGCTCTGCCGTGTGGGTGGGATACTCTTGGTAGCTTGCCGGGCTGTCTGAGAGGGACAAAGGAATCGAACTCAGGTTGGCCTTGTGCAAAGCAAATGCCCTACCCGCTGTGCTATTACTCCAGTACATCACCTTTATATTACTAGAGTAGACTGTAATAAAAGCTTATGTTCCACGGTTTAAAAAAAAAGGAGTGACAGAAAACTTTAAAAGATAAGGACCCCTAATTTCTGACTCCCCCCAAAAAAATTAGCAGGAAGACCAGTTTATATTTTTCTCCTCAGTTATTAACCCTAAGCTTATCCTTGCCTAGAGAATTCCACTGATTACAACAAGACAAAATTAAAATAGAGTGTTGTGCAAAAATTCAACTGTCATTTGGACCTTGTTTATTATATTTTAATACAAAATCAAATAGACTAAAGCATAGGTCACTTGCAATAGAAAGAACTCATTCATTAGTTAGATGTAATAAAAGGAGAGAAAAATAGATAAAGTAAAATGAGATAAACACAATTTATAAATAAATGAATTGTGCAATTGAGATGTGATTTCTTTTACATACTGAATCTAAGTCAAGCAACTTTATAAGGTAGTTCCATTTTAGCAATTCAAATCTCATTTTGAATGTCTGTTATGATGCCTATTACTCAAGACATCATAAATCTGATAATAAATTAATTACATAAAATCCCCTGTTGTGGGATCTTGCATTCTAGTGGAAAAACCAAGAACAATATCAAAGATTATTGGAAAATATGCTAAAAGTATAGACATGTCAATATTTTACAGTATTAACTACTATAAATATAAATCAATGTAAAGGAAGAGAAATAGGGAAAATTCTGTTTAATAAAAAGCAAAAATTATCAGGATTGGTGAATGTCTAGCTTAGCCTAAGTTGACTCGCTTTTGAAATGCTGGTTTAATTTGCCCAATTGTCTAAAAACCCACTGAGCATTTTGGAAATATCATGCTAATGCCATACAGCATATTTTTTAATAATAATTCTGTCATTGTGATTATGGATTTATCCACTCTTTTTGCTTTAAAAGGTCTCAAACTGGATATTTTGAAGTTTTAATGCAATTTGAACTGATGAAATTTTTTAAAACTCCATTAATTTTGAAGGAATTATGTGTTTTCAGTTTTAAGCAATTATTCTGCATAAAATTTTTTTGGGAAGTTTCAAACAGTATTTCAATACTCTGCTTAAATAAATATTAAACTATGTCATTTCATATCTTCTTTGGGAATTCCTCTTGAATAAATATTAAAAGTTTTCAATGTATTTATTCTCTTGCCTATTATTAGGTTTTCTAATATGTATTTGCATATGTGTGCTCAAATATTTTTTCAACTAGGTTCTAGTTAAGTTTTAAATATAATTTCATTTATTTATTCTATTACTTATACAATCAGTTTGGAGTTTTCAGTGTAGCACATTTTAAAATACCATTTTCACTGTAATACTTATTAGTAATTATTTTATATTTGCCTACTATCATTATGTGCTCTATTTATCTTTTATGTTAATGATGTTTTCATGGGCTGTTATTTTCATGGGATGGAGCAATAGCACAGTGGGTAGGGTGTTTGCCTTGCACACTGGCAACTCGGGTTTGATTCCTCCGTCCCTTTCAGAGGGCCCGGCAAGCTACGGAGAGTATCCCGCCCGCACAGCAGAGCCTGGCAAGCTATCCATGGTGTATTTGATATGCCAAAAACAGTAACAACAAGTCTCACAATGGAGACGTTACTGGTGCCTGCTCAAGCAAATCAAGGAACAATGGGACGACAGTGCTACAATGCAGATGTTTTCATGAATATAAAAGTCTACATCTCCTTTGAATAAAAAGAGTTATCAATGATTCCTCCCTCATTTTCCCTCCATCTCTCTGTCTCTCTCCTCCTTCATTCCCCTATGACGTCTCTCCTCAGTCCTTCATCCTCTACCTTTTCTCCCTACTCCTTCCCTTTCTCTCCTCTCCATAGCCCCAATTTATACCTAAGATAGATTGTCTCTTGTACTCTGGTGATATCCGGCATACAGGAATTAAGCCACAAAACAAAAGAGTATCATTTTTTAAATTTTCTTAGTAACTCATTAAATGAATTAAAAATCATAAAATTTACAATCTCTCAGAGAGCCCGGCAAGCTACTGAGAGTATCCCGCACACACGGCAGAGCCTGGAAAGCTCCCCATGGCATATTCGATATGCCAAATACTGTAACAATAAAGGGTCTCATTCCCCTGACCCTGAAAGAGCTTCCAATATGGCACCATTGGGAAGGACAAGTAAGGAAAGGCTGCTAAAATCTCAGGACTGGGAGGAATGGAGACCTTACTGGCGACCGCTCAAGCAAATCGATGAACAACGGGATGACAGTGATACAGTGAAAATTTGTAAGCCTATAAATGAAAGAACCATACTCTAGCTACTGGTTTTTAACAATTAGATGAATGCAATGGAAGCTCTCAGCCTCATTTTCCGAAGATCCAACTTTCTGATGCAGTTGTGTAGTTCTAATCCCAGGAGCCTCATCACAGCATCTATGCAAAATATTTTGCATTGATTTTTCTTTTCTGTTACATTAAGATGACTATTACTTTTATAGTATATGTATGTCTTCTTTAGTGTTTTAAATTTTAGTCGCCATGATTACGCATTTGGAATAGGAAGACGCTAAAAGATGGAACCTTAAAAATCTGGGATTAAAAAGAAAAGTACAGGGACCAGAGAAATAGCACAGCAGAAAGGGCACTTGTCTTGCACGTGGCAGACTTGGGTTAAAAACCAGCATCACATGGGGTTTTCTGAAGCCACAAGGATTAATTCCGGAGAGCAGAGCCACAAGTAACCCCTGTGCACTTCAAGTGTGGTCCCCAAAGGAAAAAAAATAATTAAAAAGAAACAGCGCATTCTTACAGATTATCTGTAGCTTTGGACATTATATGGAGTTGGGTTTGTTTGGGTGGGACTTTTAATTTCTATTTTTGCATTATCAGATTTTTTTAAATAAGTTTGAATCCTTTTAATCTGAAAAAATAAAGGCTAGATATAAGATTAGAGCAGAGGGGAGGTCGGGGGTAACACTCACAGCCATACTCGGGAGTTTCTCCTGACTCTGCACTCAGGAATTACTCCTGCTGGGTCTCAGGGAAGACATAGCATGCCAGGGACTGGAACAATAGCACAGCGAGTAGGGTGTTTGCCTTGCACGCAGCCGACCCGGGTTCAATTCCTCCGTCCTTCTCAGAGAGTATGGCACGCTACCGAAAGCATCCCACCTGCACCGCAGGGCCTGGAAAGCTCCCCGTGGCATATTAGATATGCCAAAAGCAGTAACAACAAGTCTCACAATGGAGACGTTACTGGTGCCCGCTCGAGCAAATCGATGAACAATAAGACAATAGTGCGACAGTGTTACAGTGCCAAGGATCCAGGGATCAAACCTGTGGCAAATCGTGCAAGGCAAGCACTTACCTGCTGTACTATTGGTCACTCCTTTCCCCACCCTTACACACACACACACACACACTGGTGAGGTTTTTAGGAAATATTTATTAGGCTATTTATGCCTTTTTTTTAAAAAAATGTAGTTTATGACACCACACAAGTGGGATGTGAGGGGACAGTAAAATAAGGCAGTCAGTGATATCTCCCTGCTTCATTAAGCTGAAATATTTTCATCTAATTAGCAATTGTCACTTCTGAAGTTTGCATATGTTAACAGTTGTTTCCGAAACATAGGTGATTTTAGGTAGTGCTTGATGATGTCTTTGCAGCTCCCCAAGCTGGGCATTGAGTTTGGAAAATCTCCACTTCTTTGAAACCAATGTGGAGATCTGGACTAAATTGTTTATCAAAACCTCAACCAGGCATATTCACATAAAATAACCATATGACCAAAAAATTCAACCATTACCAAGGAAAAGACACAAAATTTTCTTCATAAGCTTAAAAACTAATTGCTTCAGAGGATGCTGTCCACATCTTATAAAGATATCTCCCTAAATGGGGCTGGCTATGCCAGATTTCTTATTCCAGGAGCTTTATTTCATCTAGTTAATTTTTTGCTGTACAAAATATAATGCAATCATTCAAGCTTAAATAAACAACTATATACTTGAATGTTTAAACAGCTATTATTAGTATCAGTGCTTTAAATCAGCTGAAATTATAAGCTCTAAGGAGAAGTGATTACTTGTAGCGGGAATTGTTTCCTTTTTTGTTTGGGGGCCACACCCAGCACGGAGCTTACTCCTTGGTCCTCAGGGTTTATGCCTCTCTCTGTGCTCGGACATCTCTCCTGGCAGGACTGACACTCCTGAACGGAGCCTGTGTGGTTCTTAGGACTGAATCCAGGTGGGCTGCACGCAAGGCGCACACCCTACTCTCTGTACTCTTATTCAGAGTACAGAGGATTCCTGACCCCCCTGTCGCAGGAATCACCCCAAGCTAAAAAGTCGTTGTTGTTGAAACTAATGAAATGATTTTTCACATCAATCATCTACACCGGGCCTCAGAAAGTATTTTGTTCACTAACATTAGAAACCTAAAATACGAATTAACTAAAGACATATTGACAAATCCAGCAATCAATTTTCTATCCTGCCTATTCATCCTGTCTCAGTAACATTTTGTCAGAAAAGTTAAGCAAGCAAGGAAGATTGTACTTAAGGATATTGCAATTGAGAGAGGCCAAAATTGAAGTCCCAACTCTACAAAAACAAAGGTAGGAATATTTTTAATTTCTGGAATGAACTGGTGGGAGTTACAGGAGAGCCTTTGGCTTGCACTTGATAAAGGGGTTGTGTTCAATAGACTGAGGATGCTTTGAGATCAATTCTGTTTGCTACTTGAAACCCACAGAAAGTAAACTCAGACAGACAAGTAGATCATAAGCATGCTCTCTTGCTTGAGGATTTTGTGGGGAAGGGATGGTTTCTAGGTTGTTGCAGAAGTCAAGCACAGATTATCAAACTATCAAGAGACTGCTTAAAAGATTTACATCTGATTATATACAAAACCAGTTTTTACAAAGATCCAAGCATTTTGGTCTCAGACTAAGATCAACCCTTTAATATTTACACGTACCCTTCTCTTTCTCTTTAAAGTTACCCAAATTAACTCTGCTAATGTTATTCCACATGCTTGAAATAAAGGAGTAGAGACTTTAAAATCAGGGGGCGGAATAAGAAATTAAAAATCATATGAGAAAATGAGTCAGAAAGAGAGGGACAGACATAGAATGACTGCACCCATTTGTGGAATATAAAGTAACATAATAGGGGACTAACACCTAAGGATATAGAGACAAGGGCCAGGAGGGTTGCCCCATGGCTTGGAAGCCGATCTCTGGTGCTGGGGGAAAAGGCAGCCAGGATAGAGAAGGGACCACTAAGTAAATGACGGTCAGAGGGCTCGCTTGGGAAGGTACACGCGTGCTGAAAGTAGACTATGGCCCAAACGATGGCCGCTTAGTATCTGTATTGCAAACCATAACATCCAAAAGGAGAGAGGGAGTAAAAGGGAATGTGTCTGCCACAGAGACAGGGGGTGGGGAGGGATGGAGGGAGTCGGAGGGATACTGGGAACATTGTTGGTGGAGAATAGGCACCTGTGGAGGAATGGGTACTTGATAATTGTATGACTGAAACATAATCACGAAAGTTTGTGATAACTTTCCATAACTGTATCTCACAGTGATTCAGTAAAATAAAATTCTAACACTTCATGGACTTGAGGCTAGAGTTATCTTCAGTGACTCAATACCATTGTCCAAGTAAGCCAAAGATAAACAAATGGGACCATGTCAATTTATGAAGGGGTCGAAGATCCTCTTAGATAATCTTTATCCTGATTGTAGCTCATCACCTCCCTTTTATCAAACAATTTATTTTAGAAAACTTTTTAGTTTAGTAGTGGCATTCGTAGGAGCAGTAGTAGTTTTGGAGAGGTCCTCCAAGTAGTACTCAGGAGCCAGGGTAAAGCAAGTAGGGTGTTTGCCTTGCATGTGTCTGACCCAGGTTTGATCCTTAGCACCACATATGGTCTCTGGAGTCCACCGGGAGTGATACCTAAGTGCAGAGCCTGGAGTATCCCTTGAGCATAGCTAAGTACAGCCCAATAAGTAGCGTCCCCCCAAAATAAGGGTAAGAGATGAGCAGAAAATTCCTCCAGGTTAGTTTTCTCAGTAGCATTTGATGGAGCTGATCACTTATTCTTCCAACCTGATTTGAATTAACCTGAGATTAGCCAGTTTCCACTCTGCCTCCTTAAAGGTTGCTTCCAGTTCATTGAGTTTGATTTGGTATCTTGCTATGTGTTACTTTGAAAGAACTTCCTTAAGCAGAACATCTCAGATGAGGGCACATAGCCCCAGAAATGAATTTTTCCTAGTTCTGGAAGTGGAAGGATTAAAGATTAAGGTTTGGTCTCTCTGGATCTCTCTTCTTTGGCTTGTAGCTAACTATTCTTCTGGCCTGCACATGGCTTTCTTATGCTGCCCATGGCTCTTGAATCTCATCCTTCTCTTAGATGTCAGGTCTTTGGGATTAGGATCCCATCATTGTCAATTAATTTAACCTTCATTACCTCCTAAAGGTCTGATATCCCAATAGAATTAAATTAGGGGGAAAATTTCAACTTAGAAACTTTCTAGGGACACTGTTCAGTTCAGAATTATTCACCAGGTCAAATACATGGCATGTCATAAAGTCTCTTCCTAGTTCTGTTCCTTTTCTCACTGTAGAAAGTTCTCTGGATATAAATGAGAATTTTTAAACTGATTTTATATCTTTAACCTTGAGGTTTTCTTCAAATTCAGAAGTCAATAGTCAAATTCCTATGTGACTTACCCATTGGATATTTAATGGTCATTAAGATGTAATATGATTTTTTCAATTAATTTCCTTCTGAAAAATTTTATTTGAGGCCCTGATTTATTATAGTGCTAATGATCATGTTTTATGCACACAATGTTCCAACACCACATTTCCACTGAAGTAGCCATTTCTGCTTCCCTCTACCGTGTCTCAACATTTCCTCACAGCCATGCTCTACTACTGCCTTTGGCAAGCTCAATACTTGAGAAAATTCATCTCGTTTGTAAATACAACTTTCCTCTGGAGCAATAGCACAGCAGGTAGGGCATTTGCCTTGAATGAGGTCCACCCGGGTTCAATTCCCAGCATCCCATAGGGTCCCCCATGCACCACCAGGAGTAATTCCTGAGTGCATGAGCCAGGAGTCACCCTTGAGCATCACCGGGTGTGACCCAAAAGAAAAAAAAAAGTAAAACTTGCCAAATTGTGCCCAGGTTAAAAAAAAAAATATTCAATGTCCCTTTGCTCAAGATAAAGAATTTTGTCATTTCCACATTCTAGTTCTTTTATTCAACCCACCACAAATTCATATACTAATTAATTCACCTCTGCTTTCAAAATAGAGCTGAAGTTCACCAAATCCCAAAGGATAGTTGTTTGAATCTGGCTAAGCATCTGAAATTTAGTCATTGCATTATCTTTATGCCTTAAGTCTCTCTCTCTTTCAAAATGGATATTTAAAACATCTACCTCAGAGGTCAGAGCAATAGTACAACAGATAAGGTGTTTGCCTCATACATGGCAGACCCAGCTTTAATCCCCAGTACCCCATATGGTCCCCTGAGCACTGCTAGGCGTAATTCCTGAGTGCAGAGCCAGGAATAACCCCTGACCATCATCAGGTCTCACCAAAAAAGCCAAAAATAAAATAAATAACACATATACCCCAGAGGAATTTTGTGGTACACACCATACCTAGCAAGAAATACAGAAAACAACTAACACATTGCAAACTACAAAAAGTTTCTCTCAGCTGGTTAAAAAAATATCAGCAGTGCATTCAGTTAATTAATTGTTCTCTCCTTCCTTCTTTCTCACAGGAACATTAGTCAGACATTATGTCTACTCAAATCCTAAAGAGGATGAGCACAAATTTGGCTTATTGTGTAACTATAACCATGTCGAGTCTAACTTTGTGTGTCTTCCTGAAGTCAACGTATAACTCATTTTAACCAAGACAAGACTATAACTGCATTTTAATATATATGCAACCATGGACCTGAATCCTGACCCAGCTTCAGAACTCACCTTTTGCCAAATTGATTCTTTATAAAATATAATCTTCACAGCATTGAACATTTTGCTCTGTGGAGTCCTCGGGCACCACCTTGAACAGAGATCACACAGAGTATATTAATAAATTCAGATTATAAAAGAGGACAGGCCATCCAGGTCAGCATTCCCTTAGAAGTATTATGCTCAATTAAAATTTTATTCTCTTTCTTCCTCCTTTGGCAACTTTTCAAGACTTCTGACCTCCTGTGCAAGTTTTTATTTGGGGGGAGGGCATGCACACAGAGGTGTTCGGGGCTGACTCCTGGTTCTGGGGTCACTCCTGGCAGTGCTCAGGGACCATATGTGGCGCTGGGTATTGAACCCAGGTAGGCCACATGCAAGGCAAACACTCTACAAACTGTGCTGTCTCGATGGCCCCTTTCTCTGAATTTTTAGTGAATATTTATTGTAACAACGTAAAGTATGTAAATTTAGTAGCATAATCTCAAATATTTCTATTTGTAGTGCTGTGTCGTAAAAGATATTAAAAACTAAACTCCTTTTCAAACAAGTTTTATGAATTATAAAGCCTAAAATAAAGAGAAACCGCACTTTTCCTAAAGTGGATATCCATCCCTGGAAGACCCAAGGTTTTGTTGCGTTCCTGGGCAGGCTCTCCCTAGTAATTGGGAAAGACTGAGGACACTAGCATTTACACACTAAAGGAAGTGGGGCATACAATTGAGTTGGGGAAGGGTGAGACAGAAGGCTGTTGAGGTCTTTGTGTACATTGCTGGTGGGTGTGGTTTTTAACGAGAAACCATTATTAATAGCATTGTTATTAATCACCGTATCACTATTATCCCATTGCTCATCAATTTGCTCAAGCAGGCACCAGTAATGTCTCCATTGTGAGACTTGTTGTTACTGTTTTTGGCCTATCGGATACGCCACAGGTAGCTTGCCGTGCTGGGCGGAATATTCTTGGTAGCTTGCTGGGCTCTCCAAGAGGGGTGGAGGAATCAAAACTGGGTCAGCCACGTGCAAGGCAAACACCCTACTCACTGTGCTATGGCTCCAGCCCATTGTTATTAATAGAAACCATTGCTAATATATCGAGATGGATACATTGCTGGTGGTGTGGTGTTAATGAGAAACCATTATTAAGAGCACTGATAATTATAGACTGTTGATTAAATAGTTTTAAATAAAAAAATGAAGGAAGTGAGGCATATCACCAAGTCATAGAAATGAGATGAAGGAGCAAAGACCCATATTCTGAAACCCATATTCTGAGACTGTGTTAAGTATATCAATATTAGCACTCAAAAGTGAAAACAGTTCTGTCTTTGTTTTTCCAAAAGGGGGAGGGGGGTGTCATATGAGGATAACTAGTTAGACACAGATGTTTTTATATTGAAATGGAAAATTAATTAACTCTCATATAAGGAACATCAAAGTCAGCAAGGTCAACTTTTAAGTACCTGCTTTTTAACCATTGAGAACTTCACAACCTCTTCCCACATAGAACTGTAAGACCATGTGTATCCATATTCTCCTGAGCTAAGCTATGCCAAGCGGTATTATTACAGCTCTTCTCCCTCCTGGACACTACCTTGATCTTTCTAGTCCACTTTTGATCCATTTTTATACACTTTTGGTAACAGGAAAATTATTCATCTTTGAGTTTCATTGCCTGCACTTATCAGGATTAAATGTAAAAAAAAGAGCTACTATTTGGGATTTTTTTTAATTTTAAGAAATGTTAGTTATAAGATGGCAGAGCCTGGCAAGCTCCCCGTGGTGTATTCGATATGCCAAAACAGTAACAATGTTAGGTCTCTTTCCCCTGACCCTGAAAGAGCTTCCAATGCTGCACCATTGGGAAGGATGAGTAAAGAGAGGCTGCTAAAATCTCAGGGATAGGACGAATGGAGACATTACTGGTGCCTGCTTGAGCAAATAGATAAATAACAGGATGACAGTGATACAGTGATAGCTATAAGAAAACAGAAGAAACTTTTCTAGGGAAAATATTCCGATGGATAACAAGATCAATTCCAGGTACTATGGGGCATCCCTCCCACAATGACTCCTCTCTGCTGAGTAGAATCTCATTTCAGTTATCACCATTTAACTAAATGCTCCAAGCACGCCCACTCGCTTGCTTTCATTATAACTGAGATGACATGGTTGCAACTGGGTTAAAGTCTAATGTGCTGATGTCCAAGGTTACTGCATCCCATCATCAGCGAAGTGAGCATGAACCTCCATCACTGTTCCTATGCCACCTCTGAGTCCTCACCCCTGCCCTTACTGCTCAGAAACCAGCTTGGTAAGACTAGACCCAGGGGTTGGCATTGTTTGATATTGTATGTTTAGTTTGGTCTCTCCATATGCTACATAGTGAAGAGGAAAACAATCTCAGTACACTGACTCTCCAGAATCTCTGAATCTCCAGTTAAACTAAAGGGAGAAAGTCTTCTTATTCCAGGGATATCTTTACCATTAGATCCATTGGCACTATGTCAGATATTTCTTTCACTCCAATGCATTTTGATTCTGGGAATTATAGCCCTAGGAGTCACAGGGTTCTCCAAAGTAAAGGATAATAGGAAGAAAGTGCACGCACGCGCTCACACGCGCGCGCACACACACACACACACTTTAACAATCATATCTTTAACAAGAGGCCTTGGAACTTCTCTCATATAGTACACATTATTATAGAATCCAATCTTTCTTGAACATATTACTGTAGATAAGTTTATAACAGTTGTATATTTTGTCCTAAAACTAATCTTATAGGTCCTGTATTACTTAATACTTAAATTTTCCATCTTATCGCTTAAACACTTGCATCTTGGTCTATGTAAAACAAGACCAATTCCTTTATAATCAGTGAAATAAATATAGACTAGCCTGTGCCCAAACTGTCTCAGCATGAACACAATCCACCTTGGAAAACTGGTGTTCAGTTGACTTTTGGTAAAGAGGCTGCAAGATCACACTTCACCCCTCTTCTCTGTGCCCTGGGGTTTCCAGTTTCCTACCTTAAGTTCTGCTACATTTTCATGCAAATGCTAACATGAACCTTGTACCTGTAAAAATTTCACAGATTTGCTAACACCAAGAAATGTCCAATAGCAGCCTTGAAAGATTCATTGGCAAAGCTTGATGTTATTTTCTCTATGCGTCCCAGTGAATGGAAATCAATTACAGTATGTCCTTTAATTTGAATTCTTTTCCGGTTGATAACTACTATCACAAATACAACTTCAAAAAGTTTCAAGTCTGAATTTTATACTTCTCCTGTTGCAAGAATCAAGTAACTACTTAGCTTTATTTATATTTAAGAACAGTAACAGTTAGAACCAGAGCAATAGAGCAGAAAGTAAGGCATAGCTTTGCGTATAGTCGACCCTAGTTCAAGCTCCAGCATCCTGAATGGTCCCCTGAGCACCACCAGGAGTAATTTCTGAGTGCAGAGTCAAGAGTAACCCCTTAGCATTGCTGGGTGTGGTCCAAACACAAAGCAAAAAGAACAATAACAGCTAACTCCAGCCACATAGAGATTATACAATATACCACTGTTTTAAGAAGATTTGCATTCCATATATTACACAATATTATGTATCACTTTGGATGCCAGAGTTTGAACTATTTTTTTAATTTTAAGGAACTTATGATAAGATAAAAGGTAAGATATTTTTATAATAAGGTATCTCATGCATTGCATTATCTCATATATTACATTATCTCATATATTTTTTATGGACATGCAGAAAAACTAAGATAAGCATGACTGTAGGAACCTTGTTAGCTGAATTTAGCATCACTGTAATTCTCTCTCATGCTTATTCTTTGTTCTTTATAACTGGATCTGAATCCACACCATCTTTAGGGAGCAATGCAACAGTTGATAAGCTCATGGGCATATTCCTGTCATGTGTATTCTTGATAAAGGAGAGATAAATTATATCCCCATTTTTACTATCAGACAAAGACTCAAATTTATCTTATATCAACCATGTTTTCGATTTTATCAATCATTGCTTAAAAAATATGAGACCTTATGTCTAACAAGGTAGGGGAATATTCCCTTTTCCACATACTTAATAAGAAGTATCTAGCTGTGATGTCAATTCCCATTAGAACCATGTAAAAGCAAACAGTTTCCCAAAGAATAAATATTTAATAAGTTCTCTACTCATCCCTACTTGGATTATTTTACATTAAAAAGAGATAATAAAAGATTATACTTAATAGTTATAATGCTAACTACACAAGAATTTGTTCAATGACCACTAATATAAAGATTATTTTATAGATGGGAAGATTCAGTTGTAATAAAATAGATCAAGTTGTCTAAGGTCTCAATTGTATGAAACAGTAGGGAGTGAATAAAACAGATTTCTTAGACCCTTCAACATCACTATTAAGCAAACCGGTGGCATAATGTAGAGGCAAAGAGTTCAAACTCAGACATTAAATGGATAGAAATTTGTTTCTCTGTTCTATCAATTACAAGCTGTTTGATTTGGTTTTAGCTCCCCTAATTCTCAAAGGAAACACAGAAATGTCTACTTAATAAAAGAATGGATTTGATGTTATGATTGGTTATGCCATTATATGCTTAGAAACGGAATTAGAGCTTCTGAAGTTCTAAATAGGCATGGACATAAAGGAGTTGGTTATCTGTCTCCAAAGGCGATAAGTAAGAGAGAATCTTAATCAAGAGAGCAGGAAATGTTCAGATTTCTCTGATTGTCCTTTCAGACTAAATGTGCCATTTATAACCTTCTTATGTTTTTTTATTTCAAAATTGCTTCCCCAATTATATCTTTTGGCAAGGAAAATATGCTCTTTCTCCCTCTGCAACTCCTCTGCACTGAACAGAAGTGAAAGAAGATATTTGTTTGCAAATTAGGTGGAGTGTGACTCACGCATATTGGAGATTTGACCCAGAAGCAGGTAGTCTTCGAAAAGGCAAGTTGGTACTTATGATATAATTTGGCTTCTTGTTATATGAGCTAACTTTTGTTTCTAGTTTGTTTGGGACAGGTTGGGTGTTTGGCTACACTCAGCCGTGCTTAAGGCCCATTCCTGAGTCTGTGCGGAAGAGTGACCCCTGCTGGTGTCCGAAGGACTAAAGCTAGTGCTTAGGGATTGAACCTGGTTGGCAGTATGCAAGACACTTGACCTCCTATACAATCTCCCCAGTCCCTATAGGATTTCTTTTTATAACTATAAAAGTGAGATAATACTTATTTAACATATTTGTTCATGTTCTCTTTACCCTTTTTGCTTTTCACATATACCTTTTATAGACACTATCAAGTTCCAGCATTCTCTTTATTCCTCACCAAAAGGTAATGTTAAAGTGTAGACATAGCTCTATAGTGACTTTAAATTGGTATTCAAACTACAGAGGAGCATGTGATTAGCATTCTTCATCTCTCCTGAAACAAACTAATGTCAAATAAGCATAAAATATACATACACAATGTTGTACCATTCTTCAACTGCTTATAAAAAACAATAAGTCAAAGGAAAATCAAAAATTACCAAGTCACTGATATTACTCAACGTCTTATTTTGTTTCTCTCAATATGTACCAATATAATTGATGTTTCATCTTAATTGATATCTTTTGGTACAATATGAAAGATGAATTTATCTTAGCAGCTCAGTGTACCAGCTCATGTACTGTAAAAGGAAGATGAAATGAGATATGCACACATAATATGATCCCGCCCTCACGGGCAGAACCTGGCAAGCTACCCATGGCATATTCGATATGCCAAAAACAGTAATGATAGGTCTCATTCCCCTGACCCTGAAAGAGCCTCCAATCATTGGGAAAGACATGAGGAGAGGCTGCTAAAATCTCAGGGTTGGGAGGAACAGAGACGTTACTGGTGCCTGCTAGAGTAAATAGAGGAACAACAGGATGACAGTGATACAATGAATATAATCTTTATAAGAATAAGTTACACTTGGAGCTGGCATGATAGTACAGTGGATAGGGCATTTGCCTTGCACACAGCCGACTTGCATTCAATTCCCAGCACCTCACATGGTCCTCTGAGCACTGCCAGGAGTAGTTCCTGAGTGCAGAGCCAGGAGTAACCCCTGAGCATCACTGGGTGTGACCCAAAAAGCAAAGAAAAAAAAAGAAGTCATCCTTTATCCAAATGAGATCAAAATCACTTAGTTGAAATACTCACTTTATTATTTCACAAAGAAAAAATTCATATTTTTATTTTTTATTTAACTCTAAAATTTTTTCACTATTCTTGTGATCACATTATAGCAACATGTCTTTAAAAGAACGTTTAAACAAGATCAGTTATAGATCATTGACTGTTTTTCAAGAGGGCAGACAAGTACAGAATTCTAAACCATAACTGTACAATAGAACTTACTGAGATGATGAATAGGCTTCATATCTGTCCTATATCTATAGTCTATAGATTGGTGCTTATGTATATACACACAATAGCTATGTGTCACTATTGTGCACTTTCATTTGACTAGAGTGTCTTAAGAGTAGTATATTAAATTTGATTTAAACTTAGATGACCTTGTATAGTTAGTAGTTATATTTTATATCACAGATTTAGGGAAAATATGTTCTATATTATACTGTTCTTTCTACTTAACAACTTTTGGACTATTTTATAAATTGTCCTCAGTTTCTTTCTCTGCAACCTTAATTCAACTTTGACACAAACACTATAATATTCTTTCTTTTTATGGGTTTGACAACTGCTGGTTGAAGCTTATTAAGGAATAAATTCCATGATAGATTACAGGCATAGATGCAAAATCAAGAAGAGAAGGTCTCTGTGTTTATTCAATTAAATTTTGTCTGGTTAAGGAAGACACAAAGCTCTGCAAACAGCTTAATAAATGTACTCTCCTCACATGCTCTGTGTCTTGTTCTTGCTAATCCCAGGAAAATCAGAACCTACAGGCAGATGTCTATGTTAATGTCAATCTTTACTATTCTTTCATTTTAATCTCTCAGTGGATGGTAACCTTCTAAATATACTAGTCACTGTCTCTATTGAAACATCTTCTGTTTGACTATTGATATAGATAGATAGAGGATAGATAGATAGATTAGATAGATAGATAGATAGATAGATAGATAGATAGATAGATAGATAGATAGATAGATAGATAGATAATTGAGAGATAGATAACAGATAGATAGATATTTTGCATTCTACCTTTCTAGGATCATATCAAATGCCAACTTTTGTAGGAAAGACTTTTTTTCATTTTTATTTTTATTTTATTTATTTATTTTTTTATTGGATCAACATGTGGAAAGTTAAAAATATTTCAGGCTAAAGTCTCAGTTATACAATGCTCAAACACCCATCCCTTCACCCGTGCACATATTCCACCACCAAGAACCACAGTAAACCTTCCCCCCATGCCCCACCCCCCCAGATCCCCCACCCCGCCTGTGTAGCTGATAAATTTCGCTTTACTTTCTCTTTACTTTGATTACATTCAATATTTCAAGAAAAAAACTCACTATTATTGTTTGGAGTTTCCCCCCCACCAAAGTCGGACCTGCTGGAAAGAAAGCATTTGATAATTTGTTTTCCATTGCTGAGAATGAAGAGATATGAGGTCGTGTGGCCACAATAGTGGCTGCGAGATTTTGTGTTTCTGTATTTTAGTATTTTAATAACTAAGTCCAGAGGAATTTCTGCCAGAAGTTGCATCATTGCTAGCTCGTACCTCTCTGCTACTTTATATTCCACATATGAGTGCAATCTTTCTATGTCTGTCTCTTTCTTTCTGACTCATTTCACTCAACATGATACTCTCCATGTTGATCCACTTGTATGCAAATTTTATGACTTCATACACAGTAGTAGGGTGTTCGCCTTTCGTGCAGCCAACCCCTGTTCGATTCCTCCACCCCTCTCGGAGAGCCCAGAAAGCTACCGAGAGTATCTAGCCCACACGACAGAGCCTGACAAGCTACCGGTGGCGTATTGGATATGCCAAAGACAGTAACAATAAGTCTCACAATGAGAGACGTTACCGGTACCTGCTCGAACAAATCGATGAGCAACGGGATGACAGTGACAGTGACAGTGACATCTTTTCTAACAGCTGCATAGTATTCCATTGTGTAGATATACCTAAGCTTCTTTAACCAATCATCTGTTTTTGGGCACTTCGGTTTTTTCCAGATTGTGGCTATTGTAAACAGTGCTGCAATGAACATAGAAATGCAAATGTCATTTCTACTATACCTTTTTTGCCTCTCCGGGATATATTCCCAGGAGTGGTATTGCTGGGTCAAATGGTGGCTCAATATCTAAGTTTTTGAGAATCATCCATACTGTTTTCCAAAAGGACTGAACAAGTTGGCATTCCCACCAGCAGTGAAGAAGAGTCCCTTTCTCCCCACATCAGCGCCAACACCGGTTGCTTTTGTTTTTTTGGATGTGGGCCAGTCTCTGTGGTGTGAGATGGTATCTCATTGTTGTTTTGATCTTCATCTCCCTGATGATTAGTGATGTCAAGCATTTTCTCATGTGCCTCTCAGCCATTCGGATTTCTCCTTTGGGGAAGTTTCTGTTCATTTCATCACCCTATGTTTTGATCGGGTCAGCAGTTTTCATCTTGTGGAGTTCAACCAGTGCCTTGTATATCCTTGATATCAACCCCTTATTGGATGGATATTGGGTAAATATCCTTTCCGATTCTGTAGGCTAAATAAGAGTTGAGATCAGTCTTCAAAAAGCTATTGGGTCATTCATTCTTAATTTGGTCTCATGGTTGCTTAGTATTAGCCATTGAGCTAATCTGGAATTGACATAAAAATTTGTAATTCTAAGTGCCAGACATTTTTAAACTTAATTTGACACAATGAACAATAAGTGGCAGTCAGAGGTTTAACTAGTCAAGTTCTCAATAAAGAGCTGTGTATTTTTAAAGCCAATTTGCTAAGTTGATCTATATATCATACATGTTAAACTAGGGGAGTGAAAATTAATGAGTAATAAATTGATACTCCAACCTAATTTTTCCTCTTTCCACTCAGAAAAAGAGGTCCTAGCAAAGTGGAGACTCTGGGAAGGACGCCAGTGTGCCTGAGTCCCTGTAGAGTCAGCAGACAAGCTGTTGGATAGATTGTGCATTATTTCTGATATCACATAAGCCTATGTGACATTTTCTTTATGCGCCAAAAGTAAACACAGTTCATTGAGACTTGTCCAATCACCCAGCTTAAAGTTTCGCATTAATAGGGTGTTATACATTTCTGTTTTGTTTTGTCTTTGTTGGGGATACACTCAGCTGTGCTCAGGGCTGACTCCTGGCTCTGTGCTCAGGGATCATTCCCAGTAGTGCCTGTCTGCTTTACTGTCTCTCTAGACCCAAAGTCGTTTATGTTTTCTTTTCTTTTCATTATTATTTTGGAGCCACCCCTGGTGTTGCTTAATGCTTATCCCTGGCTCTGTGCTCGGGGATAACTCTTAGCAGGCTGGGAACTATACGTGTTGCCAGGATGAAACTTGGGTCAGTGGAGTGCAAGGCAAGCACCCAACCACTGTAGTATTGTAGCTCCACCCACTAGAGTGTTGATATAAGTTGATTTTGATTAGTGTTTTATATTTAGCAATAATTTCATATGGTTCAACTAATGTACATCATAGAACCTCCATTTAACAGAAGAAAAATAGGCTAAAAATAAGTTACACAAAGTTAGAAATGTAATATGTAATTTATATATAATTGATATATATTGATTTATGATTGATAAAATTTATGATTTATAATATTTGCTACATTAATCTTTCAGTCTATTATTTACCTTGTTCTTCTCTTTTTCTCCATTTTTCTCTCTTAGTCAGGGCATTTAGATAGTAGACTTGAAGAATATAGCTATGAATGTGCAAATATAGGTGTATGTTATTTGTGACCTGAGTATATTGTTTTCAACTAAAATGAAGTAAAACCTTGGGGCTGGAGTGATAGCACAGCGGGTAGGATGTTTGCCTTGCACGTGGCCAACCCGGGTTCGATTCCCAGCATCCCTTAGGGTCCCTCGAGCATCACCAGCAGTAATTCCTGAGTGCAGAGCCAGAAGTAACCCCTGTGCATCACCAGGTGTGACACAAAAAGCAAAAAAATAAAATAAAATAAATGAAGTAAAACCATTTTAGGACAATAAATACATGATGATTTGACTGTTAAAGAATTATATGACAGTAAATTTTTTTCATGGAATCACGTAGCTAAACATCCCACTTTATTACTCTGCTCTGATTCAACAACAACAAAGAGCCCAAAGTATCCAATTATAAAAGTAACCATAACTGATAGGCAAATATTTTTAAATTAATAGCCGGTGGCAATGCTGCTTGGGCCATGGGGCTGTGCTTGTTACTGAAACTGTCAAATGATGTCTAAAACATGTTTCTTTCAGACCCTTGGCACATCACCCCATCCAGAGTATGTGTTTATACCATTTTCTCTCTACAGGTTTCATCAGTGTCTTCATTTTGTTTCAAAGCTTCTCAATTTATTTCATTTTCTTTTATGTACATGTTTTCTTCTCATTCAATAAGATACATTTATTTTTCTTTTCTTTATCTGAAGTTTTAGAACCCATGAATGTGATTTTAAAGTTAGAGCTCTGGGAATGTGCTTCTGTAATAAAACAATAGTTGTTTAATCAGTGCTTCATCCAGCTAATCATTTAACAATGATTCATTGGCCCTGCGTTCTTCATAGGCAGCCATAATGGATTAACTACCAGTCCCCTGGGCTTTAAAATATTTATAAGTCCCCTTTTAGGCATATAAAAGCATTTCAATCCATGATTCCTTTTTAGTTTGATGGAGCTACATAATCAGCTCCAATCAAGAAACCATAAGAAAAACTCCTTTAATCCTGAGTTAAGCTGCACTTATTTATTGATTGATTCAATCAGTCATGCATTGTCACCTTGCTAAGGGTTCTCACAACTTTCCTTTCCCGAGCGGCAGGATCTGGCAAGACTTGGGATAGTGAAGAGTCCATCAAAAAGTGTTTTTCTTTTAGTTGTTATTTATAGCCTACAAATAACCACTATCTTTTAGTAGTTATTTATAGATTTCTTGCATACATTTTTGTGTCTTTTGTTAAAACTGATTCACAGTCACTGTCACTGTCATCCCCATTGTTCATCGATTTGCTCGAGCGGGCACCCGTAATGTCTCTATTGGGAGACTTGTTGTTACTGTATTTGGCCTATCGAATATGCCACGGGGAGTTTGCCAGGCTCTGCTGTGCGGGCGAGATACTCTTGGTAGCTTGCTGGGCTCTCCGAAAGGGATGGAGGAATTGAACCCCGGTCAGCCGTGTGCTATCGCTCCAGCCCGATTCATAGTTACTTGACATTTTTGGGGGCACAACACTGAATGAGATTTTTTCTCTCTCTTCTGTCTCATGTTTGTATATAGATATGCAGATAGATGTCATGATTTCTTTGTATTATTTTTGTAACTCGACACATTATTATATAAATTTGTTGTGTCTACGAGATTTTCTGGTAATCTGTAGGATTTTCTAAGAGTAGTATGTCGTATGTAGTAGTATTAGTTTGACTTCTTTTCTAATCTTGATGCTCTTAATAGCTCTCTCTTGCCTAATTTCTATGGCAGCCTAACTATCACTGTATCAGTGTCATCCCATTTTTCATCGATTTATTCGAGCAGTGCCAGTGGCATCTCCACTAGTCACAGTCCTGAGATTTTAAGCAGCCTCTCCTTACTCATCTTTCCCAATGATTGGAGGCTCTTTCAGGCTCAGGGGAATGAGACCTGTTATTGTTACTGTTTTTTGGCATATTGAATATGCCATGGGGAGCTTGCCAGGCTCTGCCATGCAAGCAGGATACATTTGGTAGCTTTCTGGGCTCTCCAAGATATATATATATATATATATATATACATATGTATATACATATACATATATATCCCTCTATGATTTTATGGAAAATGGGTAGGGAGTATCTTATGATGTATCCAGGAATATGTTCACTCATGCATGAGGCTTGGCCTGGAGCTTGGCAGCGGTTGGGTAGTGGAGGTCGGCTGCTGGGGCTGTGTCCTTTGGGGCAGGGAGGCTCTCACCTGCCCCGTTCTGGGGCACCCTGAGTGGAAACTGCCTCTGGCGTGGATCCGGTGACATGGTTATGGGAGCCTCAATTCATGCTCAATTCATTCCAGGGGGAAGCAGTGATGAGTTCTGGACGGTGGTCGATGAGGAGATTATCTGGCGCCGGCAGGAGGTGGTTTATGGGTGTGACTCCTGGGTGGCTGGAGACTGGGGAAGCAGGCAGGGGATCTCTGGTCCCAGGTCCAGGTGAGCCCAGAGTCCAAGATCACTAAGTTCCTCATTACCTGGGTTCCGTGGGACTTCGCTCATGCTGACTATCTATTGAATAAAATAGGGGTGATAGTAGTCCACCTTGTCTTTTCCATAAACTACATTGAGGAATATGTAAGCAGAAAACTCCATCATATCAAATCTAGAAGTATTTCAATGCAATTGACCAAGCAAAAGGAAATAAACAATTGATACCACATCAATTTAAGAAATGGCTGCATTGCAAAACAAACAAACAAACAAACAAACAAACAAAAAAACAACCTGATGATCACAATGAAAGGACATTCTGCAGAACGGGATAGCATCTGTCCACCACTGATCTGACAAAGGGTCAATATCCAAAATACATAAAATACATAGAAAACTTAACAAGAAAATAATTACCCCATCAAAAAAAAAACAATGGGAACAAGAGATGATCAGAAACTTCCTCAAAAAAAGACATTGGGATTATTAATTAAAAAAATTCTCTATATCATTTATAATCAGGTAAGTGTAAATCAAAACTTCAAGCTATCACCTAACTCCAGCAAGATTGACACATACCAGAAAGGACAAAAACAATGTTGGCAGAGAAACCTCATCTACAGTTGGCAGAAATATTGACTGCTTCAACGTTTAGAAAATAATATAGAAACCTCAAAAATCTAGGAATTTAGCCTCCCTATGACACATATACACAATGGGATTCTATTCAGCTATGAGAAAAGAGGAATTTATGCAATTGCTGCTACATGTATAATCTAGAGTATCTCATGGTGTCAATCATAGGAGAGGGAAGGACAGGAAATAATCTCTCAGATATGGGATACAGAAAAACACAGTGAGTCAATAACAGACAGTGAAAGGCAGCAGGAACTGAGCCCTTGTCTGTAAGCTGAGCTTACGCTGGGGGGTAGAGTGTCCAATGGGCAGCAGCAGAGTGGGGACAGGGTACTTTGGTGGAGGGTGTGGTTTGGAACATTGTAGGAATGAAACCCTACCACGGCCAGTATTATAAAGCACAGTGCTCAATTTTAAAAAATGTTTTAAAATCTATTAAATTATTCTAAAACAAAAATAATAATTTGATTATTTGAATATCAAATGATAATTTACCTCGGTTACATCCAAAGAGCATTCTGATAAAGATTTTTCAATTTGGGTGACTTTTGACAAGAAATAGAAATATGTGAGAGAAGGAATTAATGTTTGAGCAAAGGTGTATAGATATTTTTAATATATGGTAGAGATGCATCTATTCTTTAGTTATATAAGCTATATAACCATGTGCAATATTATATGTGAAATAAGAATTCATAGAGACATATGGTGGTAATTACCCATTATTTATGCCTAATATGTAGAGCCTGACAAGCCACCTGTGGTGTATTTAATATGCCAAAAACAGTAACAACAAGTCTTACAATGAAGACATTACTGGTGCCCACTCCAGCAAATCAATGAACAATGGGACAACAGTGCTACAGTACTATGCCTAATATAAAATATATAATTGTTTTCATTATTAAGAAATTAAAATGCATACCACTTTTCAGAATCACAGGGCTCAGGTGACAAGCAGAGCTAAAGTAGCCCCCTTTCCTATATTTTGCACTTAAATTCCTCATTCTTTATACAGAAGAAGCCATAAATTTCTTGAAATTTTTCTTTCAAGAAAAATGTTCTCGAGCAGGTGTATGCATTTCTCAGATGCAGGAGAATTTATCACTGGGGTCCAAGAACAACTGTGAGGGACTCTTTGGTAGAGGTAGAAGTACAGTGAAGCTGTGAGCACTACACACTAAACTCACGTGTGTCTGTCCCTTGTTTTCATCCTAACTAAATGAAGCATTCTCTACTTTTGCCTGCTTCATCCATCAGGCTGCATGCTCTCCAACCATTTCAGGGGCTCACTTGCCTTACGTATCTGCAGTGTATTCCCCCCATTGTGTATGTGGACATAGCTTTTACTTTAAATGTGCAATGACAGACTTCTTCATTTGCAAATGATACTCAAGCAAACACTATCTAGGATCGAATGCATCTAGAGTAAAATAATTAAGACAAACAACAAAAATGAAATAACACTCTGGTTGCAGGGCATTTGCCACATTGTTGTCCACAGAGGAAGATAATATAACATTTTTAATATAATTCAGTATAGTTTAAAGATCTTTTATGGTACTAGAAATAATATCACAGCTGATCCAAATTATTGGTGAAGCTCTACCAGCCAGAGTGTTACAGAGTGTTACAGGAGAATGTGAATTTTAGCTAGTATTAGAACTCACCTCACTCACTGTGTTTAATTACTCCCAGATGATTCTCATACAAGTCATATGTGTCTCAGAATCATAGCCACACAAAGGTTCTATTTTTTTTTAAAGAAATATTTTATTGAACCACCGTGAAAACAAGAAAAAATACAAAGCTTTCAGGTTCAAGTCACAGTCAAGTACTGATTAAACCACCATCCCTTCACCAGTGCACCCGTTCCACCACCAAGAACCCCAATACACACCCCTCCCACCCCACCCCATCTAAGTAGCTAATGATATTCCCATTATTCTCTCTATATATTGAGTACATTTCATATTTCCATACAGAACTCACTATTATTGATTGGAAATTTTCCCCAACAATCAGGCCTGCTGAATAGGCATCATCTAATAATTTCTCTTCATTGGTAAGAGTGAAGACTTTGAGTCCGCGTGGCCGCGATAGCGGCCGCGCAGTTTTGGGTTTCTAATATTTTAGCTCAGTTCACAGTCAAAATGGATGGCTGCAAGAATCCGCTCTGGTGCCAAAATGGGTTAGGAGACCTCAGGATCACAGTCAGTAGGCGCGGAGGCTCTGCTTCTCGTGCCGCGGCTCTCGGTTCATCTCTGGGCAGAAGGCGCGCCGGGAACACCCCCCCTCCCAGGACCACCTACAGGCTACGTCACTAAAGAGAGTCCTACCTCCTGGTGGAGGGGTCTTAAAGGGTGGCTCTCACCGCGTGGCTGCTGTCGCTGCCGCCATTTTTGCTCAGGAAAATGGGGTGGAGAGGGAAAAAAATCCCTCCCTGGGCTGCACAAGGTTGTAGCTCAGTTCGCAGTCAAAATGCATGGCTCAAGCATCCGCTCTGGTGCCAAAATGGGTTAGGAGACCTCAGGATCACAGTCAATAGGCGCGGAGGCTCTGCTTCTCGTGCCGCGGCTCTCGGTTCATCTCTGGGCGGAAGGTGCGCCGGGAACACCCTCCCTCCCAGGACCACCTACAGGCTATGTCACTAAAGAAAGTCCTACCTCCTCTAAAGAGAGCTACCCACGGTGAAGACATTTCCTGCTCTCTGAGGAAGAAATGATCTGGATTAAAAGTCAGAAAGATCACTGGGGATTGCTGCTATTATTTGAATATAATGTACTGGAGGGTTCAACATACAAGGGATGACTAACTGAATGACTACTTCACTACACTGGAATAATAAACAGTCACAAATGCTGGGTTCAAGGATCTCTGAATTTAAAACCCAGTTCAGTCATATTCTCATTGTTGGAGCTTGGATAAGCTCTTTCACTTTCCAAGAAGTTTCTTTATGAAACAAAAAGCATGTTGAATATCAAAACCAAATATGACCACAGTGTAGATGCATTGCGATGAAATAAAATTTACATTAACAGTTTTCAGTGCAACAGAGGCATCTCAAAAGTCCATTTAAATCCATGCCCATTTCTTTTGACATTTTTAGACTTTCTAGTTCAAACATATAGGGCTGGTTTCAAGGATATAAAAATTGCATTCAACCTAAGTCTCCCTTAAAGCACTTCTGGAAAGATTCAAGTGGACACTTTTCTTGGTTGCATGTAATGTTGACTATCCAGTCAATTAGCAGCCAGACTCAATCACATAAAAAATGTCGCTATCGGGAGGTGTTGAAGACTTTAAACCCAGAGAGAGAGGGCAAATGATATTTCCCCTGAAATGCAACAAGCATGGTTCATGTGTTGAGATACCAAGCCTTTTGTTTTTGTTTGTTTATTTGTTTTTTGTTCCAGTGAATGGAACTGCAATTGTCCTTCATGGATGAAACATTTTTATAGTTATATTCTACTTTCAGAGTGTTGTTGGAAAACAAACTATTTAACCTTCTTTTGGAGTCAGGCCCCTGACAGGCAAAAAAAAAAAGTTGATAATCATGAGCCTATGGAGTAGTGGATGGCTGGAGGGATAATTGGTGAGGGAAAACCAAGCCTTTCATCTGAAGGTCAGTGATTCTAATATATACCAGGTCAGCGGTGCTCAAAGGTGTGAGTGACTTCATACATTCCTTTCTGCCTCCTGTTAGCTGGAGGATTTATGTCAGAAAAATATCTCCAGAAGTAACAGCCTCAGAACAGGAGCCAAATTTCATTGACATGAAAGAACAACCTGCATTTTATCATTAGAGGCTGCCAGCTGCAATCAGGTCGAGGCTCTTCCTTCAGACCCCTCTGCATTCTGAGGGACAGACACCGTAGAAAGACCAAATCGGGATTTGATAAAGAAATTCAGGTGAGCATGACCCAGGACAGGGAAGATTCCACTCCCTGATTCACTGCCACTATTTGTACATTATACAAATAGGCTTGGGTAGTTGACACCCGGTGTCAAATTGCCTGACACATATCAACAGTTGTTTTTGATCCCATGACCTGATGGTAAGACTTCTTCCCTTCATGCTGGACTGCAGTGTTTCCTAAATGAGACCATATGCCGTCATGTGGATGCCCAGGATATTCCAAGGGGAACACAGATCAAAATCTAAGGGGGGGGCGGCGGCAAAGCACACGACTAGGGACATGTAAGTCAGGGACAATAGGAAGGAGGAAATGTTGAGAAGACCAAGATATGAAAAAGAATGAACCAGATTGCACTAGGCATATGAAAGCTACACTTCATTTTCTAGATAAAAGTCATGACTGTTTCTATCTTAATGTTCTCCCCCATAAGTTTGGAGGGTATGTGTCAGTCTGCAATTCCTGAGATTAACTCTAGGCAATAATATCTTTCTTGATATGACAGAGATGTCTTCCCATTTGGAAATACTTCCCTGTTAAGAAGCAATTATTGAGAACTAAGCCGAGGCCCCATGCCCTCCCAGGAGGGGGAAGGTATTTCTCTCTCTCTCGCCTCTTCCTTGCCGGGGGTGAAGGACGTGGTGACTGCCATGTTATGAGGACCACAGATGGGATTTATGGAACTGCAGCAATAGGACGCGAGAGTGCTCTTGGGAAGGGGGGTGGCACCGGCCCCGCCTGCTGCCAAGATGTGATCCCAGGGCCGGCACGTGTGTGCAGCCTCTCCGCAGCTGCACGAGCGTGACTCCAGATGCCAGCTAAATTTTTTGGCATGGGCAGTTCCTCCCAGAATGTCTCCAGACTGAGAACTAAGCCGAGGCCCCATGCCCGCCCAGGAGGGGAAAGGTATTTCTGTCTCTCTCGCCTCTTCCTTGCCGGGGGTGAAGGGCGTGGTGACCGCCATATTATGAAGACCACAGATGGGGTTTACAAGCTTGCAATGATCCAATATCTGGAAGAAATCTCCCTGGACTTAGTTGCTAAAGTACAGAAATCGAAAACCTCATTTCTCTTCACAACAGGTCTGACTCTAGTGGGGTTCTCCTAACAATAATAGTGAGGTTTGTGTTAAAATATTGAATGTAACCAAAGTAAAGAGAAAGTAAAGTTAAATTTATCAGTTACAAGATGGGGAGGGGGGACTGTGGGGGGCTGGATGGGAGGTGTACTGTGGTGTTTTTTTTTTTTTTGGTGGTAGGATATGGGCATTGGCGAAGGGATGGTTGTTTCAGCATTGTATAACTGAGACTTAAATACGAAAGCATTGTAATTTTCCACATGGTGATTCAATAAAAAATTAAAAATTAAAAAAGCAAACAAACAAGCAAACAAAGAAGCAATTATATTATTTTAGGACAAGAATACCGAAGGCCCGCGGGTCTGGATCTGCGTCTCTACGTCATAGTCAATATCTCAAATAAATAGAAACTTAGATCTGTACTTGCGGAAGACCCGTCATCCAGGTCTACCACCCACCGCTGCCATGCTGTCACATTGACCCCCCCACCCACACACACACACAGACACACACCAGCCCTGTTCTACCTTTGACTCCTGATTAAATCTCTGAGGAGATGCTCATCAAGCAGCTAAAATTCATGGAAACACCAGTCCACATGGCTGCACACTCCAGGGAGCTCTGGGGAGAATGGAGGGCTCAGTTTTCCCTGCTGAAGCCCCAACAGCAGCACCCACCCCCCATCTCTGAAACCATGCCAGGTGTTCCGGTCAGCTGCTTCATGAGCCTCCTCTGCAGAGACGCCAAGTTGCAAATAATTTCAGGTACCTAGGTACACAAGCTAGAACTCTGGGGTCTTCTTGATGTCAGGTGAGCAGCCTTTGCCCACCTCTGGGTTCTTTGGAAGCCGGGAAGCCACACCGACAACTGCTGCCATGTCGGCTCATTGGCTCCTGCAGAGATCCTGAAGTCTCCGGACTGCGCCACACTTCCTAATTCCTCAATTCTGGAATTCCAGCGGGAGCACACCAAATTAAATGGGACAGTAACTCAGAA
Source organism: Sorex araneus (assembly GCF_027595985.1). Classification (NCBI taxonomy): domain Eukaryota; kingdom Metazoa; phylum Chordata; class Mammalia; order Eulipotyphla; family Soricidae; genus Sorex; species Sorex araneus. The sequence continues at coordinate 105,079,805 of NC_073302.1, forward strand.
GCTGACTAAACTCAGCAAACGAAAACAATGACACAGATGGCTCAAATGGCGACAAACCACTTTCTTCTTAGATGAGGACTTAACACTGTGATCAGATATAATTTTCCCATAAAATTTATTTTTATACTTAATGATTTTAATGTTGGAGCTTTGTTATCTAATCAATTTCAACTCTACCATTGTGGCAAAATCTGTGGCTTTTATCTACATTAAAATTAAAATATGTACGGAGCTAGAGCGATAACACAGCGGGTAGGGCGTTTGCTTTGCACGCGGCCGACCTGGGTTCGATTCCTAGCATCCTATATGGTCTCCTGAGCACCACCAGGAGTAATTCCTGAGTGCAAAGCCAGGAATAACCCCTGTGTATTGCCAGGTGTGACCCAAAAAGCAAAAGAAAAAAATCCATTAAAATATATACATAGATAGAGACATATACAATTTTTTTAACTTTTCCAAAGCCCAGTTTTATTCATTTGTCACATGTTTATAATAATACCAGTCTTATTGGGACATTGTTAGATTTTAATAAAATGATATGTGTTTCTTAAAAACATAATTCATTAAACATATACTAAATTCACGTGTAAAGTCCATGTGTGAATTAATTTCTACCTCTATTCTTCCCACAGAAATATTGAGTCACTAAACCATTTTCCATCTTTATCAGATCTGGGTAGATTTAGATGTGCATTATGTCAGTAGGTCTGAGGTTTCCTTCACCTCAGGAAATGTTGGTCTGGTTCAGGTGAAGAACCGTCTTCTCATTTGGGAACCACAAAATGGAGAGTTGATTGAAGAACAATTAGAAGCCACAATTTCCAGGTTAGCCAAGAATTATTTATGGTGATTGATTCACAAATTGTGATGAACTAATAAATTTCACATTATATATGCCATATTTTTTATCAACAATTAAGCTCACTAAAGGGAAAAATAATTACTGGTTAATTACCTTGCCATGATCAAAAACAGCTATATGAGGGTAGTGGGCATAATTCCATGCTGGTAAGAGTTATCATGGATAATGGAATTCTTGTTAAATAATCCATTAAATTTATCTGTTACTAAAATGTTATTTTTATCTGAAAGCTTTTTTATTAATTTGTTTTAATGTAGACAAATGTTATAACTGTTGACTACAATTCTAGAGTTGAAATAGATTAGATAACAAAGCTCCAATTTAAAAAAAATCAATAAGTATAAAAAATAATTTTTATGTGAAAATTGTTATATCTCATCATGGGGTTGTTAAGTCCTTGTCTAAGAATTTTTTAAGCTGTTTATTGCCAGTTGAGCCTTCTGTGTTATTGCTTTTGTTGAGTGTAGTTGGCTTCTACGTTATTTTCTCATCTTAGTGTGTTCCTGCTGGAATTTCAGTATTGAAATTCCAGTTCCTACTGGAAATTCAAAATCCTACTGGAAATTCAGTTAGTATGAAGTACTGTGTGGCCAATTATTGTTTAGACTGAGGTGAACCCAGCAGCAACAACTGGTATCAGGGTACTTGGTACTCAAGCTCATTATCTTTCCCCATTCCCTGCCCAGGTCATGATCATCCCTGCCCAGAATGTGGGAAAGGAAAAAATAGGCACTGCCACCCCACTTGCCCTGCCCAGTCTTGGGGCCAGGACACTGAGGGTAGCCCAGTGGTAGTAGCCAGCGGTGGGGGCTGGCTTGGTACTCGGGATCACTATCTTGCCCTCTCAGGTCAGGATTGTCTCTGCTCACAAAGAGTGTGGCCACTATACTGTGCAAGTGGCCATGCATTTCTTCACCTCTCCATAATTCACTGTGAGCATGCACAAACATCCTAACTCTAGTCACCTAGCCACACAAAAACTCGCAAGGAACAACTCCAACTGCAAACGTCACACCAGAAGGGAAATATAGAACCCTACCATGCCTAGTGAGTGAAAATGGAAGCCCAGAAGACTCAACCAGTAATAAAGAACTATAAAAACTATAAAAACAGTAATAAAAATCTCTCTGATAAGTTTAGGGAGCAATTAATGAATGTATACTGAGTTCAAAGAAACAATGAGAATGGACCACTACTAAAACACAAGAGTGTTTGAAAGCAGAAATGAGGAAACTGAAAACAAAAATGACAACTGAGAAACTTGGTAGGTGAAATGAAAAACTCACTAGACAGTCTTAGTCTCAGAGTAACAGCTGCTGCTGAGGAGAGAATCAGTGAGCCCAAGATGAGGTGCAGAAAATGTCCAGACAATAGCAGAAAATGGGGAAGAAAGACTCAAAAATAAATGAAGAGGTCACAAGACAACTTTGGGATAAATTTAAGAAGAACAACACAAAAATCACTGGAGTCCTAGATTGCCAGGAAGCCCACAAAGTCAAGAGCAGAGAAATCATATCAACTAGCTCTCAGTTCATGAGGCATGGAAGTATAAGTAAATCACAAATATAAATAGAGAAGCAACTCAAACACCTAAAAATTAAATAGCTCATAATTGAACAACTAGTGGGTCATAAAGGAAATTGAAGAGGAAATTAAAAGATTCATGGAGACAAATGAGAGTAAAGACACTATCTACCAGAATTTATTCCATGGATGTAAGTATGGCTTAACATATGCAAGTCAATCGACAAAATGAACCATGTAAATAAAAAAAATAAAAATCATATGATCATATCAATAGATGCAGAGAAAACACTTGACAGTATCCAGCACCTATTCATGACAAAAACTCTCAAAAGATGGAAATCAAAGGAACTTTCCTCAGTAGTCAAAGCCATTTATCACAAGTCCACAACAAACATTATGCTCAATGGGAAAATCTAAATGCCTTCCATCTAAGACTGGGCACAATACAAGGTTGCTCACTCTCACCTCTTCTATTCAATATAGTACTTGATGTACTCACCATAGCAATTAGGCAAGAAAAAGATATCAAGATCAACCAGATAGGAAAGAAAGAAGTCAAGCTCTCAATATTTGTGGATGACATGATATTAGAAAATCCTAAAGGCTCACAAAAAAGCTCCCAGAAACAGTGGATTTGTATTGCAAAGTAGCAGGCTATAAAATTAATATGCAAAAGCCCATAGCACTCCTATATACAAATAATGAAAGAGAAGGAAAAAATATTAAAGATACAATCCTATTCACAATTGTACTTCCGAAAACCAAGTACCTAAGATTCAGTTATGTACAAAGAAAACTACAAAACACTACTTCATAAAATAAAGAGGAAAAGAAGAAACTGATACACATACCCTGCTCACAGAATGAAGGATCAATATCATTAAAATTCTAATACACCCAAAAAAGCATCGTACAGATTCAGTGCAGTCCCTATTAGGATACCTGAATTGGTTTTCAAAGAAACAAATCAAACATTCTTGAAATTCATGTGGTTTAATAACCTTCCCCACAGTAGCTAGGAGCAATCCTTGGGGAAAAGAATGTGATAGAAGTCACTTCCACAAAATCAAACTGCACTACAGAGCAGTAGTAATTAAAACAGGCTCATACCAGAATAAAGAGAGTCCCTCAGATCAATGGAGTAGAGTTGAAAATTGAGACAGAGCCTCAGGTATATGATCACTTAATCTTCAATAAATGAGAAAATATATGAAGTGGAGCAAGGAAAGCTTCTTCAATGGTGGTTCTGGGAAAACTGGTCAGCAACATGCAAAAAACAAACTCAGACCTCTTTCTAATGCCGCGCCCGAAAGTCACATCAAAATGGATTAAAGATAAAATGTTACTTTAAACAGGAGCTGGAGTGGAGTGATAGTACTGTGGATTGGGTGCTTGTCTTGAAAACAGCTGACCTGGCTTTAATCCCCAGGACCACAGGGTCTCTTGAGCTTGCCAAGAGTGACCCCTGAGTGCAGAGCCAGGAGTAAGTCCTGTGCACCACTGATTGTGGCCCCCGAATCAACCAGAATTAAGAGTTATTTTAAATAAATAATGCTGTGAGTTCTTTCTAGCTACAAATTTTAAGTAATTGATATTTTCTTTTTAAAAAAGAGGCCAGAGAGATAGTACAGGGAGTAAGGCTCTTGTGTTGCATGTGCTTGACCTGAGTTTGATCCCCAGAACCACATATGGTCTACTGAACCCTACAAGGAGTGATCCTTGAGTACAGCGTCAGGAGTATGCCCTGAGTACTGCCAACAATAGCCCCCAAACCAAAACAATTAGGAAATGAAATTAATTATATCTATTGCAAAAACAGCAACTATAAGTCTCTCAATGAGAGATGTTACTGGTGCCCGCTCAAACAAATAGATGACAGTAATGAGTAATTGCCTGACCTCCCTCCCTTCTTTCTTTTTTCTTTCTTCCTTTATTTCTTTTCTTCCTTCCTTCCTCTCTCTTTCTTTTTCTTTTTCTTTCTTTCTTTCTTCCTTCCTTCCTTTCTCTCTTTCTTTCTCTCTTCCTTCCTTCCTCTCTTCCTCTCTTTCTTTCTTTCTTTCTTTCTTTCTTTCTTTCTTTCTTTCTTTCTTTCTTTCTTTCTTTCTTTCTTTCTTTCTTTCTTTCTTTCTTTCTTTCTTTCATTCTTTCCTTCCTTCCTTCCTTTCTTTCTTTCTTTCTTTCTTTCTTTCTTTCTTTCTTTCTTTCTTTCTTTCTTTCTTTCTTTCTTTCTTTCCTTTCTTTCTTTCTTTCCTTCCTTCCTTCTTTCTTTCTATCTTTCTTTCCTTCCTTCTTTCTTTCTTTCTTTCTTTCTTTCTTTCTTTCTTTCTTTCTTTCTTTCTTTCTTTCTTTCTTTCTTCCTTTCTCTTTCTTTCTTTATTTCCTTCCTTCCTTTCTTTCTTTCTTTCTTTCTTTCTTTCTTTCTTTCTTTCTTTCTTTCTTTCTTTCTTTCTTTCTTTCTTTCTTTCTTTCCTTCCTTTCTTTCTTTCTTTCTTTCTTTCTTTCTTTCTTTCTCTCTTTCTTTCTCTCTTTCTTTCTTTCTTTCTTTCTTTCTTTCTTTCTTTCTTTCTTTCTTTCTTTCTTTCTTTCTCTCTTTCTTTCTCTCTCTTTCTTTCTTTCTTTCTTTCTTTCTTTCTTTCTTTCTTTCTTTCTTTCTTTCTTTCTTTCTTTCTTTCTTCCTTTCTTCCTTCTTTTCTCTCTCTTTCTTTCTCTCTCTTTCTTTCTTTCATTCTTTCTTCCTTTCTTTCTTCCTTTCTTTCAATCCTTTCTTCAGTTCCTAGGTTTCACACATGCAAGGAAAAAAGGTAAGTACCACTGAATCACACCCCAGTCCTTATTTAATATTTATTTATTTATTTATTTATTTACTTACTTACTTACTTACTTATTTTTGTGTACTTACACTATTTCTTGGACTGGAGTAATAGCACAGTGGGTAGGGCAATTGCCTTGCACGTGGCCAACCAGGGTTAAATTCCTCCATTCCTCTTGGAAAATCCAGCAAGCTACTGAGAGTATCCCACCCGCACAACAGAGCCTGGCAAGCTACCTGTGGTGTATCGATATGCCAAATCAGTAACAACAAGTCTCACAATGGAGACGTTACTAGTTCCCACTCGAGCAAATCGATGAACAACAGGATGACAGTGCTACAGTGCTATTTCTTTTGTTGACTTAGAATGGATGTTTTTTATATTTTAAACATCAGTTTACTCATGAAGATATAACTAGCTTAGTTATTTTTAGGTTTCAATATTTACCTTATTATAAAAATTGCCCAATAATTTTAATTTTCAAAAATGTATGCTATTAATAGTGACACAGTAATGGAAAAGCACAGTTTGCTGTTCTAATGCCAGGTTGATTTTCTAGCACAGACAATATGATTAATGCTTATCTGCAAGTGAACACAATAAATTTTGACAAGAAAGTCACTAAGAATAAACGAATGCTTCCATATTTATTGTTTTGACTCTATAAATATATCTTAAGAATATAGAACACTTTGGGGGAAACATCCTTGACACTTTAGCTACCAGTTTATAAATCATACAGGAATTTGACAAAGTTACAATATTTAAAGTTCCTCGCAGCAGGTAGAAATGGGACATACAAACCAACCTTGAAAATAAAAAAGCATAATAGTTGTATAAAATGGCATTACTATAATACAGTGGACTTTTTTATAGCATATAAGAAACTCACAGAATCATCAGATATGAAATAGAACATATTCTTACTCCGTGACTGAAACATATTTTCCCCTTCTTTCTATTACATAGTTTACATATTTAGTTGAACACAACTCTGTTATTTCCCAATATAAATTAATACATTAAATCAACATGTATTGATCATATATATGTGGAAAAAAATCAATGCTAAGGTCTCAATACAAGGTAGCCATAACTTCTGACCTGAAAGGAAAGTGTTTTATCAGTATTACAAACATGTTAACAATGGACTGTTAGATTTACAGCATATAATAGGCAGACACACTGGTCATTGCCTATCTATTCACTCCCTACCACAACACAAACATTCCCCAAATATTATTTCCGGTCCGAATAGAATTATCACATTCAACAGATGGAGATAAATTGTGACTGTGATGATAAATCATTCACAGAATCACATGCTTAGCTGTGCTGGGGAGCAAAGGCCTGTGGCTCCTCAAAATGTGTCTTTGACATAAGGTTGTTTTTAGGTAGAGATTCTGAAAGCCGAATAGAGCTTATCTTTTAGAAGATACTTACATATAAATCTCTCCCTTAAGGTTTTTTTTGTAGAGAGATCTAATCAATGGAAGAAACAGAATTGGAATTGTGTTACCATGCCTTGTATATGTAAGTCCTCAACAACCAACCTTTCATTTCTTCTCCCAAAGTCCTCTCAAGTAGATGTTAAATATTTAGGCTATTTAACGATGGCATATCAAACCAAGTGATCAGCTCAGCTAGGTCTCTGCCATGTTCAAGGAGACGCACAGTATTAATATATTTATCTTTGCTTTTTCCATTGCCATTCTTTCTCATGGTCATTTGATTATTTGTCCAGTCTCTGAGAAGGAAAGAAAAAGTACAGGAGAACTTTTATCATTTGAGAGTTGACATTAGCTTATCACTAGTAGATATGGGTTTCTGTGCTAATACAGTATTACTGTATTACTATCATCCCATTGCTCATCGATTTGCTCGAGCAGGCACCAGTAATGTCTCCATTGTGAGACTGGTTGTTACTGTTTTTGGCATATGGAATATGCCATGGGTAGTTTGCCAGGATCTGCTGTGTGGGCAAGATACTCTTGGTAGCTTGCCAGTCTCTCTAAGAGGGATGGAGGAACTGAACCCTAGTCGGCTGCATGCAAGGCAAACACCCTACTGCTGTGCTATCACTCCAGCCAGCTGGAGAGATAGCTAATACAGCATGAGAGAAAATATGTTGAAGAAACTAAATCTGTTAAGTCAGGATCTATGAAGACTCAGATTTTACCTATATTCAAACTATGAAGTTACTCTGTGACACACTTATATTCACTTTCTGACAGAAAAACAAACTACTACATCAAGAAATTAGTCATTTAATATTTACATCAAAATTTAGTAGCCATAAAAATACTCTACACTCTTTTCCTGCATTCTAAACCCCACAGATCAATGTAGTGGTATTCAGATGTTTTCATGTACATATAAGCAGAGGCATCTCAAAAGTAAAATTTCATACCACTGGAGATGCAATGCCCATCTATATTCCCTAGTAGAGACCTTCTTCATCCTCCAAGGAGGAAATGAAGACCCTATCTTTACTCTGAAATAGGGGAAGATCCTGTCTCTAGAATTAATAGAGTAATACATACCATAGAACATAAACAAATGTTTCTCAGTGATAATAGAAGGGCAAATGGCATCTGTGATTTTCTGGTTTCCATAGCCTTTGCGATTCAAACATACTTATGCTCCAAAAATCAAAACATAGGTTGGAACTAGAGAGGTAGTACAGTAGATAAGGTACCTACCAAGGTTTGATCCTTGGCATCCCATAGGGTCCTTGAGGCTTCTGGGAGTGATCTCTGAGTGCTAAGCCAGGAGAAGGACTTCAGCACCACCAGGTATGAACCAAAAACAAAACAAAACAAAACAAACAAACATGGTGATTCTGCAATTGCCATAGGGAATTATCTCCCCAAAGTCTTTCCATCTTGCATAAAAATAAAACACTTAATTCATTTTCTTCTTTCTGGAACTGGCAATTCATCCTTAGAGACACAAATACCATTAGGTGACCAGGAAAAAATGACTATGTTGGCAAATGTCAAAAGGATTACTGAAAGGCAACTATAAAGAGTATGATGGTGTAACTCTGTTGTTAAGCATCTGAATTAATGTTAGGAGCTGTCTATCTCTGGACTGAATGATATAAGAATATGAAAACTCATTTTTGCTTAGGGTGTTTGAGTTTTCTATTACTCACAACTAAAAGCACTCTTGCATCATGCTTGTGTATGAGGATATTGATGAATGAGCAAGACCTCATCTACCTGGACAAACTAGTGGTAAAGGAATCATTACTAAACTACATATACGAGACACGAAGAGTCTGATTTCCACGGTTTCTCCCACTTTCTCCTCAGCACTAAGAGTATGCATACAGCTACTGTGGTTTTGCAAGTTAGTTTAATCAATACTAGGTAAGTGGACTTGGAGGGTGAAACCACACCTGTTCCACTGTCCATGGACTTCTCTGCTTCTGTCAGAAGATAGAAATCTTCCCTCTGGAGCCATTACCCACTCACCAGGCTTTGCGGTAACATCCCACTGAAAAATCATCTGTCCCTGCAGTGTTGCCTCTGGAATCACTTGTTCTTCTCGGGTTGCATCCCATTACCTAATTCACTGGTTTTTTAAAAAATATATATTCTTTTTTCAGATAATATGTGCAGAAAATAGAGCCACCAGGAGACAATGCCTTGACACAAAGCAGAGATGTCACTGTTTGAAATATCAGGCTGGTGGGGGAGTTGCCTGGGGTAACGGGAAATTCACTGGACCCTGACAGCTACCCTTTGCCTGTGCACAGGAAGTCTGTTGACTCTTATGCACTTAGTAAAATATTTAACAACTTAAAGGGGTAACTTGTCTCTGAATTATTAGATCTCCTCCTCCCTCCCCAAAGTCATTATAGCTAGTACTTAATTTTTATATTGTGTAAAAATCATTTGAAATTCCACTAAGCCAATGGCTCATAAATTTCAAATATTCTTATACATAAGAGGATGTCAGTGAAAAGAGAATTCCTTCATATTACACATTGGTTAGACCATATCACAGATGATGAGGTAGATGTAGGAAGGTGCCTGTTTGTTCAAATGCATGATGAGGAGGATAAAAATGAGTAATGTCATTAAGTATTAGGTGACCCCGGGGCTGCCTCATTACAAAGTCAGTTGTAATAAATCAGATCCGATGCACATAATTGTAATAATGCTTGTGTAATAAGCGTAGAGTCCTAAACATTTAAACTATACAAACATGTATGAATAAAAAGGGCTAAAAGTATAAGATTCATACCAATTGATAAGTTATAATAAATACATAAAAAATTATCATAAGTCTATTTTATTTAAAGTGCACATAGTTGGCAACTAACAGAGAATTGCTGTTACACAGTACTTTTTTGTATGTTTGTTAGTTTTGTTGGTTTTGCTTTTGTTTGGAGGCCACTCACATTGATGCTCACAGCTTCTTCGTGGCTCTGTACTCAGGGATCTCTTCTGGAGGTGCTCCAGGAAACATCTGGAGCAAAGGGATTAACCTGGGACCATCTGCATGTGAGGTGCCTTTCCAGTGTATTATCTCTCCAGCCTTTTTAGTCATTCTGTAATCACAATTAGCTGAAGCTATGAATCAATATTAGCTGAAGTTAGCACTGTCATCCCGTTGTTTGTTGATTTGCTCGAGCAGGCATCAGTAATGTCTCCATCTCCATTATGAGATTTGATACTATTTTTGGCACATCAAACACACCACGGGTAGCTTGTCAGGTTCTTCCATGAGGGCGGGATACTCTTGGTAGCTTGCCGGGCTCTCCGAGAGGGATGGGGGAATCGAACCCGGGTCGGCTGCGTGTAAGGCAAATGCCCTACCCACTGTGTTAAGAAAAAGGAATTGGAAATATGTTCCCAGTGAAAATGAACCAATTGGGCAATAGTTTTAATGGTGTCATTGGTTGCATTTGGGTCTATGATGGATTTAACAGACAGGAGAATCTGAACATTTTGAGAAGTTCAAAAATAATGCAAAATTGAGCACACCTACTTGCTTTTACTTTAATATTCATTTCTTAACACTTTCTTTCTTCTACCCCTTATTATTTTGCTTATAGAAGAATGAAGAAATATTCTCTAACATGACTTCTCAAATGCTTATCTGAAAGAAGTTAGAGCTAACACATGACTGGGATGATCCGAGGGTCTGGAGTTATGAATCAATCTTACATGTTAGATACGTATATATTTTGAATGAAAACTATGTACATTTTCCAATAAATTTTCTTCTTCCTTTTAACCTAAATATTATGAATTATATCCACAGCAACATTATTTATTAGTGAATAGTTATAAATCTATTTTCTCTAACAAGTAACTCCCCTTACTTCCTCATTTTACTTCATGTCTATCTTACTCATAAAATAGTTCATAGTATTTTCACTAGTGTCTTTAAAGGTGAATGTTTAATAAGAGACTAAATCCCCTTATTTCTCCATATTACTTCATATCAATTTTACTCTTTAAAATAGTTAATAGTATTTGCACTAGTGTCTTAAAAGCAATTTTTTTCTTTTCTCTCTCTCTCTCTCTCTCTCTCTCTTTTTAGTTAATCACTGTTAGGTACAGTTACAGACTTAGAAACTTACATGCTTACATTTCAGTCATACAATGCTGGGGTACCCATCCCTCCACCAGTGCCCATTCTCCACCACCAGTGATCCCAGTATCCCTGCCACCACCACCACCCCATCCCCCACCCCCCACCTCTGTGTCTCTCTCTCCTTTTGAATATTGTGGTTTGCGATACAGGTATTAAGTGGCTATCATGCTGTTCTTTAGTCTACTTTCAGAACACATCTCCCATCCCAAGTGGGCCCTCCAAGCACCCTTTACTTGGTGGTCTCTTCTCTACCTGAGCTACCTTTTCCCCTTACATGTGAGGCCGGCTTCCAAGCCATGGAGCAATCCTCCATGTCCTCATCTCTACTATTCTTGAGTGTTAGTCTCCCATTCTGTTGCTTTATATTCCACAAATAAGTGCATAAGAGACCATGCAGATGAGCGAGAAATTGGGAGACATTTCTAATTAAATGCAATGCTCATTCAGTGACCAGTAGGTAGCAGTAGACAGGATTGTCCCGATCAGATATGGCCAGGTCAGCCCTGACAGGCATTGTTAGCAAAAGACCCTTCGCCTGAGAGACTGCTTCACAATGCAAAATAAGAAAACTACTATATCATTATTTTTTAACTTGGTCTGTTAGTGTCTTGAATTAACTTTATCCTTTTAAATGTTCTAGGTGGGATTTAGTGTTACCAATTGCAAATTCTGAGAGCTTCAGTGCTATTAAATGGGTGAGGACATAACAGAATGTTGATTGTAAAAATGAGTAGGATCTTTTAATTTGTGAATCTTGCAAACAATGGGAAAACACTGCTACAGGGCATCTATTCACTCTCTGCCATGCTACTTTAGCTCACACTATAGTAGTTAAAAAAGCATCTTAACTTAAGGCATAGAGATGCATAACTCTTGAACTGGTACAAATTTTAGTTTATTGCCTAAATAATTCTTTGAAATCAGTCCAACCACTGCATTGCTCAGGTGCGATGTGGAGATCCTGACAGAGGGAAAGAGAGTCAGGTTGTCATGTCCAGCATGTAGATGAACAGATAAATGCCTGGGAAATGTTTTGGTATCTCATGACCTCACCCCAACTAACACAGAGTTCATCCCTTTGGAATCTTCCGTCTGACAATTGTTCACTTTATTTGGAGTGTCTTGGGCTTTTCTGGAAAAAAGATAATGATTGATCCTAATTAGCCTTGTCTTCAGAAATTAATCTCATTGGAAAAGAAAGTAAGCCAGATGTATACTCCCTATAATTATCTCGTCAAGGTACCTCCTATTTTTTATAAGTTCTCAAAGTCCAACTTCTTTTCTTCCTTCTATTTATTTCTGTGCTGAAAAATGTTCTGGTTTTTAAAATCTAGGCTCATTCTTTGACAGGATGTATACTGTTTAAGCTAGAAAATTATATGCTCATGATTAACCAAAGTTCTTTATTTCTTTTGTTTCAAGGTTAAACTGAACTGTGAAGTAGATATTTGCATTTATTTTGATGAACACATTCCCAGAATAAATTACTGCATATCTGTGAAATGCAGATGGGACTTGTGCCTTAAAATGCTCTTAGAATGCATCTCTGGGAGCAAATACATTGACTTCTTTAGCACATTTAACACAGGACATTGAATAAGACTATTAGTTGCAAAATATTATAATTGTTTTGACATATATTGTGTATGTCATTTGATTCTTTATAAGATCAGTTAATAATTTCATCAAGTAAATACTAACTTCTGTGTATTAAACTATTTAGTTTCAATAACAACAAGTTCATTATATAAAAGGTTATTAGTATCATAAGCTTGAGAAGGCAAGTGTGTAAGCTACTCAATTATAAAAGAACATGATGTTCTTAAATGAGCCATTCAAAGTATAGGTAATTATCTTTTATGCATTATCAAAGTTACTAAACTAATATCCATATTAATATCCTTGCTAATCCAAACTTTCCTATCTCTAAAATTCTGAGCAAACTAGAAGATCAAGACATCTCATAAAAGTGATAAAATAATATAATTGCTCTCATTAAAATAAGTTAGAAGAACAAAAGGACAAATACTACTGATGTTTAATATTAACTATGTGCAAAAGTTATAATTCAGGAGGAATTCAGTTAGAATTCATTGACTTCACCTCTGTTTTCAAAGGATGTTAGACAGTGTTGCTCACAGGCCAAGTTGAAGCAACTTAACAGAAACCTTTGCCGTCTTCCTTAGAACCATAAACTCAAAAGAGACATTAGTCAAAGTAAGGAATATCAGATTAGAAACATTAACAAACCTTGTAGAATGATATGTGATGAAATGAAGTGTCTTGGAATAAGATGCCAATAAACTAGCATTTTAGATGTCAACTTTTCCAGCAATAAAGTAAATTGGATCAACAGGAATGTAAAGATAAAAAAATCTCATCCACGAATTCATCCTTTTATAAACAATCACTTTTAATTATGCCAAGTGGTTCATTACTAAACTAAGTAATGACTGGGCAACTGGCTAGTTATCTTGAAGTGGAAAAAGCAGATTAAGTGAATGTGCTTTTATTTTGCAAATGGCTATGAGGAAAAAAGACATTTGAGTTGGATGATAACTTTCCAAATATTAATTGAAGCACTGTCACTCTACAGATGGAGGTTTTCAAGATATACGCTGATGAAAGTTTTAAGTAATAACAAGCAGCAGAACTAGACTGCCAATCGATGGTTCTTCTGCTCCTATTTTCTTCAGATTTTGCCATCTCTTTAAATCTCTGCTCTATGACAAAATTAAAACCTATGGGCTTTCCTGTAAATCACTACTGCTGCCTCTCAGCTATGATTTAAATGCACAACATACGAAAGTAATAGAGAAAAAAGGAAATGGCCATGAAGCAGTTACTGCAAGCAGGTAGCATGTGACACCTTCTTGCTTTTAGACTGTGAAATAATTAACTACCCTACAACTTATATAAGCTCCAATTTTGTTCATTACTAGAGAAAATGAGAGATTAAAATTACCATTTATTGTCTAAGATTATCAGGGCCATAAATATAGTACTTAGGATTTGATGAACCAGTTTTCCACTTAAAACAATGAAGAAACCAACATGTCAGATTTATATGTTTATTTGCCATCTAAAAATCAGTTTCGTGGTACCCACAAAGGTAAGCATCTCAAGTACAAAGGTAGAACAGATATTTCGTGCAACCTGACTTCATCCCATATCTCCTGTCCATCCACAAGACCCCAAATACCTAGGTGTGTCTGTCTGAAGTTGAGTGCAAAGTAGAAATTGACTTGGTCAAATTCTCAGCCCTTACATATGTTTAAAAGTGTACAGTTACATTTCTTTCTTGTTGTATCTGTCTAAACTGAATTTAAAAAGTGAACACATCACCAGTAAAACTGTGCTATTATTGTCACTTTTATACCATCATCACCTACCATTAATCATAGATTAATAAATTAATCCATTGATCATAATTTTTTCTTATTTTAAAGCAATAGTTGTGCTAATTCAAAATTGTGAAAACACGACAACTTGGGGGGACGAACTGGAGCAGCATCTCTGAGTGTTTTCTGTCATTGTCTCTCCCTTGAAACGGAGTGGATCTATGGGAAATTGTTAGGGTCACAATTCTGAACAACTTTGGCAATGGGATTTTTGTTTGGGTTTCATTTTATTTTAGGCACAGTGGCCTACAGAACTGGTAAAGGCAGGTTTCTGTGCATCAAACACTCACCAGAGTGTGTGTTTTCCTCCATCCTCCTTCCCCAGCCCCCACCGAGTCTGTGTTAAACTTCCTACGGGTAATCAGTTCTCAGTATATGTTGCCTTAGGAAATCCGTCATTCCCTTGAAAATGGTTTTTGAGTCTTCAAAGTCTTTGGGTGATTTCCGGTTGTCAGCAGGCAATAATGTGAAACTGATATCTCTAGCTCAGGGTACATTCTCCTGTTGGTTCACTAGCGGACGTTTTATGTGTTTCAGGTGCTTCTTCACTTCAAAGAGCATGGCAGGGGAAAAAAAGCAAATGTATTACACAAAATGTATCAATTGATCAATCACAGTCACTGACCATAATAATATCCTAGAGTTTTCACAATATTAAAAACATGACATTGGTTTATATACATATGTACAATACTGAGACATTTCCCTACCAAATTGAAGACAGAAAAGAATAATTTTTAAAAATTTCACAGAAAATTGAAGTATAAATGAAACAAGAAAGCAACCAAACTTATTGTTTAATAAATGCAGTCAAGATCAGGCAAAAAAAATTACTAGTTTATTTATAAAATCACTGACTTTTAAGAAGTATATTCTGTCTTGTGGGTATAGAATGAAGTCCATGGAGAGCTTCTACAAATGTTGAAATAAAGGTAGATTTTATAGATTTTTAAAAAGATTTTATAAATAATTTTGGAAGAGGGAAAAATGAGTTTGGGGTTTCTGGTCTTAAATGTAGGTCCAAAAATATGTTTCACCAAAATTTGATCTTGCTATTTTGAACAAAGGCAAAACTTGGGGAGAAATAAATTTGGATGAGTATGTTCTTTTTATTACCGCTGGTAAAAGTTCATTACTCAGGGCTAGCTGGAAGATAGTACAATGGTTAGGACTCCTACCTAGTATGCGTCCTGCTAGAGATCCATCCCTAGCACCACATGACTTCCCAAGCATTGCTGAGCGTGGCCCCAAAAGCCTCTTCCCGACATCACTTGGTTGGCCTTGGCTGTCCCTGGGGCCACAGGGCTGAGTAGAAATACATCCTCAGTCCCTAGAGTTGAACCACCAGTTCATTAGGTCAAGAACTGCCAGGTGTAGCCTGCCAACATAACCCCAGAGCCGTCCTTAGGAAGCCTCCCCCCCCCCACAAAATTAAAATTAAAAATATAAGGCCAAAGAGATAGGACAGTGGGCAGAGTACTTTCCTTGCAGTCAGCTTGATCCCAGTACTGTATATGGTTCTACAGTTCTGCCAGGAATGACCCCTGAGCATAGAGTCAGGAATAAGCCCAGAGCACGGGGTGTCTTCCTACAAGCCAGCAATAAATACAAATTTGAAAATACATTTTATTAGAAGGATGAAAAAACATGCTTAATTAAAGCAAATTCCAAAGTATTAATTTGAGTAATGGCCATACGTTTAAAGTGCTGTTTTAAATTTTTTATTGCAGTTTTTGTTCTTAAAGAACAACTTTCCTTTTCATGTCAGGAATCGGATTCAGATTCTAACTATCTTTTAGCTTTGAAGTCTTCAATTACTCATTTTACTATTAACAAATTTAGATCACAATGTTTATAAAGATATTCAATTATGCCATAAGTGATTTATTAACATTAGAATGTCTTTTGCAACAGCATGCCACTGAAATATCCAGGAAAATAACACATTTTATGAAAAATTTTCTATTTTTTTATATGACCACTGCAAATTGTAGGGCAAATATTAATTCCCTTAGCATATTGTAGAATGACTAAATTGAAGTAAATATATGTTGGCTTTGCACTTTTCAACTAAATTAAAGCACCTAAAATTTAATTGAAAAGAGGTCACTGTCATCCCATTGCTCATCGATTTGTTCAAGCGGGCAGCAGTAATGTCTCTCATTGAGAGACTTATTGTTACTGTTTTTGGCATATCCAATATGCACGGGTAGCTTACCAGGCTCTGCCACGCGGGCTCGATACTCTCGGTAGCTTGCTGGGCTCTCCGAGAGGGGCGGAGGAATCTAACTCGGGTTGGCCACATGAAAGGCAAACGCCCAACCGCTGTGCTATAGTTCCAGCCCTGAAAAGAGGTATGTTCTTTATATTAACAAATTTTCGCAAACATGGGTAAATCTATAGTGTACTCAGAATAATAAAGAAACCTAAAACCAAGTCTGAAGCACATTAAATCTGTGCTGAAAATTCTTGGCAATTGAATCAAAATTATAGAATACTCTAAAAATTTCACTTATTTAAAATTCAATTAAAATTTTAAATGTACAATAATTAACTTGAACATTATTGTGTCTTTCAACAAGAAAAATATTGAAGTATAATTAAGACCATATGACTCATAGTAAAGAAAGAATGTAATAAACAAACAATAACAATTTTTCCAAACAGTTTGCACTGAGTCAAATTTAATGGTTTGTGTATAGAGAGAAAAAATAGTTCACCTTAACCAGTTTAGTGTACAGTAGTGCTCATTTTTTTAATCCATCATCGTTTAATGTAATTTTAGAGCTTCTGTTTTTGAGTTCCTCTGGCAATGTTCAGAGTGTACACCTGGTTCTTTGCTCATGGATCACTCCTGGTGGGTTGAAAAACCATATGGGACACTAGGGAATCAAACCCAGGTTGATGTGCAAGGCAAACACACTACACATTGTACTATCTTTCAAGTCCCTCTAGAGCTTTGTAATCTTGCAAAACTGAAATTCTCTTTCCACTGAACAATATACCCTTAGTCATTTTTCACCCAAGAAACCATCATTCACTCTACTTTAAAAAATTAGGAACCTCATATTTAAAATTATAAAAAACTTATACGGGAGAGCCTGGCAAGTTCCCCATGGAGTACTCATATGCCAAATACAGTAACAATGATGGGCCTCATTCCCCTGACCCTGAAAGAGCCTCTAATGCGACACCATTGGGAAGGATGAGTAAAGAGAGGCTACTAAAATCTCAGGGCTAAGATGAATGGAGACATTACTGGGCCCACTCGAGCAAATCAATGATCAACGGGATGGCAGTGATAGTGAAAATACTTATATGCCTCATTGCACTTAATGTCTTCAGTGTTTATCTGTAAGGTAGAATATGATAGAATTTTCTCTATAAGGCTAAATAAGACTATTTCCATTTCTCCTTCACTACAAGTAATAGAGAAATGAACATGATGCGTAAATTTCTCTTCATATTTTCTTCATTCTTTTGTGCACTTATTTGGAAATGGGTGTTCTGATCATAAAACAATTACATTTCAGAAGTAATTAAGATAATGTCCTTTAGATGAGATGGGCCCTAAATCTAATTAGAAGTGTCTTTGTCTAAAGTGTGCACACAGGGAGACATAGAGGCAGAAACCCATGGGAAGATTTTCAAGTGGACAACCACAGGCCAAGAAACATGATTTAACAGGAGTCACCAGCCATGATGTGGATTCTCCCATCCAGCACCTAGGAATAATATAGCCAGCCTCTTAATTTCAGGCTTTTGTGGTTCAGAATTGTAAAAAAATATGTTTCAAGTGTTTTAAGTCACCTCCTGTGCGATGATTTGATATGGCAGCCCTAGGAGAGGAATACACTGACTCTGCTTGTAATTTCCCATGGAAGAAAAACTTCTATGGCTGATCAATGGCAGAGTTGGTAAGTTCTCTTTTTCAAGTCAGAGATATAATAAAAGTTCAATGGAAAACTTATAATTATGTAATGAAAAACCTAGACCACCTCTATCAAACAATTTTTGTAAAACTGGGAAACTCAAGATACAAGGGCCAGGGGGATTGCCCCATAGCTGGAATCCTGCCTCATGAGTGGAGGGGAGAAGGCAGATGGAATAGAGAAGGGATCACTAAGAAATTGATGGCTGGAGGAACCAATTGGGATGGGAGCTGCATGCCGAAAGTAGATAATGGACCAAACATAATGACCTCTCAGTGTCTGTGTTACAAATCACAATGCCTAAAAGTAGAGAGAGAGTATGGGGAATATTGTCTGCCATGGAGGCAGGGCAAGGGCGGGAAAGGGGGGTATACTGTGGATATTGGTGGTGGGGAATGTGCACTGGTGGAGGGATGGGTGTTTGATCATTGTGAGATTGTAACCCAAACATTAAAGCTTGTAACTATCTCACAGTGATTCAATAACATTTTAAAAAAAAATTTAAAAAACTGGGAAAATCTCCAAAGTGGTTATCTACATTAGTCTCAAACTCACTCTTTTCTACAACATATCTACAATAATATAAAGATTTAGTAAAGTTGAAATGTACATGTCTTCTGTCATATCTAAGTTTGCTACTATTTGAAACAAGTGATAACTCAGAAAGACTGTATTTGTATAACACCAGTATGAACTTGTTCTTGTAGAAAATCCTTTATTAAGGTTCATTCAGTCAGTTGAACACTTGCCTCTTGCAACTAAAGATCTCCATGGAGTCACGGAGATGGGTCAAAGGACCAGAACGGCTGCTGGATGCTGAAGACTTAAGTCAGTACTTACCACAGCACAATCCACTGCCCCATGTGTATCACTGGGTATGACCTAGAGGCTCCAGGAGTGGCCCCTCTCCCCTGGGCTGTCCTTGGATCCCTCCCCCAAGTATCTTTCCTAGGAATGTTCTTGAAACTACTAAATCATGCTGACTGTTATTATCACTAATATCCACAAAATTGTCATTAGCATATTATTGGACATTTGCTTCACTGATGGTTTCTAATCAGAAATAGTTTGAGGAGAGAAAACAAAACTTCTGACTTTCCCACATCTATAAATGAAATAACTCCAAATGTGGTATGAAATTTAAACAAACTACTTCATATTAAACTATGGCCCCAAAGTAGTAATCGAACAATTATTCTGCACCTCAGATCCTCTAAACTCCATCTTGGGTAGCAGATAAAAAGGGAAAAAAATAGAAAATAAAAGTTGAAAGTTATCCCAGTCCAGGGCACTGGAGCTGGGGGTGCAAGGGAAAGAAGCGGAGGGGTTAAGGAATGATAGAACTAAATATCCAAACTACAGAGTCAGCAACACTGAAATCACGAGACCCAAACTTTAATAACCAAAGCTGAAAGATGGCTGTGAAGATGTCAGATTGGGACTGGGGGGTGAGAGCATTGGAAGGGGAAAGTACCACTAGTGTCAGGATCAGTGTTGGAACACGGTATGTCAACCTAACTTTCAGTAACTTTGTAACTCATGGTGCTTTAGTAAAATTAAATTGGGGGGTAGAGGGATCTTTGATTCATTGCAGATAGGAATGCAAAATGGGACCACAGTCTGCAAGATAGTTCGGTGGTCTCTTACAAAAGTAAATATGCTCTCTAAATAATTGAGCTGTTGCTCTAGTTGGCATTTACAAAAAGAAATTGAAAACTTGTCTCTACACAAATCCTGAACAGAGATGTTTACAATACTTGACTCACAATTGTCAAAACTTAAAGGCAACAAGGATGGTCTTTAGAAACTAAATACTCTATGGCACCTGAAAGAAAAGAAATAGAAAGTTATTGAGCATTAAGAATAAATGAGATACTAAGTCATAGAGAGAGAAGGATAAAATGTTTTGAGTTTTATTTTTTTGTTTTTAGGGCCACATCCCATGTTGCTCAGGGGAGCATCTGACTCTGCCACTCAGGAGCTATTCCCAAGGAGTCAGATGTGAAGAATCAAAGCTGGGTTGGCTGTGTGCAAGGCAAGTGCTACCTGCTCCACTATCTCCCCAGGCCCCAAAGGAAGAAATGTAATTATATATTAACAAATGGATGAGGGCTGTTCAAAAAGACTCCATATTATAAGATTTTTTTATGATATTCTAAGCAAGAAAAACTTTGGAGGTTGTAATGGATGACAAAATGGCAGAGGATTGTGAGAGAGATAAATACAGAGAGTCTGAACATTTTCAGGAAAGTGGATAAATTTTTGACACTATAATACATGTAATCACACGTTTTTCCAAAACTATAAAAAAGACAACACCAGGAGTGAATCCTTAAGTATGGGCTCTAAATGATAATGATATGTCAGTAGTTGCCCATCCATCATCATAAGGATACAAGTTTGGTCAGGAATGTTCATAGTGCAAGAGACTATAAGGACACCACATGAGGAAGTTGGTACCATAGAAAAATCCATATTCTCTCTTCAATATTGCTGATAAGCTAAACCTTCTCTAAAGCATAGTCTATTTTATTTTAAAGCCTATGGAGATGGGGTGAGGAAAGATGACTTACTGATTTTTCAGGGGAGATTCCTGAGGTATGTAGCAATTGTGATTTTTCTCCATTTCTTTACAGATACCATGTTTTCAGGTTGCTATGGCAACTTTCCTGGCTGGCTGCCACATGCCTGTGCAGAATCTTTATGCCACTCAGGGTATTTATACAAGGCTTTTACTTCTGCTAAGATAGCCGAGAGCAACATTCTACATCACATAGACTTTGTCCATCCAGGTGAATATGGGACAAGTACCCAGAGAAACTCCAGGTTCTCTGTCTTTAGCAAATTATTGTCCCAGTGATTCCATGTTGCTTTAGCAAGTATTCCATGTAAAAATTAGCACCACTATAAATGCTGAAGATATAAATTATTAAAGAGCTTAAGCCCCTTTCCTTGGAGCCAGAGTGATAATGCTGTGGGCATTTTTGCCTTTCACACGGTTGACCATCCCTGGCACCACAAATGGTCCCTCAAGCCTCACCAGGAGTGATGAGCACAGAACCATGAGGAAGCCCTGACAAGAGACAGAGACAGCGTGGCTCCCTCCAAAAAAGCAAACAAACAGGTACCTGATCTCAAGAAAAGATTAGGAAGGCTGGGAAGAATAGAGAAGAAAAAACTCTTGTCAATTAATACGATGATACATAGTGATATATGATATAAACTAAATAAACAGTATTGTGACATATATATATCCAACATATATATAGTAATCTCAGTATCTCAGTATGAGCAGATGAATAAATGGGAGAGGATAATATGAAATTAGATATCTGCCAGGAACCATACACACAAATATATAACAGACATACGGCACTGGAGAAGAAAAATCAGTGGTAATACCATTTGGGAGGATGTTAGGAGTGAGTCAGGGAATTGACCCTGTGTATTGAAGAAGTTCACTTTCTTTTTTTTTAAAATAATGTAGGAGTATTGCTATTTGTTCAGTCATTGATTAAGCTGATTGAATTGGGCATTAACTCCACACTACTTTTTTTTTTTAATTGTATCACGGTGAGATAGAGTCGCAAAGCCTTCATGTTTGGATTCAGCCACACAATGATGGAACACCCATCGCTCCGCCACCCACAGCCCAGTCCTCACCCTGCCTCTATCCTGGACAATTTCCCCAATACTCTTTCTCTAATTTGGGGCATTATGTTTTGCTCGAAATATCTCAACACCATTTAAGCCTAGCCAGGGGCAGATGCTAGATAATTTATTTTCCATTGCTCATTGTGAATATCAGGAGAGCTTGTGCAGCCGCCATTATAAATGTGAATTTCTATATTGAGATCAAGAGACATCTCTGTATGGCATTAATCCATTTTGGGATTCAATTGGGAGTCTCTAGACCAAGGCTGTTGGTGCGCTAAGATGGCACTTGGAGGCAAATTTCGGGCATGACAGCCAGTCTACTGGGTGAGTGGGAACCCAGGGAGGGGCAACCCAGGTCCTCTGCCACCATGCAGCCTGGAGACTAAGTCCTGGAACCCACTGGAACCCACATACGGGGCTGGGGGGGGCAGGGTTTTCTTGTGGAAGCTCTTGGTCACTGGGATTCCATCTGGAGTAGTCAGGGAGATGCACCTTCTCCATCTGGGGTACCCCAGTGAAATTGGCCCAACATGGGGCCCAGAGAGATCTCTGGCACTGTGGAGAAGTTCACTTTCTCAGTGCAATTCAAACCCTTGGAGGGAATACTGGGGATAGAGCATTTCACACCTGAAACTCAGTCGTGAGTAACTCTGGAGCTTTATAATTCAGGGTGATTCAATAAATAAGCAAACTTTTGGAGGGTTTTAAAGAGAAACCCGCATAAATTCACTGAAGGCGATAAATTGTCAGCATGATCACTTTGATTAAAGGGGCAATAAAATAGAATAAAGAACTTAAGTTTAGTTTAGTAACTACGACAGAGTGGCCGCTAAAATAAGGCAGGAGAGGGAGAGAAATGACTGAGATACACTTTGAATGTAGAGTCCATCTGACTTCTAAATATTTTTAAAAGTAGGCTCTGAGGAAAGGAGATTTGATGCCTCTAAAGTTGACCCGAGTTTTTGCAGCAGCAGATTTTCGTAGACGGCCACAGGCTGCTCTTCGAGGCGTATCTTCTATGGCGAGCTTTGCAGAGACTATTCCCATCAACTATCACATTCCTGAACATCTGATGCTTCTTGACTGCATGTTGTGGATCAGCTTTTCACGTTGTTTGCAGAGAAAAGGCCTTGGAAGATGGACATGATATGCACCTCAGGAACAAAAGAGATATTTGTTATTCCATACAGAGTGTCTCTTCAGAGACAAAAATTTGAGAGGCTTCATTAGAATTATGTAAAAAGGGATGTTCGCTAAATTAATGATTCTCTCACTATCTTTCTATCTGATATCCCTATTGCTTTCCAATAACTTTGTACTTTGTCTCTGAAACAAGAGCTTCAAGTGTTCTGGCCTCTGACGAGTGGTGTGAGACTATATTGCTAATTTGTGTATAGGGTAAGATCTTTGTCTCATCAGCATTCTTCATGCTTATCAACAGAGAAGTCTGAAAATAAAACTCTTTCTTCAGCCCATGTCAAACCCTTTGTTTATTCTAGTGTATGTTTCTCTTTTTTCTAACCAACCTTTCAGAAAAAATCATTAGTGAATAATGGTGACTCCTGTTTAGCACGCTAAGGATGGGACATCTTTTCAATGTATTATTTCTGGATCTCCAGCAGGGAAGACCTAGAAATCCAGTCCATCCTGTTAGTGGTAAATGCTGCGGCTCATGTGTCTCAGATCTGTGTATTGTCCCCATTCACCGATATTTTTATCTTTTCCTAAAAGCGTGTGTTGATACCTTAGACTTGGGAGTACATGTCTTAGAATATCACTTTTTCCCCATTTGTAGTCATGGAAACTTCAGAAACATTTTCTTCCTCTTTGAACTTCTGAAGAAAAAATAGTAAAGACAAGTTAAACAGTCAAGGAAGATTCCTGCAGTTGTTTCAACAGGGGTCAAGATTCTTTACAACAGGAAGACTGAATTCAATGTTGCTGAAATAAAAAGCAGGAGATCTTACTGGTGCCGGATGGAGCATGTGGAAAAGTATAAGAGGACGTGAGCAAGAGATTGATCAATGGATTAGGCATCTTTGTTTGCCATTTGCTACTAACCAAAGTGCTGTTCTTTTTCTCCATGGAGAGGAAGAAAGGAGTCCAATTCCTTTGGATAAATAGATTTTGAGGAGATGGATCCCAGGTCTCTGAGGGAAAAATATTTCCTAGACTATGAAAAAGGAATGACGCTGGCAGAAGACATAACCCAAAGCAGCAGCACTAGAACATACAATTGCCAGATTTCTGACTTAATCACTAAGAAAACAAATTTCAGATCATATTTTGGAAGAAACTTGTGTAAAGTTCAGTGAAATGTGAGTAACACTGGTCTAAGCCTCAACATCTTCCTTTGTATAGGCTACCTCAGGTACCTCATTGCATTAGTCATCTTTATGACATAAAATAACACATGGAGGTGGCCGAAGAAATAGTTCAGCGAGCAGAGTGTTGCCTTTTATGTGACCAATCTGGGTTCAGTCCCCAACACCCCATATGGTCCCCCAAGACGCACTAGAAGTGATCCCTGAGCACAAAGCAAGGAGTAAGCCCTTGCTTTTTTTTCCCCACCCCACAAAAATAAGACTTGGAAACCTCTAAGGAAGTACACAAAACATGTCAACATTTGTACAGAAAGTCCCATGTCTAGGTTAATGAATTTCTGGATTAATCTAGAAAACCAATTTAACATAGTCTTTTTAAGCCAAAGAAACAGCATTGCCTATGTAATGACTTACCTCTTTTGCTCCTTTTCCTTTTCGATAATTATAGAGCAGGGAACATTTCCTAATTAGACACACAATGTGTGCCTCTAAATATAACAAGGGATCTTGATCAAAAGAGACAGGGTGTAACACAACTTGATAAATGATTTACTTGCTAATGAATGAGGGTACACATTAAAGAAGTAAAAACAATAATCATGGAGAGAGAAACTTGTAGGAGTATAAAGGAATGAGAATCTGGAAAGAACACGAAACAATGAAAGAGCGAGTAAGATGAAATAAAACCATATCTCTTTGAGCAGAATAGAGTCAAGGATAAATTGAAGGAGACCATCCATTGGAACTGCCTTGATAGTGTAATTGAGAGAATGTTCTAAGCAGTGTTGAAAGGAGTCATTGGTTACTTAAGTGAGCTTAAAAGAAGTCCTTTCTACTTAAGATTTATACCACGTTCCTGGTCACAGAATCCTGAGAAGAAATCGGAGGATACAAGCAATCAGATTCTGGGTGAGAATCTAGATCAAAAGAAGAAATGGGTGTGAGGAGGACTTCCTACATTGGAATGAAAAAAGAAACCCAACTCTTCAGTAAGTGTTCTGATGATGTTCACCTCTAGAGAGTGACCAGTGCTGTGGGTGGTTTGATTTTGAAAATGGACTCAACACAGAAACAGACACCAAGAGGAGAAAACCGTACAGAGGTGAAAGCATCTTAGGATCCAGGATGTCTCAGCACACAGCTGACATTACATTTTAGTGATGCCTTTTTATATAAATTCTTTCATATAATTATTAAGTGCCTCTTTTAAAATGCCACGTCTGAGTTTAAAAGGAGATCTGGAATAGAGTCTATTTTATCATTGTCTAAGCAGAATTTTGCCACTATTTTTGAGTGATATTTAAGGAAATTTACATTTCAATTTCAAGTCTAAGCAGACAGAGGTCATTAGGAGAGCTGTTATGAAAGAAAAAAATAGAATTAAGGACAGGTTTCTCAGTTGTATGCGCCATGAAATTTTAACAGAGTCAAATGGAGAAATTTTTAATTTTCCAAATGACTAGTGACTTTTCCCTAATTGGAAAGCCTCATTTTTTGTGTCTGACCAAATTACAAGAAGCAGGTCATACTTTCTGATATGCGTCCTGGAGAGAGTTGAAAAGTTTCCACTTAATGGTTACATTAAGTACCGTCTTTCTCTTTGCTATATTTCTCTCATTAAGTTATAGTAAGTGCACGCCTGAATTTGTACAAGCTCCAGACCTTGCGTCTCACAGATCGTAGATTAGAAGATCTGTGATAAGTGGGATTTTAAGATAGTTCAGATGACCTTTGGGTCCTAGCATTACTACCCTGAGTATGTAATTTTAGATGACAAAATGGTGGTTTTCCAAGGGAGACTAATGTAATCATGTATTTTATTTTTAAGAGGAATAAATTTCTCTGGCTGTGGGCAAAGGGGAAGTTCAGAGAGAGTCTATCATAGGGCTCACCAGCCAGACGGAGAGTCGTAATCAGGATCCTGCTTACGCCTTCTAGAAGCCAATGCCAGTGTCAAGCTACGCAACCATCAAGGGAATGAAGACCTCGGCCCTGTGACGCTAAGGAATTCTTTCTACCAGCTACGCGAATGATCCTGTAGGCAGATGTTTCTCCCTAGATTATCCAGATACGTTCTTACAGCCTAATTTTACAATTCCATCCCATGAGAAGCTAAAGAACTTGTCTGATGAAAACTGGATTCTGACATTCACAACACTGAAAATAATTTGTGTGTCCGTGTGTGTGTGTGTGTGTGTGTGTGTGTGTGTGTGTGTGTGTGTGTAGGAGAGAGAGAGAGTTTCTGGTTTCTGTTTGTAGTCACATTGACTCAGAAAAATAAAGTTCATTCAAAATAAAAAGTATAAATGATAAAAATTATAATTGATAGCACAGTGGGTAGGGTGTTTGCCTTGCACTCGGCCAACCTGGATTTGATTCCTCTGCCCCTCTCAAAGAGCCCGACAAGTTACTGAGATTATCCTGTCCACACAGCAGAGCCTGGCAAGATACCTGGGACATATTCGATATGCTAAAGACAGTAACAATTCTCACAATGGAGATGTAACTGGTGCCCGCTCGAGCAAATTGATGAACAACAGGATGACAGTTCTACAGTGCTATAAGAGGTAATATTGATACACTAACTTGGTATATAAAATATTTTTAAGAAAGGAAATTGACAGGCAAGACTTGAAGCACATTATTTTTTTTCATTTTTTTAGGGTAATAGTATAAAAAGTTTCAAGTCAAACACTCTTTGATAGTGATCCTATTGGAATATAAAAAACAACCATCAATAAATGATGAGAATAGAATTTTCAGTCACCTTTGGAAGAGATGATACAAATCATTTACCCTCACATTTATGTGTCATGTTCTTATGCTCTAGGATTTGCCAGAGAAGTTCATTAAAATGAAGACCATTAGGAGGGAAACAATAAAAACTGTATCAGAAATCATCATAGAAACCAAGAAAGCAATTCAAAACACCAATAAAATCAGGAGCTGAATCTTCAAAAAAATCAATATAAATTATATTTTTTACCTAAACCCATGAGGAAAAAGAGAAAATGTTCAAATAAATAAAATCAGGCATGAAAAGGGAGAAATTGCAACAGATACTTCAGAAATTCAAAATAAAAGATTGCTATGAACAACTTTATGCTCTTAAGATGGAGAACTAGGAGAAATGGATAGATTCTTAAAGTCATATAATATCTCAAAGCTGAGCAAGGAGGAAGTAGACAGCGTAAACAGGCCAACTATATGTAAGAAAATTGAAACAGTAATTAATAATCTCCCCAATAACAAAAGTCCAGTCTATGTGGGTTCACTGGTGGATTTTATCAAACCTTCAAAGATATATTGCCTATGCTCAACCTCTTCCAAAGTATCGAAGACATGGGAATCCTTTATAGCACCTTCTATGAAGTAACATTACCCAAAGCAGACAGAGACTCTTCCAGTAAAGAAAATTTTAGACCAATCTTCATGATGATTATTGATGCAAAAATCCTTAGCAAAATCTTAGCTAACCAAATCAAAAAACATATAAAAAATTCATACACCATGATTCAGTGAGATTCATTCCAAGGAGGCAAGGATGTTCACCATTCACAAATCAATTAACATAATACACCACATTAATAAAAAGAAAGATAAAAATCATATGATCATATCCTTTGATGCAGAGAAGGCCTTTGACAAGATCCAACATCCACTCATGATAAAAACCCTTAACAAAATAGGGGTGGGAGGAAACTTCCTCAAGATAATAATGGCCATGTATAACAATCCCATAGCCAGTATCATTTTTATTTTTTTTTTGGTCCTATCCAGTATCATTTTTAATGGTTAAAAACTGAAAGAATTCCCTCTGAGATCAGGACAAGGATGTCCACTCTCTCCACTTCTATTCAACATAATATTAGAAGTCCTGGCTATAGCAGTCAATCAAGAAAAACAAGTCAAAGGGATCCACAATGAAAAAGAACTCAAGGGGCTGGAGCCATAGCACAGTGGGTAGGGCATTTGCCTTGCATTCGGCCTACCTGGGTTTGATTCCCAGTATCCCATATGGTCTCCTGAGCAACACCAGGGGTAATTCCTGAGGACAGAGCCAGGAGTAACCCCTGGGCATCGCTGGAGGAACGATGGCTGGAGGAATCAGTTGGGATGGGAGATACGTGCCGAAAGTAGATAATGGATCAACCATGATGACCTCTCAGTGTCTGTGTTGCAAGTCATAATGCCTAAAAGCAGAGAGTATGGGGAATATTGTCTGCCATGGAGGCAGGGGGAGGGTGGGAAAGAGGGGGTATACTGGGGATATTAATGATGGGGAATGTGCAGTGGTGGAGGTATGGGTATTTGATCATTGTGTAATTATAACCCAAACATGAAAGTTTGTTACTATCTCACAGTAACTAGATAATATTTTTTAAAAAGATGTATAAGTTGTATGAACTGAAAGTCAAACAATAGCAATAGATTTAAAATATATATGTATATATATATTTGTTTATATATCCCAAGTACATGTATACATTATATATCACTGTATCACTATATCACTGTCATCTCATTGTTCATTGATTTGCTTGAGTGGGTGCTAGCAACTTCTCCATTCATCCTAGCCCTGGAATTTTAGAAGCCTCTCTTTACTTGTCCTTCCCAATGGTGCTGCATTGGAGGCTCTTTTAGGGTCAGGGGAATGAGACCCATCATTGTTACTGTTTTTGGCAAAGCGAATATGCCATGGGGAGCTTGCCAGGCTCTGCCGTGCAGGCAGGATATTCACAGTAGCTAGCCGGTTCTCCGAGAGGGAGAACTAGACTATAAGAGGTAGTGCCAGGGGCAGTTTGTGGGTGTGACTGTGTAGCTATTGGAAAATGGGGATTCTGGGTGAAGGAGGCCCAGTCCCAGTCCAAGCAGGCTTAGAGATCTCAGCCCCAGTTCCTGCACACCTGGGTTCCTCTGCCGGTTTCTTCATGTGTGAGGCTCGTCCCTGAATGTGTGGAGAGTGACCTTGAGTATGGCTGTGGCTAGGTTCCAAAGGTCTTTGGCTACCAGGGGTCTGCTGGGGGCGAGGAGGGAAACTCAACCCGTCCTCCTTCGAGGGGCCTTGGGTAGACACAGCCATGTGCAGGGTCAGGAGACTCTGCATGCATTATATATAACATGTATTTATACATGATATGTAAATACATTGTATATATAATAAAATATTACAGTGAAAACATTTACCAGATGGCAGTGCTGACCTGCCACTCTGACAGATCTGTTCCTACTTAATCATGGAATTGTTGCCATCCTCTTCCCCATCTACAAAGAAAATTCAAAAATGGGGAGAGGCTTCACCAGTTGAGGGAAGGAAGAATAGAATGACAGTTCAGTAACTCATAGACGCTCTGAAGGAGCAGAAAGCAAACAGACTAGGGCAGAAGCTGGATTGTGGAAAAGACAGGTAAGGTGGTCCAAGTTGAATTCAAGAGCTCATGATATCTTTGAAATGACCTGTGGTGGGAGCAGAGAAAAGAGTTTAATACCAAGATGCCCAGAATGCTGTAGTTCCTGCCTCTAAACGGCATGAGGCACTTTATCCAAATGTTTGCTGTTGGAAAGGCTGTCCCTGAGATCAAAAGTGCCCTGATGTGATGCCTTCCCACAAAGAGGAGTCCAACAGAAAGGAAAAGAGAATATTATTTGGTAAACAAAGACAAATCCCCCTAAATCTTACCAAGCTACAATACAGCAGAACTCTTTCTATGAGAACTTAAATTAGCCTGAGAAACCAGTCCAGTTATTTTAAGAAGTATGTTGTGGGCAAACTTTAGAATTGGTTAGTGATATTCAAATTGTGGTCATCAACAGGCCAAGGTGATGCTTCTAATTTAAGGTGACCAAGGCAAAGGTCTAAAATTGAAGGCCCACATGAAATGAAAAGGTAGAGAATTAACAAAGACATACTCATGAGTCCTACACTGTTTGAATGAAATACTCTAAACTTCTATGTTGTGACATATAATTAATAGTAGCCAAGTATACATACATGAGATAAGTTTTCCAACAGTTCTCCAAACTCTAGCCTATCAGTAATTATATTGAAGTAGTGTGATAATTGACTGGGTTTTTCATTAAATTGTGCAGGTAACAGGTTACATTTGGTGTGGAAAAAAATAGCAAGAGCACACACCTTCAACTATCAAATTATTATGCAACTTCAAGTAAATAGTTTAAACCTTTTTTTTGCTTTTTCAATTTAATGGGAAAACAGTGTTAACCTGCTCAGTATTATGGTGTGGATATACATTTTTGACAGCTCCTTTAAGTTGGGTACTTATTCTATCAAGAGATCAAAACTACTAAATCATATACCACTCTACCATTAGGATGATATAGAATACCCATTAGCTATTTGTGACCTGAAGGGTAAGGAACAAAGAACAGCTAGCATTAAAGTCGAACGTGATAAGAATCACTATTCAGATTGACTGAGTAATTGCTGCAATCTCAAAGCATTTGAGAGAGCCTAAGACAGACCACTGTATCCAGAATCCATCATCAGGTCTGTATAAAATAGATTGCTTCTATATACATAAAATATAGAGACATAGACATGTACTCTATAATAAATGCATGATGGTACAGCTAAGTTTAATTTTAGTGTTTTCAGATTGTGCAATCACCTCTACTCTCTAATACTGTTTGTCACCATAAATATGTTAAAATAATCCACAGAAACTGTTGTGTTCATTAACAACATAAACTCAACATCTAGAATCTAAATAAGCATAGCCATTGAGTACACAGGCAAAGGGGTCTGTAATTAAACCAGGAAAGACTGAGAGTTCTGAGGACACCAATATAGCAGAGGGTTTTTATATTATTTTCTGATTTTTAACATCCTTTGCTGTGAATCAAATGACTAGATCACACAGGGAGATTTTAAATAACAAAAATCATATACCTAGGTATTTTGTCTAATAATTGGAGCTCATAGTGGCGATTCCTGTGGACCCTGATCTATCTGATCTATTTTGGAGAAATCAAGTGATACTTATAAGATGTCAACACCCCCAGTTGAAAAATCAAATTCCATCATAAGTGAATTTTAATGAACACAGTTTTGGGTTTTATATTTCTGTGGTGAATAAATCTCTCACATCCTCCTGTCAACAACACATCTATTTAAAGTTTCTTTCAAGTCTTCAATAATTCCACAAGTAATTTATATGCTTAAATACACATGGGTGTGGCTAAAGAACATATCACTGCATCACTGTATCACTATTATCCCATTGCTCATTGAGTTACTCAAGCGGGAATCAGATAGTGTCTCCATTGTGAGACTTCTTGTTACTGTTTTTTGACATATCACATATGCCACAGGTAGCTTGCCAGGCTCTGTCGTGTGGGCGGGATACTCTCGGTAGCTTGCTGGGCTCTCCAGGAGGGATGGAGGAATCAAACCAGGGTCAGTCACGTGCGAGGCAAACGCCCTACTCACTGTGCTATCACTCAAGCCCAAAGAACATATATGCAAATTTATAAATATAAGCATTTCCGAGCTATAGCACAGTGGGTAGGGTATTTGCCTTGCACGTGGCCGACCCAGGTTTGATTCCTCGACTGCTCTCAGAGAGCCCAGCAAGCTACCAAGAGTATCTTGCCCGCACAGCAGAGCCTGGCACGCTAACCATGGCGTATTCAATATGACAAAAACAGTAACAAGTCTCACAATGGAGACGTTACCGGTGCCCACTCGAGCAAATCGATGAGCAACGGGAAGACAGTGATACAGTGATAAATACAAGCATGTATATATTCACATGCATATAGTCAATAAAGTAAGATTCACCCAGGAACAATTTAATTTCATTCACCCAAATTTCTAAGGGAACAGTACCATCATCTATTAATTAAATTACTAAATGTACGTATTTAGACATTCAGTGATAGCTTTTGTCAGTATAGATGCAACTGTTATTCCTGAACAAAAATAATTTTTTTCAGGTGACAGCTTTATTTTTCAGAGAGCTATTAAACTACTAAAATATAGGTATTTGAATGTCTCACAGGATAGCAATATTATTTTAACATCCCTTTTCCTTCTTAAATGCTTGTAGATACCCAGTTTCTCAAAGTCTCTGTGTGAGCTTCACAATACTGCTCACTTTTTTTGTGGATAATTTTAGACACATTCATTTTCTACTTTTTGGCCATCATATTTATCTTTTAGC
This sequence comes from Sorex araneus, assembly GCF_027595985.1. Classification (NCBI taxonomy): domain Eukaryota; kingdom Metazoa; phylum Chordata; class Mammalia; order Eulipotyphla; family Soricidae; genus Sorex; species Sorex araneus. The sequence continues at coordinate 105,112,114 of NC_073302.1, forward strand.
TTTTGAAAATAAGACTTTGACTCATCATTTAAATGCCCCAACAACAACAAAAATAACTTTAGAAGAGAAGGCCAGCCCGTATCTTAGCCGCCAGCCAGAGTAGGTAATTTGAAACTAGGTTTTTCAAAGAGAAAGTGTTTAAGATTCTAAAAGAGTCATAAAATCTCAGAATGCTATCCACACATTCTAGAATTTAAATGCACTAGTCCAAGGCTGGGCGGTATCTAATGTAAGGGGTTGAACAGCTCTGTCATTTCTATAACCATAAAAATGCATTTTTCAGTGACTTCTTGGTATTTGACAAATAATATCATTTAGTTGCCGGTACTAGAGAAGTGTGACTTTCAGATCCTAATGCCAGTATTTTACAACAATAGATATCTCTTATGCTTCTTTTCCCTTAGCAAATTTTCTGAAAGAATTTTAGCCTCACAAATATTATCCCATACATCAGCCCTGGCTATGAAAGAGTCAGGCAGTTAAGAGCAGTGAGTAATAAACTGAAGAAAGTAATAATCTGAGCTAGGTAATCCCACAGAGGTGCTGGAAATGGTCTCACACATCTGTCACACCTACCTTGTGTATTAGTTCTTCCTTTTGATGGAAGCTGACCCAAACACACTCAGGATCTCAGTTAATCTCCCTCTAGAAAAACAAGCCTGACCTTATCTGAATCCCATATTTATTTAAATAAGCATTTTTTTCAGGTCTCCTGAGAATTATAAATCTTTAACAGGCTGAAATAAGAAGCTGGTTTTTCCTTCACTGTAGTAAATGGTTTTAGACAAGACATCAGAGGAAGCTCAAACAGTTTAAATATTGAATGTAATCAAAGTAAAGTGAAATGTACCAGTTTCACATGCGGGGTGGGGGGCTGGGGAGGTGGGGGAGAAGGGGAGAGGTATATCGTGATTCTTGGTGGTGGAATATGTGCACTGGTGAAGGGATGGGTGTTTGAGCATTGTATAACTGAGACTTTAACCTGAAAGCTTTGTAACTTTCCACATGGTGAATTAATAAAAGAATTAAAAAAAAAAACAAAAATATGATGAAAAGTGATCTTCAGAATTCACACATGCTAAGACTGTGTTCTTAACCATATCCCATCACCCCAAAAATGTGCATTCCTAATTTCCTCAAATTCAAATAATGAAGGGCATACATTAGTTGAGAGGAAGGAAGAATAAAAAAATAAAAATTAAAAAAAAATGTCCTCTGTCTTCATCTTGAGGCGGCCAAATAATCGTTCCCTAATCAAAGTTTTCTAGAATAAATCCGGTATGTGATTAGATGGTAGATGGATTATCTTACACTTCTATGAGATGGAGCTAGTCGGGGTGGCTCTGAGGAGATTGGGATTGTGCTTATCCGTGACTTTCTACTCCATACCTCCGTATGCCAGAATTTACTCATTTATTTATCTACTAAGTGAGTTTATGCATAGGGTTGATCAAAGAGAAATAACGCAGAACAAAATCAGCAAAAGGTAAAAGACAGCATATGATAAAAATCCAGAGGGAGTTACAGGAATTGTTCCAGGAGTCATTTACTTGTGGAAATTTTCCAGCAATGAACTGTGACAATGTGGACATGTCACCTAGGAGGAAAGTTGGAGACTCATCATCTCCTTGTAGAGAATGAAAGGAGGTAGGTGTATATAACTACACGGGACAAACAGAATATTTAGAAAATGTTGAGGAATCTCCCAAGTAAGATTTTACCAGCTTGTAAGGAGATACTTCTGTGACACAACAATTTCAGATGTTTGAACCAGTATTTTAAATGAATCCTTATAACTATCCCTACAGATTCAATAATCACCACTTCATTTAACCATTAATGAGTAACAAAAGATAGGTGTGTGAATTACATGGAAAATTCTCCCTATTATAAAAACACTAGGCAAGAAAAACTATTTTGTGACTGGAGAGATAGTTCCGTGAGTAGGGCACTTGCCTTGCACACAGCCAACCCGTATCAATCTCCTGCACCCTGTATGATCCCCTGAGCCCTGCCAGGAGAATCCCTGAGAGAAGAGGCAGGAGTTAACCCTGGTTGTGGCCCAAAAGCAAAATGAAAAGTGTCTGGGAATAAAATTAGGAATCATCAATTGTGTAAATGGCAAAAACAATGATCAGGAATTTTAACATTACTGAACAGAACACTTCCTTTTCATTGGGCTAATTATGACTGTTTTGCCTTACACAACTTTTATGAAGTTTGGGAGTGACATTTTTCTTTATTTTACTTAAGGAACCAGAGTCAATGCATAAAATTTTTAGTACATTGTGTGTTTACTAGTCCCCTCTCAGAATCATTGTTAAATCAAAAATACTATAGTCACAAATATATGGGTTAGTTTGCTGTGAGCTCCTAAATTAATTCAGTTATAAAATAGGCATAAAGTAATTGCAGTTTTATTGGGTACTTCTACAGACTGCAAATTTGAAAAATAAATACATGACTAATTTATAAAAATTCAATGTGCAATAAGTCAAATAAACAGATATGATTGAATCATTGCTCAATTTTTATTTTGTTCTTGTTTGGGGGCCAACCGCAGACAAGCTCAGGGCTTACTGTTGGCTCTGCACTCAGGGATCACTCTTAGTAGAGTTTGGGGGAATATATGTGGTGCCAGGTATCAAACCCAGGTCTGATGAGTGCAAGGCAAGCACCCTACCCATATATATAATCTCTCTGGCCTCTGCTCAATAGAGTAAAAAAAAATTGCTCCATTTGAATAATTTTACTTATTTATAAAAACAGCTTTTCAGTAATATGTCTCTTAAAGAGAATTTGTTTATGGGAGCTGGAGCAATAGTACAGCAGATAGGGTATTTGTTTGCATGAGCCTGACCCAGGTTTAATCCCCAGCACCTCATATGATACCAAGATTGCCAGGAGTTATCCCTTAGTATCACCATTTTGGGGTGTGATCCAAAAACCCAAAGGAATAAAAAAGGAAAAAATGGTATTTTGTTCCTTTCTTGCCATCTTAGTGTTATCTTTGATTTTGAGTTATTTGGAAAATTGTTTTCCAAAGAATTTGTGTATAAACAAATATCCTAATATTGCATTTGTCTCCATCTCTTCATGAGGAGCAAATTCCAAAGCACTCCTTCATCTACCCACTTAGGAAGCATTTTTCTTACTGTGGAACCCACTCAAAATATAAAATGGCTTTTTTATTGACTTCTCTCATTGTGTGACATCCAGAATATCTCAGAGAGAAATGCCAGCCATTTAAGCAACCTTGTCGTATGTGAAAAATGAGCCTTTCCTTTAGTAATTCAAAGGAAGGGAAAGATTTGTCACCTAGTACTGCTCTTTTATCTTGGTGCTTCTGTATCATTCATCTTGTTGCTTGTCAACTGCTTTTTTAATAGATCCCTTGTAATTACCAAATGACAATTATGGTTGTAATTGAGTGTGAGGAGTATTGAAAGTCTGTTGCTATAAATGAGTTGAACTTTTTCTGAGAGCTTCATATCAACTCTATTGTGTGATGACGAAGTGATGAATTTGAATGTTGCATATGAAATATGGTCCAATGCAAGTTACACAAAATACAGTCCAAGATAAAGAACACTAATTCTCCAATTTATCTCTTCCAACTGAAACTCAATTTAGGAACTATAGCAATGGTCAACAAGGAAAGGATTGTTGATGTTGGACAGTGAACTCTATCTGTCATGTCACTACTATCATTAAACAAAAAAAGGGCTAAAATTTTGGGAAGTCATTTTCCAAAGCCTAGATATGCCAGCTGGTGAAGCTTTGATCTTAAGCATGTAATGTACCTCCTGAAAAGACCTATAGATATATTCACATAACTATTCATGAATCAATCACGAAATCCCATTAATCGTCAATTTCTCGAGTGGACTCAGTAACCTCTCCATTCGTCCTTTCCCTGAGATCTTAGAAGTCTCTCTTAACTCGGCCCTCCCAACAATGTCAGAGAGTCTCTTGCCTGCACGCCTGGTTGTCTTCCCCAGGACCCCTCGGAGGGAATGGGCTCCAGCTTCCCTCCTCACCCCGAGCAGAGCTCCTGGCGGCCGAAGACCACTGGAACCTAGCCACAGCCATGCTCAAGGCCCCTCTCAACACGTTCGGACAGGCCTCATGCATGAAGGTACTGGCAGAGGAACCCAGGTGTGTGTAATCCCCTCAATGGCCAACATCCAGAGTCTTAAAAGCAAGCTCCCAGAAGATATTTGTAGCCTACTTTTCCCTTTGGGAGAAACTTGCAAGCTTCTGAGAGTTTCCTGTCCACATGGGACAGCCTTGCAAGCTTCCCATGGTGTATTCATATGCTAAAGCCAGTAACAAGCCAGATCTCATTCCCCTGACCCCACATAACTATTATGTAGTGATAATAAACCAACTATGAATTCTGTACTTTTTATTCAATCCCAGAATCGATTCTTTTCAAATATAGCTTCCGCTAAACTTTATTCTAATATTCTAATTCTATAAAATATCCCAGCATTCTAAAACTAATCACTTCTCTATAAATCAACTAATGATAATGTAAAGTTAAAGAACATGTATTTTCCAAATATTACTGCAATGACCCTGTAGACAAATTATATGTCAATACTTGGCTATACTTGGGAAACTCAAGGCTTAATAGTTTTCTAGGTGTGATTCTACTTTCAGAAAATATTATGGATGTATGTATCTGGTTATTCATTTTCCTTTTGTCCCGTACCATGCAGTATTCAGGATTCACTTCTAGCTCTGTTTCCAGGGATCATTCCTTCCTAGCTCTGTTTTCAGGAATCATTCATTCCTTGCTCTGTATTCAGGGATCATTCCTCCGGAGGCCGTACACAGTATGAAGGAGCAAATTGGAGTCCTCCCTGTACAAAGCAGACAGCTTACCTCTACTGTCACTCCAACCATTTCCAAGGGAAAAAAATTTTAAGGGAGTTATACTTTACCAAAAGTCATAATTTAAAAGAAAATATAATTTGGAGCTTTAAAATATGGTTAAGGGCTGGAGAGATAGCACAGCGGGTAGGGCATTTGCCTTGCACGCGGCCAACCCGGGTTCAAATCCCAGCATCCCATATGGTCCCCTGAGCACCGCCAGGGGTAATTCCTGAGTGCAGAGCCAGGAGTAACCTCTGTGCATCACCAGGTGTGACCCAAAAAGCAAAAAAAAAAAAAAAATATATGGTTAAAACTCATACAACTTCAATACTAAACTAATCCATTGCCTAAAAAAATATGTAATCCAGTTTTCTAGGATATTATTGGTCTCAATGAAAACTCATAAAGCTTATGCAAGTGATATATAATATTATAATTGCAGAATGTTAATACTACTGTTATTCAATCAGTATTATTAATATGTATTATTTTATTAATATTTAATGTATAATATTGGTGATATTAACTTATAAAGATTAATTTAGGGCCAATAATGTTGAGTCAATAATATAAATATAGAAACCAAAATAAATAATTTTCACTGATAACTATGCATGGAAAAATATGACAATAAAAGTTGTTATGTCCCTGTTCTATAGAATGCAAATTATGTATCTTTTTAAACAATTGGATTTGGGGGAGGAGGTGCTCGGGACACACCCAGTGATACTCAGGGATCACTCCTGGCTATGAAAGAAGATTCCTCAATTTTTTTCTTGTCAGTTTTCAGTTTGTCCCTATACAAACCTCATTACTGTTACCTTCAAACATATCCACAATGTTGTTGATATAAATCTGTTCATGATATTGATTCTTCCAAGCCAAGGAATTTTGGTGTTTTGTTGGTGGTGGTCGTTTTAATTGATTAAGTTACATATACAGAATGCAATATTATGCAGCTCCAAGAAAGTACAAACTCGTGTGATTTGATTAGGACATAGACAGATCTAGAGAAAATAAATGCTGAATAAAGTGAGTCAGAAGGAAATAGATACATAATGATCTCCCACGTGTGTGGGATTTAGAGATGCACTGTAAGGGAGCAACAAAGAGCAAAAGGCACCAGGACTGATCCACAAAACTGAGTTTATTGTGGGAGGAAGGAGTTGAAGAGGAGAAGCAACAGGGACCTCAAGGGATGGAGGTGGATGTACTGGTGATGGGTGTGGTGCCGTGGTTAGGTTTGCAGGAAACCATCCTTCACAACACTGCAAATCACTGAACACTTTTGCATGCATGAGTCTTACCTCTGGCAGCAAATTTTCAGCAAACTTGAACTAACCTGGGACCAATAACACCACCCAGACTGCAGAGTGCAGTAGCTGCCTTATCCATAACAGCGATGCTTGAGGACCGTACACCATGCACGAATCAAACCCAGGTCCATTGCTTGCGAGACAAGCTCCTAAAACCCCTCCATTCTCTCTCCAGCCCCCTTTGTTTTGTGCCTTATCTAGCAATATTATTCCACCATTAGTTTTTCTAGTGATTACATTGCTCTATCAATTGCTTTTCCAAATTGGCTTTATCATCCTACTGCTTTCTTCATTAATAAATGCAGTAACAGTGTGACACATTCTTTCTATTTGAATGTGTATCATACCGTTAGCTTTTGATATCTGCATCTTAGTACAATCACTACAAAAAGTTCCCTATTAATTTAGGTCATTTCAAAGATGCAAACAAGTCATATTGGACCATTGGATCTAACTGATCAACCAGTTCCTGTATACTGCCTGCTCATTACCACAGAAAATAATTATCGAACTCTAAAAAGATTGCTCTCAGCTATGAATGCTTTTGTGGAAATAAATTGCATTATATTTGTAACTAAATGGCTTCCTTATCCTAAATTAAGGCTATTAGTATAAGAATCAGCGAATTTCATATGTAATTAGTAAAAAGCATTAATATTCCATCCAACAGACCATTATCAGGTGATAGGGAGAACTATGATTGAAATGGTTGTGAACAAGATGTGCTAAACAGTTTATGGCATCCTTTAAGATAGGTATTTAAGCTCTGGGCAGACAAATGCGAGATTCTGCCCTAGTCTTACATTTAATCAGTTACAGTGACATTTTAATTTTATGAAGCTATGAACAGTCTTTGTTAACTAGTTAAGGTAATTAGAACTATATTAGTGATGCCATTAATGACTAATTACAACTCAAATCTTGTGAATGAAAGAAAATTGGAAAACTATAAATTTGAAGAGTTTAATAAAATTCTATTTTGATTTCCTCCTTTATGTCTTTTTTCCTTCTTCTGTGAGCTTTCCCTTTATGTATAAATGAAATGCAAAATTGTGGGATATGAAAGTTTTCATCTTGATTATTTGATTATCATCTTGATTATCAATCATCTTGATTGATATTTATTCAACATAGCATGAAATGTTTCCCACTATTTGACATATTCATCACCTCACATATTTATCTTGTTTTTCTGAGAATGTCTAACTTTAGGGATATAATAGTGTTATAGTATAGTGTACTATTTTATACATTATCATTTTACTATAATTTTATTACTAATTCTAGTGATATAGTGTATTATAACATAACATATAATTTTAGTGATATAATGCTATCAACTATAGTCACTGTTTTGCAATCGATGTTTAGAAATTATTCATATTATTAGTGAAAGTTTGTATTTTTTTAACCTAGTCACCAATTCCAATATTTCTAAATGTTAAGATACCAAAAAAGATATCAAAATGTATTTGTGTATTTGTGTTTTTATCAACCTCCTGCCACCATCTGATGTCAGGATCCAATCTGGACTCAGGAAAGCCTCAGTTCCAGCCCCGTGAGCTCCCCACCCCCACCCCTCACCCCCACTCCCCACCCCTACCCCCGGCCTGGTTAAACAGCCTCTTTCTCCATGTTTCCTTCCACTGAAGTTGTTTCCATACTTTATCTAGGAGAAGCAATTCTGGAATTAACTTGGAGGTGCGGATGTGTCTTCAAGCTTCAGTTTTCCACTTGCTTGGATAAATGCTTCCTCGGATCAATGAAGATTAGATGAAGAAGCATTTCTGGAAGTGTTGAATAAAGAAGGAGCCAGTCCGGGGGAAGATAGAAGAGCTCATGCCCTCTATGAGCCTGGCCCAGGTGTTGGTCCTGCCACGACGTCACGTTGTAAGAATCGCAGAGTGTGAGCCTGTCTGTCCCCCTGACATCACCAGTCCTTGTGAGTAATACTTGTGGCCCCCTCCTTAGGCTCTGGTCTCAGACTTGGAACCACCAAGCTGCTGCTCAAGGATTGTCAGGAGTAGCGGTAAGTTTTCCCGAACACAGCTAGCTCTGTCCACTTGCCAAAAATCACTGTATCACTATATCACTGTCATGCCATTGCTCATCGATTTACTCGAGCCGGCACCAGTAACGTCTCCAATGTGAGACTTGTTGTTACTGTTTTGGGCATATCAAGTATGCCCTGGGTAGCTTGCCATGCTCTGCCATTCAGGGGAGATACTCTGGGTAGCTTTCCAGGCAATCTGAGAGGGACGGAGGAACTGAACCTGGGTCGGCCGCGTGCAAGGCAAACGCCCTACCTGCTGCACTATCACTCCACCCCTTCCCCAAAATAATATTTTTTAAAAGGAACTGCTCCTTTATTGGGTTGTTCCATTATTCATATTGAACACCTGTCCTGTTGTTTCCCACAGAAGCTCCACCAATCTGCATTCCTGCCGACTGTACTTACCGGATCTTCACCTGTCTAGAGACCCTCTGCAGTGCCCATCTCAAACAGGTGTAAATGCTCTTCCATTATGGTTAGATTTGTGTTTCCCTCTGATTAGAGATGCTGAGCATCTTTGTATTTACCTATTGGATGTTTGTATGTCTTCTTTGGAAGAATGTCACATTCTTTCACTAGTTTTTAGTCAAATTGTTTTTGACTCCTTGGTTTCTATATACTTAAAATAGTCATCTCTTTTCAGTACATAATTTGCAAATATTTACTCCATTCCCATTATTGGCTATACAGAAATATTTTAATTTGATGACATTTCATCTACTCATTTTTACTTTCCTTGTTTAAATAACAGCAAATAGGTTAACATTTTTAAAAATTTACACAATTTATGCATTTACGCTGCACAACCTCTCATAGTGTAGTTCACTGATATACCTGAAACAGCACACATGTGTTTGATTTTAACATACTTGCTCATATTCTCATATACATTCTCTGTCCATTTAGGAGAGCCCAGCAAGCTACTGAGAGTATCCTGCCCATATGGCAGAGCCTGGCAAGCTACCAGTGGCGTATTCGATATGCCAAATACACTAACAATAACAGGTCTCATTCCCCGGACCCTGAAAGAGCCTCCAGTACGACACCCTTTGGAAGGATGAGTAAGGAGAGGCTGCTAAAATCTCAGGGCTGGGATGAATGGAGACTTTACTGGCGCCCTCTCGAGCAAATCAATGACCAATGGGATGACAGTGATGCAGTGATACAGCAATACATGCCTTTGCTTCTGATGTCAAATGAAAAAATAAGAATAATTCCTAGGACCAATGTCAGGAAATTATTCTTTCTATTTTCTCCTAGAAATTTTATGGTTTCAGGTCTGATGTTCATTTTGAGTTGAATTTTGTGTTTATCTCTAGGTATCTAACTACTGGATATTTCAGATTTTTGTAGGTTACTTTTTAATTTTACTGAAATTGTCGATTGAAGAGGCTATCTCCATTTTTTAGTTTGGGTGCTTATCAATTTTTAAAATGTAATTATATTCATGACAATAATCTTTGTAACTATTCAAATAGATCCTTTGCTATTAAAAAGAAAACTTGTCTTGATTCATACATTTTAGAAAAAATCCTCAAATATGTGATGGCTAGGCTTGCAGCTAGTAGATAATAATGTTTCATTTAAAATTTATGACAAAATCACTGTATCACTGTATCACTGTCCTCCCATTGCTCACTGATTTGCTCGAGCGGGCACCAGTAATTAATGTCTCCATTGTGACACTTGTTGTTACTCTTTTGGGCATATCAAATATGCCACGGGTAGCTTGCCAGGCTCTGCCATGCAGGTGAGCTACTCTCGAAGCTTGCCGGGCTCTCCAAGAGAGACGGAGGAATCGAAGCCAGGTAGGCCGAATGCAAGGGAAACGCCCTACTGCTGTGCTATCACTCCAGTCCTATGACAAGATATATAGTATCAAATGTTTCTAATGTTTCTAACTTTCCTATTGCTCATTGATTTGTTCGAGCAGGCACCAGTAACGTCTCTCATTGAGAGACCTATTGTTACTGTTTTTGGCATATCCAATATGCACGGGTAGCTTGCCAGGCTCTGCTGCGCGGTCTCCATACTCTCGGTAGCTTGCCGGGCTCTCCGAGAGGGGCGGAGGAATTGAACTCGGGTCAACCTCGTGAAAGGCGAATGCCCAACGGCTGTGCTATCACTGGCCGCAAAGTATCAAATATTTGATAATAATTTAGTCATAATATCAAATAGTATCAAAATATGATGTAGTCATAATATCATAGTATCAAATATTTGATAATAATTTAGTCATAATAAATGGCTAACTCAAAGTCTTATGTCTTTGAGTTAGCCATTTAAAATATAATATATTTTATATTAGCCATTTAAAAAAATAATATATTTCTTGAAGTTTATTTAAAATACTGAAATTGTAGGAAACAACATTCTGCTTTTACTAATTTTCCTATAAAAGTTTCAATTACAGAATATAGGCATACAATTTTCAAATTCTCTACTCGGTGTTAAAAATTCTGCTTTCCACAGGTTGCATATATGTGTAAATATTATATCTTTATGTGGCAGGGGAGGTTTGGGACCACCGCTTGTGGTGCTCAGGGACATTTTTCAGCTCTGTGCTCAGAACTCATTCCTGACAGTGCTCAGGGGTATCAAGAAAACAGTGTTATGATGTTTAATGCAACATAGAGGAATAATAATAGAAATAGCCATTGTCTTATGAGATAAAATATTTTCTCGTTAATATCACAAAGCTAGCAAACTATTAAAAGACTGATGTGAAATTCTTCAATTTCTCTACCAGTAATTATTAAGTGGGTAGAGCAAGGAATAACGTGCCTCCTAAAATTAATTAAATTATTGCTTCCATCACTGTCATTATCATTGTCTTCCCATTGATCATCGATTTGCTTGAGTGGGTAACAGTAACGTCTCCACTCCTCCTAGCCCTAAGATTTTAGCAGCCTCTCTTTACTCGTTCTTCTCAGCAGTGCTGCATTGGAGGCTCTTTCAGGGTCAGGGGAATGAGACCCATCATCGTTACTGTATTTAGCATATTGAATACGCCACGGGGAGTTTGCCAGGCTCTGCCATGCAGACAGGATGCAGACAGTACCTTGCTAGGCTCTCTGAGAGGGAGGAAAACTACGCTTCCATAATTTTGCCATTTTAGAAAATAGAAACATCATGCCACACCTACATTTAGGTTTTCTTTCTCTTTTTAGTTCTGGCCCACCCCGGGCAGTGCTCAACACCTAATCTTGGCTCTGTGCTCAGGAGTCAGTCCTGGCAGGCTCACGGGGGCACGTGGGGTGCAAATGCTGTCTTACTGCCCCCGCCCCAGATCTTTTGGTCTCAAGCTTGGGTAGAATGCCATTTGGAGACAGGTATGTGATGAAAAACCTCCATCCCCCAATCTCTCCTCTATACCAGGAGCACCTGGTTCTGTGCTCTGAAACTTCTGTTCTTTTTCTAAGTCTTGCTATTTCTTTCGTGGATATGATCTCTCAACTTCAGAAGAAAGTTGTAAAATGATTCTGGGAAACAGAGATGAATGAGAATCTAGTCCAAAAGAAAGTTACTGTAATACCATAGGTATTGAGAAAAGGGCGATAAAAATTTCCCATTCCTGAGAAATGGGGAATAGACACCACCAGGGAAGCAGCGGGCCTGAGCACACCCCAGAGGGATGAGAGGATGCCTCACCCCACCCCGCCTCCTCGAAGCCCCACCCCTGCTGCAGGCCAGGCCCTAGGGAGCTGTTGTCCCCTTCTCCTGGAACTAGCTGCACCCGCTGGGGACCTGAGCTTGTGGCACTGAGGACCTCCTACAGCAGTGCCATGTTCACTCACCCACCGGTCCTGTTGCTCAGAGTCATGACGCAGTTTCCTAGGGGATGCAAGCAGTTGCAGTTCATGGATCTACGGGTCTCTTGGCTGACACCTCTGGGGCACCTTCCAGGGAGGGACGTGCTGAGCCCCCTCCCTGCCAAAGCCCTGGCAGCCACACCCACGCCCCACTGCTGCCTCCTTGCCAACAGCACAACTCCGAGGCATCTCTGCTAATCTCTGCAGAGACACCAAACCACTAGAGTTTCAGGTACTGGGTGTCCCAGCTGAGAACTCTGGGGTCTTCTTGGAGTGAGAGCAGCAATCGATGTATTCATAAAACACATAAGAAGCCCCTGGCTCTCTCTCGCTGCCTGCGTTTGTGGTCTTGGGCTACTTCCCCACCTAGGATGACTGATGCTATCCGCATCGGAGGAGGAAAGGAGTGCCAGGCTGGTTGGTATTGATTGCAGTTCATTCCAATCTTGCCTCCATTCCCCTCTGACTCTCCTTCCCAGACTTTCTTTTCCTTCTCCTGGATTCCCCTTGATCCTCCAATTGAAGAGGAAGGCAGGTTAAGGGTTAAATTTGCCTTTGTAACTGCTTGGCTGCTTTGAAAGATGTTTTCGAGACCTCACCTACAGCTGGGCAGGAAATGGTCAACAAATGGGCCAAAGAACTGCTCTGGGAACTGTAAACAAACAGTTTCAAGGAAACAGTTAACAGTTAACAAATATTGAGATTAGCAAATTAAGTGACCTATGTGTGATTCCCTTTGATCCAATAGGTGTGATTCCCTTTGATCCAATATGTGTGATTCCCTTTTCTCCCCCAAAAGGGTACAAAAACAGCTCGCCTTTTGAGTTCAGGGCCTTCAGCTTTGCCGCTTTTCAGGCACAGTTGAAGGTCCCAACATGGCCATGTTGGCTTGAATAAGCCCCGTGCATTTGCAGAAAGAGTTGTCTTGTTCTTTTGTTTCTCCACACCTCCCCCGGGAAGAGACCTGACAACCCCTAACACGATTCTCCTTGATTCCTCTCCCCAGACACTGCTCCTACATCCCTCTCCTCTACATTCTTCTCTCCCCTTCTACATTCTTCCCCTGCATTCTTCTCCTTCTGTCCCCCTTGCTAGTCTTTCCATGCTCCAACTCGCCATCCTGGTCTCTCTAGCCTCTCACACCCTCCAAGCCTTGGCAGTAGCAACCATGCCCAGGTCCGTTAGCACAATCAATATAGGAAAGCCTTTCCTGATCTGCAGCCCAGCGATCACTCAAGGGTGAAAGACTACCGATGGCGTGTTTCTCCATTCCTTAGTCCAATAACCATTTAAACATTCATCTTAATTATACTTCTCAATATTAGTCATTTTCTATGGACACAGTAAGAGATACATTAAGCTTGTAGGGTGGCTCTCCTGGGGACATCTCACTATATGTCTCAGACTACAATGCTCAGGCCAATTAGTCTTTCTTAACTCTAGCAGGATCCTAATCCAGTTTTTTTTTTGATCATGTCAAAATTTGTCCATGACCATGCTCTTAATTTTTATAAGCATTATGGTACTTTGGGCTAGCCAATTTGATGCCAGGGTAGCTGAGAGCTTGCCCTTGGTCCATCCATTCCTTCGTTGGGACCCTTCTTTTAGGGTGTAGGAACTAAGGGCAACTGAGGCTTAAGTTGAGATATTAGATGCCCAGGAGTGAATATTATTCAGAGTCAATTAACTCCCAAGTTACAAAAGCATAGCATTAACTGTCTTCCTGTGTCTATATAAAAAGGACATTGCTGTAAAGTAACTATGCAAAGGACATAAGGAGAAGAGAAAAGCAATATTTACAAGTTAACAGGGTCTGATTAGGAGATAAAGGTGATTGACAAGTTGGGGAAGCAGAGCACAAAGAAAGAGGTTACAGATAAACAGAGGAATGGGAGTGCCTCGGGAGGTTTATAATAGGTGTAACCATTGGGTTACACCTATTATAAAAGCTCCCCATGGGAAGGCAGAAAGGACAAACCAATGTTAACCTACAGCATCTCTCCCTACCCACCATAGTTCTGAAAGCTCCGACAGCACACCCATATCTCACGATCTCCACCACATCTACTCTTAGGCTCAGTTCTACAGATTCTGAAGTTTCTGGATCACGTGGCCAAGGACCAACTTCCGCAATACTGAAATTCCAGTAGGAGCACCCAAAATTTGATGGAAAAGTAACATAGAAGCCAAATAAACTCAACAAACAAAAACGATAACTTAGAAGACTTAACTAGCAACAAGCAGCTTAGTAAATCTTCAGACAAGGAATTAGCAACCCCATGATGAGATATAACAACTTTCACCAGTTTTCTTTAACCAAAGTATTTTTTGACAATTTCATGAACCATTTAATTGTGACAAGCAATATAATATAAGTTATCTTGTGCCTTTTAAGGAAACAGGTTTGGGGGTTGTTTGAGAAAATGAGGACAATGGTGAAGAGAAGGTCATTCTAGTGGTGGGATTGGTGGAATATCAAAAGCCCAAAGCAACTGTACTATGAACAGCTTTGTAGACCATGGTGTTTAAGAAAAATATTTACTGCATTTAAAAAAGGGTCCTTATGTCCTTATACCTAAGGACATAACTGTTAAGTATTAATAGGTATAATGAGACCTTTGAAATTTTCATTGTTAATCTTCACATGCCTTCAATTGAAAAGATTAACAACCCTCTCTTCTTAAAAGTACTTAAATATCATTTTTCTCTGTTGTAAATGTTGTAAATTTGTTTTGCCTAAGGACAATCTTCCACTCAAAAGATACATGCTTATTTATGTATGTAGATAACTCAGTATATGGGCATATCACTGGTTACAAATATTAAACACATCCAAAGTGTTTCAAGGAATCAAAATCATGAGTGCTATGGTTAACGAATGACATGAATAAGTGACTAAATAATATTTGATGAAACTGTAATTACATTAAACAGTAAACATGATTGGATTAGAAATATCATGTATAGAACTTGTTTAGAAGAAAAGTTTACTTAATAATAGAGAAAAAAGCATTAAGAAAAAGCCAATGAAGGGGCTAGATTCTTGTCTACAGTTAAACCTGGTTCAATACTCAGAAAGTTTTATTAAGTATACCCCCCCACCCCCAAATGGCGCCAATGACTATAATCCTTAAATGAAAATAATTGTCACAGGAATTATATATGACCACAGGTAGACTACCAAAATCTTGACTGGCAACTAGATTGACTGTCTTAAACTCCTTTAAAATAATATAACACAAGAAAAGGGAGCCTAGGAAAAGTGTTCATTGAGCAGAATCTATCCTGAAAGATGGAGATGAAAAAGTTAAAGCTGTTAACAAGGTAAGAGGCAGATAGGTTCTCAGCACAAGAATAAAGGTGGCTAAACCATCCTGACATGGGCATCTCCTCTGCAGAAGCCTCTCCTCAAAAGATTAAGGGATTACCCAGGGCTCACACAGGCACACAGGCACGCAAATACTATACACTCTTGTGAGGATTAAAGTTTGGTCCCAACATCTTTTCAAAGGAAAGAAACATTATATGTTCAATTGGATAAAGGTCAAATCCAATTGCTTGGTAATATAGAAAGAAAATTTAATCAGATGTATGAAAAAGTATATGGACAACAAAGTACCTCACTTACAGAGATCTCATACACACTCATAATCCAGAATGCATCTATGAGGAAATTGTTAATATTATCATCTGCATTAAGATAGTTCCATGGGAAAGTGCATCATAAGGTGAGAATAAATAAACGGATTTCCAGTTCAGATGTTCTGGAGTAAAAGTTCCAAATCAGGGTCAAAGCACCTGTAATATCTTCATTGGGCTACAAAATTGCTCAACCTCAGTTTCCTCATCTCTATTATGGAGAAGTTATAATTTAGAATATAGATCCATTATATCAAATAAGCTAATATTTTGCCTACATACACAAAATTTTGCTTTCTAATATTTGTTTGAACTTTTCATTAAAATTAATGTTTCAGGGGCTGGAGAGATAGCACAGCGGGTAGGGCGTTTGCCTTGCACGCGGCCGACCCGGGTTCAAATCCCAGCATCCCATATGGTCCCCTGAGCACCTCCAGGGTTAAATTCCTGAGTGCAGAGCCAGGAGTAACCCCTGTGCATCGCCAGGTGTGACCCAAAAAAGCCAAAAAAATAATAAAATTAATGTTTCATGTACAATACAAAATAGAATATCTATTTTAGATACATATTTTAAAACATTAACACTTTCCTTTGATTTGGACCAGAGAATAATAGCAGGCAGGGCACTTGCTTGCATGCATCCAACCCGGGTTTGATTCCCAGCATCACCTAGGATTCCCCCAAGCCCTCCAGGAGTAATTTCTGAGCACAGAACCAGCAGTAATCCCTGAGCACAGCCAGGTGATGTGGCCCAAAAGCAAACATTGCCTTGATTAAAACCACAACCTAATTTTATGTAATCTGCAATATTGGAAAGAAATATGCACATGTATATATGTATATATTTACACACAACTCTATGTATTATTTCCTCTCATATTCTAAAAATTCAGGGTTGAGAAGGTGATCCTTTTTTTGTTAATCCGGTTGATGTCCAGCCTCAATCCACAATGATTTTTTTTTTTTTTGCTTTTTGGGTCACACCCAGAGATGCTCAGGTGTTACTCCTGGCTTTGTACTCAGGAATTGCTCCTGGCAGTGCTTGGGGGACCATATGGGATGCTGGGGATCAAACCTGGGTCGGCCGCCTGCAAGGCAAACTCCCTACCCGCTGTGCTATCACTCTGGCCCCACAATGATATATTTTCTGAAATCTCCTAACCATAATTCCTTTTATAGAAGAAACAAAATCAATCAGGAACAGATCTCAATCACTGAGTCAGGAAGCAACACTCTTCTTTCCTCATTTAATATCCGTTAGAAAATATTACAAGTCACTTTCTTGGAGTCTCTTTCCTGGGAGAGTGGATGGAAGGGGAGCCTTCCTCAGAAATACAGGACACTGGTGTGCCTATAGAATGATAGGGTCGGGATTCACATCAGCCGGAGTACCAAATATCAGTTCTTAATCAAGAGCGTCCCAGTCTAATAAAGAGGATCTCTAATAAGGAGGGCCTTAATTACTAATAAAGAGGCCATTTAACGTAGCAGTGAAACACTATTGGTACTTTAAAAATTGGTGTTATATATTATGTGTATATATGTTATGCATATGTATTTACATATATAGTTAATGGAAACCATATGGCATGCTACGTGTTATGCTATATGCTGTGTGAATATATCTCTATGTTATATGTATATATCTATATGTTTATAGATATGTTAACGGAAACCATCATGGTAGGATTGTCAAACACAAGGATAATGACCTTTAAGAGAAAGATTATGTGGGTTTAGTTCAGGAGTCCTAGTGTCTATTTCCGTCCATTGTCTTGGATAAATTGGATGAAAGTCTCAATTTTATTTGTAACAAAATAAATTGTTCCTTGCAGAGTTGCTGATCAAGAAAATACAAAATAACTAAGCTTGTGTGGAGCAGCTTACAAGTTCTATCCTAGTCTCTCTTCCCTTCCATCTCATCAAAGGCAAACTTTTTCTATTGATCAAACATTATCTTTGAAATGTTTTATGACTTCATTTCATAGTCAAAGCTATTCAGTGCTCCCTCAAATTCTGTGCAGCGACATTGTTCTTTAGCCAGACCCAGGATGAAGAAGATCAATATTTTGACAAGCAGAATCCTCATCGGGATTGCTGTAAAATAGAGCTATGTTATAGCTTACTTCCCAGGCTCCCAAGTATGCATTTAAATAATATGCAGTGCAGTGGATGAGCTGAGTGGGTGATTAATTGCCATTCCTTGCAGCTCGACAAGCACTGTCTACACTGAGGACACTGTTTAACTACTGCAAAAGGGCGTTGCTCCAGAAGTAATTGGACCTTTCAGCTAAATGCTGTCAGAAAGAGAAACTTAGCATCAATTGCACAAGTTATACTTTCATTCATCAATTTTTAAAGTAAATTGTTCTGCAATGAGTCCATCTATGCTGCAATTAACTCATAGCCATGTCGGGACAGTTGCATTAAGTTCCATCACGAAGTAGCAATTCTGGGCCTGAGCCATAGTACGGTGGGTGGGGCACTTGCCCCGAATATGGTCCGCCCAGGTTCCATCCCCAGCATCCCAAATGGGCCCCTAGCATTGCCAGCTGTGAGCTCTGAGCACAGAGCCAGGAGGAAGCTCTGAGTATACGTGTCTCTCCTGACCTCTAAGGCTGGGACATAAGGGTAAGACGATTTCCACCTTGCTTGATTGAGTCGACTGGAATGCTTCAGTTTTTATGCTACTAGTTCAACCTCCCAGACTCAGAGGAATCCTAAAACAGCTGATTTGGAGAGACCCCCATGGAGAGACCATGAAAGCACAGGAAGAGAGCAAGTTGCCCCTGAGTGCTCAGCTGAACTCACCATGTAACTGCACCGGGACGCAAGAGCCATTGAGCCACAACTACACAGTGGAGCTCTGCAAAATTCTTCATCCACCAACAGTAATGGACAGAATAAAATGTATCCTGAAGCCTCTACATTCAGCTGTGTTATGCAGCAATACATAATGAAAGCACTTTGTCTCCCACTTCTGTTGTGGTGATTTGTTATTTAATTGTGCTAGCCAGGGTTGCATAAAGATTTGGCAAATTTGCAAAACTGTGCTATTGCAACCACCTCTTCCTAGAATTTTGAACAGAAAAGCACATTGCCAAGGTGACTCTAGATGTTCCATTAGACTGGAGAACCACGTTCTTATAGAAACCATTTTCAATAGGGAGCTCTCTGTTCTGGGCTTTTCTCTTGGGTCCCCTGGCCCAGTTGTCACTCAGTAGCACCATGAAGTGAATGAAATTGGACTTGCCTGTGTTCACGGAGGTTCTGCAAACTCACTGCAGTGTTTCTACAAATGTACCATGTACCTGCCGAGATTTTGATTGGTACTTTGCATAGTTTATGGTCAACGACTGCCTCTTCCAGTTAATTTTCTTCCCATTGTTCTATGATTATATTCCAAGTGAAGTAAAGAGGGTAGGAGATTGTCTGTAAATGATAAAATAATTATTTATGTCCTATGTAGATATTACCAGTTGAATACTTCTAGCTCAGTTATCTTATCATTTACAAATCACTTTGTTGTAATAAATTAGTTCCTTCGTGCAGAAAGTCTCTACATCCAAAGAAATAAAACATTGACGGTAATTAAGAGAACTGTCTGAGCTTATGATTCATCCTCATGTACTAATTTGGAATTTTCTCTAAACATTCACTTGTTTCCTTTCAGTCACCATGGAAAGGGTACACGTTGACATCTTATTTATGCTAAGTCTGTCCTAAAACTGTTTTGACTGGTGGAATATCATCAAACAGGACATAAGCAGAGACCTTGTAACATATCTGGTTGACTTCTGTTCTGGTGGGCAGCTGTACACAGAGCTGGTTGGCCCCAAGGAATCACTATTCTGTCACCTAAGGCCCCAGAACAAGCGCCTATACTGCATGTCTGAATCCACCCACCTCTGCTGGGTTCAACCCAGCCAACCACCACACAGAGTCACAGAACCTAGATTAGCCAAATTATAGCTTCTAAACAGAATTATCAGCATAATATAAAAATAAACTGGGGGAAGATACCGTCTGATTGCATTACTTGTTATTTTAAATCATTCATGGTAGCATGGGCTGGAGCAATAGCACAGCAAGTAGGGCATTTGCCTTGCATGTGGCTGACCGTGTTCGATTCCTCCGCCCCTCTCGAAGAGCCTGGCAACCTACCAAGAGTATCTCGCCTGCTGGCAGAGCCTGGCAAGCTACCCATGGCGTATTCAATATGCCAAAAAAACAGTAACAAGTCTTACAATGGAGATGTTACTGGTGCCCGCTCGAGCAAATCGATGAGCAACGAGATGACAGTGATACAGTGATACAGTGATATGGTAGCATGAACAAGGCAGCATCAAATCATAGTCAATTGATCTAAACCAAAGTTTAATAAAACAACCCAGAAAGGTAGAATACAAACTGAAAATAGTTTTTGCAAACTATGTATGTGCTATGTACAGTTACATTCATACCTCAATAGTAGGGCAAGGTAATTGTGAAAACGATAGCATCATTCACAAAAGCTAAAATATATAATGTCTTATTGTTTATTAAAAATCATTTGGTCAAACCAACTGAGATTAATCATTCGTGTGTGGAGCAATTATAACTAAACTTACTGTTTTGATAGCATCAAAGTGAAACTCCAAAAAGAGTTTAGGTGACTTTCATTACAGCAAAGCCCAGTTCTTATAGATTCATGTTTGGTCACACTATTCTCTCTATCTAACTTCTTTGCATTCAGGCTTTCTAGTCCTTTCCACTAATGGATAATATGTTTCTTTCACAAAATTTCCTTTCACCAGCAAAATATAAAGTCACTGAGTGATACCAAAAGTCCCCATTCTAAGCCTACAAACCATGAGAACTTTGCCATATTCACCTATCCTCTTGCTTTTCACCATGCCCTGGTAGTCTGCTGATAGAAAGCAGAAAACAAGAGACACTGCTAGCAAAACTTCCTAGTAACGGTACCTAGACTAAACCTGGATTTAGTCAACAGGCCATAACCTTCCCACATACTCTAGCATAAGCATGTGTGAGGTTGTAGGATAACATTGCCACAGGTAGCTTAGGTTTATTGGTACTCCCATCACAGTGCTCCCAGT
Organism: Sorex araneus; assembly: GCF_027595985.1. Lineage (NCBI taxonomy): Eukaryota > Metazoa > Chordata > Mammalia > Eulipotyphla > Soricidae > Sorex > Sorex araneus. The sequence goes on from NC_073302.1 coordinate 105,132,914, forward strand.
CATCTATGTTTATTTGTAAATTTTTTCTTTGTGCTCTGTTGACTTGTATATATTGTTTTTCTCTTCTCCTTAAGTCCTTTGCATAGTTTATTCAGAGCCTATTCAGAGCCATGTCCTTTTTTATGGGCACAGGAAGATAGTAGTAAATGCTATGCTTTTGTAATATGGGAGTCATTTGACTCTAAATGATATTTTCCTCCTGGGAAACTGTTCTCTCAACCTAAGCCTCAGCTACCCTTACTTCCTAGCACCCCCAAAGACAGGGTCCTGAAGAGGGACAGGATGGACCCAGGGCAAGCAGTGATGTTATGTGCTACCCTGGCATCGAGATGGGGCCTGGCCAAAGTGCCTAATATTTAACCATAAGTTAAGAGCTTGGTCTTGGACAAATGCTGTCATGATCCAAAAAGTAATAACTAGATTCGGACCCTGCTAGGGTAAGAAACGATTAATCTGGCCTGAGCACTGTAGTCTGAGTCTTTCGTAGGATGTTCCCAGGAGAGCTGCCCTACAAGCCTCAGTGTATCTCTTACTGTGTCCATACAAAAATAACTAGTATTAAGATGTTGAGTGAGTTATTGGACTGAGGAAAGGAGAAAAACACCTTAGAGGTATTTTGCCTACAGGCAGTCAGGAAGGGCTTTGGAATTCCCCTAGGTGATGTTTCCTTTGAACCTGGTGGGCCCTCAGGAAGGGCTTTCTTATGTTGATTTTGCTACCAGACTGGGTGTAGCATGGGCCCAGAGGGCAAGGTGGAGAGAGAAAAGGAGGGGGTGGAGAGACTAGTGGGAGAGAAGCAGAGTCCAGAGAGCTGGGATCCAGGAATGAGGGGCTAGGAAGGAAGAGTGCTGGGGGCGAGAGATGAGAGAGTTGGAAGAGAGTGAGGGAGAGTAGGAAGGAGAAGTAATGAGGGGCAGCAAGAGACTAGAATGGGGGGCTCAGAGAGACTGGAACAAGTGTGTGGGGAGAATGGAATAAAGAGCAACTGGTCAGTCAACCGGCTAGGCCCTCATTTCCTCTTCAGTCTGCCCCACGGCCTGAGCTGCCCCAGCTGGACGAGCTGTCTGGGACCACCCCTGAACCTGGGCGGCCAGGGGGAGAGCCGTGGGAAATTATTTACATGAGGTAAAGACATAAATAAATTTGCCTGCTACTGGGGAAGGAGGAGATTCGATGCTTTGCTTTTATCATTAAGGTCACAGTCACAGTCAACTGAATGTACTAAGTGAAACTTTAAAATGACTTTTCATGGGGCTGGAGCAATAGTACAGCAGGTAGGGCATTTGCCTTACACGCGGCCGACCCGGGTTCGATTCCCAGCATCCCATATGGTCCCCCGAGCACCGCCAGGAGTAATTCCTGAGTGCACAGCCAGGAGTGACCTCTGAGCATAGCTGGGTGTGACCCAAAAAGCCAAAAAAAGAAAAAAAGACTTTTCATATTTTGCTTACATGACCTATCTAATTCCAGAGAGAAAGCATAATGGATTTTATTTCCATTAAATAAACCATGTGGCACAACTTACTTGAAGGATATGAATCTTTTGGGGACTGCAGAGATAGTACATGCCATCAGACATGATAAAAGTTAGGTTTACATGGGTTGAAGTACTAGTCCTGCTTGTGATCAACCCTATGTCCTCTTCAGCACGACATGGTCTCCTGAGCACTGTACGGTGCATTCCATGAGACCCTTCAGTATCACAGCTGTGGCTCTGGAGCATTTCCAGGTGATGTAGGCACTCCCTGGCACCAAGGGTTTCAAGCAGCACTACATCCTTGGGTCTTTGCATTGAACAGCCAGTCAGCGTGGCCAAATATCCCCAGGAGAATCTCAATCCTCTTGAGAAACATTGGAGAGGCCAATCCCCTTCCAATAGAGATAAAATTAACCCTTTGAATCTGAATCTACATATAAATGCGTCATGTGTCAGACACTTGAGGTGTAAGAAGGATGTGGTGGATTGGTAGACTGTGGCTAGAAGGACGACATGGCATAAAGTAAAGGTCCTATCTAGAATCAGAGTGGCCCCGTGACTCACTCTGAGGAAGAATGGGAGGACTTCTCTCTGATAGCCACAAATAGCTGGATTCTGCCAAAGAAGTGAATGAGCTTGGGAACCAATTCTTTGCCAGAATGAAGCATGAAAACTCAGTTGAGCCAACAACTTTGTTTCAGTCTTATGATACCTTATGATAACCTGAGCAGAAAACTCAGGCAGCTCATGATGGTATTCTCATCTATATGACTGAACTGGTAATGGAATGTTGTGTTAAAGTATGTTTGTGCACAACATTGACTGTGTACCCGTCTAAAACTAATTATCTGATGCGGCATTATTTTCATGATCTGAACAGTGTGGTTTAAGCTGGCTCTTCTTTAAAGAATGACTTTAAGGAGTAATGAAATAATGCAAGCAATCTTATTATTGTGTCAAGTCCATTGAAAACACTCAATAATATTATTTTAAATCATACTATTACTACTGTGCAATTTAACCCATCTGTTGAGATTTAAAAAATGAAATAATGATAAACTCTGAAATATACAGAGTTTATATTTCAGAGTTCATCAAATATCACAATAAATATTTGATGAACAATTAATTGATTAATACTTATGGGACTGAGTAAATTGTTCTACATCTGCAAGAGGCAGTAAGTATCACCTCTGGTAAAGAAAAGGAATAAAACACCTGTAATCAAGTCTATGATTATGTGAAATGAGAAAATTATTTTATGGTGCACATAATGCCATATTCTGGGAAATAATAATTACAAACTTCAAGAAAACAGTTTTGAATAAAAATGTGTTTCAAGTGATATTTATCTGAATCTACCAGATAAATTAGAAAAATATACTTCCAAATTATATTTATAATGGAGACTTATGTGTTCATTTTGTCACCTAAATTAATAAATTGAAAGCTTCATCCAAATTCTTCAGGATGTGATTATATTTGAAGACAGGACCTTAAAGAGGTCTGTATGTTAAAGTTAAGTCACTAGGATGAGTCCCCAGGCAATAGGGTGATGCCCTCATAAGGAATTTCAAACACAAAAGCAACAGAAGAAAGCTAATGTGAAGACACAGGAAGATAACTACTTTGGAGACAAAAAGAGAAATCAGCTCAACTAACAACTTAATCTCAGACCTTTAGCCCCTGGAACAGCAAGGAAATAAATGACTGTCATTTATCATCTAAGCCACCTGGTCTATGGTATTTTGTTAGAACAGCCCTAACTATACAGACAAAATTTCAGACTTTTTTTGAGTATATCAGTCTTATTTGAGGTTTTAATTTTTTTTTATCTAAAAGAAAGCATCCCTATTAGTATTGTCTTACAAATCCTTTCCAAGAAGAATGCTTTGTTCCTGTGAAGACTTTCATTTTTCAACTTGAATATATATGAATGATAAAGCCATCCCCACAGAAAGTTTTTTATCTCTTATGTTAAAAGCCAAACAACCTTCTGAATGCCCCAGCTTGTGTGCTCTATCTCAGATATATTTAACAATGCCTTATCATTTACATATATGCATGAATGTATTACAGTAGTTGTGAAAAATGGACCTTACTAGTCATGCATTAAGCTAATGATTTTCATCAGTTTCATATAATAGCCACAAAAAGTCTGTTTTCCAATCTGTATGTCATAGAACTAGCACATAACATTTGTGATCCATTTATTTTACATTCCTCTTCTGAACTTCATTTGCCATCTGCTGACTCACTAAAAAAAAAAAAAGTTATCAATCCTTTTTGGCCAGCTTGTATTGTGCTTGAGTCTTGCTAATCCTTGGAAATACAGACAACACAAATATTCTCTTAAAAATGTCATTGAATAAATCATTATATGGGAAACCCAGACATATGTCAGATTCTAGATGTTTCGCAAGATTTCTTGATAACTAGAAATATACAACTTTATGTCTAACTTATTCAGATATTTTGGTGCCTGAGTCAGTGCATTTATTGATCCTGGTTGAGAAGTTAAGTTTTATTTTATTTTATATTATTTTATTGGCTTTTTCGGTCATACCCGGCATTGCACAGGGGTTACTCCTGGCTTTGTACTCAGGAATTACTCCTGGCGGTGTTCAGGGGACCATATGGGATGCTGAAAATCGAACCGGGGTTGGCCACGTGCAAGGCAAATGCCCAACTCGCTGTGCTATTGCTCCATCCAGCCCTGAGAAGTTAAGTTTTAAGTTAGAACGAAATTCCTGCTGCTCTAGCCTTTAAGGAATAGATAAGGACATGAGAAAGTTAAGGAAGCTGAGGCTCAAAACAGAACAGAACTAACTACAAGCTGAGAAAAGAGTAAGAAGTAAGGGTTCAGAACGATGCACAAAGGATCAGAGCAGACACTTTGCAGGTAGAAGGTTGAGACTGACTTCCTGTACCACAACGACTCTTAAAGCCACTTCAGCAAACCCTAGCTGAGAACAAAGAGTTGTCTCTGAGCCCCCAGAACACTGAGCCCCAAGAGAAAGAAGCATGTTCAGTGTTAACATACACCTGTCTGCCTCTTTGTGCCTCAACTTCAAGAGAAGAACAATAAAGATGCAGAGATTTTATATTGAGGTTTCATTTAATAGGTAAAGTAATATAGTTAAGAATAGAAGACCATCGATATTAAAAAGTGTTGACATTTGTGTGGCTTACTGACCACATGCAAACTCTACATTCCTTTCTGGAATGCCTGAATCTCCTCTCACAGAATGTCTTTTAGGTCTGAGGCCTTTGATACCAGGTAATCTGACGTTTGAATTCTGGTCAAGTTACTCTATTATTAACTGAGTTTGAATCAGTTCCCAGTATTACTCACACCCTATTTCTGCATCTTAAGATAGAGATGATAATAATGCAAGATTCAGAGTAATTTTGGGAATCAAAATAGACAATCCTACATAAGTTCTTATATATATATATATATATATATATATACACTTAAAATAAGTATGCTATAAAATATTAAAAATTCATGTTATAAATTTAAAAGAAACACTTGTGCAGTAGAATCATTGTTTTAAGAACACCTTTTTATTTTTTTAACAAAATTTTAACATTTTTATTGAATCACCATGAGATACAGTTACAAAGCTTTCATGATTGAGTTTCAGTCATACAATGATTGAACACCCATCCCTCCTCCAGTGTAGCTTTCCCAACACCAATGTCCCAGTATCCCTCCCACCACTCTCACTCTACCCTACCCCATGCCTCTAAGGCAGGCATTTTCCTTCTTACTCTCTCTCTCTACTTTGGGGCATAATGTTTATAATACAGTTACTGAAAGACCATCACGTTTGATTCTTTGTCTACTTTCAACACACATCTTCCATCCCAAGTGATCCCTTTCATCATCATTGACTTAGTGGCCCCTTCTCTATCCCAACTGCCTTCTCCTCCACCACTTGAGACATACTTCCAAACATAGACCGAGCCTCCTGGCCCTTGTCTCTTCTGTCCTTGGGTGTTAGTCTCATACTATGTTATTTCATATTCCACAAATGAGTGCAGTCACACCTCTTATGTGAGATGTGGCACATCTAAATAGTACTAATTCCTAAGCAAATATTATTTATAAGAACTTATAAATATTATAGCTTATTTTATCCTTGGTTTCAGCTTATAGCTTCAGAAGACAAAGAATTCACTCACCTCAGACCTCATAGACAATATGTAGTTGGACTGATAGAGATAAAACAATATTAGTAGAAGATGAGATAATGCTATGGAGCCTAATACATATATGATCTAAACAGTTAGTGTAATCAATTAATCACAGATATGTGACTATATACCTATAAATATAAAAATTCCCAGTAGCTATAGGTAATGTCCATATAGCAGTGCAGTGTGGTTTTGTAAGTGACCACTTTATCACAAAGTGCTGATACCTTAGAGGAGAGATCTTCGTCCCTCTATTCCTGGTTTTTGTATTACCCTATGATTCATCACTGCAATCAATAATAAAATGTCCATGTGAGCCATACTAGTTAATGCAGAATTAGTCACTGCACAAATTAGAATTTCACATTAACTGCAGGCAGCCTGAGTTCACTTGGGCTTATAGTTCATACTCCATCATATTCACTTCTCTGCCTCTCGAGAGTTCCCTGCTTTTCTTTCATATGTCAGAGAAACAGGAATCAAAGCAGGGAGGGGCTGCCTCTACCAGTGAATATTTATGCCGTGCATTTATTGCTAACAAAACCGACAACCAAAACACATAGAAAAATATCTTCTATGTTTTCCTTGTCAGTGTGATAAGAAAACAGAATAACTCTGAACTCAGAAAATATTAGCATCTTACTCACACAATCTTTGCTGTAGGTATTCTATGTCTCACAGAACCACCACCTCTCAAAGACTGCAGGAACTCAATTTAAAAATTATCCACCATTCACGAATTCTAGAATACAAACTCCAGCATTACAGAAATAGGGAAAGAAAATGAACAGTTACTTTTTGAAGAAGACAGACAGATGGTTCATGGGTGCACACGAAAGTGTTCATAACCAGTTATCTGGGAAACCTAAATCATGACAACAATGAGACACCAGTGAGAATGGCACTCATCAAAAAAATAAAATAAAAAGGAAATAACCTGTGTTGGCAGGGATACAATGGAAAAGGAGCTCTCATCCACTGCTGGTGGCTATGTTTCTGGTTCAACCCCTCTGAAAAACAGTATGGAGAGTTCTCAAAAAAAAGGTACAATGGAGTTGCCACATGACCCATCAAATCCATTTCTTGGTATATACTACAAAACACAAAAACATTCATATAAAAGGACATATCAACACCATTATTTATTGTATATCATAATAAAATCGCAAGGCTACAATGCAGATGTCCAAAGACAGATGTGTGGATCATGAAGGTATCATATATGTACATAGTGGAATACTATGCAGCTGCAAGGAATGATGAAATCATACAGTTTGCCGCAACTTGGATGGAACCGGGGCGGGGGATATCATGCTAAGTGAAATAAGTCAGAAGAAGAAGGACAAATATTGGATGATCTTATTTATCAATTTTACATAGAATAACAAGGGAAGCAAGTTATCAAAGGGACAGTACCCTTGACCCTACATTATAGAAATGAGAAGACAGAGGAAGAAAGAAATCGAGTTAAAGAGAAAAAAAAGATCAGGATGCGATGCAGGGTCTGAGGTACATAGCACATCAGTGGTATAAAGGTGAGGCATATGCATGTGTCTAAGCCACAGAGCCACAATCCTGTAAGCAGGAGATCCGAGCTACAACAGTCAAACTAAAAAAGTCCCTGTCGAGGAAGCCAATGGGAATGGGAAGGGAACCAGGGCATTGTGATGGAGGGAATCTCACATTGTTTGTTGGGTGGATGTTGGAGTACGATATGGCTTAGGCACTGTTAGAAGCAGCTTTGCAAATCCTGCAGCCTCAAATCCAAAAATTACATGAATATTAAAAATAATATTAAAATTAATATGATCCATTGGCCTTCAGAGCATGGCTATGACTCTTTCCCTTCTCTGTGGCCAACCACACATTAACAATTATTTTGTAATTTTGTAGATTTCTTACAGTAACTTTTTCAGATCTCTTTTATGCTGTTTTGCTCCTAATAAAATTCTTGTTCTGAAGCTTAAAGTATTATTCTAGGTCACTGTCACTGTCATCCCATTGCTCATCGATTTGTTTGAGCGGGCACGAGTAACATCTCTCATTGAGAGACTTATTGTTACTGTTTTTGGCATATCCAATACTCATGGGATGATTGTAGGTATGCATTTTGTTTACTATCTCGTGAAAACAAGCAAGAGTTGAATAAATGTCTTGACATTCTCTGAAAACATGAAACACTGAAAATAGTGTGGTCTTAGTAATTCATCTTGGACACAGGTAGTGAGAGCTCATCAAATGACTGAAAATGAAGCTAATGCTTCTCTTCAATGTGGAAACCTGGGTATACAAAGACACCCCCTCATCAACAATGAACTATACTGCAACGTTAGCCAATTCCTCTAATAAGGAAAATAGAAAATATTTGGAAACTTTGCCAAAATATCTATGGGGAAGTTGAAAGAGAATCCTACTTATTTTGCATATTGTAGTATTTTGTTAGCTCAAAATATTATATGCAACCTCATATATTACCACACTTTTATTAAACTAATAGAAGGCCTTTATCCTTCTATTAGTTTCCCTTGCTCCAGTAACAAATTATGGCAGAAGTTGTGGTCTTAACCTCCCCCCCAAAAAAGAGAAGGTATTTTCTTATATGTCTGAGATGAGAGTCTGGCATGAATATCATTGAGCTAAAATGAAGGCGCTGTCTAGATCCATACTGTGTGAGCACTCCAGAAAGAATCTGTATCCTGGTCTTTTCTATCTCCTAAGGACTGCCTGTATTCCTTATTTTACAGTACTCCTTCCTCTCCAAAAGTCAATAACTTTGCATAGATTCCTCTTAAGTCTTTATGTCTCTAGTTGTTTTTCTCTTCTCTCTTCCTCATTGAGGTATCATCATGATAAAATTTGGTTTGGAATTTATTTGTGGGATGCAGAAGGGAAGTTTGTTGGGTCACACCGATGATCTTCAAGGGTTACTCTTGGCTCTGCACTCGGAAATAACTCCTGACTGTGTTCAAGGGAGCATATGGGATGCCAGGGATTGAACCCAGGTCAGCTGCGTGCAAGGTAAATGTCCTCCCCTCTGTACTATTCTCTGTTCCCCTAGGATGACTTTTAGACACACCCAAATAATACAGAAGTGTCCCTATTTTAAAGTCTACAGATTAGCAGCCTTAAGTTCATATGCATCCTTAGCTCCCATGGATTTGTAACATAAATTTATTCACGGAACCTGGAAATTAGACTATGAACACTCACAGAGTGTCACTGCCATATCCCTTCATATGTGATTAGCTATTTTGAAAGTCTATGGCATCCTGTATCCTAGTTCTGGGTAGAGCATGTACAAAGAATTTTATCTATCCTGAAGGAACTCATAAAAGAATGCAGTAAGGTTTGATTTCTTCTCTAATTGTTCTTTGATAGAAATGCTTTCTAGATAAGAAGTCAAATTATAGTTTCATTTTCTCCTTTATGGTGTATCCAACAAGGTGATTGTTCCCAATAGTATAGTGAGATATCAAGTTATCAAGTTCTGAAAAATGTTTCTTCAAAGGAAACTTTGCCAAGTTGTTAAAAATTGCGAGTTTCTCTTAATTGTAATGATGTGAAATTTATTTTTCTCTGGAAATGTATGTAGTAAGTTTTCATATGACTTGCCTGAGAACAATAGCTTGTCAAAGCTTACTTCTATCTTTGCTCAAAAAACTTAAAACTCTTCAAGAATGTTGAATTTAAGTAACACAGCCTACAAGGTAGTATTAAATGAGATCCTTATAACACAGACAAAAAAGCTTCAGAAACACTAAAATTATTACAGTTTATCTGAGCGATAACACAAGTTATATTGGCAAAGACTCATTTCTATTTAAAATATAAGGTAAATAATAATTGGATATATATAGGAAAACTTTACTATTGTAAATATGAAGGGCATTGTGAACCACATTAAAATAATCATGATTAAGAATCTAATTATCACAAGAATCACATGAAATCAAATGTAAAAATATTAATCACAATTAAAAAGTGAAATCCCGCACTTACAGTTCTTACAGTGAACTTTAGATGAACATCCTGCATCTTACAGGATAAAAACCTGATTAAAATATTTTTCACTTGAAAAAAAACCTCTGAATTAAACTAACAAACTTACTGCATGAACATTTTGTAGGATATTATAACATCTTGAAATACATCAAAGAAAATAAATAGGAAACATACCGTAACTTTTAATGAACACTTCAGTCATTAAAAACTTTAATTGTCCCTAAATTATTTGTAATTCAACAAAATTTCAATAATGATAGCATGCCTTCCCCCTAATAGTTGATAAACTAATTTTAAACCTATTTGGAAGAGCAAAGGTCTATTAACAGTCAATATAATTCTAAAAGAATTAATAGAAATATATCTCCAATGATAATAAAAATTGGAAAAGTAACTTATTGGTAGCAAAACAGTGTATGATTTACATGGATAAAGGCAAGAAAATCAATGAAACATAATTAATAGATCATAACTGGAAATAACTGGCTCTCCACTAGGAATCAAGCAAAAAAATTTTATCTTTAACTAATAGCACACTTCCAACATACACACAACTTATGAATAAAATGGGTAGTGAAAAAGTTAAAGAAAACAGACATAGATAAGTAATTTCATAACTTACAGTAAGAAAAGATTCCTTAAATATTTTTAAAGTAAATACAAAAGGTAAATCACGAATCACAAAATCCCATTGATCATCGATTTTTCAGGCTCAGTAAAGTCTCCATTTGTCCTAGCCCTGAGATTTTAGAAGCCTCTCTCCACTCGGCCTTCCCAATGATGCCACATTGGAGGCTCTTTCAGGGTCAGGGGAATGAGACCCAGCTTGTTACTGGCTTTGGCATATGAATACACCAGGGGAAGCTTGCAAGGCTGTCCCATGTGGGCAGGAAACTCTCAATACCTTGCTAGTTTCTCCCAGAGGGGGAAGTAGGTTATAAGATATCGCTTCTGGGAGTTTGCTTTTAAGTCTCTGGATGTTGGCCGTTGATGGGATTACACACACCTGGGTTCTTCTGCCAGTACCTTCATGTGTGAGGCTTGTCTGAACGTGTGGAGAGGGGCCTTGAGCATGGCTGTGGCTAGGATCCAGTGGTCTTCGGCTGCCGGGAGCTCTGCTCAGGATGGGAAAGGAAGCTGGAGTCCATCCCCTCAGTGGGGCCCTAGGGAAGACAGCCAGGCGTGCGGGCAAGAGACTCTGCAATATTTACAAAAGGTAAATATTGGTATTTATGATCTCATTAAAATTAATATTAACATGCATCCTAAGAAATCATAAATAGCAGAAAAGCTCTCCTATAAATGTGGAACTTTTCATATTACAAGGAAAGGAACGGTTTTCTGAATATATTCCAAAATTGTCCAAATCTATCAAAGACAAACCTCCCCCCGAAAAAATAGGTTCCGATGTGTGATTCACATAAAAAAAAGAATCTCATATCTAATAGTTATATCATAAGATTCACACTTTCAGTCACATTAAGGAAATAGATTTTGAAACCAAATATTGTGGTTTTACTATATGAGAAAAAAAGTAGAAGATCTGATCAAAATATCAAGAAGTGGAGAAATGGGTCTCCTGCCATTACACAATTGTTATGACTTGGTCCATTTGAGTAAGTGCATCTGGGAAGAAGAGCATCACAGCTTGCATGTATTCCACCCAGGAAACTTTGCCTAGGTTCTCTGATGTCTCTTTCAAGAACTTCTGCATCAGCAGTTTATAATAGTACGAAATTATAAGCAACAAGTGAAGAGAGAAAAAGACAAATGGAACAGAATTATACTAAGCAATGCCAAGAATTAGCACTTCTAGGTACATATCACATATTGGAACTGAGGGAGAAATATCAAAAACTGTTAAACCAAACCCCAGGAGATAAGGGTTTCATGGTCTATGGTGGAGTGTACGCCTTGAGAGTTTTGCAGAGTTTTTCCCCACTGACTAGAATCCTGGTTCTTTGCCAATTCACAACAGTGTAAATGAAATGAAACTACCCAAGCACTCATAAGTGTGTCTCAACTTAGCAGAGCGGGAAAAGGGTAGTCATTGGAGAATACGTAGAAATATTTCATCTCTGTAAAGCAAAAAAAAACAAAAAAGAAGAAAAAAACATCTAGAGAGACCCAACTTATATGCTTTTTGAGGGTATATACATACGTGAAAAATCTATCCAAGTTTGAAGTAAAAATAAACATACCTTTATCGAGAAAATAGTGTGTGTCTGGAGTGGAAAAAGTTGAAGCAAATACAAAAGTATATAGAAAGGGAATCAAGTTTATCTTTATTTTACTTTACTGTGTTTTTGTGCCAGAACTGCACAGGAGGAAGAGAGCACCGTGGAACGCCTTCAAGAGCCTCGAAGAAGTGGTTAGAGGACAAAGAACCTCCGGCTCCTGGAACATCTTTTCGACTCCACCGTCCTTCCTGCACTAACATACGCCTCAGAGACCTGGTCCCTATGAAAATAGGACAAGAACACAATTCAAGTATCCCAATGAGGAATCAAAAGAACTATGCTAGGAGTATCACATTTCACTCAAATGAGAGAAGGAATCCAGAGTTCCGACCTCCATCAACAGTCAAGAATTAGGGACGCTGTCTCATTTGCCAAGGCATCAGAAATCAGATGGCCCGGACATGTAATGAGATTCAGAGACAACTCCTGTACTAGAGCTATTACTGACTGGATTCCATGGGACATCAAAAGACCGCGTGGCCGCCCACTAACTACATGGTCAGACTTCTTCGTCAAAACCCTGAATGAATGGTTTGAGGCTCTTCCTGTTCCTGGAGTGAGTCGACACCATTGGGCTACACTCACACATGACAGGGACGAATGGAGACGTTACTGGTGCCCACCAGAGCAACTCGAAGATCAACGGGATGACAAGTGATACAAGTGAAGTGTTTTGGGGGCCACACCTGGCAATGCTCAGAGTTTATTCTTAGCTCTTTGCTCAAGGATCAAGCCTGATGGCGCTTGGGAGACAGAGACGAGACAGGAAATCAAATCTGGGTCAGAGCTGTTCTATGTCTCTAGCCCTCATCTGTCTTCTTAATGCCTGACATCTTAATGCAGATCGTGGTTATTCAGGGATGTTGGTGAGTTTGTACGTTGATAGAAACTCTTAATGCCTAGAAAATAAACCACAATTTGGGGAATCTTTTTGTATTAATTTTCCACAATTTTTATGATCAAGTAAAGGCAACATGGGAAGCTCATGAAATTAAGAGGAGCTCTGAAAATTAAGATTTGAAAGGCTATAAATTGTGGAAATTGGCAACACCTGGTTTCCAGGGTTTGGGTATCAGGCCAGGACTGTTCCTCAGAATTTTCACTGACTACTGCTTTTTGTGCTTCCTGTAACAACAACGACAAAAAAGAACTGTGGGGGAAAAGAAATAAAATAATGAGATCATCTGATGTGCTAGTACTGCCAGCTGTTTGAAAAGCAAAGACATTTTAGCTTCTATAGGAAATGCACCCTGACAAATAGAGTTAGCGCCCCTCATCTAAGGTATCCTGCATCCAGGGACTTAGGGGATCTCGAGAAGCTTGGTCAATAGCCCTGCTACAGAAGGCAAACTAGGTTTGCATCAATACCCAGGCGAGCATCATTCCACCTAGTCCTTTGAATTTGATCAAGCAGGCCCGTTTGTTCAATAGACTACGGGACAAAGGCTAATAACTGCAAGGAAATTGGGGGTTTTGTTTCTCTTTGTCTTCAAAGGGGGAGGCATCTTTTCATTAGAGCAGATGGTCTGTTGCAAGTAGGAACACTTTTGACTCAAATACTTCTTTGTTCCCTTGCCTTCCCACTGAAATTTTCTCTTGATGGGTTGCTTGTTTGCTTTCCTGCCACCCAAGACACAAGGATGTTGAAACATTACTATGTAAAAAAGTTTCCTGTTTCTAATTCTTTTTACAGATAGAACTAGGAAATGTGAGTGATTTTATAAAACAACAAACTGTATCCTGTTTTAGACGATATGTTCTGTCTATCCATATCCAAAAACAGTAACATAAAGTCTCTCAATGAGAGACGTTACTGTGCCCGCTTGAACAAATCAATGAGCAATGGGATGACAGTGAAAACAGTGATAACAGTTCTGTCTATATACATATAGGTCTGTATATGTATACAGATATATGCCTGTACACATGGGTGTGTTATTGGGGTATATTATGGGACACAGAAAGATTAACGGTAACTTCCATAGGATTCTCATCTGGTTGGTGGTTAGTGGTACCTTGTAAGAATTGAGATATTATACCTACAGCATATTTCTCTACCCAAATGGGGATGTGAGAGATATACATGTGATTTAGAAATATATGGAATTCAGGGCTGGGAATTCAGAGATTTGAGGATATTTATTGAATACCTTGAACAGAAACCAGATTCAAAAGGCGCATGCAACTCCAAGCCTAGTCATCGGCTTAGACTAAATCTCTATGAGTATGGACCTAAACCAGCTCCTGCAACTCAGCTCAGACTGTGTGATCTCATTCCCTGGGAACTGAAGGAGACAACTCTTTGTGGGGAACCCCAGTGCAAGAGCACTGTACAGGAGCACCTGCTTACTTGGCTGTGCATGGATTCCCTCATTCATAAACACAAGTGAGGAGGGGTGTGTCATTCTATCACAGAGTGAGGACAATACCACACATCATGTGAGGAAGCCTTCTAAAGTGGATGTTAGATTTAATTAGACACAGGAAAAATAAATGGGACATTCTGTTAAGTCTTTTTACCAACATCTTTTCACATCAACTCTGCAATAACTAACCTCTTTGCGCCGTAAAAAAATGACAGCAGCTGAAACAAAGCTCATTCTTATTTATGACAGTTTCAAAAAGAAACACTACACAAAATTAGAGCTGCACAAACAAGTCAACAAAATTCCATTTGAAGCTAACATCACTGAAAATATTTTCAAATGAAGGAGAAAATCAGTTTTAAAATATTTTCTGTTAAAGTAATGCAACAACTAAGCAAAGTTTTATTTTAATTTCTCAGTATTAAAATTATAAAGAAAAAAATTTAAATATAAAGAAGTTTTATATATTATACATATATACACACAACTATAACTATATGGAATTTTAGCTTTATGTAAAACTGCCTTCTTGAAAATATCTTTAAAAATTTCATCTGAGTTAGTTATGTCTTCAGTTAAAATAATGTGCATCATTTTCAAATTACAAAACAATTATATAAGAATGATATTGATATTATATGAGTTCTCCTCTCCCTCTCTCTCAGTATAGTAGTATATCACTTGTATCACTTGTCATCCCGTTGATTCTCAATTTGCTCGAGCAGGCGCCAGTAACATTTCCACTTGTCCCTGTCAAGTGCTAGTGTAACCCAATGATATTTGCTCGCTCCAGGAAGAGGAAGACCCTTAAAAGTATACAAATATTCTTATACGCATTACCTAAAAAATGAAGGTTTTTAGGTTCTGTGATTAAGAAAATTTCGATGATAAAGTATCATGAACGCAATGTTCCAACACCACACCCTGAAACAGCATTTCTCCTTCTCAGCCTCCCCCAGTACCCCTCCCCACCATGGTTCAGTTCTATAGCTCAGTTCTGTAGAACATTTCTCTGGCTCTGTTGCCTTTGGTTGTTTGTTATTTTCTTACTTTGCTTCTTTGTATTCCATATATGTGTTAGACCATTCTGCATCTGTCCCTCACCTTCTGACTAGCTTCACTTAGTATGAGACTCTCCAGATACATCCAAAATAATGGCAAAATGACTAATTTTGCTATTTCAAATATTGAAATATATATATGTATATAATGTTATGTGTGTATGGAAGAGCCAAGCTCCCTGTGGTGTATTTGATATGCCAAATACAGTAACGATAACAGTCTCATTCCTCTGACCCTGAAAAAAGCCTCTAATCATTGGATAAAACGAGTAAGGAGAGGCTGCTAAAGTCTCAGGGTTGGGATGAATGAAGACATTACTGGCATCCACTCAAGCAAATCGATGAACAACATATGACAGTGATATAGTGATGTGTGTGTACATATGTGTCCAGTCATCTGTTCTTGAACATTTCTCTTGTTTTCCAGTTTGGGCTATTGTGAATAGTGCTGCAATGAACATGGATCTCTTTTGAGGTTTGGGGTCTTTAGGATAGATGCCAAGAAATGAAGTCACCAGGTCACACGGAAACTCAATTTTTATCTCCTTGAGGAGAGTCATATTGTTTTACAGAACATTGGACTAGTCAACATTACCACCACTAAAGGGAAAATATTTCCCTTTCCTCCACGTCTATGCCAGCACTGGTTGTCTTTGTTCATTTTGGTGCATGCCCGTTTTCCTGGTGTGAAGCGATAGCTCAGTATTGCTTAGCTTTACATTTACTGATGTAAAATGACCCAGAACAATTTTGAGATACCTATTGACCTATATGTCTTATCTGAAAAGCTTTTTGTTCGTATATTCTCACCCTTGTTTGATTGGGTTCACTGTCATATTCTAAACTTTCACTACAAATTCTATTTTGTTGGAATATAGCTCTAAATATGTTAGGCCTGATTTTGGTTCGTCCTTGCTCCCCTTGCCCAAGGAGCTTAGGTTTATAAGTCACACCCATCAAAGTGCTCCTGAGTCACTCCCATTCCTTTGTTTATCTGTAACCACTTCTACCAGTTTATCTGCTCTTCCTCTAATCAAACTCTGTTAATTGGTAAGGTCAGAACTTCCTAGGACACTATATTATAACATTGCCTTTCTCTCCTCTTTATGCCTTTTGAATAATTTACTTTAAAGCTATGTCTTTTTTTGTATAGACACAAGAAGACAATACTATGTTTTTATAACTTAAGACTTAATTGGCCTCTAATATTATTCCCTCCTGGGCATCTGCTTTCTCCACTTAAGCCTCAGTTGCCCTCAGTTCCTTGCACCCCAAAAAGCAGGGTCCCGATGAGGGACAGGAAGGATCCAGGGCAAGCGGTGAGTTATGTGCTACCCTGGCATCGAGATGGGCCTGGCCAAAGTGCCTAATTCTTAACTATAAGTTAAGAGCTTGATCATAGACAAATGCTGTCATGATCCAAAAGTAATGATGAGACTAGGACCCTGCTAGGGATAGGAAAGACTGTTCTGCCCTGAGCACTGTAGTCTGAGATTGAGATGGCCCCAGGAGAGCAATTCTATAACCTTTAATGCATCTCTTATTGTGTCCATACAAAATGATTAATATTATGAATTCTTATATGTTTGCTGGCTGAGGAGAAGAGAAACACATTCATGGGACTCTGCCCTTGGGTGGATCCTCCTGCTGAAAGAGATATTCTGTCCTAGTGAAGGCATTCCCCTAAGAGATAGAACTATACCCCCTATGGATTGTAACCACACCTTTGCATAAGCCCCAGGCTGCTGGGGGATGGGGAGATTTAAGGCAGCTGTGTGAGGGGGCAAGGGGAGAGTTCCAGAGGAGAGTGTTTAGAGGGAAGATTGGAATAAACTGCAAGTGAGACCAACCATCTTGGCTCCGTTCCTTCCTTCGCCTGCCACATCATCGCCATCAACCTCCCCGGGGTGGGGAAGCAGCTGGAGACTACCGAACTCGGGTGGTGGGAGAGACAGCTGCTGCCCTAGGCCCTGTCCCTGGGTCTGTGTGGTGAGGCGTCCCTTCCCTCGCCCGCGCCTCTCTTTTTCTTTTTATTTTTATACACTATTTCTTGGATATTAGTTCTTTTTCAGAAGAATAGTAGGCAAATATTTTCTCCCAATCTATGGGATATCTTTTTATTCTAGTCCTCTTTTTTTTTTTTTGCATTTCAGAAGCTTCTTAATTTGATGCAGTCTCAATAGTTTATCTCCTACATTTGCTTGTATACACTTGTAGGTAATATATCTGCATCAGTCCTCAGCCTATGCGACTCCAGGAGACACCTTCACGGTGCAGAAAATAGTCAAATAGATTTGTTGCAGGAGCTTTCTAACTCACCTCCTGTTATAGAGCACTATGCTTACCTAAGTCCTTCATTGACCTGGACACCCTGAAGATGCTTGCTACCTGCTAGAGGTCAGCTTTTGCTCAGAAACAGAAGCCCACTTGGCTAAAAGAAACTCAGGTACATATTTTGACCAACAGCATGTTCATCTGTTTCCCAGAACGTTTAGTGCTGCATGTGTAAATCTAGAAAAAGATGGAGAGATAGAGTTCTGTTGTCTTATCTTTTCCTAGCAGAGAAGAGAAGTGATGCCATTTCATTTTGAGAAAAGCACTACTACCAAGAGTAGAGATTTTACATTCCTGTGAAATATATGCCTGTGAGGACTGTGTTACTGTATCACTGTCATCCCATTGTTTATTGATTTACTCAAGTGGGCGCCAGTAACGTCTCCATTAGTCCCAGCCCTGAGATTTTAGCAGCCTCTCATTACTCGTTTTTCCCAATGATTGGAGGCTCTTTTCAGGGTCAGGGAATAAGACCTGTTATTGTTACTGCATTTGGCATATCTAATACACTATGGGGAGTTTGTTAGGCTCTTCCATGATTTTTTTTTATATCCCACATAATTCAGGTTCTTTAAAGAACCTTTAAAGTTGACTTTAAAGATGACATCTTTAAAGATGACTTCATTGTGTAAATGTCCAAGGTAAAAGTATAACGTTCTTGTTTCACATTCATTAGCATTTACTGATTATAAGGAATTAACTTAAAAAAATAAAATATACTTTATTCCTGTTTGAAGATTAACAACACAAAGCAGCACAGTGAAAAGTCTGAGTATTTCAGCACAAACATACAACTTGGGTGTGAGACAGAGAGAGAGGGATTAAGGCACCTTGCACACAGCTGATCAAGTTTAATCCCTGGAACAGTGCATGGCCCACTGAGTATTATCAGGAGAGATCTCTGAGCACAAAGCCCGGAGTAAGCTCTGAGCACAGCAGGGTGTGCCTCAGTTCCCCCTGCACCAACAAAGAGAAAATATACATGTTTCACTTGCAGAATGGAAAGACAAACATATTTGACAACAGAAAACTCTTTCTCCACCCAGACAGTGATGTATCTATGTATCAGTGGTCTTCATGATCTTTATGACAACTTCCATATGTATCTTCTAACTCAGGATCATAAAATAGCTTGGCTATGGGGTAAAGGGGTACGCCTGGTCATGCCAGGGCTAACTTCTGGCTCTGGACTCAGGGATCACTCCTGGCAAGCTCAGAGGACCATACAAGGTGCTGGAGAATCAACCTGGATCACCTATGTGAAGCAAATGCCCTCACAATCACAAAAAGGTAAGGTACGAAACAAAATTGGTAAGCAAGACAGTTACAACAGCAAAAGTGTGTGGCAGCTAAGAGGAGACAAGAAATTTAGCCATAGAGTCTGAGGCTAAGGTGCCATTTCTTTTTTTTCTTTTTGCTTTTTGGGTCACACCCAGTGACGCACAGGGGTCACTCCTGACTCCGCACTCAGGAATCACCCTTGGCAGTGCTCAAGGAACCATATGGGATGCTGGTAATTGAACCCGGGTTGGCTGAGTGCAAGGCAAACACCCTCCCTGCTGTGCTATTGCTCCAGCCCCCAAGGTGCCATTTTTTTTTAATTCTTTTATTGAGTCACCATGTAGAAAGTTACAAAGCTTTCAGGTTAAAGTCTCAGTTATACAATGCTCAAACACCCATCCCTTCACCAGTCAAGGTGCCATTTCTTATCAGAACATCTATTAAGGAGTCCTGTTAGCGTCTCCAGAATTGGAGGCACAACAAGTCACAGACATGAGGAGAGTTAAGATGAGAGACAGATTTATTCTCACTCACACAAGGCTCAGCGCTGCCGGCTGGCTAGTCAAAGACCTAGAGCCCCAAACATTTGCTAGGCAGTCAGTTTAGACCGTACACCCCCATTCCATACCTGGATACACCTCACCCCTTCCTTGGATATAAGCATTTAGCATGTTTACAGAAGTGATTCAAGCCATGAGTCCTGTCTGTAACTTCTTATTTTTTTAATTATTTTTAATTTTTTATTGAATCACTGTGAGAAAGTTATAAAGCTTTCATGTTTGAGTTTCAGTCCTTCTTTGTCTGTCCTCTCTTTCTGACTCATTTCACTTAGCATGATACTTTCCATGAGCATCCACTTATAAGCAAAGTTCATGACTTCATCTTTCCTAACAGCTGTATAGTATTCCAATATGTAGATGTACCAAGGTTGTCTTGAAGCAGTCGTCTGTTCTCGGGCACTAGGGTTGTTCCAGATTCTGGCTATTGTGAACAGTGCTGTAATGAACATACAGGTGCAGATGTCATTTCTACTGTGCTTCTTTTGCACCCTTGGGATATATTCCCAGAAGTGGCATTGTGGGGTCATAAAGAGAGGGATAGACATAGAAAGGTGTAACTTCTTGTTCTCAAAAATTATAGCTGGCAGCAGTTAGCTCACATCCTGTTATGGTTCCCGTAGGTCAGTCTGTCCTGACCAGGCTGGGGGCAGGGAGGGGAGTCCAGGCATTTGGACCTTTAGCTTCACTGGCATTGGAACAGCTCTCCATACCCACACATTCAAGACAGCCTTGTGATGAATATGGTCTGTGTAACACAGTGCATGCTTGTGAACAATAACCAGAACTACAGTTAGAGCCTACTCCAGTGATCCCATTTACCTACAGTCTATAGTTTACTTTGGTTCGGCTTTAGGTGTGTGACATTATAGGAATTCAGTGGAAGTATATTGAATTCTGCTTTTTCTCCTTAGGTTACCACATGTGGTAGGATATTCTCTCATTGTGCTGGAGATAAGTAGCAAGCTACAGCTCCCAGACATGAGATCACATGGTAGGTAGGCTACAAAACTCTACAGTACATTTAGTTGTAAATATTACTTGATGCGATTCATTTGGATATGGTTTCTCATTCCATTCTGAATGCGTTTTACTTTTAGTATTCAGTGAATCATGAGCATCAATACTTTATTAGGTAAACTATGGAGCTCAGTTAAATGCGTTTCAATTTTTTTTTCTATTGAACCACCATGAATGACAGGGTTACAAAGTCATTCATGATTGAATCTCAGGTGTACAACATTCTAGGACAAATCTTTTTACCAGTGTCCACTTCCCTCAGACACTGTCTCTAGATTCCCACCTGCCTCTGTGGCCTTTCTCTAGACTAAGGGTGTGATGAAAAGGCAGGGCTAGGTGAGGGGCTGGCTGCTCACTGTCCCCCAGAGCTGTTAATGACTCAGCTTTCTGAATTCCACATATTCATTGTGAAAGGGTCAACTGAAGACAGTAGTGATTATTCTAAATAAATTACACTGGAGAGGTAAGACTGAAGGCACCCAGGATGTATTTAAGTGTAGAGAATCCTTCCTGTCCCAATCTTCCTCAGTCACCATTCCCTCCCCCCCACCCCCGACACTTTGCACATTCATCTCTTTCACTGAGGCCTCACTTTTTGTTTTTTGTTCTCATTACAGTTCCGCTTTCTTCATATTCTGTCTGATTTCCGTCTCCCGTACCTTATCGGTCATTCGGCCCGGAAAGAGATTTCAAGTCCCAGCAGTGATTTCCTAAGGCCAATTTTCTCCATCAGATTTTGCAGTGAGATGGCGACAGAAATGAACCCCAATAGCAGCAGATTGACTCACTGCTGAGTCCAGAAATGGCTTCCTGGGAGATTGGCCACTTTTGTCATCATTGAAAGATCACCGGAAAGCAATACATTTTGATTATTCCAAGACAAATCAGCCTTCTGACACTAATTCATGATGGAGAAAGTTCCACACACTCAGCCAACTAGAAGTTTGGCCTAAAGAGGGGTCAATGGAGGAAATTAGCTCCTAAGAATTCTTAGAATTCTTAGTTTCTACTTGCTATTATCAGAGGAATACAGAATCACCTCTCATTAGTTTGAGCAGAGAGAAATTTACTAAACAATAGAGGCACTTTAGATTGTTCCTATGGAGATTTAAAAACCCGAAAGCTAGAAAGCTCTAAAAGGGAATTATAATGCCCATCAAATTGGCAGCCCTCTGCCCTGGGGTCATGGGGATCTAGTGGCCACAGGAGCTTTTGATCTTGCTTCACAGTTACTGGTTGGTTGTAAATTCTTCTACCAGAATCTCTGCACTGCTTCCTTAAAAATATAGGTGTCCTACACATACACTCTTCCTTTTTCAGTGTGTTCCTTCATAACCTGAAATTCTGGTCAGATGTCTACTAATGATGTAATCAAGTCCTCCTGTAAAGAAAACCAGACAGTAAATTCTCAGTTTCTATCCTGAGAGCTTGGAAATCACAGATGAAGAGATACACAACCAGGACTTCAATATCTAATACTCAGTATGTAAGATAATTGCATTAAAGTAAGGGTAAGCATATCCTAATTATCTAAAGATATACGCTGCATGTCCTGTAGAGATGTTTACGAACATGATGGGCGCTCAATACGTCTATTGCAAACCACAACACCCAAGAGGAGGGAGGCAGCAAAAGGGAATGTCCTAACACAAAGGTGGGGTGGGGTGGTGGTGGGAGGGATGCTGGGACCATTGGTGGTGGAAAATGGTCACTGGTAGAGGAATGGATACTCATTCATTGTATGACTGAAATGCAAGCACGAAAGTTTGTAAGCCTGTAACTGTACATCACGGTGATGATTCACTAATAAAAAAAAATGCTCTTTAGAAAAAAAAAAGCCTCAAAGATCCTAAATGCTAATGAAATTATCAAATTTAGATGCATTAACTATACTTATCATTGCTTTCTCCTTGGTTCCTCTTTAACTGACCTGTCTATATATTTGTTAAAGTACATAAAATCTAGCATCCAGTAATAACATATATGGTTATCTTGAAAACTTCAGTTTGCCTTTGAAGACTGAAACTGGCACTCTGAGTCAATTCTTCGTCAATTTGTCTACGGAGACTAAAAGAATTGGCAAGGATGACCTAATCATCAGTTGCTGAGTGTAGGATAACATTGGTTTGTCCTTTCTGCCTTGCCACAAGGAGCTTAGGTTTATTGGATTGTTCCCATCACAGTGCTCCCATTCCTTTGTGTTTACTTGTAACTTCTTTATTTGTGTTCTGCTGGCTTGTAAATATTGTTTTTCTCTTATCCTTAAGTCCTTTGCATGGTTACTTCAGAGCAATGTCCTTTTGTATGGACACAGGAAGACAGTTAATGCTACGCTATTGTAACATGGGAGTTAATTGAGTCCAAATGATATTACCTCCGGGGCATCTGTTTTCTTGACCTAAGCCTCAGTTGCCCTTATTTCCTAGCACCCCAAAAGCAGGGTCCTAACAAGGGACTGAATGGACCCAAGGCAAGCTGTGAGCTATGTGCTACCCTGGCATCAAAATGGGCCTGGCCAAAGTGCCATAATGCTTAACTATAAGTTAAGAGCTTGGTCATGGACAAATTTTGTCATGATCCAAAAAGCAATAACTAGATTCGGACCCTGCTAGGCTTAGCAATGATTAATCTGGCCTGAGCACTGTAGTTTGAGTCTGTGGTGAGGTGTCCCCAGGAGAACCACCCTACAAGCCCAATGTATCTCTTACTGTACCATACTAAAAGGACATTGCTCTGAATTAACTACCCGAAGGATTTAAGAAGAGAAAAACAATATTTACAAGTCAACAGAATACAAAGAAAGAAGTTACAAGTAAACACAGACGAATGGGAGCACTGTGATGGGAGTAACCCAATAAACCTAAGCTCCCTGTGGCAAGGCGGAAACAACAAGCCAGTGTTATTCTATAGCTGAGCTGGAAGAGGAATGATGTAGTGATGTGAGCTCAATGCTGGCTTTCTTTCTAGAATCAGGTGCCACTTGAATCAGTGTATTGGATTTCATTTTTATTTTTACGAACCTTCTGATTTCCACATTGCCACTTTAATTTAATTCAATTCATATTTTATACCAAACTTTGTTCTAGCTTACTTGTACCAGTTATTACCCAGTTCTTTCTATAGTTAAGTCTGAACTTTGCCTCTTCCAACGTAGACCAGACACTTATCTTTAGGCATAATGTATATGCCTAAATATTCTTCTGTATTTTTCTTACCAAAGATGATTTATTAATTTTAAATCAAATTGTCTTAAATTTAGATGGTCGGCAACAACACCACCTCCACTTTGCTGATGGTATCGTTCTCATAACACCAAACATTAGCCAAGCAGCACAAATGCTGGCCGACTTCAACCTCGAGTGTGGAAAAGTTGAACTGCAGCTGAATCTCAGCAAAACCATGTTCATGAAAAATGAACTAGTTCCTGACGCTCCTTTTGCTCTCAATGGAAAGAACATCTCCGAATGCAGCAGTTATGTGTACCTGGGTTGAGAACTCAACATGAGGAATGATTTGGCACCAGAACTGCGCAGGAGGAAGAGAGCAGCATGGAACGCCTTCAAGAGCGTCGAAGAAGTGGTTAAGAGGACGAAGGACCTCCGGCTTGGGGACATCTTTTCGACTCCACCGTTCTTCCTGCACTAACATATGCCACAGAGACCTGGGCCCTACACAAACAGGATGAGAATGCTATTCGGGTATCACAAAGAGGAATAGAAAGAGCTATGCTAGGAGTATCACATTTCACCCAAGTGAGAGAAGGAATCCGGAGTTCCGACCTCTGTTGATAATCAAGAATCAGGACACTGTCTCATTTGCCAAGGCATCAAAAATCAGGTGTTCCAGACATGTAATTCGATTCAGAGACGACCGCTGGACTAGAGCTGTTACCAACTGGATTCCAAGGGATGTCAAACCCTCTCATGGACGCCCACCAACTACTTGGCCAGACTTCTTTGTCAAAACCCTGAATGAATGATTTGAGGCTCTTCCTGTTCCTGGAGCGAACAGATATCATTTGGCTGCACTTGCACCAGACAGGGACAAATGGAAACATTACTGGTGCCTTCTGGAGCAAATCAAAAATCAATGGGATGACAAGTGACAAGTGACATTCCAAAATACTCTTCCAACATATTTCATTCATACAGAACTAGCATGTTGCTAAATGAGCATATTTATTATACCTGTTCTTTTCATCTTATATATATATATGTATAGCTCCTTCACCAAAGCACCAGAGACATTGCTTTTTCTGTTTTTGAATCCACAGTAATTAAAATATATACATAGGACCCCAAAAAACACAGATAAGTGAATTATGCTAACTTTCCACATGAAATGTCCTCAAGTAAAGTCTCTGAGTATGTAAATCATTAACACATTATTTTTGTTCTTAATTTTAAAAACATCTTATTTTCACTAATTCTTTTTAACAGCTGTAGTTAGTATAATATTTCACCATACCTAATTTTCTATGCCTTAATTTGGAATACACTTTTAAACATTGCCAATGCCACTGAGAAATTAGAAGGTTTTGTGCAATTTTTACTCCTTCTAAGGCTCTTATATTCCTTTCTTGAGGAAAATTAGTACCTAGCCAGAATCTCATAAGATAAATATTTTTAAATTAATGTTTTGTTTCTAAACTGTGGGTGAGTAAAATGAGTTCATGGTGCAAGGGTTGGATAAAATCTTAAGTGGAATGAATGGAGAGTTAGGATAAGGGTTAAAATGCTTGGCGTGCATTCAGCTGAACCCTAGTTTGTTCACTGGCACCACATGTCATTCTCCAAGAACCACCAGTACTAAGCACTGAGCACAGAGCCAAAAGTAAGCCCTGAGCACTGCTGGGTGTGTCTTCCCACTACTAAATAATCTTAACTAAAAAACTTGCTGGGCTGGAGCGATAGCACAGCGGTAGGGCGTTCGCCTTTCACGTGGTGGACCCCTATTCGATTACTCTGCCCCTCTCGGAGAGCCTGGCAAGCTACCGAAAATATCGAAAGTATCGAGCCCTCATGGCAGAGCCTAGCAAGCTACCTGTGGCATATTGGATATGCTAAAAGCAGTAACAAGTCTCACAATGAGCGACGTTATTGGTGCCCGCTTGAACAAATCGATGAGCAATGGGATGACAGAAAACTTGCTGAATCAAATTTGCGTTCCAGTATTTGTCCACAGTCATATTGCAAATCAAAGTGAGGCATTTTGCAGAACCAAATTTAAAGTACACACAAGGTTAATTACATAGTTCTCCTTACAGGGTTCTCCAAAGAATGGGCAAGTAAGTAATCTTAATTCACAAGGTAATCAACTCTGGGCCATTAAAATTTTGAGAAGCAAGAAGTTATAAGCATCACTAATCTGAAGCCCTCTGTTTTTGCAAGAAATTTTGTCATTACTTTCTATATAGAAGAATTTAGAGAATAACTTAAAAAAAAATCTCTAGTGAACAGCCCATTTCTATTAGATAGGAAGTCTGTGAAGGCTTGGCAGGCTTTTACTTCAATTCCCTTAACTCAAAGCCAATTGTGAGAGATTTCAATAGAACTGGATATTAAATTAATGACAGCAGTCATCACACGAGATGTCTTCTTTTTCAATTAAGCAGGTTTCAGGACTGCCTGGACATGTCTAATTGCAAACTTCTTGTCCCTTTTTTTAAGGTGGAGCTTGGGTTTACAAACACATTCTAGGCTATACTAAATTTTTAACAGGAGAAGATTTAAAAAAAAAAAAGAGTAGGATACAAATTTGAACAAAGCTAATTTGGCTAGAATGATAAACTGTCTATAAAATGAAGGTCAGAATTGCTGTTGTGCTTTTGATCTAATTCAGACAATAATGCAAGTCTCTGTAAGAGAAAGGGAATATCTGAAAAGATCTTTTGCTTGCTCACTTTTGTTTTATTTTTGCTTTTTCAGGCCACACCTAGCCAGGAAGTACTCTTAGCTGTGCTAGGGATCAACCCTGGTGGGGCTTGGGGGTGGGGACCGCATGAGGTGTCAGGGATTGAATCCAGATTGACTTGCAAAGCAAGTGCCTTACTTACTGTATTATCACTCTACCCCATCTGAAAAATTTTTTAAAGAACAGAGGCCAACATTTTTTTTTTCTTTTTGGGTCACACTCAGTGATGCACAGGGGTTACTCCTGGTTTCGCACTCAGTAATTACTTCTGGCGGTACTCAGGGAACCACATGGGATGCTGAGAATCAAACCCGAGTCGGCCGCGTGCAAGGCAAAAGCCCTACCCGCTGTGCTATTGCTCCAGCCCCGAGGCCAACTTTTAAATAACTTTAATAGTTATATTTATTTTTGGTGACTGACATAAGAAAGTAAAGAACACTGCGTAGCTAAAACAAAATAAATTAGCTCATATGTCTGGAAGTCAAAAGGATTAAATTAAGGTTTTCAAGGACTTAAAGATCTTCTGAGGACCTCCTGGGTAAATGTTGTTAAATAAATAGCTATTCATTCTGTGGCTTTTCAGAAAGTGATATTTTATTCCCCATATGAGTGTCTATATCTTAGTCAAATTTCTTCTTTTTATAAGAATGACAGGCATATTGAATGAGCACAATCCAAATAGCATCATCTTCTATAAAAACATACTGATGCTGGTTTAATATTGCATTCATTGTAAAAATCTATGAGTCAGATAACAACTGTTTCAAGCAAAATATTTATTAAATGCACTTTTGCTTAGATTGTAGAATTTATCTTTATCGTTGAATGGTAACATTAAAAATAATTTTGCCTTATCTCAGTAGTTTGTATTTTTATGTATTTCCAACCTTTCAAGAAATATTTTTATTCCAAGAATATAATCTTTCAATGATTGCTTTGCAGATAAATAGTATGAATAAAGTTAATTACTTAAAAATCAGCACAGTCAAAAAATGCCTTTGGAAGAAAGGAAATTTTATAAGAAATTGAGAAGTCTGAGAAGGCAATGTATAGCAAATCATTTTGACCATCTTCTTGATGTAATTTATACCTGAGCTGAATTTATTTGCAGTCACATTATTCCCTTACATAATGTAGCACTTAAATAGTTCCTTATAATATATTCTGAGCTAGCTACAGAAATATTGGATCTAGACATATCAGGGGCCCAATGATTTCCCTCAATTTTAAAATACGCTTTTTAATTTTATAATTAATTGATCAGAATTCTGACATATAGCAGAAATGTCACAGTTTCTCCAACCTGTTATTAAACTTGGTCAGAGTGATTGAAATGCTCATTTCTTTGAGCAGTGTTCTTTTGGGGTAATACTCACATAATTCTTACATCTATTAAAAGAATTCAGAAATATTCATTGCAATTCAATAGTGGATCACAATTTTACAGTTGAAGCACAAAAAGTATAGAAGTGAACAAGTGGAGTGTGTGTTCATAAGCTAATCCTTGGAGAAAATATCAACACTTTGTTTTTTATTATAGTATACAATTTCTAATTTTGTTGCGCTATCATTGACATATACTATTACTATAAGTATACGTCATGATAATTTAATGTGTATGTACCACAAAAAAGTATGCATAGTTAGCATCTTAGTCAGCATCTATCAACACAGTTAACCATTTTTTCATTGTAATAAGCTATTTTAAAATTTATTTGTTAGAAACTTTCAGGTAAACAAAATGGTATTGTTATCTGCAGCCATCCAATTGTGCATTATATCCTCAAAATTCTTCTTATGGAAGTTTGTACTTTGGATGAACTTTACATATTGCCTCTTACCTGCACTCTACCTCAAAACCTCTCACAAGCACAAAATATAATATTTGAATCTACCAGTTTGTTTTGTTTTGATTCTACATGCAAGTGAGATCATGCATCTGTTTCATATGACTTATTTTTATTTAGCATAATGCCCTCAAGGACAATCCATATTGTCCAAAATGGCATCTTTATTGTTGACAAATATTAAATAACATAAAATCAAACTGTTTACCAAGCATCATATGTATGTATGTGTATATGTATGTTTTTATGTGGCATGTGCATTTTTCTATGACACATGATAAATTTTCCTTATCCACTCATCAACTATTGGAAACAGATTTTGCCTGTGTCATACAAATCTTCAATCTTCAATAATGCTGCAATAAGTATGGGATGCTGAAATTCTTTGGGATAATGATTTTATGTCCTTCAGATATATTATATGCCTCCACACTGTCTTACAAAAAAAAGAACTTTATGAAACTTATAAAGGATATAATCCTCAGGAATACCAAGTAAGATGATGGAAGACAGAGTACATATTTATATTTTGCTTGAAAGGAGAAAAGATATTTCATAGTAACAAGGCTGCTTTGGTCAATTTATTAATCACTGTCATTCCATTGTTCATTGATTTACTCGAGCGAGCACCAGTAATATCCCTATTCCTCCCAGCCCTGAGATTTTAGCAGCCTCTCCTTACTCATCTTTCCCTTGGAGGCTCTTTCAGGGTCAGGGGAATGAGACCTATCATTACTGTTTTTGGCATATCGAATACACAACGGGTAGCTTGCCAGGCTCTGCCTGTGTGGGCAGGATACTCTTGGTAGCTTGCTGGGCTCTCCAATATATATATATATATATATATATATATATATATATTGTGCATTATATCCTCTATATATATATATATATATATTTCCCGCACGCTTGGCTATCTCCCCTGGGGCCCCTTGGAGGGGATGGGCTCCAGCTTCCCTCCCCACCCCGAGCAGAGCTCCCGGCGGCTGAAGAGCACCAGAACCTAGCTACAGCCATGCCCGAGGCCCCTCTCCACACGTTTGGACAGGCCTCACGCATGAAGGTACCGGCAGAGGAACCCAGGTGTGTGTAATTCCATCAATGGTCAGCACCCAGAGACTTAGAAGCAAGCTCCCAGAAGATATCTTGTAGCCTACTTCTCTCTCTGGGAGAAACTAGCAAGCTTCTGAGAGTTTCCTGCCCACATGGGATAGCCTTGCAAGCTTCCCATGGTGTATTCATATGCTAAATCCAGTAACAAGCTGGATCCCATTCCCCTGACCCTGAAAGAGCCTCCAGTGCAACATCATTGGGAGGGCCAAGTCGAGATAGACTTCTAAAATCTCAGGGAAAGGACGAATGGAGAGGTTACTGAGCCTGCTCAAGAAATCGATGATTAACAGGGATTTCGTGATCCGTGTTTCATGATATATATGTAATATATATATATATATATATATATATATATATATATATGATTTGTTGCCTACTGTCTGAACTCCATCAAATATGGTGTGGTAATTATGGAAAATGGATAGGAAGTGTCTTATAAACTGTGTCCGGAAAGCGGCCTGGAGCATGGCGATGGTTGGGTAATGGAGGTCAGCTGCCGGGGCTGGGTCCCTTGGGGCGGGAAGGGCTCTCACCCACCCCCTCTCTGAGGCATCCCGAGTGAAAACAACCTGGCTCAGAGTCCGGTGGCATGGCTTGGGGACCTCATTTTATATTTCCATCTGGAAGGAGCAGCCATTGAGATCTGGATTTATTAATGAAGCATAAAAAAGGTCTTACAAAAAGCATATTAAAAAATTTCAGGGGTTAGAGCAATAGCACAACAGGTAGGGCATTTGCTTTGCATGCGGCCAAACTGGGTTCAATTCCCAGCATCCCATATGGTTCCCCTGAGCACTGCCAGGAGTGATTCCTGAGTGTAGAGCCAGGAGTAACCCCTGTGCATTGCCGGGTGTGGCCCAATAAGCAAATAAATAAATAAGTAGATAATAAAATTTTCAATGAAAAGGCATGACTATGTCACTGTTTAATCAGAAGTGTTGTACTTTTTATTTGAAATAAAATCATTGATAGCAACTCAGAGAAAATGTAATACAGTAATTTCCACCAGCAGAAACTGAAGGAATATTTTAAGACTAACAGAGGTTGTTTTGTTACACTTGGAAACATTTATTCTAGGGGAATATTCTCTCCTGTAGATTCATCCCAGTGCTTCAAATTTGAGAATATTGAACTCATCACAGATGTTCTATCTCTCTCTTCTTCTCCATATCAGCCTGCTCCCCTGGTATAAAATCTTCTGTGAGTCATCATTATGTGCATTCGATTTCCACTGCCCTTCATTCCTTCCCACTGACTAGATGAAAGGATGGACACCTACTCATGCTAACTAATTCTACCTACTCAAGCTTACCTGTAAAGTGCCCCCTATCTTCTGAGGGAATCGTGGATCTCCAAAGAAAATAAAGCGGTGCCTCAGATAAAAATGAAAAACTGAAAGTGGCTGCATGACTTTTATTGGGCTGGAGCGATAGCACAGTGGCTAGGGTGTTTGTCTTGCACGCAGCTGACCCGGGTTTGATTCCTCTACCCCCCTCGGAGAGCCCAGCAAGCTACCGAGAGTATCTCACTCACATGGCAGAGCCTGGCAAGCTACCATGGTGTATTTGATATGCCAAAACCAGTAAAAGTCTCACAATGGAGACGTAACTGGTGCCCACTTGAGCAAATTGATGAGCAATCGGATGACAGTGATATAGTGATACAGTGATAATATAATAACTGAAGGTCTCATTTTTGAAAATTCAGACTTTTTGAAGGTGAGAGTAGTCCATATCTGGCAGTGCTCAGGGCTGGCTTCTGGCTCTTCACTCAGAGGTCACCACTGGCGGTGCTCGAGGGAAAAAGTGGTGCCAGGGACCAAAGCTGCTCAGCCTCATGCAAGGCAAGTGACACCTTATGTGCTATTCTTCTAGTTTCCAAAATTTGCATTTTTATGAAATTTTATCATTCCACTTTTATTCTCACTATTCATATACTCCATGATTAGTCAGAAAGAACTTATTTGGAATATGGAAATTTCCCTTGTATGATTTTCATATCATCAGAAAAACATTTGCATTATTTTGTTTGCTTTTGGTTTCTGAGTCACACAGCAGTGCTCAGGGCTTACTCCTGGCTCTGCTCAGGGATCACACTGAAACCAAATGCTTAAATAACTGGACTTGCCACTCAAACTGAATATTTCCTGAACCAAACTGAATCTCTATTCAACCTACCCAATTAAATCATTCCAAACACATTTATTCCAATACAAAACTCTAAACATGAACATCTCTAACACATGACCAAAATTGGTAAAGCATTATGGGAAGAAAGAATTAGAAACCCCCCTTTTTCATAATAATATAAACATCAAAACAAGAAGGTTGGAATTCCATATTGAATGAAAACTAAAGAATGTAGTTATTCCAATGATGAAACACAGGATTCTGATCCTTGCCTATGTGCTGATGAATTAAGTACTTAAATAATTATATTCCACTTATTGTTCTCTCTCAGATTGAATAGTCTGTGTCATCTGTCAAAATCTCTCTTCCCTCCATCACTTGAAAATTCTAAAAATAAATCAAACTTCATTAGCCTTAAAGAGAAAGATGATTTTGTGGGAAAATGTGGTAAAAGAACATTCTATTGACTTTTCTTCAGATATTTACATTCTTTCCACAAAAATTTCTGACAAACTAGAACTATTTTCTCCATTCTGTCACCAGTCATTGGTTTTCTCCTCAGAGGTAACTCACAAGTCATCACTCTTTCCATTTCTCCAAGTTACTAAAACTAAAGACTGGAATGCTATGGGTTATGTAAGGTGACCCCAAGACTTCCACAGCTACACTATTTGCAGTGGTGCCCTGTCTATACAAAGGAGTTATTCTCAAGCCAGGGAAACTGGCAACCTACCATCAAGCTAATAAAAGTAGAATGGTCTAGGAACCATGACCACTTAAATAATACTACATCATGTGAAGATTGTCCTGAAGGTTGAGCATCTTTGTACTAATGCGAGCACTATTGACTGCACTGCCTCAAGACTGTTTATACACAGACATCATTCATCGGCCGTGGGGATCTTGATGGAAATGTGCAGCAAGGAAGACTTGTTTCGGCAGATCTAGTTAAAGTGTGCTCGCTCAATCTGCACTAATCTGTTATTTGCCCATCGATAAGATTAGAACAGAATTTGGAAGCAAAGAAGAGGATAAAATTTGACAATGACACATATGCAAATAGATAATAAGCACACTTCAGTGCACAGGGAATAAGGCAGATTGAGTTTTTCAGACACAAGCAATGGGTCACATGCTTGTTTGCAGCAACTCAAGGAATCTAACCAGTCCTTCATCACAGATAGTTTTAAATTCATCCTTTTAGGGTTTGGAGTGATAGTAAAGTTTATGCCTTACATGCAGCTGACCCAAGTTTCATCCTCAGCACCGCACATGGTTCCCGAGGCCACCAAGAGTGATCCCGGAGCACAGAGCTGGAAAAATGTACTGAATGCCATTGACTGTGTCCCACAACAAAACAAGAGTAAACCAAAAGAGAGACTATGCTGAAGATCCAACACCTTTGAAAATAAATCTATATTTTGCAGAGACAATAGACATTCTTGAAACCAATATGATGCACTATGTAATTTTAAATTAATTTGAAAAGAAAGAAGTTGCCCAACAGAATAAATTATAACATGGCTTGGAAGTCAAACAGCACTAATTTCACTTTTTTTGCTTGGACAAGTCAAAACATCCTGACCTTCATCACCTAATCCACATAAAAGAGTTATGTCAGCTTCCTAAATTTGTGAGGAGCACAAAATGACATAGAGCATGCCCACAGACCAATTTGAAAGAATGTTCTGTGGCGAAGGACATTCTTTTTTGGTACAGGGACCTATTTGATTCTTCTCTGAAGACTCATCTAACTCCATTATAGACTTTACAGGAGTTTGTCTGCTGTGCACATATGAACATAACTGTATGAATGTATGAATGTAGCACACTTCCACCCATGCTCGTTTCGAAGATCGCTAATAAACATGCCATGTACAAACAGATGCTTTCCCACCCAACTGCAACCTCAAGCCGCAGCAAGCTCACAGTAACATTATCAATTATCTTCACTGAAGGAATTAATTTGAGAGAGAGGCTTATTCTAGGAGAACCTTTTGGAGCTTGTTGATGGCCTAAGACCAAATCAGTACTACTCTGTGTACCAGATGCCATTACTTCCAGTGTGCACACACATACACATGTGCAGACACATGCACACATATGTGCAAGAAGACACAAACTAGCTGTTAAGGTCATTCTGAACAATAGTCTTTTATTAGATAGTGTGAGAGGCAGCAGCAATAGACTTTAGCTTCAGCCTGGATGCTTATTTAGTAAAGGAAGCTTGTCAATTTACACATCATCATTCTAGGCTAGTCTAGCTATTAATTTTTGCCTAACAAAAAACAACATTAATGTGCTAAGATTTGCAAATAAAATTCATATCCACAATGGTGTATATGATGATTACATAATGTATGCCAGCATGTCATTAGCAGATTAACATACATACCACATGATATGACTAAAAAATACAAATGATGTAATTAAAATAATAAATGGCTAAAATAATAATGTAAAAACATTAAAAGGATTGTGGGAAAATAGGAAGATTTCTCCTATCCCTCTTACTAGTGTATGATCTCAAGCCATCTGTTCAGCTTCTCTCAGGATATTTTATTATCTTTCAAGTTAAGATAATTATATTGCCTCATGCTATTGTGGGAGAGTTAAATTACTGTAAATTACTTCTTAAACTGAGTTGCATGTAACACCTGTGATTTTATAATAATTTACTCAGCCTTTTCCTTGTCATTTCAGGCAACACTTAAAAAGTGCATCCTAGACTCACCTGCCTCACCTCCTTAAATGTGTCTAGGAAATGCTCACCTGCTAATTTATTTACAGACACCTCACTATTTGCTCCATGGAAGCAAGCGACACAATAGGAAAATTCAAGAGGAAAGAAATCATGTTCCATATTAAAAACATGGTGGGAAGCAGCCTCATGTTCCTTTACAGATTCTGATCAAT
This sequence comes from Sorex araneus, assembly GCF_027595985.1. Lineage (NCBI taxonomy): Eukaryota > Metazoa > Chordata > Mammalia > Eulipotyphla > Soricidae > Sorex > Sorex araneus. The sequence goes on from NC_073302.1 coordinate 105,167,373, forward strand.
ACCCCAGGTTCTGACATTAGCAATTGGGAAGGCAGTTGAGACAGAACTTACCCCTGGTGCATGGAAACAGACACTTTGAAATTTTAATAGATGCTGATACATTGTTTGAGAACCTCTCACAGCATGAGGGGATGGACACTAGTCTTTGAAGCTGTTGGTGATGTTACTGCAGAAATAGGAGCAGAACAGAGAAGACAGAAGTGATTCTGCCCAGAACACACCCAGCAGCTTCACTGAGGAAGTGACCCTAGTCTGAGTTCCAGAACATGAGCATCCAAATAAAAGACACAGGAGGAGTTAGCAGAGATGGAATGAATTGGCCATTAATACATATGCATTTGTACATACGTTATATATAAATATGGAAAATATGGAAATTATATAGAAATGAGACCTCAGTGTTTAGAATGCATTATCAGTTTATTTGTTTTTGCAGTGATGTAAATTTCAAAGATATTAAGAAGACATTAGAAGAGTATTGGCCTCAGGCAAAATGTACGCTCCTAGCCCAGACACCTGGCAGAAAGAAAGATCGTTTCTCCTTCTATAGCCCTATGTAGAATACTTTTGTCTGCAAGTTAATGGTTTCTTTGTTGACTATCACTAAAGATGAATATTCTTGAAGACAATTATAGGAAGGTATTATGGCCTTGTACTCAAACTATAAATTAAAAGTTAAATTCAGAAATTCCTCATTGGAATGCAAATAGGTGTACAGCAGGGAATTCCAGCTCAGGCACCAATTTGTTTCCTAATAAGCTCTGTTTTGGATGAGGAATAATTATAATGGAGAACACACTTCCAAACGTGTATTTTACCTGGAGCTACTTGTAATGTTTCTCAAAAAACAAAGAGGCATTATTGAAAGGACAAAGCGATAAGTGTTTTATTAGCTTTAAATATATTAACAATGTGAGCTGTTTAGAAACTGGGGTAAAATGATGTACTTGAATCTTTAAATTATTCATTCAGAAATAGTATGGTTTAACCCAAGAATAGTAGAGATAAGTACCAGGAGGTTTGCTCCACATCTTGGAAGCTGGCCTCACATGCTGGGGGAAAAGGCAGCTCAAATAGAGAAGGGAACACCAAGTAAAGTGTGGTTGGAGGACCTGCTTGGGATGGGAGATGAGTGCTGAAAGTAGACTACTGACCAAACATGTGGCCACTCAGTACCTCTATTGCAAACCACAACTCCCAAAAGGAGAGAGAGAACAAAAGGGAATGCCCTGCCACAGAGGCGGGGTGGGGTGGAGTGGGGGAGATGGGGTGGTGGGAGGGATACTGGGAGCATTGGTGGTGGAGAATGGGCACTGGGGGAGGGAGGGGTACTTGAGCATTGTATGATTGAAACACAAGTACAGAAGTATGTAAGTTTGTAACTGTAGCTCATGGCGATTCACTAATAAAAACTTTTTAAATAAAAATAAATAAATAAAAAGAAATAGTATGGTTCCTCTGGTAGCTGTGTAGTTTGTTTTATCCATAATAAATTACAAAATTCATCAGATGTTACTAAACTTTCTTACCTATTTTAATTATTCAGATCACATCTTCTATGCCCATATCTAAGCCAGGACAGTATGACGAGAATACTTAGAGGCATGATACTAGCAGCATCAGGGTTAAGAGGGGCAATACAAGAGAACAAAAATATAGGAATTTGAAAACTTATTGAAAGTTTTATTTCAAAATTGTATCTCTTATGAGTGGGTGTGGCCCATATGTAGTAAACTTGGATGAGGAAATGGAAAAAATAAAATTATTGGGGTAGAAGGGGGATGGGCCACACCCAGTAATTCTCAGTGGGGACTCCTGACTCTGCACTTGGGAATTTTTCCTGGCAGTGCTAGGATGACCGTATGGAGTGCCGGGGATCAAATCTGGGTCAACTTCATGCTAAGCAAGCACCCTACCTGCTGTAGTATCTCTGTAGCCCTCCCAATTTTTGAAAGAGTTACTGGTGGGTACTGGAGGGTACTTTAAAAATAGTAAATTCCTCAATATAGTAGAGGGTTACTATAGCACTTGTATTGTAGCATTGTCGTCCCATTGTTCATCGATTTGCTCGAGCAGACACCAGTAACGTCTCCATTGTGATACTTGTTACTGTTTTTGGCATATAGAATACACCATGGGTAGCTTGCCAGACTCTGCCATGCAAGCAGGATACTGTGGGTAGCTTGCTGGGCATTCTGAGAGGGGTGGAGGAATCAAACCTGGGTCGGCTGTCTGCAAGGCAAACACCCTACACACTGTGCTATTGCTCCTGTATGACACAACAATTTCTCTCCTAAGTATACGTAAAATTCAAAGGAGTAGAAAGCAGATTTGTGGGTGGGGGGTTAAGATGGGTGAAGAAAAGCAGAAATCAACTTCTAATGGGTATCAGGTGTATTATGGGGATGTATCAATGTATTCCAATTAGACACCAAATTATGATAGATGCACAACTTTGTTCTATACTAAAATCACACTAAAATTACAGGCATGCTTTAAAAAGGGTTAATATATTTAAATAAATATAATTTATATACATACATATAAATTATATATCAATAGTGCTATAAAATTCGAAAAAAGAAAAGGCGGCCAGTCCAGGATGCTTAATATTTCATCTAAAAAAAAAGGCAACTGCTCCAAACAAGAAGAAATGAACAGAGAAAAAATAAAGTACAAAATGACATTGATTAAATCATGAATTTTTATTTTATCAATTTATAATATTTTTAAGACTTTTATTTAGAACAAAAAAGTTGTGACTATGCTAACTACACTTGCCTACATTAAGAAAACAAATCAAAATACTAAGAGAAAAAATATCAGCTTTATCTCATGTAAAGGTGAGATGGTGGACTGGAGCAATAGCACAGCGGGTAGAGTGTTACCTGGCACGTGGCCGATGTGGGTTCAATTCCTCCATCCCTCTCGGAGAGCCCAGTAAGCTACTGAGAGTATCCCGCCCCCATGGCAGAGCCTGGCAAGCTATCCATGGCATCTTCAATTTGCCAAAAACAGTAACAATAAGTGTCACAATGGAGACGTTACTAGTGCCAGCTCCAGCAAATAGATGAACAAACGACAGTGCTACAGTGCTACAAAGGTGAGATGGTGATAATAATAGAAGGGACTGGAGGATGTGAAAGAATGCTTGTTAATAAGAGTGTCTGCCAATTACTATTGCATGATGGGAGGAAGTGTTCGACAACACTTTCTCCTAGAATTGAAACACAAATCTGGTGTTTTCCATATCCACCCTGGCTGTAGGTTTGCTGCTATTTATGAGGCCTTCTGCAGCCACCCGAAACTGTCATCAGGCCTTAATCTAGCTAGACAGAAAGTATACGGTGGCCAACTTGGGGAAACAAGTTAGTAGAAGTCTCCTAATCTCTGTGATGCTGTCACTGTTCTTAAATCAATCTTAGGGTTGCTAGTTCCCTCCACACTCTCCTTCGGCTGTAGGTGAAGAGAAGATCATTTAGTATATCTATCCAAGTGTGCCCATTCAGTTTCTCCTCTCAAAGCGAGCCATAAATGTTGTCTTAGCTAGTAGTTACCAGTGATCTAAGCCACTCTGAGCAGTCATGAATCACTGTCCCGATTGGTCATTTTCTCCTTCATGTGGGGAGTTTTGCTTTAGACTGGATTACCAGCTAGATGGATACCCGATCTCCTGCTGGCCCCACCCAACACAAGCCTTCCTTTTCTCAAACTATCATCATGCCCAACCTGTCCATCTACTCTCTTATCTGGGCCACACTTCAGACTAGAAAATAATTTCTTCTCTCTTTCTAGACTTTTCCTTGGTATTGGACTCTCCCCCATGCCTGTTGAAAATTCAAAAGCACTGCTTGAAGGAATAAATGTAAGGGTGTTTTAAAGCAAGAAGGAATTCAAAAACATTTCATGAGTCCACAAATGATTATTTTTCAAATCTTACTATGAAGATAAGTATTTCACATTCCTTTCTTCAAAAAGTAATGAAATTTATGTGTATGATCAAAGGAAAGTAAATACAGTACATAGACAAATCGCATATACGCTAAGTTTTGGAGAGATCACAAGATGTGCGTGTGCGCGCCTGTGTGTGCATGTGTGTGTGTGTGTGTGTGTGTGTGTATGTGTGTAGTGTATGGTTAAATTGCATCTGTCTTCTTTTTTGCTGTGTTATTGATTTCTATTATAAAATGCCAAGGGGTGTTTATGTGATAAGTTGCCCTATAAATGGCTTTGCACCCAGACAATGAAATGAGAAATGTTCATCTATAACCATAGTCCAGATGCTTCCTTGAAGATGTTGGGAGATGTTGCATTTAATACTGGCCAAAAAGCCTTTGTTTCATTAAAAAAACAACAAAATAACTTCCTTTGAACTAACATACCTTGTCTTTGGAAACCAATCTTACACAAATTAAAAGAAAAAAATTCAGAGAAAACAACACAATTTCTAGAGAGGAGGGAAGAAGCAAAGAGAAAAAAAATCTACATCAAACTATTTGAATTCTGAGCCTTTTTTTTTTCAGTTGTTGAGGTTTAACTTGGTGTTGGGACTGTATAATTTACAGCCACCAATAAAAGATGTCATATCTAATATGCAGTTAATGATTAGATTTAAATTATTTCTCACTTATTTGGAAGATCAGGTTTTGGGGTATTTCAGAAATATTTGGATTGTTTAAACCGCATTGCACTAAGTATGTCGCACAGCCCTCAATCCAGAGCTTCCCATTACATTCAAGAAATCCTCCCACAGAAACACTGAGTTTACCATGAAGGGCAGACTACAGAAAAGTATTTGCCATAAAAATGTCTGCTTTCATCTGAAAAAATAGCCTAAAGCAGTGAGTCATAAAACTCTGACTATTTCACTTTGAAATGTGTAAAAACTCTGAGTTGGAGAAAGAATTCAAGGATATAGACCATGGCCTTACATACAACCAATGTGGGTTTGAGCCCTGGCACTGTATCTGGCCCCCCAGGTACTGCCAGGAAAGATCCTGCACACAGAGGAAGCCCTGAACACAACCAGGTATGATTCCAGACCAAGTATATATAAATATAGATAGACCAATAGAGAGATGATAGATATATCTATTCTTGTTTCTCCCCTTTCAAGTCTTCTAACACATTGGGAGAATCTCATCTTAGTTTTCAAGGAACAATGATAAGACCTATTACCCAAATAAATGCCAGAAACATACTTATTTCTTCTCTAAAATAAGATGCTGGGGCTGTAAAGATAGTACAGAGGGTGTTTGCTTTGCATATGGCCTGGGTTTGATTGATTCTTGGAACCCATATGGTCCCCTGAGCCTGCCAGGAGTAAGCCCTGAGCACTGCTGGGTGTGGCCCAAAAACTAACACACACACACACACACACACGCACACACACACACACACACACACACACACACACACACAAAGACCCTTCTTACATATGAATGGGTTGGATTTGAAGTAGAGAAAAAGGAATGCCAATGCCAATACTTTTTTTTTTTTTGGCTATTTTGGGTCCCACCTGACAATGCCCAAGGGTTACTCCTGGCTCTGCACTCAGGAATTACCCCTGGTGGTGCTCAGGGGACCATATGGGATTCTGGGAATCGAACCCAGGTTGGCCGCATGCAAGGCAAATGCCCTACCCGCTGTGCTATTGCTCCAGTCCCAATGCCAATACTTTTAATGAAACAATAGAAGAACAAAGGAAGATGTAATTAATAGGAAATACAGTCATCTCAAAAAAGTAATGTCAATTCAGAGGGAAATGCATTAATAAATGCAATAAAACATTACTTGTTACATCATTAGGTTAGCATATGCAATACGTAAAGGAAAAACAAAAATAAATACTAAGCAAATCCTACTTGATAATCAAGAGCCTATTAAATTCTGTTTAAGACTCATTTTCCACACAAGAGATTGGTCAGTATCTCAACCTCAATATGTCCCCTCAGCTTTTCCCCATCTGAAGAAGCCTGTGTTCTCTTCTAAATATATATCTCTCTCTCTTCTCTCCTCACATTTATCTCAGCAAATTTCTTTAAATAAATTTACCTTATTTCACTAAAAGAAAGCTATTAGTCGCATATACTGACACAGCTACACAGAGACGGGCTTAATGGATTGTGAGAGTGAAATTTATTATAAATCTTATAAATCCAGATCAAAATCCCTCAAAAGAATCTATCTGCACAGGATACTTTGATTACAGCTGAATGAAAATAATGAGTCAGATAGTACTGCAAGTCACCCATAAAATTTCTCCTCATTTTAAACATGAAAATACTGATGATTCCATTGAATAAGTAGATTGCTCTTCATTTCAAAATTAGTTAATCACAGAGATGGCCATTAAGGGAAAATATGTGGTACTGTGTGATATGTAAAAACATAATAGAATTTCTCATTAGCTCTAAACCATAATGCATTGTACCATAAAATTATATGCACATGTGTGTAAAAACATGGATTACTATACAACACATATAATGTCTTGCTTTGTGAGCTGGTCAGGCCTGAGAACTATGACTTTCTAGTAACAACAAAAATTTGCTTTGTGTCCGATGCTGGTTACTGATACACAGCTTTTGGGAAATAAGCAAACTCTTTAGAGAAAAACCTGTTTCAAGGAATAACACACAGAACAGCACGGCTAAGGTGAGCATAGAGCATATTATTGTGTCAGAAAGTATAGAATTGATAACCAAAAAACAACTCCACTTTTCTCGTACGTGCCAAGGAATCTGGGAAACCAGAACTCTCAGTGCCAAAGCTGACAATAGAGAAAAACTATGATAATAACTAAAGTAATGATGGGGAGGGAAAAGAGGAATTTGAACAAATAAAACAGCACTGTATTATGTTGAAAACCAACGTACAAAATCCACGTCTCCATTTAGATTTATATGTCTATTCACATATGTGTATATATTCTCAAATAGACGAAAGAGATGAAGAGTTTCATGCAGAACAATTTCAAATATTGCTCAGTAAAATTTTCTTCCAGGAAATAGGGGTTCTCCCCATTCCCACTATGCAATATCTATTCCTGGGTACTTCACAGTGACTTAATATTCAAACACTGTAGCGTGGACTCAGCTATAAGAAAGGATGAAAATCAGACAATTTGCTGTTCTGTGGATGGATCTGGTAATGGGTGAAGTCAAAAGGGCATGGTGAGTGTCACACTGAATCAGAAGGACAGGAACAGACACAGAATTATCTTTCTCTTATGTGGGATACGTTCCCAAAAATGCCTAGCAAGGAAACAAATACCAAAGGCAACAGAACTCAAGCATTTCACTGTAGGGAGAATAGAGGACGGGAAAGGTTGGGGTTGGGGGTGGCATGGCCAGTGGAGGAGAAATCCTGGCACTGATGGAGGGTGCAGCGTTGCGATATTTCATGCATAAAACCCTGTCATTGTCAATCGTGCAAATCATATACTGTGAAAAACATGTCACTGTCACTGTCGTTGTTGTTGTTCATTGATTTGCTCGAGCGGGTACCAGTAATGCCTCCATTGTTAGACTTGTTGTTGCTGTTTTTGGCAAATCAAATATGCCACAGGGAGCTTGCCAGGCTCTGCCGTGCGGGCGGGATGCTCTCAGTAGCTTGCTGGGCTCTCCGTTTGCAAGGCAAAGACCCTACCTGATGTGCTATCGAATGAGTATAAATTTTCAGAGAAAAAAAATGACAATCTTCTCCTCTGCCAGACATCCTAGGACGCCATCAGCAGCATGATTCAAGTTGACCAGAAAGCATGTAGACATGATGGTTGGTAATGAGAAATAACCATATGGGATGACAAGGTTGTGACCCAACAACCCTATACAAATATTCCTCTGTGTGCCCCAGGTGTTTCTTTTCCATGTACCCTATTAATCAAAGTGATTACGCAGTTCCACTTGGGGTCAAAAGAAGGGCATAGTCTTGACCACTTAGAGAGAGAAGATTCAAGATTTTATTGTAAGAAATCAGCCCGCTAACCTATACCTCAAGCTGAACAACAGTGGATAAAAATGGGGCCATCCTCTACCTTGTTAGCTCTACATAACCAGTGAGGTCATTCTCTACATAACTAGCTAACCATTTTCTACCTATATAGCTCTACCTAACTACCTAGGCTACTCTTTGTTTCCCCAATAAAGCAGTTATTTATTTTTTATTTATATTTTTATGTTTAAGTATTTTTAAATTTTTATAAAAGTGTCATGATTTACAAAGTTACAGTGGGTTGAGCTTTAGGCGTACAGTAGTTCAACACCAATCCCTCCACCAGTGTTCCCAGATTCCCTCCCCATCCCAACCCCCAATCCATCCCCACCTGTCAACTAACTTGGCAGGCACATTACAAAGTTGAAGTGGTTGCCACTTAGATCTTCTGTTTCAGTCTGTTGAATCTGTGCTTGGGGAATAAGGCTCTAACTCTCACTCATATCATGAATATAACAAACACTGATGTCTGTTCACCTATTACTTCTCATTCTCTTCTTCCCTTCTTTTTTTGTTTCCTTGTCTGTCCTAGACATCTAGTTCCAAAATCACAACTCTGTATATATCCGTAGTGCTACGAGGATATTTCTTGAACTACCTGAGTCTTTCTTAAGAATTCTTTAGCGTGTGTTTCTTTTACATGCCTACTCTACAAACTGCAATTCTAACTTTAAAAAATATACAAAGTAGGAAGTATAGAGGAAGAATGAAAGGGAAAGAGAAAATAAAAGGAAGAGGGAGAGAGATGAGCAGAGTCAGAACGGGTTAATGAGTTGAGCACCTTTTTTTCAGATGCTCAACCAAAGAATTTTTCACTGTTTTTGCAGGCCATTAAAAATAATTACCTGCTTTAAGACATGTCTTGAGAAGAGGAGCGACAATTTTATACTGTTTAATTTGTGTGCTTTAGTAGCTTTAGTATCCAATTTCCTATTCATCACTCCACAGTGGATCTTTGAGACTTTTCCATGTCACGAACATTTATATTAAATTACTACGTGTCCTTTTTTTTTTTTTTTGGACCAGCTGCTTTTACTTTGGCCCTTGGGGTGTCATTAGCACCTCATGGCCCCAGGCACTAATAGACTAGAATAAAGACATCAACAGGGCCAATAGCCATTTATATTGCTGGCACAATGGTAACAGACAATTTGTCTTCATGTTCCAGCAGCTACCTCCCTGGCCACTCTTATTCTACTCTATTCTATCTTATCTTGTCTTGGATTGGCATCAGTGAGCATACCATTTTTTTTTATAGTTTCCAATGATGAGTTGCCTGTTTAAACTCATGTACAACAAAATACAAAAGAATATTAAATTATCCAAATGGTGAAAAACTCAGACAAAGATGAAGCAGAGAGAAAAGTGATCACAACCATTTCCCAGTGCTGCCTTGCATCCCTGTGGAAGTGGGAAAGTCATTTTCTTCACATTTGGACTAAGAATACCACTTATGGGATGTAAGATCTGTTATCAAATGATGTAAGTTTTCCTTAGACTGCCTCTGGGACTCTAAGTTACCCAATATGTCTGCTACCTTATTGTGTAACTGTCCTTTTCACCTTGATTAATAAATAGACCCAAGTCTTTCTTATCTTAAATTTTAGTGAGAGAAAAAGGGACAATAGGTTTTGTTACTACATACAGATGTTCACTTGATGCATGCACAAAACATAAACATTCCAATGTTATGCTAATAGAGAGTATTTATTTTCCATCTGCACTTCTATGTTTATTGCAGCATTATTCACAATAGCCAGAATCTGGAAATAACCCGAGTGTGCAAGAACTGATAACTGGTTAAAGAAACTGTGGTACATCTATACAATTGAATAATATACAGTTGTTAGAAAAAAAAATAAAGTCATGAAATTCACCTATACACAAATGGACATGGAGAGTATCATGCTGAATGAAATAATAAGTCAGAAGGAGAGGGACAGACATAGAATGAATGCATTCATTTGTGAGATATAAAGAAAAAAACATACTAAGAAAGTAACACCCAAGGATAGTAGAAACAAGGGCCAGGAGGATTGGCCTATGACAATGATGGTTGGAAGGGATCACTCTGGATGGGAGATGTGTGCACTGCCAGCCATAATGCCTGAAAGGAGAGAGAGAGAGAGAGAGAGAGAGAGAGAGAGGAGAGGAGAGAAGAGAGAGAAAGGAAAAGGGAAAGAGAAAGAGAAAGAAAGAATACAAAAAAGTGTCTACCACAGAGGCAGGGTGGGGTTGAGGGTGACAGGAGGGATACTGGGAATATTGGTGGTGGGAAAAGTACACTAATGGAGGGATGTGTGTTGGAACATTGTGTAACTGAAACCTGATCATGAAAGCTTTATAACTGTATCTCATGGTGATTAAGTTAAAAATAATTTAATTTAATTTAATTTTAAAAAGAAAAAATATATTTTCAAAACAAAAGTGTCCAGTAACCACTAAAATAAATGGTCAACTATTTTTAAAAATAACCTAAAGTAGGTACGATTTTGATGATGTAATTTGGTGACTCGCTTTAGGAAAGACAACAAGGACAGTGATAGGTGTTAACACATAATCCAAGATTTTTTTGGAAAACGTGCTGGTGCTATAATTGATGTATGCTACTAAATAATTGTGTTTAAAATGCAAAACTTCTCTTGGTACATGCATGCATTGATGAATAAGTAACATGAGAAATCTAATTACTATTATATCTGATGAGGTTGTGAAAGAGGGGAGTTCATTAACAACTGAGGCATTTTAAATGATAAATGGCATGAAATGTCACGTATCTAAATATATTGGGGGGAAGAAGAACATCGTAATTAGAATCATCTCCCTCGATTAATCCTCACCAAATATTTCCCTGAGCTGATCTTGTCTAACTACTATTTTGGACCTGCTAGTAGTGAGCGGAAGTGGAACGAGCTGATAAAAATAATGAGCTAGGAAAAATAATGTGGAACAAAGACGTTAAAAGTGAAGTGAAAGGGATGTGTAGAGAACAGCATCAGAAAATGTTGCGCACCACTTCGACCAGCAAAGAAACACGCAACCCGGAGATTCTTCTTACAGCAATTTATTCAGGAACCTTCCCATGCATGGGGAAGAAGAGGAACCTCTAGCTAGGTGGCTTCCCCCCTTTTTATCCCTCTCGCTGGTTATGCCCAAGTGTCTGCAGCTGATAGGCTAGTTACACCCCGTGGGCGTGGCAGGACATCCTGTTTCCTTATTAGGAGCTGTTTATGAAGCACAGATGCAATAACAGGAAACAGGCGCCATCTGTGAGGCGCGGTCCCGTGGAGGCTCTCCACAAGAAAACCTGCAGTGGGATAGGTAAAGCCTCTCTTTAGAGGAAAAGGCACTAACCTGGAATCCACCCTAAGAGTGTCCATCATCTTATCCTAAAGATTTTGCATTATATTGAATCTGCTGGTGTTCAGTCTTGCTTTCCTACTAGAATATAAGTTTCATGAGAACAGGGGCCATCTCAGTTTGTTCACGGTTAAATCCACAGTAACTGAAACAGTGCCTGTGACAAATCAGGAATGAAAGAGAGCCAAGCCATTTGCACCTTAGTGTCTGTCTTTGGGGTTTTCTACTTTTACTTACTTGAAACTCAACCCAAAGTCAGTTCCCATAGTGCTAGTAGTTTAACGTAGAAATCACAGAGGCTGGAGTGATGCTAACGACTCACAAGTCTGAATCCTTCACTTTGTTTCTTGTTACTTAGAGAAGCTGGATATCCCCGACTCCTTTGTGATGGGTTTAAGTTTGCTTCCCCCAGAGTTTCTCCTGACTCATAATAGCTCAGGATGTGACTGTGTTTGGAGTCAAGGTCATTCAAAAAGACACTAAGTTAAAATAAGGTCTTGAGGATGGGACTGAATTCTATGTGATTGATGTCATTATAAAAAGAAGAGACTAAGATACAGATGATTGGAAAACCCATGTGGAGACAACTCAAGGTTAGAGGCACTGTCCCTGTCACTGTTGTCCTGTTGTTCATCGATTTGATCGAGTGGGCACCAGTAACATCTCCATTGTGAGACTTATTGTTACTGTTTTTGGCATATCGAATATGCCACAGGTAGCTTGCCAGGCTCTGCTGTGCAGGCGAGATACTCTTGGTAGCTTGCCAGGCTCTCTGAGAGGGGTGGAGGAATCTAACCCTGGTTGGCCACGTACAAGGCAAACACCCTGCCACTGTCCTATCACTCCAGCCCAAGGTTAGAGGACTCAGAAGAAATCAATTGTATAGACACCCTGGTCTCAGTTTCAAGTCTCCAAAGCTAGGAAGAAATGAGTTTGGTTCGATTTAAATCATCTGCTTAACCTTGATTGGGCTGGAGCGATAGCCTAGTGGCTAGGGCGTTTGCCTTACACTTGGCTGACCTGTGTTCGATTCCTCCGTCCCTCTCGGAGAGCCCGGCAAGCTACCGAGAGTATCTCGCTCCCGTGGCAGAGCCTGGTAAGCTACCCAGGGCGTATTTGATATGCCAAGGACAGTAGCAACAAGTCTCACAATAGAGAGCGGCCTGGTGCCCGCTCGAGCAAATCGATGAGCAGCGGGATGACAGTGACAGTGAACCTTGATTGTTACACCAGTATCCGCACAAAAACTTGCCTCTTTCGGCAAAAATGCACAGAAATAGAGCTCAGAGTGGGAATTGATGCTCTCACACTTAGGGTTCAAGCTGCTGGCACAGCTATGTCCTTGCATAATGACTGTGAGATCCTACACCTTCATCTCTTCTTGTAAATCTCCATCGCTAAAACATGCTGTTGCCACCAGCAGAGCACTGGGGTGGGGGTGGGGGCGGGTATGGATAATCTCCCATCTTGCAGAACAAGGTAGATGCTTAGTAAAAGTTAACTAGATGGATAGACAGACCCATACGAAAGTAAATGAATGTTGGATGAGGCCATTCTGATATGTGGAAATTGATCACGACAATGTCGAGAAAGCATGTCAACCCTACCAAAAGGAATATTTTAGTTACTGGATTTGCTCTATACTTCAAAAAGACATTTTTGATTTATGCATTTAATGAAATCTGCACTGAAGCAGAAGAGTAATATCTCCACGTGAATGTAAAAAATCTGTTTCATAGGCTAAAATGAAGGAACTTGAACACTGCATTTATTAGAAAGTGATAGATAATCCTAATGGACAGTATAATGGTACCATAATAAATTAAGGTTCTTCAGAAAAACACAAATCAGATCAAAGGTTTCCCAGAGGATTGCCAGCCAAGTAAGGAAAAGTATTTCACCAAAAACAAAGAGTGGAGCAAAATATATACATTGAAGAAGATTATGCATTTTCCATGCTTAATTTGCAACAATTATATATATGTGTGTGTATATATGTGTGTGTGTATATATATATACACACATATATATCACTGTCACTGTCATCCTGCTGCTCATCGATTTGTTCGAGTGGGCAACAGTAACGTCTCTCATTAAGAGACTTATTGTTACTGTTTTTGGCATATCCAATATCCAATATTGGATATCCAATATCCAATGGGCTGGAGAGATAGCACAGTGGTTGGGCGTTCGCCTTTCACACAGCCGACCCGAGTTTGATTCCTCCGCCCCTCTTGGAGAGCCTGGCAAGCTACCCATGCGTATTGGATATTGGATATTGGATATATATATATATATATATATATATATATATTTGGGAAAGACACCTTGCAATGCTCAGTGCTTACTCCTTGTTCTGTGCTCAGGAATAACTCCTGGTAGATCTGGGGGCCATGTGTGGTCTTGGGGATGAAGCTGGGTTGCCGTGTGCGAGGCAAGCACCCTACTCACTGTACTACCAATTTGGTCCCAACAAGGATGTATCTTGTAAGTAGAATGATGAGCTATTGTGAGCTATAAGATTTCATAGTAATAATAATAATAAGTCATGATAGAAACAACCAAAAATGATATCAGAGGGATTAAGATGCTACCATCGGGGTCCCCCAGCAGCATCTTCTGAAACGGGGATTTATGCGAAGGAATTTTATTAATCATGTTCTAAGGAGTAAATCTTCGAGGGAGAGATGGAAACAAAGATAAAGAAACTCAGTTGGGATTAGATCACAATAAAAGCCTCAATGTTTCCGTGGAGACTGTGTAACCAGGGTAGAGTCTTAGAGTGGTTTCCCACTGGAAAATAAAAAGAAGCAGAAAGTAGGCTTCTGAGTTTTTGCTTTCACAGATTGGCCTTGGCATATCGGCTTCCCCTGTGGAGAGAAATATTACCTCAGAAGAGGTCCCTACTTTGAATGAACCAAATTATTACAAGGGATTCAGCTTGCACCCCGGCAGGCATTCTTCTCAGCAACAAGAGGAATAAGTATCTTGGTTCTGAGCCAACAAAATGAGCTTTTCATTATGTAATGCAGTAAAGTTCAAACTTTGCACTCTGAATTACTACCTGCTTCACAAATATGTTGATTTTGTTATGGAATATCTCCTCCAAGATACAACTTTATCAGTTTTCCTGGAAAAAAAAGTGAAAGGAAGTATAAATGGCTGTGCTGTATCTTTGGCTACTGCTTGTCAAAGAGCTGCAACTAACACCACCTTACTCTTCTGTGATCAAATTCTTAACTTTACTTGTCCTCACTGGCAATGTTCTGGTGTACATAGCTCAGGTGGTAATTGACCCACGCCCTCACTCCTGAGAGGTCACCATGCACATATCAGAAATAAGGGAAAGCGCCTTTGGGCAGGGGGTTCCAAAGAGAAGATTCAGTAACCTATGTGGATGCCAATATTATTTTTCTGCCTTTATTAGCAATTATGCGCTGGAGTGATAGCACAGCAGACGTTTGCCTTGCACGTGGCTGACCTGGGTTCGGTACCTCCAACCCTCTTGGAGAGCCCCACAAGCTACCGATAGTATCCTGTTCCCTGGCAAGCTACTGATAGTATCCCATCCCCGTGGTAAAGCCTGGCAAGCTACCCATGGCGTATTCAATATGCCAAAACAGTAACAACAAGTCTCACAATGGAGACATTACTGGTGCCCTTGATGTCTTGAGCAAATCGATGAACAACGGGATGACAGTGACTGCCAACTATCAAATGTTGATATTCATGGTCACTAAGTCCTAGAGAATTATCATACTTTTCCTTGTTTATTGGTCTTTTGTGGTACAAGAAACTCAAAGTAATCACTGGCATTTATTGCTTAAAATTCTGAGGCATTCTTATGAGTTAGTATTTATTCACAGGCTTTCCTGCACAGGATGGAGAATTTTTATCCTACAAAGTCTAGAGAGAAGCAGCTGAAACGTTCAAGTTCCTCATGAACGACGCTGAAAACAATGACATCAATCCTATTTCACTTTTAGTTCTTCGCATATGTATCCTGTCCACTGGATAGGACACATATCCTATCCTTCAAGGGCCACAGCACCTTAAGTTTGATGCCAGTTGAACATCTGTGCTGTAGCCTGAGAGTTCATTATGTCTCAGTATCTCCATCTTTGAAGATTGGTCCCAAACCTCTGCTTTTGAACAGTGTGGTGTAATGGAACCAGTGGGTGTGTCCTCATCATTTCCTTATTGCAAATAGATTTCCTTAGTGCAGTGTAATATTAAACAGAATGCTGTGTGAACTGGCCAAATTCTAAGAAAGTTCTTGGTGCTGGCTCAGGTTCCACATGGGAGAAATATAAATACATATAAAAAGTCCTTAGGTTCCATTAAAGATTAATGTCTAGCCCTTCTAGGGTGGATAAAATACCCCTTACTCACCTTGCTGCAAAAGGCTAACTGGTCTTCTCTGAGAATCGCACCTGGTCATGAGCTGTGGCTTCGTTTCCAGAAATTTGGACATTGCACCTTGGGTTAGTTGGATCAGCCTTAGACTGAAGGTTTGTGCTGTTGTGCCACATGCGCTCCTTGGTCTTGCCACAAGAGCTGGTACCTGTTGTGCCACTTGGATGGATGCTACTAGAATTGCCTGAAATTTGTGGAAAAATTCTCTCTACACTGTTTGTGCCACTTTGCTGAGTAACTTTTTCTAACACATGTCATCCTAATTGCGTCACTCTCGATACTGACTCCCTATCCAGATCTACATCACTTGTATCACTTGTCATTCCGTTGCTCATCGATTTGCTCGAGCAGGTGCCAGTAATGTCTCCATTCGTACCTGTCACGTGCTAGTGTAGCCCAATGGCATCTGCTCACTCCAGGAACACGAAGAGCCTCAAACCGTTCATTCAGTGTATTGACGAAGAAGTCTGACCATCTCGTAGGTGGGCGGCCAGGCGTTCTTTTGACGTCCCATGGAATCCAGTCGGTAAAGGCTCTAGTCCAGCAGTTGTCTCCAAATCGCATTACCTGTTCAGCCCATTCGATTTTTGACACCTTGGCAAAGGAGACAGTGTCCCTGATTCTCGATCGTCAATGGAGGTCGGAACTCCGGATTCCTTCTCTCACTTGAGTGAAAGGTGATACACCAAGCACAGCTCTTTCTATTCCTCTTTGGGAGACCCAAATAGCATTATCATCCTGTTTTCATATGGCCCAGGTCTCTGAGGTGTATGTTAGTGCAGGAAGAAGGGTGGAGTTGAAAAGATATGCCCAGAGCTGAAGGTTCTTCATCCTCTTAACAACCTCTTCTATGCTCTTTGAAGGCGCTCTCTTCTTCCTGCACAGCTCAGGTGCCAGATCTACATACCCTCACAAAATGTCCTTTACCTGGACACACTGATCTGCGTTTTTAAGAAGCACAAACAGAGAGCCATTCTCCACTGCCCTTAAGTCTATATAGACTCTAACTTCAGATTGTCTTCTCTATTCAGAGCAAATGGCCAAGCATGTAGCACAAAGTTCTCCCTTTGTGCTATTTTTTTCAAGGGTCAGAGAGCTAGTATAGTACTAACAGTTATACCAGAGCACAGGGCCGGGAGCATGCTCCCCTAAGCGCTGCAGGGTGTGGCTAAAGCAAACTAGAACAAGTATTTTCTGCCATTACCTTTTTCAGGCCCACATAAAAGAGGTGCTATAGGATAACTGCAGAAAAAAAAATCAATTTTTTTTGGTTTGCATGAAGTTATAATAACAACGTGATCATAAAATATGTTTCGTCTCCACAGTTCCATTCTTAAGCGTCTCTCTGCAGTCACAGATGTGAATTAAGGTAAAAGTGCAGAGGAGAAGGGGAACTGGGATCCTTGCTCAGTAATTTGCCTTGTGCTTCTAGCACAGCCTGTGCATTATCTTAGATGCATCACTTCCATCTTACCTTCGTTTTTCCCAGGGCCCACGCACTCATAACTTTTTGTGTTTGCTAGAATTCAGTCGTCCTGGGCACCTCTGGATATGTGTTCATTTGATGTCAAATAGTCAGTTGCCTCTCTTCCTACCAGGACCTAAGAGAAAGCTAGAAGTTTTGAAAAGTTTATAACTCTCCTTTGAAGATGCCCCCATAAAGCTGTGTGGATCTACACAGCAGTCCTCCAACTACAGGATTACTTGATACAAACTCCATTCGCTGTGTTTCCCATCCCAGAGAGACCTGTTATCTGAGGGCCTGCCAGAGACCATACAATTTAAGTGGGAGATGTGCTAGTCCTACAACCTGGACCAGTTGCTGATGCTGTGACCCACAGCCACAGGTAAATAACTTCTATTTTCAGTTTAAACAGTCATTAATTGCCAAAGGCACACTTTACCTCCTGGGGCATATCAATAGCACTCAGGTGAGTTGTCCGTTTCATAGTCTTATTATTACTAATTATATGGGATGTTTCAAATGCATTCTTTTCAATTACATCTCATTCCAATTCTATAGGAACCATGGATTCCTACATTTTTAAAAAATATTAACCTCTTTGAACCCTTTATATCAATGACCCATCATCTGCAAATTTAACCTTTAGAAGAATACATTGCGAGGTTGTGTCCTTCAGCCGGAGGCAGTCCTGAATAAAGAATAGGTGAACTGTTGGTAACTAGAACACTTTAGCAGCTAGAAAATAAGTCTTTATGTGTAGCTGGCACACAATTTCATCTACTCTATGTGCATTTTAAGACTATTTTTATATTTTATTATTTTTTAATTAAACTACCATGTGTATTCTATATGCCAAAAAGAGTAACAACAAGTCTCACATTGGAGATATCACTGGTGCCCGCTTGAGCAAATTGATGAACAATGGGAAGAAAGTGTTACGGACAGTGCTACCATGTGATATAGTTACAAAGTTCTTAATGATTGTGCAATAATCATACAATATTCCAACCTTTCCCTTCACACATGTACATTTCCCACCAAATATTTGGGACTGGAAAATCCCCAAGAGTAATACTAGTACATTGAGAGAATGAGAAAATCTATTTTAAATATAAAAAGGTGGCATGTGAGCTATTTGGAAAATGGCAATATTAATACTAATCTGAAAAAAATAGATAATAGATTTTCATTAAGTCCTATCAGGAGCTAAAGCAAACTAAAATAGACTTTAAAGAATATCCTGGTGGGAGAAATCTTACATGGTGATAAAATGAAATTCAACAATCCAACAGAAGAAATTATGGGATAAAGAAGTCTTTTTAAAAGATCTTAATTTTGCAATTAAGCTCCATCCATTTATCTAAGTTTTTCCCTGAAATGGATTTTCAAAGACTTTTTTAATCCTCTCTTCTCTCTCTGCCCACAGACCACTCACTTTTTTATGGAGAAAAACACAGAAAATTATACTACAAGACAAAACTATGCACGCCAGAATTCACAGGTACTAAAAACCCATACCTCGTAAAGTATGTAAGGTGCTGTGGCATTCATACACACAACAGATGTCTACTACCTTGTGAGCTTTTAAAGAGGCCGGATTATGTCTGATTTATCATCATATACCCAAACCCTGCCACAGAATCTTGCAAAGAAAAAAATGCTTGATAAATATTTTATGAGTGAAGGAGTCAATTAGGGAATTGATTAATACAAATTCTGTGCTTACACTCCAAATTTATTTCAGAATATAGTAAAATATTTGTTGGGGATTACTGAGACACATTTTAAATAATGTTTGAACATAAAAAGTGCATCCTCAGACTTTTATCATGGGGATTATGTACTCACTACAGGCAATTTCAGATTCTTTTACTAAAAATTGATATATAGTAGCCTGTGTTACTCAATACAAAATATTAAGGGCAGCATATATTGATTGGGATGAATTACATGGCAGGATACTGTTATGTGCTGGAAGTATAATAAATAATACATAATCATGGCCTCCAAGGAATTTAGGGCTTCTAGTATGAGGTATTAAGTGAAAACTAATTATGATCAGGCGTGATAGCATAGGAATTAAGCAAATATAAGTCTTTGATACTGTTAATTCCTATTCAGCTACCATTTTTCCCTTCTTCAGTAACAGAATCAAAATTTCAGGTAGATATATAACCACCCAGAATAATTATTTTCTATAATCCTTTGGGGCTAAAGTAGCTATATGTTATAAGTTGAATGTTTATAAAAAAAATAAGTATCTTGAAATCCTCCCTCTCAGTGTCACAGAATCAGGAAGTAGGACTTTGCGGACATAATTAGTTCACGAGCGTTGACTCCTCTAAACAGGGATCCATGGCCTTTAGAAGGAACTGCCAAGAGCTTGGCTGCCCCTTAATCAGTGGAAAATACAGTGATATGACAGCTAAGACTCAGTATTCAGTGCTCATTAGATATTAAACTTCCAATGCCTTGACCTTGGACTTCCTTGCCTCCAAATTGTGAAAGATAAATGCCTATTGTTAAGCCACCTCTACTCTGGGACCCTTGTTACAGTAACCCGAGGAAGAGTGTCTTTAAAAGGGGTTCACTCTTTGTTAACTCTTCCCTGCCATAAATCCTTTGAATGGGAACGTGATGATCACAGTCCCAGAATCCGTTTTGTGCCATGAGCAACTCTGAGAGTGAAAGTCCCTAGTTCACTCTGCCAAATGGCCAACATTGGACGTGGCACTACCCTGGAAAGGAGTGTCTGTCTTGTCTAAACCACTTCATCTTGCTTGTTACAATGCTTTATTTGACAGTAAGTCCAAATCAAGTGGATTGCTTAAGAAGAAATAAAGACCATTATTTTTATAGGAAGCGTGTGAGGTTTAGGAAATAGATAACCTTTAAGCTAAAGCCAAGGATAAGAGAGAACAATTTCTTATATATTCCAAACTCACATTTCATCATTAACCTGAACTAGAGATGAATGTTACAATGTTTCAGTCAAATTGATTGGAAAAAACCAGTCAACAATAAGAGCTCTCTGTTTATTCAGTTCATGCTTCTTGGGGGGCAGAAAATATGTGGCACATATTTTTGACAAGACAGCAAAGATAGGAGAGGAGAAACAATACAAAAAGGAAGAGATGGGGCCACAAATTAAGTGGCCACAAATCAGCCTTCACGAGAGCTTGGCATCACAGAAACAGATGCGAGTGTGTTTCAAGAAACACAGCAAAGCTTCTAAGCAGGGTGATATGACAATCAAGTCCCCGTCGCGCTCAGAAACAGGAAGGTGTTTGAATTACCTCAGCAAGAATGGTTTTCCTGAAAGGAAAATTCCAATTCAGCATGGACTTAGAGGCAAGGGATATAGGTCCATAATATATGACATGATTCTCATGGGTCTTTGGAGATAGCTTGTAGCATACTTTTCATGTACGAGATTTGGTGAAGGTCTCTTGACCAAATAAAACAAAATAAAACAAAAGAGCAGAATTAATTTCTCCCACCATTTAAAAGTATAGCTATGGAGTATGAAAGCAGTATTTGTAACAATAACAGTTAAATTGCCGTATAGATACCTCAAATAATTATGTTTCATACTTTATTTTTTTTAAATTTTTATTAAATCACCATGTGGAAAGTTACAAAGTTCTCAGGTTTATATGTCAGTTATACAATATTCAAACACCCATCCCTTCACCAGTGCCCATATTCCACCACCAGAAACCCCAGTATACCCCCCGCCCCCACCCCCTACCCATGAATTTCACTTCATTTTTTCTTTACCTTGATTACATTCCATAATTCAACACAAAACTCACTATAGTTGTTGGAGTTTCCAACCAGGAGAGACAGACCTACTACATTTGATAATTACTTTTTCATTGTTGGAAATGAAGAGAAATGAAGATATATGCAACAAGTACATAACTCTCTCTCTTTTTTTTTCCTTTTTCCTTTTCCCTTTTTTTTTTCTTTTTCCCCCTCATCCCCCTTCCTGCGCCTCATAGTATGGTGTACGCCACGCCGTGTCGGCCAGCGTGGGGCTTTTGCTTAGTTCACAGTCCAGAGGTGGCTGCTACATTAAAAACCTTCAATATTTCAACAAAAACTTACTGTTATTATTTGGAGTTTCCCCCCCAAGTCAGACCTGTTCAAATGGAACCGTTTCACATTGCTGACAATTATAAATGTCATTATATAAACCAGGTCCGCGTGGTTTTGGATTTCTGTTTAAAGTCCAGGGAAAATTCTGCCAGAAATTACATAGCCCAGCTCACAGTCCCAGTGCATTGCTGTAAGAAGTCTCTGAATTCAAAGTCTTTAGGTGCAGAGGATCCGATTCGCGCTCAGCGGATCCGGATTTATCTGGGCCGAGGGCGTGCCGGTTACGCCCCCTTCCCATGAGTTCCTGGGAGCCCCAAAAGTAAAATCCGAATACCTGTGGGTTTGGAGTCACAGAACATGGCGCCTGCCACATGGGTGCCGCCAGCCCGCCGCTTTCCGTGCAGGAAGACAGGGTGGGGAGGAAAAAAAATCCACCCCCGGCAGCACAGAGTTGTAGCCCAGTTCGGTGTCCCAGTGCATCGCTATCGGATGCTGCGCTGGATGCCCGAATGTGTTACATCTTTGGAATCAAAGTCGTTAGGCGCAGAGGGTCCCATGTTTCATACTTTAAACTTACTCATATTATATATTACTTTACAATTTATTGCAATATACATAAGTTGAAAAATAATAAATTGGGTGGAATTTATAAATAGCATCCAATGGTTCTATTAGAACATGTCCCTTCTGCTTTATTAACAAATAAGAGACCTGCCAAGATAACAGTGGTGACTTCCACCTGCTATCCAAACCCTAGTGTGAAAAGGATATTTAATAATCACTTAAATTTAAAAGACTAAAGAAGCAGAGAATTGAGGATAAAATAAAAAGTGAAAAAGTGATGACTAAGGAGTGGTATGCATGGATAATTTCTTCCCGGAGGTCTCCTCTGACACATAATAAAAATAGAGGGTTGCCAAATATGTGAAATAAAATAACTGGTTTATTAATAGGACATGGTAGCACATGTTTTTATATAACTGAGAGGGATCCAGAAAAGAATATGATGCTGAAGTCCAGGTCAGTTTTTGAAAAGGTACAAAGGACAGTGAAGAAGATCCCAAAAAACTCACAGGAAATTTTTTCCATGATAACTACAAAATTTTTGCATAGGTACAATTGTGTTTATAGTTTTGATAGAAAGATAAATGATATGTACTTCAGTGAAAGTGCTCTGTTGTCAACAAAATATTTCTTATATTTTTCTTAATAAAATATCTTATTCTCTCAATAAAGTAAATGGACATCAGAGTTAGACTGTTTAGATGATGAAGCCATAGTGGTAGGAGGTAATACAGCTCGGTGCATGCAAGGCAAACGCCCTACCTGCTGGCTATAAACATATTCTATAAGCAAATTCCAAATATTTATATAAAACAAATATATAAAATAACAAGGAAAGACAGAGACTAGAGGTCTTTTGGTATGTTGTAGAATTATAGTTTGAAGGTGATAATTCTATCTCTGCCATATCAATGGATTTCCATTCTGACTCCATGTCAGAAGAAGAAATTTGTTTTGCTTCTCTCTGTCTCTCTCTGTCTCTGTCTCTGTATCTCTCTCTCTTTCTCTTTCTTCTCTTGTTATCTTCTTTCCCACCTTTGGAATATGGGACTAGACGAGGGACACGGTTTGAATAGCAAAGAATCGCCAAAGAGTAAGTCAAGCTCAGTTGCATCGTTTTAAGATGTTTCTGGAATAAGGTACCATGAGTAACCCAAAGAAACTAAGAATTGAAGAAAATAGGCCAGTATCCCATGGACACTGACAAGAAATAGCCACTTCAAAATCATCTCTTTATCAACTTTGTTACCTTGGGAAACATTGTCCTTTCACTTTGCTTACCTCCTATGTGAGGTCTATGAGTAATTGAAAGAAACATTATTTGCATCACTTGGAGACAAATGATACCATATTTGTTTTTAAGACAATCACCATATGCACACATAGGCTCCGTGTTCACCAAACACCTGCAATAAGAAAGGACACTCTCTAACAGTATGAATGCCCCAGTGAATATCGTAGTGAGAACACATGCCTTTCGACTGCTATTGGGTCATTGAAACAAAGTGCAGAATAATCAAATATATGGCTGCTCAGTTACTGCATCACCATATCACTGTCATGCCGTTGTTCACTGATTTGCTCGAGTGGGCACCAATAATATCTCCATTCATCCCTGTCGCATGCTAGTGTAGCCCGATGGCATATTGGGGACTCTTTCAGGGTCAAGGGAATGAGGATCATTATTGTTACTGTTTTTGGCATATCAAGTATGCCATGGGTAGCTTGCCAGGTTCTGCTCTGCTCAATTACAATTGGAGAAAATCATCTGTCCAATGGTAACCAATGTTTCCTGAGGTCAGGGGAACACAAGGATGAAACTGTAACTTACCCCATATCTGAGGTCACTCATAATGACTGCAGAGTCACAACAGTATTATTATTATTATTATTATTATTATTATTATTATTATTATTATTATTTTGCTTTTTGGGTCACACCCGCCGATGCATAGGGATCACTCTTGGCTCATACACTCAGGAATCACTCCTGGCGGTGCTCAGGGGACCATATGTGATGCTGAGAATCGAACTTGGGTCAGCCATGTGCAAGGCAAACGTCCCACCCGCTGTGCGATCACTCCAGCCCCCCATAATATTATTTTAAAGGTGAATTTGTCTCTGGGGAGGTATGTATAAGTTCATGTGTTTTTTTTCTCATAAATTTCTTTTCATTCCATTTCACACAACAGCTTTCCTTGATTTAAAAAATGTGCCATATAATAAGGCTTTTTTTTTTCCTTCATGGTGTGGGGAGGAAAAAAAAAATCTCTGAACAGATGTTGTGTTAAGATTGCCAAACTCATTTTGCTTTTGATGTGCCATGCTCAAAACTACATTTTTGGAGAATGCAGTGCAGGAATGTACTCCTCATCATGTACTGTACATTTAATAGCAGGAAGGCAGTTGAAAAGGATTGCAACACAGTTCCTAAAAATACCAGTGCTGCTGAGCAGAAGGAAAATCTGGGCAAAGTGTTTTTATGATGAGGCACAAAGGTTGCATTTACAAGTTGTTGACTATTGAGAACATTTTTTTACATTATTCACTGGGATGATATGCTTGGATCAGGAAGGAATTTAACAAAAACCCAAAGATATAGCGTAAGAATGAAATGCACGGCATAAAAATCTCAAAATAAAGAGCAGCAATTGTAGCAAAATTTCCCTTGAAATCGATTTGCGGTGAAATTGCATAGGTTAGATCCTTCTGTTCCTGAGTGCAGACAAGCAAATGCAAATACACACACACAAACATGCATCACACATTAGTCCTAGATTGGTGGCCTGGTATTTCACTCATAAAGTATGATAATCACTGTGTAATCAACTATGCTCTCTGTAGTGAAGAGTTTCAAAGGGAGCCTTATGACATAGACTTAGGACTTAAAACAGGACACACCTAGTCTGGTTATTTTTAAGAACAGAAACAGATGCTTTCGTTATGAATAAGGAGGTGAGAAAGAAGAGGTGGTTAAGGTTGCCTCCAGATTCATGAGGAAACATAATTAGAGAGAAGAAACAGACATCATTGGAATGAAAGTAGATCATTAAGGAATGAGAGTCTCTTGAATGTTTTTGAGAGACAAACTATGACATTCTAAAGTGTAGACACGATTTTTCACTTCTGAGGGCTGCAAAGCCAAAGTTCCTTGGAATGAATGACTTAAATGTGACATCTCCTCCAACCATCATTTTCTCAGTGACCCCTTCTCTATCCCATCTTCCTTCTCCTCTCTGCTCATGAATCAGGCTTCTAAATACAGGGAAATCCTCATGGCCCTTGAATTTACTGACCTTGGGTGTCAGGCTCATGTGATGTTCTTCTGCACTCCACAAATGAGTGCAGTCCTTCTATGTCTGTCCCTCTCTTTCTGACTCATTTCACTTAGCATGAGACTCTCCATGTCTATCCATTTATAAGCAAATTTCATGACTTCATCTCTCCTAACAACTGCATAGTATTCTATTGTGTGATTGCAACCCAAACATGAACGCTTACAACTATCTCAAGGTGATTCAATAAAATTAAAAAAAAACTAACATCTCCTTGAGAGGAGATTTCCTCCCCATGCTGGGTGCTGCCATCGAGATCAATATATCCGCAGAGTGGGTTCCTTTCTGAGCTCTCCCTCCCAGCCTTGGACCTGGCCACCTTCCTTCGGGGTTCTTACCCATTCTGGTGTGTCTGAACCCTGATCTCTTCTCTCCAGGGACCTCATTTAACATTAAGTACCTCCTTAAAAACCTTGCTCCAGTGATAGTTCCTCTCTCTGGGAACTATTCAGAGACTAGTTGGGACTGTGGAGGGACACAGTGTAGCCCATAGCATGCACCAAATGAAGGAAGTTAACACTGCACGTGATTTGTGTCCATAACTAAGCTATGTGTTAGGGATCCCCAGCGCACATGTGAGTATGGCAGACAGAGCCTGTGGAGTCCTACAATAAAGCACCTAAAACATACTTCACAGAGCAATGAAATATAAATGTTAATGGAATGTGACTGATTAAATAACCAAGTTGGTAAAACCGAGGAAGCACACATGACATATGATGACATCTAAGCTGTGACTGAAAAGATGAGCAGGAACCCTTGTGAGACAGAGGGATTATAAAGACTCTGTCAGGGAGAGACACCAAGAGTCCGATGAAAGCTCAGACATTTCATTAAGTCAAGGCTTATGATGTCCCCAAGGGCCCATCCAAGCACAGGTAAATGAATCGGTACAAAAGTCATTAAAATGCTCTCCCTAACAGCTGTGATATATTCTAGACAATTAAAAGGGAAACTAAATTATGCATAGAATTCAACTTTAAGGTTTGTTCTGCATGGGCTTTGGTGCCAGGCTGCTGTTCCAAGCTTTAAGTCTGGAAACATTTGTCAAAATATAGCATCAGGAACACCTGCTCCTCCAGCAACAGCGAGGAGAAATTTATGTAGGTCAGAATTAGGAGTCCGGATCACATAACTACACAGGTATTCATAGGGGGTGCTCTGGACACAAAATAAGTCTTCTTTATTAGGTATTCTGGTCACATTTGAATGTCTCTGGTTAGGGAATTTTACTACATTCTTGCTATCATTCATCTTAGAAGATAAAACTCAAGGCTTGGCTGCCTCATTAACCAGAGAGATGATTATTTTAGTAAAGATGTGAATGTGGCTATCTGGTACCACTGTGAATTTGTAAGATCATCAATGCACGGCACACTCATCTCTCTAGGTTAACTTAGTTTAACTCAGTTTATTTATCTGGCCAAGGTCACCCCAACAGTTTTTGGAATGACATTTTGCAGTTCAAATCGAGTCATAGTAATTCAGATAGTCTAGCTAAATCTCTCAAAAATCCTTGTGTATATTTGTAGCATTTTTGGTAAACAATAAGAGAAGTAAAGGCCTAATTATTAATTCCAGATAAATGACTGCCAAATTATTTCTCTATTCTGAAGTAGGTAGTTGCTAATTAGATTCTTCCTCTTGAATATATCTTTAAAAAATCCCCATATTTTCATAAGATGATGAATTTTAGTTAGGACATAACTAAAACCACTCAATCCTTGTAGACAAAAGGACAATAAACAATGAAGGATATGTAATAGATTCTGATATTACTTTCTAGATTCTCTCTTTTTTTAAAGTCATTATAATTTAGAAAGAAGTTTTGACTTAGATTTCCCCATTCTGTTTTCTATTTTAGATGCAAGTTATTTTTAGGACTATTTACTGTAGTTTAAATTTTGAAAATGCATTGGAGTATACACTTTGTTGTTCAAACAATGAACTCTTGAGGATAATTTGTGCTTTTTCTTTCTTTGGTCTGAGGCACCATAGCTTCCACTTCTGTTCCTGATAGGGCTTCCTAGCATACAATATCACAGTATCACACCCTCCCCTGGGGCCTGCTTCCCTCCACCTCTGCATCTGCGTCCCTCCCTGTCTCCTCTCCCTCTTTTGCAAAATCCAGTTCTCAGGTTTGCCAGTCTCACAGGTATGAGGTGATGAGATATTGTTTTGATTTACATCTCTGATAAATAATGCAGAGCACTTTCTCACATACCTGTTGGCCATCTATATGTCCCTATTAAGAAGGTACCTGTTAATTTCTTCTCCCACTTTTAATAGAGTTGTGTTTTTGTTGTTTTATAAATGCTTTCTACACCTTGACTACTCTCAGATGAGTGCTGGGAAAATATTCTTTTTATCCAATTGTTGAGGTGCTTTGTATTCTAGCCATTTCTTGAGGTGCAGAGCTTATTAATAATAGGACAAAGTCCCATTAGTTTGGGGGTGATAACTGGCTGTACTCTAAGATTATTCATGGTTTTGTGACCAAAGATAACTTCTGGTGGTGCTCTGGGGACCACACAGGGTTCTAAGGATCAAACCTGCATTGGCTACATGTAAGGCAGAGGTCTTATTTGCTATACTATCTCTTCAACCCCCATTGTTTACCTTTGCTTTCTATTGTTTGGCTAGTGGCATTGAGTTATTAAAGATGCTTCTAGAGTCAACATCATAAATCCTGCCTATTTTTCCTCTCTCTATATATATGTGCATATACATATATATGTATATGTAATATATATATATATATTTATATATATATAGTCTTTGTACTCAGGAATTGCTCCTGGTGATGCTCAGGGGACCATATGGGATGCTGGGAATCGAACCCAGGTCAGTCAGTAGTATGCAAGACAAATGCCCTACCCACTGTACTATTGCTCCAGCCCCTTCTCCTCAATATATTTTATGAATTAGGGTTTAATACTACTGCCTCTAATCAATTTTGAATTGACTTTTTTGCATGGTGTAGGACAGAAATCAAATTTCTTTTTTTTTAATAGTTACTGATCAGTTTACCCAACACATTTTATTGAAGAGTCTCTCCTGGCTCCACTTCATATACTTAATTATTTTGTTAAATACCATCTGTCCATATACCTGTTGATCTGGCTCTAGGCTTTCATCTCTATTAATCTAAAACTGGGATAATCTAGTGTCATACTGACTTGATTAATATAGCTTCATTGCATATTTAAAGTTGGGTAAAGAGAAACTTCCCATCTTCTTTCTTAGGATTACCTTGGCTATTTGAAAGTTTTATTATTAAATAGAAATTATTAAATATAAATTTCAACAGTATTTTGTGTACATCTCTAAAAACGGTGTGGGTAGTTTTAATGACTATATTTAATCTGCACCAATGCTTTCAGTAGGATGTCCTTTCAATCCAAGAACAATGGTTGTTTTCATTGACTGGTGCCTTCTATATTTCATTTAGTGGTGACAATTTTCTCTGTTCAAGTCCTTCCCTTTTTATAATACTGATTCCTGCATATTTGATTTTGTTGCCGTTGTTGTTTTGAGACAGTTGTGGATGAAACTTGTTAAAATTTCTTCTTCTATTTCATTGTTTGTGTAAAGAAATGTTACAGATTTCTGGTTGTTGATTTTGTAGTCTTCAACTCTAGTTTATAAATCTTTATTTTGAGTAGTAATTTTGTGGCATTTTTCAAATACAGTATCATATTGCCTAAATTTCGTAAGGTAAAGAAGCATACAGCACCAGGTCCAGACAAGGCCAGACTCGAACACCTGAAGAATCTGCTGCCAGTATTCTTCAATACACTGGCTCAGCTCTTCACACACTACCTGTCTGAATGCAAGGTTCCGTCCCAGTGGAAAACCAGCAGGACCATTCTGTTGTACAAGAAGGGAGACATCCACGACATTGGCAACTATCACCCGATCTGCCTGTTATCCATCGTCAACAAGTTGTTCACTTGAGTCATCCTAAATAGGATTGGCAGAACACTAGATGAAGGAAATCATGCGAGCAAGCCAGGTTCCGAAAGGACTCAGCACCATCAATCATATCCACATGATGACCAAGTCCATTGAGGTTTCACAAGAGCTCAAGATGCCGCTCTGTCTAACGTTCATTGATTTAAAGAAGGCCTTTGATTCTGTTGAGACTGAAGCGGTCATGGAAGCCTTAGCCAAACAAGGTATTCAAACTCAATATATCAGGATCCTCTGTAAGCTGTAGTATGGATTCACAACCAGGATCTCACCATTCTACAAGGAAATGATCATTGATGTAAAGAGAGGGGTTCAGCGGCGGGGGTGGGGTAGGCGACACCATTTCACCAAAACTCTTCAGTGCCACCCTCGAGAACATCATGCAACAACAGGAATGGGAAGGAATGGAAGTGAAGATAGACAGTCGGCAACTATACCACCTCCATTTTGCTGATGACATTGTTCTCATAACACCAAACATTAGCCAAGCAGCAAGAATGCTGGCTGACATTGATTGTGAGTGTGAAAAGGTTGGACTCTAGCTGAAACTCATGTAGACAATATTCATGAGAAATGGATTAGTGCCTGACATTCCATTTTTTCTAAATGGAACGAACATCTATGAATGCAGCAGTTATTTGTACCTAGGTAGAGAACTCAACATGATGAACAAGTTGGCACCAGAGCTACACAGGAAGAAAAGAGCAGCGGCCACTCAAGCAAATCAATGAGCAACGAGATGACAAGTGATACAAGTGATTGCCTAAATAGTGAGTTTTATTTCTTCTTTTCCTATCTGGGTTCCTTAATATATCCTTCTTGTCTTATTGCTGTGGCAAGGACCTCAATGATAAGTTGAATAATGGTGGTGAAATAAGATAGCCTTGTCTTATGCCTAGTGTTAGAAGTAAAGGTTTCCATTTCTTTCACTGAATGTAACATTAGCTGTTTCATTTGCTTTTATTTATTTATTTATTTATTTATTTTTAATTATTTATTTTATTGAATCATCATGTGGAAAGTTACAAAGTTCTCAGGCTTGTGTCTCAGTTATACAATGCCCAAACACCTGTCCCTTCACCAGTACCCATATTCCACCACCAAAAACCCCAGTATACCTCCCAACCCCCAACCCCCCACCCCCGCCTACATAACTGATAAATTTCACTTCATTTTCTCTTTACCTTGATTGCATTCCATATTTCAGCACAAAACTCACTATTGTTGTTGGAGTCTCCCCCCGCCCCCCAAAAAAACAGCCCTACTGACAAGGAAGCATTTGATAATTAGTTTTCCATTGCTGAGAATCGAAGAGATATGAAGTCGTGTGGCCACTAATGCGGCCGCGCGGTTTAGGATTTCTGTATTTTAGTATTTTAGTAATTAAGTCCAGGGAGATTTACGTTAGAAATTGCATAATTTCCCTTCCTGGGGCAGTATGGGGCAATAGCTTAGTACACAGTCTAGAGACATGGCTGCAAGCAGTTTCTGGGACCAAAAGTAGTCTAGCTGGCCTTCAGATCGTGGTCAATCAGCAGTAAAGCGGCCCCACCAAAGTGTGGCCGCCCAGGTCAAGTCCTGGCAGAGCGTGAGCCAGTATCGGCCCCGGCCTGAGACTCTCACTTGCTTTTGTTTAATAAATTCTGAAAACTAATACACCTGATAATCATACAATGTGTTTCTCTTAACCATCTCAGTAGATAGGTTTTCTGAAGAGGAAATTAAATAAGTCAAGGGTTCGAGAGAGCTGCAGCAGTGAGAAGCAAAGGAGGACAGTTGCTGAAAATTTGGAAGAAGTCTACCATTTTCTACATGACACATGAAATATGCCACCAGATGAATCATACTAAGATTTTAATTATTTAACTGTCAATTGGCAGATGCTTATCTTACTCAAAGTGAAGAATAACTAAGCACTGAACTTCAGCACTACATATAAATATACATTAAGTACAGACTAATTTTTACAATATTTGGAAACAAAAGCTGCTACCTTCAATAAACAGGCAGTGTAAATGTTGTGCTTGCATAGTGTCCCATTCCCACTTATTCTAATCTTTAAGTGGTGATGGGATGCTAGGCTATTCTTTTGCCCAAACACAGGATATTTTTAAATACTACCAATACAGAGTTTCTTGCCCCCGCACATGGCTGTCTTCACCAAGGTGTTCGGGTTGAGTTTCCCTTCCCACCCTGAGCAGAGCCCCGGCAGCCAAAGACCTCCAGAACTCAGCCACAGCCATGCTCAATGCCACTCTACACACGTTCAGATGAGCCTCGTGAATGAAGGAACCAGCAGAGGAACCCAGGTGTGCAGGACCCGGGGCTGAGATCTCCAAGCCTGCTCAGATTAGGACTGGGCCTCCTCCACCCAGACCCCCCATTTTCCAATTGCTTGGCAGCCACACCCAAAAACTGCTTCCAGCACTGTGTAATCCCATCAACCTCCAAGATCCAGAGACTATAAAACAAAGCTCTCAGAAGAGAGATCTTTAGCCTAGTTCTCTGGGCTACTTATAGCTTAGTTCTCCCTCTCAGAGAACCTGGCAAGGTACTGAGAGCATCCTGCCCACATGGTAGAGCCTGGCAAAGCTCTTTGTGACATATTCAATAAGCCAAATACAGTAACAATGATGGGTCTCATTCTCCTTACCCTGGAAGAGCCTCCAATGAGGCACTGCTGGGAAGTACAAGTAAAGAGAGGCTGCTAAAATCCCAGGGCTAGGACAAATTACTGGCACCTGCTTAAGCAAATCGATGATCAATGGGATGACAGTGATACAGTGAACAATACTAATGAATATCTCAGCTACAATATGAAATGTATAAATATCTACATATATAAGGATAATTATTGCATATTTCTAAATGTTGTTTTATTGATCAGAAAATGATTTCATATTGCTAATTAACCAAATACTAAAAATACAGGGGATTCATTATCTTTAATCCACAGGTACTAAAAATAATTAGAGATAAATGCTCTTTAAACACTGAGCATTCAAATTAACTATTTGAGAACACAAAATAAAATGTAATAGCATCCTAATTACCTATGTAAATAGTCTTTTGATTTGTGCTATTTTGCATTTTGGTAACTATGATTCTAAAATTGCATTCATACTTGCAATTTTAGAAAATAAAATAAAAGAAAAAATGTAGACAAATAAGCTAAATTGAAAGAGGATTATAATGAGAGACTTGCTAGTTGCTAGGGAAACTGATTCCTTTGCATACGTATTTAAGTGATTTTCTTCTTAGTAAACTGAGAATGGCCTAGTGACAGGTCAGTGAGAATAAAAGTTGAAATCATGATGTGTAAACATATATGATTGACACAAAAGACATTGGCATATATTCTTGTAATAAAGCTACAAAGCTAATAGTGAAAAGTTATATTTACATGCAATAGGCCTTTCTATTCAGCCAGCATATTGATTAAATTATCTCACTTGGTCAAAAATGAAGATAATACTCATAAGCATAGTAGATAATACTAGATGGCAAAGATAATACTAATGGACAAAACAGAAATAGTAAAGCATTACTACATGTGATTTTTATATTACAAAGAATGATATTTACTTTTTCATTTGCCAAACATTTATTTATACCTTTCATGTGAAGGCAAAGAATTAACTGTTATTCATGGTAAATAGTTAAATTTTCAGAAATATTTTTAACTTGTTGCTCACTATGAAATAATGTGTAACATATCAAACTTACCTTCACTCATTCCTCGCAACTGCCTTGCCTTTGCTACTAATAATCCTACTTCACTGAAAACTGTATGATAGTTTTGATAATGAGGGGGTGTGACACAGATTCATCAAGGTAAGAAACAATAGTCCTTAAACTTGCAGAATCTGAGATGAATTCAGGGCCATGTAAAGTGATTTTGTGCATCACCTTCTAAAGCACCATTAAGTATTTTCATTTCCATTTTATTTTCAATTCAAAGAGTTCACTTGCATTGTTATCTTAATAAAACATAAGTGTGAATCACTTGTTGTAAAAAGAAAAATAACTATAACCAATCAATATCTCTGATGTGGCTGCATAGTTGAAAACCTATTTTGTCACTGAGCATTAATATTATCAATACTTTAACTTCCTGGGAAGTTTTGAAAGCTTATAGGCTATGCCAGCACTGCAGTACTTCTACTTCTACTTCATATTGAATTTCACAATATCTAGGAATCCAGAAATTCTTGTACCCTCCCCTGGTGAAAGAAGTCTTCCATGGTTGCATAGTGCATTTACTTATCTTGACTGAAGATGAAGCCCTGGAAAGCAGGTGTTTGTTATTTTCATCTTGAAACCTCTACACTTTAACCTGAAGAACCAAGCCAGTAGTCGATGAGTAGTGATGTCTTGCAAAATTAGTCAATACAGAGCCCCGTAAACAAAATCAGCAACAGGACTTATTGGCATTCAGTTCCACTGAGCAAGTTGGCCTTTAATTCCTCTTTTGTTCTTTGCTCTTAGGTTAGAATGAGGAGAGGATGTTCTCCAGCAGATACTTAGTCTGGAAGTGTCACCCTGATGATTTAGTCCTAGCTCTTGGCAATACTGCTCAGACCTAGAGGTACTGAAGACCGCCAGGGCCATAGCTGTAGACCAGCAGAGTCGCATAAACCCAACGATAAACTTGGGCCTTGCACATGCAAAGCATGTGCTACAACTCCGAGGTATCACCCTGAACTCTGTTCTTTATTCAAGACGTTTTTGAAAAACAACATGCAGAAATGGTAGTTTGATGGACTCCATAGCTAATTCTTCTCAGTCTGTTACTTTTCACTAAGAATTATCTCTATTAAAAGAAACCACAAGTGGAGAACGGGCACTAGTGGAGGGATGGGTACTTGAACATTGTGTGACTGAAACGTAATCACAAAAGTTTTTAAGTCTATAACTTTATTTCACGGTGATTCATTAAATAAAAAAATTTTAAAAAAAGAAACCATAAGTGGCTTTTCATTTGCCTCAGTTCTGTACTCAGAGGTTTCAAGCACTGAATTTTTACTGTCTAGAGCTCCCCCTCCCCAATTTTGCCTGCAAAATATTTCAGAGTGATGCATATTTTGCATAATATGTAAAACTGCTAAACAAAAGATAGGCTTTTTTGGTTTCGTCTTCTGAGATAACTGTTGCCTACATTAACAAATTTGTGTTTTTGTGGAAAGCAAAAATAGATTCTATTCTAGGATTGTCATTTTTGTTAAATTCTACTCAAAGTTTTCTACTAATGATTTGGAGAGAGAGAGAGAGAGTAACGGTGTTCGTAGGTACCAAGTCCTATTTGATTGACTCATGGTTATTTCAAGTGACTTTAAAGTTCTTCCACTGTTTTTTGTTTTGTTCTGTTTTGTGGGGCCATACTCTGTTGTACTCAGGACTTACTCTGGCTCTGTGCTCAGGGATCACTTCTGGCAGGCTCAGAGGACTTCTGCAGTGCTAGGGATCAAACTAAGGTCAGCCATATGCCAGACAAATACCCTCCCCATTGTACTAGCACTCAAGCCCCCAGCTACACAGTTCTTGAGTTTTAGATCTTTAGGTTGACTTACTAATTATCACTGTATTGGCACTGTATTGCCACTATCAAAATGAAGCAAATTATTATGTTATGTACCTTAAATTCACAGAATGTTATATGTGAAACACATTTCAATATAAATATTTTTTTCTTAAAAAATTTATTGGAGTATTTATGAGGGGGGAAGGGTCTAGAGAGATAGTACAGCATATAAGGTGCTTGCCTTGCATTTGGCCAACCTGAGTTCAATCCCTGGCACTGCTAGGAATGATTGCTGAACACTGAGCCAGAAGTAAACCTTAAGCACTGATGAGTGTGTCTCTATAGGAGAAAGGAGGTGTTTGAGAAGATCTTTTTTTCTTTGCCTTAGTGAATGATATAATAAGAATGGGAGTTGTGAATGAGATTTTTTAGGGGGAAAATAATTCTAGCAATAACTTATAATTTTAAAATGTTCATTTAGTTTTTATGAATCAAGAACCTGATCTAATTATCTATTATTTGGGCCTACAAAAGGGTTTTACCATAAGCATGAGAAGTTAAGGTGAGCTGATTCTTCTAAATCAGGCATGGAAATCAGGAGAATTTAATTTATGATACAGCAATTCACTGAAGTGTAATTTACAATAATGTTGTATTTAAATGCATTTACATCTGCGCATAATTTTCTGCAACTGTTTAATTTTTCTAATAACCTCAGTATTCACTACTATGTTTCTCCCTTAGATAAAGAATGATGTGCTTTCTTTATTGCAAACCACAACACCTAATTAGAGAGAGAGAACAAAAGGGAATACCCTGCCACAGTGGTGGGGTGGGGTGGGGGAAGATGGGATTGGGGAGAGTAGGAGGGATGCTGGGTTTACTGGTGGTGGAGAATGGGCACCGGTGAAGGGATGGGTTCTCGAACTTTGTATGAGGGAAACATGAGCACAAAAATGTATAAATCTGTAACTGTACTCTCACGGTGATTCACTAATTAAAAATAAATAAATTTTAAAAAAAAGAATGTTGTGCTTTTCCAAACAATAATTAAACAGTTAATTACTACATTTCAGTTTGAGCTACTATGGGAGTGTAGTTGTCGGACCAGGATGTTATAATAAGGAATGAGCTGCCCAATCCTGATAGCAAATGCTAATTATGGAACGATGTGAGGGGCATAAACTGCTGCAGAGATACAGACTACTCAAATACACGACGATGAAGAAAAATATAAACATGAAAATCAAGTCCTGCAGTAGACACAAGGGCCAGGAATATTGCTCCATAGTTGGAAACCCGTCTCATGAACTTCGGGAGAAGGCAGCCGGGAGAGAGTGGGGATTACTAAGTCAATGATGGTTGCAGGGATCTTTCGGGATGGGAGATGTGTGCTGAAATCAGATAAAGGACCAAAAGGTTCAGCCTCTAAGTATCTATATTGCAAACCATAATGCCCCAAAGTAGAGAAAGAGTATGGGGGAAATTGTCTGCCATAGAGTCAGGGGGAGGGCTGGAAAGGGGGGTTTTTTGGGAACATTGGTGGTGGAGAATGTGCACTGGCGGAGGGATGGGTGGTCAATCATTGTATAACTGAAACTCAACATGAAAGTTTTGTAACTGTAAAAAAAAACAGAAAATCAAACTCTGCTTTAAAAAAATGTGTGTGTAAAGGAGAAAAGCCAGGATATACTCACTGAAGGCTTTGGGGTGCTCTGATCACCCCCTACTCTAAGGACATCATACCTGCAACATTGAACCCATCAGATTTAGCAGCTGCAGATCAGTTAGAGGTTCAAGGTCAAGTTAGATGCCATTCATTTCTGCAGTTATTGTGATCTTGTAAAAATCAATAAAGCAGTTGTTTGTAGGATGTAGTGTCTGAGAATGAGAAATTTATTGTGAATTTACATTTTATATATAAATTGCTATAAATAATAATAACATTGTATGCATAATTATTCTTAGTTTAGAGATGTGGAAAACTTCCTTGACTTTTCATGTAACTCAGCAACCAGCCGCGTGCTTGGTGACAGAGATCAACTATATATTGTTGATATAGTATATCAGCTAGTAACATAATAAACATGTTAGTTGGCAAATTTCCTCATATTCCAGATCACTCTACTTCCTGACTGTAATTTTGACCTATGCTGTTGCTGTTAAGGACAATTCTTTTAACTTGTCTCAGATTCTCCTACTCATCCATCCAATAGTTGACATTTTCTGAACTACTGAAGCAGGTTTCAACTAGATACCTGCTCCCACGGTAGAGCCAGAACACTTTGTACTTCTGGGAATTCACCCAAATTCTTTAGAAAAGAAACATGAGTTACTATTAGAAGATATAATTCTGGGTATGTAGAAATAGGATAAGGTATCTGTGGTTGTTCCTTTTACATTCTGAAGCATATAAATGTTTTAGTACACAGTTGAGACTTACTAATTCTTGATGTAAGGGACCCAAAACTCTCAAATATATATATATATATGTATATGTATATATGCATATATATATTTCCATTATGGTGGAAATTGGCTGGAACGATAGCACAGTGGGTAGGGCGTTTGCCTTGCACATGGCCAACCTGGGTTTGATTCCTTCATCCCTCTCGAAGTGACCAGCCAGCTACCAAGAGTATCCCGCCCGCATTGTAGATCCCGGCAAGCTACCCACAGCATATTTGTTGTGCCCAAAACAGTAAGAACATGTCTCACAATGGAGACATTACTGGTGCCTGCCTGAACAAATCGATGAACAATGGAATGACAGTGCGACAGTGCTATGGTGGAAATGGTTAACTTTGACAGGTAATCATTTTTGTGGGATGTTTCAACATTCATTTGTATCTGTGTTTCAAATTAATATTATTTTTCTCTTGGAATTATATAGTAATTTTATTTCTTATGGAAAGAGAAGGAGTCAAGTTTTACAGATTTCTATGGCCTCCCTGTTACAACCTGATTGGTATGAGGAAAGTAGTCTGAATCTCTAAGATTCAGTTTTAGTATACATAAATGATACCACCCTTATGGAATTGGTGAGCATTTGATAACAAGTGGTATGTGAAAAAGTCTAGAACATAAATTCTGTGCCTTTCCACTGCATATATATACATTTCATTATTTTGGATTCACTTTGTAGCGATGGGTATCCTTATTGTTGATAGAGAATTCATGTAAACCAACTCTTGACTTAAAACGCTTTTTTCCCCCCTTTTTGCCCAGTGATGCACAGGGGTTACTCCTGGCTCATGCACTCAGGAATTACTCCTAGCAGTGCTCAGGGGACCATATGGGATGCTGGGAATCTTACTCAGGTCGGCCGTGTGCAAGGCAAACACCCTACGCCCTCTGCTATAGCTCCAGCCCCTTGACTTAAAACTCTTGATTCCCACATGAGGCATCTAGAATACAACCAACTATAACATGAGCACAGATAATTTCCAGTAATTTAAAAGTTCACCCAAAATATAGCAGAACAATTTGGCATCTTCCTGAACCACTCTGGGTGCACCCTCTCGCTTCTTCTACATCCCTTCCATGAACTACTGTGAAATAATGAAAGTCCGAGCTACTGATACGGAAAATAAGGTATAACAAAATTTAAAAAGAAAAAATTTACAGTTCTTGGCAAGGCACGTTAACATTATCAATCCCTGGAGGAAAACTCCTAAGAAAGCAGGTGTTTACAAGTCACCAAGAGCTTTAGAAAGGTGGTGGCAAGCATTCTGCCAGTTTCACACTGGCTCTAACCAGACCCGAGCAAACTCAGGCCTGGCTCAAGGTTCTGGCTCCTTCCAGATTTCTCTTTTCATCTTTGTAATCAAACCTCCTAATGATCCTTGTAAGATCTGGAAGAATTAATCACTTTCTGAAAGATAGTATTAATGACACAAACATCAAAAGAACTGAAGAAGCTAAAGCACACTGGCATGACTTTCCTTCTTCAAGGTCATTGGAAAGGGCAACGAGCCCAGATGGTTTAGTTTGGATTCTCAGCTTTCTAGGTCCGATCTCTGCGCCTCAGCAGAAATGAAGTGGCCAGGAGGATGGTGTTAGTTCTGGAAAGAAAACACCTATAAAGTTTTATGATGTCTGTAAGGGCTTAAATTCTTTTTTTTTAAATTCTTAAATTTATATGTAAAAATGTTTGTGTGTGTATATGTGTGTATGTTCAGATATAGATATCTATATATACATCTATATGCATTCATATGAATGTATATAAATGCTTGCACCTGTAACATTATTTGGAAGAAACTGTTTCCAATATAAATATAATAATATATTAAAAATTCTAAATTATGTGGAAACAGTCTCCATTTTTGTTCTGATAAAAATTCCAATTTCCAAAGCTTGATTCATCACAAAAATTTTCATAGATTTAAATTTTGCACATTTCCCCAAATGATTTTTAATTTTAAATATACATTTTAAAATTTTGATGAAAGCACCGTGATTTATAATGTTGTTCTTAGCCCGGTTTTAGGCACGCAATATTCCAGCATTGATCTGGTGTACTCTTCCAGTGTTCCTAGCCCTCTCCCCACACCCCTATCCCCTGCCTGGTACCTTGGCAGGCATCCTTTTAAATTCATTGGTAAATTAGGTCTCATGATTTCAGTGTTGTTGATTCTGTGGTTTGTATAGTTAGCTCTCATTCCTTACCACCGATGCACCTGAAACCCCTGTCCCCCACCTCCCGTTACTTCTCATCTGTCTCTTCTTTCTCTCCCCACCGATCAATTTCCTTCCTTCACCTCCTTATAGTCTGGGTCTGAGTGATCTAGGCATTCCCCTCTAAACCATTGTCCAGAGGGTTTTTAAAAAGTCATTTTGATGGCATTAATATTCAAAATTAAATGTTTTAGTGTTTTATGAAAATCACTTTATTTAATCTGATAATCAATACATTTACAGCAAACTACTCTCAGCAAATATGTGAGTATGACTAACTTTATTTCATATATGAGTGATTGCTATAAGATATATTTAAAGTCTCTTCTAAACTATGTTTCTTATGTCTTTGAGCAGAAAAATTCATAAAGTAGTGAATCATGAATCAACTGTAAGTTAAAATTCCCCTTTATATGTCAATCTTATCTTTCACTTTTATTCTTTCCCCAAGAGGGACAGAAACAAACATGAAAAGAAATGATTTCCTCTTGCAGGGGAGGAAAGATAGGAAGAATAAAATAATTATAACTAAGTCTTACCCATGGGGATGTTTTTCTAGATTCCAAAAAAGTGCTTTAAACTGAGGGCTTAAACAACAGATGCTATGGTTTTTTATATGTATACATGTTTATGAGAAAATTTAAAATATAAATTAGTCATAAGAATTAAAAGATGTCTGATCAGGGTTAGAGAGATGGTATATGTCTTAAACCCGTGCTCTGCAGGAGGCCAACCTCAGTTATATCGCCAGCATCTGATCACTGCAGGGTGTGGCACTATATATATATATATATATATATATATATATATATAAAGAAAATACTGATGGCAAATTCAGCTAAACTCCTGGTAAAATGCAAGAAATCTGCTAGCTTCAAAGAAGATATAATAATCCAAATACTAAAAATCAAACTATTTTAAAAATGGACTATCATAAAATCTGTACAGATGGGGTCTGTGTCCCTCAAAATACCTTGTTGTTCATAGTCGACTGTGGTTAACTTAAACTGAGGAAGTGAACCTCAGGGCAAAACATAAAGAAACCTGAGGGAACATTCCATGGCTCACAGTTTGAGAAAGGGTTAACTTTAAACATCTCTCTCCTCTGCATTGCAGTGACCACCACTGTCCACACACTGGCCATTTCTCTAAGAACCTCAAGTTCACTTGGTAGATAACAACCAAGAGTCTTAGCTTAGCACATTTCAGAATTGGACTCAGTCAACTACAATTGATTTGACTATTATAAACTGAATGACTTTTTCAGACGATTTTGAAAAACATCCCGGGAGGAGTTGGGGGAAAGAAATATTTGAAAAAAATATCCCGGGAAAAGAGGATATTTAATTTTCAGCCCTCCCTTACCCCTTCAATAATCCACTTGTTTATCATTGAGGACTGAGCCTGAATAGAAGCATTTGCTTTCTGATTCAGGGGTGCATCAAGAGAAACTTTATATTGGCAGATGTTCTGCTGTTAGAACCTGTGGGGGACCGAGACCCTGGGAAAAGGAGAACTTAGCTATTTCCCCAGACAGGGAGTGCCCACCAAGATATTGTAAGCAGTTAAACTGTTTCTGATATTCTGAAACAGACATCCTGTACCAAGGGCGAAACCCACAAAGACGACAGGCATATCATGTTCCAGCCTGCTGATCCCCCTTACGCAAATGCCCCGCAAATGCCCCACGTGATCCACCCTGGCCCCCTTGCATGCAAGCCTTGCCCTTCAGCCTATATATTCTGTATACTCGCCTTCAATAAACGAGACCTTGACAATAGTTCCTTGCTTGGTCTCCCTCTTCTTTCTCGCCCTTGCTATTTCAGGTAGCGCCTCTTCAGACCCTGAATAACTTAGTCCCTCGGGACGGGACAAGAACCATGGTAAAGACAGAAAAAATCTTGGCGAAAATGCAAGAAACTTGTTAGCTTCTAAGAGGACGTAAGAATCCAAATAAAACTCATGTGTCTGGAAAAATTCCAAATTCCATGAGACATTCGCTTTAATGAGTCTTTGTGAAGTGTGAAATGGAATAAAACTTTGAGCAATGCTAAAACATGCTCTTCCTTGTCCCACCCTTCTTCCAAAGCATTTCCTGATAGAAACAGTAAGTATTTCTCTTAGGACAACTATTTGTCTTGTTTGGGTCATTAAAAAAACGTACCTCTCACAACACTGTAAGCTTGCCGGGACAAACCTCACACTTCAGCTCTGTATTTATTTTGCATAACAGTTCTGTCTATTTTATCCTTTCATGCTTTAAATATAAATTTCTTGAACCCTCTTTTCCCTGTGTCTATGTTAAAAAAAGTCAGATTATGAATTAAAACCCCAGTGGAACTGGCTATCCTTTATGATTAATTCTTAGTGATGGCTGAATTTTGCCCTTATCATTTTCACTCTTGACATTTATAACTCACTCACCCTTGACAAAATGTGTTAAGTGCTTAAGTGGGTAGAGCACTGTGAAGGAGTCAGGGGAATGTCTGGACTTAAATTAAAAGCAATATTAGAGCCACCACTAAACTAAATCAGAGAACAAAGGGCATGCTGTGAGAGACTCCAGAGCACGGTTAAAACTTTTCAGGAAGTTGCCTCTGTGTCCCTTTCTCCCTCATCCCCATCGGCAAGCCCATTTCACTATACCTCCAAGAAACTATGTTAATATGACCGGGTAGTCTCTCATCTTTTCATCCCACTCACCACTAAAGACCCACAACTCTAAGGCCAGTCTTCATTCCCTAAAGCCGGTTCTCCTCTGATTCCATGAGCTGCTTTCTCTGTCCCATCTTCCACCCTCCATTTCATAAACTCATTTCATTCACTATGTATCTAAAACTCAGGGTTTTTCATCAACCCTTTCTCTGAACTAATATTTCTCTTGAAATTCCTCGTCAAATTCATACCGCTGACACTCAACTCATCTAGATAACATGATTTCCCTTCCAATGCTCTGGACTGAAGACTATTCCTCTTCCATGGGCTTGACCCCAAAGAATGAGTGGGTAGAGGTCGGCTAAGAGCCCCTCTTTTTTCTTTTAATCATTTCCAGAAATTCATTTTCTCCTTTTGGAAATTCCCACCACTTAGACATCTCACTATACACTTGATTTTCCTACCTGCATCTGTCATGCTCACGGGACTCTACCTCCAAGCTCCTGGTCAAAACTGCTTTTCAGTTTAACTGCTAGAGACATAGTACATGGGGTAAGGTGTTGCCTTATATATGGCCAATCTGAGTCGTATCCCTGGCGCCACACATGATTCTCTGAGCACCACCAGAAATCATGCCTGAGCACAAAACTAGGAGTAAGCCCTGAGTACAATGGGATATGGCCCTCCATGCCTTCCAGACACCATCCCCCAAAAAAAGAGTATTTGACTTCTGACTATGTCACTCTTCAGACCCTTTCTTCATCATTTAAAACAAATATTGATCATTCTTTCAGTCTCCTGATTTCTCAGTTTCTTGAATTCAACTCCTCCAAAGATCATTCCTTTAACGCCTCCTTGGCCATCTTTTCCCATACCTAATTATTGACTGAATCTCAAAAAGCTCAAACACTCATCATCTCCACGTGAACTTTAGTCCACATTGTATCAACCCAAACCCAAAATAACAAACTTATGTTCCCCTCTCCCCAATTGTACATGTTCAATCTATACTCCCCAATATGATTTTACTCGGAAACAGGACCTCTGGAAAATTATTAGATTTACAAGACACCATGAGATTAGAGCCCCGAAGAAAAAAACTAGTGAAACAAGGAAAATGAAGAGAAAGATTAAAGAAGTACATGAAGAAAAAGAAGATCAAAGCTCACTCCTCTTCCTCTCTGTGTCTGTCTCTCTCTGTGTCTGTGTGTCTGTCTGTCTGTCTGTCTCTCTCTCTCTCTCTCTCTCTCTCTCTCTCTCTCTCTCTCACACACACACACACACACACACACACACACACATACACACAGACCCATAAGAAGACTCGTCAAGAAGACAGACGGTTTTCAAAGGCAAAGACTCCTCATCATGAACGGAACCTAAAGACATTTAGAGCGTGGACTTCTCAGTCTCAAGAACTATGAGAAATACACGTGCATTTTTTTTATTATTAAAGCACTATAATTTATAGTTGTTCATCGTTGAGTTTTAAACATCCTACATTGCACCACCAGTCCCACCAGCAGTGTCACTTCCCTCCACCAATGTTCCCACGTTCCCTCCCATATCCCACCCCCCTCCCCCAAGCTTGCCCTTGTGACAGGCACCTTTTACTAACTTTGGTTGCTTAGGTGTAGGTCTCTTGATTTCAGTGCTGTTGACACTGTGGTTTGGATATTTGTGTCTATCATTCCCTAACACCCCCTTTGCCCCCAATTCTCCTCACCTGATCCCCACTGCTTCCCATCTGTCTCTTCTCCCCTTCTTCCCACCCATTTTCCCCTTCTCCTTCCTATATACTCTGGGGCCAAGGGTGATCAGCATGTGCATTGTTTAAGGCACACGGTCTGAGGTGTTATTATAGAATCTTTTAGTTGAACATGGAACATGCCCTACTGGATGGTGGGTGCTCAAAGCAGTGTTTCCTTCCCAAACCTAGAAGAGCCTCTGGCCAATAGCAGTGGAGAGAGTTTTGAGCACTAGAAACTTCTCTCACTCCCTGTGGAGCCCTATAGAGAAACATGGAGCCTGAGATACAGGAGCCAGAAGCAAAGGATGAACCTCTGTCAGCACCCAGCTCTTTGAGAAGTGTGAAAAGAAACCCTTAAGGGGAAGAGGAGGCACACACAGTGTTTCCCATATCTTTGTCCCCCTCTCAAAATGGGTAAACAGTCTTAAAGAGTTGTGCAGGAGAGGAGAGGAAACTGAATAATAGTAGTTGAGAGCATGACGTCGGATGCTGGGGGGAGGCATTATTTCCTTGTCTACGAGAGGAATAACATTAGAACTGTTTTTGCTTTCAACAATAATGTTAGCATGCCGATATAAATGCATCTTGTCTTCAAGTTTGAGATTTCGTGTCATCGTAATAGAAGTTTAGGCGGTGTTTATAATTACATTAAATTGCATGGCTGGGGTGGAAAAGAACTAAGGCAGACTGCACTGACAATACAAAAGAGAAGGAAACTCAGAAACCACATATTATAGTCCCTGCAATCCCTGTGAAATACAGCACTTCCCGCACAGACGTTCACGCATCCATAAGCTGCTGACATAAGCTGCTAATTACTCCATTTTGAATTAAAAATTCAATTCTGTGACTAAACCACAGAGAAATAATTTTCACTAAATAGGACACTGTGTTAAGTCATTTAATTGACACCAAAATCTACTTCAAAAATACAAGAGTTTAACCAGAAACCATAGCAGTACATTCTCAATTTTCTTCCTTTTGTAAAAACAAACAAAAACCCTGATATATGTATGCATATATATTATGTTCAAAAAC
The DNA here is from genome assembly GCF_027595985.1 of Sorex araneus. Lineage (NCBI taxonomy): Eukaryota > Metazoa > Chordata > Mammalia > Eulipotyphla > Soricidae > Sorex > Sorex araneus. The sequence continues at coordinate 105,212,225 of NC_073302.1, forward strand.
ACTGAAGTTGCACCTAAGAATAATGTTGGCTTAGATATAAACTTAGATGCTTTATTAAAGTATATTTATATGAATATGTGTATTTGAATACACATTTTATTTTATATGTATTTGTACTGAAGTCTTGCTTAGCCATAGACTGACATCACATCTTATGCATTTTCTATTCACCTTGTATCCAGAGTTTAGTATAGTGCCAGGAATGTAGTAGATATCAAATTAATAAATTTGCCCTACTGACATAAAATAGTTGCAGATAATTCTAATTGGAGATTTAATAGACTCAAATATAGGAACTATCTTGTAGGAATAAGGTTAAAATTTTAGAAAGATGACCCGATCAAGAAGTAAATATTTTGATTATTCTTCAATTTTAAAAAGTCTTAGCAGAAAATTACATAAAAATAACTCCTGTGGGGCCAGAGAAAGCAACGCTGTTAGGTGCCTGCCTAGCACATGCCAGACCCCTGTTCGATTCTTGGCACCACATGGCCCTGAGCACTGTGGGTATGGCCCTGGAGTCCTCAGCATCACAGCCCTGAGCCTTCTCATTGAACCATCAACTTTGAGAACCATAAATGGAGGTCCTAGACTTCTGCTTGAGAGGCCCCAAAATAAAATGAAATTAAAAATTACTCCTGATTTTTTCATTCCTTGCAGCTGTATAATATTCTGGTGTGTGTGTGATATATATATATATCACACCTTCATAATCTAGTCATCTGTCATTGGACACCTAGAATATTTTAACAATTGTACTGAGTACAGCAATGAATAATGGTGGGCATATGACCTTTTGAGAGAGTGTTTTTATGTGAGGAGATAGAGAAAAAAGAAGAGAAATAAAAGGGGGGGAATGAGAGAACAAGAGTAATTGGTAAATAGGCATCAGGGCTTCAGTTATCCCAGTGAAACGGGTGAAGGGTAGAGCCATATACCCAACACACAGATTCCACAGAACTGAAAACATAAGGTCTAAGTGGCAACCACTGAAACTTTGCAATTCACCTGTCAAGTTGACAGGTGGGGGTGGACTGTGGGTTGGGATAGGGAGGGAATCTGGGACCACTGATGGAGGGAAGTCGACACTGATAGAGGGATTGGTATTGAACTATTATGTGCCTAAAATCCAACTATCAGTAACTTTGTAAATAATGGCTCTTTAATAAATTTTTAAATACTGCTAAATGCACCGTGGACACAGTTTATTTTATTCATCTATGGTTCAATAAAAACTAATATTGCTAAAATATAGAGGATTTGTTTTACTTACAAATGCAAGTAAAATGCAGTCTATATTGTTTACTGGGGAAATTGATAAAGAGCAGCCATACTCTAGATGCTTGGTTAAGAGGCAATGTGTCCTAAGGCTGGTATGGCAAAAAACTGTGATAGCAACAGTCCTCTTAGGATTCAGTGAAGGAGGAACTCAGAGGAAATGTTACTGGAATCAACACTAATACCTAGTAAGGTAAAGTACTTGCTCACAGTTCTCTTTCTGCCTGCTTACTACACTCTAGGTGGGAAGCATTAATAAACACAGTAGGAAAAAAAAGTCTTCCATTAGAATCTAGTATGGGAAGACAAGCAAGAATATATACACACAATAAACGGGCTAATTATATCATGAGTTAGAGGTTGACAATTGCTATAAAAAATAGTTCAGCAAAGGGAATGACGAGGGCTTAAGGTACTTCCGAGTGTCAAATGTGGTCTGACCAACCCTCAAAGAGAGTTTCCACATGAACTTGCATCTAAAAGCAATAGACATACCGATGGATGAACTAAACAGGAAAGGGGAGTGGTTTACTACTCCAGGAGTATTTGGACCTATACCACATGGAGACGCTACGAAAGCCTGGCACTGGAATACTCGAAATGAAGGAGTTCTCTAGTGGCCATCAAGTGTTCTTAGTTTTCCCCAGTGAAGGCATCTACCTAGAATTTCCTCCTGGCTGTTACTCTTAGTAATATTAATGAAAACCTTTGTGAAATATTGCCAAATTACATTAGAGATATTCCAGAAGACCCAGATGTTTCTGAAGTATGATAATTAAACTCAGAGGACTAGAGCACTGTATTTTGTGGGGGGAGTTAATATTCCTGAAGTCATACTCCCCTAAAAAAAAACTTCCAGTGGATGTCTGACCATAAAAATATGGGAGAGCAGAGCTCCTGGAATTCAGTAGACTTTGATGTTCCTCAATGTGTGTCCTTCATAGCAAACAAGGGGAAATTTCTTCTAGTTCTTGCCAAGTTAGGGATCTAAGCTTTGTTCAAATGTTCATTCTGTGTCATTGATTGTGAGACTCAAGTGAAACCATAACCTGAATGTAGACGAGAGGGAGAAATTTGCAGAAGATGGTCTTTATATGGCTTGAAGAATAATAACTTTATCAGGGGTGTGTGAATTGTCCATTGCACTGTGTGTGCTGAGGTAAACACATAATTATAGAAGTTCAAGGGATTTAAGAAAACTATTTTTGATGGTTAGTCTCATTTCAAAAATTTTCAGTAACGAGATTTATATAGGTAAGTGTTTGGATTTTATTTTCAAAGTATTTTTATATCAAGACAACATCTTGCTGCATGTTCAAAAACATTCCATGAAAGTGTTAATAGTATGTTTCTCTGAAATAAGTAAACTTGCAGAATTTAGAACAATGTTTAGCCCTGACAGTTTTATATCTCACAGAGCTCCAGCTAGTTAGAGAATGAACTCTGTTCCAATCCATCTTGTCTCCTACTTAGTCTGGTTGATAAAAGGCAAGACATCAATCAAGAAAGAACATAACTATCTAGTGCTTTAGGGAGAAATACGGACACCTTAGCAAGAACATGAAACCATTATGGAATAATTTGAGTTTGGATGAGCATAGGTCAAAAGCATAACTTCTTGAAAAATGTCATTGGCATAGAAATTGGATTACACTGAAGGGATATAGAACCCTTATGAATTTCAAACGTTCCCTTTAAGACTAAAATATTAAATATACCTTAAAAACCAAGGACAAGGAATTAAGATTCACAATATCAAAATGCTCAACTAAAAACAATGTTTCACAAACACACATATTCCAACAGATTTGTTTGCCCCGTCCTTATAAATGAATTTACAAAATAATCTTATTATTACAGTTACCAAAGTAAGTTATTAAAGTAAGGTAAGCATCTACTAAACACTCTTCCTCCTATGCCTTCAGAAGGCTTTTGTTCTTTCCATTCATCTTCCCAGCTGTAGTCCAAATAAGCCAAAGGTACCACTGGTATGTAAGAGAGAGCACTAAAGTGGTTAGAAGTGGGTGTTCGGTTTCAGGAAATGTATCTGAATTCAGGTTTTCAACTTCTCTGAATGGCCTTATCTTGAGTCTCAATGTCCTAATTGGAGGTGGAGATAAAAATAAAATCCACCTATAGTAGCATCAAGATAATAAACAAAAAATAACATACATAAGGTATTTCTCACATTAAATATTTGAAAACATTTCAGGCTGGAGTGATAGCACAGCGGGTAGGGCATTTGCCTTGCATGCGGCCAACAGGGTTTCGATTCCCAGCATCCCATATGGTCCCCTGAGCACCGCCAGGAATAATTCCTGAGTGCAAAGCCAGGTGTAACCCCACTGAGCATTGCTGGGTGTGACCCAAAAATAAAAAAAATAGAGTGCAAATATTTGAAAACATTTAGATCGTTATTGAACTTAGCATTAATCTTAGACTATGAACTAGAAGAGAGAGGGTAAACATCAGCACATGTGAGTTTAGATCAAAATCTTAAAATTACTGTTCGTTACTTTATTGCTATGTCTAGAAACTAGAGCTAACGTGTAATTATATTTTCTTTCTTCTGTGACAATAAACTATTTGCCTTCTTTTATTATGGGCACACAATTGCACACTCAGTGGTGATCTGTTCCTTGTACAATTTTGTTTTCTGTTTTACTGCATTTTCGTTAGCCTCTGTTTTAATAGGTGCCAAGAGTGGAAGAAGAAATGAAAATGACCTTTCAGGGAAGTTAAATATTTCATTTCTTGACTGGTAAAAGAAAATTTCAAATACAGGAACCACCAATACATTCTTTGACCCCACAAACTTTCTAGTCCTCCAATAAAATCATCTGTCTAAATACAGAGAGATGTTTAATTCCAAACTATAGGTGTATCAGGTCATTGTACAGAATTTGATTTAAAATTTTCAACGCAGCATCCAAACCATTCACAGACTCAGGCTTAGTTAATGCCGTTTCTAATCATAAATCAAATCAACTACCCATATTCATCAGAACTCCCTAAATCACAAGGCCTATAATACTCACACTTTGGCTCATGCTTGGCTGAAAGTACTTGAGAAAATTACTCCTAGGCCCAGTAAAATTGACATTGTTGATCTCGTTCAACAGCAGCTCCATCTCATCCTGTATCTGTTTATCCCGTTATATGGGTGACAGATTAGGATGAGAAGTAAAAAAATAAAGCATTTCTTTTGTGCAGTGGGAGGTTAATTCAAAGAACTAGAACACTTACATTAGGCCCACATTCCAACGCCAGGGTAGTACAGTCTCCCAATATCACCCCTAGTAGACTTGGGACCCCCAGAACTTCCTGGCTGTAGCAACTCTACATCTCTGGGAGTTTGCACTGAGCCAAGAATCAGCAGAGCTCAAGACTCACCCTCAAATAGATAGAAAGAGATAGATTATGTATATAATATAAATAATATATCCATAATTTATTATACATTTGTAGATATAATATAGATATTACATCACAAAATATATCCATATGTAATATATTGATACACCTATATATGGGGTATATATAGACATATAGAGATGTGTTCAATATTACATATATTATATCTATATAATATAGATTATCTATAAATATATATATCCATAGATAATATTTATGGATAATATGTTGTATATTGTATAATATAGATTATATTATCTATAGGTTCTATCTATAGATAATATATTATAAAATATTTTAATATAGCTATATATACTTAGAGGGAAATACTGCATATGTATTGGGGGAATACAAAAAAAGTAGTGATTTGGTCTAGAAGTTAGATTTGGGGACTCGAAGGGTTAAGTTGGGGAGACAGAAGCCACTGCAGGTGAGGCAGACATTCAGGACGGACCCTGGAGATGCAGCGGGGATGTCCATTCCTGCGGCTCATTTGCCTCTGAGAAGAGGAGCCTTTGAGAGCTCTGTGCAGGCAGCAGGTCCCACGTATGTATTAAACCTTTTCTTGGCTGTGAACAGAGTCCAGAGTAAAGAATTTCCAGCGAGTCCTCCCGGTTCTACCCACGTCCAATGGACTGGACAGGAAAGTCATCCCGTCTTTAATATAGATATCCAGATTAAATCCTCATCACTTCCTCCAAGCCAACTTCATTGAAGTCAATAGTTCCCAACTGAACACGATAATTTTCCAGAAGAGCCCTTGGGGCTGTCACAACTGTGAGGCACTATTGGCAAGGCTGGCCGGCAATGGAGTTAAACCCACCGAAATGCACAGGATACACCCACAGCACAGAGTGACCTGGACCACCCCCAGCTACGAGGCAGGTGAGTTCAGCTGTGCCTGCAGTGAGATCTCACATTAGCCCTTCCAGCAGAGCTATCTTTGCAAAATGTTGGTTGGTTCGGACTCTGCAATGATCCACTATCCATGGCCTCTCATCACATTTAGAATAAAAATCAAAATTCTTGCTAGGCCTCTAAGACTTACAGAATTGACCCTGACTCTGTCTCCTCATTTCTCTTTTCTGGGCCCATGGATCACTGCTTTAAGCCTTGTTGATCTTCTACTTTTGTAGATAATATCTGGCTCTTCCTGGCTCACGAACTGCATTTTTCCAACTTCTAGGTTTTCTCCAACTTGCTTTCTCCCTTCCTTCAGTTCTATGTTCAAACAGCCCTTATCGAAGAGGTTCCCATATCACCATACTTAAAACTGCCTCTTCGGGGCTGGAGTGCAAGTATAGTAGGGAGGGTACTTGCCTGGCATGGTACCAACCCAGGTTTAATCTCCTGCACCACATATTCCCCCAAGCCCTCCAAGGGTGATCCTTTGGCACAGAACTAGGAGTAAGCTCTGAGTACAGTTGGGTGTAGCCCTAAACAAAACAAAAATCAAACAAAACAAAAATTGCCTCTTTTGTCTTTCATTGTCCTTGATCCTGCTCCTGAAGTGATCTCTGTCAAACACATATTGCTAATATATGACAAATCTACATTGCATTTGATTGTAATCTTTCCTACAATGGACAGCAAGACCTGTGTCTCCTTTGTCATCACTCTATGTCCCAACTTCTCAAACAACACTGGCAAAAGTAGATGTTTAATAAATAGTTCCTAAAGGAATGAATAAATAAAGCTATTTACAACAGAGATAAGGAACATCTTGCATGGGTAGGTTGGGTCATTTACAGCATAACAGGGAAGATACAGTGGAGAGCAGAATCTAATTTTCACTCAGAAATCTCCTAGATCATTTATGATTAAACATTAAGCTCTTATATATTTCCTTTCAACATAAAATTCTGTGTGTCTTCTCTGTCACTGTCATCCCATTGCTCATCGATTTGCTCAAGCAGGCACCAGTAACATCTCCATTGTGAGACTTGTTGTTACTGTTTTGGGCATATTAAATACGCCATGGGTAGTTTGCCAGGCTCTGCCATGCAGGCGAGATACTCTCGGTAGCTTGCCAGGCTCTCTGAGAGGGGTGGTCTGTGTGTCTTAAGAGCAGAAATTGCAAATTTTCTTTTCTTTTTCCCATAAAAACCTAGTTCTATTCCTCAGTAGCAACTGTTTAATGATTTCTTTAAAAGGAGATGCTAGAGAGAGAGTAAAGCAGATAATGAGTTTGCTTCGTACACAGATGACTCGGGTTTGATCACCAGTACCACATACAGTACCCTCAGCCCCACCAGGAGTGATCTCTAAGCACAATTCTAGGAGTAACTCCTGAGCACAAAAAAACTAAATAAGTAAAAGAAAATAAATAAGGCGCATATGCTGCCTGAGCCCATGTGCTGCTTATGCCCACGTGGCCGAGCACATGTGTTGCCCAAGCACATGTGTCGCCCGCATCTCCCCTCTTGAGATGTGTACTTTCATGCTTTCATACTTTTGTGTCTAAAGCTCAGTTATGTGTAGGGGCTTCCTCCACCCTTGGAGAAGCCCGCATTCTCTCTTGAGTATGTTATTCTTACTATTCTCTCTCCCACTTATCCCTTCCTCTTTCCCTCAGAAACCTCTAAATAAAATCTATTTACTTCAAAAAAAAAGAAAATAAAAAGGAAAATATTGTTATTTTTCACCCAAGCATGCATAATAGGAGAAATTGAATAACAATGTACCAAATAAGATGGCTTCTCAGAAATATTTTAGGGGTTGGAGAGATTGTACAGTGAGTAGAGTCTTGCCGTACACACAGCTGACCCAGGTTCGATGCCCGGCATCCCATAAGAATCCTCAGCACAGCCAGGAGTAATTTCTGAAGTACAGAGCCAAGAGTTGCTCCCTAAACATTTCTGGGTCTAGTCTTAAAACAAAACAAAATAAAACAAAATATTTTTACAAATATCTTTATATGAGCCCAAGATATTAATTAACTCACTGAATGCCATTCACCAAAAATATCCAGGGTAGATTTAAAAATTCCAAGTCCTATAATCACTGCATTCAACTGTTGCAAATTTAATATTTTATTTGGGGGGATTGTTTTGTTTTGGGGTGACAGTGGGTGGTACTCAGGGGTTACTTCTGGTTCTGAACTCAGGAATTACTCCCGGTGGGCTCAAAGAACCATAAGAAGTGCTGGGGATCAAACCCAGAACAGCTGCATGCAAGGTATGCACCCTACCCACTGTACTATCTCTCTGGCCCCCATATCTAATATTTTGAGGTCAATTGCAATATGACAGTGGTAATTGATATAAAAATTACTCTGTCACAGAAAGAATTCTATACATCTTTTCTATAATTTTAAGTCGTGGGTGATTGGACTTTATTCTTCTCAAGGCTTACTCCTGTCTCTGTGCTCGGGTAATCACTCCTGATGGTGCTACAGGGACCATATGCAGTATGGAGAATTTAACAGAGGTCAATAGTGTGCAAAAGCGAATTCATTACCTCTGCACTATCTCTCTGCCCCAGTCTTAAGGCTTTATGGCATTAGAAATCATGTTCTAATGTGTTGTGTGGGAATGGAGGATGCTGCTGTCCTCACTCCATTCTCTCCAGTCTGTCTTCATTGTCTACCCTAAATCTTTCCATCTCTAAGGACTTCGTTGATTAAAGTCTAGAACATGCAGATTGCCAAACAAAAGACTCCAGCAGACAAGGAAATCTTTATTAGAGTTCTTGCAATAAGAATAAGAATTCTCATAGTAATACTATTTAGTGATAGCCAAGATATGAAAAGAACCAAGTACCCAGTAACAGATAAGTGGATAAAAATGTTTAATGCGGTACACATACACACAGACAGACAGACACACACTCACACACACATGAGTACTGCTTAGTATTACTTTTTAAAAAGCACTACTATTTTGTAGCACTGTACTTTTTAATAATAGTAATAGTAATAATAATAATTTAATAATAATTGTGGTGCTTTTAAAAAGTAATACTGAGCAGTACTCATTTGTGTGTGTCTGTATAAAAATATGTATATATGTATATATATGTATATATATATTGCTCCAATATGGATTGAACTAGAGGGTGCTATGCTTAAGAAAAATAAGTCAGAAGTAGAAAGACAATTAACTTTTTAAAAAGCAAATAAATAACATTTAAAAGAAATAACAAAGCAAAGAAATAAAGTATAATAATGGACAATGTACAATAAAATATACAAGTAAACTCATATGAACTGCAATTAATCATTATTGGCACTTTGGTGATGTGCTAATATGGTACCTCTAAAACATGTACATGTCTACACGTTTGCAAACTAATATTACCTCAATACATTAATGATACTTCACAAACGAGCGCATCATTAATTTATTGAGGTAATATTAGCTTGTAAAACTGCACTCATTTGTGGAGTATAAAATAACATAACATGAGGCTGACACCCAAAGACAGTAGTAGATACAAGGGCCAGGAAGATTGATCCATAGCTGGAAGCCTGCCTTATGAGCAGAGGGGAGAAGGCAGATGGAATAGACAAGGGATCACTAGGAAAATGATGGCTGGAGAAATCAGTCGGTATGGGAGATGTGTGCTGAAAGTAGATAATGGAACAAACATGATAACCTCTCACTATCTGTATTGAAAACCATAATGCCCCAAAGTAGAGAGAGAGTATGGGGAATATTGTCTGCCATGGAGACAGTGGGAGGTTGGGAAAGGAGGGTGTATACTGGGGATATTGATTGTGGGGAATGTGCACTGGTGGAGGGATAAATGTTTGATCATTATGGAATTGTAACCCAAACATTAAAGTTTGTAACTATCTCACACTGACTCAATAAAAATTTTAAAATAAATAAATAATTAAAAATAAACATTTCTTATAATTTTTACAAAAATAATAAAATAAAATTAATTAATTGTAAAGAAAACAAAGGAAGGAAGGAAGAAGGAAGGGAAGGAGAAAGGGAGAGATGGAAGAAAGAAGGAAGGGAGGAAGGAAGGAAGGAAGGAAGGAAGGAAGGAAGGAAGGAAGGAAGGAAGGAAGGAAGGAAGGAAGGAAGGAAGGAAGGAAGGAAGGAAGGAAGGAAGGAAGGAAGGAAGGCTGGCAGCCAGGCAAGCAAGAATACAGGAAGCTCTATCAAAATAGTAAAATAAAGGAGGATTTTTATTTTTAAGTTCTCGGATGAGCAACTTGAACAATCCTTGGTCGTTCCAGTTAGGTAAATCAAAGTTATTCCTTACTTATGTTGCTTTATTCCTGAGAGCAAATGTTTCATCTCTGCAGTTGTACCATCTGTGTGTGTTAATTAGCACTCAGTGAAGTAAGGCTTTGGCCCTCCCTCATCACACACACACACACACACACACACACACACACACAGGCATTAGGTGTAAGTAAGTAAGGCACCACCTTACTTAAAGTTTTGGTCTTCAGACCAAGGTTTTTTCATCCTTGAGAAAGATATGTCCTGGGTTGTAAACAGGCAGGAAGCTAGAAGATTTACATCTATTTAAATGGGGCAGAGAAGGAACTTGAAATTTCTATTTCTAAAGATAGCAGTGAGGGAAAGGGAGGGCAGAGGCACGCAGTTGGGAAGAAACTAACTTAAGTAACTCATCAGGCTTGGGAAGCCTTGAGGTCTGCCAGCCAGAGCATCACAACAGCTCCACGGCTGTAGACACATGCTGTCCAGTGATTCCAGTGGCTGACTGGAAGAAGATTCCATTATTGAACTGCTATTCCATAAGATAATATGGTGTGATGCGCATATTGATGTTTGTGTCTTTATAACTTACTGTTTAAGATTTTCAAAGGGCAGTTGCTTCTCCAGCTTACAGGGGATTGAATCATTTCCTCCCTTCCCTTGCCCCGTTCATTTGCTGAGACCCTAATCCTAATGCAGTGTATATAAAGGCGGCCCCTCCAGGAAGTCATGAATTCATGAGTCCATACAGGAAGAGACCAGCACTCACTAGCTCTCTGGGCCATCTGAGAGTAGAAGGCAAATTTCTACTGAGAAGTGGGCCCTCCCCAGAATCAGCCAATTGACCACATGATCTTGGGCAGCCAGCGCCTAGGACTGTGAGAAATAAATGTTGTTTAAGCCACGCAGTGTCTGGTTTAGGTTAGAGTAACCAACGCGAATCAACATCCTGTTACAAACACCAAAGATGCCCTATTTCTAACTAGACTTTCATGGATATTATTGTCAATATTCCAATCAGTGGGCTGCATTATCAGACCGTCATTAGTAATCGTCTTAGAGCGTAATTGCCAGAACCGTAGTAAATGGCCCAGAGTTCCTTCTCCCTCACTCAGGGTCTGTGTCCTCGAGTGCCGACTGCGACAGCTTGATGGACTTGAGAAGGATCCCCCCCGGAGCATCGCAGGTCTTGGATCGCATAAGACGACATTCAATTATCTTTCCCAAATTGAAAAGTCCCTGGCAATGCTGTCCCTTAAGTGAAAGGGGGAAGAAGGCCCACTGCCACAATAAGGGGATGTAGACCTTCAAGCTGCCCTCTCTCTAGGCAAGTGAGCACTCGGGCCTGAGGACAGTGGTGGTTTGTGTCCTCCTGCTTCTCCAGATAAGCAGCCAGAGAGCATCTCGGTGAGAGCACAGCCTCGTGGCAACACGGGCACAGAACTATGCCAGCCGCCATTTCAATGCTGGGCTCATTTTCCACCTACTCAACAGGAAAAGGAATATACTTTGTTGCAAAAAATTAATCTTCTTAGTCATTGAAAAAGTAAATCCCATGCAAGCAGATCTTCAGTGTAATGACAAAATTAATTGGATAAGGATGAGAGAGGTCCTCAAGATCAGAAGAAATGAAAGGCAATACACCAGAGGCAATATACATATATATATATATGAATATACACATATATTCTAACTCTAGTTCTCAATCATTGGCAGTGAACACATAGAAATTTTTTCACCTACTATCTAATTATTTTACAACCCAGCCTCCTCAAACCTAATCAGTACCACAACCTCTTACATTTGCCCATGTCAGGCTACATCTGGGTGTTCAAATTTTACTTGTGAAATAGTAAGAACTGGAGATCAATGAAACACTAGATTTCGGTTTGTTCATGAAATGTCATGTTTCTATTTTCAGATGTTTTCTGAAATTGAATTTTCCTAAAAGCTACTTTTTGTCTGTTTGTTTTTCTCTTGTTTTTGTTTAGAGGCCATACCCAGTTGTATTCAGAATTTACTCCTGGCTCTGTGCTTAGGGATCATTTCTTGAGGGCCTTTGGGGACCATATAGCTGATACAGAGTAAATCTGGCAAGTGTCGGACCCACTGTACTGTGTCTCCAATCCCCTGAAGCTTTTTTTCACAGCATGGTAAATGTGACATTAACGGAGATGGCCTCAAACCACAAGAAACTAAACTGCACAACACTAATGTGTAGAATTTTGCTGAGTTAATCATTACACAAGATTTATATCTTCATTTTTCCCTTGTGTCAAAATTATATAAAGCCAGTTATTTGTCAACACAAAAACAGATATAAATCCTCTATTTTCCTGCTAGTTCTCCAATAATAAAAGCACAGTATTTAAGTATCAATTGTACTATCATCTTGAATGAAGCAACAACAGCTGCAAGCAGCAAAGTCAAACCAGATACACCTGAAGCAAGATTTTGAAGGCAAAGAATTTACCTCATCCATCAAGTATTATTTTCAGATAATTTTCATTTACGGTCACAAAACACTAGTTATTATGGTAAGCATCTAGAATGATATAACTCATATGAATCACGAATCACGAAATCCCGTTAATCCCTGATTTCTCGGGCCGGCTCAGTAATCTCTCATTGATCCTTTCCCTGAGATCTTAGAAGTCTCTCTCGACTGGGCCCTCCCAACGATGTCACACTGGGGGCTCTTTCAGGGTCAGGGGAATGAGATCTAGCTTGTTTCTGGATTTAGCATATGAATACACCATGGGAAGCTTGCAAGCCTGCTTCTCAGAAACTCTCAGAAAAATCTCCCAGAGGGAGAAGTAGGCTACAAGAAGTAGGCTACACGGTTTTGTGTCCGCGTGCTTCTGGCAGCTTGCTTTTAAGTCTGGGTGCTGACCATTGATGGAATTACATACACCTGGTTTCCTCTGCTGGTACCTTCATGCATGAGGCCTGTCCAAACGTGTGGAGAGGGGCCTCAAGTATGGCTGAAGCTAGGTTCTGGTGGTCTTTGGCCGCCAGGAGCTCTGCTCGGGGTGGGAGGAAAGCTGGAGCCCATCCCCTCCGAGGGGCCCTGAAGAAGACAGCCAGGCGTGTGGGCAAGAGATTCTCTGCATCACTCTTTTCTGAGAGCTTGCTTTTAAGTCTCTCTCTGGATGTTGGCTGTTGATGGGATCACACACACCTTGGTTCCTCTGCCGGTACCTTCATACATGAGGCCTGTCCAAACGTGTGGAGAGAGGCCTCGAGCATGGCTATAGCTAGGTTCTGGTGGTCTTCGGCTGCCAGGAGCTCTGCTCGGGGTGGGGAGGGAAGCTGGAGTCCATCCCCTCCAAGGGGCCCCGGGGAAGACAGCCAGGCATGGGGCAAGAGACTCTCTGCGTAACTTTGTAACTCAAACAAAGGTATCAAATTTTGCCTGAGATACTGAATTTAGTTTCTAGTTTAGCTATAAACTTTGTATTAAATTATATAAATTTCAAAACTATATGAATATGCACAATTTTAAAATAAAGCATATAATCGGGGGTATGATGCCACCAGCAGGTCAACCTGTACCTGTGGGGCGAGTGCATCAGCAGCCTGATGGTGCCTTCAGACTTCCAGACACCCCCAAATTGCCACTGTGCCTTTGGCCAGACCCCAACAACTTGGGGCAAAGTTTACCAAGAAATTATATGGCCAAAAGTTAGGTGTGTGGGAGACACATCCACAAACCACCTCTGGCTCAGCTATATAAGCTCATTTATTGGCCTTATTTCAGAGCCCCATAAATCTCAAAAGAGATCAAAAGATGCAGTTAGGGCCTGTAGTGCAGAGGTAGGTTGGTCCCTGTGACTAAAAGCTCCTGGTCCGCTTGGATTGGGACTGGGCCTCCTCCCCCCAGGTCCCCATTTTTCTAGTAGCTTGGCATTCACACCCACAAACTGCCACCAGTGCTGTGTAATCTCATCAATGGCCAAGATCCAGGCACTATAAACTAAAACTCCCAAAAGAGAGCACCACAGAATGTCCTGACCCAGCTCCAGGCTGTCTTCACTGGGGCACCCCAAAGGGGGCCAGGCAAGAGCCCTCCCCATCCCAAGGGACCCAGCTCTGGCAGCTAAACACCTCCACAACCCAACTACCACCACACTCAAGGCCACTCCCTACGTGCTCTGGCCGAATCTCACGCATGAGTGAAGTTCTACGGAACCCAGGTAATGCAGAACTTTGTGACCTTAGACTCCGGGCTCAATGGGACCAGGAACAGAGATCCTCTGCCCGCTTTCCCCAGTTTCCAGTGACCCAAGGGTCATGCCCATAAGCTACCTCCTGCCGGGCACCAGATAATCTCACCACCGGCCACCGTCCAGATCACATGGCTGCTTCTCCTGAAAGGGAGCATAACATGAGGCCCCCATAATCATGCCACCAGACTCTTCACCAGGCTTTCTCACATGGGACACCCCAGATGGGGTCAGATGAGAGCCCTCCCCTCCCTAAGGGACTCAGCTCCGGCAGCCAAAAACCTCCACAACCCAACTGCAGACACGCTCAAGGCTGCTCCCCACATGCTCTGGCTGAGCCTCACATATGAGGGAACATATTCCTGGACCGTGAAAGCAGCCGCGCAACACATCATAAAACACTCCCTACTCATTCTCCATAATTACCACACCACATTTGATGGGGTTCAAATAGTAGGCAACGAATCATAGAGGGAAATATATATATGCATATATACATGCACTCACATCACCCAAACTTTAACGACATATTAGTGATATCCTATAGGATGTCTTAATGGCTCCTGCCAAAATAGAACAATCTTCATACTGTTTCCTATATGAACACTTTTATGTAAGCATGTTTAGCATTCTTTATAACAGACAATACAAAATATATTATTTCGGCTGAATTATGGGGCAGGGATTGGGATTTGGGATGGAAAATCCTGAATTTGGTAGTAGGAAAGTGTCATGGTGGTAGGATTGGTGTTTGAATATTGAATGTAATCAAACATTGTGAACTAACTTATGAAATTTAAAAATTAAAAAAAAGTAATGTGGAGTTCATGCCCAATTCAGTCAGCTTAATCAATGGCTGAATAAATAGCAGTGCTCCTACATTATATTTAAGAAAGCTTATAATACATGTGCACAGAAAGTGGTTTTTCAAATTACCCAATTTCTACTACCATTTAGAGAGAGGGGGTGCCAAACTTTTCAGTGGTTCGGGAATATATTATAGTCTCTGTGCTCAAGATTACGACTGGTGGTGCTGCCAAACAATCTGCCCTCTGTCACACGCAAGTGTGCTTCATCACTATCTTTTATTACAGTATTTTCTGTTATTTGTCCCTTTGTATCAAACTGGAAGTTGCTTTTTGCACCATTGCTTTTAATGCAACAAGTGCCACTTTTCTGAAAAGAGCTGGAGTGAGAAAGCAGAGACACCTGTATTTAGAGGGAAGCGCTTGGATGAAAATATTTTTTTGGAAAATTGATGTATCTTTTCTACACTATTGTCTAGTTCAAATGAGGCAACTTTAACTTAAATTTTCTAGCATTGTATTTTTAGCTAGTAGTGAAATCAAGGAACATACCCATTTGTCTCCAACAGCTCAAAAGAAGTTTGGTGAAAAAGTTAATTCAATCTGTGAGGTTATCTATTTTCCTGCTAACACATATTAACAGGAATTACAAAGCTATTCTCTATTCCAGTGTAAGTGCTTCACAAGGATGCTAATTAATTACAGGGGAAGACTTTATCTGACCTTAAGAGTCCTTTGAGATTTTGTCTCAAAATAGAGCTACAACTTCCTGAGATTACAGCTATAGAGGAGATAAAGAAATCACCAGTCTTGGAGAAAAAGGCAAATTTCAGCACAGAGAAAGTAGGATAGTTTCACATTCCATTGCCATCAAATGTTTATTAGATTCTGATTCAATGTCCTATACATATTTAAACCCAAACCTTCAAGTGATGTTCATGATTTCCAGAGTGGCAATCGAGACAAATGTGTGAATAAAGGATTGGCACAAGAGTCTGAAAACAACCTGTCAAAATTAAAATATGTCATAAAAAAGCTGTCAGTTCATTTGGGAAGGGGCAAGCCATACCCAGTGGTGCGGAGGGCTCACTCTTGGCTCTGTGCTAAAGACTCATGTCTGGTGGTGCTTGGCCCTATGTCATTTCAGGGACTGAACCAGGGTCGGCTGCATAGAAGGCAAATACATTCTCTCCAGTACTATCTCTCCAATTGAAGAATGCTATTACTTTCTCAATCAGTTTGGTAATGGCCTTATGTAACAAGACACCCTCAAATTCAACGACTCAATACAAGAATTTTTTCCCCCTCACTTATATACCGGCAGCTGCATTCTAATTGCTGTCTTGATGCTGTCAGTCATCAGAGCCTGACTCTACCTGCAGGTTGAGTTCAGACCTGTAAATTCATCTCTTCCTTTTCCTTGAACCAGTGGCAACTCAGGCATGTTTTTCTCATGATAAATGTCAGAAGCACGAGAAAGTGACTCGCAAAGCATCTGCCTATATGAACCATGTGTGGGTAATACAAGTCTGAAGTTTGAGTCCACTGTAAATGGGGATAATAGGTGAGACAGGGAGAAGAGTATGTTGTGTCCATAATGGGAGACTCTGAAGAGTTTCATGGCCAAGGATTTAAAACGAGATGGTGAAGAATTAGAAATCAGTTTGGCACAGGCTTAGAAGAAACTCCCTCTATTGCTCAGAACCCATTGCTCCAAAGGATGGCCAGGCTTCCAGAAAATAGATATTGTGACACCAGAGCGGTGATAACTTCAATCATCCCCCATTTATTTCCACAGAAAGTCTTGCTGCCTCTCACTCAGGTAACTGCACTGAGGAAATAACGCTCAGACGTGTTGAAGCATGTTGGATACATAAGGAGTTGGCAATACTTGTCAAAAACACAGTCTCAAAAAACAGCCCTGGAATCCCACTATTGGAGTGTGATCAGAGACTGGGCTATAAATGAAGCTCTGGCCAAATTCTCACCTGTAGTCTAGCCACAGTTCTGTGGTCATAGGTTCACCAAGTGTGTACTTCCTCAATATGCACAAGAGACTCAGAAATAGCACTTTGCTATGAAAGCCGCTGATAATTGCAGAAGCAACATAGGATGCGATCATGGAAAGCACCCTACATGAAAACCAGAGTAACTCACATAGTGGATTGCTGGTATTGGGTTTATGAATAATCATCTAGAAGGGCTCCCTCTCAGAGAGCCCAGCAAGCTACCGAGAGTATTTCGCCTGTACAGCAGAGCCTGGCAAGCTCCCCATGGCATATTTGATATGCCAAAAACAGTAACAACAAGTCTCACAATGGAGACGTTACTGGTTGAGCAAATCAATGAGCAATGGGATGACAGTGGTACAGTGATACATCTAGAAGGGCCAATATTAATAAGTCAGAGACCTCTGAAACAGCATCATCTGGAGGTACATAACTCAAGTGGTAAAGAGAACACAAGCCTAGCATGTGCAAAGCCTTGATTTTGGTCCCCCAATACCACATTGTTCCCCAAACCACCAACTATGAAGCTTACTAAAAAGATAAAAAAAGAAGTTGGATAAAGCACTGGAACAACCTACAGTCTACTCAAAGAAGGTGCTAGAAAAGAGGCAAGGATCGGTACCTCCTACTAGTTAGCACACACATTTCATTGGAGACCTCTATCTGGTGTCACATCTGCAAAAATAAGCACAGGATCATGAGCCAACTAGTGCAAAGAAGCACAAAATCACTTCCCATGAGTCCACTGGAGACCTTGGGCTGCCCTTCTTCCCTCCAACCGTGTACTTTCCGTGGCTAAAGGTAGCAGTATCCAAAGCAGGTTGCCCATTTGGGAACACACGCAGGAAAGGTTCCACTGGATAATCACTTATGGTTCTCACCAGCTCACTTTAGATTCTTTGTATCCAAGGACTGAAAGCAAAGAGAGTCACAATTTACAAAGCTAAATGATCCTTTGGAACAGTGGAAAGAGCTAGAAATAAATGGTAGGACAAGGAGGAATATGTAAATTCTATTTAAGTGTGTCTTGAGCTTTTGCCTAATTGTGGCTATAAGTAAACAAATGCAGCAACCCAAGCATGGGAAAATAGCAGTTTACAGAAGCCTGGGACTTAGAAAGAGCACTTTGCTACAGGTCACCACTGAAGCCACTGACATCAGCAGAAGTGACAGCTGAGGGTAAAGGGAATTTCAAAGTGAATTTAATGGTGATGGGAAGTAATGAATACCAGTTTCAACCCTGAGAATTTCAGTAATGGGGCATTAACTAAGCCCAGGTATTTCTGGCCATGATGAGCCTCTGAGATTGTGGCATCAGAGTCCCACAGTTTGCTGGTTGAGACACTCCAAGAGCTGCACAAGGTCTGAAGCCTTTGACATTCAACCTTCCTTGTTTCCTGTTTTCTTTACACAAGTGTTGGGCAGATATCACAACTTGATTTTTTGTTCCTGTTGTTTGGCATTTTGGGACACACCCAACAATGCTCAGGGGTTACTTCTGGCTCTGCACTCAAAAATCACTCCTGGCGGTGCTGGGGGAAGGGGGGCATATGGGATGCTGGAGATTGAACCCAGGTTGGCCACGTGCAGGGCAAATGCCCTACCCATTGTACTATCACTCCGGCCCTTGATATCACAACTTGTCCCTGTTTCCAGCTTTCTTTTTTTTTTTTTTGTTTTTGTTTTTTTTGCTTTTTGGGTCACACCTGGCGATGCACAGGGGTTACTCCTGGCTCTGCACTCAGGAATTACTCCTGGCCGTGCTCAGGGGACCATATGGGATGCTGGGATTTGAACCCGGGTCGGCCGCGTGCAAGGCAAACGCCCTACCCGCTGTGCTATCTCTCCAGCCCCTGTTTCCAGCTTTCTTAAACCTGTTCAAGCTCACGTTTCTAACTCCATTGTGGCATCTACATCTAAGTCTCCCACCATATAACTGGCACTAAAATCAGAGGTATAAAGTTAAGATGGCCAAGTCAAAGAAAGTTTGAAGAGATAGAAAAAAGAAGAGTCCCAATTGCGCATCCACTTCTTTCTTTCACCAAGTAGAAAAAGAAAATTTCTAAAAAATGTTTAATGCTGGGGCTGGAGCGGTAACACAGAGAGTAGGGCATTTGCCTTGCACGCGGTCGACCTGGATTCAATTCCCAGCATCCCATATGGTCCTCGAGCACTGCCAGGAGTAATTTCTGAGTGCATGAGCCAGGAGTAACCCCTGTGCAATGCCAGGAGTGACCCAAAAAGCAAAAAAAAATAGTTTAATGCTTACCTCAACTTTGAGAATTAGTAACAATGACTTTAGTACTGTCATCTTCTTTCCAAATGTTATGTCTCCTTTCTCTTAAAGGAAATAAAACAACTGATATTATTTTATGTGATTTTTTAAATTATTACTAACACAATATGCTCTTTGAAGTTATTCACAATTGAGGGTTAGGCATATTATATTCCTGCACCAATACCAACACTATGTGAATTTCCTTCCCCCGTCTCCCCTTCCTTCCTTCCACTCACTCCCACCACCTCCCAGCCTGCTTCCTTGACAGAATTTTAGTTTGGTGGTTGTGGTTTAGATCCCCTGCTTCCGGGGTTGTTGACTGTGGTTTGGATAAGAGCTATGACATTTTCTTATACCACTGACACACCCGACATCCTTGACCCCTGCTCCCTGTTCGTTGATTGATTTCATTTCTACAAGAAGTTAGAGCTCACTGTGCTTACCAGTGAAACCTAGCTATAGAATATTGTAACCTCCCAATTGACAAACAGTCATGCAAATAATCATCAGATCCTGTTTCTCTGAGTTGGTCTTAGGAGAAAATATTAGCGAAGAATAGTTGTCACTGATGCCACAGTCTTGGAAGAACAGTCAGAATCAAGTCTGACCCAAGAGGATATACAGGCTGCAGTACATGAAGGATTGAGGGAAGGTGTAGTCTCCTACCAGACTAAGTCGGCTTGCTTAAATGATACACTGGCTCCCTATTTAAACCTAATGACTTTCCTGTATGAATAATTCAAACATCAAGACAGAAAAAAAAACACAATAATCAAGTAGGAAGCCAGATATGCTAATACCACACCTCTCTCCAGCCACTTTCATTCTAGAAAAGCCTCCATCAAATATCACAAAAGCAGTCTACCTCTGTTCAGAAGCAGGTGAGGAAGAAATAGGATACTGTATATACTATTTTATTTCTCTATCCAAAATATCTCAAACTGCCTTTAAAAAAAGCCATCGATGATGAAATCTCAAAAATAAACCAATTTAGATAAACCTGGCTTGAATTTCAAAGGATGGCCTTTAAGCGATTCTATTCCACAAGTGGAATACAAATCTAACTGTATTAGATTAACTTGGTTGTGTAGAATATACGAAGTGAAATTCTAACATCAGTTCTGATTAGCTTTATTTTTACACGCATTACAAGGTCATAGTTTTCCAAGTTACTTGTCATCTTTAATATTAATCTAAAATGTTTCCATGAAGAATTAGTAATTGGGGCTGGAGAGACAGTACAGCAAGAGGGGTGCTTGTCTTGCACGCGGCAAATCCAGTTTTGATTCACTAACATCAGATATGGTCCCCCAGCTCTGCCAGGAGTGATGCCTGAGCACAGAGCCAGGAGTAAGCTCTACAAATATCTGCATGTGATCCAGAAATCCTTAGACTAACAACTCTGGGGGCTGGAGTAATAGTACAGCAGGTAGGGCATTTGCCTTGCATGCAGCTCACCCGAGTTCAATCTCTGGCACCCATATGGTCCCCTGAGCACCCCTAGGAGTGATTTCTGAGTGCAGAGCTAGGAATAAGCCCTGAAGACCACTGGTGTGGCCCAAAGTCTAAAATAACACTTGATCAGATGCTTAGAAAATGAATAATGCTTGAATACATGGAGTAAATAGGTATATTAGAGGAAGGGAGGTGTAATGAGCAAATTCACAGGGTGGGGTTAATTAATCATGGAACCATTTAATGGGAATGAGGCCTGGGCGATACAAGATAAGATTTTGGAAGGAAGAATTTCTTGAATTTGCTAAATGTTAAAATTTTAAACATATATTATTCTATTTCATTTCAGTTAATCCTTATACTATAGTAGGCAGTATCAGGTCTGCTTTAAAGATAAGAAAACTGGGGTTCCAAGAAGCTAAATAATGAATTCAAGATTAGACATCTGGAAGGTAACATTGAGAAGAGGAGCAGGGAACTAGAGCCAATCTCCCCTTAACAGTTTTCATGAAACAAAGATGGATAAAACCTGAAAACAAAGTTAGCAGTGCATGGTACCTATCTTTCATTGCTAGATAGAGGTAGTGAGCCTTATTCCATAGACAAGGAGCCATCAAACTTTCATGTATCAGATGTTGGTTGGCAGAGTGTGTGGTTGCAACAGAAAACAGAATAACTGGTTGGTAATAGAATGCTGTTTTTGTTTGGAGGAATTTGTCTGAATCCTGATTGATGGTCTTGGCTCACTCAATTTGCCTTGCCTCCCTCTACTTTCTTTATCCTTGTGAAGCCAAAGAAAGCTTCCTAAAAGAACATACAACAATTCATTTCTTTTCTCCAGAACTTTTCTTTTCCTTCAACTGGCAAAGTCTACTTCAGTTGAAGTATGTTGATACTACTCCCTACTTTCGATATTCTCTCTCTCTCCCTACACTGTTCAGTTATGTTATTATCTCCCTACACCCTTTCACTATGGAAACTTTTTGGTACAAACTATTTTCCATAAGTTTTGAAGCAACTTCTAAATCTGACAAGTGTCCCAAGGGGCTTCTAGTTGTAGTCTGTTGTCTGAACATTGGGAATATGTTTGTACAGAAGAGAACCGTAAGGACAAATCCCTGTTCATGGAAACAATATTCCACACAGCCATGTGGTGAAAGCAGCTCAAATGCCCATCAGAAAATGAATTCATTTAAAATATGGCATATACACATAATGCAATATTCAATGCTTTGACACATGCAACAGTACAGCTAAACTTTTGAGACATATGCCAAGTGAAATAAGACAGTCACTGAAAGAAACACACTCTATGATTCTACTTATGTAAAGTATGTGAACCAGCTGAACACTTCTCAACAGAAAATATACGGAGTTGGTGGAAGCTGATGGTAATGGACACTGGGGAGTTGTAGCCTTGGGTTCTATTTCTACAAGATGAAAAAGTTCTAGGCATCTGTTAATACATCTAATACTACTGAACTGGACGTTTAAAAATGGAACAAATGGTAAATACGATCAAATGTGGCTTGTAACCACAATTAAAAACAAAACGTGTGTTAAAATACAAATAAAACAACCAGCAGCATATCCGTGAATGCTGGATTTGATCATTAGGCAAATAGAAGGGCAAAACTTTTTTCTTAGGTGATAAAAAATTAAAACATAAAACTGGAAACGGATAGAAGAAAACCACAAGGAACTGCTGATGGAGCAGAGCTGTTTGCCCTCCCTTGGTGAGCACCTGGGGCAACCCCGGGTGTGAGGAGGGCAAAGAGGACAGGGCCCCAGGCAGAGGCTAACCACCTCTGTGTTTACTGAAGTGTCAATCAAGCCTTTCAGACTTTTATGTACTTTATTGCTTTCTCTCTCTCCATGGACCCCGGGCCTAAAAGCAGACATGATGGATGCTCTTGTCATATTCTGAGCTGATCACTGTCACCATCCTCCTCCTGTTCACACTCTAATTTCCTTTAGGAGATTTGGCTTGCTACTGACTGAGTTCAGAGAGAGCGGCTCTTGTCAAGCATAGGAGAAAAGAGAAAGAAGGAATATGGATTTTTGACTCCCCGTTTAAGTGAAGAGGTAGCACTTTCCCTGGAAATATTAAATTAGAGGCTGTGATTCAGACTTCTGGGTCTTTCTCTAGTTATTCAGCCTTCTCTACAAAAGTAGGAGTTGGAATTAAAACAGGATCACAACATTTACCAAATGCTCTCAGGGACAAACATGCCTTGTGTGCATTAATGGTCCTGTGTGCATTAATGAGAAACGGCATAAAAATGCATTCTGTTTCACAGCATGGCACTTGAGTTCCTAAGGTCCTCAGAAGTACTAAGCACAAGCATGGCCTCTTCAGGGGGACTATATGTACTTTGGAAATGGAACCCATGGGGGATGTCTGGTCAACCACAAAGCCATGGGGAACATTATGGAGAACAGAATTGACGGGATCAAATCTAATCCACTTCTAGGAGGCAGATCAATCAATATTTTGAAAAATGCAGTGCCGGCCTGACAGCCAGTATCAAACTGACAAAACAGGGCAGCTGAGGGTGAGTTTGATTCTCTTCTTCAGATATTCTGAAGGCAACTAATAGAGTGATGTTCAACAACAGAGCATGCAAGTTGATGTTTAGATGCCAAAGTAGATAAGTCTGTGAAATGTTAACAATTATGAGAGCCCCGTGGCTAGTCATTCCAAGTCAATAGCAGCAGCAAAGCCTAAACACTTGAACGCTTTCTGTTGACTTCGGGGAAATAGAGGCTCCTGGATAACCAAGAGAGAAGATGATGATCCTTTAAAAGAGTCCCTGTGAATCCCAGCAGTAATTTCAAATATTCATTGGGTTTGTTCAGGTGGGCACCATATCAATGCCTTTAGAAAAACAAAACTAGACTGTACACTTGACCCCAAGGGCAGGAAAACCCCCAATGAGATCACCTAGCTCTCCTTTTCTTTTCCAACTTCTTTCTGTTACCTTGCATTTTATATATTTTAACCAAGTGTGGACATAAAACATTAATATCAAAGTTGAGTTCTTAGACAACAAAGGAAACTTGCTTCAATTTCTCTTTGGCCCTGGTATATGGTTTCACAATTCAAAGTTAAGGGGACTGTCTGAAAATCCAGGCAGCAATTTTATTACAACTGCCTTTTGAAAGTTCACAGGAGACTGCAATGGTAAATGTCATTTTCATTAGAATAACGGGAAAGGCTACAGACAAGGCCCCACTGTCCTTTACCACTTTCTGAATGTTACACTCTGCACAGCTGTCCCCAAGCCCAGAGCCACAACTCCTCACAGAGCAAGCAAGCAAATGGGACAAGACACCAAATCAACTCTCATGGATAGGACACGGGGGTCCCACAGGCAGAATCCCAACAGAAAGGAAACATTTTCTCAATGTAAAGAATAGTAACCAAAGCTGCATAATCCTCCTTCCTACCCTTGGGAATACATGTTCAAATCTGTAATGTGTTCTGGGTCACACAATAAAGGCACAACCGTGATTTCTTTTCTCAACACATCAAACACATCAAGTCAGGTAAGAGTGATACCAGATCAATTCAGGAAAACAGGGAGAGAGAGAGGGAAAGAGAGAGAGAGATAGAGAGACAGAGAGACAGAGAGACAGAGTATACGTGTAACTGCATGCATACTCAAGCAGGAATTGTTCCTTTACAAGAATACCTAAAAAAGAAATTTAACAATTTTAAAATGGCATAAAACTTTTGGTTTCCCATTTATCATTTGAAAAAAGAAAAAGTAGATCTTTTGTAACTTAGCTCCTAGGATAAAACAAACCTTCCTGCAGCAGAGCCATAATCAGGGAGCTTCGCCACGGGGCAGAAGTTGGATTTATAAATATTGAGTGTCATCGTTTTGCTCTTTATCTGTGGCACTTTCAATGTGGCATTTTAAACCACCGAATAGTTTGCAGTAAAAACCTGAGGATTTTTAAAAGAGAAAAATGAAAACTGGCTGATATGAAAGACTGCAGAGTTATGACAAAGTCAGAGAAAGGCACGAGCCTTGCGAATGACAGACTGAGCCTGGTTAGATGCCCCGCCCTCCACAGTAGCCCCTGCCTCTCTCGCCCTGCCATCTGCATGATCTCTCTTTCCATTTTATGTGGCTCTCTGGCTCTCGTCTACCATACCAGCTTCCCCGAGACCCAAACTGAGAAGTGCCATCTGACCGGAGAGTGCAGACCTCCTCCAGGAGCACAGGGCCAGTGTGTTGGATCTAATGAGTCCAGGTGATACGTGGTAGTTTCACATCCACAATCAGGCTACACTAAGGTTACTCTGGCTACTGTCACTGGGTTTCATCCAAGCAGAGGTCTTACAAGCCAGATCTAAGGGTTCCTGGAGAAGGAATTCTGGTTCAAGATTAGAAGACAGGAATCCTGCCTGAGCTGTGAGTCTGTTGACTTGCCCTCCAAATATTTGAGTCAAGACTATAGCAAGAACTTCTGTCTCTGCTTCTAGATTGTTCCATAGACTTTAGACTTCCAGCAGCCACAATTCCAGATTTTGTAAGCCAATTCATTTATATTAATCCCTGTGTAAATAAGTGGAACTGTATATGTGCATGGTGAGTGTTGTGTACTGCACGTGGGTTCAGTGTATGTGATGTGCATATAGGCATACATGTGGTTTGTATGATGTGTGGTATATGCAGTGTTTGCATGTGGTATGTGTAGTGTATCTTTGAATCTGCATGCAAATACATACATTAATAGGAACTATGTCCTAGACACATGTTTCTCTGGAGAAAAATGACTGACACATCTTTCTGACTCTTTTTCCACTCCTTCATCAGTCTTCTTAACAGTTGCCAGAACTCGAAAAGACACATAAGTATTAAGTGTTAATTTCTCACTAGTACCGGGAACCATGTTTGGAACCCACGGGGCACCCAACACACATTCATGGGATGCATCATGGTACTATGATTCTTCAGTCACTATTACGAATAAACTAAGTACATGGACTATTTCACTGACTATTTCCAGCTGGTATGATGCTATGTTCTGCTCCATTTGGCAAAGGCTGAAACCTAGACACTGAGAGGCAAAGGTATTTTTCAAAAGTCGTGCAATGTGCATGAGGTGAGGCTGGTCATTTAAGCCAGCAAGCTGGACTCAAATCCAGATTATTGACCTCTGCATTCTAAAAGACTGATGGGCTTTGCAACCTCACGAGAATTTGAAGGATGCTAAGACAATGCTAATATAATAAAAAGCTTTAAATGTTTTATACTCTATGACCCCTCCTATAATTTTTGGGAACATTACAGACTATTCTGTTAGACCAGAAACAAGGATTTTTTTAAGCTAAAGAAGAGAAATGGGAAAGAAAGATTAAAAAAAATACAGAGAGAACATTGAAAGTCATCAGATGTGCCACAGATTTTAGTAAAAATAGATTTCAAAAATTTCAAGTAGAGCAAATTAGTCTATTGCAAAAACTGGGAAAGGAAACACAGCTGAAGGGACACGGGGAACATTTGAAAATGAAAACAGATTTATATCATCACAAATATCCTCGTGAAGAAGAAACCAAAAAAGGTAGCAAGGGAAACCAGAGTGAGCGAGGAGGAGGTCTGGGTAAAATCCTAGGAAGAGGCTCTCAAAACCCCCAGAATATGAATTGTGGTGGACATATTGGCCACAATTAGAATTCTTTCCTGAGACCATGCCTTCCACGCGGTCCTATAATCAGATTGAGATTAACCAAGAATTTCTGAGACTCTGACCCCACCTAGAGGTTTGAGAGGGAATAAGGTAACTCTAGCAGTGTCCCAAAACTTAATGAACTATAACTGCAATTGTCACTGTGGATGACTCAGATAAAGTCATCTTGCAATTTTTGTGAGCACTTACCTATGAGAGATGAAACTAGGAGCGAGCAGGGCTAGTAAGAAGGGTCAGTCATATGGCTTTATAGATACTGGACCTTGATTTTCGTGAGATTTTTGGATAGACTATGAAGTACCATAAGAGAATATGACCTGGATTCTTCCACGGTCGGTTAGCGCGATGGCTGATTAAGTGATGGTGTTCAAACATTGTAAATTGTCTTAATGACAAGCAGCTATTTAATCTTAGTGGAACCGGTGTGGCGACCATGGAATGGGTGACCTATGTCTGATCAAAGGACTGTTTAGACCTGATCAGAAAGCAGCCACGGTTTGCATCATTAACAGCACTCACGCTGATTATTGACTCGTGCTTACTAGCCTCTCTCCCTCCCCCCTCTTCCTCCCTCTCTCTTCTCCTCCTCTCTCTCTCCCTCTTTCCCTCTTCTCCTCTCTCTCCCCTTCTCTCTCTGTCCTCCTCTGTCTTTCTGCTCCTTTCTCTCTGTTTCTGCCTCTGTCTTTGTTTCTCTGTCTCTCTGTATCTCCCTATCTCTCTCTCTCCATCTCTCTCTCCCTCTAGTTCTCTTTCCCTCCCAAAGGGTCTGCCCAAATTTCTCAAAAAGTGAAGGGAGTCAGCGATGGCAGGAGAGCAAATATGTCTGCCTGGATCATATCTGTTTTCTCTAATGATCCACAGCTGCAGGGATTCAAGAGCTCAAGGCAACTGCCATGGCTGCTATAACATTGGATGGTGGCAAGTTAGCCCAAGACATTCAGCTGAGCGACTTCCTGTGAAACTCTCTCAACTTGAAGCCCGGCTGGAGTGATGTTATATGACCAACTCCTCATTCCTGGACATGAGGAGATCCACCCCAAAGCTTTGCTTGGAATCCCTTTACCTGTTAGACAGGGATCCATATCCTCCCTCATTAATCTGCTAACCAAGAGGAACTAGGGTTCCCTGTCTTGTCAGTCTCAGTTCACAGAATATAGGTAGGAAAGGGGATTGTGGAAATAGTGCTCTATCCGAACCAACTCTACCATTTGGCCATCTTCTCAAAAGTCCCTTAATGCCATTGAATTTGGCTCTATGTGCCAGGCTGAGCAATTTCTAAGGGAAATTAGACCTTATCGCCAATCTTTGGATCATGAGAATTTCATAGGAAATATGTCAAGTTGTCCCATCCTCAGGAGTAAGAGATAAAAGGCAAGTCCACATGCTCCAATTCTCTAAACACCTCCCATACATTCCCTTCCCAAAGACTCCTCCTCTTCATAGCTGTTGTACTATAGCCTGAGCAGTTAACATAATATTTACCCTCTTAGATTCTGAAGCACCAATAGTGCCAACTAGAGGCACGGTGGGTGTTATTTGGTGGCTCTCTAGGACATGGACGCTTTGTATTACTGAGATTTCATATACACTGATGGCAACCCATTGCCCTTCCCCCTGACCTCTAGCAGCCCATGTCCTGCTCCCCACAGAACAGAAGATGCGGTGAGATTATCAGTATTGTCAGCATGGCTGGCTCAGGGTGGCAGTTGTTGAGCCCAGACATTTAGGTTCATTGCCAAAGTGGTCAGGAACAGAGCTTAAAGTGAACAGCTACTACGAGGGTCATTTGTAGAAGCCTTTAACCATGTTACACAACTTACTATAAGTCAAAAGAAAGATGAAGGCCCCATTCTTAGTTATGCTTACAAAAATACTGAGTTGGTCAGAATATTCAAGGCTCTTCTACTTGTATTTATGGGAACGCTTTTCCCCTTAATAGTTCAAGGAAGCAAAGACTATTTCTGGATTTAGTGTCATGAGGAAAGTAGTGGGGTGGGGGATAGGCAGAGGTGGGAGGCATTAGGGGAGGCATCAGGCATCATAAGCCTGATGAAAACTTGATCAGGCTTATCTGGGAGTGAGGAGAATTAAAGTGGGCTCCGCCTCTCATAAAATCACAAGGCACAGTGTCAGACTTATCACAAAGGCAGAAGTATCTTCATATTTAATGAATTTAATAATGAATTTAATAAGCCCGTCCAGCTCCCTCCACCCATGTCAAATCTCTGATGTGTCCTTTCCCAGGAAAAGGACAATAGCTCTGTGTGGACTCTGATGTATTTGGTGGAAGGATATGAAGAAGAGGACATACTGATTGCGGCACATTGATGGTAATGTCTTCCATCCTTCTCAAACATCAGCTGAGGATTTTATAAAATGTTGATCCTGACTCAGCTAGATGAGAATTTGCATATCTCCTAATTTCCACCAATACCTATCCTTCAGGTCTGAGGCAGATCCTTGAAATTGGAGGTTCTGGCCACTGACTTTCAAACCAATTTGATGCCCATTTAAATCTTCTGCAATGATTCTTGGAGATAAGACTCATGCCTTGGCGATGGATATCATGTTTTTGATATCATCATGATATTTGATTCTGATATAAAGCAAAGTCTGATAACTCCTGTCTATGACAGATGGTAAAAAGCATTCACGAATTAAATTTCAAGAGCAACTCTACAAACGAGACAAAATGCATAAAACAAATGCAAAGTTGGAAAATAGTTTGCATTCTTGGGACCATAAAAGCAAAGACAGTGAGTCAAGAATAGCTGACCCTAAATAGAGAAGGTTAGAGATCAAGAGCTAGTCTAGAGAGTGTTTACTCTGTTCTTTGTGACTCTGATATTTCCTTTCCTTGTGATAATGATATCATAATGAGGAATCTACATGTAAATTAAATAAACAGTAATTAGAGACAGAGTTCTAATAGTCCGAGCAGCTCCGCAGTGAAGAAAGGTCAGGGAGGACAATGGAGGTTTGGAGCCACAAAAAAGAATAAAGACATAAAGGGGAAGAAGATAAATTATGTATGAAAGCGCTCAGGAGCCTGTGTTCTTCGAGAGTTCCTTGGTTCTGCTGACCTATAGCTTCTCCCACTTCCTTGGGTCAAATCAATATACATAATAAATTATGTAGCTGCATGGTTCATCTTTCTGCTTTTCAGTTACCAGTCCTGGAAAGCAAAGGCCATTTGACTGCTCACTGGTGGTCAGCTTAACTCTGTTTTGTGGCTTGCCACCTCTGTTTATCCTCATCCATGCCACTGACCACAGTGAAGATGGGTATGAGTAGGCAAGAGAACTTTTAGGTATCACAGTGAAGAATCCTCAAGGATGTACACTTGGAAAGGCTAAAACTACTGATTAAGGAGATCAATCAGCCTAGAAAATTGCTCCACCAGCACCCAAGACAAAACCTTTGAGTCCCAAGGTTGGAGTCCCAAAGCTGAAGAGTCTGTGTATCAGAGTATTCCAGATATACTCTCCAATTTCGGTGAAGACCCATTCTCTGTTGAGCCAGAGGAAAAAAACGAAGTGCTACTCAAAAGCAGATTCTGAAAGAATCCATTCAAGTTCCTTTCCTGGGGCTAGAAGTATTTTAATCTTAGGCTTCATCCTTAAAACAAAATGCCAGGAATAAGGAGATAGTCCCTTTCAAGATCAAAAGCCTTCCCTCCTTTGCTTTGCCTTGCAGCAAAAGGGGAAAAGATACATTCAGCAAAATTATCTGCAAGGACCCCAAGTCATTGAAGGGATATTAAAGGTGGCATGTATGTACTTTAGCAATAACCAGTTATTCCATTGTCATTTTCATTGCTGATTATGGTTTGCGTTCCCATTAGTACATATAACTCTGATCATGGTTGCCAAGATTAAGGCTGCTGTGTCTGAAATGGTGCTTGTGTAGCTCGAGCAAGTTGACAAGACCAGCCTGAGAAGAGGTGCTGATGACGGCAAGCTTGGGGCTCAGATTCTCAACCAATCAAATATCTCAACTTCTTCTCCTTGATCTCGTAAATTTTGTTTACGAGTGTGTTATAAGATAGCATTCATACCTCAGAGGGAAGGGGCGGGTTGAGTTTCCCTCCCTGCCTCAAGCAGAACCTGGCAGCTGAAAATCTCCAGAACCCAACCGCCACCATGCTCAAGGCCACTTTCCACAAGCTCAGACGAGCCTCCTCACTCAAGAGGGGATGAGCCTCATTCAAGAGCAGACAGGCAGGAAAACCCAGATATGCAGGAACTTGTGTCTCAGACCTCCAAGCCTGCTCAGATCAGGACTGGGCCCCCCAGTTCCCCAGTTTTCCAGTAGCTTGGCAGTCATACCCACAAACTGCCCCCAGCGCCATGTGATCTCATCAATGACCGACACCCAGAGATTATCAACTAAAGCTCCTGGAAGAGAGTGGAGCAGAGTTTCCTGGAGCACGCGGCCGCATTCAGATGGCCGCGTGACCTCTTACACTCTATCTCACTTACTTATCAAAAGTAGCACATAGTTGTTTGGTTTTAATATACTTGCTTGTATTCTCTAATATTCAGGCTTAAATTGCTCTAGAATGAAATACAACAACCCTCACACACAGACTGCTTATTGTGGTGGGAAAGTGCTCAATGGTGGGATTGGTGTTTGAATATTATCTGAAATGAATTAGTGTGAACTACTTTTATGAAAATAAAATGTATATTAAAAATACATATATTTGGATTGACCTAGACAAGAAGGCATCAAACACATCATGCCGTTTTTGACACTGGAGAACTGCTCCTTGGAACATGCAACAGTAGAGGCATCGGTGGTGTCAGTGTCTTTGTCAACACAAACTTAGCCATGAGCATCGATTCATTTGAATGCCTAACAAACCAAATCGGACACTTACATTTGAATAGATGTGGCTCATTACTGGCAGTTTCTATCTTTGTCATCTACGCATCAAGATCTAACTACAATGAAGAAGGTATTGAGAAGTTCTATACAGAGCTGGAGAAGTTCTATAAAGAAGACTATACCTTCTACAAGGTTATTGTCGGTGATTTTAACGCCAAGATAGAACCTAGAATGTCACCCAAAGAACTCCATATTGGGCCCTATGGCCTGGAATGGAACGAACAGGGTGAGAGATTGTCTGAGTTCATCATGTTGACTAAGACCATCACAGTTCCAGAAGGCCGAATCTAAACGCTGGACATGGGAGTCTCCTAGTGAACAGTTCCACAACGAAATTGACCACATCAGATTCAATCAACAGTTTTGCCTGACTGATGTCTCTGTGGTCCCAAAATTCCAAATGGGATTGGACGACCATTTCCTTCGTGCAAAATTCTACTTCGCGGAGCAGGGAGCAAAGTTTAAGAAGAGAACTCCCCAAATGACCACCAACTGGGATCTCTTTAGCACCATTGCAGCAATATGGGAGATGTCATAATTGACAACATCAATGAGGAATACGGTCGACTGGTTCAGCAACTCCATGATTGTGCAAGGAATGCAGAAAGAAAAAGCCACAAAATGTCGCCTGTCTTTGGAAACTCTTGAGCTCATTCACCAACATGGTATGACTCAAGCCTCAGGCAATCACAAGCTAATGTCCGAGCTCACAAAGCTGTGCAGAGAAACGATAAAGGGAGACCCCAAAAAGAGAAGAGCAGCAGTGTTGGCCAATGCGACAGAATACAGGAAAAGTATTCAAAACACCCGTCTTCTCCCCCCGTCATTCAACAAATATAAGACCAAGATGACTGCCCTCCGATGTCCTGATGGATCTATCACATCTTCCAGAAAGACAATAGAAAAGGTCATCCACGAACTTCTGCTCAGAGTGTTTTGATAGCCATGTCCACCTGCCCACATACCAGATTCTGAAGGATGGATATGTCGTACCCAGCGTTCTCCCTTCCAAAATCGGACATGCCATTTCGTCAGTAAAGAAGCATATAGCAATCGGACCAGACAAAGTCAGACCCAAACACCTAAAGAATCTGCCACCAGTACTCATCAACCAAGGTTCTGTCCCAATGGAAAACCAGCAGGACTGTTCTGTTGTACAAGAAGGGAGACATCCACAACATTGACAACTATTGTCCAATCTGCCTTTTGTCCATTGTTTACAAGTTATTCACTCGAGTCATCCTAAATAGGATTGGCAGACAATTCAATTGGCAGACAATTTAGATGAAGGACAACCATGTGAGCAAGCCGGGTTCTGAAAAGGATTCAGCACAATTGACCATATCAACACGGTGACCAAGCTCATTGAGGTTTCATGAGAGTTCAAGATGCTGTTCTATCTAACATTCATTGATTTAAATAAGGACTTTGATTCTCTTGAGACTGAAGTGGTCATTGAAGCTCTAGCCAAAAAGGATATTCAAACTTAATATATCAAGATCCTCTATGAGCTGTATTATGAATTCACCACCAGGATCTCACCATTCTACAAAGAAATAATCATCGACATAAAGAGAGAGGTTCAGCAGGGCAACACAATTTCACCCAAATTCTTCAGTGAAACCCTCGAGAACATCATGTGATGACTGGAATGGGAATGAATGGGAGTGAAGATAGATGGTCACCAACTACACCGCCTCCGCTTCGCTGATGACATTGTTCTCATAACATCAAATATCAGCCAAGTGGCACAAATGCTGGCCGACTTCAACCATGAGTGTGGAAAGGTCGGACGACAGCTGAATGTCATGAAGACAATGTTTATGAGAAAGGGACTAATTCCTGATGTTCCATTTGCCCTCAATGAAATAAAGATCTCCGCATGCAGCAGTTATGTGTACCTAGGTAAAGAACTCAACATGATAAATGACCTGGCACCTGAACTGTGCAGGAGGAAGAAAGTGGCATGGAATGCCTTCAAGAGTGTTGAAGAAATGTATAGGAGGACAAAGAAACTCCTGCTCCGGGCACATCTTTTCAATTCCACTGTTTTTCCTGCACTAACATATGCCTCACAGACCTGGGCCCTATGAAAACAGGATGAGAATGCTATTTGGGTATCACAAAAAAGAATCGAAAGACCTATGCTTGCAGTATCACGTTTCACTTAAGTGAAAGAAGGAATTCGGAGTTCCGACCTGCATGGACAATCGATCAATAATCAGGGATGCTGTCTCATATGCCAAGGTGTCGAAAATCAGATGGGCCGGAAATGTAATGTGATTTAGAGATGACTAGAGCTGTTACTGACTGGACTCCAGGGGACATCAAAAGACCTTGTGGCTGCCCACCTACAATATGGTCAGACTTCTTCATCAAGATCTTGAGTGAACGTTTTGAGGCTCTTTGTGTTTCTGAAGTGAGCAGATGCCATTGGGCTATATTAGCACGCAATAGAGACAAAAGAAGATGTTACTGGCGCCTGCTCGAACAAATCCACGAACAACCAGATGACAAGTGATATTAAAAAAAAGAGATAACATCCGTTTATACCCTTCATGAGTTAAACCTGTGATCATATGTTTTGACTTTTGATTCAGGGAGGAATAAAGATGGAGATTAAAGGGATGGGGAAACAGAGAATGACTGTCTCTTTCAAAGGACCCAACACAGGTGCTCCCTTGAGCTCTCTTACCTTTGTCTCTCCCCAGGATTCCCCTTCCTTTCTGAGCTGGCTGAAAAGCAAGGAGGGGCATAGCAGAGACCACAGGTTTCCTGGAGTGGGGGGGGGGCGATGGAGCCCAAGAGATTGTCAGAGAGAACCAACTGCTGTGACAGATAATGTCCTTCCACAGGATAATCTCCAGGCTGCTGACTACTCCTTCTCTCCTCTCTGCAGTCTGGGGCTTGCGGTTAATAGAGCAAAGGCCACGGGAGCAGAAGGAAAAGGGAAGGTCTGGTCTACAGGTCTCCATCTGTTCCTCAACCACTGCCTTGTGTCTCCCACCTCTCTGCTATCACCTTGCTCTGAGCGCGCACACCCTTAGAGAACCACTAAAAATAGCAACAATTGTAAAGCAGTGTTTTATGTGTTGTTTCAGAAAAATATCTGTCTCCTCGTAGGAAAAGCATTTCCAAGCACAGAAATAAAGAAAGAGAACATAAAGTAAAAGATTGATGGGTTTGATCACATAAAAATTTTAAATGTTTATGCAACAAAAGCTGCCAAAAGCAAGATCTGAAAGGCACAATCTAGAGGGAAATTGGAACACTATAAATAATAGACAGTGGGTCATTATGCCTAATATGTAAAACACTCTCCCAAAGAAGAAAGAAGTGAATATGCCAGCAGAAAA
This sequence comes from Sorex araneus, assembly GCF_027595985.1. Lineage (NCBI taxonomy): Eukaryota > Metazoa > Chordata > Mammalia > Eulipotyphla > Soricidae > Sorex > Sorex araneus. The sequence goes on from NC_073302.1 coordinate 105,246,820, forward strand.
TTGACAAAATGTAAAAATCTGATGCACAAAGATGAAAGACACACATGGACAGTGAAAACATTTCTTAGAGTTGATTGTGTGTGCAAATCCAAAAAGCTACTTTAACCACCAATGTTTATCGTCAGAGAACCCATCATAAAAGCAATTAATTTTGTGATCATATTCAGCATTAATGAGGTTCAAGAATGTGGCTATTTCCATGCTGTTCATGGGAATTTAACCTGTTATGTTCTTTGTAGTAGGTGATATGCTGTTACTCACTGAGGTCCTTGAAAACCTAGGCAATGTTTGATTCCCTAAGTCTAATCCTAGGGAATTATTGTGAAGAAATAAACAATTATTTAAACAATTGTTTGTTCATAAATATTGGCTACAATGTTAATTACAAAGAACAGATAACTAATATCCTCTAGTACAGCAAGTGGAATCTCAAACAAATATCAATAGAAAGCATGAATAGTGTGTCATTCATTAAACTATTAATTTTAAAAGAATAATTTATGACAAGATAAACATTCATATAATAGAGGATGAGTTAAAAAGCTATAAAGTATGGACTCCTGCATTTACTTGTGAATGTACGTAAGTGCCTTTCCATAGAAAACTCAATACACATCCACCGATAATACAGGAATGATATGACTTCAAGACTAAAGTTTTTCATGGAAACTATTTTTTCTATTTTTTTCAACCATATGAAAGCATATACATTTGGTCTTTCATTATTATTATCTGTCAGATAAAATGGTATTAAAACATATATATGTATTTTAATTGATCAAAGTGATATTCTCTATTGTATTCTGCAACAGATTATTTAATTCCCATTTCATTGTGTTTATACCAGAATGCCTATTGAAGAAGCTACCTCCCTGGAGAAAAATATTAATTCTGCTGGTGAACAAAGCAAATTCTATGCCTTGTGCACATGGTCCTACCAGCAGATAATGGGACAGAAAAATCATTGAAACTGTTATCAGTTTCTTGAAAAGAGATTTAAGTTTCCCCAATATTCCAGTTAAGGTCTATGACCCACACCATTAGAAGTATCTCAAAGAAAAACATTACAGTGTTGGCTTTTGAAAATCAAGATATAAATATGACAATTTTGAAATAAAGCAAAAAGTCAAAAAAATGTGAGAAATGAAAATTCATAAAATTTTATTGAATAAAATGCAGGGCCAGAAAAATAGGCAGGGGTTAAGGTGCTCGTCTTTCCTGCAATCAACCCAGGTTTGATCCCCAGCATCCTATTATAGAGTCCCCTGAAGCCTTTCCAGAGTGACCCCTGAGCAGATCCTAGAGTAAGCCTTGAGTACAACCTGCCCAAGAAACAAAAATATTCACTGCCGTGAAATTATTTTTGTTTGTTACTTCGTCTTTAGCAGGAGTTCACGTGTTAGAAATATGAAATGTAAAGTGGTCCAGGGACTCAAGCCCAGATGCGCGAAGAAGTAGGCTGTGGAGAAAGGTATTGTGTACACATGACACTTACAAGATCTGTAAAGCCGGCTTTTGATGATGCAGCCTATATACAGTGTAAGCAATTTTCTAAGGCTGAATCTCAAAGAAGCATCCAGCCAGGCTCAGATATGGCATATGCTTTTTCCTGATCCTGCTCAAAACAGAAATTATAAAATACTGCTACATCCGGTGACACTCCCCTTTTCAGTGGGAATTCATTGTCAGATGTCCTTTAAAACCTGATCTCCCCGCTGGTTTCATTCAGTATGGGTTTTCTCTCATCCTTTGTTCTTGGGAGAAATGACAGTAGCTTTGCTGTTTGTCTTTGAGGGAAGCTGCCTCCTTTCCAAAGCGCAGCAGTGTGTAGCTCTCCTGTTAATCCTGATGAGATTTACCTTTCTCTCCTACAGCCTCTGAGAAAGCACCTTCCTACTTCTAGTGTTTATCATTTTAATGAGGAGCCTTGGAGAGCTTCGGAGTCAAAACAGACTTTCAGTTTGCACTTTTGAAAAAGCTAATGCCAAGTCACTGATCCTTCAACGTTTAAAAGAATTTCATTAGGAAAGATTTCGTGAACCATTTCTAAGACCACTTCTAAGACCAATATGAGAATTTCTGGTTCTGGTCTCTTGTCGACAGTAACAGTAGTTTAGACTAGCCACAATCTCTCTTGGACGCAATTTCTGTTTCTGAAAAGTAGGAGACAGTGATACAGGAGTTGTATGTGAGTTGTGTGTTCGGTGTATGCATGTGTCATGCATGTTTATTATCAAAATGTTAGTGATGAATCCCTTCTAGGCAATGATATAATCAGTAATTTTTAAATATGTTTTTCAATAGTACATAAAATACATAAAGAGTTAATAATAAGTTTAGTTTTACGTGATTTACCCTGCTTAAGGCCATTTTAAATTATTGATAAATATCAAATATATTTCTAGGAATATATTGTTTTCTCTAGAAGACTTTACATTTCTATGACTTGATAGAAAAATAACTTCAATTTCTCTCATCTAAGTACAATGGATTATGAAATTCAGATTATGAGTTAGTTACTATGCATGTAGGTTGGAGTCCAAATTAAATACAAAATAAAAAATTATCTCCAACCAAGGCAAAAAAAGAAAAATTCTTAAATAGTCCACAAATAGAAATGAGGTCACCCATTCCCAGTGCCAGGTGGGCTTGGAGATTTCAGTCACAAGTCCTACATACCTGGGTTTTTCAGCAGATTTCCTTATAGACAAGGCTCATCCAAGCCTGTGGAAATTGCCTGTGAGCAAGGTGGTGACTGAGTTCTGGAGGTTTCCAGCTGACAGGGCTTTGTGGTGGGCAGGTGGGGGGCAAGCATATCTGCCCCCCTCCGATTGTCCCAGAGGGGCAGAGATGCCACTGGACCTGTACCAAGCTGTCTCATCCAGGTGAGTATCATATTCCTGCTCTTCAGATTACTTAATGACATCACCCAGGTCCAGGTCATTACTTTGGGGCATGAATGTGATCTTTTATAAAATAGCAAAGGATTCAATCCTCCTCCAAATTTCTTGATGATGGAGCATGAGTTTAGTCATGCAATAGGCCACAAAATACTTCCTTTCTTCCCTCCCTTTATTTTCAATGAAGAGTGAACTGAACTGGCTGTTTGACCCTGTACATGGTCTCCTCGGTCACATGACACATAGTTCTGTTTGCCGCCTATTCTGATGGCAGGTGTCACTTTTTGCTGTAGCTGACTATTCCATTTCTAACTAGCTGTATCACTGAACAGCTTTCCTGGTCTGATGGCTTCAGAGGTCTGGCCCTTTAATCTTGGAACAGAGTCCAAACAGGCTTTGTGACAAGTACCTGCTGTGGAGAGATGCTTGTCACGCCTGTAGTTACATGTTGACTTTAGAACACCTGTCCTGTGTTTCATTAATTTCCTGCACTGGGAAAAAATACCAAAGCAACATCTCATCTACACACAAACCTGCTAAGACTGTGTTTTGTGACACATAACTGAGACTTTCAACACCAACCATCTGCTTTTCCTACTGCTGATCCCTGCTTGGATGTACCAGGGGGCACTAGAAAGGTCCTGGAAGGCAGCAGAGTACAAAAGGGCATTTCTTCTAGTTTAATTTCTGATTAGCATCACCCCAACAGTGCTTTCCTTAACCTTCATCACAGGAGCATGTCAATAGTCATTGGTTCTGGCGTGAAACTTGTTCATTGTTTATACAGCTAGCTCAATGCCCCCACTTAGTGACACAAAAAGCCAGGAAACATTCCATATTCTCTTCATGAGTCTGGGTTCCTGAAGTCCTCCTTGCAGCATCCTACCGATGCACTAAGTGTCAACCAGTTCAGCTTCTTCCTTTCCTTTTCAAGACCTACATGTTGTATTCCCTGAAGCTGTAATGCCAGATACATTCACAAGAAGTTGTGTTTGCTCTTTCATTTCCCTTGATTTTACCAAATTTAGTAATTGTTTACACAAAAACACATCTGCTATAAACAAATTGTGCTATCCTAATTGGATCCTGAATATATATAACAGGTTCTTATAGCAAAAGACTCATCTCCAGAATAGAGCCCAAAATTCTTTCACCTGGCAGTCATGATTACAACAGTCAGGTCCAGGCTAGAGTTTCCATATGAATCCAATGTGTCTGGAACAACTTTGGCTTTTGTATCACAAGTCCCAAATCTCAGAAACTGATTTAGTCCCAGTCAAACTGGAGAGTGAGTCATAACCTTCCCTCTCAACCCCATAAGATCAAAATATCACCAATAAGGTAAACATTGCAATATGAAGATGAGACTAACCGGAGATTTTCACTTGCAATTTGGGGGATGAATTAGAAATAATATACATAAAAATACCTGTCATTCTCTACATTTTAAGGAGCTCTATTTAAGTATAATTTATAGACAAAACCCACACAAATATCATGCATGCAACTAATGCCACACTTATTGCTCAACAAGTACAGATATTTCCTTTAAAAGTTATAAGCATATGAAATTTAGGATCTACAATATATGAGTAAGATGCCTCATCTGTATATGTTCTGTATCCTCAGCATTTTGTATTATCTGTTCTTGAGCTGCTACTACAAAATGCCACACACCAGCAGGTTAAACACATGCTTATTTTCTAGTGGTTGTAGCATTGTAGCACTATTATTCCGTTGTTCATAGATTTGCTCAAACAGGCACCAGTAACATCTCCATTGTGAGACTTCTTGTTTAACTGTTTTTGGCATATCAAATATGCCATGGGTAGCTTGCCAGGCTCTGCCTTGTGGATGGGATACTCTCAGTAGCTTGCCGGGCTCTCCGAGAGGGATGGAGGAATCAAACTTGGGTCAGCCGCGGATGCAAACACCCTACCTACTGTGCTATTGCTCCAGTCCTTCTTGTAGTTGTAGAGATGGAAAATCAAGACGAAGGAGTCAGTGGAGTTGGTTTGGGGTGAGAAATCTTTCTGGCCGGCAGGAAGGCCTCTGTTTACAGTGCCCTGCCTCAGTCTTTCTCTATGGGCCCGTGACAGAAGCAAACAAATATCTACAATCTTCCTCTTCTAATAAGGTCACTAATTCTCTTATATGAGGGGCTACCCTTGTCTTCATTTATCTTTAATTATTTCCTTCAAGACTTTATCTTCAAATATAGTCACATTGGGGGTTAAGATTATATAGGTGTGGGAGAGATAAATTTGTGTCCAGATCACAGATGACCAATGAATTGAGAAAAGGAAGAAGCATTAACTAAAATCTGTGGGAGTCTACATTTAAATTAACAGGTTATACACCTAATCAGAGAGAGAGAACAAAAGGGAATACCCTGCCATAGTGGCAGTGTGGGGTGGGGGGAGACGGGACTGGGGAGGGAGCGAGGGATGTTGGGTTTACTGGTGGTGGAGAATGGGCACTGGTGAAGGGATGGGTTATCAAACTTTGTAAGGAAGAAACATGAGCACAAAAATGTATAAATCTGTAACTGTAAAAAAATAAATAAAATAAAATAAAATAAAATTAACAGGTTATAAAATGAGTAGGAAAAAAATTTCCATTTTAAGGCACACTAGAGTTTAATTATACTAGACCTTACATCTTCCTCCCCACTCTATGCCAAACAATTTTCTTTCTTCAGACATTAGAGATCCATAGCACAAGCATTAACAACACTCGTCTAGACAAGTGATAAAGTTTTCTAAAGATTGAATATAAGGTATTTTTTTTAGAAGATCAGAAGTAAAATTCAATGACTTGATGTAAATTACAACCCTAATGTTAGGTGTTCAAAGTGAATAGCATGGGCTCGCCTAGTCTGGCTGTGAATACCTATCGAAATGCTCCCGAAATTACTATAAAGCACCAATGTCTATTGTGGGAAATGCATTATTATGATTACAACCCTACTTTAGGTGTCATTATGTGGTATTTGTTCTTGTAAGGCACGCATTAATTAATTCTTTCTGTGCTTTCAAACAGGTACCGAGAGATAGCATCAGCAAGAAAAAGGAAAACAACTTATCCCATGCAAAATGGGGATAATTCCCACCCCTGCGGGTTATGGGCAGCTTAAAATAAAAAATGTGGATATGCTAAAAGCTTCAACACATTTAAATCAGAGGTGGGTGATTCTTGGGGTATGTATTTTGAAAAGTGTGATGATATTGCACTTCTGCCAAGCAGGGGAAGAATGGTGGCAATCTAATTAACCTTGTTTATCTTAAAGTTTGGGCTGTTTTTATTCATCATTCTAAATTGCCATGACAATTCAAGATGACTGAATATTCTGAAGACTAAATGATGTACAAAAATGAGGGAAAGGGGTAAAAGGAGAAGGCAGTTTACAATCACAGCCCAGTGACTTTACCAAGAAGGAGGCTTTCACTGAAGGATGCCACTGCCTAGGCTGGAAAGACAGTGAAGTGTTAGAGGCACTTGCCTTACACATGACTGACCCAGTTCAATCCCCGTACCATAAATGATCCTCTGAGCACAGAGCCAGAAGAGAGCACTGAGCACCAAGTACTGAGCACTTCCAGGTGTGACCCCAAAAGCAAAATAAAAAGACAAAAAGCATGTCACTCCCAGTATACTTCCAAAGAAAATTTCTGACAATGATGTCACCCAGCTCAAAGCTATTGTCTTCTTCTAAGAGTACCGCACCACATTTAATAGGGCTTAAAGTAGGAGGCAACCAATCTTAGAGGGAAATTTTTTTTACAGATACATATATAAACATTGTCACTGTTTTTGGCATATCAAATACACCATGGGAGCTTGCCAGGCTCTGCTGTGCAGGCAGGATACTCTCGGTAGCTTGCCAAGTTCTCCAAGAGGGAGAACTAAACTATAAGAGGTCTCAGCCACTAATGTGGCTGTGCGCTTCCAGGAGCTTTGTTTTATAGTCTCTGGATCTTGGCCATTGATGGGATTACAGAGCGCCTGGGGACAGTGTGTAGGTGTGGCTGCCAAGCTGCTGGAAAATGGGGGAATCTGGGTGGAGGAGGCCCAGTCCTGGTCTGAGAAGGCTTGGAGATCTCAGCCCCAGGGCCTACACCCCTGGGTTCCTCTTCCGGTTCCTTCATACATAAGGTTTATCCGAGCATGTGGAGAGCCTTGAGCATGGCTGTGGCTGGATTCTGGAGGTCTTCAGCTGTTAGGGCTCTGCTTGGGGTGGGGAAGAAAACTCAACCCTGCCCCTCTGAGGGGCCCAAGTGAAGACATCCAGATGCAGGGGCAAGAGACTCTGCATTGCTCTCTTCCAGGAGCTTTGTTTTATAGTCTCTGGATCTTGGCCGTTGATGGGATTACACACTGCTGGGAGCAGTTTGTGGGTGTGACTGCTTAGCTACTAGAAAATGAGGAATCTGAGTGGAGGAGGCCCAGTCCCCATCTGAGCAGGCTTGGAGATCTCAGCCCTGGGTCCCGCACACCTGGGTTCCTCTGCTGGTTCCTTCATGCTTGAGGCTCGTCTGAGCATGTGGACAGTGGCATTGAGCATGGCTGTGGCTGGGTTCCGGAGATCTTCAGCTGCCAGAGCTCTGCCAATGCGGCACCATTGAGAAGGACGAGTAAAGAAAGGCTGCTAAAATCTCTGAGCTAGGATGAATGGAGACATAGCTGTGCCCGCTTGAGCAAATTGGTGAACAATGGGATGACAGCGACAGTGACAGTGACATATATATGTGTATACATGTTGTATGTCTATACATACAGATGCCTGACATTCTCTATATTTTAAGGAACTTTATTTAAATACACTTGATAAACATAAACCACACAAATATCGTGAATGCAACTAATAGCACACATATTGCTCAACAAATACAGATATTGCCTTTAAAAGTTATACAATATATAAATATATAGATATGCTGTATGCATATAGAATATATAGATATTGTATGTAGATCTGCATATTATACAGATACATATATGCATATATATATTTATAGATATATACGTATATGTTCATGTATATCACTGTCTAACTATATCACTGTAATCCCGTTGTTCATAGACTTTCTCAAATGGACACCATTCATCTCCCAGCCCTGAGATTTTAGCAGCTTCTCCTTACTCATCCTTCAAAAAGGTGCCATATTTGAGGCTCCTTCAGGGTCAGAGTAATGAGACCCGTTATTGTTACTGTATTTGGCATATTGAATATGCCACAGGGAGCTTGCCAGGCTCTGCTCTGCAAGTGGAATACTCTCAGTAGCTTGCCAGGCTCTCTGAGAGGGATGGAGAATGTATATGAGAATACAAGCAAGTATGTTAAAAGAAAACACATGTGTGCTGCTTTAGGTATATCAGTGGAATAGACTATATATATATATATATGTATGTGTGTATATATATATACATATATATATGTGCACACAAGACTCAGCCTTTAACATGTTAGTGATCTCTTATAGAAGAGCTTAATGGATGAAATGCAACAATCTTCACACTCTTTCCTCCAAGGAAACTCTTTGGAGCATTTTCGGCAGTTTTTTATAACAAACTATGCAAAATAAATTATTTCAGTTCTGCTTTGGGGCAGGAATTGGGGTTCGGGATGGAAATATTTGAAATATGGTGGTGGGCAGGTATTGGGACTGGTGTAATCAGTATATATGTAAATATATAATGTAATCAAATATTGTGAACTACTTTATAAAATAAATTTAAAAAACAAAGCTATTGTCTTTGTAGGGACAATTCCAACCCAATAATCAGACATACAAAATTATTTTTCCAGTAAACAACTTATTCATATTAAAATGGTGAAAATTCAGATACCAACGATTAATTCTGATAGGGGAGAAGCCACGCATAGATCCTGTTTGGTCTGTTAGCTGGCTCAGCTTCACTGATCCTTCTCAGATCTCTGCACTTTCATATATTCCTCTTGCCTGGGGTGATTTGCTACTATCTATCATTAGAGTCTCATTAAGTTATCACTTTCTCCAAGAAGACTGTCTGGCATTCAGAATCTCGAAGAGGAATGGAACTCATGGTTGCTGGTCCTATTCTCAACTGTATGTCTCCCCATGCAATTTGACTATTTACTCTTCTTTTATCATCTCCTCTGGTCTATAAGCTTTATGAGGGAAAGATATGTGTGTTTCTCTCTCGTTTCCTCAGAATCTTGCTTCTCTCTTTCCTCTTCCCTTCGTTCACTTGTGCAGCTAACAACATTCATCAGTGTATATTATGCGCCATGATTTGTTCTAGGAACAAGAAAACCATGGTAACACACAGTTCTTGGCCTTGGGAAATTAGCCTTGTAGTCAGTGAAGATGATAAATCCTTTGGCAACGCAGTCCTAAGCAACCCACATGGAGTAAATGGAAGATAAAGGCCAATGTGTCATTTCATTCAGGATGGCAGAAAGAAGCTCAGACAGAAATACCAGGGGTTCTTGCATTATAAAACACCATGATAAAGCTATTTTATTTATAGCTATGTATCTAGACTAAAGTGACCTTACAGTATTGTAAAGCAATGGTCAATCAAACTTTCAGTTAAAAATTAAAATAAGTTATCTATTATACTTTCTTATATAAATCCTTATAGGATTTTCACTGACTAACAGAGATTGGAGAAAAGATTCCCTTCGAAGTTATTCCAGGAGTCCAAGGAAGAGACTAATGCCTGAGGTGATCACGGCCCATAAGAAACAGTCTGATTTGGGAAACAAATTCAATGTAGAGCCAGTGGGTATCATTGATCATTTATAAAGAGGGGTACAAAAATGTAGACATTAAAAGAGCTAAGGGTTTGGAATTTGAGAAATTGGATCAGCAAAAATGTTATATGCCCAAGTGTGGATTACTGGAGAGAGGAGAGATTCAAGAGTTGTGTCTAAGAAATATTTGGTTTTAAAGTCCTTTTAATATACAAGAGGAAATCTCAGGTGAGCAACAGAAGATACATCACTAGGGAATTATACGCATGAACCAAACCATATGAAGGTCCTTCAAGGAAAAGAATTGATTGATCAAGTCTACATAATATGGTAGATATGAATCTGCACACTCTCCTGATTGGAGGATCAATACTACAGCTTAGGACAGACCACTTATTCATTTATGTGCTATCTATGGGCACTTTTTGCAATAATGACAAAACAGAGAAGCCAAAGCTTCCTACCTGTGCGTATTGTATATGCCAAAAACAGTAACAATAAGTCTCTCAATGAGAGACATTACTGGTGCCCGCTCGAACAAATCGATGAGCAACGGGATGACAGTGACAGTTGACAGTGACAGTTACAATTTCTTACCTAACTGCCGTGACAAGAACTTTTAGCACTATTCTGTATAGTAGCAGTGAAATTCTACATTCTTTTCTTGTGGGAATTCTTACCTTAGAGGAAGACTTGAATATTAAACCCAAAAGTTTTAGGCCTCATCAGTGTTTTGCACCTTCTTCTCCCCCCAGAGATACACACAGTGCTCTTATGAGCACCACGTTTATCTATAACCTTTCCTTTGTGTTTATCTGTTCTTTTGTTAGCTACTAATTCCTCCAAGTCAGGCTTGGTTACTATAACCTTTCAAACCTTTGGGTGACTCTGGACTTTGTATCTGTAGTGAATTACTTGCTTTTCTCTTTCCCCTATAACCTTTTCTGATAATTTCCTAAATCTTATCTTCTAGGACTCTGATTCTTTCCTCTTCTGTCATTCTGTTGTTTACTCCCTGTATTGGGTTTTCAGTTTCATTTTTTTAATTGAATCACCATGAGATAGAGCATTACAAGGCTGTTTATGATGGGTTTCAGCCATACAATGTTCCAAAAATTTTTAAAAACATGAACAGTAACAACAGTAACAACAAGTATCACAATGGAGATGTTATACAAATAGACCACAGTGCTAAGTGCAATGTTCCAAAACTCACCCCATCCCTCCACCGGTGTAATTTCCCAGCACCACTGTCCCCCGTTTCCTTTACAATCCCCCAATTCCCCACTCCATCCCAGCCTGCCTCAGTGGCAGGCACTTTCTCTCTCTTGCTCTCTCTCTCTGGCTCTCTCTTTCTCATTGGGCATTATGGTTTGCAATACAAATATTGAAAGGTTATCATGAATATCCCTTTATCTACTTTCAACATTCAATTCTTGTCCAGAGTGATCATTTCCAACTATTATCACACTAACACTCCTCTATCATAACTACCATTCTCCCTCCATACTCTTGTGGTAATTTCCAACTATTTCCAGTGTTAACCTGGCCCCTGTTTTCCCCAGCCTTGGGTATTAGTCTCATATTAACACTAATAGTCGCTGTTATTTTGAAACCCTTATCAGGGATATTAGACAAGGCATCTAGGTCTGTGTCCTTCCAGGGCTGTTTCTTTTTTCTTTTGGGGTCACACCCACTGTTGCACAGGGGTTACTCCTGGCTCTGTACTCAGGAATTCCTCCTGGCGGTTCTCGGGGGACCATATGGGATGCTGGGAATCAAACCCAGGTCAGCCGCCTGCAGGGCAAATGCCCTACCCACTGTGCTATCGCTCCAGCCCCCCAACACTCCTAACAATTTGTTAACCATTAGTGGAAGTAAGTGCTTCTACCTCCTCATTATTCTGCCAGAGGCATGGAAACAGGGAAGGGTGATTGGGGACGAAGAGCCAGTTGACAGACAAGCTACTTGGGTGGTTTGGCAGGACACGGGCTGTTACTCACCCAGCGAGGACCAGTGTGGTCAGTAGAGAATTCGCTAGTGCAGTTTTACTTATTTTCATTGCGGGATCCAAAACAGAGAAGAGATTGACAGAAATGAAAAGCTCTGAATAAAACTGAGCTTCCCATTTCTATCCCTGGGAAATATGGGCATTTCAGAAGCCAAATTGTCTTGGGTAATTTATTCTAGCTGCCCGGAAGAAATAAAGAACACTCTTGAGCTCTCTCAGATTGCAAGATTTTCAAAAGTTGGACAGTGTTTCTCACACCTTTCAGCTGCAGTGGGTCTCTAAGAGAAAAATGTGTCACCGGGGAGGTTATGCACTCTGTTTCCCAGAATAAAGCTTGCCACCGAATGGTCTGTGAAAGAGATAGCCTCTTCCTGTCTTCCTCCGATAGTCACTGAAAAGTCGGGCTTTGTGAAGGAAAGGGCATTTCTTAGAATCACCTATTTAGGATGGGGCCTGGGGATTACAGTCCAAGACTCTTTCCATCTTTTAAGGCTCTCTTTATGGTGCCTCATGCCTGGGAATAGCAAATAGATATATAAGAAATACCCTCAGCCAATAGAAATGATCAGACTGCATTGAGCATCTTCTTTCTAAATGGTCTCAGACAATTCTCACAATGGCCTGTGGAAAGGTGCTATTTTCTATTTATAAAGAACATGGCTTGGACTTGGGTAGGCATCAGAAGCTTATTCTCTGCAATCCAATGGGAAGAGTCCATTTTTATTCCAAAGCACTGTGCTATTGTTGTTTTCATCACCTCCTGATTCTACAGGCTAATACTAAACCACAAGTGAGTCTCCAACAACATAGGCAGGTGTCTCAAAACTAAATTAAGTCACCGAGCAGTCCATTGAAAACACACATTCCAGGGCCAGAGAGACAGTGCAGTGGGTAGGGCACTTGCCTTGTACGTGGCTGACCCTGGGCACCTCATATGACCCTAGCACACCTGGAGTGAGCCCTAAGCAGAGTCAGGAATAAGCCCCAAGAACTGCTGGGTGTGACCCGAACAACCTCCTAAAAAAAAGGAAAGCACACTCGGCTCTTTATTCTGACTGGAGTTAAAATACAAACAGACACATTTAAAATTTTAAGAGTTTCTTGGAATGGAGTGATAGCACAGTGGGTAGGGCATTTTGCCTTGCATGCGGCTGACCTGGGTTTAATTCCTCCGTCCCTCTTGGAGAGCCTGGCAAACTACCAAGAGTATCCCGCCCGCACAGCAGAGCCTGGTAAGCTTCCCGTGACATATTCGATATGCCAAAAACAGTAACAAGTCTCACAATGGAGACATTACTGGTGTCCGCTCAAGCAAATCGATGAACAACGGGATGACAGTGCTACAGTGCTTTGAGAAAATATTCTTCCTGGTGAGATGCCAGTTGGCCCATAGCAAAGAGACATCCCCAAGATAAGGAGACAGGGGAGCCTCAATTGTGATGAGGTGACATCAGAGAGTCATTTGGATGGTGTGTGCACTGGCCTTCTTTGGGAAAGCCGAGTTGCCTGTGTGAGATCAGTTATTCCAAAGTTTCTCCCTTTGGATTTCTGGGCTTTGACTCCGACTTAACTTCTGATCTGTAATAGCAGCCACCACTGCATTAAACCCACCCCACTCCGAAAACCTCCTTGTTTTAATTAATTTAATGCCTAGATAGAGAGAAAGCCACCCCGAGCAACAAAATCCAATGCCAGTGAATTTGATGGTAATTAACTTAGGTACTGTTTGGGAGCCAGACAAACCACCAGTTCGGTTTGATTGGGTGAGATCAAACAAGAGGGCCTAATTTAAAACCCATGCATGGTTGCATTGATAAGCTTCTGTTTCTAATGAAATTCATGCCCAGTAAGTATTATCAACGAAGAAACTTCAGGGTGCATTTCTTTAATCTTTACTAATTATTCTGTTTACTAAGCGAAAAGGAAAATTCTTATCCAGAACAAGCACTTTATAAAAGCTATCTTGTACTCAGCGGCTTCTTCCCTGTATAGTAGCAGATGTCTCACCTGATAGTCTTTGGCAAAACTTTTCATCTTTAATCTGCAGGTTTAAGTCCTGCCATGCTGCTTTTTAATCATCATTTAACTTCTGTTCTTACTGTTTCATTTATCCTGCAGTTCAGAGTGAGCTGTGAGATGCTGCAAATTGCATTCCCTAGTGTGCATTCAATTTTTTAAAAACAGGGAAAAATAAACCTCCCTGCGTTCTTTAAACTTATAAACTCTTGCAAGTACCTGCGTGCTCCCCTACCTCAAGAAACGCAATGTTCTATACCTGTCTTCTGAAAGAGAAGAGAATTTCAGAGATTGCACTCCGGGCCAGGAGAGGAAATGTTCTTTCCCACCTGCTCCTCCTTCTTTCTCTGATAACTCTGGCAGCTGCTGCTTCGTCTTCAGTGAGGAGAGTCACATTTCATGAGAGCAGAAATGTGGGAGACACAGAGCGTCAGCTGGGGCGCAGTCATTGTCCAGTCAGGGTGACGGGAGCCGGGTCTCCAAAAAGATTTGAATAGAAGAGAGTAAAGAGAGAATCCTGGGCAGAGAACGAGTGGAAGGGAGATAGCAGGAGAAGGTCTGTTTCATCCCTGGGGGCAAGTGGGCTGACTGGAGTCAGGATTGGGGTAGGATCAGGTCAGTTTATAAACTATCACACAAAAACTAATAATTCAAAGAAAGTAGCGTGGAGTGAACCTCATCACGGTAAAGTGATGAGATGTTACTGGTGAGTCAGTAAAGCAAAAAAGTGCTCGCTTTGGCAGCATTTACTAAAATTGGAATGATACAGAGAAGATCAGTATGGAGGACAGGAAAATTCGTGAAGCTTTCTATAATTTTAGAGGAAAAATTGTATGGTTGGGGGAGTCATCCACGCTTAGATCGAAGATACTATATTATACCTTAGGGAAGTCATTAAAATGTCTCTAACTGAGCTATAATGTGGCTATTATCAAATTCTATATTTTTCCTTAAAACATTGTCCTTGATATAAAAAGCTTTTGGAATTTTAAATATTATTTTGCTCTATGTATCTGGCATTTCAAATTTATTGCTTCGCTGTACCAAAAACATTTAATAAGGAAATGAAAGAAAGAAAGAAAGAAAGAAAGAAAGAAAGAAAGAAAGAAAGAAAGAAAGAAAGAAAGAAAGAAAGAAAGAAAGAAAGAAAGAAAGAAAGAAAGAAAGAAAGAAAGAAAGAAAGAAAGAAAGAAAGAAAGAAAGAAAGAAAGAAAGAAAGAAAGAAAGAAAGAAAGAAAGAAAGAAAAAGGGAAGCAAGCAGCAGGAGTTTGAGAAAAATGTATTGATCTCAGAGGGAATTGTTGACCCAATCCTTTGGTTTGGAAAGGTAAGGACCGCTAGATAAGCAGGAATGAAGCAGAAATAGGTGGAGCCAAGGATCACTTGTATCACTTGTCATCCTGTTGATCTTCGATTTGCTCAAGCAGACACCAGTAACGTCTCCATTTGTCCCTGTCGCGTGCTAGTGTAGCCCAATGGTATCTGCTCGCTCCAGGAACAGGAAGAGCCTCAAACCATTCATTTAGGATTTTGACGAAGAAGTATGACCATCTTGTTGGTGGGTGGCCATTTGGTCTTTTGACATCCCGTGGAATCGAGTCGGTAACAGCTCTGGTCCAGCGGTCATCTCTAAATCGCATTACATGTCCGGCCCATCTGATATTTGATGTCTTGGCAAACAAGACAGCGTCCCTGATTCTTGACCGTCAATGGAGGTCAGAACTCCAAATTCTTTCTCTCACTTGAGTGAAACATAATACTCCAAGCATAGTTCTTTTGATTCCTCTTTGGGAAATCCAAATAGCGAAGAGTGTTCTTATCCTGTTTTCACAGGGCCCACGTCTCTGAGGTTTAGATTATTACAGAAAGAATGGTGGAGTTAAAAAGATGTGCCCAGAGCTGGAGGTTCTTTCTACTCTTAATCACTTCTTCGATGATCTTGAAGGTGTTCCATGCTGCTCTCTTCCTCCTGTGCAGTTCTGGCACCAAGTTTTTTCGCATGTTGAGTTCTCGACCCAGGCACAAATAGCTGCTGCATTCAGAGATGTTCTTTCTGATGAGAGCAAATGGAACATCAGGGACTAGTTCGTTTTTCATGAACATTGTTTTGGTGAGATTCAGCTGCAGTCCGACCTTTCCACACTCGCAGTCGAAGTCACAGTATTTCTGCCATTTGGCTAATGTTTGGTGTTATTAGAATGATGTCATCAGTGAAGCAGGGGTGGCATAGTTGCCGACCATCTATCTTCACTCCCATTTCTTCCCATTCTAGTCGTTGCATGACATTCTCAAGGGTGGCACTGAAGACTTTCGGTGAAATGGTATCCCCCTGCTAAACCCCTCTCTTTACGTCAATGATCACTTCCTTGTAGAATGATGAGATCCTGGTGGTGAATCCATAATACAGCTCAAGGAGGATCTTGATGTACTGAGTTTGAACACCCTGTTTGGCTAGGATTTCTATGACCGCTTCAGTCTCAACAGAATCAAAGGCCTTCTTTAAATCAATGAACATTAGACAGTAGCATCTTCAACTCTCATGAAACTTCAATGAGCTTGGTCACTGTGTGGATATGGTTGATCGTGTTAAATTCTTTTTGGAACCCGGCTTGCTCACATGGTTGTCCTTTGTCTAGTGTTCTGCCGATTCTATTTAGGATGACTCAAGTGAACAACTTGTAGACAATGGACAAAAGGCAGATTGAGCGATAGTTGCTGATGTCATAGATGGCTCCCTTCTTGTACAACAGAACGGTCCTGCTGGTATTCCACTGGGATGGAACCTTGCATATGGACAGGTAGCATGTGGATTCAAGCCAGTGTATTGACGAGCACTGGCGGCAGATTCATCAGGTGTTCAGGTCAGGTCTGACCTTGTCTGGACCTGGTGCTGTACGCGTCTTTACCAACAAAATGGCGTGTCAGATTTTGGAATGGAGGATGTTTGGAACGACATATCCATCTTGTGGAATTTGGTATGTGGTCAGGTGGACATGGCTGTCGAAGAGATCTGAGTAGAAGTCGTGAATAATCCTCTCCATTGCCCTTCTGGAAGATGTGATAGATCCATCGGGACATCGGAGGGTAGTCATCTTGGTCATGTAGTTGGCAAAGGACAGGCCTATCATTGTGAATACATTTCCCAGCTTTTGCCGCATCAGTCAACATTGCTGTTCTTCTCTCTGAGGTCTTCCTTGGGCATTAGCTTTTGATTGCCTGAGGCTCATACCAAACCACGTTGGAGAATGAGCTCGAGAGTTTTCTAAGATAGACATCTGTGGCTTTCCCACTCTCAGCCTTCCTTGCACAGTCATGGAGGTGCTGAACCAGTCAATCGTATTCCTCTTCAATGTTATCAATGACGGCATCTTCCCACGTTGCAGCAATAGTGCCAAAGAGCTCCCAGTTGGTGGTCATTCTGGGAGTTCTCTTCTTAAACTTAAACTTTGCAGTCCTTTCTCCCTGCTCTGTGAAGCAGAATTTTGCATGAAGGAGACAGTCTTCAGATCCCCTTTGGAATTTTGGGACAACAGCAACATCAGTCAGGCAAAATCTTCGATTGAATATGTGGTCAAATTCGTTGTGGAACTGTCCACCGGGAGACTCCCATGTCCAACGTTTAGATTCAGCCTTCTGGAACTGTGAGTTATCGCGGATGGATGATCTTGGTTGATATGATGAACTCAGACAGTCTCTCACCCTGTTCGTTCCATTCTAGGCCATGGGACCCAATGTGGAGTTCTTCAGGTGACCTTCTCAGTCCTATCTTGGCATTAAAATCACCAACAATGATCTTGTAGAAGGTGTGGTCTTCTTTATAGAAATCCTCCAGCTCCATGTAGAACTTTTTAATTTCTTCTTCATCGTAGTTGGATGTTGGTGCGTAGACAACAAAGATAGAAACTGCCGGCAGTGAGCCACATCTATTTAAGCATAATCGTCTGATTCAGGTTGTTAGGCATTCGAATGAGTCAATGCTCATGGCCAAGTTTGTGTTGACAAGGACACCGACACCACCAATGCCTCTGTTGTCACTTGTTCTGAGCAACAGTTCTCCAGTGTCGAAAATGGTGTGATGTGATCAATGCCTTCATTGGTCAAACCAATGATGTCATACTTGATCTTCTGTGCTTGCATCATCAGGTCCTCAATGGATGCTTCTGATTCCAGCTTACATGCATTATACGTACACACATTCATTTTAGTCCTTTTTCGTTTTGTCAGTCTAGTTCGTCCCCGAGATTTTATCAGCCTCTCCTTGCTCATCCTTCTTTATGAGCTCAACCTTCTTTTTGGGGGTTCTTTCGGTGTCAGACGAATGAGGCCCATTGTTGTTATTGTTTGTGGCATATTGAATACACCATGGGTAGCTTACCAGGCTCTGCCATGTGTGCGGGGTACTCGCAGTAGATTGCTGGGCTTTCCGAGAGGGATGTAGGCTTTTAGGGCAGCCTCCAGTTGCCCTTACAGGTGTTCCCATGGTTCACACCATATTTGAGCCCCATCAAATATGGTGAGGAAATTATGGAAAATGGGTATTAAGTGTCTTATGGTGTGTCCAGCGACCGCAAAATTCTGCTTTACCTGGTTCTTTGGGGCTTCACTAATGCGTGAGGTTTGGCCCGAGAGTCTGGAAATCAGCCTGGAGCATGGCGGTGGCTGGGTAGTGGTAGTACTGGAGGTCGGCCAATGACAGTGGTGCCTGTAGGGTGGGTCCTCTGGGTTTGATTCCTGAGGAGCCAGAGATTGGAGGAGGCAAACAGAGGATCTTGTTTCCCTTCTTTTGTTGAGTCTGGGGACAAGGATAAAGGAAGAAAATATGCAGTAAACTAACATATAGACCAAATTTCTGTAAGAAATGGAATTGTGTGATCATTGACCCAACAATCTGGATTTTACAAAGTAGGTATGCTAATTCTCTAAGGTTACCATAACACAATGTCCAGAGTAATTCCAACCAGAAAAATGTCCTTTCTCCCTAATTGGCAGGTGAGAGATCTAACACTGTGGTGACAGCAGGTCTCAAGTCCTTGTCCACAACCTCACACAGTCATCTTCATCTGCCTTCCCGCTGAGTGTCTTACCCAATATCCTCAGCCAAAAGACACAAATTTTAGCCAGGAATTAGCCCTGAGCATTGCTAAATGTGGTGCCAGAACCAAAATAATTTTATAAGTAACGTCATTTTTTATTGGCTAGGACCATCCTAATGAGCTCATTTGAATGCAATGATCATTTAAAGATTCTCTCTCCAAAGCAGTAACATTCTGAGGTTTCATTGTGGTGTTAGAATTGCGTTATATGATTTGGACGGAGGATTGGAGAGGTGAACAGTAAAGTAGATTGAGGAAAGGGAGGGTGGGAGAAAATAACAAATCTTATTTTTACCATGTTGAATTCACTAGTTATCAATACATTCTCCTGCAGTTTTCTGCTGGGATGATTTCTAATTAACAAACTTGAATTCTTTTCACCAACAATGATCCATTTTCTTAGGTAGTCCATGCGGTAAACTATTGGGAGAGCTAGAAGTCAATTTCCCATTCATGCTTCAGCCTACAGAGGTGTCCGATCCCCTGTACGACTCTGAACTTGATCTTAGACAGCAGGTCTTTTTCTGTTCCACAGATCACTCATCCCAGAAAATGCTGTGCAACAAGATTTATGGTGATCAAATAATTTGGGGACGCCTATAGTTTTCTTTTAGAAGAACCACAATATACAGTGATAAAAAGTCATCAAAGTCTCCAAAGAAAGAGCAGAAATCATTTTTCTTAATCAGAACCTTACTGTGCCCTGACCATGAAGTCATTCATAAGCACTTCATTAATTTCTAAGGAGAGATGTTTGTGAAAAGCTCTTCTTAGGCTTATTTTTGCCTCATAAATCAGCCCCAAGGTTAGGGTTCTGAATGTGAGATTAGCTGGGCATAAGAACTCCCTCAAGCACCTGACAGTACTGGAAAATTCTAAGAGCACTGAATCTGTGGTGGGCAGAATAAAGTTGCCAGCTATGCTCTCTGATATCCAATGGGAGGTAGAATAAATCCCCACCCCCCAAATACTCTTATCATAATTTCTGGAGCCCGGGAGGTTAGCTTACCTGCTATGATCTATGGCAAGTGGAAATTAAGTTCACATATGAAATTTCAAGATAGAGTATCCTAGATGTTCGGCAGGCCCTCTGTAATCACAGTATCTTAAATGTACAATGGAGCAGTCAAAATGTCATTTGCAGGTAGATGGTCACAGAGAAGGATGTGACCAATACCTGCTGGCTTTGAAAGAAAGTCTTAAGCGACAGAATCTGCGTGGCCCCTAATTACTAAGAAAACAGAATCTCCCCTCAGACCTTCAGTACAAACATATCCTTGCCTTGATTTTAGTTCAGGGAGACCCAGCTTAACTTTTGACCTCTAGAATTATGCTCTTTTAAGCAATAAGTGTGCAATTTGTTATGTTGACAATAAAGGTTAACACACAATCACACCCATAACATACAAATCCTGTCAACTGCCATTTCCAAGGGTA
This sequence comes from Sorex araneus, assembly GCF_027595985.1. NCBI lineage: Eukaryota > Metazoa > Chordata > Mammalia > Eulipotyphla > Soricidae > Sorex > Sorex araneus. The sequence goes on from NC_073302.1 coordinate 105,267,016, forward strand.
AATGATAGCTTGCTACTGTAGTCCCATAATAACTAAAATGAGTGCTTAGTTTTTATGTCGCATACAATTCTGTTTTAGATGTTTATAATTCAATTTTCATTATGTAAGAACAACACCAAGTCTATTCTAATTATCACATATCCTTTAGAATTTGAAGCATTGTGCAAGTACTTTTTGGAGCTGGCTTATTTGCTGTTGAGGTGATTTTCCAAGTTAATCTGTGTCTAATATTAAATTGAATCATATTGAACATCAATTGCATGTGCATTATGTGATTTGGTCAAACCAAGGCTCTGTGTTTCCTGCGTCTGTTCCTCCTCCTTCTGGCCCAAACAATCACAGTTCACTCAGCAAATATGATGCTATGCTTGCTCCTTCCTAGACATTTTTCTAAGTACTTTGATAGGGAAAAATAAGTTTCCTACCCCTTTAGAGCTTGTATTTTAGTGAAGTACACAAGAAGAAACCATACAAATGATAAAATAATAAATCCCATTATATAAGTTTATATTATATACTAACTAAATAAATAAAGCTAATAAACAAGAATTTTTAGATTTTAAATTTAAATTAATTAGATTTAAAATTTATATTTTATTAATTTAAACTAAATACAATTAACAAATAAATCCCAGTATAATAAGTTTCCTATGAGATGCCAAGTAATATAAGTGTTTTTTAAAATTATTTTATTTTATTTATTTATTTGTTTTTTAAATTTGTTCTTTTATTGAATCACCATGTGGAAAGTTACAAAGCTTTCAGGTTTAAGTCTCAGTTATACAATGCTCAAAGACCCTTCCCTTCACCAGTACACATATTCAACCACCAAGAATCACAGTATACCTCTTCCCCACCCCCCCACCTCCCCAGCCCCCCACCCCGCCTGTGTAACTGATAAATTTCACTTTACTTTCACTTTACTTTGATTACATTCAATATTTCAACAAAAAACTCACTATCATTGTTTGGAGTTTCTGCCCCCAAAGTCAGACCTGCTGAAAGGAAGCATTTGATAATTTGTTTTCCATTGCTGAGAATGAAGAGATAGGAGGTAGAGCAGCCGCACTAGCGGCCACACAGTTTTGGATTTCTGTATTTTAGTAACTAAGTCCAGAGAAATATCTGCCAGAAATTGCATCATTGCAAGCTTCTACCTCTCAACTATTTTATATTCCTATATACTCATATTTATATGAGTGCAATCTATGTCTGTCTGTCTGACTCATTTCACTCAACATGATACTTTCCATGTTGATCCACTTATATGCAAATTTCATACCAAGTAGGTGGTTTTGAACATAGTTATTTATTGTCTCATGATTATGGAAACTACAAGTCTACAAGCAACACAAGTGCTTGAACCCCTGTACAATCTCTCTGTTCCCTGAAAGTTTGATATCATTGAAAGGAAGGTAGAGGTAGAGATAATTAAACCCATTTCAGGAAGGCCCTGAAAGCAACTTTCTGGAGACACAGATGAGCTGGTTGAACCCATCCAGATAACCCTCTCTGGCGTCCTAGAGGAAAAACTATGGTTCTCAACACCAACTCCAGCTGTTTGACAAAGATTTTTTCTTTCATCAGCTCATTTAACCTCTCTGTCACCTTCGGTCCTTTCAAGTATTCAGAATCTCTTCAAATTACTCAACAGAGTTCATGTTCCCTTGATTCATCATATCCTGGATCTCAGAATAAAACTGAACGTGACCACCTTCTCCCAGACAAGTTTTCCATACCCTGCTTGCACAGACTATACCATTTTAGGCTTTGCTTATATTGTTGTTGACTTAGATCATTTTTTTACTATTTACAAATATTCCTTGGCCTTGTCTGAAAGTGAACGATATATGTGTATATATGTACATATACCTAAGCGTATGTATACATCACTGTATCACTGTCATCACTGTCATCCCATTGCTCATCGATTTTCTTTAGTGGGCCCCAGTAATGTCTTCATTGTAGGACTTGTTGTCACTGTTTTGGCATATTGAATACACCACGGGTAGCTTGCCAGGCTTTGCTGTGCAAGTGAGATATTCTCAGTAGCTTGTTGGGCTCTCCAAGAGGGGCAGAGGAATCAAACTCAGGTCAGCCACATGCAAGGCAAACGCCTTTCCCACTGTGCTATTGCTCCAACCCAGAGTAACAGTGCTCAAGAGGAAGACAGACAGGAGGACCTAAGCTAGAGATGGGCGGAGAGCCTGCAGTAACTACAAAGGAGTGCTGACTAAACCAAGACAAATGGTGGTGAGCTAAACATATTTCTGCACTACTTAAAGAACTTTTCCATAAACGGTTTACATTATTACCCCCAACTTTGTGAAACATGAGCTAATATCCTCATTTAATGGAAATTATCAGCTTTAAGACATTACCACCTATTGCTAAAGTCTTGGCAGTAGGTAAAAGATTCAAAAGCAAGCTCATGCTATTCTTTGTTTTTCCTTCTAAAACATAAGCTTAAGGTCATATATTACTTGAAATTATTTTGTGGTAATAAGGAAGGCTAAGGAAAATACTACAAGAATGCTACCTTCTCACCAGACCAAAATTGTATCCAAATTATTTCTTCCTGGTATATCCCACTCCCTCTAGGTAAAATGAAAGAATATGTGACCTCTTCAGCACCTCCCTTTCCTTCTGACTACAGAGTTAACAAATCTTTTCTTCCCTTTGAGAGACTTGTCAGGATCAATAGTTTCCTCTGTTAAACAAACCTGTGTTTTATCACAAAAGATCTAACTTCTACCTTAATTCCGGTTAGTCCACTTTCATTCTCTTATTCAGATTTTTTAAAAATACACATCAAAGGAAGTTTTCAAAAGCCATATTATGGGTCCCACCTAGGGGGCTGTTCTAAATGTGCTTCAGAGAGAGCTTGATGCTGCCAAAGTCGCTCAAAAGGCTAAGCAGTCCATGGGTGGCTATTAATTGGGAGAGAATATTGTCTCTGGGCTTGCAAGGAGGAGGGAGGGGCTCACTCTTCATGACAGCGCTTCCCTGTTTTCTCCATGACCTTTGTCAGAACTTGCAAGGTGGCAGGGTGATGGCGTGAGCTTTGGGCGAAAGGGAAGAGAATACTTAGCAGTAATAGGTCAGAGGCTGCCCTGCCTCCAAATGAAATCTCAGAGAGGAGCACTTAATTCCAATGCTGAAAACTTTGAAAAGGTTAATAGCTGGGAAAATCCATGGCCAGCAGCAGCCTGGAGAGCCTGTGTGCCTGTGTTAGCTGAACAAAGAAAGCTGTGGAGAGCCACAGTAGCAAACTGAGGGCTGCACCCTGTTAGGAATCACACGTCTTTCTCTCTTTGACTGTCACCCACTTTGATTATATTCTTTGGCTTAGTTTGCTTCTCATTTTAATAAAACTACTGAAAAGAGATGTGCATTGGCTCCCTTTTATTTTTCTCTTTTCTTATTCATCCCCTCTCAGGCTATAATAAAACAGACAAGAATTTCTGGCAAAGACTTTATTTGAAAGTTTTATAAACAAAATCTGTTTGTATTTTAAAAATACACTAGAAAATTGTCAAAAATGGCTCCCGGGTCATCCTGAAATTGGTACAAAATAAATGATAGGAAATACAACCATTTAGTAAGTAAAGGGGATGGAAAACCAAGAGCCATGACTTGCAAAGATCTCCCCAAACAATGTGCAAATTTTAGTGATAATTACAACTGATATCTAGAAAAGCAAAGGGAAAGGAAAGATGAAGGGAAAAGGAGGCAGAAGGGTATAGAACAAGGAAGGGAAACAAATGGAGAGGGGGAAGGAGTCAAAGAGGAAGGAAGGGAAGGGAAGGGAAGGGAAGGGAAGGGAAGGGAAGGGAAGGGAAGGGAAGGGAAGGGAAGGGAAGGGAAGGGAAGGGAAGGGAAGGGAAGGGAAGGGAAGGGAAGGGAAGGGAAGGGAAGGGAAGGGAAGGGAAGGGAAGGGAAGGGAAGGGAAGGGAAGGGAAGGGAAGGGAGGGGAGGGGAGGGGAGGGGAAGGGAAGGGAAGGGAAGGGAAGGGAAGGGAAGGGAAGGGAAGGGAAGGGAAGGGAAGGGAAGGGAAGGGAAGGGAGGGGAAGGGAGGGGAGGGGAGGGAAGGGAGGGGAGGGGAGGGGAGGGAAGGGAAGGGAAGGGAAGGGAAGGGAAGGGAAGGGAAGGGAAGGGAAAGGAAGGGAAGGGAAGGGAAGGGAAAGGAAGGGAAGGGAAGGGAGGGGAGGGGAGGGGAGGGAAGGGAAGGGAGGGGAGAGGAGGGAAGGGAAGGGAGGGGAGGGGAGGGGAGGGGAGGGGAGGGAAGGGAAGGGAAGGGAAGGGAAGGGAAGGGAAGGGAAGGGAAGGGAAGGGAAGGGAAGGGAAGGGAAGGGAAGGGAAGGGAAGGGAAGGGAAGGGAAGGGAAGGGAAGGGAAGGGAAGGGAAGGGAAGGGAAGGGAAGGGAAGGGAAGGGAAGGGAAGGGGAGGGAGGGGAGGAGAGGGGAGGGAGAAACTATCATCCAGATAAAGCAGAGCATTTAGAAATTTAGCTCTCAAAAATACAAGTTTTGAAGTGAATTTGTTCAACCGCACTAAGCATTCACCGACTTATATCTCCGTGGCAATTCTGATTCCCTGTCCCTATCCAGCCGTAAAAGTAGAGTAACCAAAAGTAGTCCTCTGCCAATTTCACAAACCAGGAAAACAAGGGTCAGGAAGGCGATAAAATTTGCTTCAGCTCCCGTTAGTAATTGCACACTGATTCTTTGGGTTGATCACATTATGAGTCACCGAAAAAATATTCTCTTAGCATAAGAATTATCACACTGCCTACATCATCAGATGTTTTAGCTATCACTTAGATGATACTAAAATCTGTGTCTGTTGTCAGATCCAGGCACTGCACTTCCTACTTCATTGTTAAACTTAGATATCTCAAAAGCACCCCGATTCAGCGCGTTCTAAAAGTAAACATATTAGCAAACAGGCTCCTTCTCAAGAACCATCACTCAGGAGGTGAACATAAAAGCTTCAAGAAATGATTGAAAAAGCTTCCCAGGGTGAGTGCCGGGCAATCATTCTATTGCCAGTGTCTTGGTAACGTGAGGATAAAGGGAGGAAGTTAAAAAAAAAAATGAGCGCTTCCACCTCTGTGCTCAACCCACCTTGGTCACGCAGGGAAGTGCCTGGCATAGATCAGGACTTGTAGTCAGTTGTGGACACTTACATAGAACGGGCACACATGTGCCACCAGCCCCGTGAGGTAGCCATCAGGCTGCGCTTGATGCCCACTTGTTCTGAATGGTATGGGAACGGGTCCCCACCACCTGAGTTCTTGGGGAGCAACAATGAAAGAGGAAGCCTCAGTTTCCCCTTGCCAGCTGCTGTGATAAGTTCTATTTTTAACTGCTTCGTTCCACATTTTAACAGTCTTGTGAATTCCAAATACGAAGTCAACAATTCCCAAAGAGCACAGATTCTGCCCTAGACCTTGGGCTCAAGGAGAATATGAGACAGAGATCAAGTAAAACTAATCGGAAAACCCAGAAGCTAGTCATTATTATTTTCGCATTTTCTGTCAGCATTCTTGTCGCTTGAGAAATAACACAAAGGTCCAGTTTAACTATAAAAAAATCAACAAAAACAGAGCCATACTTAACTCAGTCCTATACGAAGTTCCTCCCCAGCTGGGCAACTTATTTCTCTTCCACTTTCCTAGAAACTTTTCCAACTCTGAGTATGTGCATCTTTCCTATTCAGCATCTCTCCTCTTAAAAATACCATAGCACCCGGGAACCGAGGACTAACACCGAGACCCACTGTCTCTGCTTCTGCGTCATCAGCCGGAGTGAGAAATCGCTCCTTGTCAGACATAAAAGTCATTCCTTACCTACACAGGCGTTCCAGGTCCACAGAAAAGAATTTTAGGTGGAGGTGAAGCAGTGAAGCCAAATAGTTTTTGATGAAAGGCTTTCCTTAGAGAAGTGTGAAGGGAGAGAGAGAGACACACACATGTTCAAGAGAGAATTGGGGCTTCTCCCCGTGGAATGAAGCACACAAAGGCTCTGAGAGGTCAGGCTGTACATAATTTCTCCACATTGTCTTGACCCAGAGTTCTCTGCAACGTACAAGTTAATCTGGGTATTGTCACAGGGCCAGTCTTGGACTCAGGATCATCCTGTCATATTTTTGTCCTGAACTTTAGGCTCTCTTGTAGTTGCCTCCTTTTCTGAGGGGTGCACGCTTCTATGAGCGGAGCCTCAGTTTCTGCATCTTGGTCTGGCCTCAGCTTCTCTGTCTCCAAAGAGCTCAGGATTTGCATCTCGACAGGATGTCTTTGGGCCATTTCTTCTTAAGTTTTATTATTTCCCAAAGCTCATTACCAGCCCTCCCCCTCACCACCACCCTGACAACTCTCTTCCTGCAACAATTCCTTTCCCAATGGGCTCAGCAAATACCATTCATAGCATCTGTGTCATTCTGTGACCCCCCTATATACCAGTGTGTGTTTACATTAAGTGTCCCCTTCACCTTGATGCTGATATGAAATGTGATTCCACTAGTGACAGAGTAGGATCCTCCCAGTGCTTTATGTAAAGTGGGGAGGAGAGAGAGGACACAGTCCAGGGAATAGAATTTACTGCTTTCCTCTCTACACACTTCAGTCATGGGGAAATGCCTGGACAAATCTGATATTAAAATTCTTGACCAAATAGGCTAAAACTCAAGAGTTAGAGAGGTTTATTAAAAAGGAAAAGAAACTCCTCTGTGAGGAAGTAATTTAACAGAGGACTAAGTATGACTCCATCGGGAGAGAACAGGGGTGGGGTAGTGAAGGGAGGCAGGGTAGGTTAGCAGAAAATTGAGACTTTGTGTTACTTATCAAACAAAATATCAGAAGATTGCAATTTATTTCCCAAAGATGTCTTGGTAATTTAGGGCCATGTTGTGTTGCTAAAGTCATCATCATCATTATCATCATCATCATCATCATCATCATCATCATCATCATTCCATTGATAGTCGAATTTCTTGAGCTGTCTCAGTAACATCTCTATTCTTCCTAGCCCTGAGATTTTAGAAGCTTCTATTTACTTGCCCTTCCCAACAATGCCGAGTTGGAGGCTCTTTCAGGGTCAGGGGAATGAGACCCAGCATTGTTACTGGTTTTGGCATATGAATACAGCATGGGGAGTTTGTGAGGCTCTCCCATGTGGGCTGGAAACTCTTGGTAGCTTGCCAGTTTCTCCCAGAGGGAGAAGTAGGCTATAAGCTTCCGGGAACTTGGTTTTAAGTCTCTGGATGTTGGTCATTGGTGGGATTACACGGTGCTGGAGGCAGTCCCTGGGTGTGACCGCCTAGCTACTGGAAAATGGGAAACTATTCCAGTTCCTAAAGTAAGATTAGTATATTGCATTCCCACTTATGCTAGTGGGAACTCCTTATTTAAGACCCTTTAGGTTATATATTTGAAGCAATCCTCAGTAACTGGTGAAGGAAAACTGAAACTTTCTCTTACACTTATGTCGCGTCTGGTCCAATCTTCATTTCCACTCCCAGTCCTTCCACTGCATGTTCATTGGTTTTGTGTTACACGGCCAAGAATTTGTCATCATAACTTGATACAGTCTAATGGTTCGTTATCACTCCGTATTCCAGGGATAAGTGAGATTATCTGGTATCTGTTCTTCTCCCTCCGATTTACCTCAATTAACATGATACCTTCAAGTTCCATCCATGTTGCAGCAAATTTCATGATTTTATCTTTTTTCTTATAAACAGATAATATTCTATCATAACTTCTTTTATTATTTTTGTTTTGGGCCACACCAGGCAGTGCTCAGGGATAATTCTTGGGTATTTGGTCAGGGTTCACTCTTGACAGGACTCAGCTGAACAAATGAAATACTAAGGATTGAACCCAGGTTAGCTGTGTGCAAGGCAAAAGCCCTACTTTTCTATACTAACCTTGTCCCACCATCATAACTTCCTTATGAATCTATCATTTTGGGTTGCTTCCACATCCTGACTATGGTACTAATAGCTCTTGTTTCAGAATAGTCTTAAATTTACTGTAGCACTGTATTACTGTCATCCCGTTGCTCATCAATTTGCTCGAGCGGGCACCAGTAACGTCTCCATTGTGAGACTTGTTGTTATTGTTTTTGGCATATCGAATACACCACGGGGAGCTTGTCAGACTCTGCTGTGTGGGTGGGATACTCTCGGTAGCTTGCTGGGCTCTCGGAAAGGGACAGAGGAATTGAACCCGGGTCATCGGTGTGCAAGGCAAACACCCAACCCGCTGTGTTTTCGCTTCAGTCCCCAGTCTTAGATTTAGAGAAAATAATACAAGGATAGAGTCTTTCTCTGTCACACAGCTTCAACATCTTCGGTTAACATGCTCCACTTGTCACATGGAGGAACCAATACCAATCACTAGTAACTAAATTCAATCACTTATTTGCACTTCCTTGCTTTTCATTAACCGTCTCTTTACTGTCCCAGGATTTCATCCAGGGCTCATGTAACTTTCTTTGTCATGTGGCTGTGACAGTGTCTCAGACCAGACTCTCTTTGTTTTGGGCAGCCTTGATAGTACTAGGCAACATTGATGAAGGATTGAAGAACGTGATTCAACTTGACTTTGCCCATTTTTTCCCCAATGATAGGATCATGTATGTGAGCTTTGAGAGGAAAACCACAGAGGTAAAATCCTGTTCTTTCCACATGGTATCCAGTTTCCTACTATCAGCACGACTTCTGTTGTTGTTGACCTTTACTATCTAAGGGTAAGACAGATTTTTCTAAAAAGTCATCATTTCTCCTACTTTCCTTACTTCCCATTTTGGGAGGATCACCCTGTGAGTAACCCATACTTAAAAGGGGAAGTTATACTATACCTCCTAGAATGTAGAGTGTCTACAAGAACTATTCACTCTACAGAGATTTGTGACTTCTTTGTCATTATTAACTCAGTCCTTGATATATGTCAATATGGACTTACAAGTAATTTTTGCACGCTTTGATTATAGTTGAGTATTTATTTATTTTCTGGCTTAAATTGTTCTGCCTATGGCCAGTTGGAATTCTCTCAGATGGGCTGAAGCAACACCCAGGAGGCTGTACACCTGCTTGACCTTCCCAGTGCTTTGCCAGTCACCATGTGTCCCTTGAACACCCCGGAGAATCCTTCAACACAGAGTTGGGAGTGTTCCTCCAGCACTACTGGGTATGGCCTCCTCACAGCTCCATAAGAACTTATTCATAAAATAATAAAGAAATATGTTTCACATATGCAAGTAGATCGTTACACTTTGAAAAATAACATACCCATGTAATTGACATCCTTAGGATCTGGAATAATGAACAATAACCATTGATTTTGTGTAATTTTTTATCTTGATCCCACATCTTATTTTCATATTTATAAAACACATATGTATGTTACTCATCTTCATGTTACTCATTTTCATATGGTACTTAACAACACCCTAAATCCAGCCTGGCAAGAGAAGGAAGGATTTTTATCTCTATTTTACAAATGAGAAGCCAAAGCACAGAACTACTAAATGCCACGCCTGAAGGCTTCACATGCCACTCTAGGGAAATCAATTCTATAATTCATCACACCTAACCCCCCTGCAGAGCTCGGTCACCACTGCCTCTCACTTTTCTCCAATTATGGTGGGCTTTGCAATCAACACAGTTGTTATCATCATGCCCTTTGCAATAACTAGCTCCAGCTCTCCACAAAGGAAATGGTGTTTTGCATATCCTCTAGCATGATTTGCCTTTTCCTGCATGTAGAGGCCAATCGAGCTGGGAAATTTGGGCTTCTGCTCAAGCGCACCTGGAATTCTCAAATCCCAGCTTCCCCAAGAACCTTTACAAACAAGATCCTTGTTTTTGCCTCGATCCCACAAGACCTTTATTCAACATCCAGTTGCTGTTAGGTTTAGCTTTTCTTTCAAAAACAAACAGGGCTCATTTCTGTTCTGGAAAGCTAAGCCCAATTAAGCCGCTGTTCAACACAGACAGGAGATGAGATTTTGAGTTCCCCGGGCAGTGGCTATAAAAGAGAGAGGGAAAAGGAGAACAAAGAAGCAAGGATGCTTGTGTAAGCACCAGAATAAGGCTAGAAACATAGTGCCACCAGTAGGGCTCTTGACTTGTAAGTGACTGACGTAGGTTTGATCCCTGGTACCCCATAAGGTCCCCTGAACCTACCAAAAATGTTCCCACAGCACAGAATCAGGAGTAAGCCCAGAGCATCGCATAGTGTTAGCCAAAAAACAAAAAGGAAACTGCTAGAACAAAAAGAGCAAGGAGTTCCATGCAGGGCATTGTTGTTTATGAGCTTTATCACTTCAGGAGTCCCCCTCATGGTTTCTGGATCTCAGTCTCTCCATCTGGCCAAGAAAAGGTGGTAAAGCTCAAATCTATTGAAGCTTAACATATTCAAGCCTTCACCAGAACAATTTCATTGTTAAATAAAATTGTCTGTATAAATATATATATGTATATATATGCAATAAAATTTTTATTCACCAGCTTTTAACTTTACTGAATAGAAATACATTGTATACGTGTTTGGAACACTGATGTTTTAGATTCTACTCATATTCTTTTATTTTTTCTGAAAGTGGGTGGCTTGGGAGCCAGGAATATTGGTGTCCTGACTCATGAATGGCTCGCGATCCTGAGTAATGAAAACCCAGAGGTTAAGTGATATCTGCAATACTCCCCAGCATTCAGTGGTCAAACATCCAAATCAAGGTTGGAATAGGTATTTATTGTCAGAGCGATTCAAATTATCCTATATACCTGCTCATTTGCTCAGGATTTTCTCTGACCTCTGAATTTGCCATCTGACATGGAGCAAGGACATCCACTTTCTAAAGAGTCGATGCTTTTAATCTTTAAAAAGACTAAGATTACAAATACATTACCAAAGGTAAGTAACAATGTCTTGAGAGTCTATGCAAAATAGATGGTGCCGACATTAATACAAAATAAAAGGAGAAAATATTATGAAGACGAGGCATCATATTCCTAGTAGAGAGCAGATGACAGTGCTTACTTTCAAGTGGAAGGATTGTTGGCAACAGGCAAATCCTTTAACTCTTTGGGAATAATTCTCAGGTATTGTGTGTATGTATACACACATACACTATATATATAAAGACACTTATACACCCCTCAGCTTGGGACCCAAGTTACCATTAGAATTACAGCAATAATTTTATAATATAAAATTGTCATGATTTACAAAAGAGATTGACGCAGACTGAAATAAAAGATATCTTTCAAGTCCTTTTTGACTTGCCTGGAAATATTTTTCATATTTATCAATATATCTTACTCTTTCGTACACATCCCTGACCCTCTGATCCATCCATCGATAGCATTCTCAGTTCTCCAGAATTGTCCCCTAGTAAGAGAACAGGCTTGTTCAGCCAAGGCTACCATGTCAACAACAGATGTTATCTTCAAATAAAGTTTTATTTAAAGCTTTATTTAAATAAAGGAATGAGGTGTAGGATAACATAGGTTTGTGCTTTCTCCTCTGCCACAAGGAGCTTAGGTTTGCTGAGTACTATCCATCACAGTGCTCCCAAAGTACTCCCATTTCCTTGGTATTCATCTTAACTTCTCTACCTGTTAAGCACTCATTTCCCCTAAGCAATACCTGTGACCTGTAAAGTCAAATTCCTCAGAGATCTCTGATTTTACATTTGTAAGTGAAACATTGCTTTTCTCCTTCTCTTTTGTGCTTTGGATCGTTTACTTCAGAGCAATGTCTTTTTGTGTAGACACAGGAAGACAGCTAATGCTATGCTTTTGAAACTTGGAAATTAACTGACCAACTAATATTCACTCCTGGGCATCTGTTTTCTTGGCTGAAGCCTCAGTCACCTTAAGTTTCTAGTACCCCAAAAGATGGTTCCCAACGAAGGACTGGATGGACCCAGGGTAAGTTGTGAGCTACCCCAGCATTGAAACAAGCTAGGCCAAGCACCATAATACTTAACTATAATTTAAGAGTCTGGCCATGGACAAATTCTGTCATGATCCAAAGATTAACAACTGGATTAGGACCCTGCTAGGGTTAGGAAAGACTAATCTGGCCTGAGCACTTGAGTTTGGGATCTATAGCGAGATGTCCCCAGGAGAGACACCCTACAAATTTAATGTACTTTATGTATCTCTTACTATGTCCATACAAGATGTCTATTAAGAGGTAGAATTAAGATGAATGTTTAAATGCTTGTTGGACTAAGGAAAGGAGAAACACACCCTGAGGTGATATTTTGCCGGTGAGCGGATCTCCTGGCCGCAGGATATCTTCAGAAGAGCTTCCCCAGAAAAAAAGGGCATTTACATAAGTTGATTGTGCCACCTCACCTGTGTGTAATTGCTACCCCCAACCCTTGGAGAGGGGGAATAACTAGGCTGGGGTAGTGGGCTGAGGTAGAGGATATCGGCAGTGAGTGAGACCAGAAGGAGATGGAGGAAGAATAAACAGCAACTGATCTCCAACCAGCCTGGCTCCCATTTTATCCTTCCTCCATCCATGGCTGTCAGCCATCCAGAGTAGGAAAACAGCCTAACCACCAAACACACATGGAAAGAGAGCACACACACCCTTTTTATTTTGTGATTACACAATGAGGGATAGTTTTTACTTTCTCAAAAATGGAATTCAAACACAGTGGAAATAAAGATGTTCCTTCCAATGCACTGTCTGTCTCTGTCTGTCTCTGTCTCTGTCTCTGTGTCTCTGTGTTTCTGTCCCTGTCTCCCTATCTCTGCCTCTTTCTCTCCCTCCCTCTCCTCTCCCTCTCCCTCTCTCTCCCTCTCTCTCCTCTCTCTTTCTCTCCTCTCCCTCTCTGTCCGTCTCCTCTCTCTTTCTCTCTCTCTCTCTCTCTCACTCTCTCTCACTCTCTCTCTCTGACACCAGAGGTGCTCAGGGCTTTCTTCTAACTAATTTTTTAACTCCTGGCAGGGTTCAGGGACCATATATGGGATTGGGAGTAGAAAACAGTTCAACTATGCACAAAGCAAATGCCCCACCCCACCTCACCCCACCCCACCCACTGTAGTCTGTCTCGAGCACACCCATTCATTTTTCTTAAGCACACTACTTTTGAAAACTTGTCTATTTCTCTTTAAAATGTATGTAAAATGTCTGTGTAAAAATCGGAACTCCAGGGAAAGGAGTGTGAGCAGAGTTCCGTGGTCTCTTTTTCAAGTCTGATGCTGATGCCCAGGAGGTGGCCAGGGAAAAATAAGCAAGCACAGTGAATTAACAGCTATTACAGGGTTGAGGAGTAGAGTGATAGCGCAGTGGGTAGGGCATTTTCCTTGCACATGGTCAACTCAGTTTCGATTCCTCCGTCCCTCTCAGAGAGCCCAGCAAGCTACCAAGAGTATCCCACCCACAGGGCAAAGCCTGACAAGCTACCCGTGGTGTATTGGATATGCCAAAAGCAGTTACAACAAGTCTCACAATGGAGACGTTATTGGTGCCCCGCTCGAGCTAATCGATGAACAATGGGATTCAGTGCTACAGTTCTACAAGGAGTTGAAATCATGTGAGGAGGTGACCTGGGTTTTAAGACCGTGATACGGTCTTTGAGAACTCTAATTCTCTTCAGTCACTTGCAAGCTAATAAAAGGAAACTCTCTTCTGATTTACTTCTTTTTGGGTCTTCTTTTTCAAAGTGTGCCTACCTCGATGCACACTTTGGGTGGCTAGGGAGACTCGTTTCGAGAGTGTGAATGGACTCTAGGTAACTCTGATCTGAATGCAGAGCTCCTGCTGAGATCTGACAGAAAGTCCAAGACTGGAAGAACAGTTAGTGCTCTTGGAAAATCAGAGCAAACATTCACTGACAGCGACTTCTGCTGCAAGGTACTGTTCTTGGTGATATCTGACTTGCGGCAAGCCATGGAATACAATTATCTATTGTATTGTGTAAATACATTGTGTAGATGAATAAACTAAACTTTAGTTTCTGTCAGTAAGTTGCTCGGTCTTGCCACTTATATGAAAGAAAATTCCAATCCCAGTCACAGTGGCTTCAAAGGGCACGGGGAGCTCAGCACACACTGAGATCCAGACATGCGTGCTCTTTCCTTCACAGTGCAAGCTTAGGAAAACCAAATATTGCTGTGGCCAGAGAGATAGTAACAGGGGCCAGGGTGCTTTCCTTGCATGTGGTTGAACTCAGGTTTGCTCCCCAGCAGCCCGTATGGTCCCCCAAGCACAGCCAAGGGTGATCTCGATGGTCTCTCAAAGCAGAGCCAGGAGTAAGTTCTGAGCATTGTTGGGTGCGGCCCAAAATTAAAAAAAAAACATAAAACATTGCTGATCCTGGATTTGGTCATCTTAAATGGGTTACAGTAACAGGAGGCCTCTTGCTCCTAGGTGTAATTAAACCACAGAAGTGGAAGTGCTCGACCAGGTCTAAACTCTCATGCTTGAGTGTCATTTGCCCTGACAGCGATGAGAAAAGGAAATCAAGAGAGAGACCTGATACGTGGGAATTGTATTGACATACCAGGAAAACAACAGAGTGAAGAGTTTTCTGGAAAGCATCCCCTGGCATCCCAGCACCGTGTCACGGGAGAGCGTAATCTAGTCATGCCCAGGCTCCATCACAAGTAATCAACAGAGACTTCCTTACTCTGTGTTTTACAGGAGATATACCTGTGGATGTTGAGATTGCCTGTGATGATCTCTTTCAGCCATAATACATCTGGGATCGAAGAAGGGTTCCTTTCCAGAAATGCAGAAGGAAGGTGCAGTTCCCCTCACCCCCACCCCAAATACGCCAATGCAGCCTCTTTCATAACAGAGAGGGAACAGATTAGGCCATCAAGGGTGAAATGGCACCTCACCTCAAAAATCTCCAGCCTACTTTAATGTACAGACAAAGAAGCTGCAGTAAACTGACTCCACCATTGGCAGGTAAAGTGACATTGAAGGCATTTTTCAAACAGGTAACAGCCCAAGGGTCAATAGTCCAGGTGAGGAGAAGATTCTGTTCCACAGAGCCCAGATCGGCACTGGGAGGTGAACTCGCCATCTCAGCACTATAACTTCATGGACTGGTGTGCTAGAAAATGTTTAAACCCAGCTGCCCTGGAGGCAAAGCAAAACACAATCCCTCATTTGTAGCCGTAGCCAATTTCCATGGTGTAAAGACTCCAGCCCGACGGATGCCAAGCTGCCAATGACTCATTCCTGAATGCAAAGCAGAAAGAGAAAAGGAGTTGACCCAACAGCCCACAAGAGCTCCCATCTACATATTTAAGAAGCCTTAGGATCCTGTAGTTCACCTACCAATGGAAAGGGAGCAAGGAGAAGGAGTGGGTGAAGCCATCTTTCTAATTAAACGGTCCCACGGATGCATAGGAGACTTAGAAATATTGTCTCTGGTGTTTCACGTCAGCTGCTACAGTTGAACCTTGAAGGGAAAAGGCAGGGGTGACTAGTGCCCTCTTCTGGCCTCATCCAGGTTCCTCCAAATGGCAAGTTTCTCCCCTGCCTCCCTCATACTGCAGTTCAGTGACATTCTGTGAGTGCATGCTTTGCAGTGACAAAATCATAGTTTGAGATTGGAAAAACCATGGAATCTTCTTTCCCCTCCAATACCAAGAAGTCCCAAGTTACAATGAGTTTTAAGGTATAACTCAATTTCTTAAACAAGGACAAACTGGAAACTTTCCTTAAACTTCCTGAAGTCAGTAAATATAGCACTGTAGCACTGTCATCCCATTGTTCATCGATTTGCTCGATCGGGCACTAATAACATCTCCATTGTGAGACTTGTTGTTACTGGTTTGGGCATATCAAATATGCCACACGTAGCTTGCCAGGCTCTGCGTGCTTGGCCCTTTGAGAAGGACAAATATAGTGACAATTATATAGCAATACCTTATAGCCTACTTCTCCCTCTGGGAGAACCTGGCAAACTACTGGGAGTTTCCTGCCCACAGGGGAGAGCCTCACAAGGTCCCCACTATGCCAAAACCAGTAACAAGCTGGGCCTCATACCTCTGACCCTGAAAGAGCCTCCAGTATGGCATTGTTAGAAGGATGAGTAGAGAGAGACGTCTAAAATCTCAGGGCTTGGACGAATGGAGACATTACTGAGACCGCTCAAGAAATTTGACAATTAATGGGATGATGATGATGATGATGATGATGATGATGATGATAGTGACAAATAACCAGAAGAGAATCACAAAAATACAACCTAACAAGCAGTGCTCCTGATCTGGATATGGACAAATATGCAGCCTAATCATCACCTTTTAAGTCTGTGCTTTTGCAATCCCCCCAATGCACACACAGCCCTCCCCCATGGGCCTCAGGGAAGAAAAGAAGATCGTCACATCAGGCCATCAAAATGCCTTGTCAGACTAAGTCAGCAGCCATCTACGTAACTTAAATCCACCTACTGTGTAGCAGTCAAACTCACTAATATTATAGCCAATTTTGGTAATATATAAGAAGATATAGGCATTTGGGTGGGAGAGCATGTTGGATTACACCTCGCTGTGCTCCAAGCTAATTCCTGGAACCATGCTGAGGACTCAATTCTGGAAGTGCTCAGGGAGCCATATGTGGTGCTGGGGATCAAACCCCAGTTGGCTATATGCAAGGCAAATGCTTCATACCTTGTACTATTTCTCTAGGCTACTTTTACAGGTATTTTAACAGGTATTTTACAGGGTGCACTCTATGAGGTCAAAATTCTCCACCCTTTTTGTATCACTGTCATCTCGTTATTCATCAATTTGCTCCAGTGGACGCCAGTAATGTCTCTATTTGTCTCAGCCTTGAGGCTCTTTCAGGGTCAGGGGAATGAGACCTGTTATTATTACTGTATTCGGCATATGGAATATGCCCCAGGGAGCTTGCCAGGCTCCGCTGTGTGGGAGGGATACCCTTGGTAGATTGCCAGGCTCTCAGATATATATATATATATGTGTGTGTGTGTGTGTGTGTGTGTGTGTGTGTGTGTGTGTATGACCCCGATGCCGTGTAATCCCACCAATGCCCAACATCCAGAGACTATAAAACCAAGCTCCCAGAAGAGAGCGATTCAGAGAGTCTCTTGCCCTCTCACTGGGCTGTCTTTCCCGGTGCCCCTGGGAGGGGGTGGGCTCCAGTTTCCCTCCCCACCACAAGCAGAGCTCCAACGGCTAAAGAGCTAGCTCCGTAGCCTAGCCACAGCCATGCTCAAGGCCCCTCTCCACACTTTTGGACGAGCCTCATGCATGAAGGAACCAGCAGAGGAACCCAGGTGTGTGGGACCTGGGGCTGAGACCTCCAAGCCTGCTCGGGTTGGGGCTGGGCCTCTTCTGCCCAGATTCCCCAACTTCCAGTAGCTAGGTGGTCACACCCAGGAACTGCCCCCAGCGCTGTGTAATCCCACCAATGGCCAACATCCAGAGACAATAAAACAAAGCTCCTGGAAGACATCTTATAGCCTAGTTCTCCCTCTGGGAGAACCTGGCAAACTACCGAGTTTCCTGCCCACATGGGAGAGCCTCACAAACTCCCCATGGTGTATTCGTATGCCCAAACCAATAACAATGATGGGTCTCATTCCCCTGACCCTGAAGGAGCCTTCAATGCAGCACCATTGGAAAGGATGAGTTAGGAGAGGCTTCTAGAATCTCGGGGCTAGGACAAATGGAGACATTACTGAGACCACTCAAGAAATTTAATTATCAACGGGATGATGATGATGATATATATATATATATATATATATTCCCCTCTATAATTTTATGGAAAATGGGTAGCAGGTTCTTATGATGTGTCATGCGGCCACTTTGTGGCCGCAGGGTCCAGGAATATGTTCACTCATACTTGAGCTTGGCCCAAGCATGTGGAAAGCAGCCTGGAGCATAGTAGCAGTTAGGTAGTGGAGGTCAGCTGCCAGGGCTTTTTTACCCTTTTTTTTTTTTAAAAAAAAAGTACTTTATTTTATTGCAGTTTAGATAAACAGGGTTACAATACTATTATATATTTTTTGGACATCTTGATGTACAAAACGACTGTACCTTCATCACCATCAAAAAGTTTAGAATCTTCCACCACTGTCCTATGTCACCCCTTTTCTGACTCTACCCCTGCCCCATCTGGCCCACCCACAATCTAAATTTCAGAACCAAATTCCAAGGACTTGTGATCATTCAATACTATCTGTTCTTTGTTTTTGTTTCTTTGCATACCACAGATGAATGATATAATCCAGTATTTGCCCTTTTCCTTTTGACTTGTTTTGCTTAACATGATATCCTCCAGTTCCATCCAAGATACAGTAAGCTACATCATCTTACCTTTTAATGGCTACATAGTATTCCACGTACATAATTGTAGAGACAATGGAGACAATGTCACTTCCTTAAAAAAGAGGAACTGAAGCAATAGCACAGCGGGTAGGGCATTTGCCATGCATGCGGCCAACCCGGATTCCATTCTGAGCAACCCATATGGTCCCCTGAGCACCACTAGGAGTAATTCCTGAGTGCATGAGCCAGGAATAATCCTCGTATATCGCTTGTATGACCGCCTCCCCCCCAAAAAAGAAAAGAGATAAAAGAATTCTATGTCTGCTCTCCACTATGTAAAAAATCAAGAAAAGGACCAACCTAAAATCTAAAAGCAGGAAATATGCTGTGTGTAGATACCACATCTCCAACTGCCATGTCCTGGGACACCCCTATATCAAAAATGAGAAATGAATTTCTCTTGTTTAAACCACTGACTCTAGAACCTAACGAGGTAGCTCCGCAATACAGCACATAGTTTGTGTGTACCACCAAAAAAAAAAAATTAAAATAAACTACTCAGTCTGGAAATTTATTGCAATAACCTGAGCTGTCTAAAACAGAAGAGGGTGATTAACATTCCAAATTCCTTACCCTTCTCTAGTCACTGTGATAAACAAGACTGTCCCCATCACTTCCCGCTCTGACCTCCAGCTGAAAGTCACTGTAGCCTCTGGTCATAAAATTGAATGCAACATTGCTACATTTCTATTCCTTTTATATTCTGTAGGTGCATCCAATAACTAACACAAAAATAGGTCTTCATTATCTCAACTCCCCACCAATTCATCATTGTTAGGCAGCATAACCAATTCAACCAGCCATGAGTTACTTAAGTAAAGTTTAATTGGAAGAGAGACCTTTAAATAAAAGTCACCCTAAAAATATATACTGCTTATTTCATCAGAAAAAAAAGTCATCGCTGTAAGTGAAATATTAAATTCGCAGATTCTAAGAACTTTGAATTTATAAAATTTCCCACAAACTTAGACTCACCATGTTAATGGTGAAAAGCCTGTGAACCTTCACCTTAATTCTTTGGATAGAAAAGAAGGCAGCACAATTGGTGGAGTTGAGTTTGAATTGACCAAGGGACAAACTTAATTTAATGTCTTTCCAACTCACCTTACAATCACTGACATAAGGAAAGATAAATGTGTCATTTTCTATTGCTATCACACTCCAAGACAGATTTGACAATGGATTTAGTTGATGGCTTTCAAAGCCCTCCTAAAAACTAGAGTCAAAAATATAAGAACTTACACCAGGAACAAGAGGCACTTTTTGTTGTCCTTTGTCCTTCTCAGTGAGGCAAATTATAAATAGAAAAAGATTCCAAATGAGATCTATTCTTGCTACCTTACAACTCTGGAGCTTTCTTGCTAGTTATAAAAGTCTGCTTTCAGATTGAAATCTATTTTGGCCCATTTTGAAAGAAAAACATAGATAGGATTTATGACTGCTTCTTCGAGACAGTTGCTCTCTAGATATACCTCATGGGAAACTTGTAAACTTGGAAGAGAGTGAAGACTGTCTTCATTTTCAAAATTCATAGAACCTAAGGTCAGATCATTCAACTTTGAATGTAAAGTGCTTTTCCAGGGCGAGGCATTAGACCAGCATTGAGACAACTCTAGTTTAAAAAGACTCATCTTCTTAAAGGCATTTCTAAGACTTGGGTCTCTCTAAAGTTTCAGTAGGCTGGGATTGGGCCTGAGATTCAATGATTGCAAAGAGCTTCTCAACATGACAATGATGTTGAATAAGTCTAGGAATAGGGTGAGCCAAGAGAGGCATTTTGACTCAGAATTTAAGGCTTTGCATGTCTAGAACATCTGTAATAAAAATGTAAAGTTTTTTGTGAATTATTTTTAAAGACAAAGTGAATTTTCAAAACCATGTCTTGTTAAAGTATATCCAAAATTTTGTGTATGAATGACTTATTGTTTTACTTAGTTAACATGATATACATCACTGTATACACTTTAAGCATAATAGTTTGTTTGATTTGCATATATTGTGAAATTGTTATTCCAATCAGTTCAACCAACATTATTTCCTCATAGAGATAAATTGAAAAAAAAAGATAAAAGAAAGAAGGAATGATTTTTTTTAATTCCACTTATGAGTACTCAGAGTTTGCTCTCTAACAACTTTCCTGTGTATATCATGGAGAATGGCTGGCTCTGGTTATGTGGAAGACAGGCATATCCCATCCTAATATTTACATCTTATCTTCTACCTGGAGTCAAGAATATTTGGATCGCCTTCCAATTCCACTCTTCCTCCATCTCTTCTACTATGACTTTTTTAGATTCTGCATATGTGAAATCATATGGTATTTGTCTTTCTCTGTCCAATTTATTAACATTTTGCATTTAAGCTTCCGTGTGTTAACAAATGATAGGATTTCCTTCTTTGCAAGGCTGAATAAGCAAACACACAGTATACAGATATCTCCAATCTCTGTGTCCTCTCTTGGTCCGGTGGGCCTCTGCATCAGTTCCACGACTTGCTATCATTGTAGACAATGGACATGGAGCAGGTATTTTAGGAGCTAATGTTTTCGCTTATTTGGGCTATTTTCTGGGAGGAACTAAGCAGTCTTGTGAGCATTCCATTTTTAATATTTTAGAACTATTTAACCAGTTATCATTGGTCACAATAGCAAATTGTAATTCTACCAATAGCATGCCAGTCTCCCCTCTTCTCCACATCTAAGACTAAACTCGTTATGTCTTTGGAGATTGGGGATTGGGCACACCGGGTGGGGTTCAGGGATCCTCCTGGCAGTGCTCTGCAGGACTATATGTAGTGCCAGGGGTTCAACTGAGGTCGGCTGTGTAAGGCTGTGCTATCTCTTTGGTCATACGTGTATTGTATGACAACTACTCTAAAAGCATAGCTCATTACTGACTGCATTAATCTTTAGGAAAATGTCTAGCTAGGTCCAATGCTTATTACTGAATTGACTGATTAATGTTTTTGGTAGAGTTATAAGAGTTTTTAATATATCTTGTATACTAGCCCTTTACAGTAGCAGATATAAGATTTTAGAATATTTTCCCGTTCCCTGGGTACTCAATCCTTGTATGACTGAAATGTGAGCACAAACGTCTGTAAATCTGTAACTGTAGCTCATGGTGATTCATTAAAATTTTTTAAATTTTTTTTCTTAATTTTAAAAAATTTTCCCATTCCACACACTGTCTTTTAAAATTTTGATATATTCATTGTTTTTCTGCTATGTAGAAACTTTTTAAATTGATGCAATGCCTCAGTTTCTTTATTTTGTCATATGTACTTTCAATGTCATATCAAAAAAATGTATTAAGGAGACCTGCCTCTGGGGACAGAAAGAGAAAGAGTGTGTCGGACTTTAGCATCACACACAGACAACCTGCTTAAATCCTGGCATGTCACATAGTCCTGCAAGGTCTGCCAAGACTGATCCCTGAGCACAGATCCAGGAGTAAGGCCTGAGCACTACTGAGTGTGACTCTAAAACAGAGATAAAGTCCTCATGTCATGAAAATTCACTCCTCTTATCTATTTTAGTAGCTTCATGGTTTAAATTCTTACATTTATGTATTTTATCTATTTCAAGTTAATTTTTGTTTGTAAATGTAGTCAGAATCCAGTTTTATTATTTTACATTTAAATATCCAGTTTTCACGGTGCCGCTTATTAAATTGACTGTCTTTCTACATTGAATATTCTTGGATCGTTTGTAAATATAGGTTGACTAAGTATATTTGTCATTATTTCTGGGTGCTTTATTCTATTCTGTTTTTCTATATATTTTTATTTCAGTGCCAAACTGTTCTGATTCCTACAGCACCTGATTCCCTATAGCTTTTAAGTATAGCTTTTAATTAAGAAGAACATCTCCTGCATTTTCCTTCTTTCTTATAATTCCATTGCAGATATTTTGGACATTCATACAAAGTTTAGAATTTTTTTCAGCTTCTCTAAAAAGTGCCACTAGGATCTTGATAAAGATTACATTGGATCCATTGATGGCATTTTGTAGTACTGATACTAATAATATCGATTCTTTTAATCCGTGAATACAAGAAGCCTTTTTTCTGTATTTGTGTCTTGTATTTCTTTTATCAGTTTGTCCTGTAAACTAACAAAAATTTGAATAGCACAAACAGGCTGTTTTCCAAGTTTACATGGTTGTGCAACAAATGTGCACAACCCCCCCCCCCCACGTCCTTCTTCCTTCACACACATGCAGGGGACATGTTGGCATTCTCACATGTGGACTGGGGAAAATGGGAATGTGGCACATGATCAGGTGTCTCTCCACACTTGTCCTCAAGCCTTTAAGCCAATGAGATCCCCTTCAGGACCCTCGGGGACCTCTGCTCCCTGGAGCCCCAAGAATGGGAGGCAAAATGGCTTTTTACTTTTCACTTTATATGTTTGGGGGATGCCCCTCTGGCAGTGCTCAGGTCTTATTCCTGGCTCTGCACTCAAATATCATGTCTAGTGGGCTCGAAGAACATATGGGATGCCAGGGATTGAATCTAGGTCTGCTGCTTTCAAGACAAACACCCTAATGAACGAATCCTCTGGTTAGTTCATCAAACACCCTAATGAACTAACTGCTGAACTAATCCTCTGACCCCAGAAGGTGGTTTTTCTGTTGGACACGACCTCCACTTCCAGAACATGTATGAATGCAGTCTGCAGATTGGTATTGCACAGGGCTGCAGTTGTCAGGTGCTTCCCAGATGCACAAACAAGTATTGTCAAGAGATTCAGAGCCCAAAGGTAGGCAGGATGTTTGCTACTAAGGGACAGGCAGAGGGGACCCAGGAGCCTCTGCTTAACAAACAGGAAAATTTTCCCTACCCAGGATACCCAGGCATCCTGCTGGCCTCACTGAACAGATTTGTAAGATACAATAGCATAGGGACAGACTAGGTATTGTAGGACTTAATAGATCATAATCGTTTTGTTGTAGACATTTTGTTTGCCTGTTCTACCTTGAGTAGGATATTGGGTAATGCACGTAGGGGATAGTCTCCCTTCATCTCAGGCTCTAATAACAATTGGCAGGACTGGCATTGTGGTCTGTAGGTCATCACGGTTGCTGTAGCAAAGCGACAAAGGCTGTTCAAACAGAGAGCCTCCTCTCCATCTACATCCAAGATCTGACTCCTCAGCCTACGTCACTGGGATCCTTGCTGGGCAGCTTTGCAGGAAAACAAACTCTCTGGTCCTTCTTAAAAACTTCTAAATCAAGATCTGCATATCGACATGCTCCAGAGAGTCTGTTTATGCATGACACTGAGAGACAGGACATCGAGAATTTCTATTCTCTTATGACAAAATGCTGACTTGCTCTTTTTCTGTCCCGGGCATGCAATTTCAGTAGTTCTGGACCTCTACATCTGGACAGTTTCTCTGTGTGTTGGATAAGAAAGCAGAACAATAAGAGAGAAATACAGAAAGCAAACACAGCAGTATCTTTATAGATTCTATGCTGCTCACTGCATTTATGAGCCAACATGATAAACAGCCTCTAGAAAGAATACTATTCTCATGTGGAAGGATGAGAAGGAATAAAAAATAAGCAGCTTCATGGCCACAGGAATGTTGGACGTTTTCCTAGCATCAACTATTCTCATGTAGTGAGATGGATAATTTTCAAGAAGAATGTCGGGACTCACTGTATAACCTTGAAACATTAGTTCCTCTTCTTCGCACACATCTAAAAGCTCACCAATGGGATTTTCTAGAGAAAAAAGATCAGAAAGCAAAGGAGTAAGGGTGGAGGAAGGTAATCCTCTCCAGAGAAGCAGAAGGGAGGCTTCCTTGGAACTACATCTAGCCTCATCCTGTGCCTAAAATACTCATTCTCACCTCCCGGTCTCCAGACCAAAAATGCCACAAGAGTACGTACAACCCACAGGATGGGTTGGGGCACAGGGGGGGAAACAAAGCCAGAGGAACCATAGTCAGAAAATGTTTGAGAACTCTGAGGTACTGCTGACCTGTGGGAAAGGACAGTCCTTCTAAGGAAGCACCTTGTATTGTGGCACTTCCTGTGTGGCATAGAAACCCCAAGGATCTGTGGAAAACTGGGTCTCTTAGATATTCCATCCTACAACCATGAGCTGCAGTAGATTTGTTATTGCTGGGATGGCAAGTCTTGTGTGTGTATGTGTGTGTGTGTGTATGTGTGTGTATGCACATGTGTCTGTGTCCATGTACACAGATGCACTCATGAGCATCCAGATTGGGGGGGGAGGGTGTATACATAGAGTGAATTATCAGACTTCACACCTATTCGTCAGATGAATCTTGTGCTAAATTTCAACTGCAATCTGAATGAATTCTAGGAAGCCTCAAAATCTGCATTTCTGGTAAGTTCTCTTCCGATGTCAGTGCTGCTGGCCCATATTTTGAGTGACTAGAATTAGTCTTTCCCGGGAAAAATCAGAGGTAATTGCCACCCTTCAGATACCTCCCTCAGTTATTATGAGGGTTGGTTTCACGATATGAAGGAAGAGGTTGCCCTGATACCTTCTACATCATCTCACTTCATCGTGCAATCACACAGCCTATGATTCAGGAAAGAGCAATGTTTGTGACATACGCTTTCTGTTATTTGCAAGGAAGAACTCCGAGCACCCAGGCCGCACAGCTTGAGCAGCAGAGAACACGCATCCGCAGCCTTCTTCCTTGTTAACAAGATGCAGTAAATAGGGCCAGTCTCTCAGTTGGCTGGGGGCTTGCTCCAGGAGTCTTAGGCTGGCATGAATCATTTATTACTTTGCCTTCAGCTGGACACCAGACCAGATCTCATTCTCTGAAAAACTGTGTCTTTTTGTCTCCTCTTATCAGAATAGTTGACCTCCTCAGTAAGCCGTCATTTCAAGCAATCAAAAAAAAAAAAAAGCCAAACTTTTATTTTCCCAAAGGCCAGAGTGACTCTTCCCTAATAACCGAAGGTTCCATTTTAACTTTGGGAGAATACAATAACTACTTCATTACTTCTCTGTCCTCAAGGCAAAATTCCTAGGGCGCTTGCTTGAAGCTGTTACAAGATCTCTACTAACATTCCTTAGTCGTAATTTACATTTTCTTTCTTATAATTGCTGGCCTTAACATAAATTTTGATCCAAAACAAAACTAACTGGAGAGTCTCCAAGAAACTTCTTTCCAAGGTATTATAAAAGTCCATGGATAAAATGTGCACATTAAGGCAAAAATATTTAAATGGATATATATTATATATATGCATAGATGTATATATATATTTTAAAATTAGGCATTTCAAAAACAAAATTTGTTGATAAAATTTATTTATCTCTTTAGAAAAATAGAGATAATCTTTAGTTTTATTTAGCAAGATAGGGATAATCTAATTTCCTATAAAAAATTTTAAAACTTGGGCTGAATTGATAGTATAGCATGTTGGGCATTTGCCCGGTTCAATCCCTGTCATTCCACATAGTCCCCTGAGCACTGTCAGGAGTAATTGCTATGGGTGGAGCAAGGAGTAATCCCTGGGCCTTGCTGGGTGTAACCCAAAATATCAAAACAAATAAAACAAAAATTTTAAAACTTTACATACGTTTTCATACTGGAGACATAGCATAGCAGGCATTTGCCTTGCATGCAGCTGACCCAGGTTTGATTCCTCCATCCCGCTCGGAGAGCCCGGCAAGCTACCGAGAGTATCCTGCCCACACAACAGAGCCTGGCAAGCTCCCCATGGCGTATTCGATATACCAAAAACAATAACAACAAGCCTCACAATGGAGACATTACTGGTGCCCACTGGAGCAGATCAATGAGCAATGGGATGACAATGACAATGACAATACTACAATATGTTTTCACAGTGAAAAAGCAAGCCCTAAAGGGGGAAAATTTTATTTCACCTGGCTTCAAATTCACTGTACCTCTTGTCCTTCTATACTTTTCCATGAAGGGAGACCTCAGCCTTGCCCTGGTCTACTCAGGACTTACTCCTGATTCTGTGCTCAGAGTCACTCCTGGTGCTGCTGGAGGAACATATGTGCTAGGCAGGAGGCAAGTGTCTAACCTCGGCGCTATCTTCCTGGCTCTGGCAACTAACTATACAATACCAGTACTCTAAGTACTGGTATACAGTACTATATGCAGAATCAGTACTCCTGAGCTATGGAGCCAGCTTCTCTTGCAATTGACTGTAAATCTTTCCGTTGTTTTAAGATTTTCAGCCTAGAATCATCTCCAGGGCCTGGTCAACAAGGCACCCATTATTTGTTTGAATTTCCACATTGTTGCACTTCATGTTCTTTTCTTTCTCTGGGCCTAATTTTCATTATATCAAATACTCAGACACATGGTCTATACTCTCTTGCATACATGCAGACTCACACACACTCATGTGTACTGAGTGTACGTGCACGCACACACACACACACACACACACACACACACACACACACACACACACACACTGTGAGGGCAAAACTGATGACAAGCTTCAGCCAACATTAAGTCTAACTAGGCCTCAGTTTCTGTTTCCCCAAAGCAGGACTTGCAGTTTCTGGTAAACTCCCAGTTGAGTAATTTGCCAAGATAAGAAACTGGGCAGTTGGATCTGGCCGGTCGTGAGGGGTCACTGTACCTTCCCTAGAAACTGTGACTGCTACTGAGCAAACTACTGTCAAATTGCTGACCTCTGATGTAATAGGGCCGATGCTAAAAACAGACCAGTATAGAAATTGTCTCTTAACTCTAAACCCTACATAAACCACTTGTGATTTAGAGTCGGGTCCTTGTCAAGACTCCACTGCATTGGATGGGACTCGGACCCTAATGCGAGCTAGAGATGGCTCGAGCTAGTAATAAAGTTCCTCTGCTTTTGCATTATCATGTGTGGATTGTTCTCTCCACAATTGGGGATCTGAAACTCAGGCACAACACACACACACACACACACACACACACACACACACACAACACTAGCTCAGAGGAGGTCTGGTGACGATTGATTTTCAACACTACCAGGCAATAACATTTTCATTATATTTTTTAACCCTTCATTATCCTTCGTTTCACCCCCGGCTCCATTGTGGGCCCAGTATGGCCTGTTCAGGAGTGGGACCCCACCACTGCCTGTTGTGAGGAGGGTCCTCATTGCCTCCAGGGTCAGAGGTGGCCAAAAGAGCAATGGACCAAAGAGAAAGAAAGTCAGTGTCGAAGGTGGCAGGAAAAATTCAGGTAAAAATTTTGACTCTAAAAAAGTATCTGCTTGTGCAGTGGAGAGAGAGGCAGGGTGTTCAGGAACTGGCCTTGCATGCAGCCGACTCCAGCTGGATTCTGAGCACCCCATATGAGACCCCAAGCACTGCTAGGAGTAATCCCTGAGCGCAGAGCCAGGAGTAAGCTAGCTTACTCAGTGGGGTGCGGCCTAAAAGTCCAAACGAATAAATAAGTTAAATAAACCATTTGAAAAGACATAGTGGAACCCAACTAAACTGACAGTGGTTGACAGCTTTGGCCTTGCAGGCAGGGGACCCCTGGTTCAAATTCCTGGTACCGCCAGTTGCTGCCAGAGCAACCCTGGCACCTTTTGATCCTAGCAACTCTGCTGCCCGCGACCCCTGGCTGGTCAGTCAGCAATGAAGCTAGAAAGATGGGTGAGTGCCACAGCCAAGAATTGTGCCACAGTCGGGAATTGTGAGCCTTGGGAGCACCAAATCTAAGACTGTGTGATCCCTCGTCATCCCAGCAGAAAGGGAAGGGGAGAAGACAGAGGAAAGTTAAAGGGTGCACTGAGTAATCTCTGGACACCGTTGATGACTTTATCTTATTTATTTATTTATTTATTTTTAATTATTTAATTTATTTTTTAATAAGTGAGTCACCATAAAGGTACAGTTGCAAATTTACCCATCTTTGTGCTTGTGTTTCCCTCATACAATGTTCAAGAACCCATCCCTCCACCAGTGTCCATTCTCCACCACCAATGAACCCAGTATCCACCCCACCCTCCAATCCCATCCCCCCCACCCCATCCCACCCCACCTCTGTGGCAGGGTATTCCATTTTGCTCTCTCTCCTTTTGGGTGTTGTGGTTTGCGATAGGGGTATTGAGCGGCCATCGTGTCAGTCTCTAGTCTACTTTCAGCACGCTTCTCTCTTCTCGTGCAGGATCCCCAACTATCTTTTACTTGGTGTTCCCTTCTCTATCCAGGCTGCCTTTCCCCCAGCATGTGAGGCCAGCTTCCAAGCCATGGAGCCAACCTCCTTGTATTATATACTACTGTTCTTGGGTGTTAGTCTCCTACTCTGTTATTTTATATTCCACAGATGAGTGCAATATTTCTATGTCTGTCCCTCTCTTTCTGACTCATTTCACTTAGCATGATACTTTCCATGTTGATCCACTTATGTGCAAAATTTATGACTTCATCTTTTGTAACAGCTGCATAGTATTCCATTGTATAGATATATCAAAGTTTCTTTAACCAGTCATCGCTTCTCGGACACTCGGGTTTTTTCCAGATTCTGGCTATTGTATACAGTGCCACGATGAACATATAAATGCAGATGTCATTTCGACTATACTTTTTTGTTTGTCCGGAATATATTCCCAGAAGTGGTATTGCTGGACCAAATGGAAGCTCAATTTCTAATTTTTTGAGAAGCGTCCATATTGTTTTCCAAAAGGGCTGAACCAGTCGGTATTCCCACCAGCAGTGTAGAAGGGTCCCTTTCTCCCCACATCCTCTCCAACAGCGGTTGCTTTTGTTCTTTTGGGTGTGTGCCATTCTCTGTGGTGAGGTTGTATCTCATAGTTGTTTTGATCTGCATCTCCCTAATGATTAGTGATGCAGAGTATTTTCATGTGCCTTTTGGCCATTCATATCTCTTCCTTAGAAAAGTTTCTGTTCATTTCTCCGGCCCATTTTCTGATGGGGTTGGATGCTTTCTTCTTGTAGAGTTCAGCTAGTGCTTTATATACCCTTGATATCAACCCCTTATCGGATGGGTATTGGGTGAATATCCTTTTCCATTCTGGAGATTGTCTTTGTATTTTGGTCACTGTATCTTTTGTGGTGCAGAAGCTTCTTAGTTTAATATCGTCCCATTTGTTTATCTCTGTTTCCACTTCGTTGGTCAGTTGCATGTTATCTTTGAAGATACCTGTAGCTTCAATATCATGGAGGGTTTTGCTGACCTTGTCTTCGATGTACCTTATGGATTGTGGTCTGATGTTGAGGTTTTTAATCCATTTTGATCTGATTTTTGTGCATAGTGTCAGGTCGAGTTCTAAGCCCATTCTTTTGCATGTGGTTGTCCAATTATGCCAGTACCATTTGTTAAAGAGACTTTCCTTGTTCCACTTCACATTTCTTGCTCCCTTGTCAAAAATTAGATGATAATAAATTTGAGGTTGTGTGTAGGGATATTCCACCCTGTTCCACTGGTCTGCGGCTCTGCCTTTGTTCCAATATCATGCTGTTTTAATTGTTACCGCTTTGTAGTAAAGTTTAAGGTTGGGGAGGGTGATGCCTCCCATAATCTTTTTCCCAAGAATTGTTTTAGCTCTCCGTTGGTGTTTGTTGTTCCATATGAATTACAGGATTGCTTGATCCATTTCTTTGAAGAATTTCATGGGTATTTTTATAGGGATCGCGTTGAACCTGTATAATGCTTTGGGGAATATTGCCATTTTGACAATGTTGATTCTCCCTATCCGTGAGCAGGGTATATGTTTCCATTTCCTCATGTTTTCTTTTATTTTATGGAGTAGCGTTTTATAGTTTTCTTTGTAGAGGACTTTACTTCATTAGTTAAGCTGATTCCAAGGTACTTGATTTTCTGGAGCACGATTATGAATGGGATTGCTTTTTTCATGTCCCTTTCCTCTGTCTCAACGTTTGCAAATAGGAAGGCCATGGATTTTTGGGTATTGATCTTGTAGCCTGAGACTTTACTGTACAAGTCTATTGTTTCTAAGAGTTTCTTAGTAGAGGTTTTAGGCTTCTCTAGATATAGTATAATATTGTCTGCGAATAGTGAGAGTTTGATTTCTTACTTTCCTATCTGGATGCTCTTAGTCTCTTTTTCTTGTCTAACAGCTATCGCAAGTACTTCCAGTACTATATTGAACAGCAGTGGAGAGAGTGGGTATCCTTGTTTTGTCCCCTGATCTTAGAGGAAAGGCCCTTAGCTTTTCCCCATTGAGGATAATACTTGCCGTAGGTTTCTGGTAGATGGCTTTGACTGTCTTGAGGAAAGTTCCTCCGAAACCCATTTTGGTGAGAGTTTTCATCATGAACGGATGTTGGATCTTGTCAAATGCTTTCTCTGCATCTATTGATATGATCGTATGGTTTTTATCTTTACTTGTGTTGATATGATGAATTATGTTGATTGATTTCCGAATATTAAACCATCCTTGCATCCCTGGGATGAATCCCACTTGGTCATGGTGTATGATCTTTTAAATGAGTTGTTGGATTCTATTTGCTAATATTTTGTTGAGGATCTTCGCATCGGTATTCACCAGGAATATTGGTCTATAGTTTTCTTTTTTTTTTTTGTGGTGTCTCTGTTTGCTTTTGGTATTAGGGAGATATGTGCCTCATAGAAACTGTTTGGGAAGGTTCCTGTTTTTTAAATTTCCTGGAAAAGCTTGAGGAGAACTGGCAACAGGTCCTCTTTAAATGTTTGAAAGAATTTGCCAGTGAATTCGTCTGGACCTGGGCTTTTGTTTTTGGGGAGACTTTTGATTACAGTTTCGATTTCCTTGATATTAATGAGTCTATTCAGGTATTCCAGGTCTTCTTGGTTCAGTCTTGGGAGACTGTAGGAATCAAGGAATTCATCCGTTTCTTTTAGGTTCTCTTGTTTTGTGGCATACAGGCTTTCAAAGTAGTCTCTGATGATCTTTTGAATCTCCTTGGCTTCTGTCTTGATGTCCCACTTTTCATTTCTGATTTGGTTTATTAGGGTTCTTCTCTCTCTTTCTTTGTAAGTCTTGCTAGCAGCTTATCAATCTTGTTTATTTTCTCAAAGAACCAGCTCTTGGTTTCATTGACCTTTTGGATTGTTTCATATCGTTAATTTCTGCTCTAATTTTTATTATTTCTTTCCTTCGGTCAGGTTTGGGTTCCTTTTTCTGGTCCTTTTCTAAGATCTTGAGCTGTGAAGTCAAGCTATCTATGTAGGCCCTTTCTTCCTTCCTAAGGAATGCTTACAGAGCTATAAATTTTCCCCTTAACATGGCTTTAGCTGTGTCCCATAGGTTTTGGTAGCTCGTGTCTTCATTCTCGTTTGTTTCGAGGTATCTCTTGATTTCTTCCTTGATTTTCTTCCTGACCCACTCATTGTTTAACACAGAGCTGTTTAATTTCCAGGTGTTTGTTTTGGTTCTCCGTGTCTCTGTATGATTAGCTTCTATCTCCAGCGCATCATGGTCTGAAGAGATAGTTGATACAATTTCTATTTTTCCGATTCTATTGAGGTATGTTTTGTGGCCCAGTACTTGGTCTATTTTGGAAAATGTTCCATGTGCAGTGGAAAAGACAAGACTGTGTATTCTTTCTTTTTGGGGTGTAAAGCCCTGTATAAGTCTATTAGGCCTCTCTCTTCCACTTCTTCTTTCAGAGTCAGTGTTTCCTTGCTGAGTTTTATTCTTGTCAATCTATCTAAGGTGATAAGGTCATGTTGAAGTCTCCAACTATTATTGTGCTGCTAGCGATGTCCTCTTTGAAGTCTGTTAGGAGTTGTTTTAAGTATTTAGCCGGTCCTTCATTAGTTGCATATTAGTTTAAGAGTGTGATTTCTTCCTGTTGTACATATCCCTTGATAAATAGAAAATGACCTTCACTGTCCCTTCGAATCTTTTACGACCTGAAATCTATGTTGTGGATACTAGTATGACTACCCCAGCTTTTTTGAGGGAGCTATTTGCCTGCAGGATTGTTTTC
This sequence comes from Sorex araneus, assembly GCF_027595985.1. NCBI lineage: Eukaryota > Metazoa > Chordata > Mammalia > Eulipotyphla > Soricidae > Sorex > Sorex araneus. Next base: position 105,299,289 of record NC_073302.1, read on the forward strand.
CATCTGTTGACTTTGAGTCTGTGTTTGTTTTGATTGTTCAGGTGTGTTTCTTGCAGGCAGCAGGATGTTGGGTTTAGTTTCCGGATCATTTTGCCACTCTGTGTCTCTTAATTGGTGCATTTAGGCCATTGACATTGAGAGAGATTATTGTGATGGGGTTTTGTGTCATCTTCCTTTTTGGTTTGTTGTTCTTGTGGGGTTCTTCGTTGTCTTACAATAGCCCCTTTAGTCCTTGTTTTAAGTTTGGTTTTGATTCTATGAAGTTCCTGACCTGTTGTTTATCCAAGAAATAGTGTATGGTTCCTTGAGTTTGAGTGAGAGTTTAGCCAGATAAAGTATTCTTGGTGAGGCATTCATTTTTTTGAGTTTTTTTCACTATGTCCCACCATTGTCTTCGGGTTTGGAGGGTTTCCTCTGATAGGTCTGCTGTAAATCTGAGGGGTGCTCCTTTGTATGTGATTTCCTTCTTTGACCTTGCTGCTTGCAGAATTGTGTCTGCATCCATAGCATCCATCATCCTGACTATGATGTTCCTTGGAGTCCTTTTATTCAGGTCTCTTTTTGCTGGTACTCTTCGGGCTCCTTGGATCTGGATGCCTGCCTTCTTCAGCTCTGGTAATTTCTTAGCAATGATGTCTTTCACTGTGTTTTTTTCATTAGGGTTACTTCCCTGTGCTTCTGGTACTCGAATGATTCTTATGTTGTTCCTCTTGAGGTCATCCCCTAGGACTCTGATTCTCTCTAGGGCCATTTTGAGATCTTTTGCCATTATTTGTTGTTGCCTGCAAGCTTTGTGCAGCTCATCTTCAAGCTCGCTGATTCTGCCTTCGGCTGTAGTCATTCTACTGTTGAGGGCTCCTACTGAGATGTTTAATTCATCTACCAATTCTTTTATTTGTGTGACTTCCATTCGTAGCTTTGAAATTTCTGCTCTCATTTCTTCCTGCATTTTCTTGGTGGACCGATCCAATGTTTCATTTATATCCTCCCTTAATTTATTGAATGTCTGTTCCATGGTTGCTTGGTGTACGTCGACTCTCCTCAATATTTCCTCTCTGAATTCTTTTTCTGAAAGCTCTTATATGTGGGTAACCCCTGTTGAGGTTTCTGGAATCTTTTCTTCATCCTCTCTTCGTGGAGGGAATTTTCACTGTTTCATCATATTGGTATGGAAGTATAGAGTTGGAACGTCCTAGTTGTCTATCCCTATTCCCTCTTACTTCGGGAAGAGGGGCTCTGTTTCGCTAAATTGATAATGGTAGCCTTGTTCCTGTTCTAGAATTCTTCCTTACTCTCAGGCATTCATCCTGATTTATGTGGGGCCTCTAGTGAAGGTTTAAGGCTATGCTCTCCTTGCAAAGCTTCTATTGTTCACGGGTAGTTTTTGTGAAGTTAGGATAGGCTAATATACTACTGACATAGAGTGATTGAGATGGCCAGGGTATTTTTCAAAGGAACAGGTTATACAGATAATGTTTAAAAAGTAATAATAAGTTCTGCCATTTGAGTAGGAGGCCACGCCCCTTTGAGACCACGCCCCTGAGATAAGGGCCACGCCCCCAGTAACCACTTGGGACACTGGCAGTGCTCAGGTCTGGGAGGTCGTGGGAGAGCCGGGAGGGGCAGGGCCCGCGTGAGAGACCTAAAGCCCAGTAGGAGGAGCTCACGGTGGGCCGATTACCTGCAGGACAGGGGTGGCACAGTTGGGGAGTGAGCAGAGAGGCGTGGCTTGGGGAAGCAGCGTCTGGGAGGTCGTGGGAGAGACCCTTGATGACTTTAGACAGGAAATGATTTCTCGTGCCGAGGGAACTGTGTTGTGCATTATGCATATCACAGACAAACGTTGAAAAGAAGCTAGTGAGGAATGTGTCTCCTTTGTTTGATGCTGACTTTTCTCAGAAGTAAATTTGGTTATGAAGGAAGGTAGGTAGGGAGAGAGAAACAGAGAAGGGTCTATGTATAAGGTGAAGGATCGAAATGTTTCTTCCCTGAGGAGTCGGCCTCTTCCAAGAAAAGGCCATGAAGGATCTCAAAGCAGAAGTGATGAACTGCAAAATTTCTCCCAAAGACCAGGGGCTGCCAAGTACAAGGGATTTTCCCTAGAGAGAAAGAGCCTCCCCCCTTCTCTCTATCCGAGACCAGGAGAGAGGGCTGAGCAGATAGACTTGTGCTTTTCACTGCACATTTCCAGGAGTTGGTTCCCATCAACAGAATGCTCCTGGGATGATCAGAGGATTTTTCTCAGTAGGTTTGCTACACCTCATTAGCAAATAGTAAAAAAAAGAAGTGATGTGCTTTTCTTGAATCATCTGTGACAGCTGTACAGAACTAATATGATTAAGGAATAATTCTTGGATGAGAAATTATAAATAAAATCTATGTCTCCAGTAGCCATTTCCTTTGAACATTCACCTTATTTCTGGAAAAATTTCTTCTCTAGCATTTAATAAAAAGAGGACATTAGTCAAATTGCAGGGCTTTGCTAGGAATTCTAACAAAAGAAGTGAATTATAGCTCTGCCATCTCCCAGGTATTTTCAGCCAATTTCTACAATTTGTTTGGGAAGAAAAAATCAAAAACAGGCTACATCTGAAACTACACAATCAGAGGAAGAAAACTCGCTGAATAACAACACTTCTCTGCCTCAATCAGTGCTAGGTAAAATCATTACTTTGGGGTAATGAATGCATGCTTTCCTTTTTGCACCCCAGTTTTTTTCTTCCTCTCTCCAAGCAAATCAAGTGCAAAGTGCATCCTGGAGGACAAAGATGCAGTTCCAGTCGCAGGGAATGGAGATACCCAGACTGAATACAGGGTCTGAGCAGTAGAACCAGCCAGCAGCAGATCAGAGTGTGAGGCAGGGAGAGACGTGTGGCCTCTCAACAGCCTGTCTAATTATCAGCCCCAGGAGAGGAAGGGATGGAGGAAAAGTGATACTGGAGACATCTTCCAGACGTGAATACTGGACCCCTGAGCCAGCCAGGAGTGATCCCAGGGTGCAGAGCCAGGAGTAAGCACTGCTGGGTGAGACCCCTAAGTCAATCGAAGAATCCCTTCTTCCTCTCAAGGCTAGATTGTATCCCAAGTGTGTGCAGCCACTTAGTAGGTGTGGTTAGCAAGCTATGCCTGGGTTATGAAATATTACTGCACAGGGAAAGAGCGGTATCCATCTGCATCTACTAGGAGAGAGCTGTATCCATCCGCATCTACAAGGAAAGAGCTGTATCCATGCATATCTACTGAAGAATGGAGAGGTAGGTGGGGAGAAGGTCTCCTCTATGCTGCCAGATCCCATGGACAAAAGAAGTCCAAAAATACTGAATTAGAGCATGCTCTTTGTCTTCCTTATGGAGGCACATCAAAATCAGAAAAGAAAACCCACCTTATTCAACTTACATTGGCACAATGTGTAAGTCAAAAATTGGGGCGTGGTCTCCGCTGAACTTGAATAATTTGGCTACAAGTACTGAGGAGAATGCATGTGGGGAAAACTTCTGGAAAGAGACTTGATTTCGTGTTCCCAAGAGGCTAAATACGTGGTTCTATTCAATAGCATGTACAGTGCTGGGAATGTGACTCGTGATAGAGCTAATGCTTTCTGTGTGAGAGGACCAAGGTTTAATTCCAACATTGAATAAAAAGTAAAAATATAGTATGCCCTACGGAGAAGTATACATAATGTCATATATTCAATAAGAACCATAATCTGGTCATCTGTGATCCAAGAAAAGTGACATTCTACTGCTTTACACCATCGGGAATCGTACTGTTTACCTCACCCAAATAAGTGTTTGTGATTAGTTTATACAGAAATTGTTACCTGGCATAATTGGAAAAGGGTTTACTCCCAAATGAAGGTCTGGGAACCCGGAGAGGGTGTACAGCTGGAATGGTGCTTTTCTTGCATGCTGTCAACCCCAAACAACCCCCAAGCCTTGCCAGGAGTGATTCCCCTCACTACAGAGCTAGGAGTAAGTTTTGACCATCACCTTGTATGGCAACAAAAAAGGACCAGGATGGGGTTGGAGGCGATAGCACAGCGTGTAGGGTGTTTGCCTTGCACGTGGCTGACCCAGGTTCGATTCCCAGAATCCCACACAGTCCCCCAAGCACCGCCAGGAGTGATTCCTGAGTGCATGATCCAGGAATAACTTCTGTGCATTGCCAGGTGTGACCCAAAAAGCAAAAAAAAAAAAAAAAAAAAAAAGGACCAGGAGAAGAAGGAGGAGGCAAAAGTGTCAGAATGAAGGTGTATTATGCCACATGTTCTGAAAGTCAATTGATAGGAATAAACCCTAGAGGGAAAATGGTTTTACCTTCAATTTAATTTCCTGTTTTGTTGAAACCAGTGGCCTTTGTCAGCAGATCCTCTGAACTGACTAGTCTCCTAGTCCTTGGTAATGTCAGCAAAAAAAAGCGTTAAGTCTAAAGAAACTATTTAAACTTTATGTTTTCACTTCATTTCCATTTAATCATAAGGTAAAGTTAGATATAAGTGATTTGAATTACGATACATACATAAAACAAATGCTTAGGTTCTGCCAGTGGCCACCCTCACCAGTGGTTCTGGTGAAATTGTCCTGATATTTGAGAGGTGAGAATCTCTGCTGAGCAACAGGTGCCATTGCGAGGATGTGGAAATGACCCAAACGCCCAGTGGCAGAGAAAGGGGCAAAGAAATCATCATGATAGACAGCACGGAATGTTATGCAGCTGTAAGGAAAGTGATACCAAGTTCGTTTCAATATGGTTGGAACTGGAGGGTGTCCTGCTAGGGGAATAAGTCAGAGGGAGATCAAATGCCAGATAATCTCACTTGTCTGTGACATTCAGAGACAAAACAGAAGATGGTGTTGTTGGGAGAAAAGCCCTTTTTGGTCTGTTTTGAAGTGCCATACTAGTCCTTGGGCTCAGGCCCGGGTGGATGTTCCCAGAGCACTCAGAAGCCTGTTACGTGTATATTTACAATCACAAGTCAATGCGGTCCCGGGACAGATGTAAGGGTGACAGCTTACCCATTATGATCACAAAGGAAGTATGTAACCCTATCTATAGAACTATAATGGAACAATGTAATCCTACCTATAGAACTGAGATGAAACGTGTGTTTGTTCTAACCACTGTAACTACATGTATAACTGCAAATATTCAAGCCTATATAACCCTTGTTGTTTGCTTAATAAATCAGAACCGCGGGGCTGAAGCGATAGCACAGTGGGTAAGGCATTTGCCTTGCATGCGGCTGACCCAGGTTCAATTCCCAGCATCCCATATGGTCCCCCAGCACTGAAAGGAGTAATTCCTGAGTGCAGAACCAGGAGTAACCCCTGTGCACTGCTGGGTGTGACCCAAAAAGCAAAATAATAATAATAATAATAATAAATAAATCAGAACCGCATGACAGGACCCCCACTGTGCTCGTGTGCTCATTTCTCATTTCTCGTGAGAAATTCTGGTGGCACAGGATTGCTCTTTTCCCCAGACCCTCTCTCTGCAGGAGGGAAGCTCAGCCCTGTCCTCAGGACTCTGAATGGCGGCCCCTTGTTGGACAAGGGAGTGTGCTGAACAGAGCCCAGGAGAAGACCCCAACAGGTGTCAAACAATGACAAGCCTTGACTTTGAATTACAAAATTTACTTACGAATGGAGGCACATTGTGAGAGATAAAGACTGAACCAGAACTAATATAAGTTCACGGTGGAGGGTCACAAATTCTTTGTCATTTGCTGGAATACAATAATGTCTTTACATCAATACCAGAAACTTAAACACTCTAATAACCCTATTGCCTAAACTATGATAAAAATTTCAATACATTTAAGCATAAAGAATTTTAAAGAATCACTGCTGAGTTTTCCACCATAGACTTTAACAACTTATATTCAACAGATTTTCTGCAATGACGATAACTAGGCTGTGCACGTAAGTAGAATTTCTAACTACATACCAGCGAAGACCTATCAGTGAGCAATATCCATGCATTTCACTCTTACTGCATGTACAGCTCAGTGGGTGAGCCTAACTCAAACCAACATTAGTATAAAAATATCTCCTTGAATCATTTAGACTTGAGAGGACAGTGAAGTTTTTAAAGAAGCAATTAGAGGAGGTGGCGAGCGGGAGACAGGCGAGGTCACAGGAGAATTCTTTGAGGAAATGACATCTGAACTGAGCCCAGCGGGGTGCCGAGAGAAGTCAGCACAGTAGAGAGAAAGCACCTACCTGCAGTGCCCTAAGTCAGGAAAGAGGTTTGAGCACCTGAAGATAGATCCGAGGGACTGGAGTGGAGAGAATGAGGTGGAGATGGCATTGGACAAGCACCAAGAGGAGGACAGGAGAGAGATCAAAGACAGAGCTGGCACACTTTCTCTCAAAAGGACCAGATGGAAAAGATTTTAGATAGACCTTGTGCGCCAAGCAGCTAGATCAAGGCTCTCTCTAAAGCAGATGCACCAGGAAAGAATACATTCCCATATGTTTCCTTGACAAAAATCAAGACCACTGTATCACTGTATCACTGTCATCCCAGTTTTCATCCATTTACTCGAGCGGGCGCCAGTAACATCTCCATTCATCCCAGCCCTGGGATTTTAGCAGCATCTCCTTATTCGTTTTTCCAAATGATTGGAGGCTCTTTTCAGGGTCAGAGGAATGAGACCTGTTATTGTTACTGTATTTGGCATATTGAATATGCCATGGGGAGCTTGCCAGGCTCTTCTGTGTGGGCAGGATATTCTCGGCAGCTTGCCGGGCTCTCCAAGAGCCATACGTATATATTTCCCTTTATGATGATGTGTCACACAGTCCAGAAATATGTTCACTCATGTGTGAGGCTCTGCCCAAGCGTGTGGAAAGTGGCCTGGAGCATGGCAGCCCTGGGTTAGTGGAGGTCGGCTGCTGGAGCTGGATCCCTTGGGGCGGGAGGCCTCTCACCTGTCCCCTTCTGGGGCACCCCTGGTGCAGAGTCCTGTGGCATGGTTATGTGTAGGATAACATGGGGTTTGTCCTTTTAGCCTTGCCACAGGGAATTTAGTTTACCTTAAAGCAATGTCCTTTCTGTATGGACACAGGAAGACAGTTAATATTATGCTTTGTAACTTGGGAGCTGATTGATTCCAATAATAGTTACTCCCAGACATCTGCTTTCTCAACTAGTTGCCCTTAGTTCCTAGACCCCAAAATCAGGGTCCCAACAAGGGACAGAATGGACCCAGGGCAAGCGAAATGGACCAGGCCAAAGTGCCACAATACTCAACTATAAGTTGAGAACATGGTCATAGACAAATGCTGTCATGATCCAAAAGTAACCACGAGACTAGGACCCTGCTGGGGTTAGGAAGACTAACCTGACCTGAGGACTGTGGTCTGGAATATATAGTGAATGTCTTCAGGAAGAACCAGGCTTTAAGTTTGATATATCTCTTACTGTCCTCATACAGAATGATATTGCTAGAGATATTAAATGTAAATTTACTATAACTATTTAAGCGGATTACTAGTTGAGGAAGGAATAAAGCAACGCATCCTTGTTTGGCTCCCACCCTTGAGCAGATCTCCTAGTAATCTGGAGTAATCTTCTTAGATGAGATTTTGTTAATCTCCTGGAGAAGTGGTCTTACCTCTCTTTGTTGGTTTGTTAGTGTTCAACCCACTTTTGTGTTACTGCCCTATGTGATTGCTATATAAACTAAGACTGTAACAGAAGACATGAGAGAAGACACGGAAGAGAGAAGTCACAGAGGGGAGTAGACAGAGAAGCAGAGAAGAAGCAGGGAAGACACAGAAGCAAGGAAGAAGGGGCAGAGGCAAGACATAAGCAAGGAGAAGAGACAGAAGTGAAGAGAGAAGATACAGAAGCAAGAGAGAAGACACAGAAGCAGAGACAGAGAGAGGTTGGAAGAGACCAGAGGAAAGACTACAGAGACAGAGACAGAGAGACAGACAGAAGAGAGCACAGTGGCACACACAGAAGCAGAGCACAAGGAGGGGCCATCTCGACTCAGTCTATACATAGTGGCTCGTGAGCACTGAACAGGAACGGCGCACATGAGAGAGAGCTGCCCCGAAAGCCCAAGAACAACACAACACACATCATCGCACCCTCCTGTGTGCACGCATCTTTGTGATTTTTTTACATTTATCGGGGCCTCATTTTATGCTCCCTCTGGGGAAAGCAGCGTGAGTTCTGGAGGGTGGCCGATGAGGAGATTATCTGGCGCCGGCAAGATATATAATAAAACCTTTAAATGATTATGTTAATTGTGTCTAATTTCATGTGTCATACATATATCGTAATAAGAAAAGAGAATGATACTTTCTTGGGGAGGGGGACAACATTTTTCTTAGACTTCAAAGCTGGTGCCTCTTATGATCAAAATTCATTTGATTTGATGTATTTTATCTCTGAAAATATCTTCTCACACTAGCAAAAGTTGAAATGAATCCCTAAGTGTGGGATTTTACTTGAGCAAGCTCATCAGTTGGAATTTAGCATTTCTAACATTTTAGTTCATTCTTCCTTCCATTTTGCATTTTAGCATCTTATTATGTGGTAGCTTAATTACTTTCTAATGAAGATTAGGTGGAAATTCCTCACTTGCATAATTCAGAGGATTTTTAGATTTGAAATTTCCTTTGCACGTGCATTGAGATCCAAGAAGCATGGCTAAGATTGTAGATCAAATCTGCTAAAGATCATTTGGAGGATTATATTAAATCATACAAGATATTTCATATCAAGTCCTCAGATAAAAAATTAAAAACCTAGATCACAATTAAATGATACTTTGTTAAATATAATAGGCAACTTTGTATGCTTTAGGTAGTTCCCCAATACCCTTAGCAAAAGAAACCTAAGTTATTTTCATTTATGTGGTACATACTATGCAATTCATTGTTATAATTGCTGTATTTGCCCACCCTGCCACACCCCAAAATATGTTCAGTGATCAAGTCAGTTACAGAAGGATCTGCAGCAAAATGATGTAAAATTCCAGGTCATCTTTCTGAGTTCTTTTCATAGCATTTTTTACCATAGGCGAATTCTTAGTTCAGATTTTATTTATTAAAAATTCAGTTTTTAAGAACTTCAGAGGAACTCTCCACCAAATTGTCCCAAATACTTAGCAACAAAGACATCAGGAAAATCTTCATTACAATAGCTTCATGGAACACATCCCACAGACCTTAATGAAGAAGAGATTTCATGATTATTTTTTCCTCCTTTGCTGAGAAAACATCCCACACTCAGACAGGACAGGGCAAGGAGATTTGACATGATTTTGTAGAGCCAAATTCACAGTGCCAAATCCTAATCACTCCAAACACCAGCAAAGAAACAAAACTTTAAAATGACATTCATCGAGGCACTTAGGTGCTTAATGCCAAAGTCAGAGAGAGAGCCAAGGTAGATATATGTCTGTTTTAGTTTCCTAGCACTAAAGGACCAATTGCTGTAAACTTAGAGGCATAAAACAGCATGCATGTATTAGCTCACAGCTCTGTAGAAAAATCCAGAAGGGTGTGGCTGAGTTCTCTGTTCAGGACTAAAAGAACAAGCCTGAGTTCTTGTCATCCACACCCAAGTTCATATTTGTTAGCGGAACTCAAGTGCAGTATATAGTTAAGACCAAGGTCCCCATTTTTGTTCTGGCTATCAGCTGGGGCTATTCTCAGCTCATAGAGACTAAGTGTCAGAGGCATAACACCCAGTCTCTTTCATCCAAATCATCATGTAACAATTGCCTAACTGGTGGATGTGTGGAATCTATCAAATTTATCACTGTATCACTGTCACTATCATCCCATTGCTCATCGATTTGCTCGAACGGGCACCAGTAATGTCTCCATTGTGAGACTTGCTGTTACAGGTTTTGGCTTATCAAATACATCACGGTAGCTTTCCAGGCTCTGACGTGCGGGCAGGATACTCTCGGTAGCTTGCTGGGCTCTGGAGCCGTATCACAGCAGGTAGGGCATTTGCCTTGCATGAGGCAGACCCGGGTTTAATTCTTCCACCCTTCTTGGAGATCCCAAGCTACTGAGAGTCTCCCGCCCGCATGGCAGAGCCTGGCAAACTACCTGTGGCGCATTCGATATGCCAAAACAGTAACAACAAGTCAGTAACACAATAATCAAATTTATATTTCTGAAAATTATGTATGCAGCAAGAGGGGGAACTTGAGCCAATTTGGAACCACAACTGGTCCACAGTATTCAGTGGATCTTCAGTAGAGAAACAGAAGTTAATTCACATATACGCATCCATATACCAGAGGGCAATTCTTTTTCTCTTCTGATATTTTAGATTTCAATTCTGAATCTCAAAAAGCAATCTTCCTTCTTCAGATGGTTTTGCAGAACAAGATTTGTAGCTGCATACTATGATGATTCTATAAATAAAAATAAAAGTATCCGCAGGCAGGCAAGCTTCATGGACATGAGTGCTCATATAATCATCTCATTTCTAAAGCTAACTTCACTCTTCCTTCAAGAAAAAAGAATAGCGTTTTCACCAAATGATCTCCTTGACAAGGAGTAAAGTAGCCAAAAACATTCCGTTACAACTTGGAAAGTTGAGATATTCAAAATATCCAAAAATTCACAATCTTACATTTTCTTAGAAATAAATATTGCTGAAGTCATTAAAAAGTGTTCTAATATGGGGAATGTTTGAATTTTCTGCATGAATACTTTTTTACTTCTCACAAATACAAACTTTTAACAGAAAGAATACAAAATTTACAAGCCTTAAAACATATGGGCATTAGGGTCTGGTGAAACAATACAGCCAGTAAGGTGCTTGCTTGCACAGAGCCAACCCAGGTTCAATCCCTGACATCCCATACGGTCCCCTGAAGCCACCAGAAGAAATGCCTGAGCACAGAGCCAGGAGTAAACCCTGAACATTGCCTGCGGTGGCCCCCAAACAAACAAACAAACAAACAAACAAACATATGTGTCATTTAAAATTAAGACAAAAATATAGTCAAAATGACATCTGCACCTGTATGTTTATCACAGCACAGTTTTCAATAGCCAGAATCTGGAAAAAAAACGAATGCCCGAGAACAGATGACTGGCTAAAAAAACTTTGGTACATCTACACAGTGAAATACTATGCAGCGGTTAGAAAGCATGAAGTCATGAAATTTGCATGTAAGTGGGTCAACATGGAAAGTTGAGTGAAACGAGTCAGAAAGAAAGAGACAGATACAGAAAGATTGCACTCATATGTGGAATATAAAGTAGCAGAGAGGTACGATCTAGCAAAGATGCAACCTCTGGCAGAAAGCCGTCTGGACTTAGTCACTAAAATACTAAAATACAGAAATCTAGAACCTCACAGCCGCTAGTGTGGCCACATGATCTCATATCTCCTCAATCACAGCAGTGGAAAACAAATTATTAAATGCTTCCTTTCCAGCAGGTCGACTCTGGGGGGGAAACTCCAAACAATAATAGTGAGGTTTTTGTTGTTGTGTATAATCAAGGTAAAAAGAAAGTAAAGTGTAACTTACCAACTACACAGATGGGGTGGGGGACCAGGGGGCAGGGCGGGGTGGGGTGGGAGGTTTACTGTGGTTCTTGGTGGTGGAATACAAGCACTGGTGGAGGGATGGGTGTTCGAGCATTATGTAACTGAGACTTAAGCCTTAAAGCTTTGTAACTTTCAACATGGTGATTCAATAAAAATAAATTAATTAATTAAAAAATAGATTCATAAAAAAATAAAATAAAATGAAATAAAATTAAGACACAGTTTTATATAAATTTTAATTTTCACATCTAAATATAAGGCTCAACCTATGTATTAATGTGCTAATAATCTTCCTACTATTTCTTTTTGGTTTGGAATCCATATCCAGCAGGACACAGGGATTACTCCTGGATCAGTGCTCAGGGAACACTCTTGGCAGTGTTTGGGAAACTACGTGAAATTCCAGGGATAGAACCTGAGAGGGCCAAGTGCAATGTGTGGGACCAACCCACTGTCCTGGCTCCACAGCTTCTAAATTACTGGATAAGCAAACGAAATCTTTATTATTTTAATTTTTACACTGTAATCCAACTCCACTTTGATGGCCAATGACAACTTTTTGTTAATGTGGAGATCAAGAAGACTGAACCCACCACACTTTAGATTTGAAAAATACATTCTTAACTACATTTCATTACTTTCAAATTTTAATGTTTCAATTTTTCAATATTTAGCAGCGTTCAGGTTTTTCTCCTGGCTCTGTGCTCAGAGATCATTCTGGCAGGGCTCAGGGGATCACTGATGTGTCAAGGATCAAACTAGGGTCATATGCCTGCAGGGAAAGTGCCTTGTCCACCATACTATGACTCCAGCTCTTAATTGCTTTTTAAAAATAGTAATCTAGCATAATGCCACTACTAATGGAAACCAGTATAATGGTAAATGTGACCATAAACATTTACCTATCAATAAAATTAAAATTCTCAGCATATAAAATCATTACAGACTTTTTGCTACAATTACTCATCAGAAAAAATTAAGGAATCTGCATACATCCACATTAAACTCAGAAAGAATGTACTTCTTGAAGAAAAGAGTGATTCAAAGCAAAAAGAAGTGTATCAATCACTTCACTGCTATTTGGATTGGTGGCAAGTTTCTTTTGCTTTCTTTTAATGTGAACTTTAGAAACAAGAGATTATCTCCATTGCCATTTAAAGTCAGTTTAAATGGCAGATATTTATTTGCAGTCATTATTTGCAATATATAAATGTATTTTTGAACTTATTTTAAAATAAAAGAAAGGTTTAAAGCATTAGAAGAAGGGATAATAAAAAAATATAATTCTCTAAATTGACTAGGATTAATTATTATTTTTTTCGTCTAGAAATAAAGCCTCTCCTAATCAAGATGTTACCAACACCTTACTTTGCATCCTTCATAGTTATCTATTACTGAATAAAATTTATCCAAAACCTTTGTTGCATACAGGATGAACAATGATATTAAATCCCTGCATTCTGTGGGTTAGAAAATTAGATAAGCATAAAGGCAATGTTCTGATACTATTCCATAAAATCTGGGCACTCAAATCACCAAATGACAAAGCCATACTAGGGTAGGGCTCATTTGCAAAGACCTACACTCGTGTATCTGGCACCTGGGCTGGAATGACCTGGAGGCTGGGGTCAATTGTGACTGTCCACTAGGGGTCGTGGTCTGTGACTTGGAGATTTTTTTCCCAGCGCAGTAGATTTAGAGTTTCTTTTAATTCTGTGTAGCATAAGACTAAAAAGAGATTATTTTAACAAGTCAAAAACCATTTCATCTTTACAGATTTAGCCCCAGAAGCATATTTCATCAAGTCCCTGTACCTGACTAGTCAAATGGTCGTAAGAAAACCCAACCTAAGTCAAAAGATACCACAGGCATAAAATATTTGCCTTGCAAGTGACTGACCCATTTTCAACCTCAAGACCATATATATAATCCCCAAATAGTGCCAGGAGTGATCCCTAAGTACAGAGCCAAGCATAATTGCTGAGAATTGCCAAGTGCACAAAAACCAAAACCCAAAGCAACAAGAAGATCTGAATTTGGAGTAGTAAGGAGATTTTTCCCCATGTTTTAACATCAACACAAAGTTCAGCACAACTATTTTCCTGCTGATTTTCCACTGCCATGATTCTGAAAGGGATGCCGAAGAATGACAGAGTTCTGTGTTAATTAATTGTAGAGAACACATACTATTTGGGAATTTCCAGAGGTCTAGCTAGGCGTTGAACACACACAATGCATTTAATTGCTTAAACTGATTAAGTACAGGGTTAAACTAATTTTCAAATAACTAACATTAAAGTGAGTCACTCAGTACATAACACATCAGAGAATGTCTAATATAGGGGAGAGGAGTTAAAGACAATCAAAAACTAAAAGAAAAATGTCAACATTAGATACGTAAGAAGCAGTTATGGAATAATAAATATCCATATGCTTGTCAACATTGCCACAGCTATAGTTGAAATGTATAGGTTTTCCTCGGATCAAATAATCACAGACTTCCTGGTTGTTGCATGAATATTCTTTTAGTCTGAGGCATGGAGATAGAACACGCGAGAGGAATGTTCAGAGCACGGAGGGCCAAGGCTCGTTCTGGCTCGAGGCAAAGAGCAACTGCCAGAGGCCTCCTTTTATTCTATTTTTTTTTATCAGTTACATCCTAATGACTTCATCACAGAGAAAGACTCACTAATGAGAGCACAAACAGTTAATAAGATGAGCATTCATCAAAAGATCAAGGTATACATTGTCTTGTCAAAACTATATTGTCAAAGCTAGGTTGTCATGATTAAAAATGCCAGAGGAATATATGGAACTGGACATGTAGACTTTACAGATTACGTCTCCCACATTTTTGTGGTTGGTTACACAAAGGGCAAAGAGAAGGCTCATACTGATACTTGAAGGTCAACCCAAGTCAGTACTTGAAGGATGTGTAAGAGAGACGGAAACTGCTGCCTTGTACTGCCAAGATAATATATGACTAAGTGGATGTGTGAGAGCATGCTGTAATCCTCCAGGTCAACGGACTCACAAGTTTTTAGCTTGCCCACTTAGTGAGAAGTGGGGCCTTGGTTCTGCTTCCTGCTTGCAGGGCAGCGTCCAGAGGCTCATCCTGATGTCCTGGCTTAGCACCAACACTTGTTGACCTTTGACCTGCCTCTACTGCAACCCCAGAATCCTTGTATTGCTTTAAACTGGCTGAAAGTGAATGAGGTTTGTATGAAGATATTCTTTCTATTCTGTGACCAGGATCATGTGATCATGTGATTTATTTCTTTGTGCCTCTGATCTTTAAAACAAAGCATGTGAATCTTAAAATTCTTTCATTTCCAGTCTAATATTTAAAGCTTTAGTTAAAGAATTTTATCCTGGGCCTGTAGTGATAGCACAGTGGGTAGGGCATTGGCCGACCCGATTCCCAGCATCTCATATGGTTCCCCGAACACTGCCAGAAGTAATTCCTGAGTTCAGAGCCAGGAGTAACCCCTAAGCATCACTGGGTGTGACCCCCCCCCAAAAAAAAGGAAAAAAAAATTCTCCTTTACTTATATAATTTAATATGTGAAGAGCAAGAGAGTCTCTTGCCCATACGCCTGGCTGTCTTCCCTGGGGCCCCTCAGAGGGGATGGGCTCCAGCTTCCCTCCCCACCCTGAGCAGAGCTTCTGGCAGCTGAAGACCACGGGAACCTAGCTACAGCCATGCCTGAGGCCCCTTTCCACAAGTTCAGACAGGCCTCACGCATGAAGGTACTGGCAGAGGAACCCACGTGTGTGTAATCCCATCAACAGCCAACACCCAGAGAGAGACTTAAAAGCAAGCTCCCAGAAGCTACAGATATCTTGTAGCCTACTTCTCCCTCTGGGAGAAACTGGCAAGCTTCTGAGAGTTTCCTGCCCACATGGGACAGCCTTGCAAGCTTCCCATGGTGTATTCATATGCTAAATCCAGCAACAAGCTGGATCTCATTCCTCTGACCCTGAAAGAGCCTCCAGTGCAACATCGTTAGGAGGGCCGAGTCCAGATAGACTTCTAAGATCTCAGGAAAAGGATGAAATGAGAGGTTACTGAGCCCGCCTGAGAAATCGGTGATTAACGGGATTTCATGATCGTGATCGTGAATATGTGAAGAGCTAATGAATTTCAGTCATATTCTTAAATGTGTTCACCAATGAGACTATGGTAGAGAAAAATGGCTTTAAATTTCTTTACTCAACCCAGTTGTATGATACAGAATGTCTATTACTTCATGAGTATAATGTTCTTCCCTGCAGGGTAGAGTGATGAGTAACTCTGGACCCCTATTCGCAATATTTATCTTTTATAAATTCACAAAGATTTATCTTTCAATGAATATGCTCCAAGACAAACCTTAGGATGCATAAAACATACAACCTGACTTCCCAATCTCTGTCATGTTTACATCAAGTTCAAAAATCAAGTAATACTGCAGTTTTCTTTTGATACAAGTATCAAATGTTTGCTAGGTGGTCAAAAAAGAAAATCCCAGTGGAGCCTTATTGGAATACAGAGAAAGAAAGTTTGTCACCCATAAGTATCACCCATCCCCTGGTAGCTTGAGGTCCACGTGGCCCTTGGGAAATGAGGTGCCCTCTCCTTCACTGCAAACCCTGTCTGACCAAATATGTGCACTGCTTTAAACATTATTCAGACTAGTCAGTTGCTTTTGTCTTTTTGTAGAGTCTCAGACATAGGGAAGGGATCAAAATTGTGGCCTGAAATTTGTGTTTCTAGAAAAGAGATTGATGACTTTTAATGAAATGCTAGTAGATTCAGACTGACACAATCAATCCAGGCATTCTCATAGGACTTCTAACAGGGATGCTAGACAATGCCAGACTGGAAACAGAATCAACTTGAGTTTCATGAAGACAGATACAGTAAAGGCGCTGACTTTATGGCAAGGATCCAAACAAGAGGCACGCAATGTCTACTCAGTATCTGAAGCAGTAAGTAGCATTTGCCTACTGTGGACTCACATCTCCAGCCCTGCCTGATCTTGAGGCCATTGAATACATTTTTTTACATATGGGTAATCCAACAATTTAATAAATTGATGAACTATATTATGAGCAGGAGATCTGGAGCCCTGAATTTGAATTCTGGTCCAGTTATAAGCTAGAGCTATGCCAAAGGTTTTAACAGCTGTTGTTAGCTGTAAAATCATAAAACTAAGCCAGAGGTTTCTAATGTCCTTTTTAGAATTAACTCATCTGGCTATATGATTGTTATAACTTGGGGTTTGGGTTACAAGTTAAGTAGAATCAAAGAGCTGAAATCAGCCCTCATTTTATCCACAGTGGTGTCACAAAATTTAAGATAAAATCAGCTCAAAGTCCTGTAGGTGGAGGAACGGCTACCATGGCATGGGTCATGCTCCACCCAACTAACTACCTTCAACCACACACAACATAAGGCGAATCAACCTTCAAGAAGAAGGCCAACCTCTTTTTGAGAGGGAGACCTCTACTCTCACTTTCTCAGATAAAAATTTCGAGATAATTTATTTTATTCTTAAAACTTCTCACAAAGGCTGATTTTGCCACCACCAGGAGAACAGCTCAAATAAGTATTTGTTGACTTGTTTTCTAACCCAGCAAAACAACCCCAGCCATAGATGCAAACGCACAGCTAATTATGCCTGCTTGTCCAGGAGATGATCCTTGATTCTCCATTTATCTTTTAGATAAGCCTTCACCCCAACATAAATATTGAATATTGTTGTCACAATTAGACTCACCAAGCAATGTTTGATGTTTTACTCTAATAGAACAATCTAAAATTTTTAAATAAAATTGAGCCATGTGGAAATCAGATTTTTCAGTGTTCTATGTGTGTATGTACGGGGGTGTCATATTAATGAACAGTTGAGGCAGAGACCATTTTTTCACCTGCTAAATCGTATGTTTTCCCTCATGTGCTGTGAGGTTGCCATTGCACTTTCCTAGCCAATAGGAGCTGTTTTCACCCCTCCCCTTACATTGAATTGGACGCATAAATGGCTGATTTGTGGAGTAAAGCTCAGGTGTCTTTCTTGGGTCAGAGCACTAAGAAGCTTGTTCTCATTTTCTCTGTTTCAGATGAAGGCACAGCAATCCAAGGATGGAAGTTTTAGGGAATAATTGGACCATGGATGAAATAAGTCTGAGTCCCTGAGTCATTGCAGAGAAATAAATTGATTTGTTACACAATGAGAAATCCAACTCATAGTATGTTTAATCCCTGAAGTTTTAGGATTTGCTACAACTGCCATTGTTAAGAGCTGTATGACCTGTGACCTGACTTCACACGTTCTCCCATCTGGTTGGAAGAGTGAACCTTCATAAATAATTAGTTAATTTTTAAAAACCATAAGTGTTTAATTACTGTTACTATTGTTAGCCCTTTCTTTTGTATATTACAGTAAACTATTGATGTAGCATACCAACACACCCACTTATTATGAATGTTCTTCTCCTTATTGTCACCTGAGTGTATAATCGTTATGGCTTATAAAAACACTCACAAAGACACAAAAATGTAGTTGCACAACACTAACAACTATAGATTGCTTCCTTCTTCTTGGTCTTGATTGCTATAACTACATCCATCTGCCTCGGAGTTTGAATCATGATAACTAATTTGGGAAGAAAATTGTCAAAATACAATTTTTAAACTATTTTGAGTGAGTCTATGTTAAAGAAAAGCATTTCTGAATTTTAAATGCGAGCCAATTATAAGTGTCGCTTGCGGCACCATCGTGAACATTATGATAGATAGTCCAGTTCTTACAATTATTTTCATTGTCAATCTTGATCCCACACAGAGCAACACATAAGTGGACAGTTACGCCAGGCATTTCTCTGTCAGTCACTCCCTCAGTTTGCACAAGGCTTGGAAGCAAATTGTCTCCTGCAGAGCTGAGTCATCACCACAGGCATGATGAATTTGACTATTTTGATTGATCAAGTCCCAATCACATCTGGTGCACCCAGCTATAAAAGAACATGGTACATAAATAAAACCTGATGCTGAAGCTTATAAGTCACACTCATTTTTTTAATTATGTGACACTTCCAATTTCCCAATAGTAGGTATTAGCTCATCTTCAAAACACAAGAGAAATAAAATTCCCACTTCAGGGCCATTACTGTTGAAACATTGGAATTTTCCCTCACTATGCATATTTTGTTCATATTTGTAAATGTATTTATATATGTCATTTTACATGGTGACATATATATATATATATTTAAAGTCTCAATTGTGCACTCTCCAAAGATCCCCTGAGAAGATAGCTTGCAATTATTTAACGAGTAAGTAATTTACTTTCCAGAGTTATTCTCTGCCACTAGTAGAACTAGTATTATAGAATCCATGCTGTGTGGTTGAGGGTTTTGCTTTCCTGTGTGAAAAACTGCAATAAAAATGTTCTATCTTCAGGCCTGGCAGCATGCTGGGTGAGGTCAATTTCTCAGGTCCTTCTCCACATGGCAAACTACCAGATACCATCCCCCATGGAGTCACCTAAAACACATGTTTATATTCTCTCTGCAGACATCTTCAATCTAATTGTGTATGAAAGAAAACTTTCCAGCACAATTCCGCTTGTTTTCAGGTTCTGCACTGCTAAATAAAAAAGAATGATGTTCCTAACAATAATAAATGCTTAGAGAAGCAGAAAATTCTCTGTGCAAAAATATCAAACTATGAATGGTGGTATCTTAAAAGCAATAGAAAGTGATTTCTCAGGAGTAAGGAGTGAGAAGATTTCTGAGTCATATAGAATCCATTTATATCCATTAGTATGTTAAGAACAGTTGATCCAAAACCATTTATAAATCTACCCAAAGTAACTATAGTTTTCAGAGCAGATATTAAGTGATTTCATTGTATAAGATTGAATAAATAGTTTAGGATATCATTGAGGTACAAAGAGTTAAAAATATAAAAGCTGCAAGAGCTGGCTTATGTTTACAGACCAGATGGTAGTAACAAAAGAAGTTTTGTAGTTCTAGAGACCAAAGTCTGAACCCCTTTTTGTGGTCCTTATTGAGGGTTGTGAAGGAAAGGATGTGTCTCAAGCTTCTCTCCTGACTTTTAGGAGCCTTGGGCATGCCTTAACTTGCCGATGGGCTGGAGATGTTCTTCCCCATCTTCATGTTGTTTTTTTTCTATTACTATTTGTCTTTGTACCCCTCTTCTATCAGATCAGTCATGGTAGATAAGAACCCACTGTAAAGACTTACTTCAGCTTAACATGATTGTTTCTGAACAGAACCTATTTCCAAATAAGGCTACATTTCTACTACTGAAAGTCAGCCCAGTTTTAGCCCAGCAAAAGAAAAAGAGGGAGAAAACGGCACAGCTGGGATTTTTAATACCTGCTTTCAGTATTCACTGCATCACTGTATCACTGTCATCCCATTGCTCATCAATTTGCTCAAGCAGGCACCAGTAATGTCTTCATTGTGACTTGTTGTTACTGTTTTTGGCACATCAAATATGCAACGGGGAGCTTGCCAGGCTCTGCCCTGAAGGCGAGATATTCTCAGTAGCTTGACGGGCTCTTCGAGAGGGCCTACCCATGCTACTCTCGCTCTAGCCGCTTTCAGTATTATATCACAAAACTAGTACACTGTTTTCAGGTAGGAGAGTAACTAAAATCAATCACACGTTCCCACAGAAGAGCTTTCAGAATCAATAACTAAGACCTTTTCTGATCAATTTACATATTTGTTTCACCACTGACAGGACAAAGATGTTGGAAAGTTGAAGATTTGGAAAAACTACATCTTGCAGGTTGCAAAGTAATTACTCCTTTAAAGGGGCTCCAAAGAAGTGCTCAGGAGATTCTGGGGTTACTCCTGAAGATTTTCAGCCAACTGAGCTAGCAATTAAATACAAAAGCCTAAGAACAACGTTCTATTCAAGCAGGTTCTTCAATGCCAGGGACTATCCAGTTCTCTCCATGGTTCCCAGAGGCCCCAGGGTACACCCTGTGGGTACTGAAAGCATGCAATGGTGCCAGGACTCAAACCGGGGTTCACCGAATGCAAGGCATCCCACACAAGCTGAATTTTCTTCTTTTTTTTGCTTTTTGGGTCACACCCGGCAATGCTTAGGGTTTACTCCTGGCTCATGCACTCAGGAATTACTCCCAGCAGCTCAGGGTACCATATGGGATGCTGGGAATCCAACCCAGGATGGTCACATGCAAGACAAACACCCTACCCACTGTACTATTGCTCCAGCCCCACAATTTTTAAGGTCAAGTTGTACTTTATCTCAGCAATTATTTTATGAACACAAAGAAGTAAATTGACAGAAGGTTTTACTTCTACTCGTGGATCTGGATGAACTTTTCCAAAAATGTATTTTAGCTGTGGAAGAGTGCCCACAATATTGAAATGGAAAAGTTGTTTTTATGTTCAAGAATCCTTAAATATAATGTCTTATTAGTCCCTCATTTTATAGACCCACCAGATCACATCTCTGTGCTTGAGTCAGACCTAGAACACCAGGGTTTGGAAACGCCCCCAGATCTTTCCTCTTGGTGGCCCCAAGAATACATTTCAGAAGAAAGCCATGGATTAAAGCTTGTTTATATAGAAAGTGCTGCCTCTAATCATGGATTTCATAGGTTTCTTCCAGTTTGCATCAGTGAGCCTGTCAAACCCAAGACAAAGTAGCACTTTCTGATTTGTTTTTGTGAAGGTTGTTTTTAAGAACATGTCAAAATGAACATGTATCCTTCAAAGCTGCAATCATTTCAACTTTTCCCACAAACTATATGTTGTGATAAAAATCACAAATCATTTCTTCTGGGTATATTTGACATTGACATTATTATTTTTGTGTTGATTTTGTTATTACAGAGGGGCAAAAATACATGTGTATATATAAACATTTGTGATTATGAATCCCAAACAAGAATTGGAAAGGATATGATAGGGAGGAGAGAAAAAGAGTGACAGGCAAAAGTCTTAGAAGGCAGATAAGGTTCCCAGGACTTTGGGGCTTACCATCTCCTTGATGTGGACAGGACCCATGAATATAATGGGATATCACTTATCAGTAGGTTATTGGGAAAAACTGAAGACAATTTTGCCAATATAATAGTTTCCATATCAAAGGACTTTCGATATGGTCATTCATTCTTAACAATGGGGATACTCTCTAAGAAAAGTCATTAGGTGAACCCATCATTGTGGAAACATCACAGAGTATCCATAAGCAACTGAGTTTGTATAGCATACTGCGTACCTAAGTTATGTCTAGAGATCACCATTGTGTATGTGGTCCACCACTGATTGAATGGTCAACATGTGTGCGTGTGTGAGCACCATGCAAATGGAGCTTACCCCAGGCAGCCTGGTGGCAGGGTGAACTCTTAAAAAGAATGGAGTTGGATATTTACACACATAAAAGAAGGCTGCTCCTCTAAGGAACAACTGTCCTGCTGCAGTGAGAAAATAGGGAAGACCTTAACAGCTGACAATAAACCTCTCCCTACAGCCAACAAGAAGTGGGAGATCTCAGTGCTACACCTGTGAGGAAGTTGATTGTGACAACAATGGGGGAACTCAGAGAGCTGGAGCGTCAGACAGGACTGACCCACCACTTACATCTTGATTCCATGCTGAGGACCTCAGTAATGCAAAACTGGCCTGCTGAAGCTGTGAGATCCTCATGGTCATTTGTTTGAAGCTCACCCCCCTGTACCCCATCCCATGAATGGAATTGGTTATGCATTATTAAATCATGAATGTAAGAGTACACATACCACAGAGAGAGAGAGAGAAAGAGAGAGTATGACAGAGTTAAAACAACCTGGGCTAAAAGGCACACACTTAGAGAGCTGATGAATATCTCCCTCCCTTTTCCCCCATCTTACAGTGATGAATGTTGCTGTGGCAACATCACAGGATTCCAAATGACTCTAGTTCCTTGAAATAGTCAAATAAGACATGCAGTGAGCAATGCTTCAGCTCATTGAGAGCTTTGGTCACTGACTGTGATAAATCTGTGTCCATTGCTCTACCTGCCACCTGAAGATATCCCAGTGAAAACCTCAAAGTATGTTGGATAGCTTTACGTGCTCAAAAGTACCATGTCTCCCACAGGAAAAGTATAACGACTCACCACCCAGATAGCTCATTGTAACCATTGAAGTTATTCTTCATTTAGCTGTCTTGAAAAAGAGTTCCAGTGAAACAGTTTCCTTCCCTTTTGTGATCTCTCAGGACAGCAGCAAGAAAAAAATTCATTCAGGAGCTCAGACTTTATCTAATTGCTTCATTGAAAAAGGAAACTTTGATTGGGAGACTTGTTTTAAGAGAATTCGTCAAAACTCTTCTGAAATTTTCGAAGAGTCAAGTAGAGTTCCCAACCAACTGAGGTGTTCATTTTTACAGTTTTTTTTAACTCAGTTTAACCATAGTGTAATTCTTAAACTGTCATCATTTTGGATGGGGAAAAGTAAATCAGAACAATATCTAAGAGCTTCCTTATAAACACAACTTACTAAGTTTCATACTAAATAAAAAATTAAATATTGAGGGCTTGGAGTGATCACTGAGCACAATGCCAGTGCCAGACTTGATCACTTCTGGTATGACCCAAAAGTAAAACAAAAACAACCAAAAGAGAAAAAAAAACAAGAAAAAGATTAAATATTGACATTGCTGATAAGGTTTTCCCATCAGTCCCTTCCCACTCCTTTGATATAAACTGGATTTTGTTTGGACTGTTCATTTCTCAGATACCCTACTTCCCACGGCCATAGAGAGTTCATTGCAATTAGTCTGGGACAAAGTTGAGTACTTAACTCTCATCAGTTTCATTAGTGGGTTTGTTAAACACAGTGTACAAGCTACCAGACCATCCCCAGGTTTCTGATGCAGTGTGTCTAGAATGGGGCTCCAAAATTTGCATTGCTAAAAATGTCTTCTAGAAAATCCTACTGCTGTTGGCTCAGGGTCTCTGGTCTCAGGATTATACCAACTATTTCCCACCACAGTGAGTGATTTATTTGGACTGAGACCATGACACCATTCTGAGCATTACCTGGGCAGGACAAATCAATCCACTGAGAGTTTTGGAAAATTATTCTCTGAAAACAGTCTACAGTGACAGCCCCAAGTGACAAATGTCTCTCCAAATATACTGATATCCTAACAGATTTTCTTTCTGCCTTGCTTTTGAACTTTGTTGATTCCATTTGATGCCTAGCTCTTGAGAGAACACATGTAAGAGCAAGGCAATAGGATAGGTTGGAAAGTTAGATGGAAACTGAGTCAGGGTGGACTCAGCTTTTAGAGTACATTCTCTACTTCTGAACTTAGTGCCTGTGACTTACTGGCATTAAGCCAGGGATGGAGCAATCGGACAGTGGGCAGGACACTTTCCTTGTATGGGCTCAACCCATACATCGCCAGTAAGGCGCATGGTCCCCCAGGCACTGCCAGGAATAATTCCTGTGACACAAAAACAATCAAAAAAATCCAGTGTTAATTCGGTTTTCTTTCACTCGACATCTAAATCCTCATCCAGAGTACCGCAAATGGGGTTCTCTGTTTGTTACTGCGAGATTTACATGGAGACCATATTGAGCCTGGGATAGAGTCCAAAGCCCTATGAACTCCAGGCATCCACTCCAACCTCTGAGATATCTGCCCTCCAGATATATTTTAAACATTTTAAACTGGAGGAGAAAGAACATCACAGAGGATTATTGGATTGTTGGACTACTGGAAAGACTGGGAGATCCCTCTGACTATATGAAAGGCTTCCTGCCTTTTCACCTTCTTTCTAACCTTTCAAATAGAATCTCCACTGAATTAAAGCAATATTAAATTATAAAACTATATGTGTTTCAAAGTATCAGCATTCGAGATTAATTTCTGAGCATATGGACTATTCTCAATTTGGAGCAGGTTTTAAAAATGAGTTAGCGGATTAAAATCAAGGGGTCAAATGATTGGTTTGTTAAAGTTTTTGAAGTCATTTCATTTTTCCTCGATAGTTGTCTAAGTTTTCTATTTTATAAAAGTTTGGTTAAGTCTGAGGTTTCAGTGGTTTTATTTCCTGGAAAAGATTTAGTACCTGAGGCTCTCACTGCTCAACACATAGGCAAGCACCTGTTCCTGGGACTTCTGAAATCATCATTTATACTGAAATAAAACAGTTTTTCAGACTTCAAGTCTAGATTGCAGCTGCCATCCTAAGTAGAGAATATTTAGGCTGCAAAGCCAACTGATGAATGGTGTGCTTCATCCATTTCTCCATTTCTGTAACGATCTTATCCCAGGGCACACCAATTCCTTGACCTAAAGAGTCATAGGGTCATCGGTGACTGCAGAATCCGAGGCCAGCTCAAACTTTCCCTTTCTGATAGGGTCTTTACTGGACAGGAAGCTCCCCCCCAGGAATAACAGCAAATGCTGCACTTATGGGCAAGTGGATTTAACCTTTTCCTTCCTGCCGTGGACAGAATGTGACAACCGAGCTCTTGGACTTTAAGAGGCCCATAGTGTGTTAAAGGCTGAGCCAGGATCAGCACCACGGCCAGCTCCCACATCAGGGCCAGCTCCCACATCAGGACCAGCTCCTGCTTCAGTGCACAACAGGAAACAGCCGCTATAACTGACGCTGGCTTCCACTGCTGGCAAATGGCCCAAGTAGAGGGCATACTGGGCAGTAGGACCTGGGCTCTCAACCAGCCACACTCTGTGCCCGTCTGTTTATTATTTCTCAGAGCTCACTTTTTAAAAAGTCCAGCGACAGCCCCCAAACAGAAGAGTTAACTGGGAAATTATTTTCCTGCTATAGTTTTCCAGCATATTTTAAATCTCACCCATGAGAATGCCCTAGAAAGTTCACAAATCCTCTGTCACTGGAAAAGCAAAAAAAAACTTCATCATGATAGATAAAACTTCATCTGGTGTACCTGGTAGAGTGGTCACTGCAAAGCAACAAATGTCCTCATTAGAGAGCAGCTCTGGGGTGCCTCAAAACACTTGCACACAATTATCATATCTTCCTTTAAATAAAGGTATTTATTCATCTTGTTTGAACTTCTCAAAAAATGACAGCAATACACCTGTTGAGAAGTAGAAAAGGGAAGAACTTGGTCTCCCAGGAACTATTCAAATCAAATTCCATCATTT
The DNA here is from genome assembly GCF_027595985.1 of Sorex araneus. Lineage (NCBI taxonomy): Eukaryota > Metazoa > Chordata > Mammalia > Eulipotyphla > Soricidae > Sorex > Sorex araneus. Next base: position 105,324,999 of record NC_073302.1, read on the forward strand.
ATAAAGCATCTTATTACTTGTTACTTGAATGTTTTCTTACAGATAATGCTCTCTTTTGATTTCTGTATATCATTATCTTTTTATTAGCTGTTGCTAAAATCTTTTTATTTTTCATCTTTTATTTCTTGAAAGTCTGTGGTTTACAATGAGAAACAATAGCTTCTAATGCACATAATTCCAACACCACACCCATCACCAGGGGACCCACCTGTACCTGACCCTACTCAGAAAGAAACTTCCCATGTTCCAGTGGACTGCTGGAGTGGAAAACCCCTCAATACTCTTTTCCCAGGTTCTCCGAGGTGTCAAATTTATATTGCACTTTATAGAATTTCCTTTGTCATACACAGAAGTACTATGAATTATAAAGGACAATCTTTACAGGAAAGATGCTGGATTTCTCCAAAGAAAAAACTACTGTTCACTAATGATTGTTTCAGTACCCCCCCCAAAAAAAAGTGTGCCTACTTATTTATATGTTTACATCATGAATAATGCTTCATCAAATTTTTGTCTGTGTGCAAAGATAATGCAGCCACAGCACCAGAGCAGTAACTTGGGTATTATTATTTAAACAGAAATTTTAATTCATGGCTTGTCAGGACTCCAGAGATTTAAGTTTTTCAAAATTTGTCCTATTTCCAAGTCTTCTTTGCACACTCCTCCTCCCAGTGACTTACAAAATAATCGGGATAAGTTATTCTCTAGGGAACAAAACCCATGAAAAGTATATTTTCAAATTTAGTGTTTGTTTCAGAACTAATATTTATAGAAAATTATGGGGCAGTGTAAAATGGAGACTGAAGTCAGTCATATTCCCAAAGGCAAAGACAGCAGTAATTCAAATTCTGAGAGATTCTCTTCAAGTATTTCGTCCTTTCATTAGTCTCTACAATTTTCAAAACTTA